>NC_139154.1:66662795-69062795 GCF_964270905.1 Leucopleurus acutus
AGAGATTTTCAACTTTTAAAAAACCATAACCCACGATATCAGGACTCAGCACTTATATATGCAGTGCTTTGTAGTGGAGATATAAAATAGGGTTTATTGGGGGAAAACTTACACAGAGAGAAGGAGAAGAATGCTTATGATCCCCAGGCCCTCATCTATCCACTGAAAGCCTTGCTTAGGTGGAATTGCTGGACTAAGCTGAAGTCACTGGATTTTGAGCAGAAGTGATATTTGCCTCATGATATCGCTTGCCCTCGCTTTGCTTTTTACCCCTTCAAACAGACTGGAATGAAGATGTAGTGGCCATGATCCAGCTTCAACCAGGTGGATAAGGACAATATCAAGGAGACAGGAACAACCAGATAGAAGGGACCTGGGTGCCTGCATGGCTGTGTGGAACAGAGCTGCCTACTTACTGCTCTGGACAACCTACAAGCTCAGACTTAACATGAAAGTGAAACAAACCTTTTTTCTCTAAGCCTTCACTATTTGGTCTTTGTTAAAGCATCCAAATCAATATTCTAAATGATACGATACATGTACACATTACTGAAAGAAAAGGTTCACAAAGCAATATCTATTCTTACAACGAGAAGCCCTCTGATATTTTCTAGTCTATATCATTTTTTTAAAATGTTGATCCCAGTCTATTAAATTGATTTCATTATCCATTAATGGGTGGCAACTTGCAGTATAAAAACCATGAAGATGAACCACATGAAATTGCTGGTTTTAAAGTTCAGAAATGCTCAAATATTGGCAATTTCGTACAATTGAATCAAATAGCTATCTATGAATCAAACAGTTAATGCTTGCTTTGTTCATGTTTGTACTCTCAAATGGACAATAACAGCAAACTAGTAAATGTGTACACATAAGTGATTCTGCAATTCGCAGGCACAGACTTGTATATGTTGTGCATGTGTACACACACACACACACACACACACAGGGAAGGAGGGCCCTTGGTACCAGTGTTCATTATCCTGGTCCCTAAATTTACACGAATGCTTTGTGAAGCAGAAGTGATCAAAACATGAAAATATTCACTAATAAAGTGAGCATTTATAAAATTAGACTCTACGCCAAACATTATTCCTTTTTTACTGGTAATGTCTAACTACATACACTTTTTTGGTCAGTTTCTCATGCATTATTAGGTATGTACTTGATAATACAACCCAAATACAATGGAAATTAATTGCAAAGTAAAGCTGCAAGTCTTACAGAAATACAGAACTTCATTAAATGAAAGTGAAAAAGAACTACTTGAACCACATGCAAAGCCATTGTCAGAGTTAGAGCAAGTATCAGTTGAGAAAATCCACAAAGGCGATAACAGAATAAGCCTTTTGAAATATGAGAAGTCTTTGGAATACTACTAAGGAATAAAAAGAAATGAGCTGCAGATACATGCAACAACATACATGGACGTGAAAGGAGCCTGACATGAAAAAACTATATCCTGTATGAACCCATTTATTTGCAGTTCTATAATAGGGAAAGGTAACCTATGGTGATAGGAATCAGATCAGTGATTGCTTGGGGAGGGAGTGGAAAGGTGTATGTAGGAGCTTTCTGAGGTGAAGGAAATGTTCTGTCTTGATATGAATTCCTACAACTAATTGAATGGTACACTTAAGATTTGAGCATTTTGGGCTTCCCTGGTGGTGCAGTGGTTAAGAATCCGCCTGCCAATGCAGGGGACACAGGTTCGAGCCCTGGTCCGGGAAGATCCCACATGCCATGGAACAACTAAGCACATGTGCCACAACTACTGAGCCTGAGCTCTAGAGCCTGCGAGCCACAACTACTGAGCCCGTGTGCCACAGCTACTGAAGTCTGCATGCCTAGAGCCCGTGCTCCGCAACAAGGGAAGCCACCGCAGTGAGAAGCCCGCACACCGCAACGAAGAGTAGCCCCCGCTCGCTGCAAATAGAGAAAGCCCGCGCACAGCAATGAAGACCCAATGCAGCCAAAAATAAATAAAAAGAAAACATTTGAGCATTTCACTATACATAAATTATATCTCCATTAAAATTTTATTTATTTATTTATTATAAACTGAGAGAAGTATTTGGGAAAAATTGATAAAGTCTCAAATATCTTTGCAAAAGATAACCCTTTTTTAGGTCATACCGCAAAAGTCAAATAACAATTGGTCTAAGTTATATTATATAATCAAATAATTTTGTCAGAAAAAGTATACGCCCTCCCAAATATGAAACATTTGGTTCATTCTTTGCTCTACAAATTAAAATAGCTGTAATTATAAACCACATTTTGTGAAATATACATTAAAATACTCATATTTTTGTTTCTGTTTTTAAAGATAAATTCGTCATCAAATTTTGGTTCTCATTTTTAGTGGACTCACTTTAAGATTCGTTTATTTAACAAATATTTATTGAAAGCTTATCATGTGCCTGGCATGGTTCTAAGTGCTTAAAATATATCAGTGAACAAGGATCCCCGCCCCTGTGGAGTGTATGTTCTCACAGGGAAACAAGCAACACACAAGAAGTACATAAAATAAGAAAACAGAGAAGAATGAGGTGGAACAGCTAAGGAGCTGAGGCCCTGAGATGGGAGGGTGTTTGGCATATTCAAGAGACAGCAAGGAGGGCAGTGTGGCTGGAGCAGAGAGAGCTGCAACGGTGGAACAGGAGAGAAGTCTGAAGGGGACCAGGGTCTGTAACATAGGAGGGTTTGTCGTGTTTCCCTGGTATGGGTTCCTAGTACTTCTTATCCAGTTATTCTTAGTAGGGGTCCTGTGTATTTGTGTGTGTGTGTGTGTGTGTGTGTGTGTGTGTGTATGTGTGTGTGTGTGTGTATGGGAGTATAAATTCCTTTTACTCCACTCTAGACTAGAAGTATTTACCTGGCTGTCCTGCAGTCACCTCAAAGCAATATGTCCAAAACAGGACTCTCCAACCACTCAGAGCCACCTCTCCTCCTGAATTTTCTGTCTCTTTCAGGAGCATAAACTTCTACCTAACTAATCAAGCTAGAAACCCGAGTCATCTGTTTCTTCTTTCTCTCTTATGCTCCAAAGTCCTACCAATTCTACTCCCACAGGCTCCTGAATTCACTTTGCCTTCTTCTTTCCATCTTCACTGCCTCAGCCACCATCACCTCCTGCCTGGCTACCTGCAACAACCTTCTTCCAGCCCTCCTCTTCCAGACTGTCCCCTCTTGGCTGTCAGACTGACCACTCTCAAACCTAAGTTTGATTTCATAACTCCCCTGCTTAAAACCTTTGGTGGCTCCCCACTGGCCACAGGATAAAGGCCTCCTCATTCATGAGGGCTGCTCATCGGCCTGTCTCCATCAGACTCCCACCCTCATTTCTGGTGTTATCTCCATCACCCTAAGCTCCGGCCATCTCAGACATCTCACCATCACCAGGACACACCTTGCATTTTCATGTCTTTGTAGATGCCATTTCTAAATCTTGAAGTGCTTTCCCTCACGCCTGTGATTACTCATGCATCCTTCAAGATCAGGTCGAGGGAACTCCACCATGACTCCCTCTCCCTGACCTTCCCAGTCAGTTAGGCTCCTTTCCCTCTGTGCCCCCAACAAACTCACACACACTCTGGCCTTGACCTTGTAACTGTGAGTGTAACCTTATTTGCCCCCATATGCCCTCATCTGCTAGCTCAGGCCTCCAACCTTCTGCTACCTCCCTTCATGTTCCTACCACACCACACCCATAATTCTGGTTCTCCCCAGGAAAGTCAAGTCCAGCCAACGTCAATAAGGTCTGAGGATTGTTTTATTCCACTTTTCCTACTATTATGGGTACAACCTTCCCATGAGTACGACCATGGATGTGTGGGGTGGCAGAATTGAGTCTTAACTAATTCCCAAGTCCTGAGTTCTAGATGCTATCCCTCACCCCAGGCAGGTGTAGCTCCATATTTTTTTTTTAACATCTCTATTGGGGTATAATTGCTTTACAATGGTGTGTTAGTTTCTGCTTTATAACAAAGTGAATCAGCTATACATATGCATATATCCCCATATCTCCTCCCTCATGTGTCTCCCTCCCACCCTCCCTATCCCACCCCTCTAGGGGGTCACAGAGCACCAAGCTGATCTCCCTGTGCTATGTGGCTGCTTCCCACTTGTAGCTCCATATTTATGTATACATTTTTGCATATGTAAAGTTCAAAAAACCCTCAAACTATACACACTGCCCAGGTGTGTATAAATACATACTTACGTATCCTAGAGCTATTTTACAGCTTATTCATGGACATACCCACATATATAAACTAAAAGTTTTATCCTTTGAAGGCTGTTTATACATGACAAGATTTCTGCCAACAGGTATTTATAGACCTTAATATCATTGCTTACATAGGTAACTGTGTATTTATTGCTATATGTGTATACCATAAATACACATGCTATATGTGTATACCATAAATCCCAGTTGCTACTACTAATCAGGGACTAATATACCTAGACTCATAAGTAAAATTTTAGAGTTTCAGTAAGAACTGATAATCTAAAAATTGCCAATCACATTACCTCTAGTCACCTAGTCTCCAAAGGAAAGTCACTTCTCAAGCAAATGGTGTGTCTGTCTCCCTATGGACACAGACAGTGTCATTGTTTCCACAGACTCCTGTCCCCTGTCCAGCTCCTCTCTGAATGGGTGACAGCCATGCATCAGTGAGGAGACCTCTAGCTCATTTTCCCTGGGGTCCTGGGAGATGAGGGGCTGTGCTGAGCGCTGGGCCAGTTCCCTTCAGGCATCAGTGTCCAGGAGAGGAGTGGGGAGGGGCCCAGCAGCCTGAGGCACCTCCTCGCACCTCCATTTCTGCTGTTTTCAGAGGGTTTCCTGGACTCCTTTTGTGATCCGGGGGTCCTGCAAAGGCTGCAGCAGATGGCTAATTACCATAATGCGCAGAGCTTTTGAGGGTCCTGGGTGCAAACCCAGGCGTAACCAAGCCAAGAGCAGCTGCATCTACTGCAGCATGTGGAGCCAACATTAAGCTCTACCCACACACCCATTCTGACCTTTCCAGTGGGAAGCCGATGGCACAGCTTGGAACAGATGGCCAAGAGAAACACGAGGGAAAAGCCCTCCCGGCAGCTGTAGTGTCACTTTTCCAGTCTCCTAGCCTAACAGCTCTGGACTGACATGAAGCTTATTATCCCCATTGTGTCCTTCTCTCATGGTGTTTATTCTCAGGGCAAGCACAAACCCTGATGGTTCCGTGCTTAGCAGTCCTAGCTATTGGGAAATGTGGTTTCTAAACCAAATGATGCTTGCAATGGTTTAGGTCTGTCAGTCCCTGCCTGGTTTCTACCCTTGGCAAGCATCTTTCCCCACAGGTAAGACTCAGGACCTTCTACCAGCTGATTTAGCCCTCCCTGGTCACTAGAACCAATCCTAAACTTGGAGGGATGTTAAGAAGCTCTTGCCCAAACTCAGGATTTATCATCAAATCATACTAGCTACTAATCTGGTGTTGAACTTGAATGTTTAGAGCTGTAAAAGAAATATATTATTGCAGCAGAGTGAAAAAAAATTTTTTTAAATCAGGATTCTTCTTCAAGACAGAACAAAATTTTTGCTTAGGAAAACCACTTGACATGAGTATGTGGGGGGGTGTTTGGGTAAAACGACAAAGGAGGCCCATATGCTATATGTCTAAAGATTTAAGGTTATAAACCAAGTTAACAAACTGTTAAATAAAATGTGTTCTGCTCTCCTAACTTGACAAATGGTCCTTCTTAACGAGCTGGAAGGCCAGGTTTGAATTTGGACGTTATGGACTCTTCAGAGTTCTGAAACCGAATGTGGTAGCCTAGGGAAAGGCTGGGCTCCAGCCCCGGCTCCTGGCTCCTGAGCCACGCCCACTCCCGGCCTTTCTTCCTAACCCTATTCCATCCCACACGGAGGGAGCCTCTGGCACACAAGTGAGAACACCCCAGCCTTCACAGCCAAGCTCTGAACACACTCCTGCCTATAGCTGACATAGAGACCATATGGCCATAAAGCCTAAAATATTTACTATCTCATCTAGAAGGTAGGAAGGAGGGCAAAGTCTGGGTATATATGAAACCCTTGGCCAACTGTGTGCCTCAGACTATAGGTCAGGGCACAGGCTCCTCAAGCACAGTGCCCAGAGTTGGGGCCCCTCTTATCTGGACTTAAGAGCAGTACTGCTTCTGGAAGTCCTCTTGTGGTGAAAAGTATCTCATCCTCTGAGAGCATGAAAAATGAATGGCACTTTGGGCGTCAGAGAGCAGAGAAGGGAAGGCATAGAGCACTGGTGCCTTCTCCAAAGCAGTGGAGAACTTTTAAAAACAGGGATGATCCTTTTTTACCTTAAGTTTCATGCACTGCTGCGGTATAACCCCCTTGCCACCCCAAATCTTCACTAAAGGTCTGCTATCCACGCAGTGGCCTTGTTTGATTCAGTGGTGAGTGGCAGTAGGGGTGCAGGGGTGACAGGAATCAAGGAGAGGGGATGATTCCAAGTCTGGATCTATACAGTCATAGAGGCAGCATGCACAGGGAGGCAAAATGATCCCCAAACAATTAATTCTGCAGAAGCAGGAGATGAGAACTAAAACTGACTAGGAACTTGCCCTTGGGACCTTTGCAGAAAATTTGAGGAAGACACTGAACTTTAAACAAATTGAGGAATAAGTCAATCTTCTGTAGCTCTAAAAAGCAGGGTGACCCTAGTATATATTTTTATAGCTTGATATTAAAAAGTATGTCTTTCTAAAATATATAATATGTATTTGACATATTAAAAAAATACAAATCTTTTAAATAATATGTTGTCTTTAGTGACCCATCTAATATTCTGATCCTCTCTATCCAGGAAGTTCCCTTGCTCTTTCCAGACTAGGTCCTGCTACCAGATGACCTTTATATCTGTATGAGAGTCTTGATTTTACTTTTTTCTAAAACTTATCTCTAACACTTGGGAAACTCACTTCTGAATGGGATTGAAGGTTGTTCTAACAGGCAAACTATATTATTGCACACAGAGTCTGCAGTTCAAATCCAAACAGCCTGTGTTCAACTCTTACCCACATCCTCAGCCTCATCATCCTTGAGGATCCTTCTCATTACTGTAGGCTCCTCCTTTACTTCTGGTCTTATAGAGACTTCCCTTTCTTGTTTTCAGAGTTGGCTACACAGTTGACTAGTATTTCTCATGTTTGGATTGGAGAAGAGGGACTTCTGGCATTAGCTCAGCCCACCATTTTTTATTAGACCTCTATTCAATTATATTTTTTAAATACTTAAAGAAAAAAATGTATGGAAAAAGCGACATGCATAAAGCAATAGCACTATTTATAGCAGTGCAAACTTGGAAACCACTCAAATGTCTAATAATAGGGTAATAGATAACTTGTGAAATTTACTCACGGGTATACTTTGCAGTCATTCCAAGTGGTAATTATAAAAGCCATTTAGTAACATGGGGAAATGGTTTAGTGGGAAAAAAAAAGACCCAAATTATTTATATGTGATAATTACAATTATATAAAAGAAAGGTACACAAAAAAGACTAGAAGGAAATACCCCAAAACAATAATTTTAGAATTATGGGATTTCGAGTGACTTTTTTCTCAATTTTCCATTTAAAAAATTTACTATACTAATTTAATTAACAATTAAAATTCAATTGATTTAGTTTTAAAAACTGTTAAAAGTAAAGGTCTATAAGGATAATCAAATTTAAACTGGAGATATTAAGCAAACTTAGAAAAACAGGCTTCACTAATTAAAATTGCACCCCTATACATGTTTCTGTATAATTTTTAATCGTTAATGAGTTTTAATGAAAACATTGATGAATTTGCTTCCATTAAAGTAGAGAAAGTAAAATGATAATAAATTCTGGTTTTGGTATAAGTAAAATACTTAAAATTAAAATAATGGAGTTTTAATACACCTACTTCTTTTTTTGCGGTACGCGGGCCTGTCACTGTTGTGGCCTCTCCCGTTGCGGAGCACAGGCTCTGGACGTGCAGGCTCAGCGGCCATGGCTCATGGGCCCAGCCGCTCCGCTGCATGTGGGATCTTCCCGGACCGGGGCACGAACCCATGTTCCCTGAATCGGCAGGCGGACTCTCAACCACTGCGCCACCAGGGAAGCCCTAATACACCTACTTTTTAATTTTCCAATATTTTTCCAACTCTTTTAGTGTTCTGGGGAAAAAAGTTAGCCCTTAAAATAAATACATAAGGGCTTCCCTGGTGGCGCAGTGGTTAAGAATCTGCCTGCCAATGCAGGGGACACGGGTTCAAGCCCTGGTCTGGGAAGCTCCCACATGCTGCGGAGCAGCTAAGCCCATACGCCACAACTACTGAGCCTGTGCTCTAGAGCCCGTGTGCCACAGCTACTGAAGCCCATGTGCCTAGAGCCCGTGCTGCGCAACAAGAGAAGCCATCGCAATGAGGAGACCGTGCACTGCAACGAAGAGTAGCCCCTGCTCACCACAACTAGAGAAAGCCCGTGCACAGCAAGAAAAGACCCAACACAGCCTAAATAAATAATAAAATAAATAAATTTATTTTAAAAAATAAATAAATAAATACATACATACATACATAAGAACTACTATAGAGATTCACAATTTTCCTTCTGCCTTAGGTAATGTGAGTTGGCTCAGCACTATTGGATTCTGTCTTTTCAAACATTTTTATGTTTTGCTCATCAGAGATTTTTTGCATTAATTTTGATTTTTAAAAATATTACATTTAAATATTATTTATTTTGATTACTGAATTTTAGGAGCACCCTTAAATGTGCACTAGAAGCGAGTAACTTATTTTTCTCACTCTAGTTCTAGCCCTGAATCACAAAAGTCCAGGATCTACTCTGGTAAAAATGAACACTTCAGAGTTGAATTGGGGACTTAAGTAGGAAAAAATATGTTCAATCAGACTGGCACTGAGGAGGGAAGAGAGTCTGGACACACATCAATAAAATTTTCTCTGTCACATGTTTACTAGCATTCCATGTAAGAATTCATGAGCAAAAAGAGTCCAAAAGTTAAAAAAAAAAGTTTAAAAACTACTGATTCCATCTCAACTCCCTCATTTATAGGTAATAAAGTCAGACACACGGGTCACGTAGGAAATTAAAGGGAGAGCTGGAACTACAACCCAGGTATCCTAATTGAGATGAGTGAAACCTATGAAAAATAATATTCCTTCACAGTAGTAACTACAACTAACAGTATCTCAGTTATCCCTCCCTCATCCCATGCCCCACCCTCACCACTGAAGTAAAAGACAATTCTGTAAACACTTTTAGTATCAGAGCTGTAACTCAGAAGCCAATGCCCAATTCAGAGAACACATAACACCTGGAAATCTTTTGACCCTAAGTAAAGGTATAAAAAAATGCTGCTTTCTCTTTAACCCTAGCAAGGAGAAGCAGAGTAAAATGAAGTACAGCAGCCCCTTTATCCACAGTTTTGCTTTCCTTGGTTTCAGTTACCCATGATCAACTTCGGTCTGAAAATATTAAATGGAAAATTCCAGAAGTAAACAATTTTTAAGTTTTAAATTGCATGCCATGATGAAGTCTTCCACTGTCCTGCTTGTCCTGCCTGGGATCCCCACCCAACAACACCACGCGCTCTGGACATCGAATCATCAGCATCATCATGGCTCCATGATCCAGGATCACCCAAAGCAGATGATCCCCCTTCTGACATATCATCAGATCAGTAGTAGCCTAATGATATGACACAATGCCTACCTCATTCACCTTACTTCATCTCATCACATAGGCATTTTATCATCTCACATCATCACAAGAAAAAGGGTGAGTAGTGTACAATAAGACGTTTTGAGAGAGAGAGAGATACCACATTCACATAATTTTCATTACAGTATTTTATTATAATTGTCCTATTTTATTATTAGTCATTGTTGTTAATCTCTTACTGGGCCTCATTTGTAAATTAAACTTTACTATAGGTGTATATATATATATATATATATATATGAAAAAACATAGAACATATAGGGTTCGGTCCTATCTGTGGTTCCAGATATCCACTGGGGGTCTTAAAACATATCCCTTGTGGCTAAGGGGGAGTACCTTAGTGATTTCAGCAGACACTGCTTCTGGAATCAATTTACCCCAATGCCAATTATAGCTCTTTGGGTATCAAAGTTTCCCCATTTTGATTCATGGACTTCAGGACCTCTCCTTAGCCCCTCCCAATGACCAAAATGGAACCAATAAGTGTATCATATACTCTACCTTGGATTATAGATCTAAGTGTGGTCACATGACCCAATCAGAGCCAATGAGAAAAAAAATAAGGCTTTTGCTGGGACTTTTGAGAAACAAAACCTGGCTCTCTCAGATGGGACTTGAATCTGAGAGAATGTGTGATCTGGAGTTTCTTCAGCCTTCAAATGACTATAAAAAGAGCATGTTGTGGAAACTGAAGCCAACCTGGAGGAGAGCCAACTCAAGGGATAGAGTAAGGGAGAAACCAAGTCTTGGTGACACACTGAGCCCCTGCACTGAGCCACCCCCAGTGCCAGCATTACAGTAGAATTCTTCAGTCACATGAACCAAAGATTCCCCTTTTTGCTTAAGTTACTTTGGGTTGGATCTTCTGTCATTCGTAATCCAAAGAGCTCTAACTCATATGATTGGCAAGATTTAAAGTTTCTTAAATAAAATATGATTGCTCCAGTTGTATATCTCTTTGAACTTTGTTCTATGTTTACTTTCTTTTGTTTTGTAAATGTTCAAAATTAAAGAAGAGTTGATATTCATGCTGTTATTTTCATTACAAGTTCACAGTTTGAATAGAAAAATACATGATTAAATCATGTGCTAGATTATCAACTATTTGCATATTTAGCTATGTGCATCCAAGGGAAAGTCTAATCCATTGACCTATTATAAGCCAGAAGTAATAAGCCAGAAAATACCTTCATTCCAAAAACAAATGGAATCGCATCCCGAAGAGAATGTGTTTAATTGAAAAGTAGCTAGAGAAACAAAAATGGATTTAAAAAATCAAGTAATCTTAAAGAAGGTAGCAAAAAGGAAAGGAAATTTAAAAGGTGAAGCAAATAGCACAAAATAAAATGGTAGACATAATTCCAAGAAATCAGTTATTGTAAGTGAAGTAAACAGTCTAATTTAGTTCAAGTTAGTCTAGTAAAGTCAGAGGACAGAGATTATCAGACAATAAAAGTAAACCGACTCTATGCTTATTACAAGACACAAACCTAAATCATAGAGACACTAAAAGATTGAAAATGAAATCTCAGAAAAACTGAAACAAGACAAATATTTAGCTATATGCAGCTACACTGGTATCAGCCTAAAAGGTTTGTTACCTATAAAAAGGATGTTACAACTAGGAGGTGTCAGGCAGGGCTTCACATGGTGAATAGTGGACATTCCATGATTCAGGGTGTGGTTCTTACTTTTCTAATCACTCATTCAATGCATTCAACTTATTAAAAAATAATAATTCAAAAAGCTGACTATGTGGTAAGCTGTCAAAGTCAAACGTGGTCCTTGCTTTCAAATATGCAATCTGGTAGGTGGCACAGATAAATAACTACACCAACAATTAAAGTATAATGTGGTCAGTGCTGTGACAGAGGGATGCAAACAGAGCCTTGAGAACACACTGACAGGGAGGGAGGTGTGTATGACTGGAGTTTTGAAGGGTATTCCATTCATTCACCTATTGGCTACATTTCCCTGATAATCCAGGCTGGCCTCCTGCTATTGATTCCTGACACTTAGCTCCAGGACTCCTGCGACACTGAGGGGGGAGGAAAAATTTTATTATAGGCGTAACTCATTTTATTGTGCTTTGCTTTACTGTGTTTCGCAGATATCACATTTTCTTACAAATTGAAGGTTTGTGGTGACCCTGCGTTGTCAGATGATGATTAGCATTTCTTAGCAATAAAGTATTTTTTAATTAAAGTATGCACATTGCTTTTCTTAGACATAATGCTATTGCATACTTAACAAACTACAGTATAGTGTAAACATAACTTTTATATGTACTGGGTAACCAAAAAATTCGTGTGACTCACTTTATTGTGATATTTGCTTTATAGCAGTTGTCTGGAACCAAACCTGCAAAATATCTCCAAGATATGCTTGCAGAGGGAAGTGAGGTGAGCCTAGGACCTAGAACCATCACTTTCATTGAATTGGGGCAGCACGAGGAAATCCAGTTGGATGGGTGGCAAGTCATAGACTAGGTTCAGGCCAGCCTGAGGGAAGTCCAGCAAGAGATAAACGATAGGAGGAGAAGGAGAAGGGGAATAAGGAATACTTGGAAATCCAGGAAGATGGCTAGAAAGCTCGTAGTTCGTGTAAGTGGTGGGAAGGGGAGGGTTAGAGAGAGTTTAGAGGCAGAACTGGCAACATCAAGGCATGGATTCATTTTTAGAAGGCCTGAGATCCTGGGTAGGCCAGGTATCAATGGCAAGGAAACTGGTTGCTCCTACATATTCAACATCCAGTCACTAAGGTAGGGCACTGAACAAAGCAGGACAGGTGATCGGGAAGGGTTGAGGGTCACCTGAGGGTCCAACTAGAGTTTCTTTAATTTCTCCAAACTGAGGCCAGGTTGGTCCTGCAGGGCCTGCAAGGAGAAACCACCTGGCCCAATTATGGGGAGAAGGGAGAATCTGAGCTGAGTCACCAGGCAGGCTCTGACACCACCATGAGCACTTCACCCCTCCAAGTTCCATGGTTCCCAATCCAAACTCCTCTTCTGAACTGCAACTACTCTTGGAAGGGGTAACCCATTAAACCCATTAAACCCATTAAACCCATGTGAATGAGTTTATCAGATGTCTTTCTGCCTGCTGGAAAGAACCTAATAATTTGAGAGCACTGGGTGCCTGGGAAAGAGTGAACATAAAGGATGGGTGGGGAAGGAAAGACAATGAAAGGGAAAAATCACAGGCCCCAGAGATAAATTTATTGACTTCCATTTTGCTGATGACCAGCTCTGCCTGTGGTGTCTTGGCACCATTCAGGAGCTCAAAGACAGGGTCCACCCAGCTGAGAGCTGGTTATAGCTGTCCTGTATATATAATGCCATGTAATGACTGGTTGGGGTTAATCAAATATAATGCCCAACCCAGACCTATTAAATTTCACCACAAAAGAGGCTTTAATCAGTCTTTTATCAGCTTGGTGCTCTGGCCTAAGAAGACTGCTTTTGTTTGCCATATAAGAGACAATGGGAGAGCCAGGATCAGCCTGCTCTCTGGAGTACAACAAGCGAATTGTCCACAAACAACAGATCATTCAAGGCCATGGGAGAGGAAAGGCAGGAGAGGCTGCATGAATCTACAAAAGTGTTCACTGTTAATGGTCACGGCCTCGAGTGTTTAAATTCAGGCCGCATTCCCACTGGAGCTTCCAAAATATAGGGAAGATGGGAACAAAAAGACTCCAGTGTGCTCCATGTAAGTCTATCTGGCCTTGGCCCTCTACAGGACATTCTTGCTTGCTGCTTGCTGAAAAGGGAAAGGAAAACTGACATTTGGTTCTCTCACTAAGCAAAGCCCAGATGTCCTGGTGGTTAGATGTGCTTCACAGGCTAGGGATTAAAGTGCTGAGTGTAGTTCTATGCCAAACTGCACCTGTCCCACTGCCCAAGCACCTCTTGGACTATGGAAGGGATGGGAGGAGAAGGGAGATAAAAGGCAGTGAAGAGGGGAGAGAAAAGAGGGGACCTTCCCTGACCCAAAAGAGAGGATGACATTTAAGCTACCCAATCAAATCTGTTTCACAAATATTTGAATACTTCTAGGAGGCAGGCTGAGACACACCCAGGTACAGAAACAAGGACACAAATTAAAAATCTATATTTTCTGCTTGGAATTGGAGGATGTTAGAGTTGGAAGGGTCTCAGATCATCTTTCTTTATAGCGTTTTGGTCTTCAAAATATGCCTTGGGTTAAAAATAAAAAGAAAAAAAAATCCATGCTGAGAAACACAGCCCCAAACATTGGAGTAACCTCAAACTCTGGGGCTGCTGTAGGAATGTCACTGGGGTGAGAAAGGTTGAGAATTATTGATCTAGTCTGCTGCAGAAATGGAAGTTCCAAGAAATAAACTGGATTGTCCAAGGCTACTTAGCTATTTAGTAACAGAGAGGGGATTAAAATCCATATCTTCCAATGCCCAATGCAGAACTCAACCCGTTGTACCACAAAGTCTCTCCACTCAGGCTTCCTGGAAGATGCAAGTCCTGAAGACCTTAAGCAAATTATTGAGTATCTTGGATCTAGTATCCTCACTTATATGTGGCCCATTAGCTACCAAAACTTTGTGCCATCACTTCTGGTCATCAGAGTTTAGACTTTGTTTGTGAACCAAGATTTTCCCTTCTGCTCTAGATGGAACTTTGTTTGGAACTGCGAATCTATAAAGAAATAGGAAGAAGAACAGAAGGAATTAGACTAACAGCAAAGAAAAATGAGTAAACCTTTGCTCATAGCACCAAACCTGTGGCCCCTCAACTCCAGATTAGTGTGAAGGCAGGGGAGGCAGCTGCCTAACTTGGTCTTGATTTGAACTACATTCAGATATGTTTGGGGGTTGATAATGATAGGAGGAATTCCCGTGACCAGGTGGGCGAGAGATCTGGGAGTGATTCTATTCATGGAAGGTTTACTGGATATATGCATCTGAAGATGAAATGAACAGCGCCCAGTCTAGACGGCCTTTAGGGAGTGGGATGAAAGAGAGATGAGAAAGGGACCAGGGGAAAATGAAAGTTGTTCTGTGAATTGTGAGGGGTGCCAGCGGTCAGAAGTCTTTGGCCATTTTCATTTGTCATCCAGTGTGGCTGACACGTGCTTTGTGCTTTGAAATCATTCAGCTTCCCTAAAGACATTTTGAGCTATAATTGTAGATTTCCGTTTTAGGTTCTTGCTCTCTCCCATTCTGCTCTAGACCAATTCAAAATCCTTCCTCAGGCACTGTGCAAAGTGCCTTTGCAGAGTCGATGAAGGATCGTGGTGAGGCCCGTGTGAATTTATCAATTTTTTTCTGCCTGTAATGGGAGTGGTTATGGCAAAGTTGTTATTAGCTAAATTAGATCAACAATTTGGGCTGGTGGGGCTTGGTGATATACCCCCTTTGATAATAACTTCTTTATTAATTATATTAATTATGACTTTGCCTTGCACTGCAGTAATGGGACTGGAAGCTTTCTATTTTCTTTCAGATTTCAAAAGTAATACTGCTTCAGTTTCTTTACTTATGTTCCTGGCAATTAAGTGCTATCCCAAAACATAAACACAATTTCCTCTTTTGAAATCATTATGCAAGGAGTGTCATGTGAAAGCTGCTGTTACTTAAAATACGATCTTGTAAAATAAAGGGAAGTTCTCCTATTTATCAGTCTAGCAAGGAGCTGTTATTAAAAATCTTAGTAGAAAAAACTATGCTGTCCATTCTGTTTTCCTTTTTTTTCCCCTCTTTCCAAAAAAAAAAAAATGGCCTTTGGGATATTTTTAACTAAAAAGGAAGAAAAACCAAACAAATATTTTTATTGTTTTGACTATGGTTGTTGAAATATGGCCTATAGGAAAAGTAGAAATAAAAAGAATTATCACACGCACTTCTCCTCACATGATGAGCTGTGAGCTGTCAGGGTTAACCCTGCAGCCACAGCTCTAAGCTATCTCCTCTTTACCTCAACCAGCCATGATGGTTCTTCTCTACAGGAAAGATTGACCTTGGAGTCAGACTGACCTGGTTTAAATCTATTAGGTTGAACCACAGGAAATTGCTGTTTATATACACCAAAGATGGCCAAATAATGGCAATTTCATGGGGTCGACTTAATATCATCTTCTCATTGGTCAAGCTTCAGATTACTGTGAGGACTACAGATGATGTATTTTAAATGCTTTACTTATTCCATGGCACTCGGTATGCTCACAATACATCTGACTAATACGGATTGCAAGAAGCAGCAGGGACATTTCATTTCAAGTCCGTTCAACAAGCCCTATTTGAGACCCTCTTTTTCATCCCAGGCACTGCTTTTGTGCTGGGAATACGCGGATTCATAGCTGCCAGGTGGCATGATGCATGCAGGAATTTAGCAGTATACCCATGATAGAGGGTAGCATGGTGGTGGGGAGATGAGGGCAGCCTTTCCTCAGGTGTGATGCCTCATCAGGGTGCTGCAGAACAGACAGCTTGGTGCGGAATGTTCCAGGCTGGGTGTTCAGAGAACCTCAGGCTGGAGAGAGCGAGAGCGAGAGCGAGCGAGCGAGACAGAGAGAGAGAAAGAGAGAGAGAGAGAGAGAGAGAGAGAGAGAGAGAGAGAGAGAGATGCTATAAAATGAGGTTGGAGAGATGGGCACGGCCCACAGGGTAGAGTTAGGTTTTGTGAGGCCTGGTAATTTTACAACCTGGGGGGACCCTCTTTACAAAACAGCCATGTAAACACACCTCTGGGGACTCCTAGGTCCTGAAGCTGGGAAGCCTTGACATTTCAGCTTTATTATCTTCCTCAAACATCTGCCCCTGCAGGGCCGCAATGTGAGGAGCCTTGTTAAAGAGCAGGGGGCAGACAATGCTACTGAAGGATCTTAAGCAGGAAAGTGATATTATCAGATTTGACTTTGAGAAAAAGCACCCCAAGGGCTGTCTGGAAGACGGATCAGAGGAGCTTGTGTTAGACAGCTGAAAAACCAATTAAAAAGCTATTTTAATAATCCAGAGGGCCAGGAGTCTGAACATGGCAGAATTCATGAAGAAGAAATTAACTCAGCATCACCCAGCAAAAGTCATTGGGGGATAGTCACCCCAAGAGGCCTGGCCCTCCTGTCCCTGAACCCATCCTGAACAGGTAACAGATGCTTTTAAAATCAGATTCTCCACCTGGGAAGGTCTTGAATTAGTCACATGACCAGAGGCCTGTCATTCTACACACAAGTGGTCAGCCATGGCACTGTCATGCCCACTGAGGCCTAGCTATTCCTCGCTCCTGCACTGCCCTGTCACGTGGCTAGGTTCTGCCTCAGTTTTCACTTCAATATTTCAGTTCTCTGTCGGGTTCAGAGTCTGACTCTGAATGCTAGACTGCTTGGCCAGGGCTCCGTCACCTGCTAAATCTCTGCCATGCTCTTTCTGTCCCTCCAAACCTGAAACTGGGCCATGTACTCCACCCACTGCATCCTCCTAGGAAAACCCCTGTTCCTCTTGTTCATCCTTTGAAATGCTGTGGATGGGTCTGCTCCACAGTGATCCTTCTCTGGCTACCCCCCACTGTTCCCCCTCGATTCAATGACTCACTCACCTCATCTATATCTTGCATGTACCTTTATTATTATATGTATTATGCTCTATAATATTTATTTGTATATCTTTGAGGTTGGGAAACATGTCTTATACTGTCATTTCCCCAGTAGCTCACACAGTCCTTAGTAGATAGTAGACACTTAATAAGTGTTGGGTCAACAGATTTGAACTGAATTCACTCCTCCCCTTTTTAAATAATACTACACAATAATAACCTGGCCAGGGTCTAGCTGTGCCTCCTTCTAAGGACCACAGTACCCCAGCCTACCTGGATTTGCATATCTCATACTATCTGTGCCTCTTGCTTCAAGGCCTCCATTCAATGGGTTGAACTGCTCTTCACACAGAATCAAGCCTGAATTCGTCACACACGCCTCCCAATTTCACATCTTTCCTGGGTACCCTCCTACAGCTGGGCCTGATTTCTTCTGGCCAGTTCTTTCTCAGTCCTCACTTCTTCCCAGCCCATCTCTGAGGTGAACACGCTTTGTGATCTCTCTGGTTGTGCTGTCTGGACAAGAGGGGGGTACTTAGTCCAAAAGCAGCCAATTCATGGGCTAGACCATACCTGTAAGGTAGCCCAGTGGGAAAAGCTTTAACCAAAGGGACTGTCTTGGTCAGTTTGGGCTGCTATAATAAAGTACCATAGACTAAGTGGCTTATAAACAATAGAAGTTTATTTCTCACAGTTCTGGAGGCTGGAAGTCTGAGATCAGGGTGTGAGCATGGTGGAGCTCTGGTTAACCGTGTCCTCACATGATGGGAAGGGCAAGGGAGCACTTTGAGGTCTCTTTTATAAGGGCACTAATCCCATTCATGAGAGTTCTACCCTCATGACCTAATTACTTCCCAAAGGCCCTACTTCTTAATACCATCACATTGGGGTTTAGGATTTCAACATATGAATTTGAGGGGAACACAAACATTCAGTCTATAGCAGGGATTTTATGAGTCAATCAGACTGACAGATCATGTAGTGGAAAAAATCACTTTGAGGAGCCTTCCCTCAGCAGGAGAGCTGTGGATGGGGTAGCTTCTCTTAGAAGGGGACTGTTGGTTGGGCAGTCATCATGAATGGGCTCTTGAGTACACTGCTCCAATCTCTATCTGCCTAAGTTTTTCTACTCTCAATATTGTCCACTCTTGACTAGAGTCACCTGAAACCCAGACCCTGTGTTCCTTCTATAAGAGCTCCTCGTCTAACTTTCAAGAACTGTGAAGGGGTCTAAGATTTTACCAAACTTACAGGCTTACAAATTATCTTGACACAATTTCACTGATGCTAGCAGAAGGCAAGAGACTTTCGGGTCAGAGACAAAGGATTTTATCACTCACAGCACAGCAAGTAGAATGACCATTAGCATATTTACATCAGTTCCTCTTGCTCCCTAGTCCCATGGGAACAATGTGGATGGGGACCAAATGGATGCTTGTGTAAGCTGTGGGTTGTGTTACAGTAGAGGAACTCTGAGCTTAGGGAACCTAAATCTTTTATAATGGGCAGTAAACACACCTGCTCTTTGTTCTGGAGAAAGACATTATGACACTGGACAGTAAGCATATCTGGTCTTTTCTCTAGATGGAGGCATTATCTCTATCTTCCATGGCTATTTGTTATACAAACACATTCTTGAAAAGATATTTTGAATGAAGGGTAGTTAAGTACCTCATTTACAAGATGTGCAGAAATGTGAGATACTCGCGGGGAGTTGTCTTGAAACACTAACTAGCAGCTCCCATCCATCCACATTCTGGTACTGGCATGTTTATTCCTCAGGTGATGGGAACTTTACTTTTCCAACCCTAATCCCTCGCCTAAGCTCTAATCACAAATTTCCTGCTCCAAGTGAACATCCCATTCAGATAACTTCAATAATTAAATTTAAAATGTTTATATACATCTTCCTTTCCTAACCTTCCAGTTTTATTATCACCATTCTCCTTGTCTCACTAGTTCCAACCTTAGGAGTCATTTTTAAATTCCATCTTCCTCTTTGTCACTGATCACCAATCAATCACAAAGTTCTATCAGCTCTCCTTTCAAATATCTCATTCTCACCCTCTTCTCTTCCTGGCCATTTATACCGTCATTAATTTAATTCAGAATTTTATTTCATCCCTAGAATGCTCAAGAAACGTCCTCACTAGTTTTCTAGATTCCTATTCTCCTCGTCGATACCTCTTAATCCCCTTAAGGCACTGTTTTGATCATATTGTACTCTTATTTTTAAAGTTTGAGCAGTTTCCCATGGCCTGTTCAATAGAACAGTCTAAGCTTCATCTCCCACACAAGCCCACCCACTCTGACCTGAGCCTTATCTCCTGCCACTCTGTTCTGGCTGTGCAGGCATTGCCTCTTTTCTCTACCTGCCAAACCCGTCCATGCCTGGTCTACTTCCCTACCCTTCCCCATTCCTCAGAGTTCTGAATCCTGTACCTTTGCAAAACCACTTCATCCTTCAGCACCTAGAAGTTCTTCTTTTACTGGTCCAGTCTACACTAATTTCCTTTGTCCAATTATACTTTAATATTTAGCCTCATTCTGTCCCATGTGGCTACTTAATTGTCTTATGTACCCACCTAAGTTTTAAGTTCCTGGAGGATGAGTACTATCATTTGTATACCTTTTATACCACTCAGTGTCTACTTAGCACTGACTTGGCCAAACTGTTGAAACCCAACTCTCCCACTTGCTAGCCATGTGACTGGAAAGGTAACATCTATGCCTCAGTTTCCTCATTTAAAAAATGAGATATAGGGAATTCCCTGGTGGTCCAGTGGTTAGGACTCCATGCTCTCACTGCTAAGGGCCCAGGTTAGATCCTTGGTCAGGGGAATAAAATCCCACAAGCCACGTAGCATGGCCAAAAAATAAATAAATAAAATAATAATAATAAAATTTTAAAAATAAAATGAAATAAAAACTGAGATATAAATAGTACCTATATCACAGGGTTGTTGGGGTAATTAGATTAGATAATATGAGAAAACCTTAGCAGATTATCTGGTATATAGGAAGAGCTCAATCAATATTGACTATTATTATTAATCTTATAGTGATGAATGAATGAAGGGATAAATAAATGAATACATGAAATACACAGTCCTCTTTTTTGGAGGGGCTCCAGTCTTATGAAGATAACCTTGAAAAATATTTATAATCCCAAACCAGTGACGCATGGGAGAAGTTGGATGGAAGATGAGAAGTAGCATCTTCCAAAGGCCTGACAACCCTTGAAAAGATGGATTGTTCAGAGATAAGAGAGAACCCGATAATAGAGAAGAACCAATAAAGGAACAGTTCAGATAGTGTTTGCTTGTCTCTTTTCTGTTTCCATGTTTCTCTCTGCCTCTTAGGTAAGTCTAAGGCTCTTGAAACATAGGTGGGGGCACTGGAGAAGCAACAATATGGCAACTGGTCAAAGAGATGGAGCCTGTTCCCTGGCTGGGGGTTGGCAAAATTTTCCAGAGAGGACACATCATGTCTTTCTGCCAGGGCATCTCTGCCTCCTTAGATCTGCCTACAGGCAAGCTTGATATAAGCTAGTTCTATGGAAAGTTGTCACTGGCTGTCAGAACCATAATGCTGCTTGAGAAGAAGCATTAACTATCTGGAGAAGAAGGCAAAGGAATTCTCTCTTAAAAAGTAGAGCAGGGCTTCCCTGGTGGCGCAGTGGTTGAGAGTCCGCCTGCCGGTGCGGGGGACGCAGGTTCATGCCCCGGTCTGGGGGGATCCCACATGCCGCGGAGTGGCTGGGCCCGTGGGCCATGGCCGCTGAGCCTGCGCGTCCGGAGCCTGTGCTCCGCAACGGGAGAGGCCACAACAGTGAGAGGCCCCGCGTTCCGCAAAAAAAAAAAAAAAAAAATAGAGCAGCCTCAATCCTCTTCCATTAACAAATTACTATGATTGTCTTTTCAATGCCTTTCTATATATGTCACGTACTGTGCTACCCAACAAATAGTCCTCAAAATAATCTGGTAAAGTAAGTATTACAATATCTACTTTAAAGAAAAGAAACTTAGGAGCACCAAGATTAAGTAAGCGTCTTTGGTTATACAGCTAATAAGTGATGGAGCAAGGATTTAAACCCAGGCATTCCGCCTCCAAAAGTCTGGGAGCATTTTCCCTCAATATCAGCATATAAAAGAATCCGAACAAGCCAGGCCTTGGATTCCTACTCACATGTGCTTTCAGCCACACGTCACTAATTTCCTTTTACCATTTATCAGCTATTAACATAACTGTGCAAGTGAGACTATCAAATACTTTTTTGAGGGTGGGTTTTCACAGCCAAGAAGGGGAAAGGGAGACACTGAGCCCTTCAGTAGGGGGGAGGGAAGAAACTAGCCATGGGCAGCTGAAGGCAAATGAAAACAAATTTGTTAGCTGAGGGCTAGCTCTCTGCGTAGCAACTAAAGTGTTTTTTACATCTCCTGCCAGATAGAACTTCTGTTACAGTGTTTCTTGTCACCAGTAGGAAAATATGGGCTCCTCCTAGAGCTCTTAATTCTGAATCTATTACTACACTTAAAAAAAATAATGTTAATAGAGATAATAAAATGGAATCCTAACCACAGTCACTTTGCCGTCTGCATGAAAATATTGGCTCTGGAAAAGGGACAGCCTGGTAGGAAACCAAAGACATAGAAATATGTTTTGAGAATCATATTCTTGGCCTGAAACAGATCTCACAGTAAGGAAGTTTGGCTGAGGCCAAGGTTCCTGAGGTCAGGAAGCGGGAGAAGCTGAGTAGCTTGTTTTTCTGCAGTCTCAGTGGAACAGGGCAGTCAAGGAGAGTGTATTTTGGTTTCTACTAGCTCTTCCAAGGGAAAAAGCAGCCCAGGTTTGTGTCTCCTCCACAGAAGTTGGGGTCGTTTGCCTTAACAAGGGCAGACCACAGACCCTCCATGAAATTGTGGAGACTTTTCTTGTTGGCCCCATTCCAGTTCCCCTTCCAAAGGGTCTCTCTCTCTCTCCTGGGTATCCCAAATCCCACTATTCCTGACAACCCAAGCCACCAGCTTGGTTAATGCAACTTCTGTATACAGTAAGATGATCTGGGTTAATGAGAGGTCCAATAAATGTGATGATTTCACTATTTCTTATTCCCATTGTCTTCATTCCTATTTGACTGAATGAAATAGTTAATCAGGCAATTATTTTAAATTTATGTTTTAAAACTAACTTGATCAATTAAGTGGGTCTGATTAATATAGATATTATTTCTGCTTTATATTTTGATAAGTGCTATTGTGTCCCCCAAAAGATGTTAAAGTCTTAACCCCTGATAATTGTGAATATGACCATATTTGGAAATAGGGTTGTTGCAGATATAATTAAGTCAATATGAGATCATACTAGATTAGAGTGGGCCCTAGAACCAACGACTAGTGTCCTTAAAAGTAGGTTGTGAAGAGACATAGACACATGCAGAGGGAAGGCAGTCATGTGAAGATGGAGGCAGAGACTGGAGTGATGCAGCTGTAAGCTAAGGAATGTCAAGGATTGCAGACAACCAAGGATTGCAGAAGCTCGGGAGAGGCAAGGAAGCATTTTTCCCTTGGAGCCTTCAGAGGGAGCATGGCCTTGCTGATACCTTGATTTTGGACTTCTAGCCTCCATAATTGCAAGAGAATAAATTTCTGGTTTTTAAAGTCGCCCAGTTCATGGTACGTTGCTATAGCGGTCTTAGGAAACTAATACAAGTATTTTCGTTCACATTAATTTTTTTCTTACCTATTGTACCCCAGCACTTATCAAACTACTTTGCAGTATAATGGGAGCTCAATTAACACATGTTGAAGGAACGAGTGAATTGAGTGTGTATGTGTACAATCTGTGTATGTAGAAGCATATTGGTATACTTTCTGATCTACCTCACTCGTTTTCCATTGCAATGAGTCCATGAGTCTATAAATCCACACATGTGGACTGAATAAATAATGCCTATCATGTAAATGTACTTCTTATTTTAACTTAAGAGCCATACAAATAAACAAAACTAACAACTGGCAAGAATTCCTACCAAAAAAGTCAAAGTGACGTTACATTTGTTAATAAGAAAGTAGGAAAACATGAAAACAGATGGATTCAGCTTGAATTAAGAAACCTTCATTTTTTTCCCCCAAATGCCATTCTTGGTAGCCTTCCTCTCCTCGTTGCTGAAATCAACTCATAATCCTACGCTGCACAGGGCTTGTACTGCACCAGCCCCTAGGTCAGTGTTTTTTAAAGTGTACTCCATGGATCACCTGCATTAGAACTACCTTATAAAGCTAGAATAATTAAACAGTGTGGTATCGGTGCATGAAGAGACTGATATACAGTTGACCCTTGAACAACATGTGTATTAGGGGTGCTGACCCTCCATGCAGTTGAAAATCTCCATATAACTTATAGCTGGCCCTCCATATACACAGTTCCTTCATATCCACAGTTCCTCCCTGTACACGGTTCCACATTTGAGGATTCAAATAAAACCAGTGTATAAGTAGACCTGCACAGTTCAAACCCATGTTATTCAAGGGTCAACTGTAGTAGTGTCACAGAAGAGAAAGTTCAGAGTTAACACAAATTCATATAGAAATCTAGAATATGATAAAATGGGCAATTCAAGTCATTGGCAGTGATGAATTAAGGAATAGATTATTCAATAAATGTTATTGGGGAAACTGCATAGCCATCTGGGAAAAATAAATAAGTTGCAACCAAATTCTACATATTATTCTAGAATAAAGTCTATATGACTTAAAGATTTAAAATTTAAAAAAAAATCTATAAAGGTACTAGATGAATTTGTGGAATAATTTTTCACAGTCTTAGAATGGGAAAAGTCTTTCAAAGTATAACTTAAAACCCAGAAGTCACTAAATAAAATATTAATTAATTCAGTAACAGTTACACTTTCATAAAAAGCTGTCCCGCAGAAGTCACCAAAAGGAATTCAAAAGCTAAATGACAAACTGAGAAAAATATTTGCAACTCATATCACAGCTTAAGGATTTATTTCCCTAATGTATAAAGAGTTTCTAAAAACCAATAAAATAAAGATCAAAAGATACAGTAGAAAAATAGTGAAAGGAAATGCACAGACTTTACAAAAAGAAAATACAAATGACTCAAACATATTAAAATATTCTCATCCTCTTCTCTTATGGTAAAGGAACTGTAAACCTAAACACCAGTGAGGGACTTCCCTGGTGGTGCAGTGGTTAAGAATCTGCCTGCCAATGCAAGGGACACGGGTTTGATCCCTGGTCTGGAAAGATCTCACATGCCGCAGAGCAACTAATCCCATGTGCCACAACTACTGATCCTGTGCTCTAGAGCCCGCGAGCCACAACTACTGAGCTCGTATGCCACAACTACTTAAGCCCATGCGCCTAGAGCCCGTGCTCCGCAACAAAAGAAACCACTGCAATGAGAAGCCAGAGCACCGCAATGAAGACTAGTCCTCCGCTCGCCACAACTAAAGAAAGCCCACATGCAGCAAGGAAGACCCAATGCAGCCAAAAATAAATTTTAAAAAAACACCACCACCAATGAGATACTATTTTGATGTACCATATTGGCAAAGTCAAAAAATTTGATAATATACTTTATTGGCTAGAGGTCATGAAGAAATGGTGCTCATGCTGGTAAGAGTGTAAACTGATATAACTTCTGTGAAGGGCGATTTGGCAGTATCTATCAAAATCACTTATTGTTTGGCCCAGTAATTCCACTTCTAAGAATTTATCCAGATATAATCACTTATGTGTGAAATGACATATGTACATGGTACTTGTTGCTACATTGTTTACAGTTGGGAGAGATTAGAAACGACCTGCATGTCCATTGGCAGAAGATTGTAAAACAAACTATGGTTACTCCCACACTGAAATACTATGTAGTCATCAAAAAGGAAGAGGAAACTTTATATACAGGAATGGCAAGATCTCAAAGAAACATTGTTAAGTGAAAAACAAAACAAAACAAAAATAAACAAGGTTCAGAACAGTGTGTATGGCATGCTACCATGTGAATGAAAAGGAGAAAATTAATACATAGTTTTTGTTTAATATGCATAAAATATTTCTGGAAAATTACAGATTCCTAGAATGTAATCCCTACCCCAGACTTTTGGAGGCAAAATCTGCACAGGCATTAGTTCTAAAGCTTACTAAAGATTGATAAACACTGACCTTAGGGGGTAAAAATTTGAGAATCACTTTGAGATTTGCTGGCTCAGTTCCAACATGTAGCATTTTGCCCTTTTTCTCAAATCCAGTCTATTTACTCCCGGGACCTTAGTTCTACTAACTAGCTTCCTATCCCTATGACCTCATCACTGTCCCAGAAAACTACTTAGATCCATTATGTCAAACTTCTTCTTTCAGGTACGTAGGAGTCCTGAGCCACTGACCAGGGTCAACATATCCAGAACCAGGATCAAACTAAACATGCACAAAGCTGACAATAGCTCCTTCTTGATAAGTACATTCTGGGAAGAGAGAAAAACTCAATGGAGTAAGCAGAGAGCCAAACCAGGGCCTTAGATTTGGGGTGATAGCAGAGGGCAGAGATGATAGAGGAACAGGCTGAGAGGAGGAAGGATTATACATGTCCCCAAAGGTGACAGGACTGAAGATGCCTTTTAAAGAGAGCCAATAACTATGCCTCTGGTTGGGAAAAATTTCAGACCCCTTGTTCTTCCTGAACCAAAGCTCTGCCTTCTCTTTCTAAGCATTACTGCCTTCATCAACACTCACCTCTGAACTGAATCATGTGGCTGGATCTCTGTTATCTAATTCCAGACTTCCCTGAGCTGCCTGCCCACCTGCCTAAATTTCTAAATACCTCCTGTTCCCACCAATCATGAAGTATGTGTTTGTATATCCAATCTCTCCAGACACATTCTTAGGACTGAGCTTGCTCTTAGAACCTGCAGCTGTGTTTGTTCTCCAGTGAGCCATCCCCCATTGGTCTGATCTGATTCCTAGATCCCAGCTCTCCAGGTCAGCACTGTTATCCCAAAGGGAACCAAGCCACATGGGGTCTATATCCTAGCTGCTGGTTGAAATTTATATCACAATTTAGATAGGAGCTCTGCCTTGAATGATGTGGTCTGTGAACACAACTACCTGCAACCACATGAAAAGTGAATAATCATATTGATACAGATTCAATTCTAGGTACGGACACCAAAGGAGCAAAGATTTGGCTAGTCTCATACTGGTACAAGTACAGGCCCTTAGTCATCAGATGTCAGAAAAATAGAAGGGCAGGTAGGTTAATGGATAATGGCTAGCAGAGGTTAGGACCAATTAAAGAAATGTCAGGTCAGGCAATCAGAGTCCTGTGATATATAAATCTGATTCTGAGGCAACGCCTGCCTCAGACCACTCTTTGCCAAAGCAGGTTTGATATAGGAGTGTGCTCAAAGCTTCTCACTTAGGTAAGCAATCATAGGTGGCCAAGGAGGGAGCAAGAGAGTGACAGAAGGTTCTAAACTGTATATAGGTAAATATACAGCTTGGTGTGGTGGGGAGAGCACTGGACTAGGTACCAGTAGACCTGAGTACTGCTCCTGAGTCCTCTCCGTGCTCTTTGTTCCAGTGATCTCCACCCCGACCCCAAATCTTGCCCAATTGGGCCTCCTTGCTTTCAATTCAGCATCCCTGGTTCCAGGAAACTGTTCTACATCCATCCTCCCCACCTGACTCTGATGGCCTAGAGCAGATACTTGGCTCTTTATGTCTGTTTGGTAATGGAGCATTCCCAGCAAGAGCTATCACCATCAGCAATCTTGGCAACACTTTGATCCCTGAGTGTGACAGCCTTGTATCCTTATCAGCTGAGGACCCTGTCTATGAAGTGTTTAATTTCCAAAGGAAATGTTGGGCCTACAGAAACTTCTAGCTAAGAACAGGGAACCAGTTCTCTTTACATGAAATGTCCTAATCTTATTAGTATAAAGAGAGATTTTTAACTATATATATATATATATATATATATATATATATACACACACATATATATATATATATTTTTTTTAATGAAGCAGAAACATTTTAAGAGAGGAAGAAACATCACACTGGCCTTTGAGGGATTTATTTGTCTTCAATTCTGAAGGTCCTCCATCTTCCCACATTCAATCTGTGGACTGAGAACTGGTCAGGAAGTGGCCTCTGCCACAGTTGTACCCAAAATGTCAGCAATGCAGGTAAATGTTAGCAAAGTAACTGTCTTCTGCTCTAGATAAAATTCTGCCTGCTCAGATATGGGAACATATGTATAACTGATTCACTTTGTTATAAAGCAGAAACTAACACACCATTGTAAAGCAATTATACTCCAATAAAAATGTTAAAAAAAAAAAATTCTGCCTGCTCTTTTCCCTCCTTTCTCCTGGACACAAGTCAGCAGTTAGCATAAGGAAAAAAAGAATTTCACATTTCCTAAACATTTGACACATTTAAAAATCTCCTGAAAACTCATTTACTGTTGAAACGTTGAGGCTTTTCTACCACAATGTCTTAACCTATCTCCCTACTGACCAGCCATCCTAAAAAGTAACCTTCATTGTCCCACTGCCCGTCTCAAACATTTTTGAGAGTATCTCATATTCCACAGGGTGAAGTAAAGCTCTTCACCTTGGCATTCAAAGCCCTCCGTCAGGCCTTACCTCCTATTAGTCCCTTAAAGAAACTCTTAATTCAAGCCAGAAAGGCCACTATTAAATATCTTACATATTCCTGGTGCCTCATTTCCACTGCTGACATTTCCCCTTCCTTTCCACTTATCCAACATTTATAGTTTTTTAAATATCTAGCTGAAGTCCTTCCTCCTTCACAGTGGAAGATCACCTAGCCCAGTGAGTTCTCTCTCCTTGTCACAACTACAGAACCTGTTTACTAACTGTTCTTTTCATTTGGGATGTTGCTTTGTGACAGGCCTTGTATTTTCAACTTGTTTTTCAAATCCACTTATGTACATATTTACCTTTTCATCTTTGATGTTTGACTTTGAGGGCAAGGATCATGTCTAGATTAGGTTAGCACACAGCAGACTCACAATAAATATTTACCAATTTTAACTGATTGACAGTTAAAAGATGACAACCCTTTGCTTTGATCTTTTCCCATAACCCTCCCTACTTGCTTTTTATCATGAACCATTCCAGTTCCAAAAGGCCAACATTTTCTTTCTGTCTAAAACCTGTCTAAAATTCTAGGTTTTAACACTGGAAGGGAATTCTCCAGAAGAGACAGGGCAGCTCTTCAGATAGTAGGAGGGCTATCTCCACGACTTTCACCTTTTTTTTTTTTTTGTCAAGGAGGTCTCTTCCTCCATGAGCTTGCTGCTGCCCCTTAAGCACTCTGATTCAAGGTGAACAAACTAAAAAGATCTTCTCTAGGGTCACCTAGCACAAAATGGACCTGCTTTATTAAGCAAAAGGAAAGGGAGGCCAAAAGGAAAACAAACACAAAGAAGAAAATGTAAAAGACTTACACATTATAAATTTTGAATCTTTCTAACATGAGCTCAATCCCGAGGTGCTCAAGACCTGTCCCATTCCACAAGGCATCTACAATGTCTACACTTTATCCCCAGATAAAGACAGCCAAATTTTAAGCATAAACAGTTGAATTCTTGTTTCTTAGTCCTCAAATTCTCTAAAGCTGAAGAGTGACATTTTATAACCTTCTACTCACTTGTTGGCTATGTGTCCTAAATTCTTTCTTTGCTCAATGTGCTCTTCTGTAAAATGAGGATAATAATAGTAAAGTAAAATAATCATAAAGTTGATGTGGATATTGAATGAGATAATCTAGGTAAGGCAGTTAGCAAATGGAAAGCACTCAGTAAATACTATTATTATTTCACAAGCAAGACTGACAGATTAGGCGAGATAAAGGGGGGGTGGGTTGGAGAGAGGGAGAGAGAGAGGGAGAGAGATTTCAATTTCAACTCGACTACCTAAACCACCCATCTAGGGCCCCTCCATCTCCTCTTTCTGGTTTCTTCTGAGGAAGACATGCCTCTCAGGCACAATGACCATCTTCAAGAACACAGGTTCACTCTTTCAGTCCCAAACAACAATTATATCTTAATACAGTACAATAATTGTTACACTCAGCATGGTAACAGAAGAGTCCGCTCTTTATGTTCTTTTCTACCTGCCCAATAGTTTCAATGTTTTTCTTGGTATGATGTAAGCATGCTCATTCTCCCTACCTACAACTATTCCACTCCACTGTCCTTACCTCAAGATGAAAGATCACAGGCATCTCTTTGTCTTCCTCCTGAAGCACCTGTAAAAACCACAAAATTGTTCAAACAGATCACATATGTGACCTTGATAAAACCCCTTTTCCTCTCTGGGCCTCTGTTCCCTTATTTGTAGGTAAGTGGGTCTGACCAGATGATCTCTAAGGTCCCTTCTCACTCTACCATTCTCCACTACCAAAATAGGGAGACATTAAACCAGAAAAGTTAGTCTGGAGCCTTACTGCGGAGAGCTTTGAATGCTGGATTATGGGTCCACTTAATCTCATAGACAGGGAAATTATGTGACTGGAATTTATTAACAATGATGTTTAGGAATAGGGAGTCCAGGGGAGAATTAATGAATCTTGAACAGGAGAAATGGGTGTATCGTGGGAAGGCAGAAACTTTCCAGCTTGGTAAATAATTGGATATAGGGAGCAAGGGAGGACGTGTCAAAGGAGCTGGTGATTGGGATGTTACTAACAGAATTAGGAGGCTGGTTTTGCAGGTTACGTAAAGGAGAGGAGGCTGGTTTTGCAGGTTACATAAAGAATTCTGTTTAGACATACTCTACAACTCAGCAATTCCACTCCTAGGCATAAACTCCAAAGAAACTCTGGGGACTATATAAAAAGATACATGTGGAAGAATATTCATTGAAACATTGTTTGCATAACAATAACCTGGAAATAATTCAAATGCCCATGAACAGGAAAGTAGATAAATGAATTTTGGTATAGTCACACCCTGGAATATTATACAATAGCCAAAACAGATGGACTGCAATGACACACTGTAACATGGATGGATAACAGCAATATAAGTTAAAAAGTAAGTCCCTTACATACAACATGGTATCCTATTTACACAGTTATAAACAATGAACATAAAGAATATTGTATTATATTATATGTATAATATATATGATTATAATACATATATAATCCTTTGAAGGAATACATATTGACACAATATACAAATAAATCAAAAAATGATGAACATAGGATTCAGGACAATGCTTACTTTGGATGTGGAGAGGCATTTTGATGCAATAAGGGAGCCACATAGCTATAGATTATTTTCAAGGAACTAATTTTCATGTTAGATTTTCAGGTGTTTATTACATTATTTAAAATAAACTAATTAAATAAACAAATACATAAGTAATCAGAAGGAAAAATGTATTAAACATAAATTATTGCTGTAAAAATAGGTCTCAAAGAATATTACAGGGGTTTAAAAAAATATAACAGAAGATAAAAGCACATTGGTAGAGAAAGAAATAAAAGAGAAAATAAAAACATCTCAGAAATGAATGCTACATTAGAAACAACCAAAAATAGGGGGAAAATGTGATAAAAGTATGTTAAGACATGAGGGACAGGCTAGAGTGAAAGACATTAAAAGAGTAAAAATATAAAAATTTTATAGATAAGGTATAAAAAGGAGAATCAACTTCTTGAAAAATAGAGATGTGATAGAAATACTATTTAAAGAAACAATGAAAGAAATGTTTCCTGAAATAAAGACTTTAATCTGCAGATCAAAAAGTTACACCATGTATTTGGAAAAAATGATATAGAAAGGTGAACCCAAGATACGTTCTGCAGAAGCCATTCATCTTCAAAGATAAAGAACTAATCATATGAGAATCCAAGCAGAAAAGGCAGGTTACTTCCAAGGAGGAAAGACTTAGGTTGACTTCAGACATCTCCTCAGTGATATTCAAATGCTTGAAGATAATGGTCCAGGTCTACACAGTTTTGAGAGCATGAAAGCATAACTCCAAACTCTATATTCAAGTGTGGCAAGCAAAGGTTGCTGGTTATTTCTCCATATTCATTTTCTTCCTTCTTAACACTGAGAACACAGATTTTGAGCTAGACAATTGCCATCAGCTAAAAGACTATATATCCCATAGTCATGTAATTAAGTTTTATCTAGTAAAATACACGCAGAAATGTTGTGTGCCACTTCAGAGAAATCTCCTTAAAGGTGGGGGCCTATCCTTCTTGACTCCTTCCTTCATTCTGCTGCCTGAAATCTGAATACGATGGCTGGCACTCAAGCATTCTTAGACCATGAGGACAAGGACTATTCTCTAAGAAATGGTAGAGCAGTAAGCTGGAAAGACTACGGGTTCCTGACGAGTTTATGGTGCTCTGGACTTCTATTATGTGAGAAAGCAATAAACTTCCAACTTGTTAAAATCTCTTATGTGTATGTTTGTTGGAGGACAAACATATTTTTAGTCAGCCATACTTAACTCAGAATGATTACAACAGGCAGATGCTCCTCAGATATAAAGAAAAAGGACAGGATGTATCAAGCTTGGAAATAAAATTAGGTGATGAAACTCAGCCAACAAAAATCAAATCAAAATAATATAGGAATAGGGAATATGGAAGCCATTGTAAAAGGATTAATAAATAAATTTTAATTCATTTAAATATAAAACTGAGATTAAATAACTGGGAATTATGGTCACAGAACAGAATGTAAGTAATAACACAAAAATCAAGAGTATGGTGGAAGAGTAAATGTGCTAATTTTCTCATCTTGCATCACATGGGATCCATAGATATAGTCTAGAAGAGAATTTTAAAAAAACTTTTACATAATGATTCCAACCTCTTATTGTTTTTCATAACTTCAAAAAATTTAGGAACTAATAACTTTCATAGTGAAGAAACATTTGTCTAAAATTCAGCAATTCTTACAGTTTCACTTCAATTTCCTTTAACTTCGTTAAATAAAAGTAAAAAGTTATTTTTTGTTTTAAAATAAGGTGTAGTGTATGATTCACATTTTTGTTCACCAATTAGTTTCATTTTCACCCTACCTATATTTACCTATCTACCTACTTACTGTCTGTCTGTATCTTAGATGTATATTGAATATCTTAAAGTGTCACTTGTTGTAAGTCTAGATGGGGGAATTTCTTTTTTTATTTCTGTATTTTAATAAGGATTATGCATTAATTTGATAAATTATCAACTCTAAAAACCAAGTTTTTTTTTTTTTAAATAAAGGAATTCTCCCACTTTCTTCTGGAAAAATCTTGTAACTACGCACAAATGAAAATGAATACTTACCCCTAATAGAACTTATATTTCAAGCTTTTAATTTTATTATAATTATAATATAAACAGAGGTAGTAATGTACAGCAGTGACTTTGGCATAAAAAATCTATATCCACACCTCTAGTCATATAACTTCCTGAAGGCAATACCTTACAATTGTACTCTAATTTTTGTCAAAGGGAAATTTTAACTTCACAAGAAAATGTATTTTAAAATAAAGTAGGTAGAGAACGCTTTATCCTCATTTTATAGATGGGCAACAGCATCCAAGGCAACAAACCTAAATAGTGGCAAAGCTGGGATTGGAACTAAAGTGCTCTAATTTCCAGACCAGATGTTCCCAGAAAAAGACAGTTACTGTTATTTTCCCCTTGTTGAATACAACTGGCTTTCACGGCAATAAGATAACCAACACATACTCAACAGAGCCATTAGTTCAAAGAATTTTCGACTTGCAAGGGACCTTAGAGGTCTTACGTGGGCATTCAGCAGAGGGCCTTGGCAATCCTCCTTTCTACACCCAAGCTAGAGCACAGCTGATGTGCCTCTGGGCTCCCATTTCAGAGATCACCATTTTGGTTTTTTTTAATCTTATCTGATTTACATACTAATGTTTCACATAAGATTCCATTTGAAAAAGAGGCTGGTTTCTACAAATAGGTTTTAAACCACTGATAGCCTAATCTTACAGAAATAGAGAAGTGATTTAATATAATCATTGCAAAGTGAGGAAGTTTCAAGAAGTACCAACCAATTCACAGGAGAATAAGCAATCTTGGACCAAGCTTATTTTGAGACTGCCTGACATCATTCCATTTAGAAGCAGCTGCTTTTCTGAATTCACACTTCTCCTTTTTTCTAAGCCGCTAGTTAACTAACTCAAGTGTACAGACTGTACAAATCTTACGTGGTCAAGAAATTATAGATTTGATGCATGAACAAGAACTGGAGAAAAATTTCAAATGTCTTGCCTTGTAATGTTCCATGGTCTAACTTTGAAAATTGTCTAACCAGAAGCAGCTGTCTGCTGTTAAAAATGTGGATCCATTTTAAAGGTAGCAGGAACGTTCTTTATTAGATATAAATATCACTATGCTTCTGAGGTTGATGAAGTCAATTAAATGGAGGATGTAGGTAATTTAATAATTTACATTTATCAAGTGCTTTACAGATTATAATCAGTAAAATAGCATTTGGTACACTAGGAAGAGCACAGGCTCTAGAATGAGACATACCTAGCCTCACTGCTTAGTAGATGGGAAACCCCAGTCTAGACTATTTACCCAACTGATGTTTGATTTTATCATCTGTGAAATGGAACTAATATGAGGATTAAGTGTAATGACACATAATGAGTACCTAAGTATTCCTCAAGTAACTTTAATTTCCTTTCCTCCTTTTTCCTGGAATGTTGAATATAAGTGAGATTTTTATTAATTGGATCCTATTTTAAATATACAGGAGTATAAGCTGTAATATATGGTAAATTATTTTTTAATGCAGAATAATTTTGCAATCTGAATCATAACCAGTAGTCAGTATATTGCAATGAAAAGAGTACTGGGTCAAAAATCAGAAGACTTTCATTCTTATCTCCATTCTGCCACTTTTAGGTTGAACCCATATGAAATGACCATTTTTACCGGTCACAAATGGTTGAATAAATTTGTGGTGCTGGATAAACAATAATCTCTCTAAGATTATTTCTTCATTAGATGAAGTTTAGATAACTACATTCATTCATTGATTAAATATTTATCATTTGCCTATTATCTGGCAGACATTGTTTTAGCTTTAGCTTATGACGATATAGTGAGGAATATAACAATGTCCCTTTCCTTTTGGTACTCTATTCAATAAGGGAGACATAATAAACAAGAAAATAAGCTTACAAATCATAAATTTTTCAGGTAGTGATAAAAAATTCAGTAACTCGTGGATTGCTAAGGTTTGATTCAACTTGAAAATTGTAAAATACCAGGTCATTTTTGTAATAAATTATACTCTTTTCTTACTGAATTAGTTTAATAGAAGATGTATCTGCAGATAAATTTGTGCTTCTTAAAAATAGAAACAAGTACCAAAATTGTAGGAAATCTGAAAGGGAATCTTTAGAAAACCTCAAATAAAAGGATTTAGGAGATTATATTAGGAAATAGGTTTGGCTGCATGTAACAGTAAGAAATGCCAAATAATAGTGGCTTAAAGAATAAGGGTTTTTTTTCATGAATCAGGAAGTCCAAATCTAGTTGCTCCAAAGCTAGCATGGTACCACAGTGCTTATCGGGTGGCTGCTCTTAGCCATCTTTACCATAGACTTTCTTCCTCACCCTTGTTGCTTCATGGTTGCAAGATGGCAGATGGAAATTCCTCTGCAACACTATACCAATGTGACAGGCAGAAAGAACATAAGGGTCAAAGGGTAAAGCTTAACTGCCAGCTTAGTTTGCCTCCTTATAAAGAGTTTTCCCAGAAGCCTCACCTAGCAACTCCCACTTACAGCTCATTAGCAGGAACTGGACTACACTTAAATTTTCAGTTGAGCACTTGGCTACCCTAAACAAAATCAGAATTATGTTAATGAGGAGTGTTCAGATGAATACTGGCTAGAGAACTGGCAACATCTACCAGAGGGATGTACCAAACTTCGCTAAGAAATATGATTCTGAACATCTGTGAAACAAACATATACCAAGAAAAATCATTACTAAAAGGAAACTTTGACATGTGTCTTCTTATATATCAAATACTGTTTGACATACAAATAATTTCCAGTTGCCTTCTCCAAGTTCTACCTCCCATGGGTCTGTAAGTAAAAGTAAGTTTTACTTTTTATTATTTACTAAAGTAATGCCTATCTGTAATATTTACCCAAGGGCTTGGTTTGAATAAAGAACTCCATTTATCTTAAATGATTTTCTGTTTTTTTCCTTCCACATAAAATTTAAGAAGACATAAACAAATCCAAGTGATGAACTACTAAATAGCTAAGGGGTTTGAAAAAAAGATCAAGAAAACAAAATCCAAGAGGGTGACAGACATACAAGGATGCAGAGGTCCCTAGGATTATGGGAGGGTTCCACAAGTCGGGTGTCCCTTACCATCTGAATTCTAGCAATCTAAATATGTGTATACAATCTGGTAAAAATGTTTACCAAAGTTCACTATCCAAATAAAAAATCAGCTAAAATGAACCCATGGGTGTATATCAACTAAAACATTGTAGGTGAATGCTGAGTGGCTCCTTGAGGGATCCCTCACCCTGCTGTTCAGAGAAGCTCTGGATCAGAAAGTGAGAAGTACAGGTACAGCAAAGATAATGGGATGTCACATTTGAGATTAGGGTACAGAGAGACTGTGATTTCTGTCCTGCTTGCCCACTCTAGCTCTCTCTTGTTTGCTTGCTCTGAGGGAAGCCTGCTGCCATGTTGTGAGCTGCCTGTAGAGAGGTTCATGGGGCAAGGAACTGAGGGAGGCCTCTGACCAACATGAAGTGAGGAACTGAAATCCTCAGGCCAACAACCCACAAGGAACTGAATTCTGCCAACAACCCATGAGTGAGCGTGTTATCAGATGCGTCAGCAGCCCCGCTGGCACCTTGACTGGGGCCTGGTAAGAGACCTTGAGGCTGAGGTGCTCTGCTAACTTGCACCCAGATTCCTGATCTACAGAAACTGTAAGATAGTAAGTGTTTGCTGTTTTAAGCCTCAAATTTTGGGGTAATTTGTTACCTAGCTAAGGATAATTAGTACAGGAATGCAAAAATCTTTACCAGTTTTTAATATTTTGGCATATAAAAGAACATGTCTTGGTCATATGGTATTCTCTTTTATATATATGGAACATCATACTCCTTGGTATTATCAATAAATAAAAAACGTACTGGGGGGACTTACCTGGTAGTGCAGTGGTTAAGAATTCGCCTGCCAGTGCAGCAGACACGGGTTCAATCTCTGGTCCGGGAAGATCCCACATGCCGCGGAGCAATTAAGCCTGTGAGCCACAACTACTGAAGCCCATGCACCCTAGAGCCCGAGCACTGCAACTACTGAGCCCACGTGCTGCAAGTACTGAAGCCTGCGCCCCTAGAGCCTGTGCTTGGCAACAAGAGAAGCCACGGCAATAAGAAACCCGCGCACCGCAACAAAGAGCAGCCCCCGCTCACCGCGACTAGAGAAAGCCGTGCGCAGCAACGAAGACCCAACGCATGGGCTTCCCTGGCGGCGCAGTGGTTAAGAATCCACCTGCCAATGCAAGGAATACGGGTTTAAGCCCTGGTCCGGGAAGATCCCACATGCCGTGGAGCAGCTAGGGCCATGTGCCACAACTACTGAAGCCCACGCACCTAGAGCCTGTGCTCTGCAACTGAGAAGCCACTGCAATGAGAAGCCCGCACACCGCAACGAAGACCCAACACAGCCAAAAAATAAATAAATAAAATAAATCAAAAGAAAACACACCAAAGACCCAATGCAGCCAAAAATAAATAAATAAATGAATAATAAATTTATTTAGAAAAAAACTTACTGGGCAATACAAAGTATGACAAATTAGGGCTCAAGCTAGCCAGAGAGCAAATGTAAATCCCCAACCCAGAATCTGTGTTTACTAAATACCAACAGAACTGAATCGATAGACCAGAGTAGATGACTGAACCTTGAAGATAGAAAGAGTTTCCACTTGATCCAATAGGCCAGTGGTTCTCAACCCTTAGCAGGAGTCAGAATCACCTGCGGGGCTTGTTAAGCCACAGATTGTGGGGCCCACCTTCAGAGTTTCTGATTCAGTATGCCTGAGGTTGGAACAAAGAATCTGCATTTCTAAGAAGTTCCCAGGTGATGTTGTTGCTGCTGTTTCAGGGGCCACACTCTGAAAACCGCTGCAATAGGCAAGAGTTTCTGTTGTTTCCTGTTGGGAGGCAGTGACATGTGAATAGCCCTCCCAGACAGCTCATAATGCATGAGAGAAAGAGCAAGGCTGAAGGGCACCAACTTGGAGCACCTGTGAGGCTCTTGCTGAGATAATAAGGTGCTGGTATTGGGGAGCAAGGAGCTTCACAGCAAGGGAAATTAGAAAGGAAATATTGAAAGTGCTTGCTGACTTCAGTTCTCCTCCAAATACTGCAGTTTAAACAGTCACTGTAGCTACAGAGGGAGAAAATCATATTGCTGTCATTACTAAAGAAAGTCACACAACCAGGTTCACCTGGCTTCCCATGAGAGACATGAAGTACCATTCAGCATGGCTCCTACAAATCAGGTGCTCTGAACTCTACTTACTGCTATAATTAACTCTACCCATTCTATTTACCTGATAGAACTGTCTTTGGGCTTCCAGATGGCCCTAGCTTCCTCTAGGATCATCAGCTGGAGACCCTGAAAGCCATTCAAACCCTTCAGATTTGTGCCTGATCTGATTTACTCAGTTTCAGAACACAGGGTGCAATTTTCCCTGTTGGCATCCGTTGTCTCTATTTCCAAGTTGAATACGATTCAAAGAGCCAAAAGAACACATGGTTGTATTTATTCATGGGCTGTTTTTGAAATGCATTTATTTCATTGATATTCTAGAGACAGTGGCGTTACTAGAGTGTTTTCCAAAACACACAGCCCATGGGAGTGCCAGTTTCCAGGTCTGTGGCATCTGTTAGCGGATGTCATAAGCAGTGGTGGTGGGGTGGCAAAGAGGGCCTTCTTTGCATCTGTACCTTGGCATGTGCCCCTAAACACTTAGTTACCTTGCATTTTTCTTATAATTCCTTGCAAAGCATTCAAGAGTTATAGAGTGATGAGAATAATGTCTAAGTGACAATTTCAGATGCTGTCTTATTTTTGCTCTTTGGGAAATTGTCTACCTTCCAGCAATTTCTAATACCAATGTCTCCAAAACTGGCAGCATCAAACACTGTCCAACGATATCCATATCCATGGTTGATTTACAAGGAAAGGAAAAAGCAAAGCATCTTGAGGGTTGAGAGGGTGGAAATTTATCCCCAAGGAGCTTCCAGTCTAGCAAGTACAGAGATATTTGTGAACAACTGAACAAGCCAGCTGGTATAAATAAAATATCAGGGCCAAAATAAAACATCTCAAATGGAAAAATCACACATTTTAAGTATTTTTAAAATGCAATGAACATAATTAATTTCCAGTATTATCAGTAGGCATTTCCAAACAGAAATGAGTAGAGGCCCCTAGACCTGAAAGGTGAGCAAATACTGAAGGAATTCTTTTCTGCCTCCCCTTTCCATGATTTGTTTATTAAACTTATTTCTTGAGTAAACTTCTTAACAAGCAAGTGCCCTGGATTCCCTCAGTCTCTTCTCTGCCCCACCTCCTTGGCACAGGGCTTGGCGCTAAACTTACATGCACATGTACTATGAGCAAAACATCCACATAGATACATACAGCAATTACAATTGTCTTTGTTTTGTTTTGTTTTGATTTCACCTCTTTTAATAAAACCTCTATTTAAAGGTGCTAACTTTTAAGTTGAACTAAAGAAAATACTTTTTTTTTAAATTGCAGTGATATCTCTTAGACCAAGATAACAGGGAATACTTACTGGTGGAATCACAATACAGTAAAACAGGGTTCCCATCTCACTATGCAGATAGGCTAATACTAATATGTCTCCATTCTACTGGCAAGTTTCAGAGTGAACCTTCTCTGTATTCAGTTTCTCTGAGGCCAACCTTCCCTGTAAGGTTTAAAGGTTACAAAACGACCAGCCCCTTTCAAAAGCATGGATTTCTCTGGCCTTTTAAATTCTTAAACTGTCCAATTTCTCACATTCATCAGACATTCACCTCATGGCAACCCAAACCCACAAGTACACTTACTCCTATCGGGTTGCTGACATCGCTTGGAAGGTCTTTTCAGTTAACCTTTTTCCTGACCACCCCACAATTTCCTCTGGTTTGTTATTTGACAGACCATCCAAATACTTTTTTTTTAAAATAAATTTATTTATTTATTTTTAGCTGTGTTGGGTCTTCGTTTCTGTGTGAGGGCTTTCTCTAGTTGTGGTGAGCGGGGGCTACTCTTCATTGCGGTGTGCGGGCCTCTCACTATCGCGGCCTCTCTTGTTGCGGAGCACAGGCTCCAGACGCGCAGGCTCAGTAGTTGTGGCTCATGGGCCCAGTTGCTCCGCGGCATGTGGGATCTTCCCAGACCGGGGCTTGAACCCATGTCCCCTGCATTGGCAGGCAGATTCTCAACCACTGCGCCACCAGGGAAGACCCAAATACTTTTACCTAAGTCATTTGCTTCCTTCCTACTGAAAGCTTTTTACTGCTGCCACCAGCCCCTTTCTTCCTGAGCAAAGATCATGTTTTCTTCAGTTCAGGCTCTGTGGCACACAGTCTCATTTCATAAATTTGAGTAAAATTCCACTTTTTGAACTGCTTGTTGGGGGACAGGGGCAGGTATTAATTATAAACTCAGTCATAGAGGTGTAACAATTAATTGTGAGCACCTAGAGTAACTACATTTAAAACTCATAAAACATTTCAAGGGAAAGGCCTTCTAGGTCCTTCCTATAATTAATTAACAGGTAAACAGCATTCGTTTTAATTAGCATATCCATTTTTTCTGCATGAAAAGAGTTCATTCTCTAACATGTTTTCATTTTTTCCCTCTGAAAACTTTTCTTTCTAGTTAGTTGTTTAATAAATCTTATTCTCATAGATAGCACAAAGGCCAAGTCAAAAGAGCAAGAACTCTAAATTAGTGGTACTAAATCTCAGGGCTGGAGGCATCCTTTGACTTACTGGAGGCAGAGGTTGGTGTGTACATATTTTAGCTCTCCTGAGAAGTACCAAAGGCTTCCCCCATCTCCTTCTCCTAAAGCAAACCTTTTATACTTTACCACTCCCTTCTCTGGGCCCTGGAGTCTAAGACATTACTTAATATTTGCCTGTTTCTCCCCTGGAAAATCCCCAATTTAACGCAGGCTACTTCATGCCTAAAATACACTGGTTTCTCTACTCGACCTTGCTGAGGAGTTTCCCAGTGTAAAAACAGCACCAAGAAGTGTTTTTAGATTGCCAGATAAGTGGGACCTGGAAACATTACAATTGGTTCCCAAGCTAATGCTCCTAGTGACCAGGTATGAATTTGGAAGATGGCTGGATAGTCTGAGCTATAACCTGTGTTGACAAACTAGAGCTCTATGGTCTAAACATCCAAGCTAATCACTACACACATATTCTGAACTTGAAAATAATAAAACTATAAATTAATAAAGCCACTTTTGAGCTCAATGACAATAGGGTTGAATGTGGGCTACATATCAAGAGACATGGATATAACCCTGTCCTCAGCACTAATTATAAGCTATATTACAGATCAATTCAGTGAAATGGTTTTATAGGCTAGTGGAACCTTCTGCTCAAAATCAGGTGGGAGTAGCGCAGATTAATCCCATCTGTTTTTCTATCAGTAAGGTTCTACTCTTTAATTTCTAAACTTTTTGATTTTGATGAATACTCTATTGAAATGCAAATATCTTTTGAAGGGGTCATACCAATCTTTTATCAGAGGACTTATTATAAACAGTTAATATTTTAGCAGAGCTTGGGACAAGTGCAACACAGGCCAGGGAGAGAAGAAAAAGCTGAGGCTAATGAAGGAGGAAGGAGGGCACCAAAACAAATTTTATTACCCTCCAAAACCGCTCTTTGGGGACTACCTTAATTCTCCCCTGCTGACTATCTCTTCATTGAGGCTGGTGGTCTCCCTGAACACAAGGTCAGGCTTCACAGTTGGATGATGAACAATGGCAACCTTGATACTTGCTAGCTTTCAATCTAAGTCATGTCCATCTTCCTTCTGTTGGTAAATGAATCCATTTTTCCTTAACTTCCTAAAACTAATCAGCTGTCAAACTGAGACTCTTATCTACACAGAAAGTGCAACACATGACCCTTGTTTGATTTTCTCTTTTCATAAGAATCAATAATATCAAACTATCCCTGCAATGCCAGAAGGCTGAAGATTTGTATTTTGAAAATAACAAACAATAAGGGAGGACCCATCTAAAATTTTCTTGTTGGCAGTCCAAAATATCTAGCCCTGCCACCAATGTAATTAACAGACAAAATGAACCCAAATAACTGAACTGCTGGTAGAGGGGAAGGAGATTATAAATGTGCTTCGTGACCAGTTTCAGAAACAAGGACTGTAGCAACCTCCCCTATTTTCTTCCTAACAAATTATATTAATAGATAATAACTGGTACCCCTTCTTCCTTACTATTTCATATAGGTATGTTGGTGGTGGTTAATAACTTAGTTCTTAGGTGACAGATTGTTCCTAAACTAGAAGAATAAACATTACCCAGAGAGAGGTCCAAGGAAGGGGATTTAAACATTTCCCCTTCAGAGAGATACTAAGCATGTTTTCATTTGCAAAAAGGATCATAGCATTTTGTTAGGTGAAAACATGTCCAGATTGTTACTGTTGTTTAGAAATTAAAGCACAGGAAGAAGGGTATGTATAGATGTTGAATGGTCAAAGGGTGAACTCTCACAGCTTTGGTGAGTCACTTTCAGCATCTATTCCAAATGCCTTATAGGAGCCTTCCTCTGCTGACGAAGCTGGAGAATTAAAGAGCACATTTCTGATTTCCTGACTCCTGAGTTAAGATAGTTGATTGAATATACACATCTAACTTTGCTTCCTCTTAAAACCCTACAAAATGTACAATAAAGAGATTTATTATTTTTTTTAAAGACATAAAACCTCTGGAGCTGGGAAAACAAGAGGCAAGAACAGTAATATTTTGGAAGCTGGATTGTGGCAGTGAGGAAGCAGAGAAACAAACCAATTTATACTGTAGGATTCTCAAAAGGTTCAAGAACTCACGGTACTGGGTAATACAGGAGCTGGGGTGAACAGGCATCATGCTGAAATAAGGAGGATTGGGTAAAAATGTCTGAGTAGCAGTTAGATCCTTAGAAACCCTTCCCTGTACCACAGCGCTGGGTAAGTGCCCTCCTTTATCCTAGCAGATCCCGGGGGGTTATTACCTTTGGAGGTAAAAGAGAGTGTTAGGACTGGGGAATGCTAGGCTCCTCTGAGGGCTGGATCCTGTACCCACAAATGGTCCACCCAGAGGTCCCAAAGGTAAACCTCTAGCTTGGTAAGTCCTACCCATTTGCTCAGAGCTTCCAGTGTTTTCATTCCTCACTTGGTTTAGTTTTTTCTTTTAAATAGGAATTTTGGGGGGAGGTATAATTTATACATAGTATTGAAATGCACAGATCTTAAATGTACTTGAGCAGTTTTGGCAAATGCACACATCTGTGTAACTCACACCCCTAACACAATATGGAAGATTTCCAACTCCCCAGAAAATGAGTCCCTCAATTTAAATCATGAACAGACAACTAAGGATTACCAGACAGACATCTGAGGAAAAATCCCAAAATGGAAGATAAAGACCAAAGCAAACAAATAGAGAAAAAGGAACTTAGAGGAAAAAGCCCTTTTAGGAAAAAAAAAAACAACTATATTAATATCCTTAGGGAGATGAGAAGAGTCTGCACACTGAATGCTATGAAAAAAATTCAGAGAACAAAAATAGAGCTCTTAGAAATTGAAAGCACGATAACAGTAATAAAAAAAAAAACAACTCAGAAAAACTCAGTAGAAATTTTGGAAGATAAAGTTGGGAAAATTTCCCAGAAAATAGAGCAAAAAGACCAAAAGAAGGAAAATCAGAGAGAAATGATAAAAAAGTGGAACCCAGTCAGGATATCCAACATCTAAATAACCGGGGAAGAAAGTAGCAATGAATAATTCAAGAGACTACCTAGGGTTTTCAGACTGAACGGGCCTACTGGATGCCCAAGAGAATGGATGGAAATTAGACTCACACAGAGGCATGTCATTATGAAATTTCACTGGAAACAAAGAAAAAATACTAGTTAAAAATTTGGCCACATAGCAGGAATCAGAAGAGCTTCAGATTTTTCAACAGCAGCATGTAAAACTAGAAGTCAATGGAGCAAAGCCTTCAAAACTGAAGAAAAAAAGATTCCTAATCTAGAATTCTATATCCAGTCACTTTATCAATCAAGTAGAAAGATAGAATAAAAACATTTTCAGACATCCAAGATCTCAAAAAAATTTACCCTCCACATACCCTTTTGCAGAAAACTGCTGGAAAATATGCTCCATTAAATGAAGGGAATAAAGTAAGAAAGAATACATGGACCACATGAAAAAGGAGATTCACAGTGGGGAGGCAAAGGGAATCTGTCAGATGATGGAGATGATGGACCCCACATGCCTGCACTACACAAAGCACAGAAGATCTTGTTAGAAAATCTGAGGCCAAGGACTGTGGAGAGCCCAGATGCATAGCTGTCCTTGCCTCCAGAGTAACTACACAGGCATAGTGAAGCCCATGTGCGGACAGTAAAGATGAAGAGACAGTAATGAAGGATGTTTCTAACACAATGGTACACTGAAGCCTGGGGTCTCTCTATGTCTTGGTAAAACTCTCCTGACCCCCATAGACTATAATGCAGAAAATAATAAAAATCTGCCCAGATAAATTCTGCATATTAATTTAAACTTTCAGGGACTTCCCTGGTGGCGCAGTAGTTAAGAATCTGCCTGCCAATGCAGGGGACACGGGTTCGATCCCTGGTCCAGGAAGATCCCACATGCCGTGGAGCAGCTAAGGCCATGTGCCACAACTACTGAAGCCCACGCACCTAGAGCCTGTGCTCTGCAACAGAGAAGCCACTGCAATGAGAAGCCCGTGCACTGCAACGAAGAGTAGCCCCCTCTCACCACAACTAGAGAAAGCACGTACACAGCAACGAAGACCCAACACAGCCAAAAATAAATAAATAAATAAATGTTCATATGTTGGGTGTGGGTGTATATATATATCTATGTGCTTGTATACACATAGACTTTCTCTGGATGGGTTGTGAAGGAAATTTACTTTCCACTATCTACATTTTTGCTCCTTTTTAATTTATCTTTTTACCCTGTGCATGTATTAACCATTCATAAAATGAACTAATGAATAAAACAAAATTTTTTTTTAAAAATTACAAACAACATGTCCATTGATTGAGTAATTCTACACCTAGGAATTTATTCTGTGAATACACCTGTCCACATGTGAAGTTACATAAATACAAGGCCGTTTACTGCAGCATTATTTGTGATAGTAAAGGACTGGATATTGCCTACATGTCCATTGAGAGGGGAATGGTAAGATAAATTACATACACCTGTGTTGTAGAATGTTTTGCATTCATGAAAAAAGAATGTAAAAGCTCATTATGTGTTGATATAGAATAATATCCAGGATATTCTATTAAATGAAAAGGCAAGGTATAGAAGAAAGTGTATAATTTGTTATAAAAATACAGCAGAAAAATGTCTCTGACCCGCACAACTTAAGTCAGATCACCCTGTTATATGTTATCATTATATTCTGTGCTTTGCCTTTGTGATACTTTTTTTTTGAGCCTTTATTTTATTTTTTTAATGTAAATTTAGTTATTTATTTATCTATGTTTGACTGCGTTGGGTCTTTGTTGCTGCATGCGGGCTTTCTCTAGCCACGGCACGTGGGCTTCTCATTGCGGTGGCTTCTCTTGTTGCGGAGCACGGGCTCTAGGGCGCAGGCTCAGTAGTTGTGGTGCACGGGCTTAGTTGCTCCGCGGCATGTGGGATCTTCCTGGACCAGGGATCAAACCAGTGTCCCCTGCACTGGCAGGCGGATTCTTAACCACTGCACCACCAAGGATGTTCACCTTTGTGATAATTATGACAATAGTAATTAATGATTATTTGTGCTAACAAAAAAATCTCACACTCCTACTCCTTGCAGCTGGTTCTGGGTGTGAAATTGATTGCATCAATTCAGTGCATTAAACAATATTTGGAAAACAGAAAGGGCAGGCACCACCTTCTCATGTTCTGAGCTGTTGCTGCTGACAGTCATGGTCAATCCTAGTGTCCAGAGATTAGCTTCACAGATGTGAAGAGGCAATTGCAGTGGCAGCTTTCTGATCCCTGGGATCACAGTCTCGGTGGTGTGTTCTGTTCTTAAACTCAACACTTCCAGAGGGAGCTCCTGAATCCCCACCTTCCTACTGTGGTATTCCTCTGGCAGGACAGTTCAGTGGTGATGTTCTGGGGGGTCACTGGAAAGGACCTAGCTTATTCCACTCTTATCAGCCTCCCCAACAATTCTGTAGGCACCCGATTCCCTGTATTAAATGCTCTTGTAGCAGTGGTTTGTTTCCTGCAGCTAAACTTTACTGATATAATTGATAATATGGACTTTTAACGTAGAGAAACTGCAAATCTTATTTTAGAATCATAAAAGTAATTTTACTTTATTTGATCTATCCTATATACTGTGTGCTACCAAAGTAAGTGTTAAAGGGTTTAAAAATTGAGGATCATCTATGAACTTCTCTTCCACGCGTGCTAACAACTACTGGCACGTCAAAACATACACAGCAAACAAGGGGCAGCATGTTTAACTTTGTTTTTAAAGTTTATCCAGAACATAGAATGAGTGAATGAATAGGTATTGGGGATTATTTTCAATAACTAATATTGTTTTTTAACTAATGAAAGTGAACATGCCAGGCAGGTGGGTAGTGGCTTATTCTACTCTCTAAGAAATGCATGGTGACATCAATTACAAGGTCTGATAGAAACAACTGGGAGATTCCATGTTTCACTCTCCTCAACTCAGCAACCTGAAATGATTCTCAACAGGCTGGGAAACCCATTAAAACATCTCCTGGCACATAACAATAACAGGATCATTACCTTTCAATCATGGTGATACTGTGGGAGATGACAATTCTGGCTTTTGTCTCTTTTTACGTTGTTTGCAATGTGAATTTGACAGTGAGTGAGTAAAAGGGAATGCCACACGAGCAATTATAAATTATAACCTTTGAGTACCACCGAGCACACACTTGATATAATATGTTTGTTTCTGAGGCAGCATTTTATATTTATTTAATCCAGTGACATTTTTGTGTGTGCTTTTAGAAAAGAAACATTTGGAGGTGGTGGTGGGTAAGAGGGCAAATGACTGAGAAGTCACAGCTCTCTGCAAACACAGACACACAAATTTACAATTACGTGGCAGACAACAAACAGCAACAAACATCTAATTCTGAGTTTTCAGAGATTTACTCAATATGAATGGGGTTGCCATTGAAGGAAGAATAAGGCAGAATTGCTTTGACTCTCAGGTCTATTAAAAACTGGTTGGAGGCTTCCAGTTCTTGACCATATGTGAATTATCCACTTGGTAGATTATTGTTTCCTTGAAATTTAGCCAGCATAGCCCCAAGTGACCTATTCTGCCTAAGTTATATTTAGGAAACACTAACTTGTTTAAACATAGACTATGCAAAACCTTTACAGGGTGAATATACCCAAGATAATATATATATATATATATATATATATCTGTGTGTGTGTAACATTTTTTAAACAAAAGGAAATATTTTTTGGATCATCAAAAGTTTTGGAATTAAAAATTTTTTGAGCTGCCAGGGCTCTTAAAGACTTCTTGTCCAAAAATTTCATTTCATAGCTGAGGAAACAGACGTACTGACTTGCCCAGAATAACAGTTAATTGTGGAATTAAAATGTTTACATCATATCTTCCCTTCCATTAGGCTGCACATAAGTTTTTGGAAATATTTTTAGAATTCTCTGCAATATGGGGGAAATGATCCACACAGAAGCTCCCTAAGAACAGAGCTGGCTCCAGGGGTGATGGGTTAATGGAGTGTGTGGCTGGGGGAAAGGGCCTGCCAGGTGTTCCTTCACTCAGCTTTGTTGTCAGTACAACAACAAGTCTTCATAATCTGTCCTCACGCTCTTATTCTACAGATCGCTCAGATTGCTTATTACTTTTGTGCTATATCTTTCCTGCAAGTAAATCTTGTATAGCTCCCCTCAGTTGCCTTTTGTGAACTATGGAATCTTAGGGAGAAGCTGGACCTACAAGGAGTCTAGAGAGACAATGGCAGGCTAGCAGAGAGAATGCACTGCAGCTCCAGAAGGGGAGAGTAGAGTAAGGTTTGCGGTGTATACTTAATGCTGCTGAGCAGCTGGGTGCCAGGGATTGTGAGAATTCACACCACTAAAGCTGCTCAACAGTGATTGGTGGGGCTCTCCTAGGAGTGAGCAGATGGAGAGAGAGGAATAACTGTCTATGCAGCTGGTGAATGAATTCCAGAAGCTCACCTCAGTACCGCTGGCTGCCTTTCAGACTAAAGACCCACAACTGGGGACTTCAATGTATTTGCAGATGTACTTAGATTTTAAAAGGAAGTCTGCAGCACCTCACATCCAGTAGGATGGCTACTATCCAAAAAAAGAAAAACAGAAAAAGAGAAAGGAAGGAAGAAAGAGAGAGAGAAAGAAAATAACAAGTATGTTGGTGAGGATGTGGAGAACCTATAACCCTTGTGCACAGCTGTGGTAGTATAAAATGACACATCCACACTGAAAACAGTGTGGTAGTTCCCCCAAAATTTTAAAATAAAATTACCATATGACCCAGCAATTCCATTTCTGCGTATATACCCAAAAGAAGTGAAAGCAAGGACTTGAACCTATGTTCATAGCAACATTACTCACAATAGCTAAAATGTGGAAACAATCCAAGTGTCCATAGACAGATGAATTGACAAACAGATGTGGTATATACATACAATGGAATATTATCCAGCCTTAAAAAGGAATTAAATTCTGACGCATGCTATAACATGGATGAACCTTGAGGACATTAGGATAAGTAAAATACACCAGTCATAAAAGGACAAATACTGTGTGATTCCACTTATACGAGGTACCTAGAATACTCAAATCTTTAGAGACAGAAAGTAGAATGGTGATGGCCCAAAGGGCTAGGGTAAAGGGGAAATAGGGAGTTAGTATTTAATAGGTACAGAGATTCAGTTTTACAATATGAAAACAGTTCTGAAGATGGTTGCACAAAAATGTGAATGTACTTAATGCCACTGAACTGTTAAGATGGTAAGTTTTTGGTTCTATGTATTTTACAACAATTTTTTAAAAAAGGAAGTCTGCAATATTCCTGCGTTGTGAAAATTGAATTTGTAAATAATTTTTTTTAATTAGAAATGAAAGTTGCAGCTTATCTGTCATTCATTCTCTTCTTTATTCCTCCCTTCTTTCCCTTCTTTTTGATGTCTCCTTCCTTCCTTCCTGCAAACATCTGTAGGCTACTTAACATGTACTAAACATTGTTTGAGGCCCTGGGGGGCTCAGACAAAAGATACCATGCCCTGATCACAGTGCAGCAGTGGGGAAGTACCCCAGGTAAATAGACATTATCATGTGACCAAGGCTCGGATAGAGACATGCTCAGATTGCCATGGGAGCTCAGAGAAGGGACACCTAACACATCCTTGGAGATGAAGAGAAAACTTGCTAGAATTTGGAATTCCTAAGTAGCATCTTGAAGGGTAAATAGAAGTAGCCAGCTAAAGAAGGAAAAATCTGATCTATCATGACAATATTAGTGATAGCATATGCTACAGTGAAAAAGCTACAATTCATGTATTATTTATCCAATTGGTGTTTATTAAATACTAGGTGCCAGGCACAGTTCTATGTGCTGGAAATATGGAGGTGAACAAGATTAAAGTCCCTTTGTCACGAAGATTAGGGGAGATAGTCAATGAATATATAGACAAGTAAATACACAGTATATCAGAGTATGGTAAATGTTCTGGAGAACAATAGGGCAGGGGAAAAAGAAAGGGAGGTTTGGGATGACAGAAAGAATGTCACTAATTTTTATATGGTGGCTGGAGAAGCTGTCACTAATAGATTGGCATTTGAGCAGAGGACTAAAAGCAAGGCGGGGAAGGAGGCCTGTGGGAAGATGTGGAGGCCAAGGGAATAGCAAGTGCTAAGTTCTTGAGGTGAGAACAGGCCACATGTGTTAGGAGGACAGTGTGGCTGAAGTAGGAGGAGGGAGGGGAAGAGTACTGGGAGAGGAAAGGATGGGGGTTGAGAGGAGGACAGCATTTCCATTATATAGGGCATTTGAGGCCATGATAAGGATGTTGGCATGTACAGTATGTAAGATGGAATCCATTAGAGGGCTCTGAATAGAGGAATGACATGACCTTACTCAGGTCTTAAAGGGATCATTTTGTCTGCTCTGTTGAGAAGACTGGAAGAGGCAAGGGTGGAAATGGTGTCACCAATTAGAAGACTATGGCAATAATCCAGGAGAAATTGATTGGCTTGGACTGGATAGCAGCAGGTGAAACTGTCATATTCTAGGTATATTTTCTAGATATATATATGTTGAAATGGCCATATTCTAGATATATTCTATTTTAGATAGATTGGATATCAGGTGTGAAAGAAAGCAAAATAGTCATGAGTGACTCCCAAGTTGTTGGCCTGAATAACTAGAAGCATAGAGCCGCTATTTACTAAGGTTGGAAAACTGCTGGAGGAGCAGGTTTGGGGTGGGAGTAGGTGAGGAATCAGACATTTGGTTTTGGACACATCAAGTTCAAGTTTCTTGTAAGACATACGTGGAAATATCAACTAGCTGTTTCATATAAAGATCCAGAGTTCAGGGGAGAAATACAGCTAAAGATGTAAACTGGAAGTTCTTGGCTTGTATAGGTTCAAAGCCATGATGCTGGATGACATTCCCCAGGGAGTTAGTGTAGATGTAGAAGGTGTCTAATAACTGAGCCATGGGGTACTTAGGGGTATTCCAATAGTCAAAGATCAGGGAAATGAGGCAGAACCAGCAGAGAAGACTGAAAAGAAACAGGCACAGAGATAAAAGGAGAACTGGGATACTCTTCGAAGTCTAGTGAAAAGATTTGTTTTGATGAGGAGGGAGTGAATAATTGTGCCATGCTGATGACAGGTCAAGATTGAAGAGGGCTGAGATTAGACAATTGGACTTAGCAGCATGGAGGTCAGTAGTGACCTTTTCAAAGCTGCTTTGGTGTAGTGGTGGGGGTGAGTGCTTGGTTGGAGTGCAGCTGAGAGAAAACAGCTTTTAACTACTTGAATTTTCTATGCCTTGATTTCTTTATCTATAAAAAGGGTATGTTAGTACTTTCCATATGGAGTTGTAAAAATTAAAGGAAATAACATATCTGAAGTACGTAGTAAAGGTCTAGCATATATAAGTACTTAATAAGTACAGTTGCCCCTTGGTTCCGGGACCCTCTTCAGCTTCCAAACTCCATGAATGTTGAAGTCCCTTATGTAAAATGGTGTAGTATTCACATATAATCTAGGCATATCCTCCCATATACTTTAAGTAATCTCTAGATTACTTATAATACCTAATACAATATAAATGCTATGTAAATGGTTGCCAGCATGCAGCAAATTCAAGTTTTGCTTTTTGGAACTTTCTGGAATTAAAAAAAATTTTTTTTGACCTATGGTTGGTTGAATCTGCAGATGCAGAACATGCAGATATGGAGGGGTGACTATATTAGCTATTTTTATTATTTGTATTATTATTTATATTTATTTTAGTTAATTTTTAAAAGATTTTTTGATGTGGACTATTTTTTTTAAGAATTTATTGAATTTGTTACAATATTGCTTCTGTTTTCTGTTTTGGTTTTTTGGCCACGAGGCATGTGGGATCTTAGTTTCCTGACCAGGGATCGAACCCGCTCCCCTGCATTGGAAGGCGAACTCTTAACCACTGGACCACCAGGGAAGTCCCTATATTATTATTTTTAGATTTCAGCTATTCCGGGGGGAAAATAGACATTTACTTATCATCATGTTAAGTTAATCACCTTTTTTAAAAAACTTAGATAAGAATTGACATAGTTAACTGACCATTTTTCTCTTTTTTATATTTCTTTTCTTTAAATACAGAGATAAAATGAGGGTATATAGGCAAATTCAAGAAAAGGGTGGGGGAGGAGAGGAATTGCAGAAAGATACAAATAAAGGAGAGAGAAACACCTGAATGTTATTGGTGGGTATTTTTGTTTTAGTTTGTTTTTTAAGATGAGAGAAATAACTATGGATGGCCGAGTAAATGATCCAGTCGAGAGGGAAAAATTAATGATACAAGAAGGGGATGGGATGTCTTTCAGAGGAAAAGAGGAATGGGATCTGGCACCCAAGTACAGAACTTGGCCTTACGAATGTAGCCAATTGATCCATAACCAAAGGAGAGGCAGGGTCTACAGGTATAGATGAAGGTGACTGAACAGATGTAGACACTATATGGAATTTTTCTTCTTATGGCTTCTTTCTGCTTTTCTAGTAAGACATGAAGCAAGATCCTCATCTGAGAGTGAGGAGGGGCAAAGGTATTGGAGGTTTGAGAAGAAATGTGAAACGTAAGATAGTCATCTAAAAGGTGAAGAAAATGTATATAATAAGGAAGGGTTAAGAGGGGCTAACTGGAAGTACTGAGGGCCTAATTAAGGTTGATGGTGAAAAATTTAAAGTGAAACCAGTCAGCATATTTCCCTGTTGTGTTATGTGTGGATGGTGGTTCAGAGAAGGTGGGAAGTTGACATTATCAGGGTTAGGGTTTTGTCAGGTGAATCCAATGGAAGGAGCGAAGTAAGAGACTAGATGGATATGCAAAGGGTGATTGTAGGGCGGAACTATGTAACAAGGGTGGGAGAGCAGGGAACTGAGGCCATGAGGAGGTGAGGGATCAGGAAATGGTGGTAGAATCCTGACAGAGTACTAGAGCGAGGGCATGGGGAAGCTGGCAGGTGGGCTCAGAGAGTAGGTTTCTTGAAATAGAGATGATAGAGAGGTTGTGGTTATTGGTAGTGACAAGACATGCTCATGGAGGGGATGACTCAGGAAGTGTGGAGGACTAGACCATTGGAGGAAAAGAGAAGCAGAGATTAAAGGTTTGGAGAGGATCATCTGCATGTCTTCGAAATTACCCAGAATTAAGACAGGATTATCTTTGGAGAAAGTGTCAGTGAGACAGAAGCTAAATTTTTTTTTTAACATCTTTATTGGAGTATAATTGCTTTACAATGGTGTGTTAGTTACTGCTGTATAACAAAGTGAATCAGTTATACATATACATACATCCCCATATCTCCTCCCTCTTGCGTCTCCCTCACACCCTCCCTATCCCACCCCTCTAGGTGGTCACAAAGCACCGAGCTGATCTCCCTGTGCTATGTGGCTGCTTCCCACTAGTTAGTTATTTTACATTTGGTAGTGTATATATGTCCATGCCACTCTCTCACTTCAACCCAGCTTACCCTTCCCACTCCCGTGTCCTCAAGTTCATTCTCTACATCTGCAACTTTATTCCTGTACTGCCCCTAGGTTCTTCAGAACCAATTTTTTTTTTTTAGATTCCATATATATGTGTTAGCATATGGTATTTGTTTTTCTCCTTCTGACTTACTTCACTCTGTATGACAGACTCGAGGTCCATCCACCTCACTACAAATAACTCAATTTCGTTTCTCTTTATGGCTGAGTAATATTCCATTGTATCTATGTGCCATGTCTTCTTTATCCATTCATCTGTCGATGGACACTTAGGTTGCTTCCATGTCCTGGCTATTGTAAATAGTGCTGCAATGAACATTGTGGTACATGACTCTTTTTGAATTATGGTTTTCTCAGGGTATATGCCCAGTAGTGGGATTCCCAGGTCGTATGGTAGTTCCATTTTTAGTTTTTTAAGGAATCTCCATACTGTTCTGACAGGAGCTAAACTTTTTGAAGAATTAGGGTGAGCGACCTATAAAGAGGTTCAAACTTTGGGAGGGGGAGAGTTTAGGGAGAGGGAGGAACAATGGTCTTAAATCAGCAATAAAGAGCTTGAAGATTGCTGATCCTACCTCTAGGCCCAGCAGAATACTGGGATGTGGCAAAAAAAAAGCAGCTGTCACTAGAGAGAAATATAAAAGTGCTTCTGGGAACAAACTAGTTTTCATTCAGGCCAAGAAGGTGAAGGGAATATAAAGAATTTTGCTGGTGATGGACCAGGAGTTCCAGGGGACACAATGAAAGTTTTCTTGTGTTGTAGAGGGGGAGCAGACAGGATCATGTTTTAAAATATACAGAGTAGTATGGGCATGCAAGCTGGAAGATACAGTTCTGTCCTGTGGCGATCTGGATAAAGATGAGATTTGTGCTGATGGCCTTCCAGGTAGACTGTGGTAGTGAGGCTCTGACTTTGGTGTGGGAAGAGGAGATTATGGTCTTGACAGGAGCACAAAGGCTCTGAGCTCTGTTGTGGATGGTGAGGAAGAGGATGGGGGAGGTGTAGTGCTACCAGAAGCATGGGGCTATTACAGGATCCCAGACAAGGGATGATCATGGCTTGGGTTGTGGTAGTGGTTGTGGTAGTAAGAAGTAGCTAAAAAGAAACGTATTTTTGAGACAGAGTTCAGAGGAATAGCTAATGGATTGGATTGATGGGGTAGGGGTGGGGGAGGAAACTGAGAGAAAGAGAAACAAGGATGGTTCCTATGTTTTGATCTGAAAGAGGTGGTATCATCTACTAAAATGTGGAAGACTTGGAAGGAGGAATGACATTAGGTGAATAAAGAAATCACTTTTCGATATGTTAAGTTTGAGTTGCCTATTTGACATTTAGATAGAAATGGTGAGGAAGCTATTGCATATATGTCTGAAGATGTGGGCAGTGGAGCTTGGTGACCTTGAACACAAGTTATTTAATTTCTCTAAGCCTGTTTCTCAACTGGAAAATAGAAGTATCTATTATTATTATCTATGTGATGTGAGGGTTAAATATGGTAATACCAAAAAGTGCTTAGGCTAGAGTTCAGCATTTGCAGCAATGCTCAGGAAATGTTTAATTATCCCCATTGAAAGAAAATGGAAGTCCTTTGAACTTAAAGTAAGTTTTCCAAAGCTGCTGAGTAGTGAGCCTTAGAGCTGGGACTTGAATACCAGTCCACGCTCTTCCTATTCCACCAGTGACTCAATTAGATGTAATACTCATTGTCAAGCCTCTGCAGCCAGGGGCTAGAAGATTTCAGCATAGTATTGAGGCAGGAGATAGATGGGCCCCAGGCTGAACAGTTTCTCCCCTGTGGACAGAAACTCCAAAATAGCAGAAATGCCATAAAAGCAGGATGATGGAGGAGGCTGGGCCCTGCCCAGATAAGAGATAAAAGACCACATATTCCTCATTCTCAAAGTCAAGGAGACCTTCCCAACTACACATGTGCAGAAAGGCTCCTTGGAGGTCAAAAAGGGAGGGGGCGCCACCTCATAGTAAGTGATGTCAACTACCTATAGGCCTCTTCACTAGAATCCATCTTGGCTAAGAGATGCGCATGCAGGGGAGGACCCTGAGATAAACCAAATACAGACTCAGAACCAGGCAAAGCAACATGATTGGTCAAAGGAAACCTGGAAGAAATGCCCCATGAAAGTGATTCAAACTACCACAAGGGCGCGAATCTCTCTCTGAGCCCGCCGTGTGTCTATCCACAGGTACTCCTTTCCTCCTAATAAGCACTTTACTTGCTTCACTACTTTCCATCTCTATGTGGAAATTCACTTCTACACTGCTGACAGGCCAGGGCCTTGTCACTGGCCTCTGGTCCCTGGTGGTCTGGTGGCTAGGATTCAGCGCTCTTACTGCCACGGCCTGACCACAATCTCTGGCGGGGAACCGAAATCTTGCTTCAAGCCGCTGCAGGCGGAGGCCACCCAAGATCAGTATCAAATCCAATAAAGGGATATACCCCATTCTTACACTGCTTTCATATAAGCTGTCCCACTTTTTTCTCCATTGAGTTATGATATAGGGAGGGGGAAGCATAGACTGTGGAATCAGACAGACCTCGTTCAATCTCACATTATAAAATCAACTATACTCCAATAATTAAAAAAAAAATCTCGCATAATTTTGCTCTTAGATTATTCAACACAATGGCAGATTGGGGGGGGGTCATTTTTTTAAAAAAGAGGAAAATTATTAAGTGTTTATTCCTTAGCTTTCAGTAGCACCAAATTCCATCTGCATCAGTACATACAGATGTGTAAGTATAAACTACTTTTTTTTAAATGTTCTTAAGTAACTAAAGCATCTACTTTTCCAGTTAGATAATTACCTCCCTGGTAATTACCATTTTCTAATACTAGTTCTAGACTATTCACCTTTATATGCCAACTTTAGACTTCCTAGAGTCTTGGTAATTTTCTCTACCAAAGATGAGAAGGAAAACAATCGTCTCAATGAGACTCACCACCACTACTCAACCAACCGTCAGAGAGAATCTGCCTCATTTTCCTGTGAAATAAGGCTTAGATCTCGGAAGACGACAGAGTTCACTCAGAACAGGAAATGAGCTCTTAGAGACCTTTGGGAATACTAATTGCAATGGATGAATAATTTATCTCTAACAGTCTTCAACAAATATTCATTGAGGGAAATCTTATCAAAATACTATAAATTCTTGCTTCTGGCTAATCCTGCCTACAGCTTGTTTAATAAATGGATTCAGCTTTAATAACTTCAGGAAAAGGAAGCTTATTTATTTAACCACTATCTCTTTGTCCCTAGGATGCAAAGGTGCAGGGATCTTGCTCTCAAGGCATACTCTGTCTAGTGGGGGATACAGCCAAGAAAACAAAAAGATACAGTAGAGACTGATACATGGCATGACAGACGCTTAAGATGTAATAGGGGCAAGGCACAGAAGTGGGACCAGCCTCTGTGGGGATGAGGTTGCTGCCAGGGATCAATGAAGGCTTTCGGAGAATGGCATACCTATGTTGTAAAGGAAAGGCCTTAAAAACCTAACCTGACAAAACTTCCATTTTTAAACTCTTTTATTTAATAGAAATGTCTTTTTATAACTTTATTCACTACTCAACATTTACTGGGGACCTACTCTGTGCCAGGCAGTGGCCTAGGTCCTGAGAATACAGCAGTGAACTGGGCAGAACTTTGCTCAGTCTGGCAGAGACTGACACTAAGGAAATAACTGTAAGTGTGAAGAATGTTGTCAGAGAGAAAGAGCAAGATCTGTGGCAGAGGGGAACTGCCCCAACCCAGGTGAGAGACATGAGTACACAGCTGAGTACCTGGGTGTTTGCCTAGCTGGTGTGAGCCCTGTCTTCTCTTCAAAAGTAGAGTCATTCTCATGGTTTTTCTGAATCCCCTGCAGGACCCAGCCCAGGGCCAGGGGGTTGTAGTTAGCAGCTCAAAACCCACTGCCTGACTAATTGGGTCTTTTTTATTCTTGGGAAGGCACTTCTGGATCTTCACCATTCTGAAAATAATCTATAGTTTTGTATTTAAGTGCCAGAGAGAGTTCTGATTAAATTCTACCAAATAGTTTTTACTAAGTGTTTATTAAAGTCTTGTCTGGTTAAGAAGCACATAAGACTATAGGTCCTGAGATGACTTAATTTCACACTGAGAAAAGTTCTGTGTTTGAAACTAACTCTAGCCAGCAGTCTTACAAATGCCCGTCACTGGTCAGGACACGATAATTATTCAGTGGAATTTTTAAGGGAGGTGGGTAAGAGATGCCATCACCAGATGTCAAGGATGGTATTGATATATTACAGAAGCTCTTCAGCTTACCAACTTCCACTTTACAAATCAGACAGATGATAATCAAAGCCTGAGCCAGAGTATAGGCTGGTTAACTCTGCCCCTAGAAGAGATGGCATTAATAGTAGCTAATATACGGTGGGCCTTTCAGGGCCTGCTACAGCTGTACACTTAGTAAGTGCTTGTGACATTCATTGAAAACAAAGTTAGCTTTCCAAACCCCAGAAACAAAGATCTAACATCAGAGCTGGAAGAGATCTCAGAGGTCATTTCGTGTAGGCTTTGCCAACCAGTAGATCATAAAGCTTTGTCTGGTATCTTTAACCAAGATATTACCAAGATGAACTTTCACACTTTGTCAATGTCTCTGATTTTCCTGGAACCTCCATCAAGGAGGGGAGCTGTGTTGACGGCCCCACAACCACATCCCACTCTTACTCATCCCTACACTCATGATATGGCTTCATTGTCGGCCCCCCAGTACCGTTGGGACTTTTGGGTTACAAAGACACTAAAAAGTGGCAGAATAATGAGGGAACATTCTGGGGTGATGATAATGTTCTATACACTGAACATTTGCATATGTAAAGGCATATGGTTTTGTCAAAACTCTGGAATGGTACACTATAGATTTGTGAATTCCATTGTATGCAGATTTTATCCAAAAGAACTGTAAAAAAAAAAAACTCTAGTAAATGATATACATGCTGCTGAAGTGTTTTGAGATGAAGTATATGGATGTCTGTCAGTTTATCAAAAATATCAGATAGATTGATGGATGGACAGAGGGATAGGTAGACGGATAATTATGCAAGGAGGCAAATATGGTAAAAATGTTAATTGTAGAATCTAGGTAATTACATGGATGGTCAATATATAATTTGATTTTTCTGAAAATTTTTCATAGTAAATTTAAATAATTTATAATTATTTAATCATATGTAATAAATACTGGTAAAATAAATAAAAATTTTAAATTACTAACTAATAAAACATTTGAAATTTTTCATACTAAAATGTTAAGGGAGGAAAAAGTGGCAGAATAGTCTGTCCTAGGTCAACCCAGTCTAGGAAACTAATGCTCAGAGAGTATGTCTGATCTATTATTCCATTATTTAAGATCCCCGAGGGCTCTCCATTTCCTGTACAATAAAATTGGAGCTCTTTGGCTTCGCACACAAGGTATTTCATAACCTGTCCACTGACCAGCTCTCTGACCACATTTTCAATCCTCCAACCATAAGAGCAGAGCTATAATGACACATGTAGGCAACTGAGCCAGCTAATAATTTGGTGCTCCTTCAGTATGATATTTTTAAGCTAATTTTTACTTATCAAAGCAATATAAGTGCATAATTTAAAAGGTCAAGTAGCACCAAAATGCTTACAAAAAACAACAACACAGCAGTATTTTCACACAGCTCTGTCCCCCGCCACCATCCTATTATCCAGAGACAAATTTTTTCCAGCTTTTATATTGTTTCTATTTGCTTCCAAGTTTCTGGGCATGTGATTCTCTCTATTAATCAAGTTGGAGATTATCTATCGATTTCCTTTTTTCTTTCCATGTAATTTTTTTTCTTTTTTCTTTTTCTAATATTTATTTATTTGTCTGTGCCAGGTCTTAGTTGTGGCATGCAGGATCTAGTTCCCTGACCAGGGATCGAACCGAGGTCCCCTGCATCGGGAGTGCGAGTCTTAACCACTGGACCACCAGGGAAGTCCCTTGATTTCCTTTCACTGTGCGATTAGCACTCTTACTCTTCCCCTGCCCCTTCCTCCATCCTCCCAACACAGTTGCATCATACTTTTTTGTTAAACTCATATTCGGTGTTAATTAATATGACTGTAACTATTGTCTTCTAATGAGTCAAGAAGTGTATGATGATTGAATTTTCTTTCTTGTATATCTTTCAGTTTCTCTTGAAGTTGATAACTGCCTCTGTTTTTTTCATTTGCCTAGATTTCATTGAACCAATCGTAAGTGTTCCCATAGCAACCAACAGTTCTATAATATGCTGCTCACTAAAAATTTTCACATGACCAAACCTGTTAGATAATCTGGTAGTTCTGTTTTGTTTCCCCAACAGCATCCTTCCTGGAGCCCTCGCAGCCACTTAATTTACTCAGGTTACTTCTAGACCTAACACATCACCTAGTCTATCTGAGGTCTTCTGGGATGTCCTTTTGCTATCATCCTGGAGATACCCCTTGCCTCACTCCTGTGTTGGATCCTCTGTTCCTTGGATCCACTATGTTCTTTCCTGGTTTATTTCCACATTTGGTGGAACATATCATCCAGTAATTTCTTGAGAAAGGATACGTGAAAGGAACATCTTTTTGAGAGTTCGCATGTATGAAAATGTATATATATTATCCTCACACACAATCAATGGTTTGCTTGGGTGGCTGGATGTAGAATTCTAGTTTTGAAAATAACTTTTATTCAGACTTTTAATGGTATTACTCCATTAGCTTCTAGCTGTCAATGTTGTTGTTGAGAAGTCCAGTGTTATTCTTTTACCCAGTCCTTTGGAATGATTTTTTTTTTTTTCTCTCTGAAAAGATTTTTCCCCTTCTATTATTGTTCTGGTTTCTAACCTCCATATTGGAGGTTCTCCTCAGATCTCCAGTGATCTTTGTCTATCTATTTGTAACTTAAAATGAGATACGTTAAAGCTGTTTGGAACTGTTCATACAAGGGTAGGCTTATCCTCTGGTGAACTGTAAAATGAGAAGATGGCTAGCCAACTTTTTCATTTGGTATCCCTAAATTTTAGCATAGGTAGGTCTCTTTTTGGAATGGTGCTCAGTTTCTCCCACGGGAGGAGAGAAGGGTGGGAATGCTGCTAGAACCAGGTAGTAGGTCCTTCCCTCTTTTCAGATTCTAGCGTCTCATTGCCAGCTCTCCTCTGTACCTGGTTTCCTGAGACTAGCTCAGCTTCTCGAGAGACCCTACAGGGTCTCTCCTACAGGGGGTCCCACCCCTGTAGAGTGGGTGGGAACTTAGAGGTCTAGCCATTCCTCATACACTCTTTTTTTTAAAGATTTTTTTTTTTTTGGTATGGACCATTTTAAAAGTCTTTATTGAATTTGTTACAATATTGCTTCTGTTTTATGTTTTTTGGTTTTCGGCTGCGAGGCATGTGCTATCTTAGCTCCGCAACCAGGGATCAAATCCACACCCCTGCGTTGGAAGGCGAAGTGTTAACCACCGGATCGCCAGGGCACTCCCTCCTCACATACCCCTTTTTGTGTGTGTGTGTGTGCGGTACGCAGGCCTCTCACTGTTGTGGCCTCTCCCGTCGCGGAGCACAGGCTCCGGACGCGCAGGCCCAGTGGCCATGGCTCACGGGCCCAGCCGCTCCGCGGCATGTGGGATCTTCCCGGACCGGGGCACAAACCCGTGTCCCCTGCATCGGCAGGCGGACTCCCAACCACTGCGCCACCAGGGAAGCCCTCTTAAACGGTCCCTGCTCCACTCCTTTGCCTCACCTCTGCCTCACTGCACAGGAACTTCAGTTTGACCTGCTTCCTCTTTGGTTCAGAGTCACAGTTGTGTCCTAGTTTTACCAAAGATAAACTCTATGTTCCTTATTCTTGTTTTTCTTATTGTTTTAGGGGAATTTTTGAGAGAAAGGTGCAGGGGGCAGAACCATTTTTATTCTGTCATCTTAAAACTAGAAGTCTTCCAACTGGATATTTAGTGGGAAAAAAGCATGTTTTTCCTTTACTCTCACACTGCTACCACACTCACACTTCTGATGCCAGGTGTGTGGGGTTCCCCTCACTCCACACACCAAGCAATTCTGTGATACTAGCTGGGTGTCCTACAATTTAACTCAATTCCGACACTATCTACCTGGGATAGTACCAAATCCCACAGGTTAAGGGCTCAGTCCCACAGGGCTGCCCCCCCTCCACTTCAGATGCTAATCACAAGTAGTGAGTACCCATGATACCCACAATTTCCATCCAACTTGGCTACAAATTGGAGATTCCCATGACCTCCTCTCCCTTGGATTCCATTATTTGCTAGAGTGGCTTACAGAACTCAGAGAAACACTAACATATGTTTAACATTTTATTAGAGGATCTGATAAAAAGATACATATGAAGAGACATTCAATACATAGGGTCTGGGAGGGTCCAGAGAACAGGAGCTTCTGTCTCCGTGGACTTGGGGTGCGCCCCCTTCGTGGTACATGGATGTGTTCACTGACCTGGAAGTTCTCAGAACCCCATACTTTTGGGGTTTTTATGGAGACTTCATCACATAGGTATGATCAGTCATTAACTCCATTTCTAGCCCCTCTCCTCTCTGGAGAATGGGAGGTAGGGCTGAAAATTCCAAGCTTCTAATCATGGCTTGGTCTTTCTGGTGACCAGTCCCTATCCAGGAGCCCATCAAGAGTTACCGTTATTACCCAGAAAATTCCAAGGGATATAGGGACTCTCTGTCAGGAACCAGGGTCAGAGACCAAATATTAGAACAAAAGATGCTCCTAGTACAATTATCACATAAGAAATTACTAGGGTTTTATGAGCTCTGTGCCAGAAACTGGAGGCAGAGACTAAAATACATATTTTCTATTACCTCACAGATATTCTTTATTATTTATTCAAGAAATTATTAGAGGAGAGGCTGGGGGGGCTGCATGGGAAAAGAGGACCAACAGTGGAAGAGATGCTAAGCTCTGCCTCTGTTAGTACGTCTTACAACTGGAACTAATTTAGGCCAATGGGGAATGTACTGACTTATATAACCAAACCACTGAAAGGACAATGATGGCTGGATCTTACTAGAACTAGGCACTTGATCCTATCAGGACTTTCTCTAGAGATGGCTACATTCAACAAGTGGTGGTGAATGACTTGTGCTCATACCTTGATATTAGCACCCTCAGAGAGGAAAGAACTACTATCTATCACTCAGCTATTGGAAGAAAATATCTAGAGAAATTCTTTGACTGTCCCTGCTTGCATCATGAACTTGCCCCACAGTGGTCTGGGAAGCTCCATTTGGGAGAAATGAGGAGAAAAGTGGCAAGGGTCTAAAAGAAGGGGAAGCAACACCAATGTTCCCTGGGGGCATCATTGGTGTCCTGTATAGTCACTGAACTGTTGACCTACAGCTCACCACTGCCCCTAAATGGGCTTCTCCTTTGACAAGGTACCTAGAAAACACAAGATCCATTTATTATCTCACTTCCTTCCCAAACGTCTATGAGCACCTACTATATGCCAGTGGATACTGGGAATAAAAAGATGAATAAGACCAAGTTGCTGACCTCAAGGAGCTCACAGTCTAATTGTCAAGAGACTTATGTAAACAAACAATTGCAGGACAGTGCTGTGAGTGCAGCAATCCAGATGCTTAGAAGACATAGAGAGAAAGGAGGCTGTAACTTCCTCTGCAGGAGCAGTATTTTGGAGTGGTGATACAAATTGGGTTTTGAAAAAACATAAATATGAGATCACCAGCAAAATAGGAAGAGGGAAGACATTCTAAGCAGAGAAAAAAGAATCATTTGTTCCAAAATATTTTTTGATTACCACTAGATATCTTGTACTAGGTAGGCACTGGGGATACATTTCTGAACAAAATGGTCCTTGAAGTTTGTCCCTGCTCTTGAAGCTTGCAGTCTGATTAAGTCAGACAATCAAATTATCAAACGAATAAATATCTAATTACAAACTGTATTAATTACCATGGAAGAAAAGTATAAGGTGCCATAAGAACCCAACAGGGTTAAGAGTGGGACAGGAATGTGGGAGGAGGGGTCACAGGATGGAGTATCAAGGACTCGTAACCACTTCCATGTGGCTGGATAGAAATGGAAGGTCTGGCTGTCTTGGACAAGGCAACAAGTCCATTGCTCCCATTTTGCCCTTAGGCTGTTCCATACTCATAAATAGTTCTTCAAAACTCATGGAAAGAGAATTAGGAATTCTAGAGTTTTTCTCTTCTTTCACCAAATTTATCTTATCTGAGAATTTCAAACTTCCATTTGAAAATTATGGAGATTCTAGTCAGACCTAAGCTGTCATATTGCTGCCTGCTGCCTCCATCAACATGTCTGAGTCCATCTGGAGTTTCTCAAAATCCTTCAGTGGGTTTTCTTTTGTAGTTTTTTTTGTTTTCTGTTCTTTACTTTCTCCAAACAACTGTGTCATCAGCTGCCTTCTCCAATGTATGTTTTTTTTTAATTTAAGATTAATTTTTTATTTAAATATACATATCATACAAAAGTTTTATCTCATAAAAAATATGCCCCATATTAAATAACTTTAAAGATACATAATTATTTATACATAATGCTTTCAATTTAGTTTATCCATTATTGTGAATCCTTTTGGCCCCTGAACTTAACTTTGGGTTTCTTTTTAGTTTTTTTGTTTTGTTTTGTTTTTGGCTGCACAGCTTGTGGGATCTTAGTTCCCCAACCAAGGATTGAATCCAGGTCCTCAGCAGTGAAAGCACAGTGTTTAACCAGTGGACAACCAGGGAATTCCCCTGAAATTTACCTTTGTTTCCTCTGGTAAGGCTGGATGCAGCATATAACTGCCCCCATGGGGAGGAGCAAGAAATCAAAGGTACTAAGGAGACCAGTCTGAGTTATCATTGATGATGTCAAGAGGCACTCATCAGAACTCATTTATGTTATTCAAACGTAAATGAGAAAATAAGCAATATGAGCAAAGTTCAATAGGTTGTTCACATAAAGTATATTTCATATCACAAAAGATTTAAATACACCTAAGTTACTTAACTACTTCTGAGTCCTTTGAAGTAACGTCAATATTCCAATTTCCACGTTTTGTTAAACTTTCTGTTGAATGTGTTAAGCACTCAACAATTGGAGATATTTTTAAAGAGTTAATTTTGGATGCACTCTCTCTTCTACTATAAAAAATAATTCGTATTTTTTATTTCCATTTAGCAAATCAAAGCTGCCCATTTTTGTCCTTGTATGTGATATTATCAAGTTGTGGTGAGTCACTGGTCTATTCTGCAGAGCACTGGCTTCCTGGTTACACCAGGCTGAATTCCTCTGATTCATACTCTTTAACATCTGCAGTGTCCAGACTCACATTTAAAAGAGAACACTCAGAATAGCCTGATGTCCTAGGAGCACCCAGACCAGCTACCAAGGGTCCTCAGCAAAGTTGCTATGGTATGTCTTTGGTGCCTTCCTAAAGCCTGCAGCTTTGCCTCTCCCCATGTCCCTTCTCCTTATTTGCAGTTTTCATGCTCTTAGTTCTAGTGAAGAACTCCTGAGGTGGCATGAAGGAGTCATTGAGAGAAATGAAGAAAAGCATCTTGGAGTGACACTGACAGTAAATGATTCTTTGGCTATGGGAGTACTTGAAAGTCTATATGTCCACATCCAACTGTACTTACACATCTTGAAAGACAGGCCCTCAGGGAAGGAGGGGTGGGTCTGTGGAAAAAGATAAGGGAGGGAAGAGGTCCAGAAAGGAGGAGCTCAGATGAGAGCTCCACCCTCAGGAGCAGAAGGGGAGCCATCAACACTTCTGAGTAGCAGATAAGGGTAAAGTTGGACAACGTGTAAGGTTTTTGGAGACTTCATAACTTCCTCATGTTGTTAATTTTTTTCTCCTTCTGTTTCCCCATGGTGACCCCAAGAAAACCCTTAAAACCGAAAGGGTCTGTGTACTTATTTTGGTGCACAGCAACACAGGGATACATCCCACTCCACATCCACTCTTGGAGAAAAATGAGAACCAAGAAATAGAGTAGTTGCTAACAGCTCAGAAAAGAAAAGCAAGCAAGCTGAATTTCTCAGATCTATGGGAAGGAGAAAAGAGGTTCAAGGGGTTGGGTCATAGAGTCTAACTGGGAAGAGAGCCGTAGAGTGCCCAGTGACCCTCCTCTTCCCAGTGCCTGTTCCCCTCTAGTACTCTATGTTTTCAAATGTCCTTTCCTTCCTCATCCTTAATCCAAACTCCCATTTGGGCAAAAGAGGAAAAAGGAGTGCCTGGACCACCATGGCAAAATCGAGGAAGGCTTTGGAGAACAGGAAGCCACATATGAACTTCTTAATTTGGCATCATCTCTAACAGAATTCTTGTATGATTGCACTCTTCTGGGTCAGCATCCATGGGGTATCCAGGGAAAATATCATTTTTCAAAAGGAATAGCTACTTTCTATTTAGAGCTTAAAAGGAGAAGGTAGGGTAGAGCCAGTCCCAAGAGAAATATCCAGTGGAAGAGTTCTTAGCGTCTCCTAGCTGCACTTCAGAAACCATGATTTCCTTGAATGTATTCCTGAACGTGATTATATTAGCTAGACACAGATGGCAAATATTTCATGTTAATGACTTATTTGTGTTCCTTTTACCTTGCCACTTATATACGTTATTAGAAAATGAAGACCTCAATCAGCCCATTATAAGCAGGAGATCCTTTTCTTCAACCTCTAAATCCATCTCCAGACCTGGGTGTTCTTCTGATCTAACTGCACATGTTCCTTCCAATCTTCTAGGATGCCCTGTCATATGTATACTCAAGGGAATCTTGAGTAGCACTCTGGCTGCATGCCATTTCCTAGCTCCTCTTCTCCTTGAGTTTGGGCTGATGGCTAAAAGGACCTACCCTTTGAGGGTAGGTCCTTATGGAGTTCTGGCTATGAAGGTGGCCTCTGCAGTCTGACAGCCTGCATTAGAACACCTGCCCCCTTGACTAATAGTATTACCTTGAGCAAGTGTCTCAATTCCCAAAGCCTATAAAATGGGGATCACAAATTTGACATGGCCAGTTGACAGTGGTACAGACTTGACTTCTGCTAAAATAACAACTGATACAATAATCCCTAGCTGGTATCTCATTTACACAGCAAAGACAACTGACAGTCCTCATCCTGAGTGGTCACTTCACCTAAGTGGGCAGAGAGCACTTCCATCCAGCCCAGCACTTATACAACACCTAATTGTTAAAGCCAGATAGTGCCCGCCAACCAGACACTTCAAGGCTTTGTTTTCTTAATATGGAAGAAAGCTGGTTTGTGATGTTTAGTTTTAAAAGATGTGGTAGTCAACCCCAAAATGGCCCCCCAATGATCCACACCTCCAGGTATTCATGGCCTTGTGTAATTCTTTCCTACTTTGCATCAGAGTTGGTCTATGTGATAAATTGACAGCAGAAGTGATGGAATGTCACTCTTGAGGCTAGGTTATAAAAAAATGTGGCTTTTGCCTTGCTCCCTCTTGGATCAGTGGATGCCAGCCACCATGGCTTGAGGCAGCCATGTGAAGAGACTGATAAGGCAAGGAACTGAGGCTTCTTGCCAAGAGCCATGTATGTCAGCCATCTTGGAAGTGGATCCTCCAGTCCTGGTCAAGCCTTCAGATGACTGCAGCCCCAGCCAACATCTAGACGGCAACCTCATGAGAGACCCTAATCAGAACCATCCCTTGAAGCTGCCCAGATTCCTGACCCTCAGAAAGTATGAGATAATAAATGTTTATTGTTTTCAGCTGCTAAGTTTGAGGTAACTTGGGGGGTGTGGTATATAGCAATACATAACTAATACCATACGCTTTCTCTCTCTTGAACCTGAGCCCCCATAGTCAAAACTCTGTGCTATATTCCTGCCTAGCAGTAAAAAGAAACATCCACTTAGAGCTTACTCTGTGGTATTAACAGTACCTATATGATCAGGTTGGGAGGACTGAGCAGGGTAATACATGTAAAGTGCTTAGTGTGAGCCTAGCATGTGGTAAGCACTCAACCAATCTAGTTATCACTATTCTGCAGAAACATAGGGTAGTTGCTGTAGATCTTGGTGTCTGGGACACTTAGGGCTTAACATAATGAATGAAGACTTAAAGTTAAGGGTGCAGGGAAAGAACCCCTGAGGCACATTTTCCCACTCCTAGTAGCTCTTAGGGGTCAGTCCTTAAACTGCTGCAGCCAGGGTTCCTTCTGTGAGAGCAGGAGGGACAGATCAGAGAAGAGACATTCTTTTTGGCTGGCTCCTAAAGTGACTAAAGCAGTATGTTAAAAGATAGAAAAAGTTTACTAAGTGGAAAAAGGGAAAGAAAACAGGAGTGTAAGGGAGTGGATTCATCTTTTTCTGCTTCTTAATTTTGCCCAGGTACTACCTTGTTTATTTTCAGTTTCCACTGGGTTAAGTAGAAGCTCTGCTCAGAAATATTCCTTACTGTGCACAACTATGCACTCTGTAACTTAGAACAAAACACAGGTCCGCTGTCTAGCATCTGCTCATGGCCCAGGCCATCTCTGGTATGAGCTCTACACAAATGTGATGGGCTCTGGGAGTTGCACACCAGGAGGCTTATCACTGGGTCATTTGTTCTCAGGGGAGACACATCAGAAGGGAAAGACAGTTTTTGAAAGACTAAGAACAAAGCGAAGAATATGAAGGACAAAGTGGAAGTTTGTCAATCAATGTGCCAAACTAAAGTGATTAGGCAGAAAAGAAACTGAAGAACAATTGAGAGCCAAGAGTGGTCAGAGACAGACTAAAATAAAACGGGTCAGTTGGAACAATCTTGGAACTAATTCTGTAAATGTGGCTCATACGCTGAATCATTATCCTGAAACACCCTAGAGTATAAGCTTCACGGTTTTTATCTGTTTCAATTACTATGATGTTCCTAGTGCCTACATCAGAGCTCAGCACATAGAAGGAGCTTGATAAATATTTGTTAAATAAATGAATGAATATGACTAAACATAGCTCAACAAGTCGGGGTAAATATAGAGAAACCTATTATTTAAGTATACACACAGATTTATTTCTCAAGTTAAACACTTTTGGTTTACAGAGTTTTTCACTGATTTGCCTGATATTTCAGTCGTCAATGTGCATTATGCAGCTCACCAGGCTGCAAATTCTTGTCCCCAAACTTTGAGCTCCACTCACTTGTTAGACAAATTAGAAAGAATATTTTAGCTTTGTGGGTTATGGAAATAGGCAAGCTGGCTGTTTCAAATATGTTATATGAGAAAATTATAGCTTGAGTTCATAGGTCAGTAACAACATATTAACATAGAATTAATTGTCCTATACTTACTTCGAGGATTGTAAGCTATATCTTTCAGGGGTAGAAATACACTCCCCTGCTCCCCGTGACCTACTGTTAGAGAAACTGCTTTGATAAGACAAACTGCTTCACTCAGCCTAAGGCTCTACAGGGTCACTGTATTACTGTCATTCCATTTGTACAAATAAAGAGGAAACCTAAAGAATTTTGATCTCTTTTCTGTCACTTCTGGTATGAAAAAGGGACACAAACTGTACTTATTTAACTAGAATCCTTTAGTCCTTCAGGACTTTGAATCATTTCTAAAGTCTCTTGAGAGGTAAACAAATCTCTCTACACAGAGATACTGGCAGCATAAAGTTCAGGTCAGAGTACATGTAGGAAAGACTCTCCACAGTTACCCACAAGTTTCGTTGATTGTCTGTCCACAGCCAAATTGGTCTGAGCTTCCTCATAGCTCAACCTGGGAACAGTACAGTCATCTAGACCCATTCTGTGCCAATGACAACCATCTGCTTCCCACGTGCCCTTTCTACTTGGACAAATAAAAACAATCACCCCACATGAAAACCCATTAATTCATATTTCTTCAAAGACACTTAGCCCCACCTCGGAACAGCAAGACATCTGACAACCTTGGAAGTATTTAGAATGTCTGTGCATTTTCACAAGAAAAATACTCCTGGTTCCTTTTTTGGAGACTTTTATCTTCCCATCTGTCTGTAATTGGATTACTCAAATGATGTACAAAGAGTGGGTAAACAATTATTTACATGAGCCCTGGCTTACAGCACTAAGTTTTGACCATAGAGATACTGGTTTAAAAGGACACAGGATTTGTTATAATCCTATTATTATTTATATTCATAACAGGTTTCCTTATCCTCATAGATAATCCACTCTTTAAGTATTAGGAATCTGAGAGTGGTAGATAAAAGAAGTGAACTGAATTCACTCATTCAACAAGTATTATTGTGCTTACTGTATGTTGGTCTGGTAGCAGCACTGGGATACAGGGGTGATGTTATATTTATTGAAATTAGACACTGTGACTTTTTCACTTTTTCCCTCCTTCAGAAAGTACTTGTATCTATGTATCTATCAATTAATTAATTTTTACCACTATCTGCAGCATGGCACCAATTTGCACTATAATTATTTTTTAAGGGCAGAGTTTTATCATTTTTATGCTTTATGCATTATAAAGCTTGGACATTTGGCCTGAGGCAAATGTATTTAGTTCTCTTTTCAGTCCAAGATTATTTTGTCAAAACAAATAAAGCCAGGAAAACACCTTCTTTGAGAATCAATGTTACTGTTGTCACAGTACTATAAAATTTGCCACTTTAACACTATTGATGAAATAAATAACGATGGTTAAGTAGTAGCCAAATTCCCAGAATTATAGAAGCCTGGGAATTGCTTAGACAAAAAGAGCAGGTGGTGAGAAAGCTCCAACATCAAAAAGAGAACCACAAAGGCAAGGCAAAGGTTTACAGCTTTGGCACTGCCCTGCCTTTGAGAAATCACTCTAGAGGGCAAAGGGCACTAGGGTGATTACTACTTTAAAATTAAAAGCATCTCTAGAGAAGGAGGGACGAGAGACAAACCTTATTATGCACATACACACATGTGTACATACATACACATGCACATATGTGTATATGCCTACATATGTACATATATATATAAAATAGTGTATATCTGAGGGAAAGTAATGGGGAAAAGTACAGGAGTCAAAGAGAAACTATGTGAAACCCCTCCCACCCCAGGATTTTGAAAGGTTCTACTTGGCTTTTGAAGAATGCACCTCAGTGAAGGGGAGAGCAATCAGAAAGAACTCACACATGCTGAACCTGCTTTGTTTTTTCCTTTCTTTTAGTTTGCCTACCACTAAGCAGCAGAATGGGCTGGGAATTCTTTTTAGACAAATGGCAGTTTAGCCCCTGCTACTGCTGGAAAGTTAGTCATTTTAGAGTCCAAAGTCTGGGAGGGAAAAAAGTACCTCGGGTTTTCCTTATGCCAACTATTAAAATGGAAGTTTCATAAGAGCACAAACTTGCTCATAGCTATAAACCTAGCAGAAAGGACAGCACATAGTTGGCCCTCAAAAAATATTGTTAATTGAATAAATGGATGAATTAAAGGATTAGTGAATGAGATCAATGAGTATTGAGTGTTTTCTATATGCAGTGGAGAATACAGGAGATTATAAGACATAATTGCTACCTTTAGGAAGCCTTGTAACCAGATAGGGACACAAAATTAACAATCATAAAGTAGTTGGAGGACAATACGCGATAGTAGCAATAAAACCACTATTGTTTTGACAAAATAATCTTGAAAGTTAGGTTATGAGTGGTTCAGTCTATAATGCTCTTAAATGGCTTGGAAAACAGAGAGATGATGCTGAGCTGGGCCTCAAATAATTGATAGGGTTTAAATAACTGCCTGCTTACTAACCTCCCCCCCAACTCCATTGGCATCTTGGGGGGTTTTGAGGCACATCCTTAGAACCTCTTGGGCTGGTTCGTTTATTTATTCATTCATTCATTCATTTATTTATTTGCCACGCTGCGCAGCTTGTGGGATCCTAGTTCTCCAACCAGGGATCGAACCCATGCCCCCTGCAGTGGAAGCATGGAGTCTTAGCCACTGGACCGCCAGGGAACTCCCTTGGGCTGGTTAAAATAACTTAAATTTGTAAGAATGTGTTAAATTCATCTGTCAGGTCTACTTGCAAGTACAGCCCTGCTTTCGTTAAGGTTAGAGGAAAGAAGACAAAGGACGATTTTGTAAAATAAGTATGGTGACCATATATTTGGAGCTCCAACTCCGTATATGAAACTGAGACTCCATAGAAAAACCTGTGCTCAATACATACTTGCACACTGTCTGATACAGATATCATGGCCCTCTTCTCACTCGTCACAGGGAATGTGTTATTGGTTACACAGTGGACTCTCGTTCTTTGCTTTAATTAGTACTTCAGGAAAGTTAGCTTTCAGAGATCTTTGCTGACAACTTAAAGACTGATTTGTCTTTAAGGCCTGTAAACTTGTCTCCTTTGTAGCTTAAAGTCAAAACATCAATGGATCAAATGGATCAAAGCCATTTTGTTTGTCTAATCGAATGGAGTGAAGCTGTAAACTTGAACAATATGGGATTCTACAGCTTCTCGGGGACATTTTATGATACCACCCTACTAATGCTGCCATACTTATACCTACCTATGCTTTCCCAATTTTGCTTAATATTACTTTTTGCAGAAATATGGTTGGATGGTAAAACATGTTGTTGTTTTTTTTTTACTTTGCTGGCCTCTCATTGCTTTCTTTCTATGCTTTTCTTAAATCAGGTTGTAGATGGAAATGTATGTTTGTCTATTAAGCCAAGAACAGGCTTTGCTAAATTTAATGGGAAAATGTGGTCCCACTAGGTTTTTTGGAAGATACTGAGAAGTGTCCTGAAATGAAATCAGCATACAGCACAAGTCTCTACTAAAGCTCTTTATGTTTTGCACTGCTCTTAAAACAAAACAAAACAAAAACAAAAAGAAGACAAACTTTTTACTGAAAAAACAAAACAGGTACAGAAAAACACACAAAACAAATAGATAGCTTAATGAGTTATTACAAAGCAAACACTTTTGTAATCACCAACCAAGCCAAGAAATAGAGCTCTGCCAACCCCCACCCAAAAGCCCCTCCATATACTCATTCCAATGATAACCTCCTCTCTGCACAAAAGTAGCCACCATTCTGAGCATTATAGCAATCATGGCTTTCTTTACAGTATTATCACCCAAGTGTAATAAGACATCCAAGTGTACATTCCTGGACTATTATTTAGTCTTATCTGCTAAGCAATGTTTTCTTTTAAGTCTCTTTTAATCTATAGGTTCCTCCTCCAATCCTTTTCTTTACACCCTGTTAAAGAACACAGATCACTTAACCTGTACACTCTCCTACACTCTAAATGCTGCTGACTGTACACCCATGGTTCAACAAGTTTCTCTGTCTTCATTTCCTTTATATTGTTTGCTGGATCCAGAGGCATGATTAGATTCAAGTCTTCCTCTGGGAAAACTAGGTGCTGTGGTCTGAATGTTTGTGTCCCCCCTAAATTCATATGTTGAAATCCTAACCCTCCAAAATGATGGTATTAATAGGTGGGGCCTTAGGGAGGTGATTAGGTCATGAGGGAGGAGCCTTCATGAATGGGATTAGAACTCTTATCAAAGAGATCCCACAGAGCTCCCTAGGGCCTTCCACCATGTGAGGATACAATGATAAGTCTGCAACCCAGAAGAGGGTTCTCACCGACCATGCTGGCAGCCTCCAGAATTGTAAGCACTAAATTTATGCTGTTTATAAGCCATCCAGTCTGTGGTATTTTGTTATATTAGCCCCAGGGGACTAAGACAATAGCTGATGACGTTTTCTTTCACTGGGAGGCACACATCTGGTTGTCTCTCCTTTTGTGATGTCAGCAGCATGTTGATGCTCAGTGACTACACCATTAATTTGTTGAGGGTTGAAAAATGGTGATACTCTAAATCTGTTATTTCTTTTAAAATTATTAGCCTGAATGCTTTTATAAAAAGATGCTTCCCCTCATTTACTATTAAGAGACACAATGGCACTGTTCATACAGGACAAGTAGGATAAATAGTTGATTCTTTTGCACTGTCAGTTTTCAAGATAGTGAATTAGCTCTCTATTGACCTCTACTTTAAGGAGGTTGACTACTTTAATAGATATTAAAAATTGTAATTTTATTGTAAATTTGTAATTGTCTTCAAATTGTAACTGTCCTGTCTTTTCTTTAGGTTGGCTCCTAGGCCTTTGGCTATGACCCCAGTAAATCTTAATAACTTCCTCACTATCTAGTATAACAAGGCACTTGAAGTTTATCCTGTATATTTACTGCCTACTATAGGTTGAATTGTACCGCACCCCCTCCCCCATTTTTTATGTTGAAGTCCTAACCCCAGTACCTCAGGATGTGACTTTATTTGGAGATATGGTCTTTACAGAGGTGATTAAGCTAAAGTGAGGTCATTAGAGTGGGCCTTAATCTAATCTAACTAGTGTCCTTATGAAAAAAGGGGGAAATTTGGACAGAGAGACACATGTAGAGGTAAGACAATGTGAAGAAACATAGGGAAAAGATGGCCATCCACAAGCCAAGAGGGGAGGCCTGGAATAGATCCTTCCCTCATGACCCTCAGAAGGAACCAACCCTGCCAATACCTTGATTTCAGATTTCTAGCCTCCAGAACTGTGAGACAATAAATTTCTCTTGTTTAAGTCACTCAGTTGTGGTATTTTGTTACAGCAGCCCTAGCAAACTAATACACTACCCAAGAGCTGAAAGCACCCATTTCCCCGAGAAGCACAGGTTTCTTTTAGGGAGAAATGATATTTTCAAGATCACAATCTGGCTGCTAGGTATGCTCATGACTACAGGATTTGTCACTGTTTCTAGGCCTCTTCAGTGGATGGAGACATGAAAAACCTTTCTATTATAAAACAATACACAGCTACAGAAAAACATACATTTTAAACATAAAATACCTCTAAGTTAATATTGATATTTTCAATTCAAATTCAGGACAGTAGGTTTTTCTATGTAACCCCTCCTATATTTAGTCTTCCACACTGAAAATGCTGGTACTCAAGGGCAGAGGGTAAAATAGAATTCAAATATTCCATAACTGCCATTTATATTACCCTGATTTATATACATCACAGGCTCAGAAAAATACAAATAGAATTACTGAGAACAGACAAAAATTTTTCCCATATTCCTCTCCCCATTCTCCTCCCAGTTTTAGTAGTTGTACTGTATCTACATTGTCAGAGAGCCATTACATACCATACTATCCCTTTTAATCCTTATTTAATACTAGTCGTACACGTAATTATTTGTTTAATGCTCATTAGCAGGCCTAATAGCAATGTCTCTTTAGTCAGTTTGATTGTCCAAAGGTTGTTGTCTAATAGACTCCTCAGTGAGAAAATAAGAGTGATATTCTCAGAGTTCTTGCATGTTGATAAAGACTTGTCTGTGCTTTTTATACTTGATGGTCAGCTTTGCAGTTTATCCTTGATTCTCATTTGTTTTCTTTGAGTGCCTTAAATATGTTACTCCATTTCTGTCTGGCATAAAGTGTTGACAAGTCTGATGATAATCTCATTGTGTTTGTCATATAAATCCCATGTTCCTTTTGCCTATATATCTAAAGGATTTTTTCCTTTTTTCTTTAAAGTCATTAATTTTACTAAATTATGTCTTGGGGTTGTCCTGGTGAATACTCTCAGATACATGGTGTACTCTTTCAACATGTAATTTAAGTTCTTTTTTCTTTATTATTTCAGCAAAGTTTTCTTGAATTATGTTTTTTAGTATTTGACTTGTTCCTTCACTTTGATTTCTTTTTTGAGGACTTCCTTTTATCTATATGTTGGATCTTTGTTGCCTTTAATTTGTCACTTTCTCTTGAATTGTTTCCAAATCTTTTAACTTCTTTTTCGTTTGAAAAATTCTTACTCTTTTCATCTTTTATTTCCCTTAAGATATTATTTATATGTTCTCTTGTGTTCTTTTTAGTTAAGACTTCATTTCTAAAATGATTTTTTATTTTTAATTTTACGTTTAAAATAAAATGTGATATTTTTTTTCATGTCAATATCATTTAGATTGTTTTTCTTAATACCTTTTAGATTATTGTCAAATTAAAGCTTATGGTCTCAATGTATTCTGTGGACACATGTTTCTGATGTCCTTTCACTGTTGGAAGTGATGTCATTCTGCTCCTTATTTTCCCCTCCCCCTTTTTTGGTATAGTAACTAATTTATTGTCGATTTTTATGTGAAAAGAGATTTCTGAATTTTTAGAAGGAGGCATGGTTCAGGGTAGCTTTGCTAACCTCACAGAGCTCCCTCTTTTGTTTCCATGAAGGGTTAAAAAGTGTTAACTGCTTGCTTCCTGAGATTTCCTGCCTGTGGTTCTTCTCTTTCCTTTGTTTATATTGCCTTTATCTTGATTAATTTTGATTCTACTCTCAGAAGGCTGGGTCAGGCTCTATTCTGGAAGGGAGCCCTAGCTGGTAATTTCATAAGCTTATTGAGACCAATCTGTACTAGTCCCTTCCATCCTCCCTGTAGGCCTCTCACATTCATCTGCCATTGGAGTAGGGGAAACACCTCCCAATTTCAACTGCTATTCACAAATTGGTCTTTTGCCTTTCCAGTAAATATCTATTGGCTATTTTTTCTTCTCTGTTTTCAGGTGCATCAGAGGCCCTATTGCTTTCCTATGCTTTCTCCCACACAAATGGAAGGTCTTGTGGATTTTGGTGGCTTGTTCTCATTTGCTTGTAGTTTGGGTTTTCTGGGGATACCTTATCATCTAATTTTATGACAAATGTTTTCGGTTTTGCTATCTAGTGGCTCTAGGTATTGTAATATGGGGATTTGGAAAGATTAAAAAACTATGTCACTGCTGCCATCATCCCAGAATCTTCTCACTCTTAAAACATTTTTTTTTTTTTTTGTGGTACGCAGGCCTCTCACTGTTGTGGCCTCTCCCATTGCGGAGCACAGGCTCCAGACGCGCAGGCTCAGTGGTCATGGCTCACGGGCCCAGCCGCTCTGCGGCATGTGGGATCTTCCCGGACCGGGGCATGAACCCATGTCCCCTACATCGGCAGGCAGACTCTCAACCACTGCGCCACCAGGGAAGCCCCTTAAAACATTTTTAAATGTATATTTAAAGCACAACAATATTGTCCAGCACACAGCCCATAATAAGGTGGTGTCCTGACCCAGCAGGTTGCATCAGAGATCTTAGAGCTAGACAGAGCTTCAAGGAATCATCTGGTCCAACACCCTGTGGTCAGGCAAGAAAAGCATCATCCTAAATTTCAGAATAGGTAGCAGTAGCACTCCGAAATTAAGCACAAAGTGGAACCTACTATTTAGTAGTTTTAAATTTTGATGTTTTCTTATAGTGTTCGTATAAAAATCTAAATAAATATCTACCACAGAATATTATTCATTCAAACTAAAATAAACGTCAACATACAAACAATTCAACAGTGCAAACAGCAGGTTTATGTTACATTGGGTATGGATGAGTGTTAAAATGTCTGTATTGGTTATAGTCGTGAATTGGAAATATTAATTTAAAATAGCTATTTAAACCAAATCTGAAAATCAGCTAAGAGTAACATCCAATTCAATCAGTTCGTGAATAGCTTTCTGAGTGATCCAGAATATTTTAATGCAAATTCTTGTGAATTAACTGGGGAATAAAATCTCTGGTGATGGTAAAATATTGAATTAATGATAGAAGGTTCTTTTTTTAAAAAGAAAGACAGCTCTCCATAATAACAAAAAGAAGTAACTACAATACAAGATGAAAATAACCTAAAAGCAAACAGAACATGTCATTAATAGAGTCCTTCATTATCTAGCATAGCCTGTAATGGAGAAAATGGCAAGTATAATTCTGTTATCTTACCATAGGCAGTACACACACACACTGTAAAATCCATCTCTTCATTTTCTGGTTGAAAAGATCATTGTAGAAAAGGAGTGCCAGGGAGTGGAGGTCATGCTGATTTATTGGCAATTAAACCTGCAGGATTTCTGCACTCCCTTCAAAACAAAGTATCTGAGCCTATTCAGCCAGGATGATTATATAGTGGGCTATCTACTAAAACCCAGGAGTCTTTCTGTTAGCGCACAACAAATACAATTGACTTGTCTGTACTTAGAAGATTACTGCTATTTTCTGTGCAGATTCATGTTGTATTTTCCTCAAATAGCCTAAGCCCAAAGAATTACCTTGTTCATCAGTTTAATAAGCAGACTCTTACCAAGTGGTATATAATTCTGCTTGGGTGTATAAGAACTTTGGTACAAATAAAAATATGGACTCATTTAAAGCAAGGGAATGTATTACTGAATCCATATAATCTCTCTATGGTGCCTCAGCCCCAGCTTAATGAAATATTTGAGATAATATTTTGAGGGTTTGATGCTTATTATGGACTGAATGTTTGTGTCCCCCCAAAATTCATGTTGAAATTCTAACTCCTAAAGTAACAACATTAGCCAGTGGGACCTTTGGGAGATAATTAGGTCATGAGGGTGGAGCTTTCATGAATGGGATCAGTGCCCTTACAAAAGGAACCCCGAAGAGCTCCCTTGCCCCTTCTGCTGTATGAAGATACAATAAGAAGTCAGCAGTCTGCAACCCAGAAGAGGGCTCTCACCAGAACCTGTCCACGCTGGCACCCTGATCTTGGAGTTCCAGCCTCCAAAACTGTGAGAAATAAATTTCTGTTGTTTATAAGCCACCCAATCCTTGATACTTTGTTATAGCAGCCCAAACTGAGACAATACTAGTGCAAATTAACTGGCTTTTATCCATTCCATGTCTAGATACAACCCAGGTTACCTAGGCTAGCTGTTTAGACCATAGATGCCATTTATATACAAACATTCCCACTTGTCCTACAGATGGTGATAGGTAGGCTTAGGTGCTAGGAATGAATCTCAGCAACACAGGTAGGTGAGAAAGAGAAGGAAGGTAGGAATAGTTAGTTGAGAGTGGGGAAAAGTGATCAGGTTAACATTTCTGCCTCTGTCCAACCTCATTATACCTGAATTGCTTCTACTCCTTAGGAATAGGAATATGGCCACTGTACGTTGTACCATATAGGATCTGTCTCAGGCACTTGTCTGCCTCCACCATTCCTACTTTCTCTTCCTCCCTACCGGCCTGTATTGCTAAGGTCTCAATTATTCATCCATTCATTTCATTCATTCATTCATTCAGTAAATATTTATTGAGACTTTAATATACACCAGTTACTATTCTAGGCCCTTGCAAAATGGCATGGCTCTGTAATGCATCTGTTTTTAAAAGTTGTTTTCATTTATAAAACTTTAAATAAAAATGATATATTTATTTTTAAAAATATAGAAAATGAAGAAGAAAATTTAATCTGCATTATAATCTCAATAAATACTATTAAGCATTTCACCGTGTATCTTTTTGGTCTTCTTTTTACCTCTTCTAATGTTTTTAAGTTGAAACATTACAGGCATACAAAATGTTAGAGATCAACAAAATAAGCACCCATGGACCTATTACACTGTTTAAAAAATAAATTATTACACAAATTGTTGAAGGCCCTTTCCCAGTTGTATTAAACTTTGTCATTGTCAGGGGTTACCACTACCACGAAGGTTATTTTTATTTTTTACCACACTGACAGGTAGTATTGTAGTATATTTTTACTACATATATGTGACACATAGGACTGTTTTGCATGTTTTTAAAACTTTATATGAATATCATTCTGAATATACTCTGCAATTTGCTTTTATCTCTTATCATTGTTTTTGAGTTTTATTCATGTTTGTGTATATAGCTCCATTTCATTGATTTTAACTGTTGTATCATAGATATTCCAGTGGATTCTTTTTACTCATTTTCCTATAAATTGACGTGTAAGTTGGCTCTAATATCTTGTTGTTAAAAACATGCAATGACCATTCTATTCATATCCCCTTGAGCACAAAAGGGGGAATTTCTCTGGGATATATACCTAGGAATAAAATTGTTGGAACAAAGGCTGCAAATTATCTGGATATTACCAAATGGCTCTTCAGAGTGGTTGTATTAACTTATACCTACCACTAATATAAGTGTAATGTACTCTTAAAGTGTAAAGAAATATAGCCATACTCACACTCATGCACATATTGTATATATATCGGTGTGGATATCATATGTATGTATCAGGACTCAGAAGATCCAAGCCTGGATATTCCCACCTGGTTCTCTTTCCTTCTCTTCTTTGCCCTGACCAAATTTCTCTCACCTCCCTGGCCTTCAAGGCCCTGCTCCAGTTCCTCAGGAGGCCTTCCTTATCAACACCCCTCTCCAACCCCTGACTTCCCGAGGCAGCCCCTCACATATACTCAGCATCTATGATGGGTATTTAGTGTTTCAGAGGTCTATGCTCTAGCTCCACATCATATAATCAGCTCCTCAAAGGCAGGAGCCATTTTGAAGATTTATCGGCACCTTCCAGAATCCAGTGCCACATTCATAATGGGTTCTTGAAGAGATTGGTGAATTGTTGTTAGACTGAAGTCAGTTTCCTTTTGAAACCAAGCAGGACCCTGTGGGGCCCTCCCTGGTACAAAAGACTTTCCGTGTCCAACATTTCTTGTTTGTGGGAAAAAGGCTTCCAGCCTCCTAGGCCTTCCCTGAGTTCCAAAGGGCAGATTCAAATGGTTACTAATTAGGAAAGTGAGGGAATGAAGAAACAAAAGAAAGGCAGTCAAGAAACAATAGTGCAGCTATGGGGCAGGGTTCTGGTTCCTCCTCGGGGGATATGTATAGCAATCTGATATTTATCTCTGAGTTCCTATAGGAACTAAGGCCCCCAGGTGGAGGATGGTAACTTCAGGCTGAGCATAAGCACAGGGAATCTAGACTGGTTGGAATCAGAAGGCTGATGATTGAGATTCCTGGAACACCACCCTGTTAACTTACCACTAACCAATCAGAGGAAGGTCATACACCCCGTAGTCCTCTTCGCAAATTTTGCCTATAAAAACGCTCCTCCAAAGACCGTCATGGAGTTTGGGCTTTTTGAGCACAAGCAGCCCATTCCCCTTGCAATAAACCTTTCTCTGCTCCAAACTTTGATGTTTTGGTTGGTTTGGCCTCACCATATGTTGGGCACATGAACTTGGGTTGAATAACACTTTTCCTGCCCTAGAGAGGTCAGATTATAGTCTTCGAGTGACTTTCTAGGAACAGCTATCCTCCCCAACTTTGGTAATAACCAGTTAAGATGCAGGTCCACACACCTATGGCTCCAATAATTTCATTCCCCTGTGTATATCTTAGAGAAATGCCCTCATTTTTATTACATTCCTCCTCTTACTAAATTCTCAATGACAGCAACAAATACAGGCTAATCTTCTTGAATCCACTACAAGTGATACACTATTCTTTGAAAACCATAGCTACATAGAGGTAAGCACATACAGGTTCACAGTTCACCTTTGTTCAGCTTAGAAGAAATCTATACTGAGAGTTTCAACCTAGTCAGTTACCCAAGCACATTCGATTCTTAGTCCTGGGTCCTTGAAAAGTCTTCACTCTCCTTCTGTTCTCTATTTCTAGCTATCTTCTAGTCTTCTCCTCCCATGTCCTAAGCAATATGCCTTTTTTGCCATATCTACTCCCAAAACTTGTTGTATTTCCCTCCACAGGGTATCAAATTTTTAGATTTGTTTTTTTATCAGAATTTACTGAAACTTCTTTGTTTTTTTTGTTTTTGTTTTGTTTTTACTTTTTTTGGCCACATCATGCAGGATGTGGGATCTTAGTTCCCCTACCAGGGGTAGAACCTGTGCCCCCTGCAGTGGAAGTGAAGAGTCTTAACTGCTGGACTGCCAGGAGAGTCCCTGAACCTTCTTTCACTCTGAAAGCAGCATGATGTAGTGAAAAGAAAGCAGACTTTGAAATGGATAGAACTCTTCAAATTCTTTGTACAAGTGAATCTCCACTCTATCACTTTATCGTGTTCAGAAAGTTATTAAACCTCCACCATTTTTCAGGTGGGGAAGTTGGTACCTCTGTCTCACAGCTGCTGAGAGGATGAAATAGGACAACATAGGTTAAGTGTGTTTACCATAGTGTCCTGCATATAGTAGGTGTTTGGTAACTCTTAGTGTCATTCTTCTTATTCTCCTTCCTCCCTCTTGTCTGCATTCCAGAAATTCTATCACTACTAATTAATTATTTTAGACTCCTAACTGACAGATATTTTAAGTCCGTTGTCCACTGTAAAGGAGTGTATTAGGCACTTTGTCCCAGGAAAGAGAAATCTGATGCAAACCTGTTACCCAGGTATATAGTGGGGCACTGAAATGGACACTCTTTCATCTAACCAAAACAATCTTACCAGCTGCGCTCAGGGACCTAATGAATATCTGCTTGTCTCCTAAAAGGAAAGAAATGTTTCTCTCCATGTATATTTTATACATATGTATTATATATATAATTTCCAATAAATATATACAATTTTCCAATAAATATACCTATACATATCTATACCTACATCTATATATCTATATCTATATCTGTATCTATCTCCTTACACTGGTTTTCTTGTACACATACTATCTTAGTCCATTCAAGCAGCTATAACAGAATACCATAGACTGGGTAGCTTGAACAACAGAAATTTATTTCTCATGGTTCTTAAGGCTGGGAATTCCAAAATCTAGGTGCTAGCAGATTCAGTGTCTGGTAAGAGCCCACTTCCTGTCTCATAGACCACCATATTATTATTGCTGTGTCCTCACATGGCCAAAGAGGGTAGGCAGCCCTCTGGAGGTCTCTTTTATAAGGGCACTAATCCCATTAATGAGGGCTTCACCCTCATGACCTAATTACCTCCCTGAGTCCCCACCTCCAAAATACCATAATACTGAAGATTAGCTTTCAGTGTATGAATTTTCAGGGGACACAAACATTCAGTCTTTACCACATACAAAAAGTAATGGCATCATTACACCAGAGATATCCTGCCTCTCTCTACAGTTAATGTGCTTTTTACTACAGGACTTCTAAAATATTTTTAGACTATTTTAGAATAACATGTTATTACTTAGAATATTTAATTACTTCTTTTAATAATAAAAATCTCGAGGGACTTCCCTGGTGGCGCAGTGGTTAAGAATCCACCTGCCAATACGGGGGACATGGGTTCGAGCCCTGGTCTGGAAAGATCCCACAGGCCATGGAGCAACTAAGCCCGTGCACCACAATGACTGAGCCTGCGCTCTAGAGTCCACGAGCCACAACTACCGAGCCCACATGCTGCAACTACTGAAGCCCGCACTCCTAGAGCTCATGTTCCGCAACAAGAGAAGCCATTGCCAAGGAGAAGCCCATGCACCACAGTGAAGAGTAGCTTCCGCTCACCTCAACTAGAGAAGCCCACGCGCAGCAATGAAGACCCAATAAAGCCAAAAGTAAATAAATAAATAATATATTAAAAAAAAAATCTTGATACCAGTAAGATTGCCTCAACACAGTGCAGTTACTTTCCTTCCTATGTGTATCCATAAAGTAAATTCTTTGAAGGGTAAGCAGCTAGAAAAGAGCTAGTTCATTCTGAATTAGTTACCTGAAAAAGCTATTGGAAAGTCTCAGCCACACTTTTACGTATCAAAGTAAAAGAGCTATCCTAGATCACCACAGGACTAGATAACTTGAGACTAAGAAAAAAAGAATCATTCATTAGGAAGTGTGAGAAATGTCTTAGGGTTGATTTTGTTTAAATGCCAATGTGAATTGATCATTAGCATTAGCGAGAGCCGTGCAAATAACACCACCTAAGAGGCTAAACCAACATGGAATTGTTTCAGAGCAATTAATTAACTTCCAAGCTTCTTGTATTAACACCACCTTATTTCCCTAGTGTAGATAGACAATTTGTTTTAAAAGTCAACCAAAAATTGTGATATTCTGCCAACAAGATTACAAGAGTGAAAAAACAACCCCCTAGTCAAATGCAAATTGTAGTCATATTAGTATGCTAATGAGCTAGGTGATAAACTGTGGGTCAAATTTCCTCCTCTTCAGCTTAAATAGCACTTGAAAAGGCTTATTTTCTAAATGTTTGGGAAACCTAGGAGAAGCAACAATTAAGGTTTATTACATGAATATTATCTGTTCAGCGATATGAAAAATTAATAGATGGGACTAAATTAAAATGAGACAATTCTTTCTAGTGATTTACAGGTTATTGAGAAGCATGGCTTAAAGGAAGCATATGTAACTATTCTAAATTTGGAGTGAAGTCTTTTCGAAATTTCTTATTTAACAATTAAAATAAAAAGGTCTGTTTTGTCTGTTTTGAAAGGAGATATGTTATCATGAGAAGGAATGTCTAGAGATGTAAATTTCTCTTTCTTGACCACTTATCAAAGAAGACTTTCTGGATTGAATTTACTCTCATCACCAGATTTCACCCTCTCACAAAGCAGTTATGTGCTTTTATACAATTTTTCTATAAATATTAACTACCTTTTATATATTTGTGTTCATTTTATAAGTTCCTTAAAATCCACAGCAAGTCTGATTGTATTTTGCAGCATCCAACTCAGCTCCTTGTCTGAAGACCACGCTCGGGAAAGCCAGGTGAAGACCCAAGAGGGCCAGAAGGTGAGGTGGTAAGAGCCTGAAAATGGGGTCACATGGATGCCGCTTCTTTTCTGTGTACCCATGTCCATCTACCCTCTCTTCCACTTTTGCAAGCTGGGCAAGTTACAAAATCTCCCTGGACCTCAACTTTTACGATTCTAAGAGGGAGATGATAAAGTTTTATGTCCAAGGCAGTGGTCTGAACCTTGGTTGCACAATGGAATCACCTGGAGAACTTTAAAAATACTGATGACGGGGTCCGATCCCCAGAGCTTCCGTTGAGGAGCACAGGCTCCTGACGTGCAGGCTCAGCGGCCATGGCTCACGGGCCCAGCCGCTCCGCGGCATGTGGGATCCTCCTGGACCGGGGCACGAACCCATGTCCCCTGCATCGGCAGGCGGACTCTCAACCACTGCACTACCAGGGAAGCCCCCCCAGAGCTTTTAACTTCATCGGTGTGGTTTTTGCCAGGGTACAGGGAGTTTTAAAATCCCTAGGTGATTGTAATGTACAGATGAGGTCAAGAACCACTGCTCCAAGTGCGTTAGAAGAATTAAATAAAACAAAGAAAAATAGTACCTGATAAGTAATAGGTCAAAGATCATTTGTTTTCTTTTTTCTTCTGTTGGTTTTTCTGTTTGTACTGGTAATTGTATTTGATCCTGGCTGGAAGCTAAGGGACAGAGGGAGAATTTCATTCAAAGATTTGTTTTATTTTTTTTAACTTTTTATTTTGAAATAATTTTAAATTTACAAAAGAGTTGCAAAAACAGTACAAAGAATTCTCATGTACCCTTCACCCAGATTCACCAATTGTTAACAATTAATTACATTTGCTCTCATTTTTTAAAAAATATTTATTTATTTATTTTTGGGCTGCATTGGGTGTTCGTTGCTGCCATGGGCTTTCTCTAGTTGCGGCAAGTGGGGGCTACTCTTTGTTGTGGCGCCCGGGCTTCTTATTGCAGTGGTTTCCCTTGTTGCGGAGCACGGGATCTTGGCGTGCAGGTTTCAGTAGCTGTGGCTCGTGGGCTCTAGAGTACAGGTTCAGTCGTTGTGGTGCACGGGTTTAGTTGCTCCGCGGCATGTGGGATCTTCCCGGACCAGGGATCGAACCTGTGTCCCCTGCATTGGCAGGCAGATTCTTAACCACTGTGCCACCAGGGAAGCCCCTGCTCTCACTCTTCCACATTCTCTTTATACATACAATTTTTTTTCCTGAACCAGTTGAGAGGTAGTTGCAGAAAACATGCAACTTCACCCTAAAGAGCATATATTTATTAAGAACAAGGGCATTCTCCTACATAACCACAGGACAATTATTTGGAACATTTAATATTGGTACAATACTCTTATCTAATCTACAGGCCATATGTAATTTCTCCAATTTTCCTTATGTCCTTATGGCATCTCTCCCATGCCCTCCACTGCCACATTCAGGATCCAATCCAGGATCATGCATTACAGTTGGTTGTCATGGCTTTTTAGTTTCTTCTAATCTGACATAATACCTTCTGCCTTTCATGATATTGACATTTTTGGAAACGTACAGGCTAGTTGTTTTGTATCCCATGCCATCTTTTTTGTAAGTATTTATTTAATGATTTTTAGTAAATATATAGAGTTATGTAGCCATCACTACAATCCATTTTAATAATATGTCCATCACCCACCAAAAATTCCCTTCTCCCCACCCCCACAGCCTTAAGTAACCACTAACCTACTTTCTGTTTCTATAATTTTGTGTTTTCAGAATGTCAACTAATAGAAACATACAGAATGTGGTCTTTTATGCCTGACTTCTTATACTTAGCCTAAAGTGTTTGAGGTTCATCCATTTGTAGCATATCCCTGTAGTTTGTTCCTTTTTATTGCTGAATAGTACCATTGTATGGATGTACCACATTGGTTGCAGCTTCTAAGATGGCCCTCAATGATCCCTGCCTCCTGGTTTTCATGCCCCTGTGTAATTCTTTCCCATTGAGTATGGGCTGGACCTAGTAACTCACTCCTAATGAACAGAATGTAGTGGGCTATCACTCCTGAGATTAGGTTAAAATCTAATTAGGTTAGAATTTAAAATAAAAAGACTATGGTTTCCATCTTGGGGGCTCTCATTCTCTCTCTCTTTCTTGAATCCCTCATTCTGAGCTGCCATGTTGTGAGCAGCCCTATAGAGAGGTCCACATAGCAAGGAACTGATGTTTCTGGCCAATAGCCAATGAGAACCTGTGGCCTGCTAACACCACATGAGTGAGCATGGAAGTAGATACCCCTCCTCTGCAGTTGAGTCTTCAGATGAGACTGCAGCCCCAGCCAGCACCTTGACTGCAACCTTAGGAGAGACTAAGCTAGAGTTACCAACAAAGCAAGATCCAGACTCCTGACCCTTTGATTTCTCACAAGAATGGTGAGAAAATAAACGTTTGTTATTTTTAGCCACTACGTTTTGGGGTGATTTGGTCATAGCAATAGATAACCAATATATCACATTTTGTTTATCCATTCACCAGTTGATGGACATTTGGATTGTTTCTAGGTTTTGGCTCTTATGAATAATATTGCCATGAACATTCACATGCATGTCTCAAAGGACTTTTCTTAGGGACTTCCCTGGTGGTCCGGTGGCGAAGACTTTGCACTTCCACTGCAGGGGGCACAGGTTCGATCCCTGGTCAGGGAACTAAGATCCTGCATGCCATACGGAAGAGCCAAAAAATTTTAAAAATAAAAATAATAAATAAAAAGGACTTTTCTTATGGCACCAAGTTCACCTGGCTTGTACTATTCCTACAGTTCCAAATACAACTTTGGTTTTTTAAAAATTTGCTTGCTTAAAGCAGTTTCTTATCTTATCAAATAAAATTGTGCAATTTATCACCTATGCCCTTCAGTAATATTTTAAGTCAGAACACAGTATGTTGGAGAAATGAATTGACTTAATTTTTAAAACCATTAGGGTCCAATCTATACTACCTACCTCTTGATAATCAGAGAATTAATGTTTCAGGAATTAAAATATAATTTAGGGATAGCAGTGACTATTTGTTTACTTTTATTTTATGCTAGTTATGTGTAGAGGGTAAAGGATAGTTTTGTGTCCTGGAAGAATTAGGGTCATTCTTTTGCCACTTAATTGCTCTCCAAAGCACACGACTCTTAAAAAAAATTTTTTTAATCTACTACACCTGCACAGTGGTACCTGAACTCCTTTAATTCTTAACTAAAGATACAGTTACCATGACAATGTGTTCAGTATTTTCTTTGCATAGCCAAGATGTGGACCATTTTCTAATAGTTAGTACCTAATGAATCCTTACCATGTGCTGGCACTGTTCTAAACCCTTCATATGCATTCCACTTCTTTTAATCCTCACAATGATCTTAATCATCACAACTCCATGAGGTAAGTACTCCTAACAGGATGACCCCTTTGCACAATTCTAGGTGATGCTATTCATGTTGTAGTCTATACGAATGGGATTCCTGGAATTGTATAGTGCTAGGCTGTCTACTGGTATTATCTATTAGACTATCTACTTTACAGATGAAGAGGCAGAGAAAGGTTAAGTATCTTGCCCAAGTTTACCCACTTTGTAAGTGGCAGAGCCAGGATTTGCATCTAGGTTATCTGGCTTCATCCAGGGTATGAACTCATAACTATTGCATTCTTCTGAAGAATCTTAATTTTGGGTTTAAAAAAAAAAGTCTTGTTAGCCATGGTCACCTTAGATGATAATTTCTAGGGCATTGTTTCTCAAGGAGTGGTCCTTGGACCAGGAATATCAGCATCATCTGGGAGCTTGTTAGAAATGTGAATTATAATGCCCCACCCCCATCCCAGATATATTGAATCAGAAATTCTGGGATGGGACCCAGCAATCTGTGCTTTAACAAGCCTCCAGCTGATTCTGATGCACGCTCAAATTTGAGAACTACTGTTTTAGGAAATAACTTAGTTTTTTTAAAAGGAAAAAGTATTTTAAATTTTTTTTGTATTTGTTTTAGAACAAGTTTTATTTCAAGTAACCTACTCAAATTAGTTCAAGTGTTTATTATACTCTTGATCTGTGATTTAAGAAATACTGATCTTACAGAATTCAAGGAGAAAGCAAGGGTGGGAACAGGGCAGTCACCTTTTCCAGCTCCCCTATGAAAACGATGCAGCTAACCACTCCGTAGGTTTCTGTGTCTCCTTTCTCAAATGTTCAAAAAGGAGGATTTGATTGGTTTAGCTACAAAATAGGGTGCATCTCCTTGGGCCAGCCAAGTGTCTGCCCTTTGCTTACTTGCCTAAGTCCAGGGGAGGGGTGGGATCACATTGTACAAACAGGCCAGCAAGGGCTCTATTGTGATGGAGGCAAGAGTCAGAATCTTTTAGAAATAGAGGATGGGTAGAATCAATGATCTGCATCCTTAATACACAATTTATGTTTAAAATTATATGGTAAAAAGAAAAGAATGCATTTAATTCCATCACATTTGTTATTGAACAAGTGGCATTTGATATTCTTAATTGGTTTGGGAAAAGAAGAAGATATGGGCCTGGCTAGAGAGCACAAGCCCAATGCAGAGCAGCAGTGGGTGAGATTCAATGAATTTCTCCATTAAGGGGCAACACAGACACCCAAGAAACATCTAGTAATAATTAAATAAAATAATAAGAAGGAAAATTATTTCTTATGCCAAATTAACGGAATTAAGGTTAGCATTTTTTTCTCTTAGAGATCTGAAGATATTTTATAACAGAATGTGAAATACAGTATTTATTGATGAGAAAATAAAGCCAATGGTAGTTCAGACTTGTTTAAAGTGACATCGGGACTTCCCTGGTGGTACAGTGGTGAAGAATCTGCCTGCCTATGCAGGGGACACAAGTTCAATCCCTGGTCCAGGAAAACCCCATGTGCCGCGGAGCAATTAAGCCCATGTGCCACAGTTACTGAGCCTGCGCTCTAGAGCTCGCGAGCCACAATTACTGAAGCCCACACGCCTTAGAGCCCATGCACTGCAACTACTGAGCCTGTATGCTGCGACTACTGATGCCTGCGCGCCTAGAGCCTGTGCTCTGCAACAAGAGGAGCCACTGCAATGAGAAGCCCACGCACTACAATGAAGAGTAGCCTCCGCTTGCTGCAACTAGAGAAAGCCCGCGCACAGCAATGAAGACCCAACACAGGCAAAAAATAAATAATAAATAAATAAATAAAGTGACATCATCATTGGCTGAATTATTCATTGTATCTAGCTATTTCCTGAACAGTGTATATAACCTTTGAATAAATGACTGGGACTACTGTGGCTGCCCTTTTTCTACTTTGTTGCCATCTCCTCAGCCACAGCTGATTGGATCAGAGGTAGACATCTGACTAAGGAGAAAAAAGCCATTTCAGCTAATAAGATTTTCTATCTCAATACTTTAATAGCTGAGGCACATTAATTGGTAGAGCACTAGAACAAAGGTCTCTAAATCTTGATACTGAGAGTGCCAAAATGTATTGATTCCTGTCCTTCCTATGGCTTAGTTGTTCCTGGTTTCTTTGGGAACTGCAAAACGTTATTTTTATAATACAACTCTTTTAAAAATAACATATGATTTAACACCACCTATATACATGGTAAAATCTGTAAAGAATAACAAGAGAATGATTTTCTCAAAAAAGCAGTATAACAGTTACCTCTGCAGGGGAGGGAGAGAGATGTGTTCAGAGAGGTGCAAACAAGGGGCTTCTAAGGTATGGCAGTTTTCTATTTCTTAGTCTGGGTGGTGGTTACTTTATAGTTATTTTTAATATGTATTCATACATGTTTATTTTTTACATTCTTGTTCTACATGACACAACTTCTCAAAAAGAAAAAAAGAATTTTTACTTGAGTAAATTCAGTACGTTTCTATTCATTTCATGCAAGTATGCTCCAAGACCCATAGTTATTAAAAATAGTTTAGGGCTTCCCTGGTGGCACAGTGGTTGAGAGTCCGCCTGCCGATGCAGGGGACATGGGTTCGTGCCCCGGTCTGGGAGGATCCCACATGCCGCGGAGCAGCTGGGCCCGTGAGCCATGGCCGCTGGGCCTGCGCGTCCGGAGCCTGTGCTCCGCAGCGGGAGGGGCCGCAACAGTGAGAGACCCGCGTACCAGAAAAAAAATAAATAAATAAAAAATTGTTTAATAGTAGTAGTATTCATTCAAATAAATAAAGTGTGTGTGTGTGTTTGTATGTGTGTGTTTAAAGCATGCTATTCAAACTTCATTGGATTCCAGGGTTGGAAGAAACCTGAGAAATTTTCTAGTTACTTAAAGGTCTTTATTTAACAAACATAAAACTAGGAACCAGAAAAGTTAAATAACTTGTCCATTTTCTTCTTCTAGCTCAGAATCCTGGGTTCTTTCTACTAAGCTATACCACTTCCCTAACAAAAGAAGAGACAGCAAATGCATATTTCAAAGATTCAATTTTTTTTTTTTTTCCGCTTCGTTGGGTCTGTTGCTGCACGTGGACTTTCTGTAGTTGCAGCAAGCAGGGGATACTCTTCGTTCTGGTGCATGGGCTTCTTATTGCAGTGGCTTCTCTTGTTGCAGAGCATGGGCTCTAGCGCATGGGCTGCAGCAGTTGTGGTGCACAGACTCTGCAGTTGTGGCTCGTGGGCTTAGTTGCTCCGCATCATGTGGGATCCTCCCGGACCAGGGATCGAACCTGTGTCCCCTGAATTGGCAAGGAGACTCCTAACCACTGCTCCACCAGGGAAGTCCCCTCAATTATTTTTAATGCTTATTTTATTTTTAGAAGACTTGTATGCCTCAGAACTGAAAATAAATTCTCCTATGTCATATAATATCTATACAGAAGCAACATTTTATATGATGGTTGCTGGATATCAAGAACATCCAGAAAAGAAATTACTGTAATTTAAAATGAAATATTACTGACAACTACTAAATTTTCTTCCCTGCTTATTAATTTTAAATCATTCAATAAAGTGAATTTAACAATACGGTGATTCTTATGGGTATGGGAAAAACTGATTCCCCTTTGCTAAACCCATCAAAGGTAACTGAAGGTTAATAATATGTGTTGTAAAAATTGGCTTATTTTCACGAATTAAAGACACATCACCATGTCTGATGTTATAACCTGTTACTTAGAAAGGAAAAGAAGTGGAATGCATACAGACAGGACTGGCCACATTATCTGCAGGGCCCAGTAAAAAATGAAAATATAGTGCCTTGTTCAAAAAGCAGAAAAATTGCCAAAGTACTGTAATATTAAAGATACCAAAATATAAAACATTCTTCTTTCTTCTTCTCTCTCAATTCATCATGGTGTTTTGTATTTGCTACTTAATGTCCTGTTTCCTTGCCCGGGGATACTTTCAAGATGCCTCTCAAAGGCACCCCGGGGCGCCATTCCACAAATGTGTGCACCCACCATCCACCAGCTGCCAAGTTCACCTCTTTTATTTTTTTTAACATCTTTATTGGAGTATAATTGCTTTACAATGGTGTGTTGGTTTCTGCTTTATAACAAAGTGAATCAGCTATACATATACATATATCCCCATATCTCTTCCCTCTTGCATCTCCCTCCCTCCCACCCTCCCTATCCCACCCCTCTAGGTGGTCACAAAGCACCGAGCTGATCTCCCTGTGCTATGCAGCTGCTTCCTACTAGCTATCTATTTTACATTTGGTAGTGTATATATGTCCATGCCACTCTCTCACTTTGTCCCAGCTTACCCCTCCCCCTCCCCGAGTCTTCAAGTCCATTCTCTAGTAGGTCTGCGTCTTTATTCCCATCTTGCCCCTAGGTTCTTCATGACCTTTTTTTTTTTTTTAGATTGCATACATATGTGTTAGCATACGGTATTTGTTTTTCTCTTTCTGACTTACTTCACTCTGTATGACAGACTCGAGGTCTATCCACCTCACTACAAATAACTCAATTTCGTTTCTCTTTATGGCTGAGTAATATCCCATTGTATCTATGTGCCACATCTTCTTTATCCATTCATCTGCCGATGGACACTTAGGTTGCTTCCATGTCCTGGCTATTGTAAATAGCGCTGCAATGAACATTGTGGTACATGACTCTTTTTGAATTATAGTTTTCTCAGGGTATATGTCCAGTAGTGGGATTGCTGGGTCGTATGGTAGTTCTATTTGTAGTTTTTTAAGGAACCTCCATACTGTTCTCCACAGTGGCTGTATCAACTTACATTCCCACCAACAGTGCAAGAGGGTTCCCTTTTCTCCACACCCTCTCCAGCATTTATTGTTTCTAGATTTTTTTGATGATGGCCATTCTGACTGGTGTGAGGTAATATCTCATTGTAGGTTTGATTTGCATTTCTCTAATGATTAATGAGTTGACATTCTTTCATGTGTTTGTTGGCAATCTGTATATCTTTGGAGAAATGTCTATTTAGGTTTTCTGCCCATTTTGGGATTGGGTTGTTTGTTTTTTTGATATTGAGCTGCATGAGCTGCTTGTAAATTTTGGAGATGAATCCTTTGTCAGTTGCTTCATTTGCAAATGTTTTCTCCCATTCTGAGGGTTGTCTTTTTGTCTTATTTATGTTTTCCTTTGCTGCGCAAAAGATTTTAAGTTTCATTACATTCCATTTGTTTATTTTTTTTTAATTTCCATTTCTCTAGGAGGTTGGTCAAAAAGGATCTTGCTGTGATTTATGTCATGGAGTGTTCTGCCTATGTTTTTCTCTAAGAGCAAGTTCACCTCTTGCCAGCTGCAGGACCTATGCACTGTGCCCTGGACAGAGGCAAGAAGTCAACCTCCTTTCCCATGGCCCACCACCTTAACCCGTGGCAGACGGGCAATCCCCAAAGGATTGCAACCTCCACTCCAAGAGGCACTTGGTACCTTGATGGGGGTACTGAGAGCTTGCCCCTGCCAACACACCCACCAAATGCACTGTGGTGCTGCCAGCCTGGAGCAGGGGTGGCCACTGTCATGCCTGCCCCAAGATGTTGCAGGTGCGTGCTGGTAGAATGTAACTTCCATCATTTCCCCATGACCCAGTTGCCACTCTAGGTAAGGGCAAAGAGGAGGGCAGGTCATCATAACTATGAATATTTTCCTTTTGCCTTTTCTTTCAAGGCTCTGTTCACTTTTTATCAAAGAAGCTAATTAGTCTCAACAAGTGTGTTAATGAAAAATGGGATGGACCCTACCAAAATCTCCTTGCCTAGGCAACATTTAAACATTTAAAACAGATATTTTGGGGAGACAGACTCCTAAACCAAAAGGAGGGCTCTAATTGTATGAATTTTTGCCATTTTTATGGTTCTTTTCCTAACACTTCTCTTAGTTACTTGAATAGGTCTTTATTAGTTCTGCTAATCCTACACCTAAAAGTTTCCTTATGTAGGCCTGCCATGGAAGCCTCCATTTTGGCCCCATGTCAACCTTGAAGTAGGAATCAGAACATATTCAAGTCCCTTCCAAGGAAAACCCACCCTTCAAATACTTATAAGCAATGTAGATTCTACTGAAAATTTTGTAAAGGTGCCAAGGGAGGGCTTTATATAACACGGTGTATAGCACACATTTTATTAATGTCCCCATTCCAATTTGTCTTCTTTCCCTAGTCCCATGGGGAAAGGGGTAACAGAGAGTCAACCTTTTCACATGAAGGGCCAACCCCCAGATCTTCCTCTATGCACCACTGCTCCTATTCTCTCCATTCTTTACAGCAGTAATCCCAACCCAGACTACTGGCCTCAGGGTGAGTGTCACTCAGCCAATACATAAGACTAGGCAGCCCTAAAAATAATGAATTTTTGGACATATACGTTCTGTTCTGTGCATAGATAGGGTATGGCTGAGTACTAGAAAGGAAATGGAAATGGCATAGATATATATTAAATGACATGAGGAACATGGGTTCTTAGGTGAGGAAATATGAATGTCAGCTTAAAATAGAGTTGTTTTGAGATATTTGGGGATTTTATAGTAGCATGAAGAAGAAATTGAAAACAAAGAGAAGTAAAAAGAAAACGGGAAACCTGCAACTCATGCAATTAGATTTATTAAATTATTGTCAATTTAGTTTAGTCTTTGTCCAAATAAGACAGTGCAACAAACACACACAAAGCTAGTAACCACAAAACAAATTAATTCAACAAATATTTGTTGAGTGTGTACTATATGCCAAGCAGTGTTCTAGATGCTTAGAATACATCAGTGAACAAAACAGAGACTGCTGCCCCTCTGAAGTTTACACTCTGGTATGTGTGGGGGTGGGGGTGGGGGTGCAGACTTAAGCAAAATAAAATAAATAAGCTATCTAGTGTGTTGTAAAATAAAGTACAAGGGAAAGAGGATTGGGATTCCTGGGATATGGTTGGGGGAATTTTCAGTATAAAATTAGGAGGTCAAGGCAAGCCTCACTGAGAAAGTAAAATTTAAGCAAAAACTTAAAGGAGGCGGGAGAGTTAGCTAAGCAGATATCTGGGAGAAGAACATTCCAGGCAAAGAGCAATGGTCATAGGGCAGGGGTGTACCTGGCATTGTAAAGAAAGAGCAGGGAAGGCCAATGGTGGTGGTAGTGGTAGGGTTAGATTATGTGGGTTATAAGGACTTCAGCATTATTCTGAGTGAAATGGGGAAGCCAGTGATTAGTTTTGAGCTAAGGAGTAACATGAACTGACAGATTTTAAGAGGATCACTCTGACTGCTGTGGTAAGAAAATACTGCATGGGGGCAAGAGTAGATGCAGGGAGTTGGGAGGCTATTAAAGTCATTTGGTGAGAGATGACTGAGGTCTTGATCAAGGTGGTGGCAGTAGGGGTAGGGAGAAGGGGTCAGATTCTAGATATATTTTGAAGTTATGAGAGAAACAGAGGCGCCAAGGATGACTCCAAGGTTTGGGAGTTGCACAATCAGAAAGATAGAGTGAGGCAATGGACCATAGTTACTAAAAATGCCTGACTCCAAATGCAACACTGCTGTGGATCAAAAAGTTGCATTTGCTATAATATAATTTGGAATCTCCTTAATACTCTCTGCCTTCCCTAAACATTTGCCTCATTTATCAAGAACCATTTTCACAACTGCAGTATTTAATTTTGAAGAAACTATTTATTAGATAGCCTGTTGCTGCAGATAAATTTGTTTTACTCTTCCAGCAGTGGAAAAGAAAACAGTTTTCTCTAGCTTCACACGTGCAATCCTTTTAGGCAATTTCTAAAATTGAAGTAGGTTGACTTTTCAGTTGTTTATTTAAAAATAATATTAGACATGAAGAGGTTTAGAAAATGTTGAACTATTTTGCGTGGGTTGGGAAGTAGCAGAGCCAGGATTCAAACCTGAGCCTGTCTAAATCTAGGGCTTTTAAAAACTGCACACACTGTCTCTCCACTTCACTGCTAAGTAAAAAGGAAAATGGCATTTTAGCACTTTCTTGTTCCTGAGAATTACTGAAGCTTCAGATTTGCCTCTGTCTTAGTTCATTTCAGCTGCAACAACAAAATATGATGGCTTACAAAACAACATTTACTTCTCACGGTTCTGGAGTCGGGGAAGTCACACAATTTGGTGTCTGGTGAGAATCCTGGTTCACAGACTACCATCTTCTCACTGTAATCTGACATGGCAGAAGGGGCAAGGGAGCTCTGAGGGGTCTTTTATAAGGGTACTTAATCCCATTCCTTAGGGTTCTACTCTCATGACCTAATCATGTGTCAAATTTCTCACCTCCTAAAACCACCTCCTAAAACCATCACATTGGGCATTAGGGGTCAAATAGATGAATTAGGAGGGACACAGACATCAGCCCATAGCAGCCTCTTTTGTTAGCAATCTGTGTAGTTTTAAATGTGGCCATATTTTAATGGAGTTTCATTGGTCACATTCTGAGCCTGAGTTTCCCCATCTTTAAGCTGAGAGAAGGGATCTAGATCAGTGATTTTCAAGTCTTTAAAAATTCCAGCTCTCTCAAGGCAGGACATATCCTATCACTAACAGGGATTCATTGTAGTAGACGTTCTCAATGAGGTAGAAGTGGAAGAGGGCCTGGAAGTTTGACAGAGTCTGGCCCTGAAGATTCTAATTTTACTTCCACTCATTCTGTTAAATCAGTGGTTTTCAAATTGTGTTCTGGAGGAACATTGGATGGAAATGCCTGGGCTTTTCCAGTGCTTCTCTGCCTGTCAGTATCCACCCATCTTCAACCAGAGAAGGTCCACTTTGATTGATAGAGTTGAGCTCCATATAAGATTTCACTAAAATAACAGAAAACCACAACTGTTCTACTTAGAATGGTCTGAAAACTACTGTTCTAATTCAGTGCTTCTCATACTTTAATGTGTGGATGAATCATCTGTACAATCTTTAAAAATGCAGATTCTTAATCAGTGGGTCTGGGGTGGGGCCTGAGAGTCTGAATTTCTAATAAACTCCCTGGTGATGCCAGTGCTGCTGAGTGAGCTCAGCTCACACTTTGAGTAGCAAGGCCTAGAATGATCTGTAAGATTGTTTAAACTTTAATAGTTTTTCTACTCAACCCTAAAGACTGCTTATGAAAGGTCTTCCCCAGAGTGATCTATCTGTCTCATTTTCTCAGTGCCTCTTCTCTCTTTTTTTTTTTTTTTTTTTTTGTGGTACGCGGGCCTCCCACTGCCGTGGCCTCTCCGGCCGCAGAGCACAGGCTCCGGACGCACGGGCCCAGCCGCTCAGCAGCACGTGGGATCCTCCCGGACCGAGGCACGAATCCTCGCCCCCCGCATCGGCAGGCGGACTCCCAACCACTGCGCCATCAGGGAAGCCCTCTGTCCCTCTTTTGAAAGGTAAATGTTTAACCTTCTGGACACGCATTTAAAAATCTTTGTTTGTACAGTGAACACTGTGCCTCAGCCAGTTCATCTCAGCAAGAGCTAACTGTGGAGGGTCAGGGAAATTTGCCACAAGCGAGTTATTTATAGGTAGTTTCTGTGACATGCTCTCCTAAATTTAGCATCTTAATGAACTTCTCCAGATTAAGGAGTAACTCTCTTGCACTCTCCCACCCTTTGTGTAAAAAATTTAGCGCATACTTAGACTGATTATCTCCTTTCCTGTGTTAGAACATTCAAAGAGTTCTTTTCTCAAAATACTTCCTAGGCTGCCTTTGCTCCACATTATCCTTTTTCTGCAGCGGGGCGGGACATGGTCATCCCCTCTCGGAACTTTGTTACCAGAGCTGACCCTCCGCCCTGCCCTTCTCAAGCCTCTACACAGCCCTATGACTCCACATCCAACTGCCTGATGCAGGGGTAGGCAAACTTTTTCTTGAAAGATCTAGATAGTACATATTTTGGGATTTGTGGTCCATAGGTTCTCAGCTGCAACTACTCAACTCTGTCCTTGTAAATGCCAAAGCAGCCATAGACAATATGTAAATGAATGTATTTGGCTGTGTTCTGTTATAACTTTATTTATAGAAGTGGAAGTCAGGCCAGATTCCCCCCACACCACCCTGCCCCCAGGCTGTAGTTTGCTGACCCCTGATCTACATGCTTGTTGAAATAATACCAGTCAGACTACAACCCCTGGGAATTTGGAATTGCGACCCTGAGGCTGAGTTAAGGAATAACTGTGGGTTGCTAAGCAGGAAAGTTGGGCAAACTGGGTGGGGGCCAGTGGTGGATAGCTGGGATCACTATTTGGGACAGTCATAGGCCACATGCAAGCAAAAAACAAGCAGAAAAGCCAATCTGCAGAGAGAATGAAGCAGGCATATGAAGAAACCCCAAGACTAGAGACCATAAGATGAGAGAGAGAAGGGGGGGGAAGGGGAGTTCTTGTAAAGTTGGCTGTGCTTCCCACAGTTGTCTCATGTAATCCCTGCCTATTTTTACATTCGTTCCTCCTTCCCTTTAGCCAGCAGGCATGAATTCTGTTTCTTGCAACTAGATAACCCCAAACTCGATCAACCTTTTATACTCTAGGCATTCCAAATAACTGGCAATCCTCGGACTTGAACAGTCACCTCTCACACAACCAGGCTTTGCTAGGTGCAGGGCCACTGCCCACCCCCACACTGCCATTTCTATTCTATAGTCTTTTCTTTTGTCATATTTTGCTCAGGCATCATCTGTGGCTGAGTTAGGACTCAGTTCCCACTGCTCCTTATGTAAAGCTCTATCACTGCACTTACAATACCAAATTATATTTTCTGATTTGCTGGTCTGTAATATATATATATTTTTTGGCCATCCTCACAAAATGTATTTATTCATTTTTTTTCTTATTAGTCATCCATTTTATACACATCAGTGTATACATGTCAATCCCAATCTCCCAATTCATCACACCACCACCTCAACCCCTCCACCACTTTCCCCCCTTGGTGTCCATACATTTGTTCTCTACTTCTGTGTCTCAATTTCTGCTCTGCAAACCGGTTCATCTGTACCATTTTCTAGGTTCCACATATATTCATTAATATACGATATTTGTTTTTTTCTTTCTGACTTACTTCACTCTGTATGACAGTCTCTAGATCCAACCACATCTCTACATATGACCCAATTTCATTCCTTTTTATGTCTGAGTAATATTCCATTGTATATATGTACCACCACTTCTTTATCCATTCGTCTGTCGATGGGCATTTAGGTTGCTTCCATGACCTGGCTATTGTAAATAGTGCTGCAATGAACATTGGGGTGCATGTGTCTCTTTGAATTATGGTTTTCTCTGGGTATATGTCCAGTAGTGGGATTGCTAGGTCATATGGTAATTCTATTTTTAGTTTTCTAGGGAACCTCCATACTGTTTTCCATAGTGGCTGTATCAATTTACATTCCCACCAACAGTGCAAGAGGGTTCCCTTTTCTCCACACCCTCTCCAGCATTTGTTGTTTGTAGATTTTCTGATGATGCCCATTCTAAGTGGTGTGAGGTGATACCTCAATGTAGCTTTGATTTGCATTTCTCTAATAATTAGTGATGTTGAGCAGCTTTTCATGTGCTTCTTGGCCATCTGTATGTCCTCTTTAGAGAAATGTCTATTTAGGTCTTCTGCCCATATTTGATTGGTTTTTTTGTTTGTTTGTTTTTGTTTGTTTTTCTAATTTATTTATTTATTTATGTTTGGCTGCATTGGGTCTTCGTTGCTATGCACGGGCTTTTCTCTGGTTGTGTCGAGTGGGGCTACTCTTTGTTGCGGTAAATAGGCTTCGCATTGCGGTGGCTTCTCTTGTTGCGGAGCACGGGCTCTAGGCACACAGGCTTCAGTAGTTGTGGCACGTGGGTTGAGTAGTTGTGGCTCATGGGCTCTAGAGCGCAGGCTCAGTAGTTGTGGTGCACGGGCTTAGTTGCTCCACAGCATGTGGAATATTCCTGGACCAGGGCTCAAACCCATGTCCCCTGCATTGGCAAGCAGATTCTTAACCACTGCGCCACCAGGGAAGTCCTTGGGTTGTTTGTTTTTTAAATATTGAGCTGCATGAGCTGTTTATATATTTTGGAGATTAATCCTTTGTCCGTTGATTCATTTGCAAATATTTTTTCCCATTCTGATGGTTGTCTTTTCATCTTGTTTGTAGTTTACTTTGCTTTGCAAAAGCTTTTAAGTTTCATTAGGTCCCATTTGTTTATTTTTGTTTTTATTTCCATTACTCTAGGAGGTGGATCAAAAAAGATCTTGCTGTGATTTATGTCAAAGAGTGTTCTTCCTATGTTTTCCTCTAAGAGTTTTATGGTGTCTGGTCTTATATTTAGGTCTCTAATCAATTTTGAGTTTATTTTTGTGTATGCTGTTAGGGAGTGTTCTAATTTCATTCTTTTACATTTGCTGTCCAGTTTTCCCAGAACCACTTATTGAAGAGACTGTCTTTTTTCCATTGTACATCCTTGCCTCCTTTGTCATAGATTAGTTAACCGTATGTGTGTGGGTTTATTTCTGGGCTTTCTATCCTGTTCCATTGATGTATATTTCTGTTTTTGTGCCAGTACCATATTGTCTTGATTACTGTAGCTTCGTAGTATAGTCTGAAGTCAGGGAGCATGATTCCTCCAGCTCCGCTTTTTTCCCTCAAGACTGCTTTGGCTATTCGGGGTCTTTTGTGTTTCCATACAATTTAAAAAATTTTTTGTTCTAGCTCTGTAAAAAATGCCATTGGTAATTTGATAGGGATTGCATTGAATCTGTAGATTTCTTTGGGTAGTATAGTCATTTTCACAATATTGATTCTTCCACTCCAAGGACATGGTATATCTCTCCATCTGTTGGTATCATCTTAATTTCTTTCATCAGTGTCTTATAGTTTTCTGCATACAGGTCTTTTGTCTCCCTAGGTAGGTTTATTCCTAGGTATTTTATTCTTTTTGTTGCAATGGTAACTGGGAGTGTTTCCTTAATTTCTCTTTCAGATTTTTCATCATTAGTATATAGGAATGCAAGAGATTTCTGTGCATTAATTTTGTATCCTGCAACTTTACCACATTCACTGATTAGCTCTAGTAGTTTTCTGGTGGCATCTCTAGCATTCTCTTTGTATAGTATCATGTCATCTGCAAACAGTGACAGTTTTACTTCTTCTTTTCCAATTTGTACTCCTTTTATTTCTTTTTCTTCTCTGGTTGCCATGACTAGGACTTCCAAAACTATGTTGAATAATAGTGGCGAGTGGACATCCTTGTCTTGTTCCTGATCCTAGAGGAAATGCTTTCAGTTTTTCACCATTGAGAATGATGTTTGTTGTGGGTTTGTTGTATATGGCCTTTATTATGTTGAAGTAGTTTCCCTCTATGCCCACTTTCCGGAGAGTTTTTATCATAAGTGGGTATTGAATTTTGTTAAAAGATTTTTCTGCATCTATGGAGATGATCATACGGTTTTTATTCTCCAGTGTGTTAATATGGTGTATCACATTGATTGATTTGCGTATATTGAAGAATTTTTGCATTCCTGGGATAAATCCCACTTGATTATGGTGTATGATCCTTTTAATGTGTTGTTGAATTTTGTTTGCTAGTATTTTGTTGAGGATTTTTGCATCTATATTAATCAGTGATATTGCTCTGTAATTTTCTTTTTTTGTAGTATCTTTGTCTGGTTTGGGTATCAGGGTGATGGTGGCCTCATAGAATGAGTTTGAGAGTGTCCTTCCTCTGTACTTTTTGGAAGAGTTTGAGGAGGATGGATGTTAGCTCTTCTCTAAATGTTTGCTAGAATTCACCTGTGAAGCCATCTGGTCCTGGACTTCTGTTTGTTGGAAGATTTTAAATCACAGTTTCAATTTCATTACCTGTGATTAGTCTGCTCATATTTTCGATTTCTTCCTGGTTCAGTCTTGGAAGGTTACACCTTTCTAAGAATTTGTCCATTTCTTCCAGGTTGTTCATTTTATTGGCATAGAGTTGCTTGTAGTAGTCTCTTAGTATGCTTTGTATTTCTGCCGTGTCTGCTGTAACTTCTCCTTTTTCATTTCTAATTTTATTGATTTCAGTTCTTTCCCTCTTTTTCTTGATGAATCTGGCTAATGGTTTATCAATTTTGTTTATCTTCTCAATGAACCAGTTTTTAGTTTTATTGATCTTTGCTATTCTTTTCTTTATTTGTATTTCATTTATTTCTGCTCTGATCTTTATGATTTCTTTCCTTCTGCTAACTTTGGGTTTTGTTTGTTCTTCTTTCTCTAGTTCTTTTAGGTGTAAGGTTAGATTGTTTATTTGAGATTTTTCTTGTTTCTTTAGGTAGGCTTGTATAGCTATAAACTTCCCTCTTAGAACTGCTTTTCTGCATCCCATAGGTTTTGGATCGTCGTGTTTTCATTGTCATTTGTCTCTAGGTATTTTTTGATTTCCTCTTTGATTTCTTCAGTGATCTCTTGGTTATTTAGTAACATATTGTTTAGCCTCCATGTGTTTGTGTTTTTTACGTTTTTTTCCCTGTAATTAATTTCTAATCTAATAGCGTTGTGGTCAGAAAAGATGCTTGATACGATTTCAATTTTCTTAAATTTACTGAGGCTTGATTTGTGACCCAAGATGTGATCTATCCTGGAGAATGTTCCATGTGCACTTGAGAAGAAAGTGTAATCTGCTGTTTCTGGATGGAATGTCCTATAAATATCAATTAAGTCTATCTGGTCTATTGTATCATTTAAAGCTTCTGTTTCCTTATTAATTTTCTGTTTGGATGATCTGTCCATTGGTGTAAGTGAGGTGTTAAAGTCCCCCACTATGATTGTGTTACCGTCGATTTCCTCTTTCAGAGCTGTTAGCAGTGGCCTTATGTATTGAGGTGCTCCTATGTTGGGTGCATATATGTTTATAATTGTTATATCTTCTTCTTGGATTGATCCCTTGATTATTATGTAGTGTCCTTCCTTGTCTCTTGTACCATTCTTTATATTAAAGTCTATTTTATCTGATATGAGTATTGCTACTCCAGTTTTCTTTTGATTTTCATTTGCATGGAATATCTTTTTCCATCCCTTCACTTTCAGTCCGTATGTGTCCCTAGGTCTGAAGTGGGTCTCTTGTAGACAGCATATATATGGGTCTTGTTTTTGTATCCATTCAGCACGCCTGTGTCTTTTGGTTGGAGCATTTAATCCATTCACGTTTAAGGTAATTATTGATATGTATGTTCCTATTACCATTTTCTTAATTGTTTTGGGTTTGTTTTTGTAGGTTCTTTTGTGTTTCCCACTTAGAGAAGTTCCTTTAGCATTTGTTGTGGAGCTGGTTTGGTGGTGCTCAATTCTCTTAGCTCTTGCTTGTCTGTAAAGCTTTTGATTTCTCCATCGAATCTGAATGAGATCCTTGCTGGGTAGAGTAATCTTGGTTGTAGGTTCTTCCCTTTCATCACTTTAAGTATATCATGCTACTCCCTTCTGGATTGTAGAGTTTCTGCTGAGAAATCACCTGTAAACCTTATGGGAGTTCCCTTGTATGTTATTTGTCGTTTTTCCCTTGCTGCTTTCAATAATTTTTATTTGTCTTTAATTTTTGCCAATTTGATTACTATATGTCTCAACATGTTTCTCCTTGGGTTTATCCTGTATGGGACTCTCTGCACTTCCTGGACTTGGGTGGCTATTTCTTTTCCCATGTTAGAGAAGTTTTCGACTATAATCTCTTCAAATATTTTCTCTGGTCCTTTCTCTCTCTCTTCTCCTTCTGGGACCCCTGTAATGCGAATGTTGTTGCATTTAATGTTGTCCCAGAGATCTCTTAGGCTGTCTTCATCTCTTTTCATTCTTTTTTCTTTATTCTGTTTTGCAGCAGTGAATTCCACCATTCTGTCTTCCAGGTCACTTATCCATTCTTCTGCCTCAGTTATTCTGCTATTGATTCCTTCTAGTGTCGTTTTCATTTCAGTTATTGTATTGTTCATCTCTGTTTGTTTGTTCTTTAATTCTTCTAGATCTGTGTTAAACATTTCTTGCATCTTCTCGATCTTTGCCTCCATTCTTTTTCCGAGGTCCTGGATCATCTTCATTATAATTATTGTGAATTCTTTCTCTGGAAGATTGCCTATCTCCATTTCATTTAGTTGTTTTTCTGGAGTTTTATCTTATTACTTCATCTGGTACATAGCCCTTTGCCTTTTCATCTTGTGTATCTTTCTGTGAATGTGGTTTTTGTTCAACAGCCTGCTGGATTGTAGTTCTTCTTGCTTCTGCTGTCTGCCCTCTCTGGTCTGTAATTTTAACTATAACTTTCATCTCTATGCTAAGTACAGTGCCTGGCACGTAGTAGGAACTGAATATGCTTACTTAATGAATGAAGTAAAGGTACCCATTGGTAAACAGATCTGTAAAATACAGATGTGTTCCAAACAGGTGATATGTTCCAAAAGGGATCCTTGGATGTCTCTTCCAGCTTCATGAGCCCAAACAGAAATAAAATAAGTGATGAATTTGTTCATATGTAAAGGATTATAGAAAAGGACTCAATATGCCATTATATTCAACCTCATTAAAAGTGTTGTTCAAACCTATATTCTTACTGAAATTTTTCTCTGCCTATTTTATCAGTAACTGCATATGTTAACATCTCCCACTAAAATTGTCATTTTTTTTCTTCCTTGTCATTCTGTAATTTTTGCTTTATGTACCATAAGGTTATGTTATTAGAATAATACAAATTTAGAATTTAAAAAATCTTCCTGGCTAATTAAATCTTTACCATTATGAAGAGTCTCCCTTTATCTCTAGCACTACTTTTTGTTTTAGAGTCTACTTAATCTATTCCAGCTTTCTTTTGGTAGTATTGCATGGTTTAGTTTTTTCCATCCCTTTTCTTTTGAACTTTTTGCATTTTTATAGTTTAGATATATCCCTTGTAAACAGCATGTAGTTGGATTTTGAATTTTTGTCCAGTCTGACAGTCTGTTCTAGCTGGTTACATGTACTAGTGGCCCCAGGTTCATCACACCTCCTAATATTTATGTCCTTAAATAGTTCCCTCCCCTTGACTCTGGGATGGACCTGTAATTTGCTTTCCAGTAGAATGTGGCAGAAGTGACAATGTGCTATTTCCAAGCCTAACCCTTTTGGAAGCCCTGAGTTTGTATATAAGAAGTCTGCTTATCTCCCTGGAGAGACTACATGGAGAGGCATATGGAAAGGAAGAAGTCATGAAACTATTTGCACAAAAATCAAAGAATTCAATCAACGGTGAGAACCAATGCCCTATACATATGATCTCAGTCACGCTGGTCCAGCTAACACTCACCATTGGAGCCATGATAACTGATGTGCCAGACATGAGAGTAAAGCTATCTGGGATGCTTTAGCCCCAGCAGAAAATCACCCAGAGATAAGCCATTCCCTTTGTGTCCTATCCAAGTTCCTGACCCATAGAATCATGAAATATTGGTAAAATGGTGGTAAAGTTACTAAATTTGGGGGCAGTTTGTTGCACAGTAATAGGTAACCAAGGAAGACCTTTAAGATGGTGGAGGAGTAATATGTGGAGATCACCTTCCTCCCCACAAATACATCAGAAAAACATCTACATGTGGAACAACTCCTACAAAACACCTATTGAATGCTGGCAGAGGACCTGAGACTTCCCAAAAGGCAAGAAACTCCCCATGTACCTGGGTAGGGCAAAAGAAAAAACAGAGACAAAAGAATAGGGATGGGACCTGAACCTCTGGGAGGGAGCTGTGAAGGAGGAGAAGTTTCCACACACTAGGAAGCCCCTTAACTTGCAGAGATGAGGGGTGGCCGCGGGGAAGCTTCGGAGCCATGGAGGAGAGCACAGCAATAGAGGTGCAGAGGGCAAAGCAGAGAGATTCCTGCACAGAGGATCAGTGCCAACCAGCACTCACCAGACTGAGAGGCTTGTCTGCTCACCCGCCTGGATGGGTGGTGGCTGGGAGCTGAGGCTCTGGCTTCGGAAGTCAGATCCCAGGGAGAGGACTGGTGTTGGCTGCGTCAACACAGCCTGAAGGGGGCTGTTGCACCACAGCTAGCCGGGAGGGAGTCCAGGAAAAAGTCTGGACCTGCCTAAGAGGCAAGAGACAATTGTTTCGGGATACACAAGGAGAGCAGATTCAGAGCATCACCTAAACGAGCTCCAGAGACGGGCATGAGCCACAGCTATCAGCATGGACCCCAGAGACAGGCATGAAACGCTAAGGCTGCTGGTGCAGCCACCAAGAAGCCTGTGTGCAAGCACAGGTCACTCTCCACACCTCCACTCCCAGGAGCCTGTGTAGCCCACCACTGCCAGGTTCCTATTATCCAGGGACAACTTCCCTGGGAGAACACAAGGCGTGCCTCAGGCTGTTGCAATGTCATGTCTGCCTCTGCTGCCGCAGGCTCACCCCGCATTCTGTATCCTTCCCTTCCCCCAGATTGAGTGAGCCAGAGCCCCCTAATCAGCTGTTCCTTTAACCATGTCCTGTCTGAGTGAAGAACAGACACCCTCAGGAAACCTACACGCAGAGGCGGGGCCAAGTCCAAAGCTGAACCCCAGGAGCTGTGCGAACAAAGAAGAGAAAGGGAAATGTCTCCCAGCAGCCTCAGGAGCAGCAGATTAAATCCCCACAATCAACTTGATGTACCCTGCATCTCTGGAATACCTGAATAGACAATGAATCATCCCAAAATTGAGGTGGTGGACTTTGGGAGCAGCTGTAGACGTGGGGTTTGCTTTCTGCAACTAATTTGTGTTTGGTTTTACGTTTATCTTACTTTAGTATTTAGAATTTACTATCATTGGTAGATTTGTTTATTGATTTGGTTGCTCTCTTTTTTTCTTTATGTATAGATATATGTATATTTTCCTTTTTCTCTTTTTGTGAGTGTGTATGTGTATGCTTCTTTGTGTGATTTTGTCTGTATAGCTTTGCTTTTACCATTTCTCCTAGGGTTCTGTCTGTCCGTTTTTTTTGTTTGTTTGTTTGTTTTAGTATAGTTTTAGTGCTGTTTATCATTGGTGGATTTCTTTTTTGGTTTGGTTGCTCTCTTCTTTTTTTCTTCCTTGTTTTCTTTTTATTACATAAATTTTTTTTAAAATTTTTAAAATAACTTTAATTTATTTTATTTTTTTCTTTCTCTCTTTCTTTTTTTCTCCCTTTTCTTCTGAGCCATGTGGCTGACAGGGTCTTGGTGCTCCAGCTGGGTGTCAGGCCTGTGCCTCTGAGGTGGGAGAGTCGAGTTCAGGACACTGGTCCACCAAAGACCTCAAATGGCAAAAGCTCTCCCAGGGATCTCCATCTCAATGCTAAGACCCAGCTTCACTCAACGACCAGCAAGCTACTGTGCTGGACACCCTATGCCAAACAACTAGCAAGACGGGAACACACCACCACCCATTAGCAGACAGTCTGCCTAAAATCATAATAAGGTCACAGATACCCCAAAACACACCACCAGATGCAGTCTTGCCCACCAGAAAGACAAGATCCAGCCTCATCCCCCAGAACACAGGCACCAGTCCCCTCCACCAGGAAGCCTACACAGCCCACTGAACCAACGTTAGCCACTGGGGCAGAGAGAAAAAACAATGGGAACTACGAACCTGCAGCCTGTGAAAAGGAGACCCCAAACACACTAAATTAAGCAAAATGAGAAGACAGAGAAGCACACAGCAGATGAAGGACCAAGGTAAAAACCCAGCAGACCAAACAAGTGAAGAGGAAATAGGCAGTCTACCTGAAAGAGAATTCAGAGTAATGATAGTAAAAATGATCCAAAATCTTAGAAACAGAACGAAGAAAATACAGGAAACATTTAACCAGGACCTAGAAGAACTAAAGAGCAAATAAACAATGATGAACAACACAATAAATGAAATTAGGAATTCTCTAGAAGGAATCAATAGCAGAATAACTGAGGCAGAAGAACGGCTGAGTGGCCTGGAAGATAACATAGTGGAAATAACTACTGCAGAGCAGAATAAAGAAAAAAGAATGAAAATAATTGAGGACAGTCTCAGAGACCTCTGGGACAACATTAAATGAACCAACATTTGAATTATAGGGGTCCCAGAAGAAGAAGAGAAAAAGAAAGGGACTGAGAAAATATTTGAAGAGATTATAGTTGAAAACTTCCCTAATATGGGAAAGGAAATAGTCAGTCAAGTCCAGGAAGCGCAGAGAGTCCCATACAGGATAAATCCAAGGAGAAACACGCCAAGACACGTATTAATCAAACTACCAAAAATTAAATACAAAGAAAAAATATCAAAAGCAGCAAGAGAAAAACAACAAATAACATACAAGGGAATCCCCATAAGGTTAACAGCTGATATTCAGCAGAAAGTCTGCAAGTCAGAAAGGTGTGGCAGGACATACTTAAAGTGATGAAAGGGAAAAACCTACAGCCAAGATTACTCTACTCAGCAAAGACCTCATTCAGATTCGACAGAGATATTAAAACCTTCAGAGACAAGCAAAAGCTAAGAGATTTCAGCACCACCAAACCAGCTTTACAACAAATGCTAAAGGAACTTCTCTAGGCAGGAAACACAAAAAAAGGAAAAGACTTACAATAACAAACCCAAAACAATTAAGAAAATGGTTAGACGAATGTACGTATCAATAACTATCTTAAATGTAAATGGATTAAATGTTCCAACTAAAAGACATAGACTGGCTGAATGGATACAAAAACAAGACCCATATATATGCTATCTACAAGAGACCCACTTCAGACCTAGGGACACATACAGATTGAAAGTGAGGGGATGGAAAAAATATTCCAAGCAAATGGAAATCAAAAGAAAGCTGGAGTAGCAATTCTCATATCAGACAAAATAGACTTTAAAATAAAGGCTATTATAAGACACAAAGAAGGACACTACATGATGAGCAAGGGATCAATCCAAGAAGAAGATATAACAATTATAAATATTTATGCACCCAACATAGGAGCACCTCAATACATAAGGCAAATGCTAACAGCCATAAAAGGGGAAATCGACAGTAACACAATCATAGTAGGGGACTTTAACACCCCACTTTCACCAGTGGACAGATCATCCAAAATGAAAATAAATAAGGAAACACAAGCTTTAAATGATACATTAAACAAGATGTACTTAATTGATCTTTATAGGACATTCCGTCCAAAAACCACAGAATACACTTTCTTTTCAAGTGCTCATGGAACATTTTCCAGGATAGATCATATCTTGGGTCACAAATCAAGCTTTGGTAAATTTACAATAATTGAGATTGTATCATGTATGTTTTCCGACCACAACGCTATGAGACTAGATATCAATACAGGAAAAAATCTGTAAAAAACACAGACACATGGAGGCTAAACAATACATTACTGAATAACCAAGAGATCACTGAAGAAATCAAAAGGAAATCAAAAATTACCTAGAATTAAATGACAATGAAAACACGATGACCCAAAACCTATGGGATGCAGCAAAAGCAGTTCTAAGAGGGAAGTTTATAGCAATACAATCCTACCTCAAGAAAAAAGAAACATTTCAAATAAACAACCTAACCTTACACCTATAGCAATTTGAGAAAGGAGAACAAAAAAACCCCAAAGTTAGAGGAAGGAAAGAAATCATAAAGATCAAGTCAGAAATAAGGGAAAAAGAATTGAAGGAAACAATGGCAAAGATCAATAAAACTAAAAGCTGGTTCTTTGAGAAGATAAACAAAATTGATAAACCATTAGCCAGACTCATCAAGAAAAAAACTGAGAAGACTCTAATCAATAGAATTAGAAATGAAAAAGGAGAAGTAACAACTGACACTGAAGAAATACAAAGGACCTTGAGAGATTACTACAAGCAACTATATGCCAATAAAATAGACAACCTGGAAGAAATGGACAAATTCTTAGAAAAGCAGAAGCTTCCAAGACTGAACCAGGAAGAAATAGAAAATATAATCAGACCAATCACAAGAACTGAAATTGAGACTGTGATTAAAAATCTTCCAACAAACAAAAGCCCAGGACCAGATGGCTTCAAAGGTGAATTCTATCAAACATTTAGAAAAGAGCTAACACCTATCCTTCTCAAAATCTTCCAAAATATAGCAGAGGGAGGAACACTCACAAACTCAGTCTATGAGGCCACCATCACCCTGATACCAAAGCCAGACAAAGATGTCACAAAGAAAACTACAGGCCAATATCACTGATGAACATGGATGCAAAAATCCTCAACAAAATACTAGCAAACAGAATCCAACAACACATTAAAAGGATCATACACCATGATCAAGTGGGGTTTATCCCAGGAATGCAAGGATTCTTCAATATACACAAATCAATCAATGTGATAAACCATATTAACAAACTGAAGGAGAAAAACCATATGATCATCTCAATAGATGCAGAAAAAGCTTTCGACAAAATTCAACACCCATTTATGATAAAAACCATTCAGAAAGTAGGCATAGATAGAACTTACCTCAAAATAATAAAGCCCATATATGACAAACCCACAGCCAACATCATTCTCAATGGTGAAAAACTGAAACTATTTCCTCTAAGATCAGGAATAAGACAAGTTAGTCCACTCTCACCACTATTATTCAACATAGTTTTGGAAGTTTTAGCCACAGCAATCAGAGAAGAAAAAGAAATAAGAGGAATGCAAATAGGAAAAGAAGAAGAAAGCTGTCACTGTTTGCAGATGACATGATACTATACATAGAGATTCCTAAAGATGCCACCAGAAAACTACTAGAGCTAATCAATGAATTTGGTAAAGTAGCAGGATACAAAATTAATGCACAGAAATCTCTTGCCTTCCTACACACTAATGATGAAAAACCTGAAAGAGAAATTAAGGAAACACTCCCATTTACCATTGCAACAAAAAGAATAAAATACCTAGTAATAAACCTACCTAAGGAGACATGCAGAAAACTATAAGACACTGATGAAAGAAATTAAAGATGATACAAACAGATGGATAGATATACCACATTCTTGGAGTGGAAGAATCAACATTGTGAAAATGAATATACTACTCAAAGCAATCTACAGATTCAATGCAATCCCTATCAAACTACCAATTGCATTTTCCACAGGAGTAGAACAAAAAATTTCACAATTTGTATGGAAACACAAAAGACCCCAAAGAGCCAAAGCAATCTTGAGAAAGAAATACGTAGCTGGAGGAAACAGGCTCCCTGACTTCAGACTATACTACAAAGCTACAGTAATCAAGACAGTATGGTATTGGCACAAAAACAGAAATATAGATCAATGGAACAGGATAGAAAGCCCAGAGATAAACCCACACACATATGGTCACCTTATTTTTGATAAAGGAGGCAACAGTATACAATGGAAAAAAGACAGCCTCTTCAATAAGTGGTGCTGGGAAAACTGGACAGCTACATGTAAAAGAATGAAATTAGAACACTCCCTAACAGCATACACAAAAATAAACTCAAAATGGATCAAAGGCCTAAATGTAAGGCCAGACACTATAAAACTCTTAGAGGAAAACATAGGCAGAACACTCTATGACATAAATCACAGCAAGATCCTTTTTGACCCACCTCCTAGAATAATGGAAATAAAAACAAAAATAAACAAATGGGACCTAATGAAACTTAAAAGCTTTTGCACAGCAAAGGAAAACATAAAGAAGACAAAAATACAACCCTCAGAATGGGAGAGAATATTTGCAAATGAAGCAACTGACAAAGGATTAATCTCCAAAATTTACATGCAGCTCAATATCAAAAAAAAACAACTCAATCCAAAAATGGGCAGAAGACCTAAATAGCCATTTCTCCAAGAAGATATACAGATTGCCAACAAACACATAAAAGGATGCTCAACATCACTAATCATTAGAGAAATGCAAATCAAAACTACAATGAGGTATCACCTTACACCAGTCAGAATGGCCATCATGAAAAACTCTACAAACAATTAATGTTGGAGAGGGTGTGGAGAAAAGGGAACCCTCTTGCACTGTTGATGGGAATGTAAAGTGATATAGCCACTATGGAGAACAGTATGGAGTTTCCTTATAAACCTAAAAATAGAAGTACCATATGACCCAACAATCCCACTACTGGGCATATACCCTGAGAAAACCGTAATTCAAAAAGAGTCATGTACCACAATGTTCATTGCAGCACTATTTACAATAGCCAGGACATGGAAGCAACCTAAGTGTCCATCGACAGATGAATGGATAAAGAAGATGTGGCACATATATACAATAGAATATTACTCAGCCATAAAAAGAAACGAAATTGAGTTATTTGCGGTGAGGTAGATGGATAGAGTCTGCCCTGCAGAGTGAAGTAAGTCAGAAAGACAAAAACAAATACCGTATGCTAACACATATATAGAGTCTAAAAAAAAAAAAAAGGTTCTGAAGAACCTAGGGGCAGGACAGGAATAAAGATGCAGACATAGAGAGTGGACTTGAGGACATGGGGTGGGGGAAGGGTAAACTGGGACGAAGTGAGAGAGTGGCATGGATATATATACACTACCAAATGTAAAATAGATAGCTAGTGGGAAGCAGCCACATAGCACAGGGAGATCAGCTCGCTGCTTTGTGACCACCTAGAGGGGTGGGATAGGGAGGGTGGGAGGGAGACCAAGAGGGTGGAGATATGGGTATATATGTAGATGTATAGCTGATTCACTTTGTTATAAAGCAGAAACTAACACACCATTGTGAAGCAATTATACTGCAATAAAGATGTTAAAAAAGAAAATAGGCAACCAAAAAAATCTTTTTCATTAAATTAACATCTGTTTTCACTTAATGTAATTAGCGATATATTTGGATTTAAATCTACCATCTTATTAAGTACTTCCTGTTTGTCTTGCCTGTTGTATACTGTTAGTTTTGTCCTATCTTAGATTGATTACCTTTTATTACTCCATTACTTCTCTCCTTTTAGATTGGAAATTGTATGATGTGATGGTTAATTTTATATGTCATTTGGCTGTGTTACAGTGCCCAAATATTTAGTCAAACATTATTCTAGATGTTTCTGTGAAAATGTTTATTGGATGAGATCAACATTAAAATTAGTGTACTTTGAGTAAAGCAGATGACCCTCCATTACATGGGTGAGCTTCATCCATTTAGTTGAAGGCCTTAATAAAACAAAGACTGATCTCCCCCGAGCAAGAAGGAATTCTGCCAGCCAACTGATTTTGGACTCAAACTGCAATTCTTCCTTGGGCTTCCAGCTTGTCAGACTACCCTGTAGATTTTGGACTTCCAAGCCCCTCCATAATCACTTGAGCCAATTCCTTAAAATAAGTGTCTTTCTCTCTATCTCTCTCTCTCGCTCTAGCTCTTGCTGTCACTCTACACACACACACATACACACACATGCTGTTAGTTCTTTTTCTCTGGAGAACCTTGACTAATACACATAGTCTTATATCATTCCTTTAGTGATTTTTGTAGAGATTACAAAATGTATTCTTGACTTAGAGTCTATTATTAATTGTAACTTTTTCCATTTTCCTAGACAATGCAGATTTTAGAACACTGGATTCCTTTTCCCCTCTCCTGACATATATACAGTTGTGTATTTTTAAATACAGAAGACATTACTACTATTGACTTAAATAGTTAATATCAATATTCATGTAGAATTATCCACATATTTATTATTTTGATTGATCTTTATTTCCTGTCTTTTTTAAAAATAAATTTATTTATTTATTTATTTATGGCTGTGTTGGGTCTTCATTGCTGCGTGCGGGCTTTCTCTAGCTGCAGAGAGTGTGGGCTTCTTATTGCGGTGGCTTCTCTTGTTGCGGAGCATGGGCTCTAGGCATGCGGGCTTCAGTAGCTGTGGCATGCGGGCTCAGCAGTTGTGGCTCGTGGGCTCTAGAGTGCAGGCTCAGTAGTTGTGGTGCATGGGCTTAGTTACTCCACGACATGTGGGATCTTCCCAGACTAGGGCTCGAATCTGTGTCCCCTGCATTGGCAGGCAGATTCTTAACCACTGCACAACCAGGGAAGCCCTCCTCATGTATCTCTGATTTAACAATTAGGATAATTTCCTTCTGCTTAAAGAATGCCACTATCAATCTGCTGGTGACAAATACTCTATTTTGAAAATTTTACCTTCATTTTTAAAATATTTTAGAAATATTTAGTCCTTTGAAGTTATCATTCTATCATTTTCTGGCTTAAGATAGTTCTGTTATAAAGTAAGTTGTGGGACTTCCCTGGTGGTCCAGTGGTTAAGACTCCACACTCCCAAAGCAGGGGGCCCAAGTTCAATCTCTGGTCAGGGAACTAGAGCCTGCATGTTGCAACTAAAAGATCCTGCATGCCACAACAAAGATCCTGCATGCCACAACAAAGATCCTGCATGCTGCAATGAGTATCCCACAACTAAGACTCAGCACAACCAAATAAATAAATATTTTTAAAAAAATTAGTTGTCAGTCTAATTTTTGTTTCTTTAAAGATCAATTCTTATTTTCTCTAGCTGCTCTTTAAGATTTTTCTTTGTCTTTGGATTTTAGCAGTTTTTTCATAATGTGTTTATGTGTCAATTGTGTTGATTGAAAAATTTTTTTTATCCTGCTAGGGATTCATTCATTCAAATATTATTTCTGCCCAATACTGTCTTTTCCTTCCTTCTGGAATTCCATTCACGTGCATATTAAACTTTATCACTGTATCTTCTACATGCTTTCCCTGTGTTCTGTATTTTCCATCCTTTTTATTCTTTGTGCTTCATTCTGAGTATTTTTTTCTGACTTATCTTCTAGTTCCCTAACTTTATATCCGTGTCTAATATGTTATTATACCCATCACTGAGTTATTTTCAGTTAGTGAACTTTTTGGTTCTAAAATTTTCATCTGATTCTTTTTTCAAGTTTCTAGTTATCTGCCTAAATTATTAATCTTGTGTTTTATTTATTTATATATAGTAAGCATTGTTATTTTTAAATCTATGTTTGATAATTTCACTCTCTGAACTCCTTTTGGGTCTGTTTTTGTTCTCTGTTGTTTCTGCTGATTTTTTTTCCTTGTATGACTTACTTTTAATTGTACACTAGACTTTGTATTTGCAAAATTATTAGTAGAAATGACTTCAGGCCTAGCATGATATTACTTTACTCCAGGAAGGATTTTAGTTTGCCTCCACCAAAGTCTTGTGGGTATTAGCTCAAGGAATTATCCTAATGCACTCACAGGGTTGAGATGTTTTGAAAATGAGATGTCACCCATTTACTTCTAGGATGTAGCCATTTGGATTCCTAGTACAAAGCAAGGGAGTTTCAACAGAGCTCTCCTCCTGCCTCCTTAGCACACCCTGAATTCCAATCATTGTCCCTCATCCCTGCTCATCCTCCCAGCAACCTTCTATGGAATGGATAAATGGATGTCCCTGGGCCTCCATCATTCCTCAGATCCATGGCCTGGTAATTCCTATCTTATTAACTCTCTGATGCCTTTGAATTGATTTTTTAATATTTTGTTGAGTTTTTCTAGTCTCCTCAATAGGAGGATTGGTCCAAATTAATCCCAATACCAGAGCTTATACAAATGTAGCTATGATTAAACATAGGTAGTTGTTTTTAAGAAGGACTTTGAAAACAATCCTTAAAGGAAAAAAGAATTAACTTTCATTCACAATCTTTTGAGTCCAAGGGGCAGCTCAGTATTTAGGAATGTTGCATCCGAGTTCTGATATCATGTGAGGAAAGTTACTTCTTTTATTGACAAATACTATTGAACATCATCTTTGTTCTGAAAGCTATTCTAAGAAATTGCATTATAAGGATGAAAAAGACATGATCACTGACCTCAAGGGGCTTGAAGTCTAGATTCCGTGTTGGTAAACTGGTTACTTTTCATGATCAAACAGTCTTTTGTTAAATACACGTGATACAATGATAAATACATTTAAAATTTAAACATGTATATTTGAGTTCCTATCACTTTTCAACCTAAACATGAGGGCATTTTAAACAATATATTTTCTAATGCATTTGTCTTCTAGTAAAGTTTACTAATGAGTACGTTCTTTTAAAGTATTTTGGAGAAAGAAGAATACAAGCTTTGGGACTTCCCTGGTGGTGCAGTGGTTAAGAATCCACCTGCCAATGCAGGGCACACAGGTTCCAGCCCTGGTCCGGGAAGATCCCACATGATTTGGAGCGACTAAGCCCGTGTGCCACAACTACTGAGCCTGTGCTCTAGAGCCCGCGAGCCACAACTACTGAGCCTTCATGCCTCAACTACTGAAGCCCACGTGCCTAGAGCCCGTGCTTGGCAAAAAGAGAAGCCACCACAATGAGAAGCCCACACACCACAACGAAGAGTAGCCCTCGCTCGCCACACCTAGAGAAAGCCCATGCGCAGCAACGAAGACCCAACGCAGCCAAAAACAAATAATAAATAAATTTATTTTAAAAAAAAAAAAGGAATACAAGCTTTGCAGGAGATCTTAAACACCAGGATCCTTTTTTTCCTAAAGTGTTAGGCTCTGGTTTCCTAGACTTTTTACTCTTGTAAACTCCTGGGAAAAAGCTACTCACTCTGAAACATTATTATTTTTAATCAGAGCTTTTCCTTGGTAGATATTCAAAGCCCTCTAAAATAGCCTCTAAGTATAAAAGTGTCCCTGGACTCTGAACTGTGTGACAGATTTCCTAAGAGACCTGAGCCTTACCCGCAGAGATTATTTAAATGTGCCAGCCTCTCTGGGGTGAATCAGTCAGTAGAGAGGACCAGCAGAGAAAGCTTAGTGGATGCGGATGCAGTAGGTTCATTATTTGACCATGGACAAGTTACATCACTTTTCTGGATTTGTTTTCCCATCCATGATAGATTGGGCTCCTAGATGATATATCTCTAAAGTATATATAACTTCCAGTTCTCAAATTCTGCAATTCTTCTGGAATTGAGGAGGATTGTTTTGTCACCTGAGTTTAAAATAGATTAGAAGGAAAAACAGAAACTAAAGTTCCATATATCAAGTAAGACACTAGTGCAATAATCTATAAGGAGATGAAGACCTATGTTAGTGGCCACCATGACAATGACCAGCAGAGATAAAACAAGACTGAGGTCTGAGGAGACTGTCGCTCTCCAGAAGCCACCTTCTCTCAAACTTTCTTCCTTCTTACCTCTTCTCCCTTTCTGCTACACTGTTCCTCTAGAAACTTCCTTGACTTTGTCCACATGAGGGGGTAACAGTGATTGAGCTTAAGGGAGAAAGTGAAGCAACTCTTGCTTCAAATGAAGCAACTGTTGCTTCAACTGAAGCACATTGTACATTTGCCTTGTGGTCTCTTACTCTGAATGCAGCTACGAGGCCCTCCAGGACAGTGTAATGAAAAACAAATGGAACTAGTAGATGACTGGATAAATCGTATAAACGTGTTTTCATCTGTGGAATGAGGGGATGAAACTTCCATTTTTGTTATTATATATTGTGATTCCTATAATTCTTCTGCATCTCTGTCACCCCCACAGCTTGACTTGTTTAGTTGTCAGTAGGCAGCTTGTTTCATATTCTGCCCACTTTATACTTAGAGCCTGGCACATATACAGTTAACATTCATTTTTCAGGAAGGAAATGAACTTCTGTTAGTACCTACTATGCCTCAGTCACTGTCCAGGTCTCTTTCATATACCCTTTTAAAAAAAAATCCATTCAACACATTTGTGAGATAGGTATCACTACTCTAGTTTTTGAAGATGTAGATATAGGAATTCAGAGATTTAATTATCAGGATCAAAATGATAGCAGTAAAATGGAGGCTTAGTTTTGTCACTTACCCTCTATTTGACACGTTATTTTTCTATGCCTCAGTTTCCTTATCTGTAAAGTTGGAATTAGTAAGAGTTAGGATAGGGTTGGAAGATTTAGCAAAAAAAAAAAACAAACAAAATAAACTAGGAAGTATTTCCCAAATGGTACATTCTTATGCTGAAATTCAGATTTAGCTGGGCACACCTGTATTTTATCTGGCAATGCTATTTTAGCACTATGGTTATGATAATGCATGTAAAGAATTTAGCCCAACCCGTATCACTTAGTGAGCGCCCAGTAAATGCTTATTAAATTTTGGATCTGATTCCTGTCTTTTTTTTTTTTTTTTTACCTCAGACACGTTGAGCTTAGTTTCCACACAAAATTTCAGTCAAGCGAGGGTGATACTACTTTAAGTTTCTATTAGTTCTTTATCGTTCCTAAAGCTCTTTCAAAGCTTGGCCAATGCCGGAAAGCTCCTGAGGAAACCCACAGAAGCTCGGACTTTTGAGGGCCGTCGCTTTAGTCCCAGCACAGCCTCCGCAGACGGACCAGCCGGGCGGCCACCCGTCGCTCCGCCCAGCCGCGCCCCGCCTCCGCCCCATCTCGGCCACTCAGCGGCCGCGCCGCGCCCCGCCGCATTCTTATAGGTCCTTCGCGGGGCAAGCGAGGCCTTTCCATTTTCCCGCCTTCCCCAGCCCCTCCTCAGCCCGAAACCCGACTGGCCCACAACGTCTCCGCCCTGCTTTCCGTGCGAGCCCCGCCCTTCCGGACACTGCATCCCCCTTCCTCCCACACCCGCCGCCTGGGCAGCCTGCCGGGTCCCAGTCCTGGCCCCCCGGTAGGAGGTGGGAGGGGACAGGGAGGGACGGGAGGAGCCCCCCTCCCAAGGGGTCGCTGGAGGCGGGGACCGGAGGGAGGGGCGGGGCTCATCTCCTTGGCGCCGCGTTGCCATGGCAGCGGGGGGAGGGCGGAGGGAGGGGAGGAAGAGAGCCGGAGGGGGATGTGGTACTGCCGCGGCCGCCACCGCAGCTGCCGCTGCCTGCTCGTTGCCGCGTCTTCCCGGAGGCGGCTACTGGAAGCCGCCGAGAGCAGCTGCGGTGCTCTGCCATATTGTGTCTTCCCCTGCTCGTTCCTCACCCCTCCGCTGCGGCGGCCGAGCTGACGGTGAGTCCCGGGAGGAGCGGCGCCCTCCTCAGCAGGCGCCGCCCGGCGTCCGCGCTCCGGGCAGAGAGTGCGGCGGCCGCCGGGCGTGGGGCGCGGAGGCGGCTGTCCCGTGACGGGCCCGGACATTTTTGTCCCGTGAGGGATTGGCGCTGGCGCGGGGGTCTCCCCTGCGCGCGCCTTGGGTGGCGTGTGGGCTCCCGGGGGGGTGGCGAACTGAGGGTAGTGCGGCCCCGTGAGGAGTTAGGAGTTTTTCCTGAGGGGTGTAATGACCGCCCGGGAGACGGTGTCGCGCGGCGGAAACCGCGGCGAGGGGTGCCGGCTCTTCAGAAAGGCTTGGAGGTGGCCCCGAGGACGCTTAGGGCTCGACTCGGGACGAATCTGCTGTTGGGGAAAGCGCCCCAAACCCGTCGGGAGTCTTTGCAGCACAGACGCACCCCCTCCCCCCGCCCCCGGCATAAAGTGCAGCAAGACGTGCGGGGCGTGGAGCCCTCGCCCGGCCCCGGGCGGACTGGCTGGGCCCGGCCAAATAGTGCCCGGGGAGGCTCCGGGCGCGGCCGGCAGTGAACTTCGAGCAGCGGGGCGGCTGGGCGTTGGGGGTGGGCAGGGGCGGGTCCCGGATGTGGGGGTGGCCGACCCAGGCACCCTCTGGCCCCTCCTCCAGCGGGCGCCCGGGGGGCCTCCGAGGGTTGCTGTCTTGGTGGGATGGGAGTTAGTGTTTCAGCGCTGCAATATGGACACTTCCTGTTCGCCGCTTCTCTTGGGCCCTTGGTTATCTGTGCCCTTACCGGGAAGGTGAGAGGTCGTGTGGGCGTGTGCGAGGCCCTTCAGCCTTCTGAGTTCGCCCCATCGCAACAGCAGCGAGGCTGGAACCCGGGAGGACGGTGGGAGTCAGGGGAAAGCGGCCCATGTGCGTAGTGCTCCGTCTTACTCAACTCCACCCCATTGCCCCTTTGCAGAGTGCCTCTGTTCCCATCGCAGCTCACGGGAGTTGGCGTGTCTTAATAAACTGGGGGCACACTCTCGGGATCTTCCTGGACCTGATTTCTGCTTTAAAGCCTCTTTAAAGCAGCCTCTGTACTTGGTTTTCTCCTTACAGAAAAAAGTCTTAGCGTGCAAAGAAATGACGCATACTTTATTTCTTCTACCCCAACTCCGAGGTTGTGGGAGGAGGTTATTATTTTCAGGTTAGTTTACGCTGTTAATCTTGTCTTCTGATTGTGACAGCCACGTGGCCGGTTGAGTGTAACTGAGCGCCCTAGCGCAGCCAGGGCTAAGGCTTCACTGGTAGCCAGGGGGCTTTGTAACCATGCAGTAGCTTTGCATCCACATGTATTTTGGTGTTTTCTGAGATGGAAGTAGAAAAAGCTGAACCGTTCATGTCTATCTCTGTTCCAACCGAATGGAAGACTTTGTTTTCTAGCAGTCCTTGTAATGTATATATTGACATTTTTGTTTTCTGCTGTTTTGATGATTTATCTTTAAAATCTAAGCAGCAGTGTTAGGTACCATTAAGGAGTGATGGGGAATAGAAGAGTACATTACGGAGTTTCTCAACTTTGGAAAAAAACCGTTTGAATTTCAGAGTCGTTAATGAAAGTTTCTAATGTAATCAGAAATAATCACATTCTGCAGGATTTCTGCAGAATAGTTTTATTAAAATCTCAGTTTTTCTCTTTTTACATAAAAATTGTGATCTGAAAATATATAAATATATTACCAGTGAAAATACTTGTTTAGGGATAAAATAAATACTTGTTTGATTTGTGCATGGGCACTTTCTTAAGCTTTTTTAAGGAAAAGTATTAACAGTTTATATAAATGTTAACATCAACAGATATTAAGGGAATGAAATTAAAGTTTTAGAATATATAAAAGTAAAAGGTCAAGGGCTGAAGAGCAAAAAATTAATAAAAAGTAAAATAAATAAAATGAAATAATTTTAAATAAATTATTCTAAAGTAAGGTAAAAAACAGGTTGAAAATAAACTTTTGGAGAGTTTGGAATTTATAGAATTTAAGAATTACATACAATCCTTGGTTACTAGTGCATCATGTTTCATTTTGTAAATGTTTTGGTGAATTTGAATTATTTCTGTAACATGTTTTTATTTGAATCAGTTTTACTTGAATGCTAAACCACAGAAAACACTTAGAATGTTTAAAAGAACTGTGTGGAGAAGTTACAGTAGTACCATTAGAATTTTAATTCTCATTCTAATTCAGTGAAGCTAATAGTTAAAAAGATTGGAGAGGCTTAGGTGCGGAAAAGATAATGCAATTGAGAAATGAATATGTGTGCTGACCACTGAGAGCAGTGCATAGTTGAGAAAGAAAACTAAATGAGGTGAAGAAATACTTATATAAAGCAGGAAGCACTGAAAACATACACTGAAAACTTATATAAAGCAGGAAGCACTGAAAACATTATTAGTTATGGAATCCGGCTATCAAATAAAACTTTAAAAAGTGCCATCCAAACAAGAATTAATCTTGTTCTTATGGCAGCTTATATGTGTGTGCCTTGCTTTTAGATTGTTGTCATTTTAGTAAGTGGCTTTTGCATAAATGTAAAAAGGTCCTCCAAAAACAGAGTTTTGAGGGCCCAATTCTTTGCTGATTTTTTTTTTTTTAACTTTTAATTTTTGGCTGTGTGAGGTCTTCGTTGCAGCCCGCAGGCTTCTCTCTAGTTGTGGTGTTCGAGTTTTCTCTCTCTAGTTGTGACACACTGGCTTAGTTACCCCACGGCATGTGGGATCTTAGTTCCCTGACCAGGGATCAAACCTGGGTCCCCTGCATTGGAAGGCAGATTCTTTACCACTGGACCACCAGGGAAGTCCCTTTGCTGATTTCTTAGGGAAGAAAAAGTGTTCTAATATTTGATCCCTATTCTTGGGTTGAAGAGACATGATTAATATATGTGAAAAAAAGTTTACAATGTGAGATGATATAGATAGGGGAGGCTTCTTGAAGAAAGTAAGGCTTTTGTTTTCAAAAGTCTAACCTTCATGTTACTCCCATTAGATTAATTTTCCTAAAGGTTATATCACTTTAACAACCAAAACACCTTATATCAAGCATAATACCAAATTTCTTCTCAAGATTTTTCAAACTTTGGTCCCAGTCTTCTCCCTTCTTATCTTCCACTGACGTACAGGAACTGTTCATTATTCACTACTTCAACATGGTATAACAATTTACTACTTTTTACGTTTGCTGATACAACATTTTTCTGTTGGAAATGCACCTGCACACATCCTCTTAACTGTTGAAGATCTTCTCAAACTTGAGGCTTGGTTAAAATCTTGATTGCCCTGCTAGCCTTAGAATCATAGAATTTTAGACCTGTCTTCCACCTCTCCAACTGAAATTCTTTTCTCTAATAGCATATTATTCTGTTGGGTTGTAGCATTCTATACTGCCTTGTTTTTATTTAATAAATATTTTTTGAGCACCTACCATGTGCCAGGCACTGTTACAGTAACTGAGGCTACAGCCTTGAATAAGACAAATTCCCATATTCTTTGTTATCTTTTTAGGTTTTATCACCCCAAGAAAATTATAGTCTTTGACCACCCAGAGGAGTCTTTTCCCCCCACCTCAGGTATATGTTATATGCTTAGTGAGTATTTGATTATTTTCTGAGTAAAGGAAAGGCAGCACTTATGAGGTAGAGAGATGGATGGAAAGGTCTTTCTTTATAAGTGAAGGGTACAAAGGAATAACCAATTATGGATGGGCTTGAAAACATCACTTTTGAATTTAAGCATAGTTTAATGCCAAAAAAAAAAATGGCATTTAAGCTTGGGCATGATAGGATAAAATCCTTATTTGAGGAAGGTTCATTTGACAGCAGCGTGCAGGACTAATTATTGACTATGGGAAGGAAAGAGATCTATTAAAGGACAAATTAGTAACTTTGAGAAGGAGGTTTGGAAGGGGAGCATAGTCAAGAAGATGGTGAGTTTAGTTGGAGTGTTAGGTGAGTGGGAGATATCAAGGTGAATATAACCTTTAATGACTAGAGATTAGAGCTGTGAGATAATCCATTCAATATAGAGGTGACAGCTAATGTTACAGTTTTTTGTTATAGAGTTAGTAATTGAAGTGTTGAGGCCTAAGAATGATGCTTTGGGAAACAAGAATAAGGGGCATCTGCTTTGGTCATATGTGACTTCATAATTAATACTGTAGACTTGTTCAGTAACTTAATTTCCACTCTATGAGAGTGCTACCAAATATATAGGAACCAAAAGAATGTTTATCATCATTCACTTCCAAAGGATTTTGATTCATATATTTCTTATTCCCCTTACCCTAACTTTTTAAATTTAAATAAACATTTAATTTTAGAATAGTTTTACAGTTACAGAAAAATAGCAAGATAGTACAGTATACCTCACCCAGTTTACCCTATTGTTAACATCTTACATTACAGTGGTACAGTTGTCACAACTAAGGAAACAAAATTGCTACTTTATAACTAAATTACATACTTTATTCAGATTTCATTAGTTTTTCCCTAGTGTCCTTTTTCTGTTCCAGAATTCTAGTTTCTCAAATTTTTCTTATTTCTGATGATTGTGACAGTTTTTAAGAGTACTAGTCAGAAATCTTATAGAATGTCCCTCAGTTGAGATTTATCTAACATTTTCCTCATGATTAGACCAGGGTTAGAGTTTTAGGGAGGAAGACAACAGAGGTGAAGTGCAATTTTCTTCACAGCTTATTAGGGTATATACTAAGAACATAAAATTGATACAATGTTGACAAATGTTGATCACCTGTTTGGGGTCTTCGTTGGGTTTCACTCCCCACCCAATCATACTCTTTGGAATCAAGTTTCCAAGCACAGCTCATGCTCAAGGCCTTGACCTAATTTTAATTCATGTATATTTTTATTTCCCTCAATCTAATTTTCTTGTCCATAAATAAACATTAAACTTGGACAAATATTCATTGAGCATCTTCTGTATTTAAGTGCTAAGGATATAGTGGTGAGCAAGAGACATCATTTCTACTCTTTTGGAGTCTGCCTGATGTGAACATAAAGTAAATAGAATTTATCCCCTCACCTACATAGGTCTTTTCACTGACAGTTGTAAGTATAGTATTACTGTAAGCCTAAAAGGCTAAATAAAGTTCTTAAGTAGCCATTTAGAAAATATGCTGTTATCAAAAAGATTAAATATATATACCATTAAAATAACCATCTTTTTGCTACCAACATGGATAAGGGAAAATTACTTTGATTCTCTCCAAGTAGGTGTACTACTGTTTAATTAGCAGAATAGTTTAATTATTGTTAATTATCTTCGTATCTTATAAAGTTTGCAGGTTGTATAAGAAAATTCTTGGCTTCTTGATTGTATTTCAGAGGCATTTGGTGCTTTTGCTACTTAGAGGTTTTTTTCTAAGAAGTGGTTTGAAAGACGTGTTGAATAAGAATTGCAGTTAATTTTTTCTCCTTAACTGGGTTAACTAAAAGCACTGTTACTTTGGACTCTTATTGAAATTCTCCCTAAAATGTATTATTAATACATTTACACTTTTCACATTTTATAGTGTTCAGCCCACTGAGCATAATTTAATGTTTAACTTAGAATTTTGACACAGAGAACAGTTATTTTGAGTTTTTATATAACCTTGGAGGTAGAGAATTGAGGAAATTGATAAACTTACATCCTTGTGGTTTGTTTATCTTAAAAGAGGAAATACAGGAAAACAGGAAGAGATTTCTTGTAAATTGAGATTTTACTGTTCCTTCTGCCTGCCCTATGCCTCTGTCCAACTCCTCCATCCTTAAAAGTTCAATTTAAATTCTACCTCTATGCTGATTGAGCAACATTTATTAATAATCATGGCAACAATTACTACCTTTTATCAGGTGCCTACTATGTTCTGGCGTGGCATTATACTAGACACATGAGTATATAATTTAATTCTCCAAAACAACTGTGCAGGACATATTTTATTATAAAGAAACGGAAGTTATATAAATGCAGCCCTGGGTGTTTGAACCCAGGTCTGTCAGATTTTAAAATTTCATATTCTTTGTACTGTGACCTGAAGTCTTTGAAAAATGGATATTTGCCAGGATGAGATACTTCTTTCCCAGGAAAAAGTAAGGAAGAATACAGGGTAAAGAGAGCAAACTAATATTTATAGAATGCCTATTCTGTGACATGAATGCCACTACTTTATTGTCATAGTGAATTAAGTAAGTGGTGTTATTCCTTGGGATGTAAGGGGGTTAGGTCATTTGTCAGAGATTGCATAAGAAAGTTGGTAGGTGATGGGTCTGCTTGACTTCAAAACCTTATTATTAGTCTTTTACTTTTCTAGTACAGGATGCTGCTATTTTCATTCATTTAAACATTTGCTTACTAAATGTTATAGTCTGCGGTAGAGCATAAAAATGAATGTATTTTTGTTCTGCCTACAAGGATTTATATTCTAGTACAATATTTCTTAAATGGATGATAGAGAATCAATATAGTAAATTGTGACCAACATCTCTTAATACAATCAAATAGAAAATTTCAGTGTGTTGTTTGTGGTAAGGGTAAAAGTGCTATTTCATTTTGTTTCCGTTACATATGTAAGTATCATGGATCTCTTATAAAAATATACTTCTTATTGTGGGATAGCATCAAAAGTTTGAAAACTACTGGTCTAGTGGCTGAGTTGGAAAGATAAGCAAATAATTATGACTAATCAGAAATAGCAAGTAAGTTCTGTAATAGGGCTCTAAATAGGATGCTAAGGAAGCATGATTGGAAAAAATTGTATAATTCAAGGAAGACTCCTAGAGAGATGACTTTGAGTCTCTCTGAAACATGGGGTGGAGAGCCTAAAATACATCTAAAAGCATGAAGAAGTTAAAGAGCATTGTATATTCCAGAAGCTTGGGGTGGTGTGAAATAGGTGCAAACAGGAACCAGATTTTTTATGGAATTTGTAGGCCACCGTACTAAAGATTGTAGATTTTATTAGGCCCATGGTTTTTCTGGAGTCTCATGGCATTCTTTTGCTAAAGAACAGATACATTTGTATATTTGATTCTATCATACAATCTAGAAACAATTTTAGGAATAGAAAATTTGACCATATAACACGTTATGTAGTATAAAATGGTGGGTATGAGCACAACTTTTGATAAAAACAATCACAACCAAAATAAGATTAAACTGTTTTGAGGCTACGATCAAATGTTCCTTTTCTACTTTTTCTTGCATTTTTGCTATTGCTAGCAGACTAATGGTAGCAGATGCTAAAGTTTGAAGAAAACTTTATAAGAGAAAATTGTTCATTTTTTTCCTTTGAATTGGAAGACAGCCATTATTCAATTTTGAGGACAGTAGGGACCCTCTATTGGAATATTAATATCAGACCCATTTCTGTAAGCCACAGTTTGCAACCTTTACCTACAGCTGTGTTTTGTTTGGCCAGGAATATTTAAAAAAAATTTTTTTTGCATATTTGCCAACACTTAAATATTGGTACATTTCACACAAAAATCTAGAGTTCTTTTGTCCCTTGGAAAATTGAACATCGTGGCAGCATTGGTTTCATGGGTTGGTTGGGTGAAGCTTATAAGCAGCTGCCCTCTTTTGGCAGTCTCCATAATTCTCTGTTGTCTTACAGAAGACCAGCTTCACTTGTTTGTTGCCTGCCTGGTTCTTGTAAGGCTTTTGAATTGCCTGCTGTGTACTGTTATTTTGTGAAGTGTTTTAAAAGGGGGACTTGGGGTCTTTGAAAGATCATTCTGCCAGTATTGTAGAAGATGGATTGGAGGAATATGAGATGTGTCTGGTTCGAATTTTAATGCAGGTGGGATGCCCTTTTCTTCTTCTGAACCCATATTACTTTGTACCTTTCTCAAAGCACTTACTATATATAGCTTCCTCTTATATGTGTTACATATCTCTTCAACTAAATTGTAAACACCTCATACATAACATGTGCTCAATGAATGTTTGTTGAATTTAATTATATTTATTTTTAAGAAGACCGTGTTTGTTTGTCTCAAAGGTGAGTTTTCTTCGCAGTTTTAGAGTACCTCTTAACTGAAAAAATCTTTTACAAATTTTAAGTATCAGTTGAAATTTATTCTAAGAATGAGTAAATGTCAAACACTTTTAAACTATGTGTTACATGTGAAAAGCAGAACAGGTAGGTTCTGTATAATAAGATGGTGGACTTTTAATTCATTGTCCTGTTTGCCAAACATCATGATGAAACACTGTGGGAAACTTGTCTCTCGGTTTGCCGTGTAATTTTTTTAAGTCATTTTGAAGATTATTCCAAGAGCTTTTTGTTACTATGTTTTCTACTGATAGCTAGAAGTTTTAAATTAATACCATTTATGGTTTTTTATTTTCTAAATTTTTAAAATGCTTTTTACTGTAAAATAAAATGTAGATGCAGAAAACCACACAAGAAATGTGCAGCTTAGTGAATTATTCTAAGGCCAACCCTCATGTAACCATCTTCAAGGTTAAGGAATAGAATTTTGCCAGCCACCTTAGAAGCCCTTTCGAGTGCCTCTTCCAAAACATAACTCCCTTCCTTCAAAAACTAACCACTGGGCTTCCCTGGTGGCACAGTGGTTTAGAGTCGGCCTGCCGATGCAGGGGACACGGGTTCGTACCCCGGTACGGGAAGATCCCACATGCCACGGAGTGGCTGGGCCCGTGAGCCATGGCCACTGAGCCTGCACGTCCGGAGCCTGTGCTCCACAACAGGAGAGGCCACAACAGTGAGAGGCCCGCGTACTGCAAGGAAAAAAAAAAAAACCTAACCACTATTCTAACTTTTTTGAAAATCCCTTAAGTTTCTTTTTGGTTTTATTACCCAAGTATGTGTCCTTAGACAGTGTGGTTAGCCTGCTTGCACCTTTCCTCTCTCCCTTCCTCTTTATTTCTTTCTGATTAAGTTTTCTTCCTTTTTACCCTTTGTTTCTCTTAAGGCTTTATCTTATATGTTTATTTTTTCTTGTATTCCTTTAAGTCTTCATTTCTGAAGTGGTTTTTTTTTCCTTTTATTTCAGATTCTTTCTTGAGCTCTGTCACTTTATTTTTGAGCTTCTCTTTTTTTTAATTTTTAAATTTTATTATACAGCAGGTTCTTATTAGTTATCTATTTTATACGTATTAGTGTATACATGTCAATCCCAATCTCCCAATTCATCACACCACCACCACCACCACCCCCCCCCACTTTCCTGAGCTTTTCTAGTTCTGATTTATTTTTCATGTCTTACATAATTTTTTTAAGCTCTTTTTGAAATAGAAGCTCATTTTTGTCTCTCCTGTGAGCATATCTTTCTGGCATGCTTTCATTGTAGGATATCATTTTATTCCCTGTTTTTTTCTTTTATATCTTTATTTTATTTACTTATTTATTTTTACTGTGGTAAGAACATTTAACACGAGATCTACCCTCTTAAAATTTTAAGTGTACAATACAGTATTGTTAACCATAGGAAATGTGTTGTACAGCAGATTTCTAAAACATATTCACCTCGTGAAATGGAAACTTTTACCCATGGAACAACTCCCATTTCCCCCTCTGCCCTGCTTCTCTGCATTTAACTATTTTTCTTTTAATATTTATTTATTTTATTTATTTAGGCTGTACTGGGTCTTGGCTGTAGCACGCAGGATCCTTGTTGCAACATGCAGGCTTCTTCATTTGCGGCATGCAGACTTCTTAGTTGAGGCATGCGGGCTTCTTAGTTATAGCATGAGAACTCTTATTTGCGGCATGCATGCGGAATCTAGTTCCCTGGCCAGGGATCGAACCCAGGCCCCCTGCATTGGGAGCACAGGGTCTTATCCACTGGACCACTGGGGAAGTCCCAAGTTTTAACTATTTTTGTTTCTCTTTCCTTATTGTAACTTTGTATGATATTCAACCCTCAACACTTTTCATCATTTCTTTTTATGAAACTAGTTTTCTTGAACTTGTAGGAGGAGGCTTGGTTCCGATAGCTCTTTTAACTTCACAGTCCTCTGTTTTTTGTTTTTATCCATCGTTTAAAAAATGGTGGATGGCTTTCAGAGATTTTCTGGCTCTTTCTACTCTGGCACTTATGTCCAGACCCTCTTTCCTTAATCTTGTTTTTCCCTGTCCTGCTCAATTTTGTTTCTATTCCCAGTACTTCCTCTTAAGTCTAGGGTCTGTCTTGGAAGAGAGCCCCAAAGGTCAAGTTTTGAGAGCTCAAAGGGACTAGATTGTTCCATGCCTGTAGGCCTTACTGTAGACCCCTTGCACTTACCCACTTTTGGAATAGCTTCAGCTTCTGTTCACAAACTGTCTCTCAGTACTTTCCAGGGAATACCTTTTGGCTGTTTTGTGCTTCTCTTCTCAAGTTCCTCAGACACCTCATTGCTTCCCTCTATTTTCTCTCACTTAGACACTGATAGAAAATAAGTCTGTGGGCTGTTGGTGGTTTGTTTACGTCCTTGTATTTTAAGGTTTGCAGGGAGACTTTGTTAAATAGTTTTATTGTAGTTATTACCCATGGGTTTGGGGTTTGCTCTATAGCTGCTCTGCCTGTTTTTATGTGAAGATTTGCAAGGAATCAAAAATTTGCTGCCGGGCTTCCCTGGTGGCGCAGTGGTTGAGAGTCCGCCTGCCGATGCAGGGGACATGGTTTCGTGCCTCAGTCCGGGAAGATCTCACGTGCTGCGGAGCGGCTGGGCCCTGAGCCATGGCCGCTGAGCCTGTGCGTCCGGAGCCTGTGCTCTGCAATGGGAGAGGCCACAACAGTGAGAGGCCCGTGTACAGCAAAAAATAAAAATAAAAAAATTTTTAAAAATAAAAAAAGAATTTGCTGCCACGACAGCTGCCATCTTCCCAAAATCATCTTCCTGGTAATTTTAATTCAGGGAGTGGTCATGTCTTTTTTTCCTAAAATCTTGACAAAAAACTTTCATTTCTTCTGAAATTATTGCCACTTAATGCCGTCCACTGATTGTATATAGATGTCACAAAATTCTGAACCTGTTGTTTTGCCCTGATTATTTCTTCATAGTTAAGAGAGCCTTTAAGAATCTATTAAAGATCCTTTGGGAAATTGTGAAAGGGTCATGGGATTGTCTTTCTGTTGCACATATACAAGTCAAGTGTTAGTGCTTTGACTTTTAATGCTTTAGCTTTTTCCAATATTCAAAAGCTAAACTACATTGTGTACACCTAGGACCATTCTTAAATCATGGAGAAAAAATTGGGTTTAATAACAAGGATCAGATGCATGAAGGTAAATAATTACAGTGTGAGACATACCCTTCTAGACATGGATTCTAGTACTGTGGGAACACAGAGTAGGAGCTTTCCCCAATGAGTGGGATTGAGTGAGGTGGATTTTATAGTCATAATGGAGGCTTATGAATGGTGTGTCAGTACCTTTAACAACTCATTATCTCTGTTTTTTTCAAACTTTTCCTTTAGTAGTTCTTCATACACGTGGATTAGCATTAGGCTTTCTTTAATTGCAACTTCAAAAGAGCATGTTGTTCAGATGGAATTAAAATAATTAATGTTTAAAAGTTTCCTTTTGTGATAAAACTATTTTCCAAATAGTTCTTAAGTAGAGAACTGAAATTTAGGAAGTGAAAAGATCACAGAGCAGAATGGAACATAGTTATCTAACATAATATTCTTTACTTGAAAGTTAATGCTCAGTAAATTTTTTTAATGAATATCATATTTCACCCTTCAACTTTTTGTTCCATATAGTTTGATTAAAATGTCTCCTTTGAAAAAAAAATGTCTCCTTTGTTTAATTGAAAAAACTTATGCAGTATAATTTGAGTATAATTTTACCTTTGTGTTTCTTGTCTAGTTAGAGCCAGGTTGTACTTGCTTGAAGTATTCTGCTTAGGTGTGTTGAACCCATTGTTTCCTAGTCTCCTCTGGTTTTTTATTTAGTCTGGATTAAATCCTTTATAATATAGAACTTTAGTGTTTATAAAGTGATTTCATGTCAATTGTTTCTTTTGAGCTGTTGACACAAATAACTACTGTAAAAAGAGGACATATAAATGCAATTGGAACATTGTGAGAGAGATTGAAAATCCCTAAGAGAAGTTCAGGTGGGAATTACATGGAGGAGTTGTCATTAAGTGAGGCCTTAAATATTAGGGTTTTGACTGATTGGTGGTAGGAGAGAAGACAATCCTGATGTTTAGAATAGCAGGAGGAAGCATATAAAGAAATGTACAGGAAGTATTTGAACAGGTTTGTCTAGTTTGGACTAACTTCATATGGAAGAGCATTAGGTTGAGGATGTATTGATAGATATTGAGTCAGATATATTGATGATAGTATGTAGCTTTTTTGTTGTTATTCTTAAGAAGCAATCTAGGTAGGGTGACAACTAGTATACTAGTGAAGAGCATGAGCTCTGGAGTCACATTATTCCCTGAGCTTATATCCCAGTTGTGCCACTTCATGATTTGTGATGTGGGCACACTGTTTAATCTCTCTGCATCTGTTTCCACATAAAATAGACACTGATAATAGCAGTTGCCTGGTAGAGTTGTTACAAAGATTAAAAGAGTTAATACAAGTAAAACACCAGGTATCAATAAGCATTCAATGAATTTTTTTATGTAAGAAAGCTCTCATTTACATAAATTATGTGTACATAATTTATACACACACTCACACATGTTGGAAATGTACATACAAGTAGGAAAGGTAGGTCTTACCATGTATATATCTACAGGAAAGCTAGTAATATTTGAATTTCAGTTTTGTTTTGTTTTGTTTTGTTTTTGCAGTACGCTGGCCTCTCACTGTTGTGGCCTCTCCCGTTGCGGAGCACAGGCTCCGGACGCGCAGGCTTAGCGGCCATGGCTTAGGGGCCCAGCCACTCCGCAGCATGTGGGATCTTCCCGGACCGGGGCATGAACCCGTGTCCTCTGCATCGGCAGGCAGACTCTCAACCACTGTGCCACCAGGGAAGCCCTGAATTTCAGTTTTTAATAGCACTTAGATTATTGTAGAACAAAAGTTCAACCATCTCAGTTTATAGATGTCACAGTTATGTAGTAGCAGAGCTGGACAATAAATATTTGAGCAGTAAACAAAACAGACAACTGTTTTGTCTGCCATTATGGAGCTTTCAGTCAGTTAGGAAAGATGCGTATTGAGCCATCTCAGGTGTGCCAAATGTTATTAAAAAGTATAGGCAATTATGGAAGAAAAGAACTTGGGGCCCTCTGTAGTCTGGGATGTTAGAGGAAGTCTCTCAAGATTTTTAAGCTGAAATACGAATGATAGCCGTTAGCCAGGGCTAGGTGAAATGTACATACGAGTAAGAATGAAAAGAAGAATATTTTAGGCAAAGATAGTAGCATTTGTAAAGACCCTGAGGGAGGAGGAGAAAGCATGGCCTATTCAGACATCTCAAGTGGGGAGAACAAGGGAGAGTGGCAAAAGATAAGGCCAGAGATGTTAGACAGGGGCTAAGTTAGGCAGAGTCTCACAAACCATGTTAAGGCCTTTGGACTTTGACCTAAGGGTCCCTTTGATGGATTAAGCAAGAAAGGGACATTTTCAGTTTTGCATTTTATAAGATTATGCTATATTATAGAAAACAAATTAGGAGCATCAGGCATAGATGCAGGGGGACTAATTTAGGAAGATATTATCAGAGCCACTGTGTATGTTTGTGCAGAACACAAGCCGTAGGGGGTACCATTCATGTAGACTACCATTGTAGTGGTCTAGATGAGAGATGATGTTGACCTGGACTATAGTTGTGACTGCGAAAGTGGAGAAAGATGGGCAGATTTCAGGTTTAATGACTCCAAAATCTATCTCCAGACCAAACCGCTCTCCTGAACTTTAGATCACATATATCCCAAATGCCTACTCTACTTAAGTATCTCACAAGTATCTCAAGCTCAACAGGTCAAAACAAAAAATACACACACACACACACACACACACACACACACACACACACACACACACACACACACACACACACCACAACATTGATCTACCTCCAAGAAGAAAAACAACCATATTCTCTTTCAGTATTCTCTATATAGTATTATCAAATGGAACTAACATCCACTCAGTTGCTGATTCTATCTACTAGTAGTGACAACTAGCTGTAAATAGCTGCAGTTGATACGGCTACTTAGAATTCGGGTTTTATATTCCATGTAAGTTTATTTAGAAACTTGAATGATTATTACAGTTAAGTATTACTACTTTCTAAAATGCCCTGGAGATAGTCTACTTAATAACATATACTTTCTAAAAAGTACATTTATTTATTTATTTTTGGCTGTGTTGGGTCTTCTTTGCTGCAGGAGGGCTTTCTTTAGTTACGGCGAGTGGGGACTTCTGTTGTTGCGGTGGCTTCTCGTTGCAGAGCACGGGCTGTAGGCGCACGGGCTTCAGTAGTTGTGGCACGCAGGCTCAGTAGTTGTGGCTTGCAGGCTGTAGAGCTCAGGCTCAGTAGTTGTGGCACACGGGCTTAGTTGCTCCGCACCATGTGGGATCTTCCTGGACCAGGGCTTGAACCCATGTTCCCTGCATTGGCAGGCAGATTCTTAACCACTGTGCCACCAGGGAAATACCAATAATATATACCTTTAATAATTTTTAGCATAAATATATTTTACTTAAGTGTTCATATAGGGTTAGTTTAGTCCTATTTTAAAGAGGACTTAATTCTGTGTTAAGTTAATCATGCTTTTGTATTGTTTTTAGAATTACATATAAAATCAGTATATTAAGTCAACCAGTATACAGTCTTAAGTTTTAATCTTGGTTTCCAAATTTGATATGGGGGTTATTAGTAAGGTAAGATATCATTGTCTGCCTTTATTAAATTTATTTTGATCATGAGTGTGCTTTTGAAAGATGCTTATTTTCAGTGGAACAATTCACTGTAGATTTACTGCATGGCTGAGTAATTATAGCTTATATTCAAGGCACTGAAAACCATATTACACATAAATAAATTTTGGTGATAAAGAATACCACCTGTTTGTATTCACATGCCAACCAAATTTATCTTTGTACTTTAGGACATTAGATCTGTTGATTTTCAGGTTTCTGTAACTTTGTTCCTCTCAAAATAACTTTTCAAGTACAGTTACAAGGCTATCAAAAAAACAAAGTGCTGGGCTTCCCTGGTGGCGCAGTGGTTGAGAATCTGCTTGCTAATGCAGGGGACACGGGTTTGAGCCCTGGTCTGGGAGGATCCCACATGCTACGGAGCAACTAGGCCCGTGAGCCACAACTATTGAGCCTGCGTGTCTGGAGCCTGTGCTCGGCAACAAGAGAGGCCGAGACAGTGAGAGGCCCGCGCATCACGATGAAGAGTGGCCCCTGCTTGCCACAACTAGAGAAAGCCCTCACACAGAAATGAAGACCCAACACAGCAAATAAATAAATAAATAAATAAACTTCTATCCCCCCCCAACATCTAAAAAAAAACCCAAAGTGCTTGTTGGCTAACTGGTCACTATATGGTTTGTAGCACAGGTGACATTACTTCTAATTCTAGATGGTAAGGATATTTCTCTCCATTTGTGGTTTGTTTGTTTGTTTTTCTGTACTGTCAGTTTTTTTCAGCCTTTAACGCATTTTGGTTCAGATATGGCATTGATTGTAGTCCCAAAGATTGAGAAGATGGGTTTTCTCAGCTAGATTTACTCTGAAAACTAGTAAGCGCTTTTTTTCTATCACTATGTTTAGTAACATGTAAGGTAAACTAGTGCTATGTTTTAGATACTAATAGAAGTTTACAAATTATTTTGTCATGAACTTTTAAAAAACATTTATTAGAAATAGCTATTTTTCTCGACAGAGAAAACAATTTTCACTCAATTTAGATCTCTTATGGTACTATTTTTTGAAACCAGTATTTCTCTGTGTGAAAGGCAGGGTTATGCGCTAGGGATTCATTGTTTAAAAATATATATATATTTGGTCTTTATATGGAAAATATCATGTTTGTTTACTGGTTAGAAGCAGTCTTTTTTTTTTAACTTATAAAGCTATTGCTTCATATTAACTTCTCCAAGAAACAAATGAACAACTGAGACTTTTTTGGCGGGTGGGGGGAGACAAGTGCTGTAACAATGTGTAGGGAACCTCTATGTACTGTATACAAGTAGCACAAAATTGTTTAGGTAGACATGGCATTTGAACCATGGTTACACAATGTATTTGGGCAAGTTAACTTAGGAGAAAAGTGGATTCAGTGGAAGATTACCACAACAGATCCCACTCCCCTCCCCAATTTTAGTGTTCTCTGCTTTTAGCACGAGTTGGGGAAAGGTGTTTTCCCCCACTCAATTTTTTTTTTTTTTTTTTGCAGTACGCGGGCCTCTCACTGTTGTGGCCTCTCCCATTGTGGAGCACAGGCTCCGGATGCGCAGGCTCAGCGGCCGTGGCTCATGGGCCTAGCCGCTCCACGGGATCTTCCCGGACCGGGGCATGAACCCGTGTCCCCTGCATCGGCAGGCGGACTCTCAACCACTGCGCCACCAGGGAAGACCCCTCCCCAATTTTATTTCTTTTTTTACCCCTATTTGAAAAACTGTTTCTCTATGAGACAAATCTTTGACCCTTTTGTATTCTGCGTCCTTCCCTCCCTTTCCCTTTCTTGACAGGAAAATGCAGCTGCACACATTTTTTGTTTAGAGACAATGGGTCACATGCTGTGTCACCTAAATCTATGACCAAGAGGCAGTTTTATCCCTAAGAGATCATAATGCTTCAGTTGTCCTAGATACATGACATCATGTAGCATTATAATCAAACATACGTCTTTTTGCAGTAGTACTTTTGGGATTTGAATCTACCTTGTAATCTCAATATTGGATTTTATGCGATGGACAGTATTTATAATAGAGAACCTTAAAACAAAGAATGTATTGTAGGAAAGGTTGTGAGTTCCTTTTATATGGCTTAATTTTCTTACCTCAGGGTTACCAAAGTTATCAGATAATTTGAGTTAATAGAATATCTTTAAAGTTCTAGCATTAAATTTGTTACACAAAGCCTTGCAAATAGTATGTGCTCAATAAGTGTTACACTATTATCACTACCAATGTGATAAATTAACAAGAAAATTGTTTTCCTTATTTAAAAATGAGGAACTCTTAAGATTTTGAAAATAATTAGTATCTGTAAACTGCTAAAATATTTTATGTTGAGCTTATTATAAGCTTATTATACTGCTGAATAAATCTAGGAAATATAGTACTGTGGCTTCCAGTCTTGAATTATGGTATGTTTTATAATTAATTAATAAAAATGGTTTATTCCTAAGGAGGTGCAGGTGAGGAAAGGAGTGGGAAATTGGATGGAAATTCCTTTTATTATATCGTAAATCTTAATCAGAGACAAAGCTTAAATTACAGTAAAGAATTGAAGTAATTGCCAGGCAGTTCTGATAAAATTCACAAACATTTTCGATTTCTGTGTATGCCTTAACTCTGTAGTAGATTTTTTTTTCCTATGGAAAACATTGTTTAGTCATGTGAGCTAAGTGAATGACAGCCTATTTCCCCTTGCTAGGGTTGTCTTAGCCTGTCAAATGGTTTTTTATATTGGTTACTTTAAAGTGATTGGATGGGAAAGCCACAAATCTGAGAAGGGGCCTACTCTCTGGTTACTCTTTTCACACTTCTAAGATTAATTTACTGATGACATTAAGTTCTTGGTGAGAGGTAAAATAGCAAGTCAATAGAAATAAAGTTTCCAGATATCTTAAGACCATGTAAAAAAGCATAATTAGAAATTGTAAATATGTATAATTAAATACAACCAAATATCATACTCATTTGTCACATGCTTCAGGAATTTAGATGTTTAAAGTATTTATAATGAGACTGATTTTAAATAGGAAGCTAGACTAGTAGGGTGAAGACGGTGAGAAACAACTGTATCTGTAGGTCAGATGCTGCCACATAGTTCCAGATTAATCATCCCGTGCTTTAAGTCTTCTTCGGGGCTTCTCAGTACGATTGCTCAAGAGCTGGTTTCAACTTCTTTCCAGTTCTAGTAGAACATAACAGATGGCATGCTTCCTTTTTCGTCCAGTGTAGTAAAATTTTTTTAGAAACAGCAAAATTGATTTTCCTCATTTATCCTTTCTGTGTAATGAGGACAGAAATATTCAATGATTGGCTCAAGGGTGCAGGGAAGAAATAAATTGGAATAAATTTCCTTTGGGATATCAAAAATTAACTATTATTTTATTTTGATGTCTTTTTTCAGTGCTATTTTTCATTTCCTAAAATGAATTCTTAAATAATATTATGGATTAAATCTAAATTTGTAACAATTAAAAAAGTATCTTGCAAACAATAACTTATGGATTTAGGGTTCTTAAGAACTATGATATAGGTAAGATAAAAACGTAATTAAAGTTGAAAAGTATAACATGAAATTCAATAATATAATTTGAAAAGCACTTTTTAAAAGTATTAAACACAGTAGAACTGAATTAATTGCAATTATTTCTTATTTGCTATGGATTTATATTACTAAGGTATACATTAAAAAACTTTTATGTTCATGAGAATTGCTGGACTGAGAGCCTGATTTTTTTTGGGTTGTTAAATTTTATATACATGAGTCTATTTTTAAGGTACTATATAGATGTTATCCTGAAATTTACAGTATAAGTAATATAAGTAATATCTTAAAGAAATTATTTTGAATATTTTAACTTGGTAAGAATTCGGTAGATTCATGATAGATTCTGAACTAGTCAGATACAAATAAATATAACTATATATGTAGATATTTATATTCCTGTCCTGTTTTGATTATAGCATTATATTTGCCACTGTATCTTTTTGTTATTGAGAATGTCATTACTAGTGAAAACTCAACATATTTTATTTCAGAGATAATGTAGTTTTTTTTTTATATAAATTCTTTTGTTAGAATGTTAGCATTAGGCAGCTGTTAATAAATGAACTTAAAATCTTTTGGGGCCATTAATAACAAAAAACTAAAAAAAGTTCTGAAAGTTTATATGGTTTAAATGCTTTTAGATTATTAAACTAGAAAGATTTGAAGAAAGGTTCTGTCATGTGGTATGATTGGTAAAAGACTGACATACATAAAGTTCATGGAAACAGAATAAGGAAGTGAAAGTCGCATCATAAAGAAAATGATGAAACTGTTATTGCAGCACTCTGCTGAGAAGTCCTAATTTCTGCCTCACCAGAGGGTGTCACTGGTCATAAAGGAGGCCCATCCTTAATACTAGAATTTTTTTTTAATTTCTTCAAAACACAAAGTATAGTTACTGATTTTATACCCTCATTTTTTTGTATTCGAGAGATATAACATATATAAATCTACTACTTTAGGAAGAAAGCTAATAATAATTAAAAAATTAATAACAGTAATAATAATTACCATCTCTATAGCTAGTATTTATTGTGTACTTATTCTCTACCTTTGTTCTGAGTTCTTTATATTCATTCTCATTTAATTTGTACTAACAATCTTATGAAAGTAGGTACTGTTAGAATTCTTCGTTGATAGGTCTTATAGCCTGTTGAATGGCAGACCTGGAATTTGAACCCAGGCAATATCTCTTCACAGCTCATGCTCTTTAACCCTCTGCTTCACTGCCACCAGATGTGATTCTAATATTAATAATAATGATTTAGATTTCACTTTTATGACTTTATAATATGAAATTGCCTTATCTTTCACAATTTTAACTTCAAATGTACTGCCTCCCCAACCTTCTGTTTAGTACCTTCTAGTATTACATATATATATTCCTTTCTCAAGGAAGAAGCCTTTCATTTTATAGTTGTACACTGTTTTACCATAGAATCTAATACCTATGACAACGGAGCCATGAGTGTAGTAGGAGTAAAAGGTTTCTTCTTGAAGCATCTTAGAAAAGGACAAGGAGAGATTATTCTGAATAGTGTATCTCTTATACTTCACTTTCTCTATCTTTTATCCACATTACCAGATGTAGAGATATTATAATCATAATCCAATATAGCTTATATGTTAGTTTTGGAATATATTTTAAATTCCTATATACATTTAGATACTTCAGACATTTTAGAATTTATAATATAATACATTTCCTGGTTGTCAGGAAATTGCTTATTCTGTATCCTCAACTATTAAACTACAAGTAGACAAAAAGGGGTTCCTAAGTATTTGGGGAAAAAAATTACAAAGTTGATGCATTAAATTCATGCACCTTAAGGTGCATTATCATATCTTATATGAAATTCTAATGAAATTTATCTGGATTTCCAGTCTATAGCAGATAATGCTTCTATAATTGTATTTCCATGTTTTAGAAATCCAAGGTGCTCCGAAAGCCAAAAGTTTTCTCTTAACCCATGTAGTGTTAAAACATGATCTGAACTGATATAAGACTATTGATGGTCTTTATTTACTCCCTTCTTACTGTGAATATACATTTTTCTGCAGAAACATTAACATTTTTATTATGGGGTCCTGCCTCAGACCTCACTGACACACTGTATAACATATCACATGTGCATTGTAGTCCCTTTCTAACATCCAGAATATTCTGAATTCTGAAATATATCTGCCCTCAAGGATTTTAAGTAAGGGATCATATACCTGTATAATCAGGTACAGTGCCTACAGTACAACTGAGGACTAGGATATAGAACTAGGAAGATTAATCCAGTAACTCAAGCATAGCAAATGTGAGACCTTTGAGTGTGAAGCAGTATTTGTAACTGGAATAATATATGGATCCCTTTTAAAGAAAATAATTATATATCCCATTTTTAGAATCACTGACTTTAGTTTCTGAAGTAAGTTTATTTTTAAGTCTTTCGTTTTTTTCTTTATATTGTTATTGAAATGAAAACACAAAATGAAAATTTGCAAAACTTGTGGCCCCCAGAGTTTATCCATGGCACACACTTATTGAGAAACACTGAGAAAGTGGCAAATAGTCCTATATACTTGAGCAATCCCTATAAGTATTATTCTTTACCAAATCTTTGTTTATAATAGCCTGAATCATAGTTAAGGGGTTAAAATACCTTTCCTATATTTAAAGTATGATTTTTTAAAGGGATGAGAAGAAGTAACCTCTTGAAAAAAAAAATGTACTCACAATTTTTGATTACCACCTTTCACCTCCAAGGAAATGTCTTCTACCTACTGCCAGTTGGGAATCACTGTCATAACAAGCAACTCTTAGTGATAGGAGTAAGTGAAATTCCTCAAGTGTGTGGAGGCAGAAGAAACTTAAGAACCAGTGCTCTAAAATACGGTGTAATGTAAGTTAGAGAAGAACCAGTGCTCTAAAATATGGGATAATGTTCTTTAGAGATACTGCCATCAGAAACTAATGTAAACATCCGTTTCCAGAGGCATGGGGAACTAAGTACCTGGACTAGTCTTTCTGCTGAAAACAACCTAAAATGCTGGACAAAATGCATCAGTGCTCTGGCACAAAAGTAAAGAATATTTAGACTGAACACTAATTGGAAACCCAGTGAGGTAAGCTGAGTACTGAAGCTGGCTATTGCCTTGAGGGTATTTATCAAATCAAGTGAGCTTCTGTTTTCCTGGCCTTTTGGGGGCTCAGGGATCAGGAAGCAAAGCCCAGAGCCACCAGAGTAAAACATTTAGCAGTCTTCTCCAGTAATAACCCTTTTTCCATAGGGGTATATACCTTCTAGGTGTAAGAGTGATCTAGAAATTCTTTCCCAACAAAGAAAATTATCTTTCTATAATATTGCTGCTAACAGGAAAAATAAAAAATCTCTACTGAAAATTTGTTACCACAAACCAGCCCTCACACTGGTTTGCAGCCTGAATTCACACTAGACCTCAAGCTAAGAATTTTATTTTATTTTATTTTTTGTTTGTTTTGTTTTGTTTTAATATTTATTTATTTTTGGCTACTTTGGGTCTTCGTTGCAGCATGGGGGATCCTTCGTTGCGGCGAGCAGGCTTTTCTCTAATTGTGGCACGTGGGTTCCAGAGCACATGGACTCTGTAGTTGCAGCACACAGGCTCTCCAGTTGTGGCACACAGGTTTAGTTGCCCCGTGGTATATGGGATCTTAGTTCCCTGACCAGGGATTGAACCCGCATCCCCTGCATTGGAAGGCGGATTCTTAACCACTGGACCACCAGGGAAGTCCCCTCTGCCCTATTCTTTTCTCTCTTTGCTTTTCTTACCTTTTTCCACTTCCTCACTTTCTATACTTCGCATTTGAATTCTGTTATAAGAATTTTAAATGATCCTGGATTGTTACTACTCCCAGGGGCCTGACAGAAGCAGCACAAATCATCATTGTCAAAGAATTCCTGTTGGTAAAGTTATAATGAGAATGAGTTGCTTAAAATAAAAATTTACAAGCCATCTAAGGAAACAAGGCACAATGTAAGAGAATCAGTAGAATCAGACCTACAAATGGTTCACATCTTGGAATTATCAGGTGTAAAATATAAAATAATTATATTTAATATGTTCAATGAAAGCTTAAAAATGAGGAAAAGAGCAAACAAACATTTTGTAGAAGAATCAGAAGTTCTAGAAATGAAAATATACAGTAACTGAAATTAGAATTCAAGGAATAGGTAAAAGCAAACAGACCCCATTGAAGAAAAAATGATACAATAAAAGATAAACGTGGGACTTCCCTGGTGACGCAGTGGTTAAGAATCCACCTGCCAGTGCAGGGGACATGGGTTTGAACCCTGGTCTGGGAAGATCCCACATGCTGTGGAGCAACTAAGCTCATGCGCCACAACTACTTAGCCTGCACTCTAGAGCCCACGAGCCACAACTACTGAAGCCTGCATGCCTAGAGCCCGTGTTCCACAATAAGAGAAGCCACTGCAATGAGAAGCCTGTGCACCGCAACTAAGAGTAGCCCCTGCTCGCTGCAACAAGAGAAAGCCTGCACAGCAACGAGGACCCAACGCAGCCAAAAATAAAATAAATAAGTAAATAAATTTAAATGAATTTAAATAAATAAATTTAAATAAATAAATAAACATTCCGATTACGTCATTTTTAAAAAAAGATAAACCTGAAGAGATTCAGAATGCAGTACAGAGACAATAAAGTGGAAAATATAAAAGAGGTTAATAAAGGGGAAATTTTTAAGAGAAAACACAGAACACTTTCAAAGGGTTATCAGGTTTCAATAACAATAATGGAAATAGAGATCATGAAATGATGTACTCAGTGAAAATAAATCTAGAAGCTGTGACCTGCTCTAGTTCAACCCAGAATTCTATAGCTAGCAAAAAATAACTTTCAAGAACAAGGGCAAAATAAAGACATGCTCAGAGAAATCCGAAAGTTCACTAGCAGACCACTTCTTTTTTTTTAACTGAAGTATAGTTGATTTACAGTGTTGTGTTAATTTCTGCTTTTTAGCAAAGTGATTCAGTTACATGTATTCTTTTTCATATTCTTTTCCATTATGGTTTATCACAGGATATTGAATATAGTTCCCTGTGCTATATAGTAGGACCTTGTTGTTTATCCATTCTGTATATAATACTTTGCCTCTGCTAACCCCAAACTCCCACTCCATCGCTCCCCCATCCCCCTAGCAGACCATTTTAAGTAGAAGGAAAATGGTCATTGAAAGTCTGAGATTCAAAAAGGAATGATGATCAAAGACAGTGGTAAGTGTATGTTAATAAAGTGTAAGTTAATTTTTTAAAAACTGTATAAACAATAATAATAGTGTCTTATGGGATTAAAAAAACTGAAATAGCAGTTGTTTTAGTTATTTACTAATTGTCAGTTTATTTTATAAACTGGGGAGAGGTGATTGGAGCTAGTATCCAAAAGATCTTTTTGTTACTCAGGAGAAGATTAAAAGTAACTTTGGATTTTGATGAGTATGTGTGATAAAAATGTTATGGTAATGGGCTTCCCTGGTGGTGCATTGGTTGAGAGTCCGCCTGCCGATGCAGGGGACACGGATTCGTGCCCCGGTCCGGGAAGATCCCACATGCCGCAGAGCGACTGGGCCCATGAGCCATGGCCGTTGAGCCTGCGTGTCCGGAGCCTGTGCTCCGCAACGGGAGAGGAAGAATTGATAAGTAATGGTAAATGTTTCATTTCGCCATGAATGTTTAGAAGTTTTAATTGTATGCAACTAATAACCAAAACCACAAATAAAGCAAAAATTAATAGAACCACCAGGAAAAATTGATAAATTTCACCAGTATAGTGGGAGATTGTAATATATCTTCCTCATTAATTGGTAAAGAGAGCAGACCAAAAAAAAAAAAAATCAGGAATATAGAAAACTTAATGTAATTAACAAGCATGATCTAACGGACATATATTGCACCCAGTCACTGTGGAAACATCAGCTGAATCATCATGAAAATCAACCACATACTGGACCATCTAGTAAGTTTCACCAGATTTCAAAGGATTCATATCCTATAGATCAATTCATTTAAGTTAGAAATCAGTAAGAAGAAAAATCACATGGAAATTAAGATATATTCTTCTAAATAACTCATGTATGAAAGAAGAAATGTTAATGGAGCTTGGACTGCCCTTTGTCTGGGAGATGTTAGGTCATCCCTCAATTTTGTTTGTGGCAAACACAACCCTGAGAAATGGCCCACATAAAGGCCTTTCAGTCTTGGCATACCTGGTGAGAATGTTAGAGATGCTAAGGGCCAATGATGAATTGGTTCTTCCAGCAGGAAAGAGAAAATTTTTAACAAATAATGCTGGAACAGATGTGTATCCATATGTAAAAAAATGAAATTGAGTAAAAAATACATACATAACTTTTTTATGAATTGAAGACCTAATGTGAAAGGTAAAAACTATAATACATTTAGAAGACAGTATGGGATAAAGGCTCTATGAATTTGGTATACAGAAGGAATAATTTTTTTTTTAATAAATTTTATTTATTTATTTTTGGCTGTGTTGGGTCTTCGTTGCTGCGTGTGGGCTTTCTCTAGTTGCGGTGAGCGAGGGCTACTATTCGTTGCAGTGCGCGGGCTTCTCATCGCGGTGGCTTCTCTTGTTGCGGAGCATGGGCTCTAGGCATGCAGGCTTCAGTAGTTGTGGCACGTGGGCTGAGTAGTTATGGCTCGTGGGCTCTAGAGCTCAGGCTCAGTAGTTGTGGTGCACGGGCTTAGTTGTTCCGTGGCATGTGGGATCTTCCCGGACCAGTGCTTGAACCCGTGTCCCCTGCACTGGCAGGCGGATTCTTAACCACTGCGCCACCAGGGAAGTCCCCAGAAGGAATTCTTAAATGAGAAACAAACTATGGTAACCATAAAGAAAAGGGTTAATCCACCCTATTAAAGTTAAGAATTTTTTCATTAATAGGCAACTAATAAAAAGACAAGCCACCTAAATAGGGAAAGATATTTGCATCACATATAAGGATTGGTATCCAAACAATACAAATGACTTCAACAGACACTTAATAGAAGAGGGAATCTAAATGGCAAATATATGTATATATATATATGTTTGCCATATACATATACTTGACTTTTATGTTTCTTTTGTATATGAAGAGATATTCAACCCCATTACTTATATGGGAGATGCAAATTAAACCACAAGGAGTTACAATTTCATAGTCATCAGGTTGGCAAAAAAAATTTTTTTGATGAGTACATGGAGCAAACAAAATACACATACAATCCTGGTAGCAATTTGTCATTATCAGTTAAAATTGAAGAAAAGAATACTCTGTGACCCAATAAGTCCACTCCTTCACATATATTCTGCTTTTAGAATTTCAGAAAATTTATTTACAGTTGTGTTCCAAGGGATATTAACAAGGATGTCCATAACAATACTACTTGTAATAGCCCCAAACATAAACATAAATAAATGTTTTTAAGAGTATAATAAATTGTGGTATGTTCATAAAGTAGAATATAAGTCATCTGTAAAAAGAATGAATTACTGCTGCAATAATGTTAATGAATTTGGTGGGGGGAAAAACAAGTTTCAGTACAACTCAATTTTACATGATGTGTGAAAAACTTAGAGGGCTAAATAATATAATATTTAAGGATTCTAACTATAAAGGAAAAATTTGTTTGCTTAATCTGATACAATCAATTAAAAATGTGGATAAATTAAGTCATAAAATCTATGTGGTTTTAACCAACATTTTGTGTTTAGGAGGTTCCTTAGTTATTTCGGGTTAAAAAAAGCTATCACTGTGACACCTCTAATACCTTGTAATTTGGCACCTTGTACCTTAGATGACACTGAAAATTCTCTGCCTTAGTTTCCCTTCTCTTACTCTCTGTCAAGCATTTCCTCTCAGACCAGTGTTAATACAAACCTAAGCAAAAGTGCTCTCCTCTAACCTTTTGAGAAGTGATCTGAGAATTCCAATATGGAATCTTATTATGTTTTTCTTGCCCTGGAGTTGAGTGTCATTGTAGCATTGAACATAATATGCAGACATGCAGTTCTCTGTTGGACAGCTGTGGAGATGCATGAGCTGCATAGCTGTGGGAAAAAATGGTGCATTTTAATGCTGAGCTGTCTTCTCAAGATGCTGCCATGGCCGTCATACAGTGAAGCTCTAGACAGGGGCTCCAGAGTGATTGTACTGGGTTTATTTGAACTCTCCACTTTGAAAATTCTCCTTGTGAGAGGTAATTCTGTCCTTCCCTGAAATGTAGATTTGGAGTCTTAACACAAATGTGTACTTTGCTAAATCGTCTTGTACATTTACATGCCTTTTTTTTGTACCAGTGTCTTGGTTTTGGAAATCTATTTGTAGTGGATGTATTCATTATTTGGGTTATGTTATTTATACACCTAAGAAATTAGGATACATTTTCATATCCCACATTTTATTTTCTAGGCCTTAAGTGCCTATTTTGAGTGACATTTATTATGTGTAACAGTTAAATTTGGTTTGTTGAAGTATTGTTCTTAAAAGATTACTAAAAGGAAGTGTTATTAATACATCAGTAGCCCAGATTTCCTTTTATTTCTTTACTTATTTTGCTTTGTGAAGCAAACTTCCATGCACATTGTTAATTATCTGCTATCGAATGCTTTCAGTTCATTTTAAGAAGTAGTTTCATAAAAATTTAAAACTAAAAGTTTTCTTGATTTTGGTGTAAAATATACAGACCTTTCTGTTGTAATGTTACATATTATGTATTTCTGAGAACACTGAAATTGTGCAGAGCTGATGGGTCGCACCCAAAACGTGCAAAGCTTTGTAATCAGAACACTAATAAAAATAAGTCTTAATAAGAATACTAGAATATTTAAAAAGATATATTAACTCTGTTACATATAAAGAAATACTACAGTTGACTTAAGGTTAAAAAACAAGAGATGAAGGTAGCCTGGTGGAAGGGTGTGCAAGGAAGGGTTGAAGCTACAGGGTTATGGAGGCCAGAGTGAAATGCATAAAGATTTGCAGAGAAGACTTCATTAAGTATTTTCAAGACAATGCGTGTGACCAGGCTGTGCCAAGAGGAAGAACATGGGTTGAATGAGAATTGCGTACAGTACTGTATTTTCAGCAGCTTGCTGCTTTCCACTGTGTTAGCTTGTTTGGGGTTCAGCTCTTATTATTTAGTAGTGCAAAGACATAGGCTGGGAAAAATCATGTACAAACCAGTGTGACTTTCACATTGTACTAAAATCTTTCCCTTACTTACCAGTGAACTAATTTGTGTTACAGAAAAGCTTAATAACAAAATAAACTGTACTAAGAATGAGAGGTGGCTTCTGTTTTTGACTAGAGGTCTTTGATCAGTCTGTGACCTTTTTGTGATTTTGTTTCTTGCGAAATGGAAATACTACAACTAAAAAATAGTCTAACACAGTCTTTTCCCCCTTGAGTATATTGTTTTAACTTTAAACTATAAAAATAATAAACACCTTAAAGAAAAACCGGAAAATATAACAGAAAAAAATTACCAAGTTACTAATATAAGGCACTGTTAGCTTTTTGTATATTTCCTACTTTTTCACCAGTTTTTAATAAGCTTTTTTGTTTACTTCACCATCTTCAAGTCATTTTTAACAACTACTAAATATTAAATAGATGTGCTTTTACTTAGCTATTTCTCTATAATAAAATATGTAAGCTGGGGCTTCCCTGGTGGCGCAGTGGTTGAGAGTCCGTCCGCCGATGCAAGGGACACGGGTTCGTGCCCCGGTCCGGGAAGATCCCACATGCCGCGGAGCGGCTGGGCCCGTGAGCCATGGCCGCTGAGCCTGCGCGTCCGGAGCCTGTGCTTCGCGACGGGAGAGGCCACAACAGTGAGAGGCCTGCGTACCGCAAAAAAAAAAATACTGGAATTTACAAATAAATAATAAATTTATAGTAAATATAATTTTGCTAGTAACGAATTTAGTTTGTTACTAAGGAATGTTATCTTTTTAGTATGATATACTATAAAAATATTCGAAATTATTTATGGTAAGTATTTCAGATTTGAGGAAAGGGTTTATTTGGAATTATTATTTGAGCTTTATTTTAAATTTGGTTATTTGTATTGAGCCATATGTATGACTGTTAATTACAGTGAAGTCATAGATCCATAAGATGAATAAATTATAGTTTTATAATTCAAAGAAATAATTGTTCATTTTTAATAACAGCAAACATTATTTATTAGGCAGTTACTAAAGCCTAGGGACTTTAATAAGTATTCAGAATACATTATTTAATTCTGTTAATATCACCTGTACATATTGTGCTATAGTGCTGCATTTTATTTGCAGTCATTTCAAATAACATGAAATAAGTTCTGTTCCTTTTATAGTAACCTTTAGCATCTTTGTTATACAAATATTGTGCTTAAATATTATGTGGGATATTGATTGCAAAATTTCTCTGATTTGGGGATATTTAAATATGTTTCCTTCTTCCATGAGTTTACGAATCTTAAGTATTACATTGACTGATAATTGTTTTTTTTGTTGCAGAACTGTAAGAGTAAATGGGTCCAATAATTGGAATGACTCCAGAAAAGAGAGCTGAAACTCCAGGAGCTGAAAAGGTTGCAGGATTAAGCCAGATTTACAAAATGGGAAGCTTGCCTGAAGCTGTTGATGCTGCCAGGCCAAAGGCCACTCTAGTGAACAGTGAGTCAGCAGATGATGAACTCACAAACTTGAACTGGCTTCACGAAAGTACTAATCTCCTAACAAACTTCAGCTTTGGAAGTGAGGGTCTTCCAATTGTTAGTCCATTGTATGACATAGAGGGAGATGATGTGCCATCCTTAGGACCGTCGTGCTATCAGAACCCAGAAAAAAAATCAGCAACTTCAAAACCCCCATACTCCTTTAGTCTTCTCATTTATATGGCTATTGAACAGTCTCCAAATAAATGTTTGCCTGTCAAAGAAATTTATAGCTGGATACTGAACCGCTTCCCATATTTTGCAACCGCACCAACAGGCTGGAAGAATTCTGTTCGACATAATCTGTCCCTGAATAAATGTTTTCAGAAAGTGGAAAGAAGCCATGGCAAGGTCAGTGTTTATGAACATTGCTATATTTAGGGAGGTGGGGGAGAATTAACATGGAGATCGTAACATATGAGGAAATCAAAGGAAGACAAAAAATAGTCAATCAGATTACTTCAGCTTGAGGTTAATTATATTCACCATTTGCTTTCATTTGAGAAGTTTTAAAATTTCTTCCGTATTGATATAAACCTAGCAGAATTATTTTCAGTCTACTGTAGGTACATAAATTAGGGTTTATTTATTATTATTTTCTCTCTTTTTTAAACATTTTTAATAATTGAAGTATAGTTAATTTACAGTGTTGTGTTAGTTTCAGGTGTACAGCAAAGTGATTCAGTTATGATTAGTTTTTTTAATGTTCTAACTTTCTATTCTTAGTTTCTGTAATGTTCTTGGCACTGTATTTATGTATTATTCTTATTTATTCACCGTGACCATCTCTGCCTTATAACTGGAGTGTGGATCATTTACATTAATGTAACTGATATGGTTGGATTTAAATCTGTCATTACATTATTTTTTTTCTATTTGCTGTATCTGTTCTTTTTTCCTTTTCTCCACTTTTCCTGCCTTTTTGTCAATTGAGTATTTTTTTATGATTCAGTTTTATCTCTTCTATTGGCTTACTAGCTACTCTTTTTTTTTTAACTTGTTGCTATACAGTTTTCAGTATATATTTTTAATTTATCACAGTCTACCTTCAAATAATTTTAATTCACTTATTATCTGGCCTTTTACAGAAAAAGTTGACTAATCCTGATGCCCTATCTGGATCAATTCCTTTTCCCCAAGAAGTTGATTTTAACATTTCTTATAGTTTGGGTCTACTAGCAATGAAGTATTTTTTTAACCTTTTTGTGGAGGATGGGTATGGAATTCTAGGTTGACAGGTTTTTTTTAAGTACTTTAAAGACTTTACTCTCTTCTGGCTTGCATAGTTTCTGAAGAGAGGTCTGTTACGATTCTTATCTTTGTTGTTCTGTTTGTAATTTTTTTTCTTACTATCTGTCTTCAAGATTTTTCTCTTTATCACTACTTTTTAGCAGTTTGACTATGATGTGCCTAGGTGTGTTTTTCTTTATTTTTATCCTGCATTGGTTTCTCAGAGGTTCTTGGATCTGTGGTTTGTTGTCATTCATTAAACTTAGAATTTTTTTTCCTCATTATCTCTTCAGATATTTCTTGTGGTTCACCATCTACTTCTGGGCTCCAAGTAAAAATATATTAGACCATTTGCTATTGTCTCACCTCTTGGTTGCTCTGTCCCTCTTCCTACTCTTTTCTTTCTTTGTTTCAGTTTGGATAATTTCTATTGATCCTTCTATAGTTTTGGGGGTTTTTTTTTGAATATTTGAATTTTATTTATTTTATTTTTTATACAGCAGGTTCTTATTAGTTATCTATTTTATACATGTTAGTGCATATATGTCAGTCCCAATCTCCTGATCTTTCTATAGTTTTATTCTTTCCTCTATTGTGTTCATTCTGCTGATTAGCCTGATAAAGTTGTCTTCATATTTTTTAAGTATTTTCATTTGCCTTTTAAAAAATAATCGCCATATTTTTGTTAAAATTTCCTGCTAGATATTTAAGCATATTAATCATAGTTATAGTGTTTGTCTGGTAACTTCAATATCTGGTCCATCTCTGGGTCTGGTTTTGTTGATTGTTTTATCTCCTGCTTTTGTGTGTTGCATAATTTTGGATTAAGTGGCAGCCATTGCTTGTTAAAGAATGGTAGAGACTGAGGTAAATAATATTTCGATCCAGAAATAGATATTCCTCTACTTCTGTCACATTGTTAGTATGAACAGGTATTGGTCAATCTAGTAAATAATTGAGCTGGGTTTGGGTTTTGTGGTTGTCATAGTTACCTTCAGTGTGCCATAGTCTTCACATTCCTACAGAGATGGACTGTTGACACTTTGTACTTAGTGTGCGGCCTGCAATGTCAGGTGATGTTTCTCAGCATTTCTGCTCCAACTCCATCTTTCAGTTTGTGACACATTTAGAGGTGAGAGGAGTTGAATATTTCTCTCTGTACTCTTGCCCCTTCCTTAGCAATAGATTGCTCTTGCTTGTTACTTGGTGCAAAGTTCTTAGTGTGAACAGGGTGGGTTTCTTGGTTCTTCTGCTCCAGTTTTAGTCTTAATCAGACTCTGTACACCTGTGCCTCAAGAGTGGGACTTTCCTTGTCTCCTCCACGAGTGGACAGTCTCTCCCATTTACTCAGAGTGGAGTCTAGAGCTGCACTCATCAATAGCCAATTACCTACATATGGCTAGTGGTTGGCATATTGGATAGCACAAAATAGGATATTTCTGTCATTGTATAAATTCCTACTGGACAGCACTGTTCCAGCACTCAGGCCAATTTCTTTCTCATTCCCATCATGGTGGGTAGATGTTGCCTAATATCAGTGGGAAGTTCTAGGTTCAAGTGAGTGACCATTTCCCAGCAGCAGCAGATCTCTGCTTTGTATCTTTGAAGGATTTGGGCATGAACAGATTTCCTGCCCTTCTAATGGCATGTAGTATTGAATACATTGCCTAGTGTCAGTAAAATGTGAAGATAGCTGGGTTTTGTACTTTTCTCCCAACAGCAGCCATCCTTTCCCAGGGACTGGGGTGAGGAGTATACTTTGCCTCTTTCTCAATAGTAGACTGCTTTTGCTTGGTATGGAGCTTTGTCCAGGGTTTAGGCAGGTTTTGTGCCTCTGCCACAGTGACACCTGATCTCACCTTATGCTCATTCAGGGCCTGGAGCATGAATGGGCTTTGCCTGATATCTTTGCTCCAGCCTCAGACCGTGGTAGGTTCTGTACATCTATCTCCGTCTCCAAGGGTGTCTTCCTTCGGTCTCCTGCCTGCCTACAGTTTTGAGTATTTTTTTTTCTTGCCTTTTATTGTGACTGCCACTTCTTCCATGGTCTACCAAATGTGAAACTGTTCATATGTTTTGTCTCTCCTCACAGGACCTGTCATACTTCAAAATTCAATTATTTCTGTTGTCTTGCAGCCTTAGATCTCAGATAGGCTCATAAAAAATTATGGTTATGTAGGCTATTTTGTTTTTTAAAAAAATTAATTTTTTTATAATTTAGTTTTGGCTGTGTTGGGTCTTCATTGCTACACATGGTCTTTCTCTAGTTGCGGCAAGCGGGGGCTACTCTTCGTTGCAGTGCGTAGGCTTCTCATTGTGGTGGCTTCTCTTGTTGTGGAGCATGGGCTCTAGGCCTGCGGACTTCAGTAGTTGTGGCACACCGGCTCAGTAGCTGTGGTTTGCGGACTCTAGAACACAGGCTCAGTAGTTGTGGTGCACGGGCTTAGTTGCTCCGCGGCATGGGGATCTTCCTGGTCCAGGCTCGAACCCATATCCCCTGCATTGGCAGGCGGATTCTTAGGCACTGTGCCACCAGGGAAGTCCTGTTTTTTTCTTGTTAGGCTGGGAGTGATGTTCTTTTATGGCTTTCTATACCCCAAGTGGTAGCAGAAATCTCCTATTCTTATTTAGAATAAAAGTTAAAAGGACAAGTACTTATATTTTTTGGTAACTGAAGGATTTTATAGGACAGTGCTGTTCAAACTTGACTGTACCTACGGATCATCTGGGAATCTTGTTAAAATACTGATTCTGCTTCAGCAAATCTAGGATGGGGACTGAGGCTCTTTCATTTCTAACAGGCTCCCAGGTCATCCTGATGCCTCTAATCCATGGACACACCCTGGGTAGCAAGACATTTGGACACATCATCGTCTTATGACTAACTTAAAGGAGCTTATTAGTTATCTATTGCTATGTAATAAATTGTTGTGTAACACATTCTCTACTACACATGGAACATTTATGGAGGCCAACTATGTGGTTAGGCCATTAAACAAAGCCTTAGCAATTTCAAAGGATCAGTCTCTGTTATAGCCAGCCTCCAAGATGGCCCCCAAATGAGCCCCACCTTCTGGTATTTGTGCCCTTGTGAAGTCCCCTCCAATACTGCATAGGGCTGACTAGTGTAACCAAGAGGATATTGTGGAACTGATGAAGTGTGCCTTTTGAATCCAGGTTATAAAAGACATTATGGTTTCCATCTTGGATTCTTGGCTAATTAGCTCTTTGGGAAGTCAGCTGCTATATCATACAGACACTTAAATAGCCCTGTGGAGAGGCCCCTGTGGCATGGAAATGAGGCCTCCTTCCAATAGCCATATGAGTGAGCCATTTTGGAAGCAGATCCCCCTGCCCCAGTCAAACTTTCCTTTCAGATGACTGAAAGCATTGGAAATTTTGGATGTATCCTTTCCACCGTGCATTATTAGATTTTATTTTTTGAACTGTATCCTTAATTCTTTTCTAGTTTTAGACCTATTGTGTTTATGCTTATGATGGGATGTAAAAGGGGAACTGTCTACTAGATATTTAGAAATATGATACAGGAATGGTAGTGATGTTATGGTATTAAAGCTCTAAGTTTAAAGCCCTCAGCGTTGATTTTCAGTAGAAGAGTCTAGGAAACGTATGGTATAATGGAAGCCAGGGAGAGTCAGTTTAAGTGTGAATGAGCGACAGTGTCAAATGCTGCAAAAAAAAATAAGAAAAGAAAGAAACTTGAAAATGATGAGCTAAGAAGTGATTGAGACAAGTAGCAGCCAAAAGATTAGAATTAAAAATATATGGGGCTTCCCTGGTGGCGCAGTGGTTAATAGTCCGCCTGCCGATGCAGGGGACACAGGTTCGTACCCCGGTCCGGGAAGATCCCGCATGCCGCAGAGCGGCTAGGCCCATGAGCCATGGCCGCTGAGCCTGTGCGTCCGGAGCCTGTGCTCCGCAATGGGAGAGGCCACAACGGTGAGAGGCCCGCGTACCGAAAAAAAAAGAAAAAAGTTTTAAAAAAATATATGAACAGTGGTTATTTCTATTGTGGCCACTTTCGAGCTACCAACATTATGTCATTAAATGCGAAGTGGATAGGGGATGTTTACAGTCAGCAGCACACCGCTGTATGTAAGGAACACATACAATCCAATACGAAAAAGAAAACCTGATAGGAAAATTGACAAGAATATGAATAGGGGCTTCACAGAGGAGGAAATACACATGGCCATAAACATATGCAGAGATGTTCATCCTCTCTAGCAATCAGGGACATACAAATTAAAAGAACAAAACAGTTTTTACCCATTAGATTGCAAAATTTTTTAATGTTTTATTAGTTGAGGATATGGGGTAATAAATCAATATCAATAGTTTCTCACCATTAATAGGAGTGTAAATTAGTATGACCATTCATGAGGGCAACTTGGCAGTAGTTATTAGAATTAGAAACGTGCGTATCCTTTGATCTAGTGGATCAGATTCTGATTTTTCCCCTTAAGTAAAACTCATACTTGCACACAAAGAGATGCATTCAATATATAAGAATATTCATTGTGGTAAAGTTCTAGAACAATATGTCTAGTGTGGTATAATTTGTGTTAGTGATCAAAAGGGATTTGTTCTTGTCCCTAATTTTTAATTGTATGCATTATTTATATAATTAACCTGAGCATTTTTGAATCTTCAGAGAAAGAAAGGAATTAAGGAAGTGGAAGTTAGTGAATGGGAAAACATACAGTCCAGATTTCAGGGAGAGTGTGATAAAGAGAAAGAAATTATCTTATGAGCTAATAAAGAATATGAGAATAAATACAGAAATTGTAATACATTGGCATAAAAATTAGCCAGCTATTGCCACAAGTCGGGGTGGGAGGGAAGGAACTGGTAGGTGATGGTCTTCACGAAAATCAATGGATCACTTTACTTAAATGTCTGAAGTTTGGACAGAAAGTGATACATTCAAGTGGGATTGGGAAGGCTTGTGAATTTCTTTTTTTAAAATTTATAAAATACTTCTTGAATCAGTGCCTCAAAAGGACAGTATTTCTCTTCCAGTCGGCAAAAGGCAAGCAAGTTACACTTACTTCCATTAGATGCTGGAACTGAATTTGGCAACCTTGAAAGCACTTTTCTGATGAAAGCTGTTATCTAGAGATGGTAATCTCAAAAAAGAAGACAAGATTGACAAAGGTCCAGGTCAAACTACAAATTGATATTGATACCCAGCCAGCTGGTATAGCTGTTGATTAGTTTCCTACCCTCCCTCATCCATACCATGGTTACCACTCTCAAAAGATGGGTCTAAAAATCTTGGCTTGGCATTTATCTGTCTCAGAATTTTAAAATTACAAAAACTAGGCATGGTGTTTTTTTGTTTTGATTTGTTTTTATGTTTTAAATGTTAACACTGAAGTCTTAAATCTGCTTTTCAAACTTTTTGTAAAAGCCAAACTAGAACAGTTAATGGAGATTTTAACTGGGAAACATGAAATTAGAAGTTTTGCCTGGTTTAGTACAATTTTAGTCTACGTTTTCGTAGTCGTGATTTGCTTCAATAGCTAAATCCCAAGAAAGGAAGTCATGCAAGCCACCATAAAAGTTCACCCTATAAGCAAGAATTATGAATAATGCCCTTTTTAAACTTAGTGGTTCTAAAAACCACTGAAAAAGGTAGTCAAGGGGGGAAACTATTAAAATGTACAGGGCAGGTACATAAAAACATTGCAGGAATAGGGAACATTGTTTCTTCTCCCAGTTTTCTTTACAACTTCCATTAAGATAAATCTTTTTAAAGTTCAATTCTTAATATATATTCCTCATTTCTTCAAAAGCTTCTGTGGTTCTTTACCAAATAAGTCCAGAAGCCTTAGAGTTCCAAAATGCAAAATAGTACATGAGAGAATGCACATTTCCTGTTTCCATTGCACAAAAAATGTGTCTTGTAATAGGCAAATTTATTTTAAAACAATACTTCTAAAACTCTTTATTACTTGTGTTCCATCATCTAAGCACAACTTAATAAAGAAGCAACGTTTTTAAGTGAGACTTAGATTCCAAATAAGTTTTTTGCTCTAGACTCTGAAACATAGATTAGCAAATACATAATTTTATCTTGTTACTGATAGTTTGTGAACAGACCCAGTGAACGGAAGTGCTGCCATGGTAACATAAACCAGACTGTTATTTGGAGAACTTACTCAAGACACTTAACTGCCCTGAACTACAAGTTTTCAGTACCAGTTCTTCCAATTTGCTGTTTCAAAGAAATAGCAGTTCTTAAAAGATCAAAATTATTTGCAGTTCTCTCACAAGAGAATTTTAAAAGTAGGTTTGAACTAAACAGCTTCTAGGAGTATAATCTCAGGAATACCAAGATAGAACATGGTTAGAATTATTAAAATAATTGTCTTAGTCAATATATGAAAAATAATTCATGCATATCTTTTCTGTATGAAACTGAAGTGGTTTTGGGGCAAAGGATGTTGTGGGTGCTAACATTTTAAAGTTTTATTTCCCAATCTTCAAAACACATTTACCACTTAGGTCAAGCAACTGAAAATATATCTAATTTAAGATGTTCCATCACTTAATTCAAAACTACATTTGTAAAATTTGACTTCCTTTGGAAAAAAATTAAAATTTCAAATACTTGTTTAGTGTACTTCATGTGATATCTTGCTGCTGTAGGCCAGAAAAGGTTTCACCTGATAGTATGGTATGTTTCTTACTATATTACAGTGTGATTTGACACCCATGGTTTTTCTTTTCCAATATATTTAAGTTGCTAGGATGTTAAAAACTGCCTTATACTCAATTACCATACTTTTCCTCAGACAAGAATGTTTTTCCTTTATCAATTTAATTCATCTCTTTTTTTTCTAACTTTTGTCTCTTCGGAATTAATTGATTTTTGTTCTTATTGTTGATGTTTTTAAAAACTCCCTCATCTCTTAGAAGAGGAGTAGGAATATATTGTTATTAAGCCATATACACTTACTCTTGATATATGCCAATTTCAGTATAATCTCTTAGTATTCACTTAGTTTGCAGCTCTATGTCGCTTACATATGAATTACCTTATTTAACTCTCATCACAACTCAATGAAGTGGCCTGTTTTTTTAATTCTACAGATAAAATATGAGAGGACAGACTCTTAGAGATTGATTTGTCCACGATCAAGTAGCCAATCAATAAGCAATGATTAGCACCTCAGTTTGAAAACGTGTGAAACAGTATTCTTTCATTATGCCATTCTGCTATAATAGTTACGACATGATATTTAGAGATAAAAAAGCCTCAGTAATAGGCTAATGTTACCTTGAAAAAGAGTTCAGGAAATGGAAGTACCCTGGAATTTATCACATTAAATCTTCAGCAATGATAATAGCGTACATAATATAGGATTTTGTACAAGCAGAAAGGAGCAGGGGAACAGGACACAGGTCAGTTTTATTGTTGTCTATATAATTATTAATGTTGTGAAGTGTAATTCAAATTTTAAGAAAGGGTTTTTGAAATAGAAAAGGTGTAACATAAAAACAAAAATTAGTAACAGGGCTTTCCTGGTGGTGCAGTGGTTGAGAGTCCGCCTGCCGATGCAGGGGACACGGGTTCGTGCCCCGGTCCGGGAAGATCCCACATGCCGCGGAGCGGCTGGGCCCGTGAGCCATGGCCGCTGAGCCTGCGCGTCCGGAGCCTGTGCTCCGCAACGGGAGAGGCCACAACAGTGAGAGGCCCTCGTACCGCAAAAAAAAAAAAAAAAAAAAAAATAGTAACAGTTTGAATCTCACTAATCTTGTGAGTTAGTTCTAAGGAAGTTTTGTACATCATGGTGGGAGGGGGTCAGGTTATACCTTATATTTAATTTTTGACATTGGTATCTTCAAAAGATTAAATATATTCAAAAATATTTATTAAAATTTAGTATCAGTAACTAGCGGAATAGAAACAGAAAAACAAATTTGCATGCTATTAGACTGGAAGAAACGAACAATTTTTAAAACTACAAAGAAAATGAACATAAAATACAACAATAGTAGTAGCCAATGTTTGAGTGCTTTTGTGTCTGGTAGGTACTGTTTTATATATATTTTGAGCATACTAGTACACAGAGAACATAGACATTTTTCTAAAGGTTACACAGCTGTTAAGTGACAGAGCCAGGATTCCAAAATAGGTATTCTTCCTCCAAGGCTTGTACTCTTAACTTCTGTACAGGTAGTGTTTAGCTCTGGGACAGTGTGGGATGAATTTGCAGTTGGACCTCCTCTTTGCATGGCTATAGGGTTTTGTATGTAAGCTGTAGGTAGATGTGGTACATTTGTAGGGATGTGCATCTAGTCAGACTGTTCAGGATATGTAGGTAGGGATGGATGTTCAGCTAAAGAAGTAGGAAAGATACATCCTGAAGGAAGAGTTTGCAGGTGATCTTACAGCTCCTGAAGTCCTTCAGTTATTTAGTTTGACTAGCTCAATTAGTATGTGTGGCATTTGACCACACCCACTTAGTTTTTATATAACTGTTTCTTATACCTTTTATTTACTAGATAATCTATAATTGTAGTTTGGATATATTTTTAATACAAGAGTGTTTATAAATTTCCAAGTGGTCAGAGAATTTTGTTGTTGGGATATTTTTTTTTCTTTTTACGCTACAGTGATCTTTAAAGGGTAATTTATTTTTCTTCATGGTCTAATCAATGTTTGTAGTTTTTTCTGTTAATATTTGGAAAGTATACTCTCCAAGAATTCATTAATTACATCAGTGTTTTTCATAGGTGTTCCACAGAACACTAGCTTCCTCAGATGTTTCCTGGGAGAAAGAGGTTCTGTGTCAAATAACTTTGGGAAACTTCTTAAAACAGGTTTAATTAAAGCAGGACTGTTTAGGACCCTTAATCTGCTAGTATGCAATGTAACCTTCTAAGAAGGAAAGAGGTAAAATACTCAGCATTTTTCAAACCTATTTGAAGGAATTATCTCATAGCCTGGCCTTTCCCCTTGCACATTAGATCATTTTCGTGAGATTCTTCAGGTAAGTTGTCTACTTACCTTCCTGGTAAGCTGTTCCTTCATATTAGCGGAATTGTGGAGCAGGCAAGCCAGTCTTTCAGGCACCTCCCATTTGCAATTTAGCGGGCACTTCTGTTATATTTTCTCTAGTTTCCAGAAATCATACAAATTGTATTATTTTTAGATTCTAGTGACTATTTCCATGAAATCTGGGCTTGTGTGCCCATTACCATATTATCCAGAAGTTCCTCGAATGTTGTAACTTAACCATCTTGAGGGAAGAGTTGATACTTCTCCCTCTTTTTTATCTTTTACAGGAGTCTTTTCCATGCCTCAATTTTTGACTTAACTACTCTTTGAGACTTTTGCCATCTTTTCATTAAATTGTTTGCCTTGAATTTAAACAGTTTAAATGGGAAACTTAACACTAGTGTTAATGCCATAAAAAATGAAGTTATTTTTGTATGCATCACCTAATATATTGTTTAGCACTTTTGGGAGAATGACACTACCTAATCTTTTCTTTCTTTAACAGTAATGATAAGGGTTAACATTTGTTGACATCTTAGCATGTGGAGGGCCACCTTGTACAGCCCTTCATGCTGTTCTCTGCACAGCTTGGTGTTGTATCATTCTCACAGAATGTGATGTGAATGCCATGTCCTAGAGTTGTGCAGTCCTGTGGCCCTAGTGCCATGCAATGTGCAGAGTACTCAATGCATAATGTAATCCATAGAACAAACCTATGAGGTAGGTACTGTTATTATCCATACCTTACAAATAAGGGAATAATGGCCCAGAGAAATAGAGGTTAGTTAACCTTCCTAAAATTACACAGCGGGTCAGTGGCAGGGCAGGGGATAGGAGCCCAGGCAGTCTGCCTCTGGGGCTTTTAGTCATACAGTCCATTCCTAGCAAATTTACTTCAACTTTTGCCTTGTATTCAAAAGGTACTATTGGGTTTTTTTCCCCACACACATTTATTAAAAGCATTCAGACACTGATTTTGTGTGTCTTAAAGTTCCAGGTTACTAATTCTTATATATTTTATTCTAGGTTAATGGAAAAGGCTCCTTATGGTGTGTTGATCCAGAATATAAACCCAACCTTATGCAAGCACTGAAGAAACAACCTTTTCCCTCAAAATCAACATTTTACACCCCTCCTGCATCACCACAAAGGTACAGGATCTAACATGTAAATGTCAGTGGTGATATATAAGATTTCATTATATGAGATGGAGAAACTTAAGAGTTGTAGTGTTTTTTTGTTTTTTAATTATATAGAGATTTATGAATAAGACATTAGCGTAAGGCATTTTTACTTATAGTCTAACTTATTAGGAAATAGGATGTTGGATAAGTGAGAACATAAATTCTGGAAAATGTAGTTAATAATATTCTAACTAAACTCTAAAGACAGTGATAATATGATTTCAGGTATCACCTGAAACCTTTTTGTAAAGGTTGAAGCATTTAAATTGTCTGCAGTGCTAATGCTGACCTGAAGACATGGGAAAGTAAAAGTATATTTAAAAATTTTTAAATAAGGTGATTAAATTTGTCATTGCAGCATTTTTACATACATATTTATATTTCTTTTTCTATTTTAAGTTTTTTTCCTTCACAATATGTTTAATATTAGAAAATTATGTTCAAGTCTCAAATTTTTAAATGTTGTCAAGTAAAATAATGCTTTGGAGTTTTTTATTTGTTTTGTTTCTGCTGGTAAATATGATTTTCCTTGGCTTCTGTTTTCTAACTCAGTGATCAACAAATTGATCTTAGAGCTTTCCAATTTTAAGTTAAATCTGAAAATGATACGATGTCCTTAAATCTCATTGTTTCCTTTTCTTAAAGAAACCTTCAGAATCTTTTTTTAAAATTTTATTACATATATTCATTTGAGTTAAAAATGACAGATTTTGTCAAGATACTTTTAAGGGTAGTCTATAAAAAGTTTTTTAAGCTTTGTAATAAAATAATACATGGCAATTTTGAAACATACACAAAAGTAGGGAGAAAGTGAACTCCCATTTGCAACAGTTATCAACATTTCATGTGTTTAATTTCTTTAAGTATTATTAGATGACTTTTAGAGGAGTGGTTATAGCTGAGATACAGTTAAAAAAATTAGTAAGACTAAAGTTGAAATGTCAGCAATATATATACTCATTGAGATTTAAGCTTATTTACCATATTAGTAGATTAGAAGGATCATTGTAATAAGAACTGGTTTATCCTTATGAAATAAAACCTAGAAAAGACGTTATCAGAGTTTTATATTCTCATTGTTTGGGAGTTGATAACCTTCTTTAATGTTGGTGCTTATGAGATGTCCTAGTTAAAAAAAATAATAGTTTAGGGCTTCCCTGGTGGCGCAGTGGTTGAGATCCGCCTGCCGATGCAGGGGACACGGGTTTGTGCCCCAGTCCAGGAAGATCCCACGTGCCACGGAGCGGCTAGGCCCATGAGCCATGGCCACTGAGCCTGCGCGTCTGGAGCCTGTGCTCCTCAACAGGAGAGGCCACCAACAGTGAGAGGCCTGCGTACTGCAAAAAAAAAAAAAAAAAAAGTTTAGAAACTAATGGTAAGTTCTGCTGATGGTCCTTTCATGTTTTATTTAGCAATGTTATTTTTTATTAAAAATTAAATGGGAGAATTGGCACTCTATTTTGTATACCATCAAAAATACACTTTCCTGTGCCTTTGATATGATGCATTTTCATGTTTATATCTCTTAGCTTTATCATATGTTTATATGTTAAATAAAGCTGATTTTGTGGTTTAAAAACAGATAAAACAACAGCATAAAGATTATAATCTTTGACTTTAAAACATTACCTTAATATTTTTAGAAACATTTTCTCTTTATCATTGTTTGGCAAAATGACAGTTCCATCTGACACAACTTTGTGTAGCCCTTTCATGTCATAATTGGTAAGTCTGAGGAAGAGAATGATCTGTAGAGTATGTAAAACTGTGACTAAGAAATAGACTTTTTTTTTTTTTTTCTGCCGTATGTGGACCTCTCAGTGTTGTGGTCTCTCCCGTAGCGGAGCACAGGCTCCGGACGCGCAGGCTCAGCGGCCATGGCTCACGGGCCCAGCCGCTCCGCGGCATCTGGGATCTTCCCGGACCAGGCCACGAACCCATGTCCCCTGCATCGGTAGGCAGACTCTCAACCACTACGCCACCAGGGAAGCCCTAGACTTTTAATTTGGTTAGCAAAAAGCAGATTTTTTAAAAATACTATCAAAAATTCCAAAGAAGAGGAATAGTTTGTCCCAAAAATGTCTTAATTTTTGGAACTAAAAAAACAAAAACAAGAAAATAACTACTGGTCTTTTTTCATGAATATAGAAAGTTTAATTTGATACTGATATTTATTGATTAAATCAGGAGCTTATCTGTTTTTTGTCATCACCATACAGTCTTCCTTAAACATTGTTTTGATAAACACTTTATTTGTATTGTAACACCTGTATTAATATCAAACTTAGGCATACAATACAAAATCAGACAGTAACTATTACTATTGTCTATTGTTCCAGGCATTTTAAATTCATTATTCTTATTCAATTATCACAGCAACCCTACGTGGGAGGTTTAATTACTCCTGTTTTACAGATGAAGAAACTAAAAGATTAATTATTTTGCCTAAGAACACCCAAATAGTTGTGATTTAAACTTGGATCTTATGCTCTTTCTGCTTTGGCAGACTCTTCCTAAACTGAATAGTATTAGCAAAGAAAACAAGGTAAAAATAGTTTGTGTTTTTTATTGTACAAATTAGTTGTATTTGTAACTAAGTTCTATAAAATGTGAAATAAAGATCTTTTATAAGTATGCTTGTCTTATCTCTTTATTTTTCAGTGGTTCTTTATCACCTCACTACTTAAGCTCTGTACTCAAGCAGAACCAGGTGCGAACTCTCAAAGGTATGTGAAAGATCAGTATTTTAAATCATAAAAACTCAGATCAAAATTCAGAACTTTTGTTTAATTATTTTTAAATTATAAAAGTATTAAATGTTCATTGTAGAAGTTTTGGAAAATAAAAACATTTATAAAAAAGAAACTAAAACTTACCCTTTATTCTGCTGTTAACTTTTTAATTGAGGAATTCTTGATGGTATACTTGATATTATATGTTTCAGGTGTACAACATAGTGATTCACGATTTTTTAAGGTATACTCCGTTGATAGTTATTATAAAATATTGACTCTATTCCCTGTGTTGTACAATATATCCTTAAAGCTTATTTCTTTTATGCATAGTAGTTTGTACCTCTTAATCCCCTACCCCTATCTATCTTGCACCTCTGCTGTTCACATTTTAATATAATTGCTTTGGTCCTTTTTATGCCTTTCACATGAGTAGATATGTTTGCGTGCATGCACATACATGCACATACACCCCCCACCTCCCACACACACTTTTTCTCCAGTGGGATTATACTGTGTATACTGTTTTATATCCCTGTTTTCATTTCCTTTTATGTATACTTTTCCTTGAAAATAGGGAAATATTTCTTAGTAATGCCTGCAATAGAGAATTATCTTTTTAAGTCTGTCAGACTAGAATAGAGGTTGACAAACTATGTCCCATGGGCCAAATGTAGCCTGCCACCTGTTTTTGTACGGCCTTTGAGTTAGGGATGGTTTTACATATTTCTTTTATAGGTTAAGTGTAAAGAACTATAATTTAGGAAGAAAGCAATGTTAACTTTTAGAATTTTGTAGACTTTTAAAAAGTAGGTCAAAATTCTGAAATTGCAGTTTTCCCCCCCTACTCATAGTTAGTATTACAGGTTAGTGATATATTAACATAAGTTTTCCTAGCATTGTTGCTTTGGAGCCTACAGATGTTTCTATGACCTTTAAAACTAGAAATTCTCAGACTAAAAGCCTTTCTGTGTATCAGAGATATTTAAGCTCTTTAGAACTACACTAAGCCAAGCCTAGGAAACAATATGATGGTGGTCTGTAAAAATAAGGGAGGGAAAGAGTGTGAAAAAGCTTAAGAGGACTCTGCAGAGAAGTTAAGCGGATTGGGAGTCTGCTTCAGATATGCTGTAACTTAACATAAGGCAAGTATCCATTTTCCTGTTACCTGCATGAGTAAATGTGCTCTCTTTACATTTAGGTATTGCTGAAACTTCCTTTATCTTTTTATTGCCTCAGTGAGTTCTGACCCTTAGTCTTTTAAGCTTAGTTCATATACACATTTTGAGAACATTTTCTCTTTTGAATTCTGGGGTTTATTTAGAATTTCTTCTTGCTCTTGTTCTATTCCATCCAAATTCTTCTTCTCCCTTTGGGGAGCAGCTTCCACAACTAGAGCCTAGGTACTTCTTCATCTAATGACTTTACATCTCTCCATGACTGCTAACACCTTACTTCCCTCCATCTCTATCATTGTGAGTCTTAGGGCTATTCCCCTTCTAGTAATTCACTTGGTGGGGAGGGTGGTTGGCATTCTGTCAACCAATGCAAGTCTGTCCTGGAATAGAATACACAATTCTCATGAGTTTTAACAGGAAAACGTAATACCACACAAAAACTTAAGAAAATTTATCATTAAATCAGGTTGCTCTAGCACATATTCATAGAATTCTGAGGAAATTTGCTTTTTCATAACTCTTGATATTATTTCTAGGGTAAAGTTTGAAAATACAACGATAAATCGATTAAACATTCAACTGTTTATTCTACAAGTACTTGCTGAATTCCTCCATTGTGCCAAGCATTGAACTGGGTGCTTTGGGATATGCAGAGATGAAAGAGACCCAGGCCCTACTCTCAGAAAACATAGAGTTTAATTGAAGAAGGTTGACTAGAATTATGCAGAGTACATTGGGAGAAAAGGAAGTGGGTGGCAAATTAAGCTTAGAGGTGGGTCAGGAAAGGCCTCTTAGAGAAGAAACTGTGATGCTTGAGCTCTGGGCCTCAGAAGTTGGGAGGATATTTTTGGGTAGAGGTTTGGTGGAGGACCGTTGCTGGGAACTGCAGGTCGGTAAGTGTGGCTGAAACCTAAGATCATAGAAGAGGACCAGGTAGCCTCGGTCCAGTGGCTGTAGATGTGATCGTTTAGTGTGGGCAAGGCAAATGAAGAAGTTGAAGCAGTCATTAGCCAAATCAAGGAGAGCTTATTTAGCATAATGAGTTTGAACTTCTTCCTATAACTATAACATTAGTTCGCATTGAATTCCTGACTGTGGTGTTTCGCATGCATTGCAGCAACTCTTTGAGGTATTGTTACCCTCTCTTACAAATAAGGAAGCTGAACTTCAGAGAGATTAAGTAACTTTCTCAAAGTCACACAACTAGTAAATGGTATAGAAGGAACTCTGATTTCAAAGCCTGCACTCCTACCAGATATGAGGCGTTGGAGGAACTGCTGAAGGTCTTTAAAGAATGAGATGACATTGTCAGTTTTGTGTTTTGTAAAGATCACAGAAGTTTCATTGTTGGCTCCAGTATTAGAATCCAATATAAGATTCATCTGTCACTTCACAGAATCATCTTTTTTAAAGTCTAATCTTTTTTGCTCATCTTGCCAATAGCTATTTTACAGTATTGTATAGCGGGCAGCAGGAGGGACAGGAATCTCATACTGAGATAGCAAAACAAATCTGTTTTTGTCAATATTTGGTGTGGGTTTGGAGTAAATTCATCTGTTTAAAAATATTTATCGAGCGCACTTGTGTACTGGGCACTGTTCTAGGCACCAAGGATATAGCAGTGAACAAAGAAGACAAAAACGGAACTATATTCTAGTTAGTAAATTTTAGTATTTATACTTAAGCACTAGCATACTACAAGGAAATATGAAATTTAGACAGTTAATGATGAAGTTAGGGGCTAAGTGCATATCTAAGTTCAATTTTCAGGTTACAAATTAGCATAATTTTTATCTTAATTGAAATGAAAGTAAACTGGTGGTCCAAGCAGCTTAAAGTCTTAGTAATTTTTGGAAATCGCTCTCCTACTTCTTTAAAGAATCATGAGAAACAGCTTCTCTGTTTGGATGCTCTGTAAATGTGTATATTGGTTTTGATAAAGGCAGTAAGTCCTATTATATTTATTACTTAGCTTATAACCATTTAAATTCTGCCTCTGGTTCTCATATCATTCCTTAAGCAAATGGACTGAGAATCAGATGATAGAAACTTATTTGTCTTATTGTAACCCTCACTTTCACATAGTTAAGACTGATGTCTTTTACATCTCAATTGTTAATAATTTCTTAGCATCAAGGCTAAGAAAATATAAACCAGGAGGCATAAATTAACACTTTTTACAGAGATTTATTTGAACCAGTTATTAAATCAGTAGCATATTTTGAACCCCAGTCAGAACTATGAAGGATAAAAAGGGAAATAATATGACTTAACTAAGTTGTTGTTGTTGTTATTGTTTAACTCACTGTTTTGATGGCTCTCATGGCTCTAATGACAAATGACTGTAAACTGGAAGTGAATTATAGGATTAAACTAAATAGTGTCAGAGAAAATATACACAAAAGACTTTATAAATGAACGAAATTTTCATTCTTCATGAACTGAATATGTTAAATAATATAGCTAATAGTATGTTTATTAAAACCCAGCACTATCTTTAAAACAGCATGAAGTACTTACTAATGAAAAAAAGCATTATGAAGTGTGTTCGGTTGTGACAATAAACAAATAAGTCTTGTTTAATTTTAATACCAAAACTGATTTGGTACTATAAATAAAAATTGTTTGTAAAATCTACACAGACAGTTTTTGTTCCAAGAAGTTCAAGATTGTATTGATAACCAGGTGTTCTTGATTACCGAGTGTCTGCGATCATTTCTCTGGTGCTTATTTTAACACTGAAGTTAAACTTTTTTTAGTTAATTGGCAAGGCATTGTGGGAAGCATACTTAGCAAATGTTCTGAACCAAACAAATCAGATGTAGATAAAATCCTTTTGCAAAGAAGTTTTTGCAAAGAAGTAATTTCATGTGGGAAAATTCAAATTAATTTGCCTGTAACAAATTCCTACAAGAAATAAGGGTATTTAAGGAACACTTTTCCTATCATTCTACTGTTATAGAAACAGTACCTAATTTTGTTATTATTTTAAGAAAGGAAATGGTATTCATGCAGCTTTCTTATTTTGTCAGGATAAGTCTCTTAATCAATTTTCTTTAGTTTTAGGTATTGTATTTCAGAAATTAAGAATGTTTTATAGGTGCTTCATTTATAAGATTAATAAATTTCCTGAAATTGTTTCCTCATTATAATGCATTTCAGTATTAGATTCTCTCCCTCACTACCACTCCCTTTTTTTTTTAAATAAAGTTGGAAACAAGGTAGATATTTAATTATTTCATGGAGCAGGAGTCTCTCTGTTAGTATAATGCCATGCAAGTTGTGCCCTGCACAAGGACACCTGGCTGAGGCAGTGAATGGGCTTTGAAATCAGCCAGCACTCCAGTCCCCAAGCTGTGTGCCTTGGTATAGGGAAACATTCACCTGGAGGCAAGTTTTTTTTTTTTCCCAGTTCACACAGAGATACAATATGGGCTATAGCTGTACCTTTTTTTCTTCAAAGACATGTTAGAATACTGAACTCTATCGTATTGTAGTCAGGTCTCATTCTGAAAGATAGGAATTGCAGAGGTCTTTGTTTTGCTAGCCTCTGTGGCTGTGGCATGTGGGAATCACTGATTCAAATTCTTTTTAACTTGCTGTTTTTTTCTGCCTGAAATGCTTTTCCTTTGGATGTCTTCATGGTTTCATTCTCTCACCTCCCTGAGGTTTTTGCTCAACTGTTACCTCTCCTTGAGGCCTTCCCTAACCTCTACTTAAAATTGCAACCACCTTTCCCCTTATTCTCTGTCTCCCTTCCCCCTTAATTCTTCTCCCTAGTGTTTTTCACTCTGATATACTGTATTTCTTTGTGTTATGAGAGGTTAGGGATTTTCCTGTTTTGTTTTCTGCTATATTCTCACAGCCTGGAATGATGTCAGCCTTATAACAGGACACTCTATTGAATGAATAACAGAATAGAGAATTTCCAGTATACTCGGTAATTTTCTACAAAATTTCCTACTCTAATTATAGATGCTTAGTAAGTATTAAGGGATGATGATAGAGTACAAATTGAAGGCCTGGGTTCTGGAGGTAGACTGCACAGGTTTAAATCCCACCTCTGTTGTTCTTAGAGGCCCATCTTTGTCCATTTTCTAAGTTGATAATACTTAGAACATGCCAAAGACTCTGTAATTTGGTGATAATCAGCTTAATCTAAGGAAAGGAGGGAGGGCAAAGATGTAATATATTCTTTACACATTTATCAAGGAACCACTATTTGTTCCAGGCTTATGGAACATAAAGAGTATAAGACATGATTCCTATCTTAAGGAAGCTGACAGTCTAATTGGAAAGACATTCATCTAGAGACTCTGATTCATGAGATCACATTTTATTCAAGGGAAAAGAGTATAGTATTATGTGCTCCTTCATAGCAACAATCTTCTGATAAGTTAAGCCTGTTTATTAAGGTCAAAAACATTTCCTGCCTTCACAGAGTTTATGGTCAAGATGAGGAGAAAGCAAGTCACTATCCTCATGAATTTATTATCAAAAATAACTTTATAATTAGATATTACAAGTAAAATGCAAACCTTTGGGGTAATAAAAATTTTCCAGCTTTGAGATATAGAAATGGGGGGTTTCATATCAGTCTTGTTTTAAACTTATTCTTTATAACCTAAAATTTATAAACATTTTCTAACTTTTCCTTCACATTTTAGATTATACCATTTTACATTTATTCAGTCACGATTGTTCAGACTAACAGATGGCTAAGATGGAGAGGGGTGAACTTTTAGTACAGAAGTAGGTATGAGAGCATAATGACCTCTGGAATAGAACCTGCTGATTTTACCAGCCTTTCTTTTAAAACCCATTTTTCTTATGGAATATCCATAATTATGTTTGAGCTCTTGAGTATTATATAATCTGTAGTACTTATAGGCTTGTATATAATTATGACTAAAGACAGTATTAATATTTTTGTGTTTTCTTGGCTAATTTAATCTGTTTAAGGGCAATCCTTATTGAAATGCAGGTCAGGTTCTTATTTTCATTGTGAATAATTAAAGAAGAGAACTTTCTTTATCTCTAGTACCTCTTAATTCTCCTTTATAATAGACTCTCTTTTATAAAGAACATGAATATTATCACTCTTTTCCTTTTTCAGAATCTGATATTGACGCTGCCACTGCAATGATGCTTTTAAATACTTCTATAGAACAAGGAATTTTGGAATGTAAGCAATCACACTTTTCTTTTTAAAATACATTTTTTGTGAGTGCCTTTCAAATGTCATTTTTTTTTTTTTAATATTTATTTATTTGGCTGCTCCAGGTCTTAGTTGCGGCACACGGGATCTTCGCTGTTTCATGCAGGCTCTTTTAGTTGCAGCATGTGGGCTCTTTAGTTGTGGCATGCGGCGTCTTTCAGTTGCGGCATGTGGGATGTAGTTCCCTGACCAGAGATAGAACCCAGGCCCCCTGCATTGGGAGCACGGAGTCTTAACCAGGGAAGTCCCTCAAATGTCATTTAGGATGCAAAATATTAGTGTTGCAGGCAGAATTACTTCTTTCTAACTAGATTGTGTTTTCATCTGAATAACTTAGTTTCTGTTTTATTATATTTCTTTTAATTTATGTGAGCAATTGAGAGATCGAGGCTAATGCTGTGATAGATCTTGTTACATTGACTAAGAAATGAAGAAATAAATAGCATACTTAGAAATTAAGCTTGAAGATTTAAAAGTAAAAATGAAAGCTATGAATAAGAAAACATAGAAAAGTATGTTTATAACCTTGAAATGGAAAAAGCCTTTTTTGAGATGAGATACAAAATGTGAAATCCATAAAAGCTGTGTAAATTTAATTAAACATCAAAATTTTAGAGTTCTGACAACAGCAGATATCTTTAAGCATAACACTGGGACAACATATTTCTTCACTTTATATACAGACAAAGGAATAATATTGAGTATACATGTGTATATAAAAAAGATTTTATAAGTAAGAAATAAGGAAACAGTTCAACAGAAAAGTCAGCAAAATATATGAATAGGTGGGCCTCAGAAGAGGAAATATATAGATGGACAACACACGTTTGAAAAGATGCGGCTTCTCTAGAAATCAGGGAGATACAAAATGAAACGATATTGAGATACTATCTTTTTGTCCATGAGATTATGAAAAATTAAAATGATTGATAATATTAGGGGTTAAGTATAGGAAATGGGTATTGTCATACACTGTAGAATATAAATTGGTACAACCATTTTGGAAGGCAGTTTGGAAATACCAATTAAAATTTAAAATGTGTATATTCTTTTACTTATTAATTATATTTCTTGTTACCTCTCCTAGAAAAATATTGTGTATGTGTAAGAAAAGGCTTGTGGATGGATTTTCATTGCAGTATTATTTGTAATAGTGGAAAACTGGCAACAACCTAAATATCAATAAGTAAATGGTTAGCTAACCAGTGGCACATTGATATTGAGGCATTCTGTGCAAGCAGCTCAAAGTAATTATATTGTCCATGGAAAGGTCAAGACATACCATTAAGTGGTTTAAAAATGTTTCACATTAATACCTACAGGATGATATGGTCTGCATAAAATTTGAAAACCCACAAAACATTACCAATCTAAAGCACTTATTCAGGAGTGATGTAGTAGTTTTAAATGGCCTGTTTCTGCAATCAAATGCATTTGATTTATTGATGGAAGCTTTATTTTCCACAGGTGAGAAGCCTCTTCCTCTTAAAACAGCAGTGCAAAAAAAAAGGAGTTATAGCAATGCATTTAATCATTCCAGTGCTATGCGATTACACGAGAGTGATTCTTTAGCCACCAGCATTGATCCAAAAGAAGACCACAATTACAGTGCAAGTAGCATGACAGCACAGCGTTGTGCATCCAGGTCTAGTGTGTCTTCCCTGTCTTCTGTGGATGAGGTATATGAATTTATCCCAAAGAGTAGCCATGTAGGAAGTGATGGCAGTGAAGGATTTCACAGTGAAGAAGATACAGACGTTGATTATGAAGATGATCCTCTTGGAGACAGTGGCTATGCATCACAGGCTTGTGCAGATACCTCTGAAAAAGGGCAGCCAGACAAAAAGATGCGAAAACAGTCGTGTCAAGAAATTGATGAGGAGCTCAAAGAGGCAGCTGGATCTCTGCTCCACCTTGCTGGAATTCGTACATGTCTAGGTTCCCTAATAAGTACTGCAAAGACACAAAATCAAAAGCAGCGGAAAAAATAGAAATACTTATTAGTGTGAAATTATTTTTAAATGTGGCAATACTCTTCTACTTAATTCTTTACAAGGGATATCAAAGCCATAATGGACTTCTTTTGTTTCAGGGTGGGGGAGGGGTGCTAATTACCTGTTTATTTCTAAACATTTTTGTTTTTTAAATTTTTATTAAATAATTGCTGTTAGGATCATGCCCAATCATAAATATGATGTGAAGTCCTAAAAGCATAATTTCTGTGATAAGTGTGATAAGATTTGGAAATATTATGTAAAAAAAATCCCCAGCCTCTGTCTTAAACTTGTAGGGAAAATCTTTTATTCTATTTATGTGTCCAAATATATGAATTGGCAACTCTGTAACATATTTTTTTCATTTTCTCTTCCAATCTGTAATTAATTATAGTTGCTGATCCAGCTAAAAATTTTGCTGCTTTCTTTCTCACATACTCCTCTCTTGACACAATGCAATCCAGTAGGATGAGATTTCAATTTTTTATTTTGTCTTAGTTTTTGTTTTTAATTATTTTTTGTTGACACATGAACAAAGTTGAATATAAATTGGAAAAGATCCTAGATGTCTAGAAAGTTCCTTTTGGATACATAGGCAGTACAGCAAAAATTCTAAGATTTAGAAAAGGCAATTTTGTGATGTAATTTCATTTAAGAACCCTGTAATTCCTATTACCGTATTATCTTTGAAATTTTTTAACTTCCCAGATATTGCATAGCATTTATTGGAGCCATTTCTTCTTTCCCAAAGTGCTTTGCAACCATTGTTTGAATTTTAGCCACTAACTGTCTTTGTTGAGGAGAAACTATCCAATGAGAGGATATAGCCATAGAGTGTATTAGGAAGTTAACACCCATTTTGTCACACTTCTGCAATAAGAGGATCTTTCATTTGCTTGTTAAATGTCCTGCATTCTGAGAATCTTGTAGTACGAATGGAGTGTAATCTAATATAAACATTTTGAATACGTATTACTTATGTTATCGTAAATAAAGGTAGATCATTTAGGAAAAAAATTCTGCCCAAACTTTGTATGAATTAAATTTGTATGTGCACCCAGTTAAGGTAAAGGATTTAACAAAACTATAGAGACAAAATGCCTTCGTGGATTTCAAAATTCGTATAAAATTAAATCTTATATAATACATCCTTTTGAGGAGGCAGTGTAATACCTATTATGTGCCATTAAATCCATGCTAAAAGATTTTGTTACTGTTCGAAATGTGTACTGACCAAGGCCTTTTTCAGTATTTGAACAAATCTGCTTGTATGATACATTTTTTCATGTCATTTATATAATGTGACTATATCATTCAAAAGGAACAGGGATACTAATAAAACTCAACTTATTCACTATATATTTTTTAACAACGGCAGGAGCAACTTTCCAAAAGTTCAGTCTTATCTCATGCTACATCCTGTTTCATAGACAATGACCTTGTTTTCATTTTCTGATAATTTCATATATACATATACATACACACATATACGTACATACACACATAAGCTCACGATTTTGGTTTGTTACTTTCAGCTACTTCTATGACAATAAAGCATTTTCTTGGATTTTTTTAAACAAATATTTTTAACTTGTAGAGTTTATTTGGGCAAAACTGAAACGAGAAGCATAATGAAAACGTCTTTTTCAGTTGGCAAGACTTTAAGCCAGGGATAACAACATTAATATTACCTGTCCTGTTCCCATGTTAATTGTAATTGAACCTGGATAGCCACATTTATAGAATCGTTGCTGTTGAAAAATAGTAATCTTTCAATTTGTTGATAATGAATAAGTGTGCAGGATGAGGTATTGGATTTTTTTGTTCTTCGTATATGTCACATCTGCTACAGAAAATGGCTAACCCAAGTTAACATCTTTTACTGTAGACTGCTTATAACACCAGAAATTGTTTTTACCATGGTATAAGTAGTACCGAGATTATAAAAATCATTTTAATAACAAAATGTTTTTAAGCTATTTACTGTGGCCCTCTGTATAGACCTTATTAACAGTGTTTTAATGATCTGGTTCCAATTTATCTTGTTCAGCTGAAATTCTGTACCGCAAATGTTCTGTCTGGTTCCAGTCCATTAGATAATTAGTATTTGTGAAGTAAAGGAAAATAAGATAAGGAGGGGGAAAGTCCTTCCCAGTTCAAATAGAGATCTTCAAAGTTATTTTTGTCTTAATATAAATAACAATAACTCTTTAAACTTGATTTTCTCTCCCTCTTCATTGTACTCTTCCCACAAATTTAAAAGTTAAAAGTTCTGTTCATCACTAGCAAGGTCAATAAACTTTCACACTAAAACCTAACAGGAAGAAGTTATAGGATATTTTATATAGGATTCTTATATAGAATTCAGTGCATCACTTTCCATGTGCTGATTTACCAAGGCAGTTATTTTTAAGGTGAAGAACCTTTTTAATTATGGTCCGCCATTAATACTTCCATAGACATCCCATTCCTCAGGTTCGTTGAGATAAAAACAGCTAATTACCACCCAGTTAAGGAAAGTCATTTCAAGTCCTATGGACTGGAAATTGTATTTCTAAGAATATATTACTAGCAAATTTTACTATAATAAAAACAACTTGGCAATCCTGGAGAGATTTTATATTTTAAAACTGTGACTTAAACTAACATATAATTTGCCTTGCATCAATATAAATTGTTACAACCGATTCCAGTTTATAGTAGATCCCTAGTAGAAGTTTTAACAGTTAATCTTCATCTTTCACATCCCAGATAGAATCAGTGTTTCATGAATATGTATTTTTGAAATTTATTTGTGCAATATATTACTAAGTTAGTTCATGTTTTATTTTACTTTTCAAATTCAGAGAAAGAAAGTATTACATGGAGAAGCTAATTATTCGTGGATCACCTCCTTTTTTCCACCTTTGAGCCTTTCATGTCCTCCTTGTAACCAATGTGACTTCTCTTAACTCAGATTCCTTTGTATATAGTAAAGTTTAGAATATATATATTTTTTCTTTTGCTACTTTCTGAGGCATTATGTAAAGTGTCATACTGGGTCGTCAGTTAAATATATGTTAGCACGAATTCAGAACTAGAGAAAGTTTTAAGGGGGGAATGTGTGTGTCTTCGTAGACCAGGAGGCCTTTCCCAGCAATTTAAGCAACAGGTGTGAATACTTCACAAAGCTGTGAAGACTATTGTCTTAAATACTACAGTAACTTAACAACCTTTTGTGAAGACCATAGCATTTAATTAAGAAACTTTGAGGCTTTCTAGTTTACATATATTTTATAGTTTTTTGTTAGTTTGAAATGTTATATAAGCTTTGATTTAAACAAAGTTTGCTTTAGTATGTTAATGATGTAGTCAAAATATTTATTGAAAGACAAAGTAGAGTATTTTAATGTTATACCTGCCATTTTTTTAAAAACACATTTTTTGCATCTAACTGCCAGTGCCATTGTCAAAACTTGTTTTTAAAATTGTTGTACATTTCTTATTAAACTAAGTGCTTAATTTTAAAGTATTATGTTGCCATTACATAGTGTATAAAAATGTATAATTGCCAATTCATTGTAACTATTATTTATTTTTAAGTGAAAGAATGCTTTCTGATTCAAGAAATTTGAGTTATTAAACTGTCCTTATCCTCTTTTCTAATGTAGCATAAAAATTACCGAGTTTGAGTTATAATTGCCAGTAAGTAGATGACCAGTCCAAGTGAACCACTTCTCAGTTGCCAGTCTTTGCTCATATTAAAAACAACTTAACAAATGTTTAGTTTTTGTATCTAATCTCTGATTATTAAATTGTTTATAAAGTTTATTTTTACCAAAGAGATGCAATTCATTATGATAAAGTATTACAGAATAAACCTTGTTTTATAACATACTTGTACTTTCTCTCTCCTTTGGGGGTTGGTAGTATAGATGTAGGTGGTTCATACTCCTACACTGACACACTCTTTCTATTCCAGTGTTACAAAGTTGGAGTCATGCAGATGAAGAATAAAAGTTTTAATTTCAGAATTTTTTAAAGGCTATTTTTTGAAAGTATTCTTTTTCCTGGTTTTTATATGTCATCTTAATCATTGAAAGCTAAAATAGTGTGAATTACATTATTCTCTTCCTGAAGTTGAACTTTTCCTGTTCGTATATATAATGAGATATTTTGAAATATAACTAAGAAAAATTGAGTAGAATATGTAATTATTAAGGTTATTTCTGAGAATTCCCTGGTGGTCCAGTGGTTAGGACTGTGCACTCTCACTGCTGAGGGCCTGGGTTCAGTGCTTGGTCAGGGAACTAAGATCCCACAAGCCACACAGCACGGCCAAAAAAAAAGACTTTCTAAATACAGTTGACCCTTGAACAACGTGGAGGTTAATTCACATATAACTTATAGTCAGCCCTCTGTATCTTCAGTTCCTCCGTAAAGGCAGATTCAACCAACCGTGGACTGTGTAGTATTGTAGTACTTACTATTATTGAAAAATATCCAAGTATGAGTAGACTCTCGAAGTTCAAACCCACCTTACTCAAGGGTCAACTGTACAGTAGTTTTACTTCAAAAATACCCATAATAACCACCTGTTAAAAATTGGGCATCCATTGTAAAATGGAATAATCTACAACCAATACTTTGATTTTAATTCCCCCTGTCACTTCTTTGAAGTTCTGTGCTGGTCATTTAAACGGTAGTATCTACCTAGAGTTGTGTATTCAAAATGAGTTGGTGAGACAGCCATATTGATTTTAAACTCCCTTTGAAATCCAGATTCATTTAAAAATAGCCATTTGGGATTCATGTATTTGTCCCTTTAAAGAGAATCTTATTCTCACTATTAGATTCACCACTTTCTCGCTCATACAAGTTCTGAGCTAGTATAATTTTTATACACCATTTTTAGAAAAATATTAAAATATAGGTTAAAACATGTTTAGTCTTTTCCTCAAGAATTTCAGGACATGGATCTTTGTTTTTTTGTTTTTGGGGAAATGAAGCTAGCAAAATACAAAAATTTAGATATAAAAGTGTTGAGAATCTTTAAGAATGAAAATAATTACTAATCTTAGAAATAGCCATATTAATATGCTCCATGAAATTTTAAGTAGAGGAATGTTTAGACGCTGTCATCCTCTAAATTAAAATAGCCATGTGCTACACAGAGAATATAACATATTTAAGGATAGTTTGTGTTCCAAAGATTGTTGGAAAACTAGAAACACTCTTCAGTGAACTCCAGGGCAAGTTATGTACCTCATAATATAGTGGATAAACAACAATCCCCTCTTAACTGAAAGTGATTCTTACACAGAAATTTTGTTTAGGTGGATTTTCTTCCATTATAGATTTTCCTTAACCGTGAGGTTTTGGTTCAAGTAAATACTTAACAAATCCACCTTGTTGGGAAATTTTAATAATAGAGGAAACTAGGAGTTGTGCAGGAAAGAAAGATTGTAAAAATTATTAATTTAGGGGAGATTTAAGAACCTGAAGCAAAATTGCTATCTGCTGGTTGAGAATTTGAAATAGAGACTGCAGCCAGATTAAAGTACTCTGCAGTCGGGAATTCCCTGGTGGTCCAGTGGTTAGGACTTGGTGTTTTAAGCGAGGCTAAATAAAGTGCTCTGCCATGGAACTAAATTCATATGATAATCCTGTATATTGAGACGAATTGACAAGAAGTTGCACACCCTTTGTGAACTGAACATCTTTTCACTGAAGTATTTCAGTGCTTAATCCCAAGCACTGGGTTTTAAGTGTTGGACATACAATACACACTAAGAAGAAAAATAGACAATCCCTCTCAAAAATGTAAACACAATTGTGAATTGTGGTGATTGCCATGAAAGAAGAAAATAAGGAGCTCTCAAAATATATAACATTTAATCTGGGGTTTCAGGGGAGGTTACCCTGAGGAATGTAATTTAAACTGAAATCTGAAAGAAGCAGGTAATTTGGGAATGAAAGCATGGCAAATTCTTCTGGGCAAGGATAATAGCATTCACTAAGAGCCCTGTGATTGGAGGAAACATGAGATTTTCAGTGAAGTAACAGGCTAGTCTTACAAAGCAAAAGAGCTGGGGCCAAACTTTGCAAAGCCACGTGAGTCAAATTAAAGATTTGGGCTTTTATTTTAAGTACGTAGGGAAGCCGATGAAGGTGTATGTGGTTTAAGAAATCACCCTAACACTTTGTTTATGGGTTTTTTCCCCCAATTTTATTCCATGACTTGGTTTTCTCCCCCCCCCTTTTTTTTTTGTATTGGAGTATAGTTGATTTACAATGTTTCAGGTGTATAGTAAAGAGATTCAATTATATGTATATAACTGAATATATATATATATATATATATACACACACACTTTACAGATTCTTTTCCATTATAGGTTATTACAATATTTTGAATACAGTTCCCTGTGCTATACAATAGGTCCTCGTTGTTTCACCCTGACACTTTGACTTGCAGCCATAATGAAGTAACAGGGTCAGATTTAAGTTCCTCTGTAAACAACCAGAAAACTGGGCAAAATATATGAAATATTTTTGACGTGATCAATAAGAGTGATACAATTCTAGCCAGATAATTAATGGGGAAACATAAAAAGGACACAAATTAGCAAAATCAGAAATGAAATGAGACATAAGGACAGATCCTACAGGTATTAAAAGGATAATAAAAGAGTACTATTAAGACCGTTAAGCCAATACATTCAACTTAGATGAAATGAACAAATTTTTCTGAAGTATAATTGACTTACAATATTATATTAGTTTCAAGTGTACAGCATAGCATGGTGATTCAATATTTTTATACATTACAAAATGATTACCACAATAAGTCTAGTTACCATCTGTCACCATACAAAGTTATTACGATATTACTATATTCCCTATGCTGTACATTACATCCCTGTGACTTATTTATTTTACAACTAAAGTTTGTACCTCTTAATCTCCCTCACCTATTTCACTCATTTATTCCATCCCACCTCCCCTCTGGCAACAACCAGTTTGTTCTATATACGTATCTATGAATCTGTTTCTGTTTTGTTACATTTGTTTTGATTTTTAGATTCCACATATAAGTGAAATCATACTGTATTTGTCTTTGTCTTATTTCATTTAGCATAATACACTTTAGGTCCACCCATATTGTTACAGGCTGCAAGATTTCATTTTTTTGGGCATATATATATATATAGATAGGTGGATATTTATGTGTGTGTGTGTATATGTATATATTCCACATCTTTATTCATCTATCAGTGGACACTTAGGTTGCTTCCATATCTTGGCTATTTTAAATAATGCTGCAATGAAAATAGAGATTAATATATGTTTTTGAATTCATGTTTTTGTTTTCTTCAGATACCCAGAAGTGGAAATGCTGGATCATGGTAGTTCTAATATTTTGAGGAATCTCCATACTGTTTTCCATATTGGCTGTACCAATTTACATGCCCACAAATAGCACAAGGGTTCCTTTCACCTACATCCTTCCCAACACCTGTCATTTATTGTCTTTTTGATAGTAGCTTTTCTGACAGGTGTAAGGTGGTATCTCTCTGTGGTTTTGATTTACATTTCCATTATGATATTGATGTTGAGCACCTTTTCATGTGTCTGTTGCCATCTGTATGTCTTCTTTGGGAAAATGTCTATTCAGGTCCTCTACCCATTTTTCAATCAGGTGGTTTGTTTTTTTGATGTTGACTTGTATGAGTCCTCTACATTTTGGATAGTAATCCCTTATCAGTTATATCATCTGCAAATATTTACTTCTATTCAGAAGGCTGTTTTCTCATTTGTTAATAGTTTCTTCACTGTGCAAAAGCTTTTTAGTTTGATGTAGTCCCTTTTGTTTATTTTTGTGCTTATTTCCCTTGCCTGAGGGGAAGAATATTGCTAAGACAAATGTCAAAGAGCATATTACTAAGCTTTCTTCTAAGAATTTTATGGCTTCAGGTCTTACATTTAAGTCTTTAATCCATTTTGAGTTTATCTTTGTATATCATGTGAGAAAGTAGTCCAGTTTGATTCTTTTGCATGTAGCTGCCCAGTTTTCCCAGCACCATTTATTGAAGAGGCTGTCTTTTCCCAATTGTGTGCTCTCGATTCTTTGTCATAGATTAATTGATATTATAAGCATGGGTTTATTTCTGGGCTCTCTGTTCTCTTCCACTGATGTATATGTCTGTTTTTGTGCCAGTACTATACTGTTTTATTTACTGTAACTTTGTAGTATACCTTGAAATCAAATAGCATAATACTTCCAGCTTTGTTCTTCTTTCTCAAGATTATTTTAGTAATACAGGGTCTTTTGTGTTTCAGTTCAAAGTAGTTGTTTTAGTTCTGAGAAAAATGCATTGGTATTTTGATAGAATTGCATAGAATCTGAAAAATTGCCTGGGGAATCCAGTCATTTTAGCAATATTAATTCTTCCAGTCCATGAGCATGGAATATTTGTTTGTGTTATGTTCAATTTCTTTCATTAATGTCTCATAGTTCTCCCAGTACAGGTCTTTTACCTCCTTAGTTAGATTTATTCCTAGGTACTTTATTCTTTTTGATGTAGTTGTAAGTGTTGGCTGTAGGTTTGTCATATATGACTTAATAAAAGTCGTATGTTCAGTTATGTCCCTTCTGTACCCACTTCACTGAGAGTTTTTATCATAAATGATATTGAATTTTGTCAAAAGTTTTCTGCATCTATTGAGATGATCATATAATTTTTATTCTTCAATTTGTTAATATGGTGTATCACATTGATTTGAGATATTGAACCATCCTTTCATTCCTGGGATAAATCCCACTTAATCATGGTGTAGGATCCTTTTTTTTTTTTTTTTTTTTTGCCGTACGCGGGCCTCTCACTGTTGTGGCCTCTCCCGTTGCGGAGCACAGGCTCCGGACGCGCAGGCTCAGCGGCCATGGCTCACGGGCCCAGCCGCTCCGCGGCACGTGGGATCTTCCCGGACCGGGGCACGAACCCGCGTCCCCTGCATCGGCAGGCGGACTCTCAACCACTGCGCCACCAGGGAAGCCCAGGATCCTTTTAATGTATTGTTGAGTTCAGTTTGTTAATACTTTGTTGAGGATTTTTGAATTTATGTTCCTATGTTGGCCTGTAATTTTCTTTTTTTGTAGTACCTTTGTCTGGTTTTGGTATCAGAGTGATGTTGGCCTCAAAGAATGAGTTTGGAAGCATTCCTTTCTCTTCAATTTTTTGGAATAGTTTGACAAGGATAGGTGTTAACTCCTTTAAATATTTGGTAGAATTCACTTGTGAAGCCATCTGAAACGTCCTGGACGTTTGTTTGTTGGGAGTGTTTAAATTATTGATTCACTATCATTAGTGATAATCAGTCTGTTCATATTTTCTATTTCTTCCAGATTCAGTCTTGGGAGGTTATGCATTTCTAGGAATCTGTTCATTTCTTCTAGGTTGTCCATTTTATTGGTGTATAATTGTTCATAGTAATCTCTTATGATCCTTTATATTTCTGTGGTAAGTTCCCTTTCATTTCTGATTTTATTTATTTGAGACTGTTCTCTTTTTTTCTTGATAAGTCTGGCTAAAAGTTTATCTATTTTGTTTATCTTTTCAAAGAACCAGATCTTAGTTTTCTTCATCTTTTCTATTGTCTTTTAGTCTCTATTTCACTTATTTGTGCTATGATCTTTATTACTTCTTTTCTTCTAACTTTGGGTTTTGTTTGTTCTTTTTCTAGTTCCTTTAGGTGTAAGTTTAGGTTATATGAGATTTTTTGTTTGTTTGTTGAGGTAGGCTTGTATCACTATAAACTTACCATAAATAATATATAATATAATATAATATACATACAATGTATATACATACCATAATGCATACCATATTTTGTTTACCTATTCATCTGTTGATGAACATTTGAGTTGTTTCTACCTGTTGGGTCTTATGCATAATGCTGCTGTGAACACTGGTGCACAAGTATCTGTTTAAATGCCTACTTTCAATTTTGGTGGGTATATACCTAGAAGTAGAATTACCAGATGATATGATAATTCTGTGTTCAGTTTTTTTGTGGAACCATGATACTGTTTTCTACAGCAGCTGTACCCTTTTACATTCCCACAGCAATGCTCAAATGGTCCAATTTTTCCATATCCCCTCCAACACTTGTTCTTTTCTTCCTTTCTCCCTCTCTCTCTCATAATAGTAATCCTAAATCATCCTAATGGAGGTGAAGTAGGGTGTCTCACACTTTCCCATGTCTTGCAAACAGAGGCACTGACAATCTTTTCTTCAAAACTATATTTTCAAGGATATTTTTATAGTGGATGACTGTGGAAGATGGATATAGTGTCTACCTTCAGAGTAGAGGACAGGTTTGTTAACGGTCCAGCATAATAAAGAGAATGGCTCACTTTGGGGCAAAGGTCAGACACATTTGCTTGCAGCCTTTATAAAATATTAGGGTTTCCTAAGCAGCATCCACCTGGGCTGCTCTGCACAGCCCCATGGGAAAACTGAAACCCAAAGTGACTGTGAAGCTCATGTTGCTTGCTGTACTGTAAGTAATAAATTTATTTGTCTCTGACCCAGGAGTCTCATGTTTTCTGCCAGCATCCATGAAACTGTAGCAGGTAAGCTTGTTAGCTTGAAAGTACTGTAAAAGCTCACATCCTTCACAGTTCTTGACATTCTTCTGCCTGATAAAAGGCATCTCTGAAAAATCTACAGCAAACATCGTATCGAATGGTGAGAGGCTGACCACTTCGCCTTTAATTATGAATAAGCCAAGGGTGTCCCCTCTCATTACTTCTATATTTTACTGGGCCTCCTCACCACTTTGGTAAGGCCAAAAAATAAAATAGAGGAGGGGCGGGGTGGGATAACTAAAGGGCATAGAGCTTGGAAAGGTAGAAATAAAGTCACCTTTATTTACAGACAACATGATTGTGTATATAAAAAAATCCTAAGAAATCTACAAAAGGCTACTAGAACTAATACATTTAACAAGACCACAGGATACTAGGTCGAATGATTTATAAAAATCTATTGTACTCCAATATAGTAGCAGCAAACTTCTGGAAGATGAAATATTTTAAAATACAATTTACATTAGTATGCAAGAAATGAAATACAAAGGAGAAAATTTAACAAAACATGTGCAAGACCTGTGCAAAGAAAAGTATAAACCCTAGCTGAGAGAACTTAAGAACATCTAAATAAATGGACAGATGCACTGTGTTCATGGATCCAAAGACTTAAATATTGTTAAGATGTCAATTCTCTCCAAATTTATCTACACATGCAATTCAGTCCCAATCAAAATCTAGCAGGTTCTTTTGAGGAAATTGGCATGCTGATTCTAAAATTTATATGGGAATGCAAATGACTTAGAATAACCAATAGCATTTTTAAACAAGAGTTGACTGGCTTATACTACCTGATTTCAAATTTCACTAAAAAGTTATAATAAACACAGTATGGTTTAATACATATATTTCAATGAAACAGAATAGTCCAGAAAGAAAATCCACACATATATGAGCAGTTGATTTTTGACAAAGGTGCCAAGTTAATTCAAAGAACTAGGGATAATTTTTTTTTTTAATGGTGCTGGACAATCGTATATACATGTGGAAAATGATGAATCTTGACTTATCTCTCACCATACATGAAAATTTATTTAAAATCAATATCATTGACCTAAATGTTAAAGCTAACAGTGTAAAACTTTTAGAAGAAAACACAGAGGAAAACATTTTTGACTTCAGAGCAAGCAAAGATTTCTTAGATAAAACACACGAAACACAAACCATAAGAGAAAAAAATTTTTAAACTGATCCTCATCAAAATTAAAAACTCTTGCTCTCTGAAAGACACCATTAAGAAAATGAAAGAGTGGGTTCGTGCCCCGGTCCGGGAAGATCCCACATTCCGCGGAGCGGCTGGGCACGTGAGCCATGGCCGCTGAGCCTGCGCGTCCGGAGCCTGTGCTCCACAACGGGAGAGGCCACAACAGTGAGAGGCCCACATACCGAAAAAAAAAAAAAAAAAAATGAAAGAGCAAACAACATACTGGGAGAAAATATTCACAACATGTATATCTGACAAAGGATTGTATTCAGAATATTAAAAAAAAACTCCTACAAGTCAATATTAAAGAGACATAAACCGAGTAAAAAAACAGGTAAAGATTTGAACAGACTGTTAACCCAAAATATATATGAATAGCAGACCACAGAAAGATGCTCAACATCATTAGTCATCAGAGAAATGCATACTAAAACCCCAATGAGATACTACTACACATGCAATAGACTGTCTAAAATTAGAAGGATTGACAATACAAGTGAATTTAAAAATGTGAAGCAATTATAAATCTCATGGTTGCTGGTGGGAATATAAAGTAACACAGACACTTTGAAAAACAGTTTGGCAGTGTCTTATAAAGTTAAACGTACACTTATTATATAGCCCAGTGTACTAGTCTATTAGGGCTGTTTGCTACAATAAACTGCCACTGACTGGATGGCTTAAGAAACATACATTTATTTTCTCACAGTTCTGGAGGTAAGAAGTCCAAGATAGAGGTGTGGGCAGGGTGGGTGGAGTGAGAGCTAAAACACATACACAGACATTGGGGAGAAAAGCTCCTTGACCTTCTAACTCGTTTTAGCAAACCAAAAATAAGTTGTCCTATTTGAACTGCAGAGTAAAGGAGTTAATAAAAATTTGTTAGTAAGGAACAGATGAGAAGCTGAAATACATTCAACAGATTCTATTACTTTCAGAGCTGAGAGTTGAATAAAGACACCTCAAGTCAGACGGATGGCTCCCATACCAAGTATGAGATGGATCGGAGAGAAAGAAATATTCTCTGAGGAGGGTTGGGTGGGTGTGGAAAATCAGTTGCTGGGAGTTCAATGGTTTTTTAATTTTAATTAAATTAAGAACTACCTGAATCTGATCTAGTCATCTATGAAGGGTATTATCTGGAATGCTATAACTACTACTTAATGAGTGTTTTCTACTTGACAGGCATGGCAAGTACTAAGCCACGCATTTAGATATTGTTTGTTATTTCATTTAATCCTCACATCAACTCTTTGAGGTTAATGAGGTAAATGTTATTTATAGACAAAGAAATCCACACTCAAGGAGCTTAAATTGCCAATAGTTACACCATCTAGTAAATGGTTAAAAAGAACCAAGCCTGGTTCCTAAATTGGTGCTTTAACTACCCAGCTTTTCTGCCTCTAGTTTATAGGACCAACTAAGCACAAGAAGAATGATTGGCGTTTTATTCATTTATTCAACAAATCTTTGCCAAGGCCCTCGTGGTTCTGCAGTGAGCAAAACAGATGAAAGTCTCTGCCCTCATGGAGCTTACATTCTAGTGGGAGGAGACTGGCAAAATAAAAATTTGAAACAAAATACCGGAAGTGATAGTGCTATGAAGAAAAACAGGGGAGGAAGAGGAGAGGTGACAGCTGCTGTGTGGTCAGGACACCCAAGATGGCTGTCCTCTTGCTCTCTGCACATCCCCTGCTCAAGCAGTGTGTTCTTCACCTATATCCTAGTCACATGACTGGTCTTCCTACATACTTGCCCCAGGCCCAGCTAGTGATTGTTCTAACTTTAGATCAGACCGTCTCCACAGGGATAACTTATCAAAGGGGTGATGAGGGGCATCCCCCTCTGCCAGTTTCCCTAGTAACCAATGAGCCAACATGATGTCATTTCCCCTATAACTGGTAACCTCCCCCTCCCACCAAGAGCGGAGACTGCCGCCATGTCTTGCCAACTGTCTGCTGCACACGGTGGGGCGTTGCTCCAGGACCTTGTTTCAGACGTGTAAGCTCCCCAGTCCATGAAACCATAGATGTCTCTGTTGCTGACTCCAGACTCTTTCTCCGATCTTGAAACTCGGCAAGTACAGGGCTTGCAGGCCTGCGGGGTGCAGCCCAACAGTTGCTGTTTTAGATGGGGAGCACCTCTTACCTAGGTGGCTCTGAGCAGGGATTAGAATGATGTGCGGGAGCAACATACACAAATACCCAGAGGAAGGGAACAGTGAAGGCTAAAGTAGAGGCTGCAGCTATTTAATGTTTTTACAGCATTAGCAAGAGGAATGGCTATTTGCCTGGAGCATCCAGAGCGAAGGAAAGACTGGTAGGAGCTGAGGCCTGTGAAGTATTCAGGTACCAGGGGCCATGTCTTGCAGAGTTCTGTGGCCACCACAGTAAGAACTTAGAATCCAAGATCTGCGCCTAATGTAATCAAATTATTGATATTTTTCTAAGGATCACTACCACACCTTGAGATTTAGAGATTGTCCATAGCAAAGCTTACATCCAAAATCTTAATTAAATACCTTCTGACAAAACAGGGCATCCTCTACATGATCACCTGTTACAGTTACCCTTCAAGCCAAAATAACTCCAAAACCAAGAAATGTATGTAAATCCAGGAAGTTAAGATAGTAGTGGTGAAAAAAAAAAAAACGATAGTAGTGGTGTTTCTCTAAACTGGCACATATATTACTGTATCTTATTAACAAGTTGTTTCATAGGGTAAAAATCTTACCTCTTCTCATTATTATAAGGCTACATTACTGCAAAGTCTATTAAAATACATCATTATTACTTTTAAATATAATTGGATCTAAGCCACCCAAGTTTTTTATGGCATTAAGGGAATAGAGAGGAATAATTTTATAATTAGCCTATCTGAGAGGTTTCATTAAGTAATTCAAGCATTCCCTTAAGATCTTGTTTACAGTATTAAATCTCTTAATAAGTAGAGTAAAAGTAAATATAAAACTGAATCTTGATCAAATTATAGCACTGTCAGTTCTACAACAGCCTAATTCACTGTTACCAAGTAAACACTTTAAGAACCGAGATGTTTGGTATCTTTCTAGTCAATGAGCAAGAACCATGTTGCAGCAGAATTTGCCCCTCACATCTATTAAGATTTCATTTAAAAGAACTCCCACCCACTTTCTGCTTTCACTTACACACCAATCTGAATTCTTAAAGGAAATTGTATTACAAATGAAATTGGTTTTTCCTGAAAATCAGTGTTTGATGATAATTCTGAGACTAAATATTTCCTTGTAACTTGATTCTGTGTAAATACTATCTCTCCCTTCTTTTAGATGTATTCTCCCCAGGAAATGTATGGTCAGCTTGAATTCACTTTAAGAAAAATGTTGATTATTCAAATGAGAAATTGCAACATTCAAACACTTGCAGCCAGCTCTTTGGAGAGGCAGTGGTGTATTTACACATTTCAGCTGACACACTACAGGTTCTTTACCAGTGCAGGTAAAAGCAGGACCATATATAATTTATTAGTACTCTCTCTCTCTAATTGCTTTCCAGTAGAATTGCAGAAAGGAATTCTCACTCTCTTCTGTTTCCCCTTGGGGGTTTCCTTTGTTACAGCTTAATTCTAAGCTTTATATGGAGTTGCAGCTTTCCAAATAGAGCGTTAATTGGAAGCAATTATCCAATTATACCAGCTGTGACTATGCTGTATACCCAATTTTTACCAAGAAAAGAGCACATTCAACAGATGATTTAATATAGCAGCCTGGCATAATGAACCTGCAACGGACACTCCAATCACATAGCTAATGTCTTCAATGCCTGAAATATTCAAGAGTACATGTGTAGCTGAAGTCAGGGCAAAAAATAAACAAACAAAACAAAAAATAAAGGCTATCAGGCTTGATTTTCAAAGCAGGGCAAACATGTGTGATGTAAATTTTAAAAGTAATCCAAGAGCTTATGTTTGTTTATTATCTAAAATGCGTGAGATTTTTCCAACCGCTTGATTTTAAAAGTAGGTGTGCTTTCAACTTTAGTTTTTTAAAAACTTTTTTGATGCCTTATGTATGTGCACTGAAGGCTTATTACAGTGCTGTCCTTGAAACTGATGCTTTGGAACCACTTTAGGTACTTCTCAGATAAGCACCCAGAAGAACCTGCCTTGTATGAAATTCCACTCTGCAACCAGTAGTGTGATAATGAGCTCTGGGGTAGTCCTTTTCTGCCTGTAATCTATTCAGCTTCTCAAGTGCTGACCAAGTGCTTGCGGGGCGGGGTGGGGGGAAAGGCTTTGGCAAGGATAGTGTTGATTAAATGGGTGGGAAGTTAATCCATATGCTGTCAAGGAATATTTTTATGAGCAAAAATTCACTACTACTAACACCTGCAAAATTGGCTCGGCAAGAAAAGAAGAAAATGTTTCAGCAAATTTGTTAGCTCTATATTAAAGAAACAAAAACAAAGGAACCAAAACACTTGGCCACCAACTCTTGAGTCATCTTATTGGTGCTGTCTTGACAAAGAGATGCCATTCCTCTCTGTGCTATGATGTCACCTTTGTCCAATCATAACCTTCCTTATGAGAGTGTGGGATAACTCTCTGGAGAAAAGGTGAGTGACAGCAGCAAGCAACGCAGCAGTCACTAGGCAACAAGCTCAGCCTTCAGTGGAAGAGAATTTTCAAACATTTAACCCTCACACTGTCAGGGTTTTTTGTTGCTGATATGGCAATAATCTCTAGACAAATGGCTTAGTATGAATAATGCAGCTTTTTTTTTTTTTAAGCTATCTTTCTAAAGGCCATGAGAGGAAACTTTCTATTTAGACTAAGGACCTTACTTGGTTTGAAAAGACCGGTAAATTTGGAAATTTTTAAAACCTCTTTTTCACAAGGGTCATGATTTAACTCACATGATTATCTCCTTGGTGTCTTTAGACCCATTATTTCCTTGCCCCCCATAAGCTGGGCTGTCACACAGGTGTATGGTCTGTGCCCAACACAGAGTTAGGGGGTGAGTGGAGCTGAAATCAGCCTATGCTCCATATGTCCGCACACACCCTCGTTCAGGTATTCTCAAGAAATGTGTCTTTAACTGATTTGTCACCCTGATGCCATTTTGTAATTTGTCTGCCTGGAGTAGTGCTTTTTCCTAATTTGCACAAAGTTGTTGTATGAGTTCTCAGGTAGGGGGCCTTGCAAGTATATCTTAGTTTTCCAAGCAGTCAGAAAGTTCTGCAAGATTGTCCCTCCTCTTTTGCACTTGACTCTGCTAGAGAATTTAGCACAGGGCTAGACAGACCCAGGTGTGGACTGGTGGTATTGTTTCCAAACTGGATTTCCAGAATCATCTTGCTCAGACTGTTTGGTTTATTTCCCAAAAAGCATATTCTTCTAGAATTTCTCTCATGAAACTGGTATTTTGTTAATTTGAGAGCCCTAATTGTTTACCCTTTTTTTCTGCCCCCAGTTATACAGTATAACGATTTCCTTAAGAAGAGAAAGTTTTTTTTTAATTGAAGTATAGTTGATTTACAATGTTGTGTCATTTACAATGTTATAGTTTCTGCTATATAGCAAAGTGATTCGTTTATACATATATATCAATATATTCTTTTCCATTATGGTTTATCACAGGATATTGAATATAGTTCCCTGTGCTGTGCAATAGGACCTTGTTGTTTATCCATCCTATATGTAATAGTTTGCATCTGCTAACCCCAAACTCCCACTCCAACTCTTCCCCACAACATACCCTTGGCAACCACAAGTCTGTTCTCTATGTCTGTGAGTCAGTTTTTGTTTCATAGATAAGTTCATTTGTGTTGTATTTTAGATTCCACATATAAGTGATATCATATGGTATTTGTCTTTCTCTTTTTGTCTTACTTCACTTAGTATGATAATCTCTAGGTCCATCCATGTAGCTTCAAATGGCATTATTCCATTCTTTTTTATGGCTGAGTAATATTCCATTGTATATATATATATATACCTAATCCTCTTGATCTATCGATGGACATTTAGGTTGTTTCCATGTCTTGGTTATTGTAAATAGTGCTGCTATGAACATAGGGGTGCATACATCTTTTCGAATTATAGTTTTGTCCAGATATATGCCCAGGAGTGGGATTGCTGGATCATATGGCAACTCTCTTTTTATTTTTTTGAGAAACCGCCATACTGTTGTCCATAGTGGCTGCACCAATTTTCATTCCCACCAACAGTGTAGGAGGGTTCCCTTTTCTCCAAACCCTCTCCAGCATTTGTTTTTTGTAGACTTTTTTTTTTTTTTTTTTTTTGCGGTACGCGGGCCTCTCACTGTTGTGGCCTCTCCTGTTGCGGAGCATAGGCTCCGCACGCGCAGGCCCAGTGGCCACGGCTCACGGGCCCAGCCGCTCCGCGGCACGTGGGATCCTCCCGGACTGGGGCACGAACCCGTGTCCCCTGAATCAGCAGGCGGACTCTCAACCACTGCGCCACCAGGGAAGCCCTTTTGTAGACTTTTTAATGGTGGCCATTCTGACTGGTATGAGGTGGTACCTCATTGTAGTTTTGGTTTGCATTTCTCTAATAATTAGTGATGTTGAGCATCTTTTCATGTGCCTGTTGGCCATCTGTATGTCTTCTTTGGAGAAATGTCTATTTAGGTCTTCTGCCCATTTTTGGATTGGGTTTTTTGTGTTTATTGTTATTGAGTTGTATGAGCTGTTTGTATATTTTGGAAATTAAACCCTTGTTGGTCGCATCATTTGCAAGGATTTTCTCCCAGGCCGCATGTTGTCTTCGTTTTGTTTATGATTTCCTTTGCTGTGCAAGAGCTTGTAAGTTTGATTAAGTCCCACTTGTTTATTTTTGCTTTTATGTCTATTGCCTTGGGAGACTGATCTAAGAAAACATTGGTATAATTTATGTAAGAGAATGTTTTGCCTATATTCTCCTCTAGGAATTTTATGGTGTCATGTCTTATATTTAAGTTTTTAAGCCATTTGGAATTTATTTTTGTGTATGCAGTGAGTGTGTGTTCTAACTTCTTTGATTCACATGCAGCTGTCTAACTTTCCCAACACCACTTGCTGAAGAGACTGTCTTTTCCCCATTGTATATTCTTGCCTCCTTTGTTGAAGATTAATTGACTGCAGGTGAGTGGGTCTAAAGAACAGAAATCTTTATTATTATTTTAGTTAGATAATAAATCAATTAGCAGATACTTATTAAGTGAGTTTCATGAGGACAGTCGGTACCATGTTTTCTCTCTCAGTGCCTGGCACATAGTAAATGCACATATATCTTTGCATAATTAATTAATGGTATTCACTTGGGGGACTCCAATAGGAGAATTATATATACTCCATTAGAATTGTAAGACGCTTGCAAGTTAACTAATACAAGACTCATTTTGCAGTTGAGGAAACTGAGACTCAAATAACTAACCAATTCATAATCTAGTTAAAAGTGTGACCAGATTTCCCTATAATTAAGTCAATGTGAAGTTAATTTAGCTCACAAACATGTAGGGGGCAAAGATCATTTCCACTGACTTGTTATATGCCTTATCTAGTATTGTTAAATCTGTCCTCAAAAAAAAAAATATGTCTTCAACATGTTGGTGCTCATATATTTGAGGACTATACTGAGGTTTAAAAAATAAAGTCAGATCTTGTTCGGAAGTAAACAGGTTCATCAGGGCCACAAACCCAAAACCGTCTTTTTATATATATATAAATTTATTTATTTATTTATGTATTTATTTTTGGCTGTGTTGGGTCTTCATTGCTGTGCGCGGGCTTTCTCTAGTTGCGGTGAGCAGGGACTACTCTTTGTTGCAGTACGCAGGCTTCTCATTGTCCTGGCTTCTCTTGTTGCAGAGCACGGGCTCTAGGCACAGACTTCAGTAGTTATGGCACATGGGCTCATAGTTGTGGCTTGCGGGCTTTAGAGCTCAGGCTCAGTAGTTGTGGCACACGGGCTTAGCTGCTTCGCGACATGTGAGATCTTCCTGGACCAGGGCTCGAACCCATGTCCCTTGCATTGGCAGGCAGATTCTTAACCACTGCACCACCAGGGAAGCCCCCAAAACTGTCTTAAGACTTTTGTGTCTCTAGGGATTGGTTCAATATTTGGCTTATGACAGGTGCTCTATAAATTTTTGTTGAAAGAATAAAAGGGTAAAATAAAAAAATAAGTTTTTAAAGCTCTTGTTATAGGGGAGATTTGCCTGTATTTTAAGTTTTGAAGAAGTAGCTGGCTATAGCCATGTGAACCAGTGAACAGAAGGGCCTTTGAAGCCCTGAGAGCAATTTAAAGCAGCAAATGGATATGTAAAACAGCATTCACTGTTCAAATCAATCCCAAGGGGAGACTGAACAGCCAAAATATCATGACCGGGTAGAACACTGTCTAAAGGGCATTACAGAGTGGATTGAATATAGAATAGCCTCCAGTTTCATTAATTTGAGTCTGATCAACTAAACACTCTTAAAAGTGAAATTTATAAGAAAAGTAGGAAAATAAATACATAAAACAAAAATTCAATGTACCAAAACTTATGGGATGCAGCTATAGCAGTACTAAGAGAAAATTTATAGCTAAATGCCTATTTTAGAAATGAAGAAAGATGTCAAATCAATAACCTAATCTTCTCCCTTAAGAAACTAGAAAAAGAAGAGAAAACTAAATCCAAATGAAGCAGAAGAAAAGAAATAATAAAGATTAAAATGGAAATAAATAAAATAGAAAACCAATAAAGAAAAGTAATGAAATAAAAAGTTGGTTCTTTGAAAAGATCAAGAAAACAGACAAATTTTAGCTCAACTGACCAAGAAAAAAATATATATAGAGAGAGAAGACACAAATTACTCATATCAGGAATAAAATAGGACATTGCTACCAATCTTACAGAAATTAAAGGAATTATAAAGAAACACTTGAGCAACAGCATGTCTGTAAATTAGAAACTTAGATGAAATGGATGCATTCCTAGGAAGACCCAAAACCAAAACTGATTCAAGAAGAAAATAGAAAATAAATGTGTGTACATATTTTTTTCAGGAAGAGTATTTTCCCTTTTTTAAAAACTATGTTTTTAGAGCAGTTTTAGGTTCACTGCAAAATTGAGACGAAGTGACAGTGATTTCCCATACCTCCTGCCCTGGCATATGCATAGCCTCCCCCATTATCAACATCCTCCAGAGTGGTACATTTGTTACAGTTGATGAACTTACATTGACACATCATAATCACCCAAAGTCCATGGTTTACCTTGGGGTTTACTTCTGGTGTTGTACGTTCTATGGGTTTGGACAAATTTATAATGGCATATCTCCATAATTATAGAATCATAGAGAGTTTCTTCACTGCCCTTAAAATCCTCTGCACTCTACCTATCAATGCCTTTCTCCAACACCAAACCCTGCCAACCACCAATCTTTTTACTGTCTCCATAGTTTTGCCTTTTCCAGAATGTATTATGGTTGGAATCATAGCCTTTTCAGATTGGCTTCTTTCACTTCGCAGTATGCATTTAAACTTCCTCCATGTCTTTTCATAGGTTGAGAACTCCTTTCTTTTTAGCGCTGAATAATATTCCACTGTCTAGATGTATCACAGTTTATTTACCCATTTACCTATTGAAGGACATCTTGGTTGCTTCTAAATTTTGGCAATTATGAATAAAGCTGCTATAAACATCTGCGTGAAGTTTTTTGTGGACATAAGTTTTCAGCTCCTTTGGGTAAATATCAAGGAGCTCAACTGCTGGATTGTATGGCAAGAGTACATTTAGTTTTGTAAGAAGCTGCCAACTGTCTTCTGAAGTTGCTGTACCACTTGACATTTCCAGTAGCAATGACTGAGTGTTTCTGTAGCTCAATATCCTCACTAGCATTTGGTATTGTCAGTGTTCTGGATTTTGTCCATGCTAATAGGAGTGTAGTGGTACATCTTTGTTTTAACTTCCATTTTCCTGATGATATATGATGTGGAGCATCTTTTCATATTCTTTTTATCATCTGTATATCTTCTTTGGTGCAGTATCTGTTAAAGTCTTTGGCCCATTTTTAAATTGGGTTGTTTGTTTTCTTATTGTTGACTTTTAAGAGTTCTTTGCATATTTTGGATAACTGTCTTTTATTAGATGTGTCTTTTGCAAATATTTTCTCCCAGTCTGTGGCTTGTCTTCTCATTCTCTCACCCTTGTCTTTTGCAGGGCAGAAAGATTTAATTTTAAGAAAGTCCAGTTTATCAATTATTTCATGGATCATGCCTTTGGTATTGTATCTAAAAAGTCATCACCACACCCAAGGTCGTCTAGATTTTCTCCTGTTATTTTCTAGGAGTTAACAGTTTTGTGCTTTACATTTAGGTCTGTGACCCTTTTTGTGAAGGGTGTAAGGTCTGTGTCCAGATTCTGTTTTTTTTACATGTGGAAAAATATTTTCCTTTTAAGAATCATTTTTCTTCTAGATGTGGTATATATATACAATTGAATATTACTCAGCATCAAAAAGAATGAAATAATGCCATTTGCAGCAACATGGATGGACCAAGAGATTATCATAGTAAGTGAAGTCAGAGAAAGACAAATACCATATGATATCACTTATATGTGGAATCTAAAATACAATACAAATCAACATATCTACAAAATATAAAGAGACTCACAGACATAGAGACCAGACTTGTGGTTACCAAGGGAGAGAGGGGGTAGAGAAGGGAAGGAGTGGGAGTTTGGGGTTAGCAGAGGCAAACTGTTACATATGGGATGGATAAACAACAAGGTCCTACTGTACAACACAGGGAACTATATTAAATATCCTGTGACAAGCCACAATGGAAAAAAATATGAAGGGCTTCCCTGGTGGCACAGTGGTTAAGAATCTGCCTGCCAATGCAGGGGACACGGTTTTGAGCCCTGGTCCGGGAAGATCCCACATGCTGCAGAGCAACTAAGCCCATGCACCACAACTACGGAGCCTGCACTCTAGAGCCTGCGAGCCACAACTACTGAGCCTGTGTGCCACAACTACTGAAGCCCATGCTCTGCAACAAAGAGAAGTCACCACAATGAGAAGTCTGCACACCGCAATGAAGAGTAGCCCCTGCTCGCCACAACTAGAGAAAGCCGGAGCACAGCAACAAAGACCCAACACAGCCAAAAATAAATTAAATAAATAAATAAAATTTTTAATAAAAATGAAAAAGAATATGTATATGTAAAACTGAGTCACTTTGCCATACAGAAGAAATTAATACAACGTTGTAAATCAACTATACTCCAATAAAATTTTTGAAAAAAATCATTTTTCTTCCAATGTTCAAAGTAGGTATAGATAAAGTGCAGATAAACAAAAAAGAGGAAAATAACTCCATGATCCAAAGAGAATTGATAGCATTTTGAAGTAAACATTCAAATATGTGCTATATAGGTACATAACAGGATGTTAAAAAGGGACTCTTTCTGCTTACTTTTGGCTGAAGCCCTACAGGTGGATAACAATACAATAGGTACCCAAGAATCCCACATCCTAAATATTCAGATTAAGTTGCTGTGATGCCTAGGCAAGGGTAGACTGAGAGATTATGAAATAGGTTCTGCCAGAATTGAGCAATCACCCCACCAGCCTAAAAAGTAGGGGTTGAAGAGTAGTGAGAGAAAATGTCATGGAGGGCCTTGTTGGTGGGCTGGGTCCCACCCCACCTCCCAGGGGGAGAAAAGTACATCCCCTCATCCGAAGCCAAGCGAGAGGGGCTTCCAAGACCCACTCAGAGAGCTAGACACGTCCTTCTGGAGCTTGGGAACTGGTGTCTGCCTTTTATCAAGAAAAGCCCGCAGATGAGAGACTGTGGCTGGACCTAAGCCTACCCGACAGCAAGGAGAGAGAAGGGCTGCACTGCCATGGTGGCAGGCCAGGATGTGTGAGCTTCGCCAGGGCCATGTGGATCCGAGGAGGGGTCTAGCCTGAGTTATTTAAAAAAGGGACCACAGGGACTTCCCTGGCGGTCCAGTGGTTAAGACTCCAAGCTTCCACTGCTGGGGATGCGGGTTCGATCCCTGGTGGGGGAAATAAGATCCCGCATGCTGTGGGTCGCGGCCAAAATTGAAAAAAATAATAAAAGGGGACCACTTAAGAGGATACCTGAGTGGGAGGGCAAAGGGCCCAAAGGATAGGGTTAGTGTAAGGGAGATGGCTGGAAACCCCATGGGTGGAGGGGAGAACTGGAAGCTTCCACCTGGAAGAGAGACAGCGTCCTTAAACAGTGAATTTTGGGAGCAACCTGCAAAGGCATGTACCAGAGAAAGAGGCTGCAAGGTGCATCTACCACACACGCAGGAGCCAATGAAGGATCTGGCTGAGCCTGCCGGGGAAGACTGCCCTTCCCCCGCTGCCATCCCAAGGGCCCTGCCTTGGATGGGGTTGGAGCTGAAGGGAAGATGAGGCGCTATGAGAGGGAAGACAGCACTACTAAGCTTTCCAGGAGTCCAAGTTCGCAACAGGTTGGCCTGGAGGAGAAGATTCCCTTTAAGTGGAAAAGTTCAGATTGGACTGAATTATCGAATTAAGACCGCCCAACTGACTGAAAGGGATCATAAAAGCTTTGAGACCTGCCTGAGACTTCATCCAGGCACAGGAAAAGGACAAATCCAGAAAGTAGGTTTGAAGTAAATGTGGGAGAAGGAAAACAGTTGCTTTGTTATCACACTTGTGCCCATCTTAATCAACAAAATAGTAACAAGTATAAGAAATATTTTTAAACAGGTATTGGATCATACTGGGTTCTTATGTAAATTAAATGTTTGATGTTTGGCATATAATAGCATAATGCTTGGCACATAATAAATACCATATAAGTGTTAGCTATTATTTTTCTTAATAAGAAGACTAACATTCTAACCTGCCTTTTTAATTTAACAATATATCCTAAATATATTTTCATGTTAATAAGTACAATTATGGCATATAACCAGAATGAGATCCACAATGTCTGTTTTATTCACTAACGTATCCTATTTACAACAGTGCCTAGCACATAGCAGGTAATCAATTGCTAAATGAATCATTTCAAGTGGCTCTAATGTGTTGTTGTATGGAATGTACTATATTTATTCATTGATCTCCTGTTATTGGTTAGAAAACATTGGAAACAACCGCATCTAGGTGGTTTCCAGTCTTTCATGATGATAAACCAAACTCTAACAAATGTCCATATTTTTGGATCTTCGTGTACCTCCTTCATTATTTTCTTGGTATAAGTTCTTAGAAGAGGAATTGCTGTTAAAGGGTATGAATGTTTTATTAAAACTTTGAAAATTGCCAAATTGCCCTCTGGAGGGAGACTATGGAAGAATTAGGAATTTCCAAGTACAGAGATTATTTTTTTTATCTTTGTATAGCTCTGATATTTCCCAGTTCCAAGAGTTTTGGCATGGCTTCAACCAAGAAGGCTTTCTGCGAGGTTGAAAATTAAAACACATTTCGGGAACTTTTTCTAGGACATAGTTGACTGAATGAAATGGAAGGGAAAACAAAGCAATTCAGCCGCGGTGAGTAACTCCACAGCCCAGGAAGCCTCAACTTGGAAGAGAATAGATTCCTCTCCAGGCATCACAGAGAAGAATTATAAGTCAAGAATACAACTAACTGTTTACTGAGCACCCACGAGGAATGGCACTGTTCTGGCTGTTGCGGACACACGATGCCCAGTACGTGCTATTCCACAGCACTGACCACTTCAGCATGTGGTGGCCTCTCTCTGCTACCCCCTCCCTTCCCTTCTTTCCCTGCCTTCCAGCCCCCATGCCCAGAATGTAAGCTTTCCAGGGAACGGCCTTTGTTTATTTCATCTTGCATCCCTGGCACACAACAGGAAAAATGCAGTAGATGCAATGCATGTTTGTAAAACTGAACAGAACTCTCCCTAGGAAAATTCTAGAGGGGCTGGCACAAAGTCTGGAAAACATACACATGTACACACATTTGAATGGCTAATGCCAAATGTGAGAAGCTCAACCGCTGTCATCTTGAGTTCTCACACGAGAAGCTCAGGCAGATACTGAGTTTTGAGCCCCTTCTCAGATCAGTCTTCTGACCCAGATTTGTTCAGTAACAGGATCTAGTTAGACTAGATGACTGTGATGAAGTTTCACTCTGCTCCCTTATGTGGAATAGCAGACAAATATTGAAGCCCACATAAGCTTGAGACCCTGAGCCAAGCAACCCTAAAGATTGCATACCTCCCTTAGCACTTGTGTGTTGAATCTGCATTCGGGGCTTTGGCACGTTCTCTGGACGTTGTCAGTGGGTGAAGCTATATGGTGGAGATGACTGGATGCCTACCCAGTGTCCATTCACTCCTGCTTCTTCACTATGGAACCCATTATTATTAGAGATAGCAAAGTACCTAATTAAAAAATTACATTTCTAGGCCTGCTTTGAGGACAGGGGTAGCCAATGAGATATAAAGGGAGTTGTTGGGTGAGACTTCCAGGAACACTCCTAAAGGAGCCCTATTCATCTACTATGTGGTTTTGCTCTTCATGACTTCCTCCCTTCTCTCTTCTTGTTACCTAGGTCACAGATACAGTAGCTGGAGCTCCAGCAGCCATCTTGTGACCATGAACTTAAGGATGGAAATCAGTACTAGGCATGTTAGAGCAGAAAGGATAGGAGATTTGGAAAAACCAGCCCAAGCCTGCCTGCTTCCAGATTTATTTTACCTGAGAGATAAACAAACCCCTATCTTGTTTAAATACTGTCACTTGACTCTGTTAGTAGAGGCTAACTGTAATTGCTATGGGGATGACTTTCTATGGAATGAAGGGCACAGTAGGCATTTGGAAATTTTTTTGGGGGGGTGGTTGTACTTTTTTGCTGTCACAGTAAATGACACTACTTGTATTTAGTAGAGAGCCTGGGATGTGCTGTCATAGATGTTCATGCAGAATTAAAATGACAACAACAATGTTTATAATTACCTGTGCCTCAGACATAACTATATTTTACGTATAAATAAAATGTATAATTTGCATGGTTTCAGACACACTTAATTTTCCAGGAATGCAACTGCCATGTGAAACAAAGAAATCTTGTACTTTGTTTTTTGGACCTTTACTAGGATTTGTTCACAGCACTAATTATATGCAGCATGACACAACCGTATTGATCTACGTTTATAGCTGTCCCGTTCGTGGTGAATGTATGAATAATTACATTTGTCTCTTTCATCTTATCTTCTAAGGTAGTTGGGCCCAAGCTTTTCCATATTGAAATACATATTACTTTATTACAAATGACCTCCCTTTTATTTCTCCTCTGAATCTTTCCAGTCAAGGCAGTATGCTGATCTTATTTTTGAGAAGGTATATATGGGTAGGTTATATTATCTATACATTGCATCTCAGGGTCATAACATTTGTTTCATAAAAGAAGGAGAAATGCATTGGTTTTGACATTGTGCCTGTTGTCCCAATTGATCAGACTATTACACATTCAGCCTTTGTCGGCCTTCTTCGCTTTCATGCTAAGAGGCAGAAAGGACTGGCAATAGAGAGCTGAGTGGGGTTTATATGTCAGAGCAAAACAGGCATGATTTTTACATTCGTCAGTAGCAAGCCTGGCTTTGGGCATAAATACAGAAGATGCCTCATGTGCAATGTCATTTGAGAGTTAATTGTTTCTGAGAGTTAAGTATCAATATTAATCTGTGACCTACCATGACAACTCTATACACATTAGTTTATCAGAGGACACAGAATTAGGACAGAACTATCTATTGATAGAGGGGGAGCCAGGGCAAGACACAGTTCTGGAACTCCAGGGACTCGGAAAGGAAGGGATGGGGAGTTGAAGAAACCACAGAGGTCATCTGGGGGTAGGGAGAGTGCCAGGGGAAGCAGCACGGCCAGGGGCATTGAGGGGACTTGCAGCCTGCACGGCCAGCCCACGGTTCGCCCTGGTCACCCCGCTGGAGTGACTGAATTAGCCACATCTCACACGCCTTAATTGGAGCAGATAATTGGTGAGCTGGCTTTGTGCACAGGAAATGTGTTCGGATAAACTTGGCCGAGTGGAACAGGAAGAATGGGGACCACCTGATTTCATCTTGTGCCAAGGAGGGAGATACAAAGCAGCAGTGTCTCCTGTGGAGCCTGGCCCAGGCAAAGCAAGGGGACAGAGAACCTGTGCAAACTGCAGGCCAGTGGGATCTCCCTGGACCAGATGATGGTCAGGAACTCTGGGACTGGGCTCAGTAATTAAGCTGCTTTGTGACTTTGAGCAAGTAATTTAACCTTTCTGTGTCTGTTTCCTCGTCTGTAAAACAATTGAGGGGAAAGAAAATGTTATGACCTCCTTAAAAATCATGTCACTTCATTCCATCCAATCACAGATGTGGCTTGATTGCCTCCTCTGTGGGTAGAACTATGCCAGGGGCTGTGCATGCTTCCCTGAATGCCCATAGGAGTGAGAGGGGTGTAAAACAAACACATATAAACAATATTTGCAGGGCAGTGAAAAATCTTTACCCTTACCACAGATAAATCTCAACTAACTTGCACTTCAGGTTGGGCTATATCTTGATCAAATCTCCTGGTCCAGCCCTTTGGCCATCTTCTTTCAGAGGTGCCTGGGAGAAGGACTGTTCAGAGATGGCATGTTGCCAGGACAACAGAAACCAAACACTGGAGAAGGTGTCATCGTTTTTGAGGACGTGGTGAGTGATGTGTTTGCCTGATGACCACCCTGTGACTGTCCGGGGCCCTTTTCCCACTACGTTTTAGAATCTTCGTTCTTAGAAAACCCTTTGTTTTGAAATGTGTTCAGGTCCAGAAAGTAAGTGAGGATCAGTCAGTAATGTCCCCAGTGTGAGCTCTGGAATAGCACCCTCTTTTGCTCTTGGCTTACGATGACTGTTTCCTGGGGATTTCCAACCTGAACTGCAAGGATCCCAGGCCCCAACTCGTGCCCACATGGAGAGCAGGGACGCCTGAATTTCTTGCATGACTTTCTCCGTCCAGCAAGAGGTAGATAAAGGGCGTCCAGAGACTGAGCTTGTGTGACCCTGAGCAAGTCTCTTTACTCCTCTGAGTATCAGTGTAGCAACTGAGGCACTTAGTAACTTGTGTTCTTAAGGAAACAATTAGAACAAGTTACCAAAGCACACCGAGTACCCGTTTGTAACAGACATTATTATTCTTTTGCTTTTTGCTCAAGATTTATTTTTCATGATCTAACAGTTACTTAAGTGAGTATTTTCTCTTAGTAAAATCATCTGACTTAGAACTGTTCACGAGTAATACTACCATTTGTTAAAAATGTTTAAATACGGAAATGCATTTTTATTTTTCTTATTAAACTTGGTTATCATGCATAACAGTCTGAATTATAGACAGTGTAATCCCATAAAAGTGGTAAAGTGGAAAAAAATTGACCTAGCTGTAAAAATCATCAAACATCTCCAAAGAGGAAATAAATCAGAAAGTCTCATGTCATTCCCACGACTAGCTTGTAATGGATTTATTAATCACAGATTCCATAATAACATTTTCCTCACTGGGCTGTTGTGAGGATTCAATGAGAATATTAATGCGCAGTGGGCATCTAATAAATGATAGTTATTAATACGTTTATACTCTCAAAAATGGACACACACCTACAATCAGGCACATGCACGCATGCACGCGTGCGTACACACACACACACACACACACACACACACATAAACTCTTCTTGTCCTTTTAGAGAGAATCCAAATCTGGTGGAGTTGAATGGATACACCCCTCACAGTCTGAGCACGAAAGGTGGCCATCTATCGTTTCCTTTTTGGGGTGTGGGTCATTATCTGAGAACAGTAAATATCCTTGAGAGCCTGTGGGAGTCCAGCCCCGGCTAGGTCAGCCTCTGAACTCACACTTGCAGGCTAACTGAGAAAACAAACCCTATGAGAATGAAAAACAATCCACGACTGCACTTGAGGAAGTAATAACTGGTTCTGTGGAGCAGGTGGGGTTTGGGCTTCATAATCTGTCTGGAACAGTCTATGGGTCTGTGGCTGCACGTGCTGTGCAGAAAGGCCTTGTGGGAGAGATACATGTGTGTCCTGGGCATGGAGGAGAAGAGAAGCTATTTGTGGGGTGGGAAGAGATTTGAAGGACGGAAAAAGTCAGCTTCCTCCCTGATAGATGGACCAGGGGCCTGACGATGTAGCTTTTACAGTGCTATAGAAAATGATGTCTTGGATGGTCCCACACAGCCTTGCGAAGGGGCAAATTTGGGCCCTGTGTGTCTTGTGGTGTTCTGTCAGCCACCAAGTACTGACCTGTCCTTTCTCCTCCCATCATACCACCTTAACTAAAGTGTGACATCAGGTGAAAGATGTGGATTTACAGATAAACCTGGCCACGTGAATTTTCAACAGCAAACAAATGGGCAAATGTTATAGTCTCTTATGCTCTGTCTACACCTTTTTCTCCCCTCTCTACCTTCTGTCCTCGCCCAATACTCCTGGCTTCTTTTCCTTCCTGGAAACGAGGGCTCAGTCTAAGGAAGGGCTCTGTGTTCTGTCACTTACGTGGTAGAGTGAATCATGGCCAGCCAATATGCATGTACACACATCCCGTGAGTGTGCACGCCTGCTTTGTACAGCCTGAGGAACCCCCATGCAGCCACCCACTGGATTGACAGTGAGAACTTTCCAGCTCCCTCACAGGGGCATGTGCATTTAAACTATATTTCTAATATAATAAATTTATTTGTCCACTGGAAAAGACATTTTCATTTGGGAGATAAGTGCAGGGATGGGAGGAAGTTTATAAAGACAAGACTCACATCAATCAGCTGATTAGTTAATTTATTGAACAAACAGGTACGGAGTGCCCACTGTGCTCCGTGGTCCATGTGCAAGGTTGGCCTTGGAACCAGTGCCAGGCCATCAGACTCTTCCTTCTCTTTCTCTTCTCTCCAGCCTCATCACCACTGTCTGGGTGAGATTCCCGCTCCCTCTCCTGGAACGATCGATGCTGCAGTTTCCTAACTGGTCTCACTGCCTCCAGCTTCTCCAGTTATTTCTTCTTCTTATGAACTTAAGCACATATTTCTCTGCTAAAACCCTGTTAGTGGCTGTCCCCTGGCTACAGCCAGAGTCCTGGCTCTCCCTGGGGTGCACTCTCTTCTCTAGCCCTGTCTGCAGCCTCTGCCCATGTAACGGGCTCACTAGCCACACCCCCTCCTTGTTTCTTTTTCCCAAATACAATATGTGCTTACAACATGGCTCTCACATGCTGTTCCCTGTGCCTGGAATGCCTTTCTGCTCATTCCCCTCCAAGCCTTCCGTTAAACCGCAGGACCATCCTGTATCGCTGTCTTTCTCTCACACCCCACATCCCGTCTGCCAAGAAACCAGGTGGATTTCAATATGCCTCCTTCAGAATACACCCAGAAGAATCTGTCTAGGACCCACTGTCTCCGCTGCTGCTGACCTCCGAGACAATCCTCTCTCACCTTGATCTCGGCACTAGCTTCCAAAGTGGACCCTGCTTTGGCCCTTGCCCTCCCCCCCACCCATGGGTGCTCTCAACACAGCAGCCAGAGTGGCCTTCTTAAGACACCAGTCAGATCACATCGCACCTCTGCTCAAAACCCTCCAAAGCAATGGTGGGCTGGAGGAGCTCGTCCCAGCTGGTGAGACACCACGCCCACACGTCTCCCCTACTGTGTCAGTGGTGTCACGTTGGTAGCTTAGAATAAGCTGTGGTGGGAGTATTTACACCACAGAAATAGGCAGACGCTAAAAAAACAGGGCTTCTTTTTTTTGTGACTATTTACCAGCACACCACTGCTCCGAAGGTGACCCACTTCTCTCAGAGTAAAAGCCAGAGTTGTTACAACTGCCTGCAAGACCACCTGTAAATGACTGCTTCTCCAATTCCCTCCCCTTTGCTCCAGCCACATGGGCCTCCTGCCTTTCCTCAAATGCGCCAGCACATTCTCACTTCGGGGACCAGCCCTGCCTGCTCCCTGTGCCTGGAACACTTCCTCCAGATACCTGCACCCAGGGGGTCTGCTTATTCCTGCTCTTCCTGGAAGTCCTTGCTCAAGTCTCACCTTCTCAGTGAGGCTCAACTGACCACCTCACCATAAACTCTACCCCCTCCCCAGCTGTCCTGAAAGCGTTCTAGCCTGTAGGTATTGGCTGTATTTATTATTCATGCTCTGTGTCCCCCACCACAGCACCACCTCCACAGAGGGTAGGGATTTGGGACTGTTTCTTTCCTAATGCGTCCCGGTGCCTGGAACTGTGCCCAACACACAGGGCACTCAGTAAGCGTTTATTGGCTGACAGGCCGACTGAATCTCCAAATGCCCACCTCCTCTGTAAATCCTCCCTAACCTCGGTACTTTCCTCCTTTCCATTCACAAAAGGTCCAGATTCTTTTCCTCTGTGTTAGCGCAGAGCCTCTTTGTACCTGTAGCTGCTGAAGTGCTTTTGCTGTATCAGTATGATGTTATGATCTGCCTCCCCCGACAGATGGCTGTTTGTGGGCTCTTGAAGGTGCTTCCACCACCTATCCCAGGGCCTGGAACCCGCCCCCCCCAACAACAACTGGTACCTGTTCAATGAACGCATGAAGGTGTAAATGAATGGTGGTCAGAATGTAGTTCTCTGGTGGAGTCCTATTCTCACCCGGGGCCCCCTCTGGTGATGGCTCTGCTGGGAAGGCCTGCAGCTGAGAGACAGCGAGCCCTCCTTTTCTCATCCTCTGCCTCAAGCCCCGTGTCTTCTGAGGCCTTGCTCACGGAGCAGGAATTTGGCCCCGAAGAGCGCCCAGGATGTGCTGGGGAATCCCCTCCCAGGGTTGCCAGAGCAGATGGCACGACCTCTTCGGCGTCTTCCGAAGGCCGCCTCTCATGGCTCAGGAGGCTGCGAGCCAGAGGGACCCCTCATCTGTCCCAGGGAAGCCCTGTCCACCAAGGCCCGCTTCCTTCCTGCTCTGCCCGCCCAGCCTACCCAGGACAAAGGAAGGGCTGCGCCCTGCGGAGAGGCGTGACTTGTCTCCTTTCCCAGCCGCCAGGTGAAGAAGAAGGGTCCACACCCTAACTCTAAGCCGCAAGGGAATACAGGACGTCCCATCGCATCCTGTAAAATGACTAATTTTCCAGTTACTAATTTGCCTTGCCAGTTCTGTTCAAACAGGCTAATTGTTTCCCCAAAAAGACTCAGGTGTAGTGGGATGAGGTCACTAGGGACGTGCCTAAACAATTACAAACACTAGTCATAGGCGCACTGAAAGACTCGTAATCAGCCAGTCGGACTGTCGTCTGATTTTTATCTTTCCTAAACAAATTCGGTGAGTGCGCGCCCCCTGCTGGCAACAAGAGATTATACCATGCAGAAAGAACCACTGCGGAGCCAGTGACGCCTTCTCTGGGGAGAGTAATCGGGCGTTAGGGGATGCTTTTGGAACATTCTCAGCGGGGCGTATTAATGGTTATTTCTCAATAACTGTTGATGGAAATATGAAATAAAAGTGATTATTATAATCCATTCGTAACTATGATCTTGGAATGTGTGAATTTTAATCAACAGTGAAAAATCCCGCCAAGGCAGAAAAAAGGGGAAAATTGATCCTTGGTCTGATAATGAAAGAAAACATAACTTTGAGAGTTTCCATATATTTTCTGCTTTTACACTGTGGGTATTATATTCTGTCTTTGTTCACCTAGGACAGTTCAATTTTTTTATTACGGAAGTTTTCAAATATACACAAAAATAGGGAGAAGAGAACAATATTTCCATATACCCACCACACAGGTTCTGGAATTATCAAGATTTTGTCACTCTTGCTTTATGTATCCCATTCATTTTTCAGTTGCCTTTTTTTCTCCTTAAATATTATAAGCCAGACATCATGTCACTTTATCCTGAATACTGAAGTATGCGTTTCTAAAAACTGGGCATTTTCTTACCTAACCATACACAATAATTACACCTAAAAATCCCTTGGAGTCATCTAAATGCCCATACAAGCAGTCTACATTCAAGTTTCCTTGAATATAAAACTTGTTTTGCAGTTGTTTGCTTTCTCTCTCTCTCCTCCTGCCTCCTTCCCTCTTAATTGACTTATCCTTATATATAGTGAAATGCACAGGTATTAAGCATACAGTTCAGTGAGTTTTGATAAATGTATACACCTGGTAACCCATATCCTTATCAAGATAGTTTTTTAAATTGAAGTATAGTTGATTTACAATGTTGTTTCAAGTGTACAGCAAAGTGATTCAGTTATACACATGTACACATATCTATTATTTTTTGGATTCTTTTCCATTATAGGTTATTATAAGACATTGAATATAGTTCCCTGTGCTATACAGTAGGACCTTGTAAGAAAGAGAACAGTTCTATCACCTCAGAAAGTTTCCTCCTGTGCCTTCACAGTAAACTCTTCCCTCACCCCCAACCACTGCTCTGATTTCTTTCATTGTGAATAAGCTCTGCCTGTTCCAGAATTTCATATAAGATGGAAATGTGCAGTATGTACTTTTTTGTGTACAGCTTCTTGCACTCAGCATAATGTTTTTGAAGTTCATCCACGTTGTTGCATGTTCCCTTTATCGTAAGTTGCAGTCCATAACATGCGAGTACCACAATTTGCTTAGGCACACTCCTGTTGCTAGACATCTAAATTGTTTCCAATTTGGGCTGCTAAGAAAATAGCTGCTGTGAATACTTTTGTGTAACTCTTTTTGTGGACGTATGTTTTCATTTCTCTTGGGTAAATACCCTGGAGTGAAATAACTAGTTACAGCAAATGTGTATGTTTAACTTTGTAAGAAAACCCCAAGTCTCTTCTCAGAAGCACCCCTGCTCTTCCTTTTCTTATGTTCCAATAGTCCTACACTCTGCATATGTCCATCAGCTCCTCTGTAGTGTTGCTTAACTTCTCCCTCTAACTCCTGGGTTTCTTATAAACTAGAAGTTTGGTCTAAAATCCAGATGAGATTCAGTTTAAATACTTTGGCAAGTGGTGCTGTATAGGTCATCCTATACTGTATCGGAAAGTCCATAAGTGGCATGGTTGCCCCACTCTTAATTAAGACACTATGCCGTAGCTCCAGGTGGTTGTGACCTGATCCCCTCAGTGTAAACTTCCCCATCAACTCTTCATCCAGTGGTTTCAAATAATCTTTGCCTTGAGTTTTGTTAGGAATTGCAAAATGGTGATTTTTTAAAATTCTAGGGACTTCTCTGGTGGCACAGTTGTTGGGAATCCACCTGCCAACGCAGGGGACACAGGTTCGATCCCTGGTCCGGGAAGATCCCACATGCCTCGGAGCAACTAAGCCAGTGCACCACAACTACTGAGCCTGTGCTCTAGAGCCCGCAAGCCACAACTGCTGGAGCCCGTGTGCCACAACTACTGAAACCCGTGCGCCTAGAGCCCGTGCTCCGCAACAACAGAAGCCACCGCAATGAGAAGCCCGCGCACTGCAACGAAGAGTAGCCCCCGCTCGCCGCAACTAGAGAAAGCCCGTGCGCAGCAATGAAGACCCAATACAGCCAAAAATAAATAAAAATAAAGAAATAAATTTATTTAAAAAGTATTATCCCTCCATATTTATTATGTGAAATTGTTCTATAAAGAAGAAACTTCTTTTACCAACTTTCTCTCATTGTCATATAGGAAAGGCAAGAAAAATAATTATTTGTCTTTAATTTGCTAGTGAAAAATTTTAATTGGGCATATTGATTGTTAGAAACTTTTTTCATCGACATATAGTTGATTTACAATATTGTGTTAGTTTCAGGTGTACAGCATAGTAATTCAGTTTTTTGCCGATTATATTTTATTATAGGTTATTATAAGATATTGGGTATAATTCCCTGTGCTATATAGTAAATCCGTGTTGCTTATCTATTTTATGTATAGTAGTTTGTATCTGTTAATCCTATACCCCTAATTTGTCCCTCCCTCTTTCCCTCTCCCTTTTGGTAACCATAAATTTGTTTTCTATGTCTGTGACTCTGTTTCTACTTTGTATATGCATTTATTTGTATTATTTTTTAGATTTCACATATGAGTGATATCATATAGTATTTGTCTTTCTCTGTCTGACTTAGCCCTAGGCATAATATTCTCTAGGTCCATCCACATTGCTGCAAATGGCAGTATTTCATGGCTGAGTAACAGTCTACCATGTATATATACACATATATAAACTGACCTAAGAAAATATTGTTATGATTTATGTCAGAGTGTTTTGCTTATGTTTACTTCTGGGAGTTTTATGGTGTCATGTCTTACATTTAGGTCTTTAAACCGTTTTGAGTTTACTTTTGTATTTAGTAAATGAGGGAATGTTCTAATTTTATTTTACACGTAGCTGTCCAGTTTTCCCAGCTCTGATTGTTAGAAACTTTTTAAAAGGCTAAGACAAGAAAAGCTCTCATAATCAAGTATTATTCAAAAGGTAAATTTAAGAATTTGCTCACCTGGCTTTAAGAAAAAAGATACCTAATATAGAAGAACATTGATATGTTAATGGACTTGGATAAATTGTGGGCTAAAAGTAATAATTATAATGATAGCAGCTACTAACATTTATGAAACATTTCCTATTGATTTAAATTAATTACCTAATAATGATAACTCATTAATTATAGAGAAAATAAGAGTGCTAGACATTCTGTGATCGAAAGGGCCTTGCTCAAGTTAGGTGTCACTTTTCACCTTGAAGAAACTATGGATTCTTCTCTCTATTCAGTTGTCATTTCTTGAGCACTCACTGCATTAGGAAAATAAAGATGAATTAGACCCAGACTCTGTGAGACCTCAGGGGCCTAGCAGATGAATTTTGCCTCAGTAGTTCCTGGGTTTTGCCTTGCACAGATGTTCATGGCCTTCGTTATGGAAAATACAAAGAGCACCCTGAAGTTGTAGGTAACACTCCAAAGTCAGGTATCAAATGTCCTATACACAGGTGGCAAATGTGTAACTGGCTCTGGGGTGGAGGGAGCCCAGATTTGTAGCATTTGCCTATTTCCACGGTGTAAATCCTCCCATGATGGCCAGTTTCAATCTACCAACATGATGTCACTGAATGCAGAGTTGCAAAGATATGCATAGCACACTGCTGTATAGTATTGTATAGATACAATAAAAGTAATTTCAAGAGCTTAGATCAGAGTTAAATATAGTAAATATAGTAAAATAAGGAAGTGATGAGTTTTGAATGTTTATCTTTGTAATGTAACTTATTTAACGTTCATATAATTTAATCTTTAATGATGGCTGCGTTTAATAACTAACTTGCACAACTCCTGAAAATTTAACAGCTGGCTCTCTCAAGCCAGTATGAACCTGCTCCCATGCACCACTGTTTTACTTGTCACAATATTGCAGTGTAGCCATGGTAATATACAGTATGTGGCAGGGGACTGGGAATAATATGGCTGGGATGACTCTGAGCCATGGATGATCAATGACCTCAGGTCACAGTAGAAGAAAGGAGCTGGGTGTAGCACTACGAGTTACCTCAACTATAGGGGTTATTTACTTTCCTGTTACTGGTGTAGCAAATTACTCCAAACTTAGTGGTTTAAAATAATGCAAATTTGTCATCTCACAGTTTTGGAGGTTAGAAGTCAGAAAGGGGTCTCACTGAGCTAAAATCAGTCTTTGGCAGGGCTGTGTTCCTTTTGGAGGTTCTAGGGGAGAATTCTTTTTCTTTCTTTCACCAGCTTCTAGAGGCCACCTGCATTCCTTGGCTTGTGGCCTCCTTCCTCTATCCTCAAAGCCAGCAACGTTGGGCTGATTCCTTTTCATGCTGCCATCTCTTTGGTTCTGTCTTTGGAAAGCTGATTAGCAACCTTAATTCCATGTGCAACCTTAATTGTATGTACCTGAACATAGGTGCCAGAGACTAGAACGTGGATATCTTTGAGAGGCCATTTTTCTGTCTAACCTAGAATGTTAGGTCTGCAGGTAGCTCTGCACAGACAGGGCCCCCAGAGCCCTTCTGGAGAAGTTGCTTAGAGTCCTAGAAGATGAGATACACGGAAGGTTTCACAAAAGCTGCTGATTTGCCTCAGGTGATTTCAAGTGGCAATAAGTTTTATGGTGAAAATAAAACAATAGAGCACAGAGAGATGGGAAAGGGAAGTATTTAAGCAGATGCTCGGGGAATGTCTCTCTCGAGTGGCAATGGGTGGGCTAAGACCTGAATGATGAGGATGCAATCATACCCAGATCCAGGAAAGGCCAGGCCAAGTATAATGAGCAGTAGCACCAAGGAAAGGCTCGTGGTGTCTGGGGTTTAGCTCCCTCGAACCATCTTAAATAAGTTCAGTGAGTTCACTATCCAAACTCAGCTCTAAATGTCTCCTACCTAGTTCCCTCTTCCAACTAGATCTATCCTCCTAAATTCCTCCTGCAGAGAAATTCTGGAGCACCACTGGAGGAAAACAGGTACAAAGTTTCTGAAGACTGAGGAACAGAAGGAAGGGTAGTGTAGGAGGTGAAGGGTGGTAGATCGTTCTAGTAATGTACCCCAGTGAGTCAGTCTTCTCTGTGTTCATACCCTTTACAATTGATCTTTGTGCCCCTTCTATCAAGAGGCAGTGTGTATTTCTCCACTCCCATCAATCTGGTCTGGCTGTGTGATTTGCTTTGATCAGTACAATATGGCAGCAGTGATGTACAAATTCTAGAGCCTAGACCACAAGAAGACTTGAGGCTTTGCTATCGCCCTTTTGGAACATGAAGTGGGGAGGTCACAGGGACCAGACTATTAACATGGTAAGGCTTATTAACCTGCCTAAGGAATTAGGCAGGTAATTAGGTAAGGAATTAGTCAGGCTTATTAACATGGTAAGGAATATGGACCTTGTTCTAAGTGCTCTGTGGGTTCTAGAAGGTTTTAATTAATAAGTGTTATGCTTCAGAAGATCACACTGGGTGCTCTGTGGAGGAAAGATTGCAGTTGGGCAAGGATGGAAGCTGCAAGGCCAGTGGGAGGCTTTTTGAGGCATCCAGACAAGAGATGGTAGCAATGGAGGTGGAAAATAGTGGACAGATTCGAGTCCTGCTAATGGATTGGCTTGGGAAGAAAATAGTGAATAACAGTCTTCTTTCTAAAAATGCTAGGCTACATAAATACCTGTAGAATACAGTTATAAACTTAAAAAATCTAATAGATTAATTATATAAATTTGTATGTTGGATGTGACCATTTCCTCCTGTAAGACTGGGCAGCAGAGAAAACCAGAAGGGAAAAAACAACTATGAAGTGAAAACACAGAGGAGAGCAGGGGTCAGAAATGAGGTGTGAGCAGTAAAATGTTTCTGCTTCTCACCTGCACCCCACCCACCTCCTGGACCTTTCCCTTGGGTTATGAGAGAGACCCCTGTATACTTAGAGCAGCCCCACCCCCTTCCCTTTAAACAGCTCTAAAGGTATCTATTTCATGAAGGTACAAGTCCAAATAAACACCAAGGAACATAACATACCCTTTGGCATCCTTACCCCTAATCTAGGACTCATTCACCTTATTGTTTAAACTAAACAGTAAAGGGTTTACCACATGTGGGCACTGAACCTAACCGAGAAAATACAGCCTGCAGTGGAGGCGAAGGAGCTGGGTTCTAGTTTTGCTTCTGCCAGTGTCTTTCATGTGATTTTGGATAAGGTATGTCAGGGCTCTGGGCTTATTCTGTCATTCATCTGTCTTGCTGTGACTGAGATAGGCAAAGCATTAAGGCATGGCCAAAGGAAAAAGTTACAAAATTTCAAGCCCAGAATTCCCATTTTTTGTAGAGCTCCTTAAAGTTGCAAGTCTTCAGATTTTGTCTCACTGAGTACAAAATGTAAAATTTGTTTACAAAAATGTAAACTTTGGCGCTAACTGCTCAGGAAAAACTCATGCGGAGGGAAGTTCTTTTCTTTCTTTTATTCCTTCCCTACCTTCTTTTAATTTCATTGTAGAGTGACATATATTTTCCCACTGGATTAAAAAAATAAATAACAAAGACAATATGTCATAATAAAAGGCCTATAAGTTGCCTTCTTTAATCCTTTCCTTATATCCACCGATATAAGCACTCTTCGTTGTCCATTATCTCAATAATCAAGTGTGGTGACCAGCCATGGGGATGTGAAACCAGGCCAGAGAAAATCTTTACTTAGTTATCTTAATGACTGTATGGGAAGGTATTGGTGGGGTTAGCTGGTCTCCCAATGTCACTGTAATAGCTGCTGCACATAGCAGGCTATTATGAAGTAGAACGTATGATTTCAAAGGACAGAGCTTCGAAGCTTGAAACAAGTGCTTGACTTTCAGTTGTATGTAAAGATAGAGAACATATGACTCTACCGCACCAGGAAATGATGTTCACTCAGAGACTGACAATAACATCTAAGTAACGCAATGTCATAACTGGTCATTATCTGTACAACCATAGGAAGTTCCACACGGTTCTCAGTCTATAGATTCCTAACTTTAATATATTCAGATTTATTAGTTGAGATCTGGAAACAATGCATCTGACAGAACAACCAGATTAAGCAGTGGAAACATAAATTTCTCAGTTCAGTAAAATAAACTTACACAGGCTCTATAGCCAAAGTTGCACATTCTTTCTTTGGAATGTTAGTTCTGAAATGGCATTTTATTTTTAAATAATTGAAAATTCCATTACCTTACAAACCACAGAAATACACTTACAATATTTAATTCTGCCGCTTGGTGGTGCCATGGATAACTAATAATAATAATTTAAAAAAATTCTGCAAGTTTGCTGGACAGCAGGACTTGGCTATTAGCAAATTGAAAAATATAATTAACATTTTTAAAAGTCTGTAATCCTTTTACACATTATAATGGCTGAAAAGTGCATATGGGCTCAGGCTTTCACTATAAAACCCCAGGCTTACTCGTAGTCAAACAAGAAACCAGGATAGTTTTTTTAATCATGGAAATTTTCAAGCATTCTAAAATGCCAAAATAACTAACATCCCTGCCCCTATTACCTGGATAATCAATGTTAACAACCTGTCACATTTACTTGAAAAAAATTAAATGAAAATGAAGTTTATGCTCCTTTGTTCCTTTTCATTCCCCTTTCTTTTTTCTCACTAGAGGCAATCACAACCCAGAATTTGATGTGTATCCTTCCAGTTCTTGTTTCTCTATTTTTAGTACCTGTTCATGTGTCCATGAGCAGTACAAATGTTGCTTCATATTTTTTAAATGTATCTTTTCACGCTGTAGTATATACTGCAATTTGCTTTTTACATTTAACAGTGTTTTGTCATGTTGATATATACAGATATATGCAGATATATACAGATCTAGGTTATGAGTTTTAAACTGCTGTGTTGTAATTTATGGCAAACATATATTCTGAATTTATTTATTCATTCCTCTATGAACATTTCAATGTTGCAATAAATGCAATGCTTAGAATAGCTAACATATAATACGTCCTCAAAACATATTTAATGAATGAAGCGGCATAAAATGTTTCAGGCAGACTATTTTTTGCTTCAATCGTCCAGTTATTTGTCCTTAACGTCCACTCTCTCTGCCTGCGCGGCAGGGGTCATTCCCTGAAATTTCCTAAAGGTTTGTTTCCCAGTCCACTGAGAAAAGGCTCTGATGTAGTCCCCGTATGGTGGCAGGGGTGGGCGAATGGAGTGGGTAGAGAATGGACACAAAGACATCTCAGTGTCAAAATATAAGACAATGGAGGTTTGTCTGGTCTGGAGCAGGGGAGGGTGGCAGCAGCGAGCGTTATAAATTTGGGGGAGGTCTGAGAGTTTACAATGCAGGGCATGTCCGGGGCTACCATATCCGGAAAACGAGGTAGCGGAATATAGAGGTCTTTCTCTCAGTGCACCTTCTGAAAGACATAACCATCAAACGCCAGACGGTTGCCATGGGAACCAGCGGGGGAGGGCGGTGTGTCCGGCCAGAATTCTTGATGCGCTTAGAATGTTTCTTCTTCCGGTCCTCGGTTCTTCACAACCACCGCCCCTCTCCACCGTCCCCCGCCCATTCTGTGGGCTCTCATTCTCTTCCCCTTTTCATTCTCTCCTTCCCTGTTCTAGGCCGCCATCTTGGACCATGCGTCAAGATGGCGCCCCCCAGTCCCAGAGGCAGAGCCCAGGAGCGCCGGGGAGCCTGCGCGCGCACGTGCTCGGGCGCGGAAGGGTGGGGGCCGTGATGTCAAGACGTTGCCCCGCCCCCGGTGGTCGCTCCGCCCCCGGCCCCACTCCGCCTTCCTCTCACCGGGCGAACCCGGAAGTGGAGGAGGAGGTGCGGCGGCGGTGGTGGCAGAGCGGGCAGGCTCTGGCGGAACCGTACCAGGCAGCGTGTCTGGGGTTGGGGGCGAGGGGGCGGGGCTGAGCGGCCTGGGCATCCTGGCCTGGACGGGGCGGGGGAGGCCATGGCCTCGGCAGAGTTGCAGGGGAAATACCAGAAGCTGGCTCAGGAGTATTCGAAGGTACCCGTCGTATGCGGGGAGTAGGGGGTCCCCGGCCCTGCGGCCTCGGGTTGCCTTGGCAGCGACTTGTCGGGACACAGGGGGACGGCGGAGGGGGGAACGTGAGCGCGCCCCTTCTCTCTTCTCCGCCTCTTCTGTCCACCATTACCGTGCCTTCACCTGCAGCTCTCAGGAGATGGGGCCGGGCGGTGTCTGGGTCCGTGTGCGTTTCTGCGGGAAGGAGCAGGAGTTTGATTCTTCCTTCTCAGTGAACTAGCGGGCTTGGACTGGGATGTCAGAAATACTGGTTTCCGCCTCTGGTGCTGGTCGGGAGGGGACGGGGAAAGGTGAGGACCATCCCTCTACGGCTGCTTCCTCAATTTTCCCAGCCCAGCAATGGGAAGGATCAAGTTTTCTCCTTTCCCACAGGGATGATATGAGGATAAAGAGATTTATCTGCCCCCAGTCAAGTCAGGAGTGTAAATAGAGTCATGCGTGTAAACTGCTTCACCAGAGATGGATGGTTATGAATGGGTTCAGTGCTTTGGCAAGGTGTTGTCTGAAAATGAGTTTGAAAGCTTGAGTGCTAGGGCTGTGTCCTTTTATCTCTCTGTTTCTTGGATCACCTGGACTGGGGAAGAGCACCCAGCAGGTGCTCAATACATGTTGAATTAACCAAAGTAGGGACCTGTCCCTTTGTTGTATTTATGGCATCAGTATTTTAAACGATGGAACCCTTTTCTCGGAGAAGGGTGGTGCTGCTTTAATGGGTAGGGTGGTTCTGCCTCAAGAATATTCTAATGAAGTACTGAAAGCAGAATCTTACATTTTTGGAAGTTGATTCATTAGTCATTAAACTTCGTTTTCAATGATCTTGGTATTCATGGGAGCAACTGGAAGACTTAGTCCCTTTTTTACAATTTGGAGAAACTGAGACACATTTTTAAATTTCAGGTAACAAATATGCAGCAGGGCAAAATGAAATATTCTTTGAAAAATAAAACCTGTGCCTAAACATACACACGTAAGTCTTGTGACCGTCAAATGGGAACCTTTTGGGATGCTACACTTATTCCATGTGTGCTGCCATTGGCAAAACTTCTTGTGTTTCCATTTGAATTTGCCTTAAGGGCCTGTGGCATGATGTTAGTGATGGCAAGTTTTTATCCTTTGAAGGAATATTTTTTTGTTTGAAAGGGCCAGAACTTATTTGGAACAAATCCATGTGATGAAGTGTGGTGGGTGGAGGATGACAGTACTCAAACTTGGCTCTACTATTTTTGGGTGAAAATGTTTCATGAGTATAAAGTAAGGGGACTGATTTTCTCTTCTGGAGAGTAAACAAGCTCACAAGGCAATTCCAAATGGCAGAAGAGTTTCCAGAAATATTTTGCACAGTGGTTGCATTGCTGAAATAATTGTATAGCCTCCCAGAAGTAATAAAAACTTTGAAAGATTTTATTATTTTGGATTTGTAAGCTCTTTTGTTCAGCAGACAATTAGTGCCACCTGTGAACAATCTGCCGGGCCCTGTTGAGTGAGGCAGAGTTCCACCTTAAGGAGAACCCTTTAATAGAATGTTCAACTGTTGTACATAATTATGATACAGGATGACAAGTGTTAGCTCAGTGGGAGCACAGAAGAAATGGCGAGTAAGGGTAGAAGTTACTTAGATTGGGGAGTAGGGAATAGGGAGGAAGGGATGGATGCTAGTACTCCAGGCAAAGGAGACAGTCTCTGTTTGCTGACATGAAGGCATGTTCAGATACACGACAGAGAGTGGTGAAATATGGTTGGAGGGATAATTTGGACCCGATCATGAAGGGTTGTGGTTGTCAAAAAGTTTGAACTTTGAGTAATGGAGAGACGTTAAAGGTTTTCGAACAGGAGAGTGACATTGCTTTTGGAAAGAAAACTGGTAGCTGTGTGGAGGATGGACTGAAATGGGGAAAGATTGGTGAAAAGAAGACCAGACTATAGGCTCTTTGAATAATTTGCGGAGTGTAACGTAGGATTAAATAAAGTTTTGTGGCTGTTGAGATGGAGAGGGGGGCTTAGATCTAGGAATTATGGTTTAAAAATATGGTTTAGTTTACCTCTTTTTTGTGTGCCTGCTTTACACATAGCAGCAACCTTATGAAGGATATAAAGGTGTCGAGGTAGTCATCCTTGTGTCTCATTCATTCTGTGGGACGTGATGAGTGAGGGAAGACTGAGAGTTGACCCTGAAGGTGACCCATGGACTGCTCTGAGGGAACACCACTGCCACTGGCAGAGGAAGGTGGGCAGAAAGGTGAGCCAGTTTGGAGCTAAGTTTAGGTGCAATCATAGTATTTATGGTTGGAAGGTACATTGAAGCTATCTTATTCACATAGTAGCTTGAGATGATGTTGGGGTAATTGCTGAAAATTTCTAGTGGAGAGGGACTGGCTGAAAGTCAGGACAAAGGCCAAAGCTTTTGTAATAATTCCCATAAAGACAATAGTTCCTATAAAGACAATAGTTGAACTTTGAGAGTTAATCACTTTAGGTAGATTCTTTGGGGAACACCTGTGGGAAGGATGTGACAGTAGGAGGAAATGCTGAGGAGACTATAGGAGGTCTGCCAGACTTCAGGTTATCTCCCATATTGGGCCAGAACATTTTTCATCCTTTTAATTGCAGTGTGATGGAAATTTCAGAATGTGAGAACACGGATTGGTCAAAAGATTTCATGTGCTTTTTATTGCCTGTCAGTTCTAGTGCCAAGCAATTTCTAGATAAGATCTATGCTATCGATACCTTCAGCCCTGTGCCTATGGAAGCGGGTATTCTACCTTTTTGATAGCCTCCCCGGTGCAGAAATTGTGGGCTGATGTTGAAATCCAGTTACATCTTTCTTTTTCCTTATTTAGGATACAAAGAAAAAAGATTTCCTTTTAGTATGTAGAAGGAGGCCTGCAAATCAAGAGAGCAGCAAGCATGATCCCTAAACCAAGGACATTTGCAGAATCTTCTCATTCTTATTTAATGCAGATCTTGGCCTGTGTTCCGGGAAGGGGCCCATTTCTTCCTTTGTAACTTCTATCATCATCTTTTTTCCCCCTGAGAAGGAAAAAAGCAGTATGAGGAGCTCCCATTAAAGAGACTGAGAGTTTCATTAGATAAAAGATGAACCATGGAGGCCGAAGCAGGTGAGAATTTCTGAGGTGGACAGGTTGCTGAAACAGTGCTATGGTAAAGGTCAGTAAAAGTGGAGATTAAGACCCTCTGGTTTGGGCAATTAGGCGATCACTGGAGGCTTTAAACATTTCTGGTTTAACAGAGTTTGGGGGAGGCGAATGGTATGTAGAAGCTGGTTTTCAGAGATTTATGAAGTTAATAGGTAATAGACAGAGGCTGCCCCTTTGAGACGTGAGGGGAAGTTAATCAAGCCCTCATTTTTCAAAGACTATTTCTTACTTGGTGTTTCTTCCACGGCCTGCTCTGCTTCTGATGCTCTGGTATATCTCATTCTGGAGATGAGGCTGAGAGCATGCAGTCCTGGCTCATTTGATTCAGCCTGCTTTCTCTGAATGGGCTTCTGCACTCTTGCCTGGCACCATGTTAACGTGTAGGCAAGTTTGAAGTTCTGATCTTTCCAGTGTTTGTGTTACTCTGGGTTCTCAAAGTGTAGACCCTGGATCAGCGTCATCAGTGGCTGGGAATGGGTTAGAAATACAAATTCTTAGGTCTACCCAGGACTTACTGAATCTGAAACTGGTGGTCAGACCCAGCAGTCTGTGTTGTAACAAACCTCTCCAGTCGTTTGGATGCATACCAGAATCATTGCTCAGGAAATGGTATCAGTATAGTAGCTTTTGCTCAGATGATCTTTTTAAAGCTCTTTTCAAGGCATTAAAAGCCAATGGGGGGACTTCCCTGATGGTCCAGTGAGTAAGACTCCACCCTCCCAATGCAGGTGGCCTGGGTTCGATCCCTGGCCAGGGAACTAGATCCCACATGCTGCAACTAAAGATCCCGAGTGCCGCAAGGAAGATCCTGCACGTGGCAACGAAGATCCCATGTGCCACAACTAAGACCTGGCACAGCCAAGTAAATAAATAAATAGTAAAAAAAAAAAAAAAAACCCTACAGTAATCAAAACAACGTGATACTGGCAAAAAAAAAAAAGCCAATGGGAAAGGTAAACATCCATTATTTCTCTAACAGTTGACTTTGCAATTGATGCTTCTTTAATTACAAAGGAGATTGCCTTTTGAAACTTTTTAGGCTTATACTCTTAGAGATGCTCATTTTGGGAAAGGATCAGTCTCGATTTGGTGTGTTTGCTTTCCAGATAGCAGGGCTTGGCTGAACCTGACTGATCGCCTTCTCTTGTAAGAGAAAGGCTCTGGGGCTGGATTGGATTAAAATGGAGTATCAGCTTTTTTCTTCCCTGATGTGTAGGGTTCACCACTAAAGGTGGATTGGAAAACGGTCTGTGTTCAGTGCTATCCAATGGAACTTTCAGGAGAATGAGAACGTTCTGCATATTTGCTGTCCAGTAGGGTGACCACTAGCATGTGGGGCTATTGAGTACTTGAGATGTGGCTAGCTGAGCTGAGGAAATGAATTTTGGATTTTATTTACGTAATTTAAGTTTAAATAGGCACATGTGGATATGGCTACCCTGTTGAGCTGTGCTAGCTTAGCCCCTAGATCATCACAAATGTAAGTGTCTATGTGACTCACCTGAAGACCTGTTAAACTGCAGATCCTTTCTCAGTAGGTCTGGGGTGGGGCCTGAGATTCTGCTCCTAGGTGATGCTGCTGCAGCTGTCTGCAGACCATACTTTGAATAGCAAGGCTTTAGAAAGACAAGGGGTGTCCTACTCTCCGTCTTCAATTCAGCTGAATTTCCAACCAGTCCCTGGTGAGGCAGCTAGATTACAGGATTGGGAGTGGGGGTTTCATCCTAATGAATTTCCTCGCATGAGAGCAGGAGCTAGAGAAAGGGTCTCGTTTGAGGGCAGCTCTGAAAAAAGGTTTTCTTCCCAACTCAGTGACAAAATGACCCCAGCCACTAGTACATAGTATGTAGCCTTCAGTTACTTTATCCTTTTCCACAGTGAGGAGCAAGTTAGTAGGCAGAGAGAAAGACTAAGTGGTATTCCAGCACTGTAGAATACCTAAAATGTTAGAACTGGGAGTGTTTTTAAGGATCGTCCAGGCCAGAGATACTGAAGCTGTGGTTTGCAGATGACTCAGGTGTGCTGAAATCAGGGTTTTGGTGAGGCTTAGGGATGGGCTTCAGGTTATCTGTTGCATACATTACTTTGTAATGGAGAAAAGCTATACATCTAAAGATTTGTTTTATAGGGTCATAAAACGTGTATAAATGTCAGAATGTCCACTGTATGGAAACAGTTATGTAAGAGTGATTCTAACACAGAAGATTCTAGCTATCTCTTATAGTTGTTTAATGTGTTGCATTTAAACACCTTTTATTTACAGCACTTAATTTGATTAATTAACTAAAAATTTATTGAGTGCCTTCTCTATCCATAGCATTGATCTTTCATTGTACGCAGGAGATACAAGGAGGTATACTGTAGTCTCTATTGTGAAGGACAGTTTAATTGGCAGATGGGACTTGAGTATAGAAATCATACATAAATTAGTAAACATAAAATGTACTGCTTTAAAAAGTAAAATTAAAACTGAACAGTTTAAATAAGAGCTGTCTTGTTACTAGCAAGTGCCCAGGGAACTGAGGGCAAGGTCACTGTGGACCATAGGGGCACTATAGAGAATGGTTAGGGAAAGTTTATGGAAGAAGTAGGACCAGAGTAGGAAGTAGGCTCTAGAAGAACAGTTGGAGTTTGGTTGGTAAAAATGAGAAAAGGCTGTGTTTTCAGAGTAAAGGTAAAGCTAATCAAAAGATTACAACACAATGAAAAATGAGGTTTGAAAAGGACTAAGAGTTTCTGAGTTGGGATTCAGAGGACCATTTCTCTACTGAATGGAACAAAAGTGCGTGGCACAGCTACTAGAAATAGGCTATGTCACCTTCTGGAGAATTTTTCTGTCCTAGTGGAGACTTCAGGCAGTTGTTTCTCAGTTACATCCACATCCACTGGAGTCTCCACACTAGTCTCCTAGAGGCATTAGTGACCATTGGTAACTTTCTGAAACAAACACTGGATTTGCGTCCCACTGTGGTGAATGCTGGTGAGGAGAAAGATAAGATTCTAAAAGACCAGACTGGTCACAGCAGTACCCGCATTTGACAAGATGTTGGTCAGTAATGCAGAGATGTGGCAGTAGTGATGCTGAAATGCAGGAAGACGCCAAGTGCAGGTAACAAGGCAGTGGAGTAGGCCAAGCTTATCCTTTTCTACCTACCAAACAATAGAAAGGGATTTTCGATAAATACTTCTAAAAGCTGCATTTTCTGTTGAATGTTTCCATTGAAACTGTGTTTGAATTGTTACCAATTTAGCAAACAATATTTTCCAAAGGAAAATCGAAATCATTTTTCATTATAATCAGATTAAGTTCCAAACAGCAGTAATTTGAAAACTTTAATTTTGCTTTTATGACACAGTAGGCTGTTCAGTTTGCTTTATGTAGCTTATAAGTGTGCCTTAAAAATTAAAGGTGAGGGTTTTTTTATTTGTTTGAAAACTGATGTAGTTCTGGTCCTACAGAAAATTGTCAGTTCAGCAGATTTCAAGCTTCATCCCTAGTCCTTGAGGCAGTCATTAGGACCTTCTAAATACCACACAAAGAAGATCAGAGAGCAAAGTTAGAACAGGGGTATGAAATGAAACCTAAAGACTGAAGTAGTATCGCTGTCCTTTGGCTATATGGATTTGAAAGTATTTCTTGAATTCTCTTACCTAGGTAGCACATTATCCAAGAATATGTTGGTATTGCTTGAAAGGTAAAATACTACACAATGGAAGTCAACATTAAAGTGGGATTTATTTCTCTCTTCTGAACTTCTAGAGCAGATATTTTAGGCTTGGGGCCATATGGTTTCTGTTGCATCTACTCATCTCTAATGTCATTGTCACACAAAAACAATCATAGATAATTCATAAATATTCAAATATTCCTACTCTTCTGGCATAGAAAAAAGTCATTTTTGTTCTCAGGAGACAGATGTGAGCTATGCAGAACTAGAAGTAGATTTTTTTTTTAAGCTCATAGATAAAATTCTCCCATTCATTTAGTTTCTCAGAGAAGAACCTGGTCTATCATGGTCTCTGTACTGAGTCCTCAGAAAATTAGTCTGTAACCCTTTTGCTTCAGCTACACTGGGCTGGTATATTTATACTCACATGCTCTGTGTTGTGCTTGCTGATAACTACAGAAGGTTTATCTTTCAAAACCCTGCTGGTGGTGGTGATACAGATGTATACCTAAGTAGAAATTCATCAAGCTGTATAATTTCTGTTTTGTATATTTTATTTAAAATAAAGTTAGACCTCAATTAAAAAAAAAAAAACTGTGAAAGAAGCCCAAGTCCTACCCCTTCAAAGGCTTCTGTCACCTCTCCAGCCCACTACTTTTCTCATTTATATGTAGCTTTATAAAATAGTAGCCAATGTTGTCTAATGACATTATGCCTGGAGTCAAAACTGCTGCTGTCTGAATCTCAGCATTGCCACTGAACTTCTCTGTACCTTGGTTTCATCTGTAAAATGGCGATAATTATAGCACCTATTTCATAGGGTTGTGAGGATTAATGAGGTAGTGTATGTAAAGTATTTAGGACAGTGCCTGGTATGTAACAGAGCATTCAAATGCTAGCTGCTATTATTATCAATTTCTAAATTGAGCTTGCTTCTTAGTTGCTTTTGTACACTGCTTCCACTGATGCCTGATTAAAAGTCCTCCATTCCTGAGGCTATTGCGGGCGATGATATTTGCATGACTAATATTAGGCACAGTGTACTGCTGGGTATGTTGACGCCCTATATTTTGATTTTCTGTTGAATTCTTATTGCATAATCAGTCCAGTTGTATGTATTTTACAGACGAATGGTGTGTCAGAGTTTCAAGGAAAATGACATACTCAGTACCCTATTATCTATTGTATTAGTTTTTATTTAGGGAGGTGATTGGTTTCATAGAAAGAACCATGTACGGGAAGTCGAGAGACCTGGATTTTAGTCTCAATTTTGCATTGATTAGTTTTATGTCATTGGGCAGCTCGGCCTCTGTGTCCTTATTTGTAAAATGGCAGACTGATGATCTCTACTATTCTCTTCCGGGCTAATATTCTTGTTCTCATATATATGTGAGCAGATAGTTACTCAGCGTACTGATTCCTGTAAAGTTATGGTAAGTGATTTCCTTGCTATAAGTGATTGCTTTATATTAAAAATTAATTATTACCTCCTCTGTTTTCAGCTTCGGGCTCAGAATCAGGTCTTGAAAAAAGGTGTCGTGGATGAACAAGCAAATTCTGCTGCTTTAAAGGTAGGCTACAGGGTATTTTGTGTTGTGAGGGTTAGGTTAGTGTTTGGTGAAGCTCACAGCAGGGAATTCAGCTCAGTTTTCTGGGTTAAATTCCCAACTCTGACAGTGACTCACTAGGAATAGGGGAGGGTAATAGAGTTTTTTTGTGTTTAACTTTCCTACTTGCTTAGGTATGAATGTGATGTGCTTTGACTTCCTTAGCTAGAAATTACAAAAATGTATTATTGGACTGTGTGTAATGCATTTCTCTCATACCTTGCTTCTCTCATAGCTAAATTAATCAGGATTAATGGGGCTTCTTATCTGGCTTCATCTGATAGCACTCTGTGAGTCTGTGTCATATTCATGTTTATATCCCAAGCATTCAGCCGATGGTTGTCCCCTACTAAATGGATTTGAAAGTGTGAATCATTTAGTCCATCAATCTTGCTTTGAGGTCGAGCTGTTTAATAGTAATAACCTGTGCTAATGAGGACTGTTTGAGTGATACATCTTACCATCAGCACCTTTAACTGAGAGGAGAAATATGGTGGGAGTTGCAGGAATATGTTTCTACCTCATTTTAGTAGGCATATAATAAGTACTGCTTAGTGATATTTTTAATTGGAAAAATTAATTCGAGGATATGGATTCCTTCTTGGCCAAGCTTCAGTTAATACTGCCTACTTCATTCTTTCGCTCTCTCCCTTGCTTCCTCTTTAGAGAAAAGGGCTTAAGATTCCCTTTACTCTTCTCTCTTTCTGGAGTAGGCCCCAACCAGTGACATATCCTGAGAATTTCCACTCAGGTCTCCAAGACCCAGAGATACGTCTTTTCACGTGGCTGGTGTTGGATCCTCCACTAGAGAAATCTGTGTCTTGAGGGCGCTCCCTCCTCAGGTGCTGTTCCACAGACTCAGGGCTGAGATAGTTCAGAGCATCTTACCCATACTCCCAAAGCTCTCTGCGCCCAAGCTGAGACGATTAAAAATAAGCTTTAAAGTCAGGATATGTTAGCCAAGTTATTATTTTGCCTAAATCACTGAAGAAATGATTATTATCTCTCCTCATGATGTTTAAAACCTATTACTGGGGAAGGTATTTCCTAGCTCGTCTTAGTAGCCCACTCTGGTGTTTGATACCCTCCTGTTGCTGGTTGTGTTCAATTAACCCTGTGATAGTGGCCGTGGTGGCAATAGCAGGCTCTATTTATTGAGCACCCACTGTGTGTCAGACATTACGCTAACACATTACATCCATTATCTCAGTTTTTACAACAGCTCTGTGAGGGCAGACGCCACTATTATCGTCCTCATTGCAGAAACTAGGGTTTACAGAGAGATTGGGATGGATGTCTTCTGAAATTACTGATTGGTTAATGGAGTTGGAACATTAGTCAACTAGTGATTAACTAATTATAAGGATGTAAAGAAATTACTTTATGTTTTACTATTCATCACAGTGGTCATTAAAATTATAGTGAGAATGACAGTTTGCCAGTTTGCTCAATGGGAATGTTAGGATGTCTCTGTTAGAGTAGGCATTTGATTATATTGGGTTTGTCTCTTCAATGAGTTGTTAGATACAGTAAGCATTCATTGATTTGAATTTCTATAATTTGAAATATGTAGTAATTTGGACATGGGCTGAGCCTAAGTTTACCATTGAACTTCAAGTAAAAATTAAGGACTTACTAAACAAACAACAGAAAAGGAAAATGTATTTCTCTTTAATGAACACATATTCTATCCCTCTAGCTGTGCCCTCAACATGCAAATAATGTCAATAGATTGCAGACACCAGTCTCTGGTTTTTAGGTTGCTGTTTCAATATCCTTAAATCCCCTATTCATTAAAACTTGACCTCTTAGCTTTATAGTGGTTTTTCAATGAAAGTAATGAAAGCACAGATCTTTCAATATATGGTAGTATATGGCCATCTGTGTTTGATTACCAGTGAACACAAAGTTGTCAGAACGTTGTAAGGAAAATATAGTTAGAATAATTTTTTTTTTTTTTTTTTTTTTGCCACGCCGCGTGGCATATGGGATCTTAATTCCCCAACCAGGGATCGAACCCATGCCCCCTGCATCGGAAGCACAGAGTCTTAACCACTGGACCGCCAGGGAAGCCCCAGAATAATATTTTTTTTAAAAAATAGAGTGAAACTAAATATTTCTCTTGTTTCCCATTTTCTTACCCTTACCACGGTATAAACAGTACAGAATGGTCAGTAGAAGATGTGTTGTTTAGATTTTGTTGCTATTTTCATTTTAAGACATCTGAAACTATTCTTGCGGTAGGATAATATTGATTTTTATCTTTGACAAATCAGAATAATTTAAAGTGTATTAAAAAGACTTCATTTTGACTGACTTAAATTCAAGGAGGATTTATAGGAAATAGTGAATACAAATATATTTCTTCCATTCTTGCTTACTAAAGGGCATCATCAGGAGTCTGAGGTTCTCTTTAAACTTTCAAGTTTATAAAATTGTAGCCTCAGACTTTGCGTCTCCTCACTGCCAGACACAAGTATAAGAGCATTACATAACAACACGTAGTTGTGGATATTTTACTCTAAGTCGATGACTGTTACTTCAGTATATATACTCCTTTAGTTTTATTTTTAAATACGCTTGGTTTGGCCAGAAAATGATTTTGCCACAAAACAGACCTAAAAACATAGGAACTGTAATGATAAACATACAACTTGAATTCCTTAAAGCAAGAGGTTTTGATTATATTTTGGTGAAAGAAAAAATATTTTTTTCCATTATTTTTAAATGTTAAGGCTAAATTACAAGGAATGGTCTCTTTTCACTTTGATGTAGGAACAACTGAAAATGAAGGATCAATCACTGAGAAAACTACAGCAGGAAATGGATAGTTTGACATTCCGAAATCTGCAGCTTGCCAAGAGAGTAGAGCTACTTCAAGATGAGCTGGCTCTAAGTGAACCCCGAGGCAAGAAAAACAAGGTAGGTCAAGTAAAAGCAAGTTAGTGTGACCTTGTCATTAGGTACAGACATCTCCAGGCCATCCTGGTTTTAACAGAAGACCTCACCTCCAAATACTCTAAAGTTCTATTATTACACCTGGATATTGGGTTAAGAAAGCAGACATTTATTATTAATATATACCAGTATTAGAGGCATTTTCATATGGAAGTGAGTTTTCAAGAATTTATTAGGAGCCAACATGCACATAGTTGATTTAGTGACTGAGAAAAGTGAAGGGAGTATCTCATACTGGTCAAAATTATGGATATTTTTTAGTTATACTGAGTTGCCATTAACCCAAGGTAGGGCAGATAGAATGAGAAACATTGTCAAAGTGTAGCTGCTGTCTGTGAAAGTAGCAGTTGAAGTACTCATACATTAGGCTTGTAAGTTTGTTGCAGATGTATTTTCTTCGGGTGTTTATTCTTAGGAGTTCAATTTGGTATTATTGTCCTGAGATGTAAATATGATTTTTTCCCTTCTGGTTTTATGTCGTGAGGTGAGATTCTGATTACTCTAAGATGGATGATCCAGTACTTTTGATCATTCTGTGATTTAGAAGTTGCTTTTTTAAGGGCAGGAGCTAGTGATTGAGTCTTTAAAAGTCTTGCATGTTTGTAGAACAGCACCCCACAAATGTGTGGATTGAGGCAATAATAATAGAATGGTTGGAGGGAAGAAGGCCTGCAGTAACTCTGAAGCAGCATGGTGTGGAGGGAAGAGTGCTGGCTTTGGAGTTGAGCCCAGGCTTGAATTCTTTGTCTGCCATTTATAGTTCTATGACTTTAGGCAAATGTTTTAGTCTTGCAACCTCAGTTGTGGGGAAGATACTCTCAGGTTTGTTGTCAGGATTAAATGGGATCATGTAAAAGTACCCAGGACTGTATTTGCCATATGATGGGCAGTTGACATAATTATGTGTTAGTACATTTCCATATGCATTTCCCCTACATGGAAGAATTCTCTAGAGTGGTAATTTTCAAATAAATGGGGAAGAGAGAGGGCAAAACAGATATGTATTAGAATCACTTGGGAAACTGTCAAAATACACATGCTCTGGAAATTCTGAAAGACCCTTGGGGAGGGAATAGCCATCTGTATTTCAAACATGCTCCCCAGGTTAGTGAGATCCTCTCCCAGGGCTGTTTTTAGCAGAGATTTGGGTATAATTACTTCTGAATTAATTTTAATAAGAGCTTTCCACATTTGGAAGCACTGAGGACCCAGAATATGTCATTCAGCAGTGTTCCTTGTGTGCACATACCTCTTGTGTTCGCATTTAATGTTTGTTTGTTTGTCTGTTTGTTACATAGCTGCTCCATTTTCAAAGGGCTTTCTAATCACTGGTTCACATTGGATCAGTAAATGACTTCATTTTAAGTGAGGAGTGAAGCACAAGAAAGGCAGAGGAGGGTGGTGACTGATGTCTGAACAGTTCATTGTTAGGCTGCCCCTTGAATAGTCTCACTTCTGTGTGTATTCCATGAAAACAGATGTTCATTATTGGCTCTTAAATAGTGCTGTTCTATGTAGAAAAAGTTAATATTGGTAAAAAGGCAAAAGGCAAGTATTTTTCATAATCTTTGAGCTTTTTCCTTCTGTTTATTTATAATAGCTTTATCTTATGTTTTTTAAATTAGAAATTTATATGAACTTCTGTATAAATGTGTTTTTGTGAATGCTGTTAATTTCTTAAAGGAGTTTTAACAACTCAGACTCATGGAATTGGTAAAACTGTCATTTCCCAAACCAAAAGATCAATTGAAATGATATTTATTAGCATATTTGTATTGCTAGCTTTCTGGGTCTGCTCTGTCTTCCAAAAGAACTACTCCTGAATTCATCTGCAAAGAATAGTGAGCCTTATCTGTTATTTTCTCTCTCTTTTTTTAAGCTTTCCTGCTCATTGCAATATTTGCAGTTCCAACTTGCGTCACATAGGAAAAGTTAAATGATGGACTGTATACCTTTTGCAGGATTGTTTGAGAATGGTGAACACGTAGAAGAGACAAGCTACTAAGGTGATAGAGAATCTGTGTACCTTAGGATGTTTCTCTAAAGGATGAAAGTTATGTGGACATAACTTATTCTTTCCATCAGAAAAGTGGAGAATCTTCTTCTCAGTTGAGTCAAGAGCAGAAGAGTGTCTTTGATGAAGACCTGCAAAAGAAGATAGAAGAGAATGAACGGTTGCACATACAAGTGAGAAAATCTTTCTGTTTTTCCATATGAATTTAAAAATGGGTTGTATGATCTGCAATGTGGAAAAACCAGTGCAAGATAGAGTGCTTTGTGTATGGGTGGGTGTTTTAATGTTTCCTGTGGTCCTTAGGTACATACGTCACTGTCATTCATTCATTTCTTAGATCTCATTCATGTTTTAATACGGATGTGTGCTTTGAATATACACTTGTTCAGAGTACAGCAGAATAACTTCATAAGTTAACAATAAAGAAGTATACTGGGCACTCTTCATTTTATGTAGGAGGTGGTTGGATGGATCATTTAGATGGGGGCTTATCAATAAGTAGTGTTTGCTTTTTAATTTATGATAGCTTAGTTGGTTTTTATCTGTTTCCCTGTTAGTCTGTAAGGTCTCATTAGTGTATAGACCATGTCGGTTGTCTGCCCAGCCTCAGGACAGGGCCTCACTCATGGCAGGCCCTCAAATATTTGTGGAATGTTGAGTAATCAGTGTCTGCTCCAAACCATTCAGCATATTTTAAGAGTCATAGGGTAGTGTATTCAACTATGCCTCCTGATTTTTTGTGTGAAATGGTGAGCATAGTCAAACAGTGGAAAATAAATATGCATTCTCAGTCTTTGAAAATGTTTACAAAATGAACTTTTGACTTCATGAATTTTCTGTTAAGTATTCATAATTCTTAATTACTGCTGGCTTCTCATTAAGGAAAGGAGCCTTACCTGCTTCAGGAGTAACACCTGTTTGATTTTTGATTATTTAATTGCAGAAGTCAGCCTAACAGAAAAGTTATACCCTGGTCAGTTGAGTTTTCTGTGTGCCAGAAATGGTTTAAAATAGAAATCCATGAGCCTGGGAGGAAGGAGGTACAGGCTTTGGCGTCAGTCTGTGACTGTGAGACATTTGACAAGTTAGGTCATCCCTTGAAGCTTCTGTTTCCCCATCTGTAAAGGAGGGATTACAAGTACACCACCTCTGACCTGCCGTGAGGCTCCACCGAGCTCATGCCTGCGTGGTTTTGCACAGTGAGCATATGGAACCTTATGGAAGTTGCTCAATGATTAGTCGCTGCAGTTGTTTTCTCTTCATTTGTATATATTGGGATGTTGTGAGAAGACACCATGATCTTTTCTTTTCAGTTTTTTGAAGCCGATGAGCAGCACAAGCACGTGGAAGCAGAGCTAAGGAGTCGGCTGGCCACTCTGGAGATGGAAGCGGCCCAGCACCAAGCTGTGGTCGATGGCCTGACCCGGAAGTACATGGAAACCATCGAGAAGCTGCAGAACGACAAGGCTAAACTAGAGGTAAGACCCGCCGTTGGTGAGAGCATGTGAAAAAATAGTCCAGGCTTTTGGAAATCATCCACCTGCTTTATAGAACAAAAGTTAGCCGTTCAAGGCAGGACTGCTGCCTGCAGCGTCTCCGCAGCGAGCTCACATCTGTGGCCTGAGCCCTCTGCTCTTCTTTTTGTTTTTTTGACAGACCAATATGCATATAATTTTGGTTAGTTATATTTGTCACACCACATTTCTAGCAAATTGAACACAATTTCAAGTAAATAGCTATATAAAATTTATAGGGGAAAACCAGAAAATAAAAAAAAGGGTAGAAAAATTTTTTCTCTACCTGCAGGATTTCAAAATGGAAAGTCAAACAATATAGTTTGGCATAGTTTATTTTTTTTAATTTTTTATTTTTTTAAATTTTATTGGAGTGTAGTTGATTTACAGTGTTGTGTTAGTTTCAGGTATACAGAAAACTGATTCAGTTACACATACACATATATTCATTCTTTTTCAGATTTTTTTCCCATATAGGTTTATTACAGAATATTGAGTAGAGTTCCCTGTGCTTTTTTTTCCTTCTAAAATTCAGGTAAAATCTCAGACTCTAGAAAAGGAGGCCAAGGAATGTCGACTTCGGACAGAAGAATGGTATGTGGAAACGTGAATTCCAAGGGGCCCTGAAGTGAGAATCAGAAGACCCGAGTTTTGGTGTAGTAGCTCCTCTGTCTTCATTTTCTCACATTTGCAATGAGACAGGAGTAGATCGTCTCCACGGTCCTTTTCAGTTTTGTTATCTGTGGGACCTTATGAATTCTTTGTAGAGTGGCCTGTGCGTTAGTCCTCAGCCTGCAGATGTTTTGGACTGTGGCAGATGGCATTCTGGGGCTCCAGTACTGAGGACTGGGTCCTTTCTGTTTTAGACTACTCTAAAGAGAAGGCCTTCTCATTAGTCAGGAAAACTGACTAATGATCATGGTGTCAACCTTTTAATTTTAAATAATTTTAAATAAAATGAGGTTATGCAATCTACTGATAATTTGGAGATATTTACATTTTAAAATATTACTTATCTCTAGGTAGTAAGAGCATGCACCAACAATTTATTTGATAAATGACATATTTTAGGTTTTAATAAGATCAATCAAGTGCATTTTTTCAGTATAGTTGCATTGAACATGCATAGTGTATCTATGGTCTTAATTGAATCAAAACCCCAAATGATCAGATTTTCAGCTCAAGAGAAAAAAAACGCTTTAATACTTTAAAAACGTTTACCATAATACTTGGACAAATATTTATGTGTTGTAAAGAGAAAATTTATGAGTTTGAAATGGCTCTAAGATTATTTTGAGCTTGGGGAGATAAACTTAAAATTGTGTAAGATATTGGGACTGTGATAAATTCTTTGAAACTTCCAGTCATTCAACAGGAGTCTCAGGAGCTTTAGAATCAAGGCTTAGTATTTTTCTTATCTTCATTTTTTTTTTTTTAACAACTCTCTACTACCAAGGGTATCCCAGATGTCAGGTACCATCCTCTGAAAGCCTGGTACCAGCTGTTGAGGTAACAAGCAAATCATGACCTACTGTCTATTGATAATGTGGTTTTGTATTTTTTCTTTCAGTCAGTTACAGTTAAAGAATCTTCATGAAGATTTGTCAAGTAGATTAGAGGAATCCTTATCAATCATCAATGAAAAAGTACCTTTTAATGATACAAGTAAGTATTATGTACAGTTTTCCATTATTTGCAACTCTGAACCTCTTTATGATAGCCAACTAATTAAAATAATTTGTAATCTATTTGGCAGAAAATCTCTTTGGCCTAACAGAGGGTTGCTTTCTTTTTGTCCTTTTGATCAGCTTTGGCCTTCATGTTTCATAGGGAGATTTTAATTTGTCACATAACTATTCTGAAGCTAGGCTTCTTGGAAAAAGCCCAAAGCCACATATTTTAATTGCATGTATTTAACATATCCCAAGGTGAAAACCAACCTTCACATAAAGTACCTGAATATTTGTACAAGAAAATTTGATCATGGTGGGCGGCAAGGTGGGAGAGGAGTAGCGGGATGGGTGGGAGGTGAATCTTCTTAGCCTGGTATCTCCTGCCCTTTGGACAATCCCCAGAGATAGTTAGGGAGTTGACTTGGGTAAGCCCTGCTTCCTGCTCATCCTGGGAATGGTCTGGTAATTTACACAGCCAAGAGCAACAAAAAGAAGTTAAAAAAAGAAAAATCAACTTACATATATAACAGATGCCAAATTTGTAACCTTTAGACAGGTATTAAATCTAAACCTTGAAGACAAAGAAAACAATTGTTTTGATCTGGAAACTTAAATTTAAATTAGTACACATTTCCTTTTTTACAATTATATCATTGAAATTAATTTTTGACTTCTTCTCAATTTTTCTTAGGGAAGACTTAAAAAAAGAGGGAAGAAAAGACACCAAAGAAAAATAGTAGTTTGCTCTAACACTGAAATCAGCATATGTCATTATTATATCAAAAACCTAAATTCATCTGAAAACAACACCTGTTACTGCTTTCTACATTAATGTAAATAGCACCAGCATACTTTGATCCACTAGGCTTAAAACCTTGGCATTTCATCTTCCTCTTATTCCTTAGTCATCAGGTTCTAATCATTTCCTTCTGAGTCTCTTTGGGTTTATCCTTTCCTTTCAAGTACTAGTTGTCACCCTATTTTAGGTTCTTACCATGTCACAAGTAGGTTACTACTTTTAGTTCCGAAATATTTAGAGATTATTTACTGAAAGTCTAAATGGGTAGGGAGCACAGGATATGCAAAAACGTATAAGACAAAACTCTCTACCTACCCTCAAGGAATTTATAGTCCAGTAGGGAAGAAATAAGGTAGAGAAATATCTAAAATATAAGCTAAGCTATTCCATGAAGAACCTCTTGGGGTTTCAGAGTAAGGATGATTACTACTGGTGGGGTTGTTTGGGGAAGCCTTTTGGAAGAAGTGTGCTTTGAGTTGGGCCAGGATGCAAAAGTAGGTTTTATTGGTAAGAGAGGTGAGGGAGAATGAGCCAGGGAATTGCATGGAGTGTGGTTATATAGGATAAAGGTGCTGTCAGGGCCTAACAGCAGTAATTAGTTAAGTATGACTGGAGGCCAGAGTGGGTGGGATGTGGAGGCCAATGATGGGTAAGTTCTGAAAGGGAGGGTGGGGCTGGATCCTCAAGTTCTGGGCAAAGGGCTTGGGGGGACTTAATTTGCAAGTCAGTAGGTTGTTGCAGAAGCTTTTGGAAATGTCTTGGTGAAATTTGTGCACTCACAAAGTTCATCTGGCAACAGAGTGCAGACTACCCTGGAATGGGAGAAGGGGGCTGATGCTGTTGTGATGATAGTCCTGGTGTGCTGTGATGGGGGCTGGAGCCTGAGTTGTCAGGGAGATGCAGGGAGGCAAGGGAGCAACAGGAGGCAGTGTGGTGGAATGATGTGGTGCAGCTGACAGAAATCAAAGAGGCAGACGGGGAGCAGGTTTATGGGAAAGATGTTGATGGTAACTTCGTTGTGGCTTAATATTCTAACAGATTGGTGTGCATCTCTTTACCTACTGATGTGTACATTTGTGAATAAAAGCCTAGATCAGGGGAGAGAAACTGATGCACCAACTGATTGACCCAACTGGGATGGATGAGCCCCCCTGTTGGGAGTGGTGGGAATGAGGGGTGCATAGTACAAAGAGGCCTGTGCAGAGTGCACTGCAGTGATCAGGAAGGGAAGGGGCTGAGCGGGAGAGAAGCTGGGAAATGGGGTGAGGATTTATTATTTCTCAGTTAAGCTCTTTTTTTGTAAATGTAAAATGACTTAATGAACAGCCATTTTTGTTTTGTAGAATATAGTCAGTATAATGCTCTGAACGTTCCAGTCCACAATAGGAGACATCAGGTAAAGATGAAGTTTTTATTTTCAGTGATGTGTGTGTCAAACTTTTCAGAAACACCAATTAGTTGTTTGGGCCTCTGTTTAGTGCACCAAACCATTGCGTTTAACTTTTACTTTCTTTCCTCATACATTCTTAAAAATTGTGAAACTCGCTGTTTTTTGAATTTGTAAATAATATAGATTTTTGCCGTCTCTTGTCCGATAACATTAGAACTGAATTGTGGGATGCACTGATTTTTAAGTCACACCTTTCTTTTAGGTTTTGCACTTAAACAGTCTAGGTTAAGTGGAGAGGTATATTTACCAAAGCTGGAGGCTTTCTATTATAATTTACTTAGATGGTAGTATTAAAATGTAAGTGGGAGCAAATGAATTTAAATTAAGGAATAATTATACTAGATTTCAAATGTTTCTCCAAAAGCAGACTTATTAAAGTTGTTTGGGAGTAATAACTTGATAGTTGACTTTAACTGTATCCTTTTCGTTTTAAAGCTGAAGATGCGGGATATCGCTGGGCAGGCCCTGGCTTTTGTTCAAGATCTCGTCAAGGGTCTTCTGAACTTTCACACCTATACAGAACAGAGGATTCAGATTTTTCCTGTTGATTCTGCCATTGACACCATATCTCCATTGAATCAGAAGGTACATTTAACTCAGGATACCTTTTGTTTGCCCTGAACAAACGTGGAGACTTGTTACTAATTATCAGACCACTTGTGTGCCTCTGCCAAATACTGTGGAGGACATGGGAAAAGCTACAAATCGTAGTCTTTACCCTTAAGGTAAAATATGGCAAACGTGGGGATTCTTAAGAAATGAAATAGTAAGGGAGTTGTTAAAGACCTTAGTGTGAGTGAGTGGTATGGGCAGTAAGTGATATCAGGGAGGGGAGATTGCTGTCAGTGGTAGTGTCTGGAAAGGTTCTTTGGTGATTTAACTGGACTTTGAAAAATGAGCATGATTTGCATGGGAGGAGTGAAGCGGGGTGGGTATTTTTTCACCGCAGGAGAGGGAAAGACATGAGCAAAACCATGGAGTAGGAAACCATAGGGAGTATGCACATAGTCACATATCACCACTTTTGCCATATTGTACTGGTAACACAGACTGGCCCTGACACAGTGTGTGAGGGTGGGTGTTACTCAGAGCCAAGAATAGCAGGAGGTGGGGATTATTGGGGCCATCTTGAAGGGAGGAAAGTGGGGGGCTTGTAATAGATGAACTCTAAGTGCCCCATACTGTGGTGTCTGAAGTGAGTCATGCCACTCTCTGCTTACCTGATTCTTCTCATCAGCTTTTTGTTGGTGTCTGTGTGTGCATCATGCAGTATTTCCAGGGTTTGAATAGTATTTATGTCCACAGATCCTGTTAGTATAGCAAAGGCTTAGATTCTGGAGTCATACTTCTGGGGTGGTAGCCCAGTTCTGCCACTTTCTATGTCCCCTTGGTCAGTTTATTTAACCTCTCTGTGCATCTTGAAAATGGAGGATTAAGTACCTACCCCACAGGTATGTATGTTTGAGGATTTAATGAGGTAATACACGTACAGTGCTAAGAACAGTGCTTGGCACATAGTAAGTACTCAGTAAAGGCTAGCTCTTACCATTGTCGTCATGCTGCCGTACTCATAGGAAGCCCTCAGCAGATGCTTGCTTTTCATCAGTTTTCATCTGACTCCACAAATCTTTTGAAGGTCATAAAAATTAAACTTTGGGCCTTTGAAATGCTCTTTAATATCACCGTGGGAAAAAGCTTTCAGATGACCTCAGTAAGGAAAATGGAACTGCAGCATTTTAATGTAGTTATATTTTCTTTTATACTTCCTATAATATAAAAACATTTTTTTCCACTGATTTTTTGTCCATTATTTTATTTTATTTACTTTTTATTTTATTTATTTATTTATTTGGTTGGTTGGTTTTGGGGGTTTTTTGGCCACACCGTCTGGCTTGCGGGATCTTAGTTCCTCAACTAGGGATTGAACCCGGACCCCAGCAGTGAAAGTGCTGAGTCTTAACTACTGGACCACTAGGGAATTCCCGCCATTGCTTTATTTTAGCTTGTTGCCATATTATGCCCACACAGCGAGAATCAAATATGTTAATCTTAATAGAAACATTTCATTACTTTGAAGAATTCCTATTTTTCTCAATATTTTACCCTTGGTGCTTTGGCCTCTGAAAGGCCCTATGTGATTTTCTACTAAGTCTGTATTACTGAAGATTCAGAAACCATTTGTTAAAAGATGACCAAAGCGTTTAGATTTGTTCATAGAATCATAAAGTAGACGTTTATACCTGAGCTTAGAGTTCAACTTATTTACAGCTCTAAAGATCGAAGCCCAGGGAGACTGAATTTCCCAGGGCCATATATCTGTGTAGTTTGCAGTGGGGCCAATTGAATCACCTATCTGCAAAATGAGACCTTACATTTCTATACTGAGAAAAAGAAATTTGAGCCATTATACAGTATTTAGAAAACTGAGATATTTCACAAGTGAAAAATTAACTTCTTGCTTCTCAGTTGTCTAAATGCCTGGGGAATCTTTTTCTGAATCTATTCTTCATACTGAATTAGTCCTTTGTAAATATTACAGTATCCATGACAGTTATAAAAGTTTTTATATTCTCATTTTGATGATAATTACATTCCTGGAATTTGTTAACCTTGAACATTGTATACAGTGAAAATAGGAAACTGTACTTAAAAGTCTTTTGCTTCTAAAAAATGAGTTAAATTAAATGAGTTATATAACACAAAAATCTGTCATACAGTTTTGATTATCAAACCTTTTTTTTTTTTTAACTGGGACCCCTATGAAGAAGCAGTTGTTTAGAGAAGAAGGCCTGTTGGTACTGTGTTGTAAATAGTATCCCCTCCCCATTTGCTTCATGCCTGGTCATTAATTATGTCATCCCTCTTCTAGTTCCTCATTTTGCAATGGAATGGGGACTTGGGAATAATATCTAGGATTTTAGAGGGGAGCTCTGTGTAAAAGCCTGATTTCCCAAAAAAAGTTTGCAAAAGAATTTAGGTTTAAAACTCAGCGAGTCCATTTACAAATGTTTTGCTATTCTTTATTTTCCAGTGATTTAACTCACAATTCTTTCCCTTCTATTTAGTTCTCACAGTATCTTCATGAAAATGCATCCTATGTCCGCCCTCTTGAGGAAGGAATGCTTCATTTATTTGAAAGTATTACTGAGGATACTGTGACTGTCCTGGTAATTTTCTTCTATGTTTTACTTCTGGAAATGGGAGCTCTTCTTTTTCAAATGACTCTATTAACCTTGAAATTTTTTCTTTTCCAGGAGACAACTGTGAAATTGAAAACTTTTTCAGAGCATTTAACCTCTTACATATGTTTTCTTAGGAAGATTCTTCCTTATCAGTTAAAAAGGTACTTACCCTCTGGGCCAGGGAGCTTGGGGAATTGCGAGGTATCATCTGAGCTGTGCTGGAGTTACTAAAGTAATAACCTGTGCTTCTTGTGATCTGCCTGACCTTTCTGCACCACAACCAATTTGGACTTTTGTGAAAAAGGAAAGTCATGGTTTGAGCAGCACAAACTTATATTTAAGAAAATTGAATTGTAGTTTGTCAGCTAGGGTTTTTTCAGTATTCTGTACTGAGATTACTACTATAACCACATAATGCAATATGAACCAGTATTTTTAATGATTGTGAATGACACATTTATTGAAGGAAATATTTCATTTTGGGGTATTTTTTATCCTTTTACTATAAACATCTAGGTGGGGGTTATAATAGTTAACCTCTACATTGCAATTTATAATCCTTAGGTTTCTTTGAAATAGTATATTGTTTTTATTATTGGTGATTTATTTAAGTTATAAAGTAAAAACTTTGTGTACATACTTCAGCCCTCATAGGATATGTCATTAAGTAGCCTTAAATGCTCCATCTTAAACATTTCTAGAAAGGCAAGAGAAAATAATTTATGTAATTGGAAATTTGAGAATACTCCTTGTACATTTTGATACTTTTGGTCTAAAACTACTAAGAGTCCTAATTCATCTAAATCTTTTCATCCTAAGATTTAGTCTTTAAAAAAAGTAATCAAAGAATAATACAATAATAATAATAATACATAGGAGAAATAAGAGCATATATGTAGTATAGTATATTGCAAAATAAGGTTTAGGAAATACGTAGATGAATAACTTACAGATGTTGAAAATATACAAGTAATTATAGTTTTTAAGTCCTTGTAAAACTAAAGTAGTAGGTTTTAGCTCTTCAATAATATGAAATTTTATTATTAAAAATTAATGTGTTAAGAGCCATCTTATTTCCATCTTACTTCCTAATTCTAACCTAACAAAGGCATTTCAGTAACTGAATTCTATGATTTGTGCACATGACAGAATTTTAGGAATCAGGGAATTATGACAAACTAATGAAACAAATGAACATTTTGAAACAAACAAACTAATGAAACAAACAGACAGTTTCATTCAGATCCTTAAATGTTTTAGTTCAGTATAATTAAAGTTTTTTTGAAAATTGACTCTGGAAGTTTAACACTAAATTGAATACACTTTATTGATTTGGCTTACGTTGAAAAGACTCTAAGAACCATTGCAAAACTTCTAATTGCCAAACATCTGCTCTTCTTATCATCCTGTGACTTCCCCTTCTCCAGGCTCCTATCCCATTCCTTACCTCAGGATGGCATATATAAGCCTCAGTTGCCCCACTTGCCCTTGAGTCTCAATGTCTTTGTGGACTCCACTACATATGTAATTAAATTTTTTTTTCTCCTATTAAAAAAAAAAAAAGAACCATTGCAAAAGTGGTATTTACTACTTGAAACAGTTAAGCATTGTTATTTTATCTTAATTTATTTTTTCACTATTACATTTTTAGAAACACTGGATAAGTCCTTTCTTGATTTAAGATTCCTATTCTTGGAATGTTCTGTTCCATATGCCTTCAGCCCTATGTTATCAGGTATTTATGTTTTTAGGCAATTTTTTGGTCATTGGTTTAAATACCACTTTAGTTGACAAGATGACATGTTCATTAGTAGTAAATGGGCTTAGTACCGAATGAAGCTGTTTGCTATAAATAAATAGAAGAGGCAAGGTCAAGGGAATGGATATGATTATCATTCTGTGCTAATAACTTTCGTAGCTTTGTGTAAAAAGCATTTTACTTGATTACTGCACATTTTAAATAAACACTCTTAAGAGTCAATATAGATTTTTTAACCTTATAATTAAGTTTTCCAAAGCACCATTTAAAATTGAAAATGGTAAAATGTATTTTATGAATGTTAAGCATTTATTTTTGTATTGAGCCTATAGATTGTTTTTTCCAATCTGTTTGACTTTTGAACCTACATACACTGAAAAAGGTTTCTCAATGATTTTCTCTCCTAGTTCCTGTGTAATTAATTCTCTTTAGGAATTCAGTCTATGAAATATTTTTCTCCTGAAAATATTTTGAAGGGAAACATGTTTTTGCTGCTCTCAGGATGGAAAGATAATGGGCACCTCCATTTTTTCTTCCATTTAGTCGTCTTTTGCTGCATTGGCGTTTGCAGCAAGCAGGTGTATGTATTATGGTATAAAAAATGGAACCTTGTAAATGAGATCAAATTCCTTTTTTGGTAAATTCTCTCTTTGGATATAGATGTTTGAGAATTTAGATGGTTTCTTATAGCTAGTTGAAAATCGTTCAGGATGCTCACTTTTATAAAATCTGCCCATTCTTAGTTTAGAAGAAGAATGTGAAGCTTCCCTTTGCACGTCTGCATTACGAGCCAGGAATCTAGAGCTGTCCCAGGACATGAAAAAGATGACAGCTGTGTTTGAGAAGCTGCAGACTTACATTGGTCTTCTCGCCTTGCCAAGTAAGCATGTTTGTTACTCATGGTTCAACTTGAAGAAATTAGAGTACAAGAAGCTTGAGAAGGGAGGTGGTTTGGCGTGTTGAAGTGAGAAGAGGGTCAGAAAAACTTGAATTCAAATCCTCCAGCTCCTTATACATTTAGGGTCTTGGGCAAATCACTTCTCTGCTTCTGTTTTCCCACTTATAAAACGGAGGTAAATGTGATTAAGTTAAATTGAGAATGTACAATATCAGGCATCGAAGACATACATTAAATATTAAATCTCTTGGGCTTCCCTGGTGGTGCAGTGGTTGAGAGTCTGCCTGCCGATGCAGGGGACACGGGTTCGTGCCCCGGTCTGGGAAGACCCCACATGCCACGGAGCGGCTGGGCCCGTGAGCCATGGCCGCTGAGCCTGCGCGTCCGGAGCCTGTGCTCCGCAACGGGAGAGGCCACAACAGTGAGAGGCCCGCGTACCGAAAGAAAAAAAAAAATTAAATCTCTTTCTCTCCTTCCTCTTTTTTAAATGGAGAGGGGCAAAGCGTACGAATTCGTAGCAACTTTCCAACGAGTAGCATAGGGGAAGGGAAGGTTAATAGTAAAAATGCTATTTTTAGAGGAACTGTATCATAACAAAGCCCCAAAATGTAAAGGTTGAAAGTCTTGGGGGAAAAAATGCTGTTTTAATTTGAAAAAAGTATTTTCAGGCCATTGAATGGACCTCAGTTTAAATGATGTTTGTAAGAAAACCATGATTTTTATAGTAGTGATTTGATTATTTGTTTTTTGTAACAGCTTAAATGTGATATAATTTACATACCATACAATTTACCCATTTAAAGTGTACTGTTCAGTAGTTTTTACTATAGTCACAGACATGTGCATCAACACTAGTCAGTTTTAGAATATTTTCATCACCTTAAGAAGAAACCCTGTATACTTTAGCTATCACCCTCTTATTCCCCTGTTCTGTCCCCGCCCAGTACCAAGCAACCATTAATCTACTTTCTGTCTATAGAATTGCCTGTTCTGAACATTTCATATAAATGGAATCATATAATCTGTGGTCCTTTGTGACTGCTTTCTTTCACTTGGCATAATATTTTCAAGATTCATCCAAGTTGTAGCATGTATAGGTATTTCATTCCTTTTTATTGCAGAATAATATTCCATTGGATGGATATATCACATTTTATTTATCTACCTATCAGTTGAAGGACATTTGGGTTGTTTCCACCTTTTGGCTATTGTGAATAATGATGCTATAGACATTTGTGAACAAGTTTTTTTTTTTTTTTTTTTTTTTTTGCGGTATGCGGGCCTCTCACTGTTGTGGCCTCTCCTGTTGCGGAGCACAGGCTCTGGACACGCAGGCTCAGCGGCCATGGCTCACAGGCCCAGCCGCTCCGTGGCATGTGGGGTCTTCCCGGACCGGGGCACGAACCCGTGTCCCCTGCATCGGCAGGCAGACTCTCAACCACTGCACCACCAGGGAAGCCCTATTTGTAGACTTTTTGATGATGACCATTATGACCAGTGTGAGGTGATAGCTCATTGTAGGTTTGATTTTCATTTCTCTAGCATCTTTTCATGTGCATCTTGGCCATCTGTGTGTCTTCTTTGGAGAAATGTCTGTTTTGGTCTTCTACCCACTTTTTTTTGGCCGTGCCATGCGGTTTGTGGGATCTTAGTTCCCCCATCAGTGGGTTGAATCTGCACCCTAGGCAGTGAAAGCACAGAGTCCTAACCACTGGGCTGCCAGGGAATTCCCTTTACCCATTTTTCTGATTGGGTTGTTTGTGTTTTTGATATTGAGCTGTAGGAGCAGTTTGTATATTTTGGAAATTAAGCCCTTGTTGGTTGCATCGTTTGCAAATATTTTCTCCCAGTCTGTAGGTTGTCTTCATTTTGTTTATGGTTTCCTTTTCTGTTCAAAAGCTTATAAATTTGATTAGGTCCCATTTGTTTATTTTTGCTTTTATTTCTTTTGCCTTGGGAGACTGATCTAAGAAAATATTGCTACAATGTATGTCAAAGAGTGTTTTGCCTGTGTTCTCCTTTAGGAGTTTTATGGTGTCATGTCTTATATTTAAGTCTTTAAGCCATTTTGAGTTTATTTTTGTGTGTGGTGTAAGGCAGTGTTCTAACTTCATTGATTTATATGTGGCTGTCCAGCTTTCCCATACCACTTGCTGAAAAGACTGTCTTTTCCCCTTTGTATATTATTGCCTCCTTTGTTGAAGATTAATGCGCTGTAGGTGTGTGGGTTTATTTCTGGGCTCTCTATTCTGTTCCATTGATTCATATGTCTGTTTTTGTGCAGTACCATGCTGTTTTGATTATGGTAGCTTTGTATTATTATCTGAAGTCTGGAAGGGTTATGCCTCTAGCTTTGTTCTTTTTCCTCGGGATCGCTTTGGCATTTCTGTATATTTTGTGGTTCCATATAAACTTTAGAATTATTCTAGTTTTGTGAAAAGTGTCATGGGTAATTTGATAGGGATTGCATTAAATCTGTAGATTCCTTTGGCTAGTATGGGCATTTTAACAATATTATTTCTTCCAGTCCAAGAGCATGAGATAACTTTCCGTTTTCTTGAATCATCTTTGATTTCCTTTATCAATGTTTAATAGTTCTCAGCGTATAAGTCTTTCACCACCTTGGTTAGGCTTATTCCTAGGTTTTTATTTTTTGATATGATTTTAAACAAAATTGTTTTTTACTTTCTCTTTCTGGTGTTTCATTGTTAGTGTAAAGAAATGTAACAGATTTCTCTATATTAATCTTATATCCTGCTACCTTACTGAATTCATTTATGAGTTCTAATAGTTTTGTGTGGAGTCTTTAGGGTTTTCTATATAGAGTATTATGTCATCTGCACATAATGACAATTTTACCTCTTCCCTTCCAATTTGGATATTTTTGTTTCTTTTTTTTGTCTGATTGCTGTGGCTAGGACTTGCAATACTATGTTGAATAGAAGTGATGAAAGTGGGCATCCTTGCCTTGTTCCAGAATTCAGCTTTTCATCACTTAATATTATGTTGGCTATGGGTTTGTCATAAATGACTTTTATTATGTTGAAATTTGTTACCTCTATACACACTTTGGTGGGAGTTTTTATCATGAATGGATGTTGAATTTTGTCAAATGCGTTTTCTGCATCTGTTGATATGATCATGTATTTCTTGTCTTTTCTTCTTTTCATGTGGTATATCGCATTGATTGATGTGCATATGTTGAACCATCCTTGTGACCCTGGAATGAATCCAGCTTGATTATGGTGTATGATCCTATTTATGTGTTCTTGGATTTGGTTTGCTAAACTTTTTTGACAATCTTTGCTTCTATATTCATCAAAGATATTGGCCTGTAATTTTCTTTTTTGGTAGTGTCTTTTTCTGGTTTTGGTATCAGTGTGATAGTGGCTTCATAGAATTACTTTGAGAGTGTTCTTTCCTCTTCAGTCTTTTGGAAGAGTTTGAGAAGGATAGGTGTAAGTTTTTCTTTGTACGTTTGGTAGAATTCCCCAATGAAGCTATCAGGTCCAGGACTTTTGTTTGCAGGGAGGTTTTTTTTTTTAATTACAGATTGTATTTTACTTCTAGTGATCAGTCTGTTCAGATTATCTGTTCCTTCTTGATTCCTTTTTGGCAGTCTGTATGTTTCTAGAAACTTGTCCATTTCTTCTAGGTTGTTAATTTTTTTTTGGCATATAACTGTTCATAATAATTTCTTAAGATTTTTTTATATTTCTGCAGTATTGGTTGTTATTTCTCCTCTTTCATTTCTTATTTTGTTTATTTGGTCCCTCTCTATTTTCTTCTTGGTGAGCCTGGTCAGTGGTTTGTTGATTTTGTTTATCCTTTCAAAAAAACAGCTCTTGGTTTTATTGATTTTTTTCTGTTGTTTTTAAAATCTCTATTTTATTTATTTACTCTCTGATCTTTATTATTTCCTTCCTTCTGCTGACTTCAGATTTTGTTTGTTCTTTTTCTGATTGTTTCAGGTGGTAGTTTAGGTTTATTTGAGATAGGCCTGTATCACTATGAACTTCCCTCTTAGGATTGCTTTTGCTGCATCCCATAGGTTTTGTATGGTTGTGTTTTCATTGTCATTTGTCTCAAGGTATTTTTTAATTTCCTCTTTGACTTCATTGTTGACCTATTTGTTTTTTAGTAGCATGTTGTTTAGTCACCATATAACCATTTTTTTCTCATTTATCTTTCTGTGGTTGATTTCTTGTTTCATGCCCTTGTGGTCAGAAAAGGTGCTTGAAATAATTTTTGTCCTTTTAAGTTTGTTGAGGCTTGTTTTGGGTCTTAGTTTGTGGTCTATGCTGGAGAACATCCCATGTGCCCTTGGAAAAAGAATGTGTATTCTATTTTTTTTTTTTTATGTAGTGTCCTGTAGATATCAATTAAGTCTAACTGTTCTATTGTGTGTCTAGGTGTCAGTCTACCTTATATCTCCAATGAATCCTCCGAATTACCTTCAGCACAAGTGCCATTATTTTTGAGAACATCCCTAGGCTTGAACTTCTTCTCCACAGTCTGTTGTGAATTAAGTCAATTCCTTTGGGAAGAGATTCAGAGCTTTCTGTTTTAAGAACTGTTTCTCCCTTGGGTTAAATCTCTGAGCCATGGTTCTGTGCAGGGGATGATGACAGTGATGCACTTCTCTCAGAGTGACACCCCTGCATTACTCCATGGAGAGGTAGGGCAGCAGCCGCTGGTCTCCTCAGCTTGCCTCTTTCAGCATGGAACTCCTGTTAATGAGCTGGGGCCAGGATGATCAGGGCCACAGATTCTCAGCAGCACCATGCCCACGTAGAGCCTCCATCCCACAAGTCAGGGCTGGGTAAAAGAAGAGAGCCCCCCACCTCTGAGTCATATTTACCTAGAACTTAGCCTCAGCAACAGGTAGCTGAGAGCGAGATAAGCAATGCAGCCCTCCAGCTGAGCTAGGGGAGAGGGAGCCTTGTGTTCTTGGCTGCACCCTTGGGACTGGGATTTCTAGCTCACTGACTGGTGAGGGGACCGAGTGGGTTTTGGTTCACATACCACAGATTCTTGCTTTTGTTACTGAGTTAATACAGATTTTCTTGATTAAATGTTTCTTTACTTGCTGTATGCCCTTAGGATAATTTCCAGAGTTTAAAGTGGTTATTTTTAAATCATTTTCACCAGTTGTGCTGGTGAGTGGGTATGTGGAGCTTGCTTATGCTGTCATGCCAGAATTGGAACTGTGATGTTTGAATAATAGTGTTTTTAGTGATGTTCAGCAAACAATAATATGTAGGGAAAGCACAAAATGAGAAATGTGTTCTGTAGGAACAAGGTGAAATTCACAAAGGCTTTCATTTCAAAAAGAATCATGAAAGACATAATCCTGCTTAGCAATTTAATTTTGATTCTTGTAACCATTAATATCTGTGGACATGGGGGATGCAAATCAGTTTAGATCCCTGTAATTATCACCATTCTATCTGAATGTGTCTACAATGATTTTAAGAGCCATTATTTTCAACATATCACAATCAGTATTCACTCTCTCTCTTCCCAAAAGTAGAGGGGAGATGGTGGGCTGTCAGTTTTTCAGGTGAATTCTTCTGGGAAAATGCTTAGGCTTGTGATCTTGGTTTCCTAGGTACGGAGCCAGATGGACTCCTTCGGACAAACTACAGTTCTGTCTTAACAAATGTTGGTGCTGCTCTGCATGGATTTCATGATGTCATGAAAGGTGAGGCTTGGAAAAGAACATAAATAAGCTTTGTCCCATTTTCTCAGATCTGCCTGAATGAGATTTAAGCAAATACTGCCAAGGCTCATAGACCCCACATAAAGGTTTAGTAGCATTTGACTTAACGTTGAAGTGCACAGCTTACTGCCTTCTGCTTTTCCCATCTGCTTCTTTCCTGAAGGTAAACAAAGTGCTGAAGAGAAACCCTTGTGCCCGGAACTTTAGCCAAAAATACATTACACTGACTTAAGGCAGGTGTATGAATTTTATCAAGCCAGACATGCTATTCAGAGGCATTTAGCAAAATACTGCACTTGTTAGAGCCCAAACGTGAAGGAACTGAGGAAATTAAGGTTTAAAGATCCCAGAAAGAATGCACTGGTTTTCTACATAGCCTCCTGTGTGTTTCTGTGTTTAGAGTACCCATTATAAGTCCTGTTTTGTTCAGGAGAGCCTTAAGGAATGAAGGTCTGTCTTCAAGCTTTGGTCAGTTTTTAGTTGCTATGTGCTTCTAAGAATATGCTTGTCGACGGTCATTTCATTTGCTTCCTAGCATGTGATTCTGAGTCCTGCTTTTTTAATCTATATTTCTGCATGGCTTCTAGGTTTTTTTCCTCTGTTCTTTTCCGTTTGAAGACTGTTGGAGTAGGGGGAGGAGAGGAGGGCAGGAGCAATTATTAAGGACTATTGGAAATAGTCCAGGTGCCTAGGTTTTTCACTGAGGTGTTTAGTGTGCAGTTAGTGACCAATTGCTGGTTTCAGAGAAAATACTTTTTAAAAACTTAAAACTTTGTTGGATGGCATGTATAAGATGGCTATATTTGGGGCCTTTCTATAGGTTGGCACATAACCACATAATAACCTATGTTACTGGGAATCATTCTTAGTTTCAGTGGAATTACCCAGTACTACCTTACCATTCAGTCTGGAAAATGGTCCTTCCTGTGGCTTGTCTTCAATTATAAGGAACTTTAAAAGTCACTGTACTTCTGGAGCTAACACTGGTTGCATAGACAGTCTTGGTGGCAGGTGACAAGAGGCAGCCCCAACCCTGCAGAACCTAGTCTGGTCCATAGAAAACCCAAGGGACTGGTACCTTTTTCCTGTGCAGCTTTTGGTTTGGGGAGCTCAGACTTACCCATAGTCCTCTATTCCAGAACTTTACGTAACGTAGAACTAGGCCATTGAAACCACAAGTAGCTCTGTGGCTACACGTTTTTTGGTTTTGTTTCCTAAGTTTTCCTATGCTAATGTTACTATTTGTTCCTGCTAGTGTTTTCTCTAGAATTTTGATAAAAGAGAGGCTAGAGCAATGGAGGGTAGCTGTCCATTGAGGATCTTAAAGCTTCATTTACATTTCAGAAAATCTTGATTTTATTTATATTTCTATAAATAATAATGTACTTCTGAGTTTTCTAAAAATGCTTTTGTTCATGTATGACATAAGATGCCAAGTGATCCAAATCAAAGAATGTTACTATTATTATTTGCTATGAGCTGGTGGAGATTATCAGAGGAGGATCAGAGGCTCCCTTAGCCCCCTTTGGGCCTCTGCTTGTTTCTGTCCTTGACAGTGAACATAATATAAAGAGAGAAGACTGGGAAACATGAAGGATGGTTGGCAAGCAGATTATGGCCTCTTGTTGCTAGTTTTACAGTTCAAACCTGTCTTCTTACGCAGTTGGAAGACTGTTGTGTATCTCTCATGAAAACTCAGAGTGAGCATTAACTTGCATTACCAGAATATACTTTGTTTTTAAGAGAAATTTTATTTCAAATCTTTTCCCTTGATGCTTTGCCCTTAATTGCTTGGTCCAAGTTGGAAAGAAGGAAGGAAGGAAGGCAATCAAGAAGGCAGGCTGGGGTTTCCCTGGTGGCACAGTGGTTAAGAATCCGCCTGCCAATGCAGGAGACACAGGTTCCGCCTGCCAATGCAGGAGACACAGGTTCGAGCCCTGGTCTGGGAAGATCCCACATGCCGTGGAGCAACTAAGCCTGTGCGCCACAACTACTGAGCTTGTGCTCTAGAGCCCGCAAGCCACAACTACTGAAGCCCGTGTGCCCTAGCGCCTGTGCTTTGCAACAAGAGAAGCCACCAGAAGGAGAAGCCCGCGCACTGCAACGAAGAGTAGCCCCCGCTCGCCGCAACTAGAAAAAGCCCGCGTGCAGCAATGAAGACCCAACGCAGCCAAAGATAAATTAAATAAACAAATAAATAAAGTTATAAAAAAAAAAGAAGGTAGGCTGGTCTTAGTATAAAGAGAGATTTATAAAAATGTGTTTCCTACAAGGAATTAAAATGGAAGTGAATTAATCTTTTAACAAGTGGCATTCTAAGTGAGAATTGTTTGAACTTTGGTCTCAAGCCTAAAGCAGGTAGACTCATAGGAAACATAAAAGAAAATAAATCTGTTGTCTAGGTCACATGATTTCCTTGTACCTTTTGGAGTTAAACTTTAATGTCGAGGAACACCCTAAATAATGAAAATATTTGGACTCGATAAAGAGTAAACAGTTGGATTGGGAGAATTATTATAGTCAAACTACAGTAGCTCTGATCCACTAGATGCCATGGGAGGATTCTTAGTATTGTACATCTTTTATAAGTATTTCAATCACCTACACCAATCAACCAAGATTGCCTACCAACCCAGTTGTATTATAGCATTGTATACAGACAGTAAAATATTGAATAAAACTTTCTGTGGTGTATAGAAAGAAAATGTCTACTCTAGGGGCTAGCAAGTTCGGTATACAAAAAAATGTTCAGTGTTCCAATTGAATTTTCATTCACTTGGATATCTTATGAATATATAGAGGATAATCATTTATTTTTAAGAAATATTAAACATAATAGTAATTACCAATTAGTTGGTTCCTTCACTGTGATAACTACCATAGTAGTGTAGGGTGTTAACAATAGTGAAAACTGGCTAAGGGTATCCAGAAACTCTGTAATTTTTCTGTAAATCTAAGACTATCTTAAAAGTTTGTGTAAAAGTTTATATATATGTGGGTATAATACAATATATATAAGTAATGCAATTTCCTAGTTTTAAATTTCAGTAAAAGTAATCTTATTCATAAAACAGTAATTTTGTTAAAAATCATTATCATACTAGGTTAAATCTCAGATACCCTTTCTTTTTGAATAGTCTTATTCCCTTTTAATTATCTATAGTCTAAAATCAACAAAATTTCTTGATTCTGAATAAATGAAATTCTTTGTATACACACCTGCTATAAAAGTTAGTTTCCACGTTTTGTGATTTATTTTTTGCTTTGTTGGTAATGATAATTAATGCTGTTGTAACTGAAGTACTGTAAAATATTCAAAGGAGGCTGTATCATAAACACCTTTTTATTTCAAAATACAATTGCCCTTCCTTGAAAATCAATGTTGTCTTGGTAATTCTCCCATTTTCCCTTATTTCCAGGATGAAATTACTTTATTTCTCAGAGACCCAGAAAACCCCAAGTTTAGCTGTTTGGCTAGTTTCACCTACTGCTGTTTCTGTCAACACATTTATATCTAAGCCTCTCTTCTATGCTTCCATAACCACAGGCCTTTGTTATAGCTTTCTTGTACTAGAGGCAATAGAACGTGAAGCCAGGTGCTAGAGTATCCAATCCTTATTTGGCCATGCAGACCTTTCTTATTGTTGAAGTATGTACTGGCAAACCAGCTAAGATCCAATAAGGATTGTGGGACATGGTGCCTGTGTTGGCTGTTCTTTTCCAGCCTCATGGTTTGTTTGTATAAGCACAATGTAAACTCTCATTTATGCCTGCTGGGCTATCAAAACAAGGTTTTTAGCTGGTAAATATTGCTCAGGGTCCTTTACCTGGTGCTAGAATAAGGGCTTAACACTCAAATGAAGGAGAATGAGACCCACCTGCTGGGGGCGTAATAGAGACACCAGGATGGTGTTAAGAGACCCTCACTACTCTCTATTCTTTCCATGTGAACTTGAGGCCTAATTGATATTCAGCACAATCCTCATATTTGGGACCATTTTTTGTCAGATTTGTCTTGTAAATTTGTAAGAGTAGATATAAGAAGTTAACGGGCTGGTTATCTGTATACAACTTGTATATAGATAGTAATGAGTTTTCATTTGATTGGGTTTATAGATATTTCCAAACATTATAGTCAAAAGGCTACAATAGAGCATGAACTTCCAACAGCAACACAGAAGCTCATAACAACTAATGATTGCATCCTGTCATCAGTAGTGGCATTGACAAATGGAGCAGGAAAGGTAATTTTTCTCTGGTTTATACTGACATTAAATTCAACTCTTAAATGTGCTCCTTTTTTTTTTTTTGAGTGACCTAGTAGGAAAATTGATCTGTGTAAGGATTTTTGATTACCAGGCTTTTTTGTAAAATAAAGTTGTCTCCCTTTTCCTCCTTCCTACCTAATATTTGAAACAATATGGTAGTTACTGTTAAGCATTTGTGATGAGGAAGTGGGTCAGGCACTTCTGACATTTTAATGAGATATTTGATGATTGAAAGATTCCAGGTGGTCTCACTATAGATCCTTGTGTGTATTAAAGGTCTGCTATACAGAAATTGGGATATAGGAAAAAAAAAAGAATTATAAGACCTTTGTTAATATTTTGTTTTTTCCCCCTCCAAGTTTTTTGTTTGTTTTTTGGCAACACTTGTGATAATGCTACTTCTGTGGTTTTTGTACCCTAACTAGTAGTTTTAAGATGACTTCAACATGTGTCTTCTCATTGAATTCTTAATATTAGATAATGATCATTTGGATTAGTAAGTACTTAATTGTTATTATAAACTGACCAGAGCGCAGTTTCTTTAAAAATTGTTCTGTCTTGGATAACTGGTTTCAGCAGGTCACATTCTAAGAGCACATGTTCATGTGGCTGTCATCAAAGCCTTTAGTGACTAAGATTTCTCTGAGAACTACCCATACATATAAAACCAAAAGTACTGTATTCAGGACTATCTTAGCCCATTTATTTCAGCAGACTCAACGTAATTTCTCAAGAAAGTGCTAATCTCTATCTGTGTTATATACCTTTATTTTTCTGACAGGTTGACCTTAGTAGGAGCACACTTTTTTCAAGTGTTTTAAGTTAATCAGAAATGATCATAGGTTATGGTAGGTATTCAGTGTCACCTTTCCCAAAGTCAGGCCAGTCTTCCTGACAGTCTGCTAAGTTTGGGGCTGTAATTAAAAGGTGCTGCCTTTCGGATCTGTCAGCTCGCAGGTGAGTGCCTACAGGATTCCTTAGCCAGAAGACCATCCCCACTGCCTCCTCTTTAGTGCTTTCACCCACAGGCATTCTGGAAACTTTCTGAGGATGATTCTGACTTTGATTCAATTGTGAGCAATTTCTGGAAAAAGAGAATGTTGACATTTTACAAGAGTCTCTGCATTTGTCACTTTTTTAGGAGAGCTCTGGAATATTAAATACCTATATACTTCATAGCTTATTTTACATTTGCTTTGCCTGAAACCTTAAGAGTTGTCTCAAGGAAAGGTACTTGACCTTCACTCTGAAATTTTTATAAATGGTTTTTAGCTAAAGTAAGTATCTGAACTAAGTATTAGTTGGTGGCAGCTTAATACTTAGCTAATGTGATTTGATTAAACTAAATTTTATCATTTGTAATTTTTAAAAAACCCACTAGGAAAGTATAACATATGCATGTTAAAGAACATTTGGGAAATGTAGAAATATTAGAGAGAGGAAAGAAAGTTAAACCTCACCGTATACTACCATGACTAAAATGCAAACACTGTACTATCTATGTCATACACGAGGAATGTACAGCTCAAGATTTTTAGAGTTTTCATTTTCTTGAATACTACCTAACATAGAATTTCGTTTGACACAGTAAAATATTGATGAAAAAGATAATCTTTTAGACCATTAGTGAGTGATTGCTTACTTTTTGAACAGTTTTTGCCAAGGTAAAGTACTCTTGTTTCACAAGTTACTTTTTCTTATTTATTGAAATAGAGTACTCTTTAATGTATCGAAGACTTTAATTTTTCTGGCTAATAACTTTCTTAGACATTTTTATTTATATCACCATTTCATATAGCACTGTAGATTCAGAATCATGGCTCAGCACAATTACAGTCATGGATCTTTGTTGTTGCTTACATAGATTAAGCAAATGTTAAATCTGTAAATGACAAAGGTCTGCTGAATTTTCAGTCTTTTTCTTTCCTGTTATATTTGTAATGCACAGATTGAGATTTACAGAATGAAATTTAAGTAGAGATCATATATTCAATATGCTTGTGTCATGTCTTGTGTTGGAATATGAAACATTCAAAGTTAAAATGCAAACGGAATGTATAAACCCAAACGTATATATTTTGAGAGCAGGGGCAGACTTAGTAAGGTAAACAGCTCATAAACATTGTCTACAGAATAAATCAGAATCAGCCTTGGTTTTCAGAAACAATAGAATTTGTCTAGATTAAGACATGTCACAAGTCTGGTCTCAAAATTTATACTGTATTGTGTTTATTATAAATCATTCCCTATGTATTCTTTTCAAATAAATGTGAGCTTTTGAGCATGTGTTGAAATTTCATTTCCATTCTGAGTATCCTTAACTTTGATCTGAAAACTATTAGATATATATTTTAGATATATTATTGGAAAATAAAATTTATCTTCTTGTCACACTTGGTTTAGATTGCATCTTTCTTCAGCAACAACGTGGACTACTTCGTTGCTTCCCTGAGCTACGGGCCTACGACAGCGAGTGGATTCATCAGTCCTCTCTCAGCTGAATGCATGCTGCAATACAAGAAAAAAGCTGCTGCCTATATGAAGGCTTTGAGAAAGGTTTGTGAGCTGCTGTTAACATTTAAATCAGAGGGAAAATCTGGAAAAATTCCAGAGAATGGCAGTTGTTTTCCCACAGTTCATATTGTTTAGGTTTTATACAATTTTGAGGGACAGGTGGTTGGTGGGTGTTGTGAGGTGGGCGGGGGTCTTTGGAGAGGAGGATGGGACAGAGACCTGAATCTCATTTCCTAGGCCGTATTAGACTTAACGTTTCCAGTGGCTGGTAGAGTGTTTAGGGTGAGACAGCCAGGCAGCCATTAAGTGTCAAACTTGAGAAAATCTTAAACTTGTAGAAATAAAAAAAATTGAAATACATTTATAATTTTTTTCTCAATATAATAAGAATACATGATCATTGCAAAAAGAAATCAGAAGAAACAGCAGTACATGAAGAAGAAAGTCCCACAACCCAAAGGTAGCTCCTCTTAACCATAAAATTTTAATGTGTATACATGCATGCACGCACACACACATTATAAAAAGCAATGTATCTGGATACATAGACTGTTTTAGAATCTGTTTTTTTCCTCTTTAATGCATTGTGGATATCTTTATATAACAAAAATATATATCTATAAGTATAAATTGCTATCATTTTAATGCATCTAGTATTTCATCTATAGTATTTCATTCTATAAATGTGTGATAATTTAATTAAGCCATCCATTGCTAGTGGATTTTTAGGTTGCTTCCTGTTTTTCACTGTTATATGCAATACTACAGGGGATATTCTTGCACATGCAACTTTGTGTATTTACCTTTCTCTCTTTATTTCTTTCTAACTTTTAGTTACACAATGCATAAATACATTCTTATATTACATGAGAACATTATAGGTAAATTACAATCCCTAATTCCAGTTCCTCTCCAGAGGTAACTATAGTTATCAGTTTGGTGTGTAACCTTCCAGACTCTTGGAGCATTTGTACTCATCTCCGTAAACTTTGAACTATATGCAAAATATGAAGAATATAAAGACTTCTCTAATTTTTTTTTAACTAAAATGCATATTTCATTGTGTAGCTTCCTTTTTTCATTTAAAATATGTTTTAGAGACCTGTCTGTATCAATAGATATAATGGCTACTTTATTCATTTTAAACACAGCATTGAAATCTATGATATAGGTATTCCGTGGTTCATTTAGGTAGTCTCTTTTTGGTGGGCATTTAGGTTGATTCCAGTTTTTCACTGTTAGAATTATACTGCAATGGATAGCTTTGTAAATGCCGCCTTGGGCATATGTGTGGATTACTGAGAGGTGGAATGTTCTGGATAATGTGGTTTTAAGTTTTAATATTTACTGCCAGATTACCCGTAAGAGTGGTTGTACACTCCTAGAAACGTATAAGGCTACCTAATTGTTTTAATTATATCTTTATGATTAATTCCTAAAAATGGAATTGCTCATTCAAAGTCTGTGAATGTTTCAAAGGTTACCTTTTTATAGTTCACCAGCAATAGAAGTTTAAATTTAACCCGTAAATTTAATTTGTCAATCTTAGAAACAAGAAGTTCCGTGTTATTGTTCTAATTTTCATTTCTTTGCTTGTTATTGAAATAGAACATCCTTTCATAAATTTACTGTTTATATTATTTCAATTTCCTGTTCAAGTTGTTTACCTGTTTTTAAATAAATGTTCCTAATTGGGGTTGAAGGAGCTCTATGTTAAGGATTTTAGTCCTTTGTTTATGTTGGAAATATTTTTCCTCAGTTTGCTGTAATAATTTTTCAAAATTTAGAAGTTTTAATTTTTATATCATCAAACCAGGCTTTTTCTTTACGGTGGTGATTCTCAGGTGACTCTTGGAAAGTCAGTTCACCTATATTTTCTTCCAGTATTTTTGTGGTCTAAACTTTTTAGATTGAAATCTTCAGCCCATCTTGAATTTATTTATTCTGATATAGGTATGAAATTGGGGTCTAAATAGTTATTTTTCTAAATTATTAACTGATTGTCCTTGCATGACTTATCCTTTCTGCATTGACTTAAAAATGCAACATTTGTCACATAATACATTTTTGTATGTGCTTTTGTCTGTTTCTAGATTTTCTTTGCCATTCCTTCATCTGTCTATTTTGGTGCAAGTCTTATGGTTTTAGATAGTGTCTCTTATAACTGGTATGACATGTTCCCCTTCATTCTTTTTCTTTTCTTTTCTTTTTAAAGTTCTTTTTTTATGTGTATTAAAGGAACTAGTCTATGTGGACATACATCTGAATTTTATTATCAAACCTCATTTAGCATTCTTATTTGTAAGATCAGGGAAATGATGCGACCTTTTTCTTTACTTCTTATGATGCTTTTTCCATAGCCCCTCTTGGAATCTGTGCCTTATGAAGAAGCACTGGCAAACCGCCGGGTCCTTCTCAGCTCTACTGAAAGTCGAGAAGGCCTTGCACAACAGGTATGACATCGGGAAAATCATGGTACTTGTTAAAGAGCATGAATATAAAATCCCCTATAAAAGGTTTTCATACACATAGAGCAATTTAAAAGGCTATGTAAGTAAACATGTGAAGTTAATTAACACATGCTTAAAAAGCACCATAAGCATAATTCATTGAAAACCATTTGTTGATACTCTAAATAAGTCATCCTGATTCAATTGGTGTTATGATTGCCAGTGAAGTAATATCAGCACACTCTGGCCATGCTGATTAATTATTTAGGTACTAGATTTAAATGTCTGAAATAATAAGGCAAAAAAGGGGGGTGTGGCTAGAGACTCAGTGAGTTATTTTTATTTCCTAAATGGACAGGAATGAAAAATTTCCAGTGCTCAATTGATCAGTTGAATTTGGGTGGCAGGTGGAGGTAGGTGGTATTATTTTTTTCAGAAGTTGGTACAAACTGACCCCAGTTTAGCATTCGCCAGAGATTTATTTACTTTAACACCTGGCTTGCTTTAGTTTTGGAAAAATTTATTTTAAAGAGAGCACAAATTTATCTGAAACAATATTTTGCCTATGCCGACCTTATTTTCATTGGACACATATCACTTATCTTTTCAACATTAATTCAATAGGATGTTGAAGCTAAAAATTTAATCCACATAATAATTCCTAAAAAACAAAATTCCTGAGACAAACAGTGAAATGTGGAGTATCTTAAAAATTTATTTTAGATTTCCTTCTTATTTTATGTGAGGAAAGTAAGGCTCAAAGAAATTAAACAGCTTTTATCCATAGTAGCTAGTAAGTAGCAGAATGGTCTGACTTCAGAGCTATTGCTTTTCCCACTCTGCCATTGACCAGCTGCAGTCTAGTCTGATAAGCACTCCGGGTCTCACCTCCTGCCTCTCTAAAGCGAGGATAATACCTACCTTTCAGGGTCCCGTAAGGATTAATTGAGCCAATGAGAGGCAGTGTGATAGGGTGAAAAGAATCAGACTTGTGAGCCAAACACATGAGGTCCCACATCCTGGCTCTGTTTGTTAGCTTTGCAGGTGGTCGAGCTGCTGGGACTTCCAAGTTCTCCTCTTTGAGACGTGAGAATTGTAGGACTGTTAGGAGGCTTCAGTAGGATACTGGCAGGAAAATATCATGAACAGTGGTACGTGGTAATTGTTCAACGATGATAGTTGGTAAAGCATTTGGAATTCACTCTAAGATTGTTTTTATTTTTATTTAATTCTCAAGCTTTCATTTGCCTTGAAAATTAGCTTTTTTTAAGCTTCTTATTGAAGCATAACATACTTAAAGAAAAGTATATAAATTATTAATATATTTCAGTGAATTTTCATAAGTAAACACATTAATGTAACCGGTAGCTAGATAAAATTTTTAAAAAAGAATATTTCTTTATGTAAGGTATATACCTGTAAAAAAAAAGATTGCCAGGACCTCAGAAACTTTCCTCATGCCCCTTTCCAGTTACTACTCTCCTCTTTCCCCAGAGGTAACCATTATCCTGCATTCTTTGTTCTGTTGCCTGATACTGAACTTCATATTAAATGAGAATTATGTAGCATCTCTTTCAGATCTGGCTTCTTTTGTTCAACATTATATTTATAATATTCATCCATGTTATGTGTAGTTGTAATTGGTCCATTTTCATTCCTGTTGAGTATTCTGTCATGTGAAAATACATAATTTATTTATCCATTCTTACAGCTTATGACTATTTGGGTAGTTTTCAAGTGTTTGACTATCGTAGGGCTGCTATGGGCATTCTTATACTTGTCTTTTGATAAACATACATGTTTTTCTCTTGGGCGTATACTTAGAAGTAGAATTGCTAAGTCATGGGATACAAGTTCAATTTTCAAAGATCCTGCCAAACAGTTTTCAAAGTGTTTGTCCCAAATTCCACTCCCCCAAGCACTATATGATAGTTCCAGTTGCTCCATAAACATGTCCATCTTTGTATTTTCTGTCTTTCATTTTAGTCATTTGTGTGTTTTTTTGGTGTGTTTTGTTTTTATTCATTTGGGTGGGTTTAAATTGCTTTTCCTTGGTTAATAGTGACATTGGATACCTTCTTTTTTATGTTTATAGTAACGTTCAGGTGCCTATTCAAGTCTTCTTTCCTCCTGTTTCTCTATTGGGTTGACTGTCTTTTTATCATTGATTTATAGAAGTTCTTTATATGTTATGGGTATTAGTCCACTGTTGGATACATGCATCTACCACTTTGTGGCTTTCCTGTTTACTCTCTTTATTATACCTTGTGATAAATAGAGATTTTAAAAATTTCATTCTAGTTCAATTTCTCAATTTATGGTTGTGCTTTTTGTATCCTGTTTAATAAAACGTTCCCTATTCCAGGATCAAGCTTTTTTGTTTTCACACCTGTGAAGTAGTTTTGGTCTACATTCCATAAAGTATTTTTTTTGGCTGGTAAGTTTTGTCTGCATCATCCTCTAAGGTGCAGAACTCTCTGTTGCTTTCAAGGTTCAGCAGAGTTTGGAGAAGATTTCTAAACTGGAGCAGGAAAAAGAACATTGGATGTTGGAAGCACAGTTAGCTAAAATCAAGCTGGAGAAAGAAAACCAGCGAACTGCAGATAAACTGAAGAGCACAAGTAGTGGGCAGGCGGTTGGGGTAGCCCAGGAAGGGGCCGCCGTGGTGACCGCTGCGGGCCAGGAAGATGCGTCTGCCAAGGCTGTGCCAGTGCCCGTTCACAGCACTAGTTTGGTAAGTGTCTTCTTTTTTTAAATGGTAATTGGTGGGGATCCATCTTAGTGTTCAGTGTTAACCATCTAAAGTACATGTCACTTGATAACAGGAATAATCCATGTGCTCTAGAAAAAGCAGATTGGTAAGCAGGATGCCCCCTTCAAAAAAGCAACCTTATTAAATTCTCTTTGATTTTACATGTGAGACTTCCCCACGGTAAGGGCTGTGTTCCTGGAGAAGATATAGTAAGTCAAATTTAAGATGATTCTGTTTCTCCACTGCAACATTGGTGATATGGGGGTTATGTTTCTGACAAAGGACTAACTGCCTAACTTTTTATAGAAATGACGACAAATACCATTTTTAACCAATTACATGGTGTATTCCTAGGTAGTATAAAGCTTTATGACATACGTATAATATAGAAACCCATCAGGTTAGCTAAACTTCATAAGACAATATACTGACAAGTTATTTTGCAACTTTATATTTCTTGCTTATATTTAATTGCAGTGATTTAGAAGGTGAAGAAACATCTCTGTTGGAATTATAAAATTCAGTTACATTGAGAAAAATTTTCTGATTATATTTTTCTGCGCACTGTTAAAAAAAAATTAGAAAATCTAGAAAATGAGAAATCAGGAAGGGAAGGGAAAAAAACCCTCAAAATTAGAATGATCTCATTAAATATATTTTCGTTAGCATTTTTTGAGAAATTTAAGGAGAGCCATGGCACTTTTTGACAGCCCTGTCCTAAGGCTACCCCTGTAGCTCACTGATGCTTTTGAACAGCAAGTCATGGTCCTTCTCACATCTCCCTTGCATCTCATTCAGAGCATACCTGATAGTAATATATACAAATTAACTTCTGTTTTCAAGATGTATACAGACCTCACTGCACCTCAACAGTGTGAGAAACGTGGATTATTATTAGTTTTCTTAGGTGTGATAATGATACTTGGATTATTTAGGAGAATACCTTTATTTTTTGGAGATAAATGCTAAAGTACTCAGGGTAAGGTATCATCATATCTGCAACTTACTCTCAGATTGTTCAGGAAATATATACACACACAGATAAATTAAGCAAATGAGCAAATTGTTAATTACTGAACGTAGATGGTGGCTACGTATGATTATTATACTTTTTTCTCCAACTTTTCTATATGTTTGAAAATTTTCATAATAAAATGTAGGGGAGGAAAAAAGAATGAAAATGTTTTAGAAAAGTAAAAAGCATAAAGCAGGCTTCTCAGAGCAGTGGTTTGAATGGCTGCTATGCTCACTGGATGATCCTGTGTGACCCCTGATGGCAAGGCTGAGTCAGCCACAGGTGTTGCACGTTGCCTCTGACAGGGGAAGGTGACTCCCTAGAAGAACATTTAGCAAACAGAGCAGAATCCTGACATCAGTTCAGGTACCATCTGGGGAAGTGCAACACTGGCAGCACTCATCTTTGGACTTCCCTTCAGAGTCTGGTTATTGATCAGGTCAGACTGTTCTCCATTGGGTCTGATTTCTTCTTTCTCCTGTCTTCTCTCCCTGCTTCCCTGCATCTGCTCCTTCCGTTTTCTCCCATTTGCACTAACAGTAATTGGTGCTGTCAGGGAGTAACTATGGGATCAGACCAGGGAGGGCACTGATGACAGTGATAGTAATTGCAGTAATCATATGCCAGCCACGGTTCTAAGGACTTTTCAGTGTGTTAACTCAGTCAGTCCTCACACAGATCCTATGAGATTGCAGGTACTATCATATCTTCATTTTATAGATGAGGAAACTGGTGGACAGAGAGGTAGAGTAACTCATCTGAAGTCACACACTTGGTAATCTGGCCTTGTGCTCTGATGGGTGTCAGAAAATAGATCAGCGGACAAATGTATTTGTTTATGGCTTGCCTTTCTGAAGTACTGGAAGTTGGCAACACTGGTGTATTTGAGTCATTAATGTCAGTTGCTGAAAGTTGAGGACTGTCTTTTTATTTGAACATTTTCAAAGGAGAGCACACTATTCTTACATATGTAAGTGAGAAAGATTTCCAGGGACATGGGAAACCTTTAGTACCAAACACTATTGGTCTGTGAGTGATGATGACTTTATTTGGGTTTGGTGAGTTTGGAAGTTGCTATAACTCTAAGTTGTCTGTCTGGTTAGCATGTGTGTGCTATTTCTGTCTGCATCTGTTAAGGATCTCTTTCCTCCCGCCCACTTCATAAGGTGCTAGCAGAGTAATTTTCGTAGAGTGTGTTACTGATTATGCACTCTATTGCTTCTGGACTTTTAGTGGCTCCCTATTATCTATAGGATATAGTCCACTCATTAGTTTGGCATTCAAGGTCTGTGAACACCTATTCCAAACTACCTTTCTTCAGCATTTCCCTGTACAAACTCAAACCGAGCTTTCTTTCCTGATAATGTTTTTTGTGTTTTTGCTTCCCTGTATTGTTCAAGCTGTTTCTTTTGCCTGGATGCCTATTTATTCATAACTCCTGTCACCTACATACTCACATACTTTGCCTTCCAACTCCTCGACTCTCTTGAATTCAAAACTCTTCCCATCATTAAGGTACAGTTGAGTTGCCACATTTTCCATGAACCCCAGTTTTGGGCATTGTCTTTGACAGTCAGGATCAGAGAACCAAGACCTGGTTGGCCTCCTTGCATTTTTCACAGTCTAGTCTATATGGTGAATCTATTCCCATCCCTTGGTTGCTTTCATTCTAATGGAATGAGAGCCTGGATAGACATCTGTCCAGAGTGCTGGGAGATGACAGAGAGGTCGCCTGGAGGGCTTGGGGAGGGCATCCCAAAGGAGGTAACATGGGTGTGTTTCATAAATGAGCAGGAGGCCAAGGCAGGAGAAGAGTATTTCAGGCTGAGAGAAGGGTCTCCCCACATAATTCACTTTCTCTCCTGCACGTGGCAGATTCCTGCCGAAAATAACCTGGAGACAATAGAGAGAAAAAGGGAGGCTTTTTTTTTTTTGCCTTCCCTGATGTTTCCTTTTCAGCCTTTCTTTTTATCACCCCACCCCCCGCAACCTCCCATCCTGCCTTAAGTGAAGTTAAGTGAACTGAGTGTGTGTGTCTCCTTCTGTTATCTTCCTCTTGGGTGTTGGTACAAAGTCTATGCCCATTTTAAAGTTAATTGACTAACAAAGGAAACTCAAAAGTCCCCAGAAGATTCCTTTGGTTCAAGCACTTTGGGGCTGAAAAAGTTACATCAGATAGAAACTTCTTATTTCTAACCCTATAGCATTGCAAAAGTTAAATGTTTATTATGTTTAATTAACATATCTAGGACTGTAATTTGAACATTTAGCCCCCTGTTAATTATTGTAATAATACAATAATTATTCTTCTCTGGTGGCGCAGTGGTTGAGAGCCCGCCTGCCAATGCAGGGGACACGGGTTCGTGCCCCGGTCCGGGAAGATCCCACATGCCGCGGAGCGGCTGGGCCCGTGAGCCGTGGCCGCTGAGCCTGCGCGTCCAGAGCCTGTGCTCCGCAGGGGGAGAGGCCACAACAGTGAGAGGCCCGCGTACCGCAAACACACACACACACACACACACACACAGAATCTGCCTGACAATGCAGGGGTCACAGGTTCGATCCCTGGTCTGGGAAGATCCCACATGCCATGGAGCAGCTAAGCCCGTGCACCACAACTACTGAGCCTGCGCTCTAGAGCCCGCGAGCCACAACTACTGAGGCTCACATACCTAGAGCCCGTGCTCCGCAACAAGAGAAGCCACCACAATGAAGAGTAGCCCCGCTCGCCGCAACTGGAGAAAGCCCATGCACAGCAAAGAAGACACAACGCAGCCAAAAAAAAGATAACAGTAACCTCAAGAAAGAAAAAGCACAGAAAACTACAAGTTTTCTTTTTTTTTTTGCTGAAATTAAAATGCACTGCTTAGGGCTTCCCTGGTGGCGCAGTGGTTGAGAGCCTGCCTGCCAATGCAGGCGACACGGGTTCGTGCCCCGGTCCGGGAAGATCCCACATGCTGTGGAGCGGCTAGGCCTGTGAGCCATGGCCGCTGAGACTGCGTGTCTGGAGCCTGTGCTCCGCAATGGGAGAGGCCACAACAGTGAGAGGCCCGCGTACCGCAGAAAAACAAAAAAAGCACTGCTTAAATTCACAGAATTTTAAAATATATATATTTCAAGTATAAAAACAATACATGTACATTGTAGATAATTTTAAAATACAGAAGAGTAAAAGAAGAAAAAAATGTTGACATTTTCCTGAATACCCAACAACCACTGTTAACATTTTTTTTACATAATTTCATACTTGGTTGACATTATACTATATAAAATTTAAAATCTTTTAGCATAACATGAATAAACAAACATTTATCCTGTTATTAGAAACTCTATGTAAACTTAGTTATTGATTCCATAGTATTCTATATAGAATATACCTTAGTTTACCTATGACATTGGTTATAATTTTTATTATTTTAAATAACATCTCATTTTTATGCATAAGATTCTTTCTGCATCCAGATGATTTCTTTGGGGTATATTCTCAGGGTTAGAGTTATTGGGTCAAAAGGCATGAATGTTTTTAAGTTCCTTGATCTCTACTGCCAAATTATTTTCTCAAAGGACTGTATTAGTTTAAACTCTCATCAGTGGCATATGAGAAAATGTTGAAATTATAAATTTCGCAACTTTTTCTTGAAGTTATATGATTCCATTCCTTTTCAGGACTGTTTGCTGTACCACATTCTCAAACCGTAACCCAGGAGTAAAGGGGATAAGGGGTAGATCCCATGCTTGTGATTTATTTTGCCAAATGTACTCATATTTGAATGTATAAAATTAAAATGATGAGTGTGTTACTGTAAACGGTTTTTCACTGAAAGACTAATTGCTATTCCTGCTTTAGTGTGTAGAAAATTATGGCTCCTCTATAAAAAAAGGTCTTATAAAAAAGATCCTTTTACAGCTAGGTGGGTATAACATTCATATACTGCTCACAGTTCAGAGTAGTACTCTTGAGAATATTATTTAGAATCCATGAAAACTGTTTGTTGGGTGTCATCTCTGATTAACAGAATCCATCAAAACTGAGTTTCCAATAGTTTCCTTAACTTACTGAGCCCATGCACGTGCCCTTCCACTTTGAACAATAAAATGAATTCAAGAACCATGACTACTATCTGTTTTTGAACTCTGAATCCACAAAAGCAAGCTTTAAAAAACCTGGCAGCACTTCAGTATGTCTATAATACATATACTTTTTCATTAGTTTAAATCTGAAGTTAATACTTATTAATGTCATAATGATATTTCTTCTTTATCCTTTTGACCTTTCCGCCCGAGAGTTTGCTATTTGTGTTTTGCGTTTGGAATGTTTCATTATTATGGTCACCATGAAACTGTCTTTAGGTCTCCTTGGCCGCTGCTTTGGAAATAAGCGTAGCAATGACAAGAGGAGTTAACAACTGTTCTTCCTCTCTCTCTTCCCAGACAGTTTGTTGGGTTTCAGTGAAAATGGCTAACAGCATTCTGATAGAGGAAATAGTGATGGTCACTATCCACTACTGCCTCATGACAGAAATCATGACTGTGGTTACTTATCTGTAGGTCCAGCTTCTTTGTGTTGAAAGATGATTGATTTGAGGGTAATCGTCTAGAACTCCACTGCTAGTGTGCTTGGTTTTTTGTTGCTGTTGTTGTTTTGTTTGTTCATTTTGTTTTATTTTTTTTTAATGTTGCTTATTTTATTTTACTTTTTTGGCCATGCCATGTAGCCTGTGGGATCTTAGTTCCCCAACCAGGGATCGAACCCCAGGCCCACAGCAGTGAAAGCTCTGAGTCCTAACCACTGGACTGCCAGGGAATTCCCACAAGTGTGCTTTGAAACAGTGTGAACTGAGAAGAGAAAAACATTACAAGTGTTTAAGCTATTGCGTTTGAAGTGTAAGCAGTCTGTTCTAAAGCTTTTTTCCCTTATGTTCTAGATTGGGATTTTAACCAGGACGTCTGACAGTGAGGTAATGTGTGCTTAACATCATGTTGTTTGTTAGTAAACATCTCGCCACATGTTTGTTGACAAAATCCGGCAAAAGTCAGCTTCATCTAATTGCGTTTCTGACAATTCTAGCAAATGTGGATCCATGTTGCTTTTCTCTCTGGGTCAGTTTTAACTGTCACCAATAAATTACAGCCTGTCTGTAATTGCCTCCTTGAATGACTTGACTTGGCAGTTTGACAAGCTCGCTGGCATGTGGCAGGAGGCTGTGAGCCATTACCCTCCCAGTGGGCCAGCTGGCAAAGCAGGGCTTTTCAGGGCCTTGACCATCAGTGGGCTTGGTAGTTCTTTTCAGCCCTCAAGTGACTGAACCCAGGTCAGATTTGGCTTGTCAGATAGGTTTGCACATTTTAGTTTTGAAATATTACAAGATTTTGAAATATTACAGATATTACAAGCTCACAAATAACCATTAAAAGAACACTGAAGTCACTCAGCTTTCCAGTCAGTATGGTAAACTGGTAAATATAGTTCAAGTAAATTCTTCGATTTCCTTATTAGCCTTATACTTTAGGTAACCTTGAACTTCTGCATATATTTTTAAACTAAACTGAGTGGTGTGTCATTGCTAGAGTAACTAGTAGAAATCTAGTCTGGGACAAGGGCCATAAATTGTTCATTATAGAAATAGTTTAATTTGTTAGTATGTTTAAGAGTATAAAAGCTTTTTTAAGATAATTTGGGGGAAAAAAAGAATGTTCAGATTTTTAGGAGTTCCAATAAATGCTCCCCTTTCACCTGTTCTCTTCCAGTTAGAGGAGGACATAGGAGTCAGACAGCTTGAGATTTTGAAAGTTAGGTGTGTGGCAAATAAAAACTGAGTGGAGAGACATGGCCCCATGGGTGGTGGGCCTCCCAGGACTTCACTTCTGCTTTGTTCTCTTGAAGCCCCAGCTTCATTGTGAGATAGGCAGGGTGCTGAATAAAAGAAATTTGCAATATATATTTACCTGCCCTGTCTGAAGTTTCTCCGAGGGGTGGGAAAACTAGGATTTCCCATCAAATTTCAAAGGAAAATGTAGGAAATGCCTTTTTTTTTTTTTTTTTTTTTTTGCTAAAGTGATATTAATTTTTTTTTTTCCTCTCTCTCTCTCTCTCTCTCTCTCTCTCTCTCAGAACTGCTTCATTCCACTGGCATTTATTTATTGAGTTATGTGTGCTCTGTTTAGGCTCCAGATGTGGAATCTCGGGAAGACTTAATTAGAAATCACTACATGGCAAGGATAGTGGAACTGACGTCTCAGCTGCAGCTGGCTGATAGCAAGTCAGTGCATTTTTATGCTGAGGTGAGTGGAGAGTTAATTGGATCAGGTGGATTTTTCTAACCCCTTCAGGAATTAGGTCACTGTCCTGGCCTCCTGCTGTTCACTAGAAGAGAGAGGTCAGAGTCTGTGTGTCTGCAATATGGATTTGGTTAGAGTTCGTAGAGATTGGTCCACATACCAACCAAAAATCTTTATTGCAGTGAATATAACAGGTAGCCTTTCTTATGGTTATGTAGCATGTTTTGGAGCATTATAATTATAGATTATAATTATAATCTTGTTTTAGAGAGTTATAGGCAGGTAACATTCATAGGTCAAGGAATTTTCGTTTAGGGAAATTCAAAGCAAAGTATGCCTGGTTCTTTTTTTTTTTTTTTTTTTAAATACTCTCTAATGACTCTCTAAATACTTTCTAATGACAACTTGTGGAAATCAGTTTTTGTAAATGATAAAATGCAAAATGTAACCTCTTTCAACCTTTAAAAAATACAAAATCTTTCTTTTTGTTACATTTTCTTCTTCCCTCACCAAATAATTCATTTTCTTAAAAGGATTAGAAAAACACTATGCAAGATAATAACATTATACAAATTCATTGATAAGAAGGGGAGAAAATGAAGGAAGAAATTACAGATATCAAAGAGTGAGAAACAAATGATAAGATAGAATGGATGTCGCTCAATATATAAGAATACCTGTAAGGTCTCTGATGGGAAACTTTTTATTAAAAGGTTAGTTATAGATGTTAGATGGAGAATTATAATGCTTTAAACTGTTAAGGAAATTGACAAAGGAAAGACAACACCCTTCATTGGGATGCGACTTTGTGATTTTCTCCTGTTTTACAGAGACAGAGAAGAGTTGATAGGAATCCAGTTGTTAGGAGTGGAGGGGGGCTTTGCTTCTTTCCTCCTGCTGAAATGAATGATGTGCCTAGCTTAGTGATGCATACCTGTTTGATAAGATGATCAGTAGTGATGGCTGTTGAGCTGTAGAAAACGGGGAGGACGGCAAGCTGGACAACTCACCATAGAACTGCTGCAGTGCTTACCATCCCAGCCACTCAGTGCACGCAGCACATCATGGTGGCCTGGTTTGGATCCCTAACTGCCTTCTGAATTACTCTCTTAGACTTGATTGTCATCCTCATGAGGACCCGTGCTTTGCAAAACTCTTTCCCTCTTTTTCAGGTTCAGTGCTAAGCACACCGATAGATGTGCGGTTAAAGGAGGGTGGTTGATTCGGTTGGCTGAACTTTCCTGAAATTCTCTTGTGAGGAGTGAAATGAGTAACCGGGGAATTTCTGAGGCTGCCTTATTTCCAAGAGATTTGCTTATCTTAGTAAATTCTTTCGGCACAATTGTGACACAAGAATTTTTAAATTGTTCTAGTTTTTCCTTGTCTGTAAACAGGAAGCGGCAACCCTCTGTACTACTTTACTGGAATGGTCGGTCTGAGCGTCTGATGTTGACATAACATTCGAACATGTCTGAACAGATCCTCCTTGTCAATCTCATGGTTTATCAGAAAATTTAGTGATCCTTTTAATGGCACGCCCTCTTTGAACAGTAGTATGAAATAGAATTTTTCTTTTTGCTTCTTGATCTATTCTGTCTCTGGATAGCCTTGGTTAGAATCCCCAAAGAAAGCAAGTGGGATCTTTGAAGTCCTGCACTCACTTTTTTTTTCCATCTGTTGAGTGGGGCTGTAAAGCTTTTATTGTTTCTGTGATATGGTCTCCAATAAAGGACTTAAAACACAAGAAAAGTATCTTAGGATTCATACTGCATGATGCCACTTCCCTTCTCATCCAGTGTGGGTGTAAATGAATCCTGGGTAAATGTAGAAACTTCTGGTGGTTTTGTAGCCACTGGTCATCAGGCTAGAGCTAGGAAAAAACAGCGATGAGCTTGGGTTAGTAGACTTTTTTTCCCTTATTAAAATGATGAGAGTGAGGCCCACATCTTTCTTTTGTGTGCTCCAGTGTGTGGTACAAGGCCTGTAGATATTCAGTAGATATTTGTGGAAGGAAGGGAGGAAGTACTTTCGGTTCGGGGGATTGTTTTCTAGTAACATTCCCTGAAGTAAATTTGGTTTGGGGAAATGGTCCCTGGGATAATTGAATGTTTTCTGATTTAACAGTGCCGAGCACTCTCTAAAAGACTGGCCTTGGCTGAAAAGTCTAAAGAGGCACTGGCAGAAGAGATGAAAGCAACCAGTCAGAACAACAGCAGACTTCAGGTGAGTTCATGCTGCCTAAGCAGTGTTGGTATGTTTTTTCATTGAACGTTCTTGGGCCAAAAAAATCAGCATTTCCTTTCTCAAATGGTGGCATTTAACCTCTAGACATAACATTTTTCTAACCATTTTATTTCTGACTTATTTTAAAGTAACATCTCATTTATGTCAGGCAAGAAGTAGTTGTATTATTTATTGCTCTGACTTTATTTTAATTGTAAGTAGTTTTGTAGTCAGCATTTCTTTGAATAGTACTTATTTACCCAAAGTCCTTCCTTTTTCTCCTCCTTCCAGTTAGTCCTTGTCATGGTGGGCGGGAGGCTTGTTCTGTTCATGTGACTCTATTCCTCCTCTTTACTGTTTCATAAAACTGACGTAAACTGAAAGGTAGGGCTGCAAAATTTTCCTCCTTGCTCACTGCTTTGTTTTAAATCCTAGCTTCCAGAAAGCCCCTATTAAATATAGAAGTGATACAGGCAAAGAAATAATTCATGCACTTCCTCCTGGTTTCAAATTCGTTTATCAGATTAGCTAGGAACACAGGATTAGACTTTAAAAGGTCAAAGAGAACCCGAGAGCTGGAAAGAGAGAGGAAGGTGCTTCTTCCAGGGAGGGCCCTGCCTAGAGGACGGTGGGCCGTCAAGGTGTGGGGTAGTGGGAACGTGCCAGAGATCACCCTCCCCACCTCACCGAAGGTTCAGGAAAACCTAAGAGAATTGAGAAGGATCATATAGCACTCTTGGTTTTTTTTGTGACATCTTTATACCTGGCACAGAAGGAAACTTTTTTATTTTTGCAAAGAAATTCCGAACATATTTGAAGGCTGAGAAAAACCTCTGCCCTGTTTCTTTTAACTTTGCTCTCTTGTTAGGCCTGTGGCTTAACCTTCATATTAATTGATCAGATAGGTCATCTTGATAGGTTACTTTTCAAACATTTTTTTCCTAAATTAAAAAAGCTTTAGGAAAAAAAAGCTTTAGAGTGGCATGACTAGTGGGGTTTTGCTTTCTCTTTTCTTTTTTCCCTGGCCATTTAGGATGAGCTGACAACTACCAAGAGGAGTTATGAGGATCAGTTAAGTATGATGAGCGACCACCTGTGCAGCATGAACGAGACACTATCTAAACAGAGAGAAGAGATTGACACACTAAAGATGTCTAGTAAGGTAGGGGAGGAAGGGGTCTCTCTGCAGTGTAATATTTAATATTTAATGTATTTAATACAAGGTATTTCATTGCTGTGTGTTTCAGAAACAAAAGGTTAAGAGATCTGAAGTGTTTATAAATCATTTCACTTGTCTTCTTATCTGAAAGTAGAATGAAGAGTCTTTGATTGAGTTGTAAGTTGAGAGGAGGTCTAACCTCTGAGGCCCTAACACTGTGACGGTTGCTTTTTGGCATTTTGGGCATTTTTGGCATTTCTGCTACTGTTCTGTTAGTTAGGAGGATTCTTGGGGGGTTTATGATGGGGATTACTCTTATCTATGTGAATCTAAAATGGTGCTGTTGAAGAGTAACCTTCTTTAGCAAATTTATTCTCATACATATTCATATAACCTAGGACTGTCTTGTCCTTTTAATTCCAAAAACTTCATAGATTTCATTTCCCATAAAGCCTCTGCTTGTCCAGGCTCGGGTCAGTAGATATTGGTAATGTTTTTGTGTTGAAGGGCATATCCACGTATCATGTCTCTTTGTTGTATCATAATGTATATACTCTTACCATGAAAGGTAAGCTTCAAGAGGCCAGAGAGTTGGTTTCATGCCTCATCTCAGATGCTTGGCATATTTTGATAACTCAGACAATACTCTGCCACCAGCAGCTTGGATTTACTGTCTCCAGCCTGTGCTCTTTGAAATCCACTGCTGCCCCTTACCGATCTAGCAGGCATGTATTGAGTTCCTGCCGTGTGCTGGCTCTGGGGAAGACATAGAGATGAACAAACTATAGCTTCATTTTAGCCAGTGGTGGTACAGAGCAGCATCCCACTCAGTTGGTATCTCCTTGGAGAATGTATCATGTTAATGCGCTAGAATCTGCGTTATGTAATTTTGCTTCTCAGTGGAGTTTTGTGTTATTGTTTGGCCTCTGGCTTCTTCAGAGAATGTCTGTCATGCTTTTCTGGGACATCTTGTGAAGATTGTAACCACCCAGTGTGGTTCTGATTCGGGTTCTCCAGTTACTTGTGCTTCAGGAACTTTAGCTTGGAGGTAGAGGGTGGAGTGTTGGGCCTCCTTTAACCCTTTTGGCCTCTTGATATTCCATCAGGGCAATAGCCGACTCATGTAGAAAGCACATGTGTTAGTGGGAGTAGTAGGAGAAAGCCTGCTTCAGCACCTAACATTTGAAAAAAAGTAGCAGTGATTACAGGGAAAGTTTTCAGGCCTCAGAGCTGCAGAAGGCATTCGGTTCTGAATTGAGAAGGGTTATTGTGGGGTATAGCAAACAAAGCTCATTGTCCCAAAGGTAATTGTATTGCAGCCACTTTAGAAGTGAGGGAGGTTTTAAGCCCTCTTAGAACTTTTTAATCTAGTCCTTAGAATATCTGTCATTAATAAAACACTGAGCTAGAGATCCTTCTTCACTTTGTAGTTTCTGTTGTTAACCTTTCTTTGATCATTCTGTGGTTCCTATATTTTGCACACCTCCCCCATTTATTAGTCGTTTAAATTGCTATGGCATCATCTTATGGCTGAGTTGACATGGCCTCCATTGGATACCAAGTAAACGTCCCGAAACCATTTGTTTGCTGTGATCTTGCTCTTAATGTTTGTGTTCTGCAATCATTTCCTACTTAATGAAAAAAAGTATTTATATGTAATAGTTAAATGTAGGAATTTGAACCTCTCCAGAAAGAAGAAAAGTTACATAAAACTGGAAAGTCCAAATCTCCATATGTGAGGGAATTGGGAATAAGTTAAGATGTCTTCTCTCTAACTTGTTCTCAACTGGTATCTGATCTTCCCCTTGACAGTAATCATTACCATTGGGGTGTTAGTTGGCACATGTTCAAAATTAGTACCTATTAAGACCCTTTAAAAGGTGTTTATTTCAACAGCAAAGGAACATGTTCAGGCTAAAAGTTTTTATCAGCTTTATGAAATCATAAACTACATTGTCTTTGGAACAAAATGAATATTTGAGGTTTGATAAATCCAAGATAGCTTTCTTTTCTTTCTTTATTGCCTGTCCTCAGACCCCAGGGGAATAAGGTTCACGGACGGAGAAAGTGGGGAGAGTTAAAAGTAACAAACCGCTCTGTGATTCCTGTTCAAAAGTTAGCAATGCAAGGTTATCAGCTGTTCTCCCTCTTGGAAACTAAAGTTTTCCACAGTGAAATATGGCTTCCAGACAGCTTGGTGTCTAAACTGTGTGAATGATTTTTCTAGAGGTTGGCGTTCTTATTGTTGACATTTTTCTTTGCACAGGGGAATTCTAAAAAGAACAAGAGTCGATAGTTTACAGAGAGCTGGTTGGTGACTTCTTTGCAGAGCTGCTACTGCTGTGCGGAGCTGCGGGGCCGAGACTCCACGTCCAGGGCTGGCCGCCTTCAGGAAGCTGGAGTGTTGTTGGACCTCGTAAAGTAGTCAGTGTTGTAAATGGCCTTGAAGTATTTAAAATATATTTGTAACCAGTAAGGTAAATCCAGAATTTGATGTTGACAGTAAAACGGAAAACAGTACACATACCATGGATATTGTAGGTTTCCTTATGCTGTTTTTACTGTGTACTTTTTAAAATTAGGCTTTAATTTCAGTATGTAAGAACAACAAATATTTTGTATATTTTCAAACTCAGTGATATGGTAATCAATTTGGTATCTGTGGAATAGGTATGTGTTTCTGGATAAAATGCTTAAATTGTCAAACTGTCATTAATTCTTACTGTAATTGAAAGCAGTTTCCAATTCTTTTTGATGACTTGTTCATTCTCTCTCTCTCTCTCTCTCCCTCCCTCTCTCCTGCTCTCTCTGTCTGTTCTGGAGGGAGTGGGCCTTGAAAACTTCAGATCTTGTGGGTTTATTATCATTGTCTTAAGCTCTTCAGTACCCTCTCTGTGTTGGACTAATAGCTTAAGGAAATTGATGTCAATAAATTCGTACTTATATCAAACTTTCAGTCTCTATGAAAATCTGATGAAGGAAACTAAAACTTATTAAAGTAAGCTTCACAAAATTACCAAATCCCAATTGATTTTGATATAATCTTTCTAATCCCCCAAATTGGAATAATTGTACAGTTAATCCTTTATTAAGGCTTTGAGTACCTCCCAAGGTACTTGTAACCATGCTTCAAGCAAGGACCCTGAGCCCTTTCAGGCTCCTCTTGGTTTCTTTCATAAACATTGTGTCATTTCAGTGTATATTTCACGGGTGAAATTTTTCCCAGCACCTCCATCCCCAAGTCTCTAAATATATTGCTCCTTTCTTCTGAGTTTCCTGCACATGCCCATTTCACTCCAGGTCCAAGTCCCCAGACTAGGTCCGCAGACCTGAAACCCCTTCTTCCTCACCTCCCTGCCTGCAGCTTCATCTCCTTTGAGCCTCTTCTCTAGGCAGTTGCTAATCACCCTCCAAAAATGCTTTATTCTGTTTCACCTGAGAGCTCATCACCAGCTTCCCTCCGTGCTCAACATAAAGGCCAACTGCTTGGCCTCTGGGCCACTGTAGAGGCAGACTCTGGTGGTTGTGCCCAGTCCCCATAGTATGAAAGTGTTTGAATCCTGTCTCGGGGATCTCTGGGTCAGTCAGCTCAGTCCCATCCTCCCGGCCCTTTGAGTCCCTAGCCCCTTTGCCCTTTCCGTTTTCTGTGACCTGCTCATTTGAATTCTCCATCAACTGAACCAGCTGTTTTCACTGCAGCTGCACCTAAGCCCCCAAGCACCGTGCTGATTAGCTCCACCGTAAACCTAGAGTTTCCCGCTCCTGCTAGACCTTCAGTATTCTGTGATGCTGCATTTGGAATTTCTGGTCCATTTCTATTCCTCCTTTGGAGAGTTTGGGATGAAGGAGTGTCCTCATCTGGCTTATGTTTTAGTGGAATTGTGGGCTGCTATGCTGAGAATAGATTGTAGGGGAGCAACGGCGGAAGCAGACAGACAAGTTGGGAAGCTACTGCAGTAGCAGGAGGCTGTTGAGAGATGATGGTAGCCTGGACCGTGCTGGTGGTAGTGGAAGTTGTGTGAAGTCTATTTCTGGATTTATTTTGAAGAGAGTGGATAGGAATTGCTGAAATTGCAACTCTTTCCCCCGTACACTTCTATTACTCTTCTCTGCCTTGTTTTACTCCTAATATTGGTTTGGCCAAAAAGTTCATTTGGGTCTTTCCATAACATCTTATGGAAAGGCCCGAACGAACTTTTTGGCCAACCCAATACTTAGCAGAATCTAACATACCATATGCTTTTCTTATTTATCTTATTTATTGCCTGTTTCCAGGCAATTTATTGCCTGTTTCTTCTAGAAGATACAGGTCCACGAAGGCAGGTTTTTGGTCTAGTTTGTTCACTGCCATCGTCCCCTGTACCTGGAACACTGCCTGGCATTCAGTGAGCATTTATTTGTTGAATGAACGTTGACTGGGCGGAATGTGGAGTGTGAGAGAAAGAGGAGTCAAAGGTGAAGCCAAGGATTTTGACCTGAACAAACCTGGCTGAGAGGGAGGGTCGAGCTAGCTTCCACCTGGTTGTGACTTAGCTGAACACCTGGGAATCACCTTGGATTGCTCCTCGCCTGGCACGTCTCATTTGCTTATCTTGTCCTACTGAATCTTCCTGTCTTTGCATATCTCTCCATTCTAACCTCCCCTTATTCGATACCTTAAATCAAGTCCTGGCTCCCTGCGTCTGGATGACTCGTCTTCCTGTTCTCCAGACCTCCCGCCCCTTTTACCAGACTCTTTCTGAAACATATCTCTGCAGAGCTGTTTCCCTGTTGGAAAGAAGGCCTTCACAGTGGCCCCTCATTGCCCACTGGGCGCGATTTGGCTGTAGCGTGTACAAATGAGACATGTACGCTGACCGTCGCTCGCTTTCTCCTCGTTCTCCTCCAAGCACCCAGTGTACTCTCCCTCTGCCTTTCTGAAACTCCTCAGACCTCTGGGTCAGGAAGAGTTTCACTTCTCCTGAGACATGGGCCTGTTTCTCTAAGTTCACTTGTCCTGAGACATGGACCTGTCCTGTTTTCACATTTACAGAGAAAATGTGAATCTTGGGTTGCATCCCTCTTGCCTTTGGTGGCTGGGACTTGTATCTCCTACCAGCCGTGAGCTGCCAGAGCTCCCAGACTAGGCACCCTTATCACCCTGCTTGGTGGCTGGTCCCACAGACCTGCAGGCTGTACTTGTGGACTGCTCGGCCACTCTGTAAGGGTCAGTGCCTCTGGGAGATTTCCTAGGGTTCCCTGAGGGACAGGGCAGGACTGTAGAGGGTGCACTTCGTTTCCTGACAAAATTGTCCGCTTTTAACTTAACTGCTAAGATCTTCACTCTCTTGGCAGAATCTCTTGCCAAGGCATATAGTGACCACCATTTGTTAGCCATTTACTTAAGTCAGGCATGGGTAAGACTTGACAGGACTTACTTCATTGGAACCTCCAATAATTGTATCTCATTGGTGCTATTACTGTCCCCATTGTATAGACAGAAAACTACGGCTTAGAGAGGCTCAGCAGTGTGCCCACAGTCACACAGCTAGTACGTGTAGGGCCGGGACTCAGATCCAGGCTAGTCTGATTCCAGAGCATGGGTTATTCACTGCTGTGGTGTGAGCCTTTTACATCAGGGGCATTCAGTTCTATTCCTACAGGCACTGTTGGTATATGTTTGGAGGATAAAATATTAAAGTTCTCAGTAACTCCTATACTTCATTCAACTTTCCCTTCCCATGTCTTCATTAAGTATCGCTACCCCTTCTTTCAGCATTTATTTAGCTTCTTGGGCTAATGGCCCGGGTACAAGGTTTGCTTTTGACATGATTTTTTTCTTCTCTGACACTTACTTTTTATTTTCTTGAATTTTATTTTAGTTATTTTTTTATACAGCAGGTTCTTATTAGTCATCCATTTTATACACATCAGTATATACGTGTCAATTCCAATCTCCCAATTCATCCCTCCACCACCCGCCCCCCGCAACTTTCCCCCCTTGGTGTCCATACGTTTGTTCTCTACATCTGTGTCTCTATTTCTGCCCTGCAAACCGGTTCATCTGTACCATTTTTCTAGGTTCCACATATATGCATTAATATACGATATTTGTTTTTCTGACTTACTCTGTATGACAGTCTCTAGATCCATCCATGTCTCGACAAATGACCCAATTTCGTTCCTTTTTATGGCTGAGTAATATTCCATTGTATATATGTACCACAGCTTCTTTATCCATTCGTCTGTCGATGGGCATTTAGGTTGCTTCCATGACCTGGCTATTGTAAATAGTGCTGCAGTGAACTTGGGGTGCATGCGTCTTTTTGAATTATGGTTTTCTCTGTCTGACCCTTATTTTTATTTATGTGTTCCCTGTTACACAAACCTTCCCAACTACCAAATTCTGAATTTAATAAATTTATGCCATGATGCTGCCCCTTCCTTATAATCCTCTTTCTGTACAACCTTCATTGTTATTTCTCTTTTCTTAAGGGAATTTTCTATAGCCTACGCAAAACTAGAGACTAGTATGAACCCGTATGTCCCCATCACTTCTTATGAACATTTTGTTGATCTTGTTTCATTTTTTTTCCCCACAGTTCTTCTTTTCCTGGAATATTTTAAAGCAGGTCCCAGACATTGGATCGTTTCCCCTGTAAACACTTCAGTTATGTATACTTTTGTAAAGATGGTGAACGCTGACTTCTAAATCTGCCTCACCCATTTCATCACTCACTCAACAAGTATGTGTTGAGTGCCCGCTGAGTGCTCAGTGCTGATGAGACTGCAATAGGCAAAACAGACATGCTGGCTGCCCTTGAGAGCTTATAAGGCAACAAAGTGATCGTGAAAATGCATAATTACAAACTGCCATGTGTCATCCATCCTGCCCTGGGCTTGTCTCAGACAAGGCAGCAAGTGAGAAATAATACATAGAGGCTGTAACATCTTTTATTAAATGTCTGTATTTTTACCAAAGTTACAAACTCAGTTTGAGTCAGGCTGTTCTAAAAATACTTATTACAGGGGTTCCCTGGTGGCGCAGTGGTTGGGAGTCCGCCTGCCGATGCAGGGGACACGGGTTCGTGCCCCGGTCCGGGAAGATCCCACATGCTGCGGAGCGGCTGCACCTGTGAGCCATGGCCGCTGAGCCTGCGCGTCCAGAACCTGTGCTCCGCAACGGGAGAGGCCACAACAGTGAGAGGCCCGTGTACCACAAAAAACAAAAATAAAACTTATTACAAAGAAAAAACGAGGAAAAACAAAGTCTACTGCTCCTCCCCCTCATTTCATGCTCCCCAGAGAAAAGCACTTTCACTCACTGTTTTGGTATCTGTCTCCATATTTCCAAATTGCATGCTACTTTTGCTTTTCCAGTTAGGCACTATGAATTGACTTCACAGTTGGAAGATGGGGATTTGTCTCTGTTTCATCTTCCTCCCTCTCCCTGCTACTCACATACATGTACCTGCTTTCTGTTTTCCTGTCTTCTCTTCAAACTAGTTACATCAACATTTTGATTAGGCCGATATTGCATATATACTTTAGTATGATTATTTAAATGCTGTTGGTAGCTGGGTCATGTAATGTACTATGATGATCTTTCCTTTCTTGTACAACTCTTTGTTTTCCCTGGAGTAAATAATTACCTGTCTGTCTGTCTATCCTCTATCTATCTATGTCTTCCATGGTGCTTATCACTAATTTATTCCTAAATTCTCTCCCAGGTGTATAACTCTTGTCTCAGTGTGGTCAGATTCAATTGGGTGTTTAGCTAAATTTATCTTCTTCAAGAAGTCTCTCCTAGGGAATTCCCTGGTGGTCCAGTGGTTAGGACTCAGTGCTCTCAATGCCAGGGCCCTGGGTTCAATCCCTGGTCGGGGAACTAAGATCCCACAAGCTGTGTGCTGTGGCCAAAGAAAAAAAAAAAAGAAGTCTCTCCTAGAGTCCTTCGATCTGCTCCAGGCTATCCTGCTTGGTCTCTAGGCCAGCAGCACTGGTGCTGTCTTGGGATCTCCCTGCCTCACCATCCCAGGCATCAAGTGTGTCCTGCTCTTAAAATAACTCTGTCTCATTCCACGAGCCTTTCCAGTGGGTGTCCTTTGCCTCTACATGCCATTGCAGTGCCCTCTCAAAGAATCATCTTTTCTATCTAGGCCTCTTAAAGCATGGAAAGTGAAAAATGAGAGAGAATTCTCAGTCTAGGCACAGAGTGGGAACTCAATTGGCTGAAGTCCACGTAGAAGCAAAAGAAAAAAAAAAAAGAAAAGGGCTTTTAATTAGTCATTCATTGCTTCCTGGAGAAGACAGAATTCTCAGAACTTACTGAAACGACATTTCCAACTTTTTCTTCATTACATACTGCATGCTTCTTGTTGAAAATTTGGAAAATGAGGAAAAGTGTGAAGAGCACACATCTCTTTTTGTAGAGATTCAGCTATTAATATTTTTGTTTATTCCTGTTCTTTTTCATGCATATATATGTTTTTAATCAAAATTAGGATTATGTTATAAGAAATTCCAAATAAAGAAAAAGGGCTCTTTAATGAGATGCGATGGGGTGGGGAGGTAGGTTTGCTGGCTGGACAACTCCAGGGGGCACTGTTCACGTTCTGTTCTGCAGCAGGCCTGGGTCAAGGGATAAGATGCTCCAGGCACAGCTTGAGAAACTATGATAAATAGCACGTGTCTTGTTATGTCATTTTTAAACACCACCCCACATTATGCTGTTATAAGCAGAACTGCTCACTTCCAAATTGATAAAACTGGATTCTCCACTGCTTTTGGTAAGAAACTGTATCAGTTTTACTAACAGATACTTTTTTTAACAACATGACAACTTTCCAAGTTCATTGTCCACTAAAAACAAAACAAAAACTTGGCTGCGCTATTTCCAAACAAAAATGTGAGAAAAAAATAAGTAAAGTAAGGAACCAATTAGCTAAGAAAGCCACCAAAAATTTGGAGCAAAAAGCTCTCTCCAAATGACCATGAATTAAAGCTTTCTTCGTAATAAAAATCCTCAGACAGAAAAATGTGCAGTTTTGTTCTATGCAGCATTGACCTTGGCAGTTGTTCCCAGCTCTTAAAAGGCTTCAAACTCCTCTATAACTTTCACATATGAAGATAGCACCTTGGTTGATGATGGCTAAGAAACCATCTGGCAGAGCCACACTGACAAGGAGTGGTCTGTTCTTGGAAAGAAGAGGAAGCTCTGTTCTTGGCTAAGGGCCAGTCCTCAGATACCATGATGATAAATGGAAAGCTTGTCAGTAAGCTTTGCCTGTGCCTTACGTTTTTAAGCTGTTTGGTAAATTAGCTCCAAATTGGGAAATTAACTGGCAATCAGAGAATTAGAGCAGGAAAACCCATTACAGCTCTTCTACCTCTTTGAAAGAAAAGGTTATAGAGCAGGATTAGAATAACTGGTTTGGGAAAGGGAGGATCAGAAGAATTGACTCCTGGGTGGAAACATGCTATGCTAGAGGCTATTGTCTGGCTTGTGGGTGTAGGAGCCTCAAAAGGCACCTACCCCACTTAGAACCTTTGTGTTATTTTTAATTATCTCTGCTCCCTAAATAGCCCCACTGCTCCCTAAACACCAGTGGGATAGCTCAATGGTGACACCCCATAGGTCCAAGAATAGAAACAACACAGTTAAGTTAACTAAGAAAAAAAAAAGTTACTTACTATCTCGCTTAGATGCTGAAGAATATTCTCCCTTTCTCCAGCTTTCCCGTATTTCCTTAGGGCATCTCTTCTGTTACGTTAAATTGTCAACACACCTCACAGTCATTTTCACATATGCCGTCTCCCTGAACAACTTCCAGGTGCTGTGTGGCAGGAACCATGGCCTTGTATTTACTCCCCCACAGTGCCTAGCAGAATGTCTTGTACATAGTAGGTGTTCACTTACTGCTAATTGGATACACTCTAGGAAGCAGGCCAAGGGACTACAACTGTAGCTTAAGCCACACCTAAGAGTGTCCCATCTCTAGGACAAAGGATAGCCAATCTCCGGCCATTGCTTTTTTTTTTTTTTTAATTGGAGTATAGTTGATTTACAATGTTGGGTTAGTTTCAGGTGTACAGCAAAGTAAATCAGTTATACATATATCCACTGGGTTTTTTTTTTTTTTTTTTTTTTTTTTCTGTATGCGGGCCTCTCACTGTTGTGGCCTCTCCCGTTGCGGAGCACAGGCTCCGGACATGCAGGCTCAATGGCCGTGGCTCATGGGCCTAACCACTCCGCGGCACGTGGGATCTTCCCAGACCGGGGCACGAACCCGTGTCCCTTGCATCGGCAGGTGGACTCTCAACCACTGCTCCACCAGAGAAGCCCCCACTCTTTTTTTTTTAAGATTCTTTTCCTATATAGGCCATCATAGAGTATTGAGTAAAGTGCCCTGTGCTATACAGCAGGTTCTTATTAGTTATCTATTTTATATCTATAGTGTGTATATGTCAGTCCCAATCTCCCAATTTATCTCTCCCCCTGCTTATCACCTGGTGACCATAAGTTTGTTTTCTACATCCATGACTCTACTTATGTTTTGTAAATAAGTTCATTATGTACCACCCCTTTTTTTTAAGATTCCACATATAAGCAATATCATATTTGTCTTTCTGTGTCTTTCTTCACTCAGTATGACAATCTCTAGGTCCAACCATGTTGCTGCAAATGGCATTATTTTGTTCTTTTTATGTCTGTAATATTCCATTGTGCATATGTACAACATCTTTATCCATTCCTCTGTTGATGGACATTTAGTTTGCTTCCATGTCCTGGCTATTGTAAATAGTGCTGCAGTGAACACTGGGGTGCATTTATCTTTTTGAATTATGGTTTTCTTCGGGTATATGCCTAGGAGTGGGATTGCTGGGTCATATGGTAATTCTATTTTTAGTTTTTTAAGGAACCTCCATACTGTTCTCCATAGTCGCTGTACCAGTTTACGTTCCCACCAACAGTGTAGGAGGGTTCCTTTTCTCCACACCTTCTCCAGCATTTATTGTTTGTAGATTTTTTGATGATGGCCATTCTAACTGGTGTGAGGTGATACCTCATTGTAGTTTTGATTTTCATTTCTCTAATAATTAGTGATGTTGAGCATCTTTTTATGTGCTTTTTGGAATCTCGGGCCGTTCTGAAATAAGTGGTCATCCTCTTAAGTATCATTGATTTCAGCTGGCATTCTCAGTGAAGATGTAGGTGTTTTATTTATCTCTGGAAATTTCCTTTGAAAGAATATTCAAGTTTCCTCATGGATAAAGTTGTTTAAAAACATCAGGCCAAGGACTTCCCTGGCGGTCCAGTGGTTAAGATTCCGCCTTTCCAATTCAGGGAATGCGGGTTCGATCCCTGGAACTAAGATCCCACATGCCGTGGTAAGGCCGAAAAAGGAGAAAAAAAAAATCAGGCCAGAATGCATCATGTACTTAAAATGGTGATTTTTTTTTTTTTCTGTTTCATTTTCACTGTAGTTGAAGCTATCACTGATTAATGTTGTTTTGAATATGGTTTTCCACAAGTCTTTATTTTGAATGAATGTTGCAATATAAATAGAGACTTACTGTTGTAAAGTTTTTAGAGAGGAATGTTCTTATCAAGCGTTTAGGGCTAAGCTTATCCTAGATCTGAAATCCTCACTTTCCAACCAAGTCCCCTTTCAAATTGGGCGTTTCTGAAAGCCAGTTTGAATTTATATTAATTGATCCTGACAGCTTCAGCTGACTTTGAGGTTCCAGGTTAATCTACTAGATCATATTTACAGACAACTTGGGGACCCCTTGTTAAACAGTGTGGAAATTCTAAATGGTTTCTGTGAAAAGGCTGTCCGAAAAGGGAAACTTGTTAATGAAAAGGAGAATGATATAGTCTGAGGGTCTCCTTACTGTAGAGCAAGGAAAAGGACAGGAACTGGAGTAAAATGAGGTCACAGCTGGCCATGAACAGATGTGGTGGCATAGCTATTGAGGCCAGGCTGTCCACAGAGATTTACTGAGAGCCAACTGTATGCCAGGCTCTGGGAATACAAAAGTGAATAGGATACCACTTGCATCAAAATATTCTTTTGCTTAAAAACTTTCATGGATTTCCCATTTCCTGCTTTATGTCTAGTTCCACCTTCTCATCCAAACATTTCCCACCTTTCCTAAGCCTTCCAGCCTTGCCAGCCTCCAAAGCTCTGTGTGCCAGGGCCTGGAATACCCTCTTTTCTCTCCTCTGAGTCTGTTCAGACTCTACTCAAGCCTCCCATCCTGGGGTTGGATATCCCTCCAGTGAATCTTCTCCTTTCATTCTGACTCCCAGTGAGGCAGCCCTGCTTGCGGAAGAGGCTCAGATGTCAAGCGACTTGCCCAGAGTTACCTGCTAGCAAGTGATGGATTAGGGACTAGATGTCACCCTCTAACCTCTCCTCAGATGACAGCTCCCCTTCTCTTCTACATTCTGCAGGCAGCCTCCTGCCCCATCCACACAGCCTGGCCCTTCAGTAGGCTATCCCTGTCCTCCTCCTCTTGCGTACTGATGGGCCCTGGAAGGTGGGGTTCCATCTTTACCTTTCATCTTACCCTGTGACCAGGGCTGGTCTCACCTTAGAGGAAAAGAGGAGGCACTCAACAGAGCCTTCAAAAATAATTCTTAGCCAAGATATAGAAGCAACCCAAGTGTCCATCAACAGACGAATGGATAAAGGAGATATGGGGTGTGTGTGTGTGTGTATATACATTACTCATCCATAAAATAGAATGAAATTCTGCCATTTGCAGCAACGTGGATGGACCTACAGAATATTATGTTTAGTGAAATAAGGCAGAGAGAAAGACAAATACTGTATGATATCACTTATATGTGGAATCTAAAAAATAATGCAAACGAATGTATGTAGCAAAACAGAAACAGATTCATGAAAACAAACTAGCGGTTACCAGAGGGGAGGGGAAAATTAAAGGTGTGGGATTAAGAGATACAAACTACTATGTAAAAAATAGATAAGCAACAAGGTTATACTGTATGGCACAGGGACTTATAGCCATTATCTTGTAATTTTTTTTTTTTCCCCGGCACGCGGGCCTCTCACTGTTGTGGCCTCTCCCGTTGCGGAGCACAGGCTCCGGATGTGCAGGCTCAGCGGCCATGGCTCACGGGCCCAGCCGCTCCGCGGCATGTGGGATCTTCCCAGACCGGGCACGAACCCGTGTCCTCTGCATCGGCAGGCCGACTCTCAACCACTGCGCCACCACGGAAGCCCTTGTAATAACTTTTAATGGGGTATAATCTGTAAAAATACTGAATCACTATGCTGTACACCTGAAACTAATATAAGATTGTAAATCAGCTATACTGTACTTCAATTTTTTAAAAAGGCAAAAAAAAATTCTTCAGTTCTAATCACAAGAGAAAGCCAAGCCCAAAAGCTCAATGAAGCAACGTGGAAACACGACCCCAAGTCGCCTCAACCTCCCGCCGCCCCCCCAGTGTCCCCCCCCATCACCCCACCACCCAGAAAAGACAAGGTCCTAGAGGGGGAGGGTGGTTTCAGACCTGCCAAAGGCCCCAGCCGTCTGCTTCCAGGGGCATCTAAACGTAACTCCCATACCTGCCCCCACCCCGCCCCACTTCTGCTGCAGGGAGCACCCTCTCCCCCCACTTGGGGGCTGGAGACTCCGAAGGAAGACGAGGAGAGAAGAGAATGGAGAATCAGACACCAGAAAAACTTTGGGGTATCCAGGGCGGGGAGGAGTGCGGAGAGAAGCGGGGACGAAGCAGGGGGTGGGGTGGGGCAGGGGCGGGAGAGCCTCTGCGGAGTGGCCACGCCCTCCCCGCCCCTCCAGTCTCGCGCTCCGGGCCCTCCCTTTCCTCCCCCTGTCCTCCCCCTCCTCGTCCTGCAGCTTCTCCTCCCCGGGTGGATGGCGGCGGCCAGAGTCGGAGCCCCAGCCGCGCTGCCCGTGAGTGACCGCCCCCAGGGGACAGACGGGGAGGCATGGGAGCCCCCTCTCCGGGGTGGGTTACCCCCGGTTTGCTGGGAAAGTTTGAGAAGGGGGGCCGCAGCCGACGTCGCGGGACGCAGGCATCTCCCGGGCAGGCTGGGTGCGCCGCGCGGTGCCCCTTCTCCCCCTCGCCGCCCTCGCAGCCCCCAGAGGGCAGCGCTCGCACGGGGTGAGCCCCACCCGGCTTCCCGTCTACACCACAGCTCTGGGGCTGCTGCTGTGACCTGGGTCCCGCTCTCAAGAGAAAGAGAACTCAAGCAGGAAAGAAAAGAATCTAGACTCAGCTCCAAGGGGGGGCGGGGGGCGGGGACTCGTTCCAGCCCGTGCGGCCCTGGCCTCCCGGCCCAGGGTCCCCAGCCCCGGTCCTCCATCCCTCCCCCGGGAGGCTCAGCATCCCCCCACCCCCAGGACTCTCACTTTCCTTGTGTTTTCCTGGCTCCTGTTACTCATGCTGCTGCCTTCTCCACCCCCGTCCCCCCGCATCTTTCTCCGGGAGGCTCCTGTCCCACTGGCTGATATCTCCAGCCTGGTGCCCCCTCCAGCCCTAGAAGGCGATGACCCAGGCCAGGGAGCCATAGCCACAGGGGTCTTCACACTTGCCCAAAGATTTCCTGCAGGAAGGACTTTAAGTAGGAGTTGATGTTCGATCCCCTGGCCGCACAAATCATGCCTTGTGTGTCCAAGGGGAAATGAAAATATATTCCTCCTTGGGATTTTACTATTTCTGTTGGACATCTTTTTTTTTTTTAACCTCTCTGACTGTGCTTTCTTCCAATAATAATGATACGTCATTTAATTAGCCTTTCTAATTCTGAAAGAAACAGGAAAAAAATAGAGAATAAGAGTGCTTGCTAAAATACTGTGCAGAACCTGATCTTTGGAAAGTAAAGACTTCATTCCATACTTAACTGTTTTAGTGGGAGATGAGAGTTCACTGTAGCTTATTTTCGGACTACCCCAAACAGATTATTGCAGCCTCTCCCAGGCTAGAAGTTTTCATTTGCCTGACATAAACCGCAGTGTTTGTTGGCATTCTCCAGCCTGGCTACTCACCCTGCATTTCTCTTCCCTCCTACTAGCCCTCCTCTCCATCCCTCTCCCAACTCCCCGACTCCCACTTTCTCATAAACAGGAGTTGTGAAAACAAGGCAGTGGAAGAGGCAAAACTGAGCAGGATCGCAAAGAAAAAAACAGCCTCACTTATTTTAATCCTGAGGCTGTTGCTTCAACTTGACTCCATTTGGGTAGAGGAATGTTTAGTTCACTTGTGTGGTTTTTATGTCTGTTCTCATTAGGGTTGAATCAGTGTTTCCATGACAGCCTTAGTTCTCTGGGTGCTGAGAAGGAGCTTGTTAATTCTCAGATGGGTCTGCTCAAGCCTGGAATCTGGAGGTTTTTGGATTTTTTCTTTTAAGGGGTTGATCTGGCTTGATATTACAACCTTCTGCCCACTCACTCAGAACTGGAGCAGCCGGGGGCAGCCTGAACTGGGGTTCGCTTCCACATGACCAAGGAAGAAAAAGCTTTCCTAAGGAGTGAGCTGTCTGAACAGGACTGTGGGGAGTGTTGAACTTTTATTGTTTTTAGGGAGAATGCCCTTCTCAAGAATGTAAGCCATTCCTGTTTCTATATAAACAATAAATGTGGTTGTAACGTATGTCTTAGATCAGCTTCAGAACAACCCGTCAAAACAGGTCAAGGTGTCGAACTATTCAGAAATAAAGATTTTTTAAAAAATGAATTTCATTGGAAAGAAACTTCTTTATTTTAAAAAGGATATAATTCATTTTTCTCTGCTGATTGAGTGGGGTAGTTCCCCATTAGTATGAATTAGTAAGGTTTTACTGTGGTTTCAAAATGTCATTGGTAAGAAAGTGTTGTGACTTCCATTCAAAAAGAAAGCCCTTAAAAGTTTTGAACTTGTTTGGCCCTGGTGCTTAGAAAAACAATGCACTCAGATAAAAATCTTCAGTCTCTTCCTCTTCCTGAGAATTTTTAATAGTGTATTTAATGTCCCAGAAGTCAGCCTCATACTATTTGCAAAGAAATTGCCTTTCTGCCGTGTTCAGCTTTTGTACCACCTCATGGAATCTTGTTAAACTGGGTGGTTTGCCATCATGCACGAGGGTTTGCTGTGCAGCCCCAAATGGCTGCTCTGGATTCTGGGGATGTAATGAAGGCTGGCTGATGGAGCAGGTGGTCTGGACGGTGAGATGAAGGCTGCATCCCCAGTTAGCCAATAGAAAGCAGCCAGCTATCATCTGACGGGTCAGATGAGTTGGAAACAGACGAACAGTGGAACCTGCAGAGGAGAAAGGAGGGAAGGGGTTATTTTTACTTCTTATTTGTTTTAAGAAGTAAAATAACCTAAAGGAATATGATGTGGCCTTTTAAAATCATGTTGTAGAAGGATACCAAATTATATAGACATGCTTAGGGTATTTTGTTAATTTTTTTTTTTTTTTTTTTTTTTTTTGCGGTACATGGGCCTCTCACTGTTGTGGCCTCTCCCGTTGCGGAGCACAGGCTCCGGACGCGCAGGCTCAGCGGCCATGGCTCACGGGCCCAGCCGCTCCGCGGCATGTGGGATCTTCCCGGACCGGGGCACAAACCCGTGTCCCCTGCATCGGCAGCTGGACTCTCAACCACTGCGCCACCAGGGAAGCCCTGTTTTGTTAAAATTTAAAAGCAGGTTATGAAATAGAAAGCATTGTATCTCACTCTTTGAAAATACACCCCCAAAATACTGGAATTGTATGCATGAAAATGGATGGTGGGATTACAGGTACTTTTGATTTTCTTTGTGCTTGCCTGTATTTCTCAACATTTTTACAATAGTAATAGCTAACATTTATTGAGTATAAAGCACATACATATAGTATTTCATTTTAAAACTCTTTGAGGTAAGTACTAATATTATTCTCATGATATAAGATTCAGAAACTAGAATCAGAGGGTTGCATAGCTACTATGTGCTAGAATCAAATCTTGAAATCAGGTCAGTGGCCAAAGTCTATTCATATCAATCACTGCTGTCTACCATCTCCATGCACATGTATTATTATTATTTTTTTTTTAATTAATTAATTAATTAATTAATTTATGGCTGTGTTGGGTCTTGGTTGCTGTGCACGGGCTTTCTCTAGTTGCGGCGAGCGGGGGCTACTCTTTGTTGCGGTGCGTGGGTTTCTCATTGCAGTGGCTTCTCTTGTTGGGAGCACGGGCTCTAGGCGCGCGGGCTTCAGTAGTTGTGGCATGTGGGCTCAGTAGTTGTGGCTCATGGGCTCTAGAGCGCAAGCTTAATAGTTGTGGCACACGGGCTTAGTTGCTCTGCGGCATGTGGGATCTTCCCGGACCAGGGCTTGAACCCGTGGTCCCTGCATTCGCAGGCAGATTCTTAACCACTGTGCCACCAGGGAAGTCCAACATGTATTATTATCATTGTTTTAATTATAAGAAAAAATAGAAAAGGAAGGGAAAGTAATTTGTGGTTCAGTAAGAACTGATATTTTGATTAATTGTAAAATACCTCTATCTCCCATCTCTTCCATCTCCCACTGTCACTTCTCTTTGGAAGTCCTTGGGAATTGCTCCAGACTTAGCCAGAGGTAGCTCACCTTCCCTTGGGAGCCAGCTATACCCATGAGAAATAATCCAGAATTCCTCAGACGCTTCGTGGACAGCCTGGAATTCCAGGAACCCCATGGGATTCTGGAACAGTCCTGGTAAAAGGCAGGATTTTTAAAGACCAGCAAATTATGTCTTCAGAGCCCCACCAGTGTGGGTGTTCATTTTTCTTGGCGTTGTCAGGGGAGTGAGATGGGTAGGAAGGCCCAGGGAAAGCTGCCAGTCTCCCATTTATCTTATCTACGTGTTATATGGACTGTCAGGATAGGTAGGTCAAGGATTTACCATGGAACAGGAAAGGAAGAGAAAAGTGTACTGTTTCTCGATGTTTATTACTGTGAAAACACAATAATAAACTATTTTTTGGAAGCCTGGCTATGTGGGTGACCCCACGCATTGGCAAGATGAACCAGAGATGGAGATGTTCTGGGGATAGCTCTGGGGAAGAAGCCCACATCCTGTACCTCCATGTATCCTCGCAGGCAACCAGGCCCCTAGAGGTCACCTTATCCATCCTCTTCCTGGAATATACCTAAAGATGGGCTTTTCTAAAACACTTGGTCTTTCAAATAACACACCTTAAGTAGGAGGCTTTATCTCTTTTATTCTTCAAGGAAAAGTTTTCTGAAAGGCTGATGCTTCTAAATCACCTTCTTGTTGAAAAAAAATTGTAAGAGTCAAGGATCTCTTTCCCACATTATCACACTTAGAACAAAATCCCAGATCTTGTATCTGTTTGACCATATGAGAAATGTCTTTGTGGTCTCAGTGCCAGGAATAGTTCTTGTGAACAACTTGTCTGTTTTGTCTTGTGGGTGCTGTGAATCCTTTAATTGACGTTTCCCATTTCCTATTTGGCCAAAAGGAAGACAGGGCCAACTTAGTGGCCTACTTCTAGCATATGCATAGGACTTTATGGCCTGTACTTCGAATAACTAATAACATTATTATATACCTTCTATTTCCTATGTATACTTGGTTCCACCTTTCTCACCTACTTTACCTTGTTTTGTTTTATTTATCCAATGCATTTTGGAGGCTGCTACTTCTGATACCCCACTCCTTCCTTCTGAGTTCATATCAATGGAAATTTAGAAATTCTTTCATAGAAGGAAGGCCTTTGGTAAACTTTAAAATATTTATATTGCTGAAAATGTCTTTATTTTGCTCTTACAAATGAGAGTTTGACTGAGTGTGGAATTCTGGACTCATAATTATTTTCCTTCAGTATTTGGAACATATGACATAATTGTCTTCTTTCGTCTATTGCTACTCATAAGAATACCAAGTAACCTTGGGCAAGTTTCCTAATTTCTCTTAGTCTCCTTGTCTATAAAATAGATAATAGTATCCACTTTAAGGATAATGTATGCAGAATGTTAGAATATTGCCTGCCATATAAGGAAGCACACAATAATTGTTAGCTATTACAATTACTTTTATATTTTTTCAGAATTTCTTGGCTTTCTTGGATTTTACTAGTTCATATAAATGTTAGTTTGTCTAGTTGCACACAGGCAAAAAATCATGTTGGTATTTTTATTGATTTCATTCAATTTATATTCCAGAGAATTGACACCTTTACAATATCAGGTCTTCCCATCTTTTCCTTTTATTCAGGTGAAAGATGACTGGTGATTTCCTCCATAACTGTTTTACACAGCTCTTGCTATATTTATTTTGTATAGGTTTTGTTGATGTTATAAATATCTTTTTTTCTTATTATAATTTCAAATTGGTTATTTGCTGGCCCATAGAAACGTTCCTGATTTTTGAATTTTGATCTTGTATCAAGCATCCCAGTTGACTTCTCTTATTAGTTCTAAGAGTCTGTATGTAGATATTCTTGAAATCTCTAGGTAGACAACCACAAAATAATATTTGTCTTTTCTTTTTAATTCCTTATGACCATATCTTTTTCTTGTCTTATTGCATTGGGTAGACCCTCAGTACAGTATTTAATAGTAACAGTGATGGCGAACATCCTTGTCTTCGTACTGTCTTGTAACAAGTGCTCTTAAAATTTCTCCATTAATCGTGAAGTTTGCTTAAGTTTCCAGTAGATATTCTTTATTAAATTAAGGATGTTCCCTCTATTAATATTTTTTAATAACTTAAACATTTTATCATGACTGAGTATTGATTTTATATAATGCCTTAATGTTTTTATGTAAATTATATGAGGTGATATAATTTTCTTTCTTAATATTATGAAGTGATAATATGAGTATATATAATTACTTTGAGTCATACTCACATATATATATATACACATATACAGATATGTTCTTTTATTCTATGGGATATCATTTGCTAGTATTTTGTTTAGGATTTTTGCAAATGTTCATAAGTGAAACAATTGGTCTATAATTTTTTTTTTTTAAATATTGTTTGGTATCAAGTTTATATTAGTTCCATGAAATAAGTTGGGAAACTTTTTCTCTTTCATATATATTTTTCTTCAGCAGTTTGTGAGAGATAAAGACTATTTCTTAGAAGTTTGGTAAAATTCATTGTAAAATCCTCTGCACTGCTTAGTCAGGGTATGTGTGTCAAGTTTTTGACAATGCAATTTCATAAATGATTATTGATAGATTTGATCTATTTCTTTTTGATCCAGTTTTGATAATTTGTTTGTTTAGATGATCCATTTCATGTGTTCTCAAATTTATTAGCATAAATTTATTCATAATTTTCTTTTATGGTTTTTATAAATATTGACTATGTTTTAAGATATGTTCCCTTTTTAGTTCTTAATATTTTTTGTTGTTGTTGTTTTAATTTATTTATTTTATTTTTGGCTGTGTTGGGTCTTCGTTGCTGCGTGTGGGCTTTCTCTAGTTGTGGCGAGTGGGGGGGCTACTCTTTGTTGCGATGCGCGGGCTTATCATTGCAGTGGCTTCTCTTGTTGCTGAGCATGGGCTCTAGGCGCACAACCTTCAGTAGTTGCAGCACGCGGGCTCAGTAGTGGTGGTGCACGGGCTTAGTTGCTCAGCGGCATGTGGGATCTTCCCGGACCAGGGCTCGAACCCGTGTCCCCTGCATTGGCAGGAGGATTCTTAACCATTGCGCCACCAGGGAAGCCCCTTAATATTGTTTATTTGTGCCATCTCTTTTTAAAAATTAATATAGAAGTCTACTTAATTAGTCTTTTGATAGAAGCAGCTTCTTTCTTATCTATACTTTTTGCTTTTCATTTCTTTTTTTTCCTGTTATTTTTTCTTTCCATTTCTAGCTACTTGAGTTAACTTCTAGCTCATTTATTTTTTGTTTTTCAATAAATGCAGTTTAGAGAATTCACTGGCAGGCCAATGGTTAGGACTTGGCACTTTCACTGCCATGGCCCGGGTTCAATCCCTGGTCAGGGAACTAAGATCCCGCAAGATGTGTGGCACGGCCAAAAAAATAAATGCATTTCAAAGCTATAAAGTTAGCTCTACATATTGCTTTAGCCACATCATACAAGTTTTGATATGTGTACTTTCATTACCACTTGGCTCTAGACTTTTTTTTTCTATTATAACTTTTTTTTTAATTGGGGTATAGTTGTTTTGCAATGTTATGTTAGTTTCTACTGTACAGTGAAGTGGAGTTCCCTGTGCTATACAGCAGGTTCTCATTAGTTACCTATTTTATACATATTAGCGTATATATGTCAATCCCATTTTCATATTTCTTGTATTTTCTTTTTAACCCATGGGTTTAATTTTCCATTTTCAACTTTTAAAAAAGCTTTTTCTTAACTTTGTTTAAATTATTGTTGATTTCTAATTTAGTTGCATTATGAAAAGACAGCATGGTTTGTATAATAGCAATCCTCTGTGTCCGATTACGTAAACAATTTTTCCAAATATTTCATGTGTGGTTTAAAAGAAAAATATATTCCCTGCTTGGTGGCTGCAGCATTCTATATCAATCTAACAGGTCAAACCTATTAACTGTGTTTTTCAAATTTCTCATGTTCTTTCTGATTTTCTTTTGCCTGCTTTCCAAGTTCTCTTCAGTTTCTTGAGAAAGGAATGTTAAAATCTTCCACTCTGTGGATTTGTCAATTTCTCCTTGTAATCCATCAATGTTTATGCAAGTTCATGATTGTTATTTCTCTGGGGTGAATTTATTATGTTATGTACTGTCCTCTGTTATTTCTGTTGATGCTTTTGGCATAAATTCTATTTTGCCTGAAATTAATGTTGCTATGCCTACTTCCTCTTGGTTATTACTTTTTGTATGTCTTTTTATATCCTTTTATATTAACTTCTCTCTATAATTTTGCCTTAATTGTTAATCTTAGGAACAGTTTTTATGTGTAGCTTCATTTTCATTTTTATTATAACCTGAAAATGTGTCTTTTTAATAATTGAGTTTAAACTTTTACATTCTTTGTAATTTATATGCATTTGACCTCTTTCTGCCATCTTAAGTTTTTGTTTTTCCTATTTAGCATTTTTTGTTTGCTTCTTTTATACTTCTTTGCATAGTTTTCTTTGGATTGATCAAGTTTTATATATTCCTACTTCTGTCAACTGTTTTGAAAGACAAAATTCTATTTGTATTACCTTTTAGTATTCTTAAATTTTTAACATGTGCATCCATTTAATCTAAAGTTAATCAATTTCTCTATTTCCTGTCAACAATGCAGTGGCCTTAGATGGCTTTAAATCTAATCTGCCTCTCTTCCGATCTTCCTGGTTATTGTGGTCTAGTAGTTTAATCCCACATTGTGTATAGTCCTCTCCCCACCCCTGCAACTAGTCATCATTGTTATTTCCACTTTTTTTTTTCTTTTTTACAGTCAAAATTTATTTAACTTTACCAATTTCTTATCTCAGCATTGCCTCTTGCATACCATTCTATACTTCTGTGCTCATTTGCTTCATACTAGTAATTTTTTCACTGAAGGTCTAGAGTTGTAATACTCCAATCTTGTGGGTAGTTTTGGTTTTGTTTTGAAATTGTCTTTATTCATGTCCCACTTGAGAGAGAATTTATCAAGGTATAGAATTCTAAGTCGATATTTTCCCCTCAGCGTTTTGTAAATTATTACTCCACTGTCTTTTCATCTCAGTTGTTCCTTATGGGAAATCTCTTTTCGGTCTGCCATTCTTTTGCAGGCAATTTATTTTCTCTCTTGGAGACTTTCAGTCTGATCTTTTTGTCTTTCATGTTGTGCCTTTTCATTATAATGTGTCCAGGGATAGTCTGTTTTTATATATCCTACTTGGAATTCAGTGTGCTCATTAATCTGAAGACTCATCTCTGTTTTCATATCTAAAGGTTTCTCAGTTGTTTTCTCCACAAATCTATTTTAAAGTAATTATTGAGCACTTATTGTGTATCAGGAATGCTTCCAGGTGCTAGAGATATAGAAATGAGCATAAGAGACAAACGCCCCTACCCTGATATTGAGTCCCTCATACTCTGTGTTCTCTCCTTTTGAAATACCCATTAGGCAAATGTTGAACCTTCTCATTTTATCTTCTATGCCTTCTTCGTCTAAGATTTCTCTTTCATACTACAATTGACGCTTGAACAATGCACAAGTTAGGAGTGATGACCCTCTGTGCAACTGAAAATCTGTTTATAACTTATAGTTGGCCCTTCATATATGCAGTTCTTTTGTATCTGCAGTTCCTCCAAGTCCGTGGTTCCACATCTCCCAGATTCAACCGAGGACCATGTAGTACTATAGTATTTACTGTCGAAAAAAATCTGCGTATAAGTGGACCCTCATTGTTCAAACCCATATTGTTCAAGGGTCAACTATATATATCTCTTTATCTCTCAGCTGTATTCTGAGTGATTTTTTTAGTTCTATTTTCCAGTTTATTAATTTTTTTCAACTGCATTTGGTCTACTGTTCAACCCATCCATTGTTTTTTTTTTTAATTTAATGTCTATATATTTTTATTTCTAGAATTTCTATTTGGTACTTGATATCTACCTGTTCTTTTTTTTTAATATTATCTCTTTGCCTTTTAATTTCTAGTCCTTTTTATGTCTTTCAGTATTTTAAACATGTTATAGTTTTAGATTTTTTGTTATTTCTGCTTTTGAATTTTTTAATTACGATTCATTTTCTCTTGTGTCTTGCATCTTCATTAGGAGTTGTGTTCCATAGAAATCCCATGTACCTCAGGATTGCTAGCATAGCACTATAAAATGATTTCACATTTGTTCCTGCTGATCCTCTCTGGGTTTTACCCATTCCAAATTAGCCTTTTTGTTAATGTCTTGGCATACAGGCCCTGTATAACCTGAAAGTATGCATTTAAATCTTGTTCCTGCATTGTGCTGTAAGCCTGGATTTCAAATTTTTTTAGGTCACTCGTTTTCTACTCTTTGCCCAAGCAGATGACAAGCTTTCTTACGGTTTTCCTCAGATTGGCAAGTGACGTTCCTCTCGAACTCTTTCACTTATGAAGTAGGCCTTTATGACCTCCAGCTTTATGTAATTGCTTCACTGACAGCTCCTGGCATCAGGTGGCCATTACTGGACTCCCCCCACTGCATGCATGTCATTAAAGTCTCAGCCGCCAGCCATTTAGGCTTCTAACTGGTCTGGATGGTTCCATGAGGCCCTTAGCTTCAGCTTCCACTGACTGATCTGCTTTGACTTCCCTCCTTATTTCTGGTATCTGGAGATTTCTGTTTTATCTATGTTTTATATGGTAATATTTGTTGTTATAGCTTTGTTCAGTGTTTTGAAGTGTTTGGATTGGAAGGCGTAATTTCTTATGTCAACTCAACCTGTCATATTGACTGAAGTTTTTAACTACTGATTTTAAAGTTTTTATGTAAAGTAGAATACAAGTAAGTAAATGCATCTCCGTTAGCCCCTGGATGTGAAATCCGCTGCTACTGAATGAATGCAGCGGAGAAGAGGCCCTAACAGTACAGTGTGCTAACACCAGCATCACAGGGGGACTCTGCACTGTGGGATGTTGTCTCGCTCAACATCTGGCCACATGTTCTTAGTCCAGAAGAGATCTGAATTTCCTCAACACCGTTCTAGTCCCCAAATGCTGTCCTTTAGATTCTTTATAGTAGATTAAAACCTTCTCACAATCAACCAGCATCCTAACTCATACCGATGTTGAGAAGAAAAGCCTTTATGGAGAGGTTCCTGTTCCCTTTGGTCATGGAGATGATGTTCTCTCTCCCCTGACATGTGTGTTTACTTGTGTCTCTAACAGTGCAGAGAGGTTTACATTGAAAAATTGATTCTTTACTTGTGGCTGATAGCATCTCTGGGAATGTTGATCGAGATCAGCAGAAGTTGTTTATAATGTTTAAAGAAATCTATATAGACATATCTTTCCCATACCTCCCAACAAATTCTATTATTTTAAGGAAACCAAACCAGCAGTCATCTTTGGCCTTCTTCTCTGGCCCTCACATCTATGTGCTAATGGAAAAGAAATGGACTTAGGAGTCAAGCAGAGCTGGGGTTGAATCCAAGCTTTGCCACTAACTTAGATGTGTGGCTCACTGTGTTCAGGCTGCTATAACAAAATACCGCAGACCAGGTGGCTTATTAACAATAGAGATTTATTTCTTACAGTTCTAGAGACTAGAAGTCCAAGATCAGGGTGCTGGCATGGTTCTGGTGAGAACCCTCTTCCAGGTTGCAGATGGCCAACTTCTGTCTGTGTGACTGCATGGTAGACGGGGTGAGCTAGCTCTCTGAGGCTTCATTTATAAGAATCCCCATCATGAGGGCTCCACTTCCATGACCTAATCATCTCCCAAAGGCCCCACCTCCTAATACCATCACTTTGGAGGTTAGGATTTTGACATGTGAATTTTGGGGAGACACAAACATTCAGACCATAGCAGTGGCTTTGGGCAAGTTACTTAACATCTCTGGGGCCAAGTTTCCTTTTCCATAAAACAGTGATAATAAAACCTACCTCAAAAGGTTGTTCTGAAGATTAAGTGAGATAACAGGGAATAACATGGGCCACATGCTTGGCATATGTTAATGCTCACAAATGTTAGTTTCCTCCCATCATCTCCCTTCCCCTGCATTGGTTCTTCTGAACCAGGATTGTGCTTCAGAAGTTCTAATCAGAGAGACCTCTGGGGAGAGGCCATGGGTACGTCTCCCAATATATTATATTTTCTTGGTAATCAGTTTAGATTTCTCTTGGACGAATTTCCACCATTTTTATTTTGCATCTGTACCACTTCTTCATAGCCCTCCCAGCCTATGGATCAACCTTTCTATAGAATAACTATGTTATTACTTAAGAACCATGCCTCTCTTAACCAGGAATATCTCTTTGCTTTATTTGTTGGTGCTTCTGTTCTTTAAGGAGTTAAAAACCTTTCATTTCATTTTAGAATGTAACCTTTTAAATGCAAAGACCTCAGAGAGCGTACATAAATAACAGAACTACTTCTGGGACTAGGTTTTCCCAAGAGAGATCATGAAGGCCCTGAGTGATTGAGGGGTAGGTGGGGTTAGGGAATTGACAAAGAAGAGGCAGCCATAGTGGATAGAAGAACTGAAGGTATTTCTTAAGGATTTCACAAGATGTAAAATCGGCCTATTTTACAACAATCATTTATCCAGGCCTGTGGAATCTGTACTTGGCCCAGAGCTCTTTTATGTGTCTTATCAGAAATAATAATAATGATAGTTATGACTGTTCTTAAGTAGAGGTAGAGGACATCATGAGAACAGAACATAATTGGAATTACGGATATGCTTCCATATAAATGTCTGTGGCTCAGAGCACAAAAATAACTTTTCTTGCAGAGCTAAGCCAGGAGTTTCATGGAAGCGGCATTGAGAATCTAATTTAAAACAGCCGTGGCCCAGAACTTCAGAGTTGGGGCTGGCACATTGGCCTCTGTTCATCCCTGTGAATGTTTTTTGTTTTTTTTTTCCCCCAGCTCATGATAACTCATATTCAGGCCAATTTGGAGGCCCTAGAAAATGGTAATTGATGCCATCAACCTTGCTTTTGTTGGCCTCAGTTTACCGTTAATACAAACATAGAGAAATGTTTTAATCTCAGATTTTTACAACTGAGAACCCCGCCCCTCTCCTCCCGCTGTGCAGCTCCAGGCCTGTTGCTAGTTTGTGGCTTGAAGCAGAACCTTGTAAACTTTGTGAAAGTCCCTGGTATCGCTGCTAGTCGTGACTGCCGTGGAAGGTGCCTAGTTGGGGTCATTCTAGGTAGCACACAGGTGGTCAGGTGTTCCTGATTCTCAGAAAAATTATCGTGGGGGAGGGTGGGGAATAGCAGTCAGGCTTTCCTAGGAACTGGGTGATAATCTGAGAATCTTCCAATTCCAAGAAGGCTCAGACCTTCCTAGATGAACATTTTTCCCTCATAAGGAAGGAAATTATTTTAGGGTTTCCACCTCATCCTCCCTTCATTCGTCTTTGACTCTAAACTCCCAGTGAGGATGGCCCTGTACCGCACCTGATGGGGTACCCGGCTTGAGACAGCCCCCTGCTTGTTGAGATGTGCCTCATCCCCACCCACACGTTCCCCTCTCCAGCCAGATGCTCCTACTTACCCACTCACACGTGCCCATCCGCATGCTCACGTAGGCTCTCACCGGCTCTGGGTGGAACCCGGCTGCAAAGTCCCCCACTTGTGGCATGCTTGCTGTTGGTCTGGCCGGAGGGGACGCCTTTCCCAGATCCTCACAAGGGCGCAGTGTGGGCCCCGCAACTGCATCGTGCCTACAGAGACCCGCAGAATCTCACCACCTGAGACAGGTGCTGGCTCCCTCATTGGTTTCCTAGTCTGTCTGTGCTCTTCATCCTCTGTTCCTGTGGAGAACTGGATCCTTTAATCCCATCCCTCCTGGAACTTTTCTGTTTGTCCTATTTCTGACTTGTTGCCTTGCTCTGACCTGACTTATTCATGCTTCTGGGACCCGACCTTACTTTGTTTAGGGCTTGTCCATCCCCATCCCCTTTTGGTAGATGTGGCTCATGCAAGCAGCCATCACTTATGGAACAGCTGCTGTGTCTGAGGCTCCTGCACACCACGACTTGTGGTGACGCTACAGCCAACATCACTTTTCTGGTGCCACCACGTCACTGTGGAGAATGATGAAGGTGATGTGGTTCTGCACAGTTTTGCGGAAATTGCCCCAGGCCACGAGAGAGGTACGGGAAAACAATCTCTCCTCTTTTCTAATATTTCAGCCTTTAAAACTACGTGTGTGTAGGCAGGAACCATCAGGTTCAACCCTGGTTTCTTTCTTGGATTCCTGCCAGAGCTTCCTGCCTGGTTTCCCTGCCTCTGGCCTCACCCCTTGCACTCCATCCTCCACTGTCAGAACTTTCTAAAATTCTTATCTGATCCTGTTTATTCTTTCACTGAATCCTATTGCCTTTAGGATAAAATCAAACTACTCAGCATGCTACAGCAGGGCTTCTGCACCTTACTCACCTATCTGCCTCTTTTGCTGTGTCACCCGCACGAACTCCTGGCCTCAGCCACGCCCATCTACCTGCAGCAACAGCCCCTCCCTGGGTTTACACACACACTCGCCTCTCTCCACTCTGTTCTGCCTGATCAACTTATATCATCCTTCAGGATTCATCTCAGAAGCCCACTCTTCCTGAGGCCTTTTCAAACCACCAGAACCAGCAGCTTTATTCCTATCAAAATTATGGACATTACCACCATCTCTGGCACCAATCTTAATGAAGCATGTGGCTTAATTAAGTACTGCAATGCCCTGCATTGGGCTTTATCACATTAACATAACATTTGAGAATTGTCCCTGCTAGACAGAGACTGCCCTGGGGTAACAGACTGTGACTTTTTCACCTGCACCAGTGCACAGCATAGTGTTAAGGGTGCTCAGTTATCATATTGTTGAGTGAATGTGAGCATGCATGAAAGAATTAACTAATTCACACACACACACACACACTGCGTGTGCACACACACAGCCCGATGTAGATCTGTATGGAAACTTACTTCAACTCTTACTGGGATATTTACAAAGCACATAGTAGGTGCTCAGTGAATATCTGTTGAGTCAAAGAAGGAATGAATGCACATACACACAGACTATGGAAAATTTACTCCAAAATGTACCCTGAGCTGCAGTGTAGCCTCGCTTCCTCTAACTGCAGCAGAGAGAATGTGGGACTGGAAAACCAGAGATTAGAGTTCACGTTCATCTTCCTGACTACGTTAGCTGTGTGCCTCACTTTACCTAGTTGGACCTCTGTTTCCTCATCTGTCAAGTGAGTTGTTAGAAAAGATATTTAATGCTTACTGAACCTTCCAGATTCAGTATTTATCAGAAGGCTTAAAGTCAGATGACCAGCTGCTTTCCATTAAGTGGCATGGATTTGGGACTTATATTTTTTGGCCTCATCACGGAGCATGTTCATGACAAGCCCTGGGAACCGGGCAGAACAGCAAAACCGAGCCCACGAGATGGACCAGAGTTTGCCCAAACTATGGCAGAAGGCCAAGACCTAGTTATAAAGCAAATACAGAGCTAGGGCTTGTGGCCGGGATGGGATGCCCTGAGCACGGCAGGGGCCGATGGCAGTCTGAGGTCAGCGTCTGATGGCAGTCTGAGGTCAGAGGTGGCTGGAGATAACCAGGAAAGAAGCCCTGACAGGGAATGGATAGCGTGCTTTCAGGGGTGTGCTGAAAATGTGCCCTTCGCTGGAGAGTCAGGAAAACCCAGTATAAGTCATCAAGACCAGCTGTCTTAAGTTGCCTGAAGAATGAGTAGGTGAAAAAGTGTTTAGGCTTAGTCTGTGTCCCTGCCAGAGCGTGGATGGAAGCCAGGAGGAGGTTAATTGGGGGTTAATAGGAGGGAGAAAAGTTTAATTCTGTCCAAGTGGTAATGAGATGAACTCACTTACAAAGTAATGAGGTCTCCATCACTGCAAGAGTTTCCACAGCAGCTGCGTAATTCCTCAGCCGAGATGTGGTGTTACAGATTCCCCGTTTGTGAAGATCGGACTGGAGGATGTTTAAAGTTTTTCTTTTTCTGATTCTAAGAGAGGCTTTGCTTCTCATGTCTTCCCCACATCTTGTTTAGGGAAGCACTTCCGGATTTCATAGCCCTTCCTTTTGTGACGTGATCCCAGCACACCCCACTGTGGTCAGCTTGTGACCAGCCTTTTTCGGGAACTCTTTGGTGTTCGAACGTCCCCCTTAAAGTGGAGCACCCTGGACGGGACCTCCTGTTTCAGGACGTGGCTTGGCCAGGGCCTCTGCAGGGACGTTCCGCAATTGTGACAGGTAGTGGGCCCCTTATTTTCCCATCCCCCTCCTCGCTCTGTGCTGAGCTGTAAGAGTGGACAGCAGCGAGCCTCGGCTGCTGCTGTGTCCTGCGCCACCTCAGGTGACGCACAGACTTCGTTTCCTTCCACCTCAGAGGCGGATTTCAGATGTCTCTGTGGTAAATCTGCTCATCTGGACGCTGACTCTCAGGCTTGGGGGAAACTTTCTGTACTGGGATCTTCCATGGCATTCCATTCCTACCTCCTCAAGAGCCTCACATCTCACCCCAAATGCTTTCTCTCTCTGGTGTTTGTTTCCTTTCCCCTTTCTTTTTTCTTCTGCATTTCTTCTTTCCTGCTGAGTACTATGACATTTCCACTTGCGCAATGTTTTTCTTTTCAGATTCTTTGCCCTCCTTGTATCCTGGTGAATAAGAATGTGGGTGGCTTGTCCGCTCCATGGTGCATATGAAGAAAAATGCCCAGACAAGTTAAGTGATGTGCTTAATTTACTGGTAGAACCAAAGAGGCTGGAACCGGGTTTCCTGACTTCCGTCCCAGCCGCTGTCCTTTCCCAGAGGTCACACTGCATTTGCTAATAGCACTGTAGTCAAAAAGAGCGTCAAGTATTTCTCTGTGTGTGTGCTCACTGTACCAAAAGAATTTACCCAGGAACCAATCCCAGGCTTTAGAGACTCGGTCTGTGAGCACACTGAAATAAACTAACAAGAATGACAAGAGCTAAAGAACTTATGGAGGGCTTCATATTTTTCAAAGAAACTTTCAGTGCTGTCACCTTATGTGATGCTCCCCAAAGCCCCTCGAGGTGGAAGACCCCAGGTGAGCCTCATTTGGCAGGCCAAGGTCACAGGTAGAGTCCAGGCGTGAGCTGTTGGGGAGGAGCCCCTGAGCAGACACCCTGGCTCCTGGTCCACAAATCTTCCATGTGTTTGTGCTTCTGGAAAATCAGGGAAAGGGGAAGAGTTGTTTCCATCTGGTACCAAAGGCAGTGGAGACCCTGGGGGCAACCTAGGGTTCTGGGTTTGGCAGTTGGCCCAGGAAGTGGCTTCATGCTATGTTTGGAGGTGGGACCTGGGCCAGGGGGCTGGGGCAGGGGCAGGGGGTCCGGCTGTGGCCCTGGAGGTCAGGCCGACTCCATCCGAGTGGGTTGGGAGAATATAAGGCCAGGTGGGAGGAAGCATGCAGGCTGGGGTGTTGGTAGTTAAGATGTGGGGAAAGGCGTGGCTTTCTAGGATCTGGTAGGTATGCTAGCTGGGGGTTCCAGAGTGTGAAGAGCGACCCGCTTGCACCCAATGTGAGTCTTGTTGCAATCTTGTGTTATTCGGCCACTTATTCAGCAGTATCAGCAAGCACCTACTGAACGTAAGTAGATCTCTCACATAGTTACGGCTTTTCTTATGAAGACCTCATATGTGTGTGTGTTTGTATCTGTATCTACCTATAGCTATCTACATATCTCTCTAGATCTCACATATATTTATTCTTATTAATGCACATAAACAAACCATGGGGATACATAGTGTTTTCCTCCATTCATGGATTAGGAAACTAAGGCCCAGACAGGGTAATTGGTTTGTCCAAATTCCTATAGTTACTTAGAAACTGAGCCAAGTCCCAAATCCATGTTTTCTGAGTTCTTTTACTGGTACTTGTAACTGCTTTCAACATGGTAAGCAGTTCCTAACCTTCAAGGTGTAAGTATGCTTTGAAGAGAAATAGAGAAAAACACCTTCGTGGTTATTACCCAGGGTTTCACTTTATCTTTAGAGGCTGGAAAACCTAAATGCAGAGTTGGAATGCAATCTGAGCCCTTTTTTTTTTTTTTTTTTAAATTTATTTATTTATTTATTGGCTGTGTTGGACCTTCGTTTCTGTGCCAGGGCTTTCTCCAGCTGCGGCGAGTGGGGGCCACTCTTCATCGCGGTGCGCGGGCCTCTCACTGTCGCGGCCTCTCTCGTTGCGGAGCACAGGCTCCAGACGCACAGGCTCAGCAGTTGTGGCTCACGGGCCCAGTTGCTCTGCAGCATGTGGGATCCTCCCAGACCAGGGCTCGAACCCGTGTCCCCTGCATTGGCAGGCAGATTCTCAACCACTGCACCACCAGGGAAGCCCTGAGCCCTTTTTACTAAACCCTCAAATGGGCATTTGTAGAGGTGGCATTCACTCTTTAAGTCAACCAGGTACAAGTCCTCTTCTTTGATTTGGAGTTAATGTCTGTGCTCTGGCGCCTCCTGACCTGTGTTGGGCTCCCTAGTTGAATGGCCAAATGGAGCAGTGCAGCAGGAAGAATGGACTGGTTTCCTTGGTGAAGTGGTTACGGGTGAGAGGGCTGGGGTCATCGTGCCACCAATCTGGGTCCTTCTGCAGTGAAGCAAGTTCTGTATCCCAAAGCTCCCAGGGCTGGAATATGCAACTCAGCTCACAGCTCAGGTCTCCTTCCCTACCCCCATGGCCTGCTCCATGACCATGGGCTGAGCCCCTCTAAGCCCTGCGCCTGCCCCTGTAAAGGGCACATGAAGTTCTACTGCCCTGAGCCCTGGGATTTGGTCCCAACAAACTGAGCAAGGCTGACTCCTGGTGGTGAAGCCCCTGCGAAGGCTGCCTAGGTCAGGTGGGTGCTTCGCTGGAGACTGAGCTTCCTGGGAAGCCTGGGCCTGGCCGTGAATTTTCTTTCTCCTGTCAGAATGTTCTTCTGCCCCACCTCCCCACCCCTTTTCCTTTCCAGCCAGAAGCAGCTGTTCTCCTGTGCTTTCATTGGCACAGTTCTTGCCCTACAGGTAGCCTATAAGAAACTCTGGGATGAGTCAGAACCTGGCTGCAGCATCAGGTACATTCTTCACTCATTCACCACACATTGGACCTATCAGTCTGTGCCAGGGCAAGGCACCCAGCCCTGAATAAGATCCTGCCAGTCCCTGCCCTGGGGTTGCTCCAGCCTAGAATGGAGACCCCAGGAGATACCCAGCCCCCTGTGACAAGTGCTATTGCGAACTCCTGGCCAGTCACCTACTCTGGGGGGTTAGTGTCCTGGTGCTCTTGTTTCTGTCACACTCTCCGGACCCCGACATCTACCTGGGGAGCCTTGCTCTGCTGCCCTAGGGCCGCATCGTCCTTGCTCCAGTTGTCTATAGCTGCAGAAAATCACTCCAAAGCGTAGAGGTTTTCGTCGATGGATGAATGGATAAACAGAATTTGGTATACACATACAATGGAATGTCTTTCAGCCCGAAAAAGGAAGGAAGTTCTGGCACATGCTTCAACATGGATAAACCTTGAAGGCATAATGCTAAGTGAAATAAGCCTTTTGTGACAAGAGGACAAATGTTGTATGATGCCACTCATATGGGGTACTTAGAGTCATCAGATCCATAGAGGCAGAAAGTAGAATGGTGGTTGCCAGGGGCGGGGGTGGGGGGCACGGGAAGTCAGTGTTTAATGGGCTCAGAGTTTTAGTTTGGGAAGATGAAAACGTTCTGGACATGGATGGTGGTTGCTCAACGATGTCAGTGTACTTAGTGTCACAGAACTGTACACTTAGAAATGGTTCAAAGGGTAAATTTTATGTTTATGTGTATTTTACCACAGAAAATGTAGAGGCTTAAAACCACAGTTTAGTATTCTCTCTCCTGATTTGTGGGTTCCCTGGGCTCAGCTGGGTGGTTTTTGGTTAGGGTCTGTCATATTGTGGTCGGATGGTGATGGAGGCTGGAATCACTGAAAGCCCAAGGGGCTGGATGTCCAAGATGGCGCCTCAGCGTGGCTCCTCCGTGGCCTGGGCTTCTTATGTGGTGGCTCAGGGCTCCAACAAGCAGGAAATGGCAGCTTCTGGGTCAGCTCAGGCCCAGAGTTGTCACAATGTCACTTCTGCCACATTGTATTGGTCAGAGGAGCAAAAGGCCCACCCAGATTCAAGGGGAGGGGAAAGAGAGCCCCCTTTCAGTGGGGGAGGGACAAGGTGACCTTTCAGAAGGGCATTAGATGGGCGATATTGCTGTGGCCATCTTTGGAAAACTTGCAGCCTGGGCATGGTTGCAGGAGTCCTAAGGTATTTAGGTAGGAAGGGGTCTTCAGGGAGGCACATACTTCTCTGCAGACTCCTTTTTAGGAGAATTCATCTTCATAACTTGTTAGAGTTTGAAGGGCCCTTGAAACCACTTGCTAGCAGGGACTTGTTTCAAATCACAGAGCAGAGGGAAGCAGAGCTGGAACCAAACCTCCCAAACACTGGCCTCCTGGCTCCCAGGTTGGGCAAGCAGCTGTGGAGACTGTTAGCAGTAGTACAAAGATCTGGTGGAGAGATGGATGTGGCGGGAGAGCAGAGCCCTGGGTGGTGTCGACTGGAGACCCAACATCTTAGAGGCTGGGTGAGCCCCTTGCTGTGCCGGCTGGTTCTCGCAGGAGCACGTGGGCCTCGCTGGGCAGGGCTATGCAGAGGCACCTGGGGCGCTTTGTGAGGATGTCGGAAGTTACTCATTTACATGAAGACTCTGAGTCAGGATGAAGGATGTCACTCTGCTATAGGCTCAAGTGCCCAGGTTGAGACTTAGAGACCCCTAAGTTTCAATATAAGCCAACACCCATGGCTGAGAGTGTCATATGACAATTCCATTCCTTCATATCCACTCACACATTTCTGATCAGACTTTGCTCTAAGTGCAAACTTCCTTGTAAAGCCTTTAATGGCCTTCGAAATGTGATAAAATTAACAAATATTTTGCACACGCTCCCTTTGGACCTAGAGACACAAGTATTAGTTTTGTGTGTGATATCTGCATTTGAGACTCAGAGCCCAATAAGTGTTGATCTATACTTGGTTTGTAAATAGGACCTTACTAAAGGCTTTTTAAAGCTCTTTCCCTATTCTCGGAATTGCTCAAGTTTTGCAGATTTGTACACACGTACGTTCACGGCATTCCTGACAGTGGTGAGAATCGAAACAAACGTGCTGTGCCCTCTGTACGTCAGTGCTTCCCGCCTCTGCATTCCCACTGATGTGGACATCGCCAGGTGAGCTTGGTGGTCAGCAGTAGCCTCGGACTAGCCACGGATAAACCAAAATGCATTTGATTTGGAGAACGCAAACAGCCCTGATCACCTCTGAGGTCATCTCCGTGGCTCGTGGCCCAGTTTGGGCAGCCGGAGAGGAGACCTGCCACAGCGATGTTCAGGGTGTATGTGACTGGATTTTGTGTCTGCGTAGTGGAGTGAATGCAGTCAGCTGGGAGAAATTCCCTTATGCTGGTGTCAGCTGGCATGTGATGCAAATGCACAGACACATGGGCAGAGGGTATGATCACTGTTGCCTGATCTGCTGCCCCTTGTCTCTGCCCAAGCTGATGCCCCCTCCCCAGGAAGCCTCTTGCCCTTGAGCCGGGACTTTCCTCTCCAAACCTCCCAGTGCACATTAGTGCAGGAGAGTGGGCACATTCTGCCTGTTATTTGTGGCTTTCTCTGGTCTTTCCTTCCAGGTTGTAAGTACCTTAGTGTCGTTGAACACAAGTTCATGTGCCCAACACACAGTGAAGCCAAACAAAAGAAAACATTGGAGTTTGGAGGGGAGAAAGGTTTATTGCAAGGGCCATACAAGGAGGACGGGGCGTCTCATGCTCAGAAGACCTGAACTCCCCGATGGGTTTCAGGGAAACATTTTTAAAGGCGAGGTGAGGGAAGGGAGTCACAGGGTGTGTGATCAGCTCCTGCACAGTTCTCTCTTTGGTTGTTGGTGAAGTGACAGAACAGTGTCATAGGGGTTAACACTATCAATCCTCAAGCTCTAGTAGGTCTGGGGACCATGTGCTCATGGTCATTAAGTAGTTAACTTCTTCCATTTGGTGGGGGTTTTAGCAACTGTAAAACAACTCAGGAAATGTGCATTAGATACAGTTATCTAGGTACTTCAGGGAGGAACTAGAGATTCTGTGACTGCCATATGACTGACTTACTGTTTAAATTGTTACCAGTTCTTCTGGCCCAGCTGCTACTTTTGTCACTACCTGTTCACATCCTTTCAATCATTAATTCTTGAACCAGGCTTCTGTGACCCTGGGGAGGCCTGGGAGACTACAGCTTTTATACAAACAAGAGGCAGGCAGAGGACATGGCAGGAGGGGTCGGTTGCAGGAAGGCCCCATAGGTTACATTAGGAGCAGGAATCCATAGTAATAACAGCCTCTACTTACGATCTCCCCCACCACCTACCGTTTTATAGATGCACGTACTTAGTTTGTTCTGGCTGCCATAACAGGACACTACACTGCACACTGGGTGGCTTCAACAATAGAAGTGTACTTCTTACAGTTCCGGAGGCTGGAAGTCCAAGATCAAGGTGTCGGCAGGTTGGGTTTCCTCTGAGGCCTTTCTCCTTGGCTTGGGGACAGCTGCCTTCTCTCTGTGTCCTCATATGGCTTTTTCTTTGTGTGTTCGAATCCCTGATGTCTGTGTGTCCTGATCACTTCCTGTAAGGACACCATTCAGATTGCCTCAGGGCTTACCCCAATGGCCTCACTTTAACTTAATTACCTCTGTAAAAACCGTTTCTCTAAATACAGTCACATTGGGAGGTACTGGGGGTTAGGAATGACTTTGGGGGGGGGGGATATAGTTCAGCCCCAAACAAATCCTAAAAGTTAACAATTATCATCCCTGTTTCAAGCCTGGGGAAACTGAGGCTCAGGGAATTAAAGTAACTTGCCCCAGGTCACACAGGTAGTCAGTGGCAGGACTGGGATTCACAGTCTAAACCCTTCTTTCCCCACCAGACGACCAGTGACTCAGGTCTTAATCTGTGGTCTGCAGTGTGCTCCACCCAGGATCCAACACTCAGAAGACATAGTAGCTTATTCACTGAATGAATGAGCAGGGTATGTGGGACAAGAATTTGTATCAGAATGTTTGGCAGATGTTCCGCAAAGTCCAGCATCCAAGGGTCGAGATCCTGCATCTCTTTTGGCATATGATGGTCCTTAACTTCTCGTACAAGCTATTCCAATCTGAACGCAGTATGATTAGTGTGTCAGAAGGAATCACATTTTAAAGTGTTAATTAGCCTTTCTGGGCCATTTAGCTACTGCCTCCTCTCAAAACACTAAAAGCAATTACATGGTAATTAAGAAAAATGACCAATTTTCATAGCAAAGTGGTTGACTTTGGTTTTCCCCCACTAAATATTGAAGTCCAGAGAGAGACTCTCTTTATAGTTCTTTAAAATACCAGGACTTTCTGCTTATCTTCAGGAGGTCCCGTGGGCCTGGGGGGTGGGGGGGAAGAGAAAAAGGAGGAGATTTGCATATTTAAGATGTGTGATCTGAGCCAACGCCCCTGCAGCTACAGCTAACTATATCCCACATCTTTTTCATGGGTTCCTTTGAGAACTCAGAATCCAAATCCAGGAGCTGCCATCTAATAATAACCACAGGGCCCCCCACCCAGCCCTGCCCTGGGGGCCCCTATGGAGATAATGCCCTCGCTCCTGAGCAACCCACGGGATATAAATACCAACAGGCAGTCCTGAAAGCCGGCCTTATTTGCGCAGGCCCTTGCCTGCACGCTGTCCCTGGCCCCGGGTGGGCTGGATTTTTCAGAGAGTGGGAGGCCCTGGGGCCCTTTTGTGCTCCAGAGACCAGGAGGTAGGTAAGGTATGAAGAGGCGGGCAGTTATAAGGCTGCCAGAAATCAGTCCACCCAGGAAACAACACAGCCCCAGAGCTGCAGAAACCCAGGAACTGGAGCGGCGGGGCAGGGGAGGTGGCCAAGATATAGCCCAGACTCTGCCCATGGACCCCCAGGACCCGTGCTCCCTTTGCTTCCAGACTGGCCTCACTCCCACCCCTGTCACCGTTGACCTAATCACCAAACCTGAAGGTCGTCTGTCCGTCTCTGTTTTCCTGCCCCTTGCAGCTCTTCAAGGTCCCATGAAGACTCGCTTTCTGCCTTTTGGGTCCCTGCACCTCCTGCTTTTACCTTGGCCTCTTGGGCGTGTCTTCCTTTCTCCTTTTCTTTTCCTCCTGTAAAGCCACCCAGTCCTCAGCTTTGGGCACCCTGTGGCCTCTCCCTTTCTCCCCTGCGTTCAACTCTCACTTACCCAAAAAAGACCCCCAATTCTACATGTACTGCCGCCTGTTTTCTCTCCAGGTACCATCCCTTGTTTCAGGCTCCTTGCTGGGTGTTTCCACTTGGATGTACTTCAGACTTGACCGACGTGTGTAGACGTGGCTCCTCTTCCTGCCTGTACTATGTTTCTACTTTTCCAAGTGCCAGACTTCCCCTGTCCCATGTTTTCTAGATCACGTTTGGTGTCCGAGTCCTGTCAAGTCTTCTTTTAAAATATCCCCCCCCCAAATAAAATAAAATATTCCTTTATTGCCCTCTCTACTATTCTTTTTTTTTTTTGAGTTAGATCTGTATTTATCAAACTGGAGGGATATCCATAATATATTATTAAGCAGATATTTTAAAAAGCAAGCATCTGCCCCGGTCTGGGAAGATCCCACATGCCGCGGAGCGGCTGGGCCCGTGAGCCATGGCCGCTGAGTCTGCGCGTCCGGAGCCTGTGCTCCGCAACGAGAGAGGCCACAACAGTGAGAGGCCCACGTACCGCAAAAAAAAAAAAAAAAAGCAAGCATCATGTATAGCATGATCCTAAAGCAAAACTTCCATATGTGTACATATATTTGTTTGTATTTATATGAACATGGAAACAGTGTGGAAAAACGCATACTGTGCTTTTAACAGAATTACCATAGTGGGATGAAAATAAATGGAAAAGGATGAACTTTTCTTTATGCATTTTTGGATTGTTTCATTTGTTGAAATGAAACAAATGTATAACTTCTGTTTATATTTTTTCTTTTCCATTATAGTTTATTACAAGGTATTGAATGCAGTTCCCTGTGCTATACAGTACAACCTTGTTGTTTATCTATTTTATAATAGTAGTTTGTATCTGCTAATCCCAAACTCCGAATTTATCCCTTTCCCTCTGCCCTTTCCCCTTTGGTAAACGTAAGTTTGTTTTCTATGCCTGTACATCTGTTTCTGTTTTGTAAATAAGTTCATTTGTATCATTTTTTTAGATTCCACATATAAGTGATAACATTGGATATTTGTCTGACTTACTTCACTTAGTATGATAATCTCTAGGTCCATCCATGTTGCTGCAAATGGCATTATTTCATTCGTTTTTATGGCTGAGTAGTATTCCACTGTGTATGTATACCACATGTTCTTTATCCTTTCATCTGTTGATGGACACTTAGGTTGCTTCCATGTCTTGGCTGTTGTGAATCCCTCTCTCTTATTCTGATTCCTGCTCTGGTAGACCATGTGATGTAGTGGAAAGAGCAGGAGATTTGCAGACCGACACAGGGTTCAATTCTGACCATTTTCTGGTTGTGCAACTTCAGGCAAATCGCCAAATTGAAGCTTCCTATTCACTGTCCACAAAGTAGACACATGCAGGGGGGTGGACACCCGCTCACCACACTCAGCTCACTGACCTCAATATAGGGCAGGATTTCTCAGCCTTGGCACTACTGATATATTGGGCTGGATAGTTCTTTGCTGTGGGGCCATCCTGTGCAATATAGGATCCGTTCAGCAGCATCTACTCACCAGATGACAGTAGCACCTGCCCACCGCTAGTTGTAACGACCAAAAATGTCTCCAGACTCTGCCACACGTACACTGGGAAATTAAATCACTTGAGAACTGCTCGTATGGAGTGATGCTGAGTCTTGGGTTGTGGGTCCCAGGTGTTGAGGTTTTAAGTTTACAGCCACCAGCCACATGCAGGAAGGGAACCAGCAAGGATAATATTGGAAGGCATGGATAGGTTTTGCTGTGGTTTAATATTTTACAAATGGTATTTCCTGTCACAGAGCTGAACTAAATGCCACATGTGTTTGTGATGAAATATTATGGGCTGCAGACGTATGTGTTAATAGTACATGCAGTACATGCAGTGGGCACCTCTCCTACGACTTAGGTTGAGAGTGTGCTCTGCAAGGGTTTGCCCTCCACTTAGGGTTTTGTGTTGTCTGTTTCAAACTTTCAGTTTCCCCTTTAAAGGGAAAAATTCTAGAGGAATATTTTAAACACTTTCATAGCAAACCTTTAAGACAATTCTTCATGGATGCATTTTGCACACCGGGCTATCCCTGACTTTGGCTTTGTTTCTGGGATATCTCAATATATCCCCAAATGCAAAGAGGGTATTACAGACTCCCAACCACACAAAATGAGGGGGAGGTTGTTTTTCTCAAATGCAGCTCCAGCCTGGTTCCACTATTGCAGTTGAGGAGTCAGGCATTGGGGAGAGTCAGAGAATTCCTTCTTGGGGGGGCAGTCAATGAAACCACACAGAAACTGACATGAAGACATTCTTTCTCTAGATTATGCAGCGTTGCTGTAGAGCAATAAAGTCACAGGCATAAAGGACTAAATTCAGCCCTCTGTAGAGGCGAGGGCGTTGCTCAGGGTCCAGATGTGTTCGTGGAGCTTGAGTAGGAGTCAGCCCAACAGTGACAGTTTGGGCGGGGCTGAGAGCAAGAAGCTGCTGCTAGGTATCGGTGGCGCCTCCCTGAGCTCTGCCGGATACCTCTTCAGCATCAGTCCTCCCCCAGCACCTGGCAGAGACAGAGAAGCAAGAGCCTAGAGATCATCCTAGAGGGTGGGGGTCTCCACAGATGACTCACTGAAGTGGGGACAGAGTCTGCAGCTGCAGACCACCTGGAATGCTGATTTAACAACCAAATGCCTCTAATCTGATTTTGTTTGACGATCTACGGGGAAAGGTAGAACTTCGTATCTACACTTTATTTGCATGGTGTCTCCAGAGAAGCAAAGGAAAACTGCCAAGAACAGCAGAAGTAGACCCTGGAGAATAGAGGCGGGAGGGGGATGGTAGGGGAGGAGGGACGGTTGCAGGGAGTTACGCAGAGTTTGGGGACTTAGACAATGCACCAAGACTTAGACAATGCACCAAGATAGTCACGAGAAGAGAGGGTGGACCTAAATGTGTGTGTTGGGCAGCAAGTCTGAATAATTGTTCATCACTAAGGGTGTGATGGCCAGTTGATGCAGTCGAAAAGGGATGGGAAGTAGGGCAGGCTGAGATGTGAAAGCTACTCTCAGAATTGACCCAAATTGCTCCTGAGTTGTTGTTCTTGAGAACAGCTGTCTCAGAGTTTGTCTTACCCACAGCCTGATGTCCCAAGGCAGACACTTGGTCTGGGCTTTGTGGAGAAGCAGGCTCTTCTCAGGTGAGAACAGCATCCTTCAGTTTAGAGAGTTCCTGGCTCCAGGAAGTGGTGGTTCCTGCCCTGGAGCTTTCCCCTTAGTGAAAGGTGGCATGGTGACACCGGCAAGTCCTTGGATCTGTCGGTACCTCTCGGGTGGTGGATGCTGTCAATCATACACTTTGGGATCAGACAGACCAGGTCGTAGTCCAGGTCTGCCTCTTACTGGCTGGGTGACTTTAGGCAAGTAGATAAACCTCTCTGAGCCTTATTTTCCTTTTCTAAAAAAATGATAACATATAATTTTATATTAGATCATATTATTATATCAACCCCTCATAGGGTTGTAAGGATTAAATGAGATTATGCACATACAGTCCTCAGCAGACCGTGAGCACCTGGTACTTGATACATGTTTGTTGTTGTGTTCGGTTAACACAACAATAAACTCTAAATTCAGTGATTCTTTGAACTGGGAAGGGCAGTATAGAGATTTACTTTATGGAAAACTGAAAAGACCGTTTAAAATTATTCAATCAAAAATTTATTGAGGTGCATATTTATGTCAGACATTTGCAGGCAATGTGGAAAATGCCCTAATGGATGAGACATGACCCCTCCTTCTGACTCTCAAAGAATATATGAATTTTTCCTACAATAACTTGAAACCTTGTATCCCAGAATCCTTTTTGGTGAGGTCATTTTTCCATACCAGTGCTCATTATTCATAAGGCTTATCGTAAAAAATTTGCAATATTATTAATAATATTTAAGGTATTTCTATTGGTGAAAGCTTTACTTTTTAAAATAATTTGAATACATTTATGACAATCTCCATACTACTTTTATAAGAATTCCAGTATGATTTATTTTTATTTTTTTAATTGAAGTATAGTTGATTTACAATATTGTGGTAGTTTCAGGTGTATAGCAAAGTAATTCGTTTATACATATATATGTATATATCTATATATATTTTGTCGACTCTTTTCCATTATGGTTTATTACAAACTATTGAATATAGTTCCCTGTGCTATTCAGTAAATCCTTGTTGTTTATCTATTCTTATGTGTTAGTGTCCATCTGTTAATCCCATACTCCCAATTTATCCTTCCCCCACCCCTCCCCTTTGGTAACCATAAGTTTGTTTTCTTTGTCTGTTTCTGTTTTGCACATAAGTTCATTTGTACTACTTTTTTAGATATGTGATATCATATAATATTTGTCTTTCTCCTGGTATGATTTCTTCAGTGGATGAAGGGGGTCAGGTTCAGGAATTGTATGTAAGTACAGCCTTTCTCACGTTTGTCGTGACCTGGGGCCCTCCTTTGCTGACCCAACACTTAGAATGGTGGTTGTAATTAATTATTTTAGGGCTTCCCTAAATATTTTGAGAGGTTGTTAAATGCTTCTGAATGCCACTGTCACAGGTGTTGAGGTAAAAGGTTGAAAATCCACTGTCTACCTACAACCTTGTTATTCCCAGTGTAAGCATGTGCAATGACTTTTAATTTGTTCTTAAGTTTACTGGACCCTGATGCTGCTTTGAAAATAGGCAGCTGAAAAGAATGTCTAATAGTCTTAAGGGGAAGCAAACACGCTCCCCTAGAAACCTTCAAACCTCAGAGATTGACTTCTAGAAATTTCCACCATAATACATTTTACTTTTCTCTCTGTGCCTCATTTGGAGTCTTGGTGTCTTGCCCTGTCTGTGAAGTTTGTCTGGAATTGTCTTCTAGGAGTTTCAGGATAATCCAGATGGACTGAAAACAGACCTCTGAAAGGATTAGGGTATGTAAGATAGGATGGAATCCACAGCTGAGGAGAAAGCCAGGGAGTCGAACCAGGGGAATCTTTGCTTCAGAGGAAGGCAGCTGGGGACGTGGTCCCAGGAGTCCTGGGTTCCCAGCTCTCCACTAACCGGATCCTGACTTTGGAGACGGCATTCCAATGCTCTTGTCACCTCTGGATTGTTGTAAAGTTTAAATGACATGTTGCCTTGAAAGGGCTCTGGAATGGTAGAATTCAGGGCCCTCTGGGAGGCATAGATTTAAATCCTATTCCATTTGCAATGCAGAAAAAAAAATACTGAGGTTAAATAGGTGTTATTGCTTGAATACTTTTGCATTCCAATGTCCTGAAGTAGATGGCGTGAAGTTGCAGATGATTAAAAGAAGACACATTCTAGATCCCTTGCCTCTGAGCTTTCTCATCCCTCCCCAAGACCCAGTGGGCCTTGGACAGACCAATGCTCTGGATCGGATGTGGCTCCCTGCTTTCCCTGCTTGGGCTGGGGATGGGTCAGGAGGGAAGGAAAGTGCTGGTTGGAATTGACTCTAGTTGTTGACTTCGGGAGAACTGCTTGGGGTTGGGGGTGCTTTGAGACTAAAATAGAAAGATGAGGTCATATAGAGAGGGAAGGGGCAAAAGAGGTAAGAGAGAAATGGAAATATGTATGTAAAGGATTGATAAGGGCACAAGAGGGGTACAGAGAGGAGAAAGAGGAGCACAGTGGGAAGCAAACCTGTCCCTGACCACAGAGCGCTGGAGTCTTAGCCGCTCACCTCAGAGCAACATCTAAGTGCTGCCTTTTCAACAAGGACAAAGGTTTGGGTTCCTATTGGGCACAATTCTGTTTGGTTGGATTAAACTTGCGTTATATTTGCTGAGTGCCTCCCTGTGGAAGAGTCTTACACAGGGCAAAGAGTGCGCTTTGCATAGATTTTGCCTTCAAGATAGGAGATTTTTTTGCAAGGTGTGCTTTTAAAAAGTTCAAGGGTCACTTAAAAAGTAGTGGGATTGATTTCTTTATTTGGCTTATGGAAGTCACTTTTTTTCTCATAATAAGCAAAAACTCTGAAGAAACCAGTATCACTTCCAAATTTTGAAGCTCCCAATGGAAAATGGATGAAGTGAAATGTTTGGTGTAGATCAGAACAGAGTTCAGTCTGAAGCTGAATTATTTCTTCTCTTGTTCTTTCTTTCTTATAAACCCAACTAAAGCAAATATTTACACAATCTCTCACCCTATATGAAGAATTATTTTGGCTGGATTCCTTCTGAAGATGGTGGGATGGGATGGATCAAGAAATATTGTTGCAGATTTCCTGCCTCTGAGCCTCCTGGCTGTGTCCCATGGAAACACTGCTCTTCCTGCTTCAAAGGGAAAGTGCTTTATGGCAACTCTAGCCCGAGGGCAGTGACAGTGAAATGCCCTCCAGAGAGAGCCAGCTGGCCTGGGCTGCTGCTCCACCGTGTGTTTTTGTGCCCTGAGGAATGTGTGGATTTAGCAAATGACAACACTGAGCATGCCCGGTCCCCAGTGGAGCCCCAGGCCCTCTCTCTCTTTGTGTTGGCTCTTTTCCAAGCTTGAATGACTGCACTGGTTGAGCCTTCATTATCCACAAGGGGAGGTGAGCAAGCGGGTCAGAGGGAGAAAAACTTGCCTTTCTCATGGGCTTTATTCCAACAGAGTTTGAATTTTCACATCAGTAGATCTCATGGAGTTTTACTTTCTGTCAGTTTGGAAGTTTGGTTAAAAATCCCAGTGGTAACACAATTTCTGCTTTGGAAAAAAAATTCAGTTGGATGTCAACCACAATAGAATTATTTTAGAGTTGGAAATGACCTTAGAGATTATTCTACTCTAATCAGTGAATGTCCGGAGGGGCTTAGCACACAGCTTGTAAGTGGCAGAACAGTGACCAGCATTCGGGTATCCAGCCCCTAGGTCAGTGCTGGGGCCTGTACAGCTCATTGCCTCTGATATCATTAGAATACTTCCAATAATATACATTGTACTAGATCAGGATGAAGTGACCTGTGTTCAAAATTTGGTTCTTTCCTAGCTTAGGTATATACCCAAGAGAAATGATCACACTGAGACTTCTACACAAATGCTCATGGCAGGAGTATTCATAATGGCCCAAAATTAGAAGCACACCAAATGTCCCTCAACCGATGAGTGGGTAAACAAAATGTGAGATACTCTCACGATGAAATATTACTCAGCCACAAACAGGAATGAAGTTCTGATACGTGCCACAACATGGATGAACTTTGAAAACATCATGCGAAGTGAAGGAAGCCAGGCACAAAAGGCCATATGTTGTAGATTCTATTTAAATGAAATGTCCAGACTAGGCAAATTCATAGGAAAAGAAAGGAGATTGTCACGGCCTGGGGGAGGAGGAAAACCAGAAGTGACTGCTCATAGGTACAAAGTTTATTTTTAAATTGATAAGAATGTTCTGGAATTAGATAGTGATGGTTGCACAACTCTGAATATCACTGAATGAAACATCGGTGAATTGTCATTTTATATATGTGAATTTTTCAAATTATTTATTTATTTAGGCTGCACTGGGTCTTAGTTGCAGCACTCGGGATCTTCATTGTGGCAGGCAGGATCTTTAGTTGCGGCATGCGAACTCTTAGTTGCGGCATGCATGCAGGATCTAGTTCCCCGACCAGGGATTGAACCCGAGGCCCCTGCATTGGGAGCGTGGAGTCTTACCCATTGGACCACTAGGGAAGTCCCTATATATGTGAATTGTATATCAATAAACCTATTATAAAAAAAAAATCCTAGTTCTGCCTCTTACCAGTTGGGTGACTTTAGGTAATGACTCTAAATCCAAGTCATCTCAGCCATGAAATGGGAATAATGATATATACCTCCCAGAGTTGTTTTGATATGTGGGATCATGAACTTGAAAATGCTTCTAAACTGTAAACCTTTGGGGCTGTCAATGGGTTATAAGTTCATTATGAATTGGGTTTTTATCTTCTCCTTTATTTTCTATAGCACTAACAAGGTCTAACTACATAATAGTCATTCAAATAAAGACTTTTTGAATTGATTCAAAAGCACTGCAATTTAAAAAAAAATTTATAAATTGGGGTATAGTTGTTTTACAATGTCATGTTAGTTTCTACTGTAGAGCGAAGTGGAGTTCCCTGTGCTATACAGCGAAGTGGAGTTCCCTGTGCTATACAGCAGGCTTTCATTAGTTATCTATTTTATACATATTAGTGTATATATATCAATCCCAATCTCCCAATTCATCCCACTCCTCCTTCGCTCCTTTGTGTCCCTACATTTGTTCTCTACATCTGTCCGTCTATTTCTGCCTTGCAAACCAGTTCATCTGTACCATTTTTCTAGATTCCACATATATGCGTTAATATACGGTATTTGTTTTTCTCTTTCTGACTTATTTCACTCTGTATGACAGTCTCTAGGTCCATCCGTGTCTCTACAAATGACCCAATTTCGTTCCTTTTTATGTCTGAGTAATATTCCATTGCATATATGTACCACATCTTCTTTATCCATTTGTCTGTTGATGGGCATTTAGGTTGTTTCCATTACCTGGCTATTGTAAATAGTGCTGCAATGAACATTGGGGTGCATGTGTCTTTTTTGAATTATGGTTTTCTCTGGGTATATGCCCAGTAGTGGGATTGCTGGGTCATATGGTAATGCTATTTTTAGTTTTTTAAGGAACCTCCATGTTGTTCTCCATAGTGGCTGTATCAATTTACATAACCACCAGCAGTGCAAGAGGGTTCCCTTTTCTCCACACCCTCTCCAGCATTTGTTTTTTGTAGATTTTCTGATGATGCCCATTCTAACCGGTGTGAGGTGATACCTCACTGTAGTTTTGATTTGCATTTCTCTAATGATTAGTGATGTTGAGCAGCTTTTCATGTGCTTCTTGGCTATCTGTATGTCTTTTTTTTTTTTTTGCGGTACGCGGGCCTCTCACTGCTGTGGCCTCTCAGGCTCAGTGGCCATGGCTCACGGGCCCAGCTGCTCCACAGCATGTGGGATCTTCCCAGACCGGGGCACGAACCCGTGTCCCCTGCATCGGCAGGCCGACTCAACCACTGCGTCACCAGGGAAGCCCTGTCTGTGTGTCTTCATTGGAGAAATGTCTATTTAGGTCTTCTGCCCATTTTTTGATTGCATTGTTTTTGTAATATTGACTTGCATGAGCTGTTTATATATTTTGTAGAGTAATCCTTTGTCCATTGACTCGTTTGCAAATATTTTCTCCCATTCTGAGGGTTGTCTTTTTGTCTTGTTTATAGTTTCCTTTGATGTGCAAAAGCTTTGAAGTTTCATTAGGTCCCATTTGTTTATTCTTGTTTTTATTTCCATTACTCTAGGAGGTGGGTCAAAAAAAGATCTTGCTGTGATGTATGTCAAAGAGTGTTCTTCCTATGTTTCCCTCTAAGAGTTTTATAGTGTCTGGTCTTACATTTAGGTCTCTAATCCATTTTGAGTTTATTTTTGTGTATGGTGTTCGGGAGTGTTCTAATTTCATTTTTTCTCATGTAGCTGTCCAGTTTTCCCAGCACCACTTATTGAAGAGACTGTCTTTTCTCCATTGTACATCCTTGCCTCCTTTGTCATAGATTAGTTGACCATAGGTGTGTGGATTGATATCTGGGCTTTCTATCCTGTTCCATTGATCTCTATTTCTGTTTTTGTGCCAGTACCACATTGTCTTGATTACTGTAGCTTTGTAGTATAGTGTGACGTAAGGCAGTCTGATTCTTCCAGCTCCGTTCTTTTCCTTCAAGATTGCATTGGCTATTCAGGGTCTTTTGTGTTTCCATACAAATTGGGAAATTTTTTGTTCTAGTTCTGTAAAAAATGCCATTGGTAATTTGATAGGGATTGCATTGAATCTGTAGACTGCTTTGGGTAGTATCGTCATTTTCACAATATTGATTCTTCCAATCCAAGAACATGGATTGTTGGTATCTCTCCATCTTTTGGTATCATCTTTAATTTCTTTCAACAGTGTCTTATAGTTTTCTGCATACAGGTCTTTTGTCTCTCTAGGTAGGTTTATTCCTAGGTATTTTATTCTTTTTGTTGCAGTGGTAAATGGGAGTGTTTCCTTACTTTCTCTTTCAGATTTTTCATCACTAGTGTATAGGAATGCACGAGATTTCTGTGCATTAATTTTGTATCCTGCTACTTTACCAAATTCATTGATTAGCTCTAGTAGTTTTCTGGTAGCATCTTTAGGTTTCTCGATGTATAGTATCATGTCATCTGCAAACAGTGACAGCTTTACTTCTTCTTTTCCGATTTGGATTCTTTTAATTTATTTTTCTTCTCTGATTGCTGTGGCTAAAACTTCGAAAACTATGTTGAATAATAGTGGTGAGAGTGGGCAACCTTGTCTTGTTCCTGATCTTCGAGGAAATGGTTTCAGTTTTTCACCATTGAGAATGATGTTGGCTGTGGGTTTGTCATATATGGGCTTTATTATGTTGAGGTAAGTTCCCTCTATGCCTACTTTCTGGATGGTTTTTATCGTAAATGGGTGTTGAACTTCCTTGAAAGCTTTTTCTGCATCTATTGAGATGATCATATGGTTTTTCTCCTTCAGTTTGTTAATATGGTGTATCACATTGATTGATTTGCATATATTGAAGAATCCTTGCATTCCTGGGATAAGCCCCACTTGATCATGGTGTATGATCCTTTTAATGTGCTGTTGGATTCTGTTTGCTAGTATTTTGTTGAGGATTTTTGCATCTATGTGCATCAGTGATATTGGCCTGTAGTTTTCTTTCTTTGTGACATCTGTGTCTGGTTTTGGTATCAGGGTGATGGTGGCCTCGTAGAATGACTTTGGGAGTGTTCCCCCATCTGCTATATTTTGGAAGACTTTGAGAAGGATAGGTGTTAGCTCTTCTCTAAATGTTTGGTAGAATTTGCCTGTGAAGCCATTTGGTTCTGGGCTTTTGTTTGTTGGAAGATTTTTAATCACAGTCTCAATTTCAGTTCTTGTGATTGGTCTGTTCATATTTTCTATTTCTTCCTGGTTCAGTCTTGGAAGGTTATACCTTTCTAAGAATTTGTCCATTTCTTCCAGGTTGTCCATTTGATTGGCATAGAGTTGCTTGTAGTAGTCTCTAAGGATGCTTTGTATTTCTGCGGTGTCTGTTGTAACTTCTCCTTTTTCATTTCTAATTTTTTGATTTGAGTCCTCTCCCTCTTTTTCTTGATGAGGCTGGCTAAAGGTTTATCAACTTTGTTTATCTACTCAAAGAACCAGCTTTTAGTTTTATTGATCTTTGCTACTGTTTTCTTTGTTTCTATTTCATTTCTTTCTGCTCTGATCTTGATGATTTATTTCCTTCTACTAACTTTGGGTTTTGTTTGTTCTTCTTTCTCTAGTTCCTTTAGGTGTAAGGTTAGATTGTTTATTTGAGATTTTTCTAGTGTCTTGAGGTAGGATTTATTGCTATAAACTTCCCTCTTAGAATTGCTTTTGCTGCATCCCATAGGTTTTGGATCATTCTGTTTTCATTGCCCTTTGTCTCTAGGTATTTTTTGATTTCCTCTTTGATTTCTTCAGTGATCTATTGGTTATTTAGTAATGTATTGTTTAGCCTCCATGTGTTTGTGTTTTTTTACTTTTTTTCCCTGTAATTGATTTCTAATCTCATAGCATTGTGGTCAGAAAAGATGCTTGATATGATTTCAATTTTCTTAAATTTACCGAGGCTTGATTTGTGACCCAAGATGTGATCTGTCCTGGAGAATGTTCTTTGTGCACTTGAGAAGAAAGTGTAATCTACTGTTTTCGGATGGAATGTCCTGTAAATATCAATTAAATCTATCTGGTCTATTGTATCTTTTAAATCAATTAAATCTATCTGGTCTATTGTGTTTCCTTATTAATTTTATGTCTGGATGATCTGTCCATTGGTGTTAAAGTCCCCCACTATTATTATAAAAGAGTTCCTCTTTTATAGCTGTTAGCATTTGCCTCATGTATTGAGGTGCTCCTCTGTTTGGTACACATATATTTATAATTGTTATATCTTCTTCTTGGATTGATCCCTTGATCATTATATAGTGTCCTTCCTTGTCTCTTGTAACATTCTTTATTTTAAAGTCTATTTCATCTGACATGAATATTGCTATTCCATCTTTCAATTTTCATTTGCATGGAAAATCTTTTTACATCCCCTCACTTTCAGTCTGTATGTGTCTCTAGGTTTGAAGTGAGCCTCTTGTAGACAGCATATATATGGGTCTTGTTTTTGTATCCCTTCAGCAAGACTGTGTCTTTTGTTTGGAGCAGTTAATGCATTCACATTTACAGTAATTATCAATATGTATGTTCCAGTTACCATTGTCTTAATTGTTTTGGATTTGTTTTTGTAGGTCCTTTTCTTCTCTTGTGTTTCCCACTTAGAGAAGTTCCTTTAGCATTTGTTGTAGAGCTGGTTTGGTGGTGCTGAATTCTCTTAGCTTTTGCTTGTCTGTAAAACTTTTGATTTCTCCATCAAGTCTGAATGAGATCCTTTCTGGGTAGAGTAATCTTATTGTAAGTTCTTCCCTTTCATCACTTTAAATATATCGTGCCACTCCATTCTGGCTTGTAGAGTTTCTGCTGAGAAATCAGCTGTTAACCTTTTGGGAGTTCCCTTTTATGTTATTTGTCATTTTTCCCTTGTTGCTTTTAATAAATTTTCTTTGTCTTTAATTTTTGTCACTTTGATTACTATGTGTCTCAGCATGTTTCTCCTTGGGTTTATCCTGCCTGGGATTGTCCACGCTTCCTGGACTTGGGTGACTACTTCCTTTCTCATGTTAGGGAAGTTTTTGACTATAATATCTTCAAATATTTTCTTGGGCCCTTTCTCTCTCTCTTCTCCTTCTGGGACCCCTATAATGTGAATGTTGGTGCATTTACTGTTGTCCCAGAAGTCTCTTAGGCTATCTTCATTTCTTTTCATTGTTTTTTCTTTATTCTGTTCCACGTCAGTGAATTCCACCATTCTGTCTTCCAGGTCACTTATCCGTTCTTCTGCCTCAGTTATTATGCTACTGATTGCTTCTAGTGTATTTTTTATTTCAGTTATTGTATTGTTCATCTCTGTTTGTTTGTTCTTTAATTCTTCTAGGTGTTTATTCTTTAATTCTTGTAGGTCTTTGTTAAACATTTCTTGCATCTTCTTGATCTTTGCCTCCATTCTTTTTCTGAGGTCCTGGATCATCTTCACTATCATTATTCTGAATTCTTTTTCTGGAAGGTTGCCTATCTCCACTTCATTTAATTGCTTTTCTCGGGTTTTATCTTGTTTCTTCATTTGGTACATAGTCCTCTGCCTTTTCATTTTGTCTGTCTTTCTGTGAATGTGGTTTTTGTTCCACAGGCTGCAGTATTGCAGTTCTTCTTGCTTCTGCTATCTGCTCTTTCTGTCTTAAGATATTTTCTAATTTTCTTTTTGATTTCTTCTTTGACCCATTGGTTATTGAAGAGTGTAGTGCTTAATTTCCACATGCTTGTAAATTTTTCAGTTTTTTTCTGCTGTTGATTTTCAGTTTCATTCTATTGTGGTTGGAAAAGATACTTGATATGATTTCAGTCTTCTTAAAATTTTGAGACTTCTTTTGTAAACTAACATGCGATCTATCCTGAAGAATGTTATGCATGTGCTTGAGAAGAATGTATTCTGATGCTGTTGTGTGGAATATTTTGTATATGTCTGCTAGGTTCATTTGATCTATACTGTTGTTCAAGTCCTCTGTTTCCTTATTGATCTTCTATCTGGATGTCCTATCCATTATTGAAATTGCTGTGTTGAAATCTACTACTACTATTGTGTTGGTATCTTTTTCTCCCTTCAGTTTTTTAATGTTTGCTTCATATATTTGGGTGCTCTGATTCTCATAATTGTTATATCTTCCCGGTGAGTTGACCCTTTTTTCATTATATAATGCCCTTTTTTGTCTCTTATGACAGTTTTTGACTTAAAGTCTATTTTGTTCTGTATTAGCATGGCTACCCCTCCTCTCTTTTGGTTTTTATTTGTATAGAATATCTTTTTCCATCTTTTCACTTTCAGTCTATGTGTGTCCTTAAATCTAAAATGGGTCTCTTATAAACAGCGTATGGTTAGATCTTGTTTTTTTAATTCATTCAGCCATCAAAAGTGTTACAGTTGTTTTTTTTTTTTTTTTTTTTTTTGCGGTACGCGGGCCTCTCACTGCTGCGGCCTCTCCCGCCGCTCTGGATGCGTAGGCCCAGCGGCCATGGCCCATGGGCCCAGCTGCCCCGCGGCACGCGGGATTCTCCCGGACCGGGGCACAAACCCACACCCCCTGCATCGGCAGGCGGACCCCCAACCACTGCACCACCAGGGAAGCCCTAAAAGTGTTACAGTTTTTAAGCATTTCTTTAAACTCAGTTAATTTATAAATCTGGATACTTTTAAATCCAAGTGTTTCTCAGAACAAATGACCTCTAGTAACTTGAATTTTTCCCTCTCATTTTATGTTCTTATTTTCTCTTTCTCCTTTAACAGAGACAACATATCTGATTCATTGGCAAGACCACAATCTGATCCCAAAGATGTGCTCCACAAACCCAGGCAACTGGGTCACATTTGATGATGACCCTGCTTTTCAGTCTTCTCAAAAGTCAAAGAATTTCCCTCTGGAGAATCAAGGCATTTGTAGGCCAAATGGACTTAAACTGAACCTTTCTGGTACTAAGGAATTTCCCAGTGGATATTCCTCCACCAGCAGTACCCCTCTCTCCTCTCCCATCATAGACTTTTATTTCAGTCCAGGACCTCCAAGTAACTCTCCTCTTTCTACACCTACCAAAGACTTCCCAGGTTTTCCTGGCATCCCCAAAGCAGGGACTCATGTGCTTTATCCTATTCCAGAATCATCTTCAAACAGTCCACTTATACCTGGAGCAGGTTCTTCCATATTGCCTACTAAACCAACCTGTTTATCCCATGCTTCCTTACTCAGTGACCACTCATGTATACATCCAGCTCCCAAAGTGGGTCTTCCAGATGAAATGAGCCCTCACCAGGCTGAAAGCCTAGGGTTCCAAAGTGATACTCCCCAGTTTCAGTATTTTCAGGAGGACTGTGCCTTTTCAAGTCCATTTTGGAAAGATGAAGGCAGTGCTTCCCAGCTCACCTTTGACCCTCCAGGAGGCAGAAAGATGGTCCCATCAAGAGACAAAGAGATGTCTATTGATCAAAAAGGCTTAAATCAATGTTCACTCAACTACATCTGTGAGAAACTTGAACATCTCCAATCAGCTGAGAACCAAGACTCATTTGGAAATTTGTCTACGCAGTATCTGTATGCTGAAGATGCTGCCTCTTCCTTTGTGCCCCACATGCTCTTCAGGAGTCAGCCAAAAGCCGGCTGGTCTTTCATGTTGAGAATTCCTGAGAAGAAGAACGTGATGTCTTCCCGTCAGTGGGGGCCAATTTTTCTAAAAGTCTTACCTGGAGGAATTTTGCAAATGTATTATGAGAAGGGGTTAGAAAAACCATTTAAAGAGTTACAGCTCAATCCATACTGCAGGCTTTCTGAACCCAAAGTTGAGAACTTTAGTGTGACAGGAAAAATCCATACCGTGAAGATCGAACATGTGTCTTACACAGAAAAAAGGAAATACCATTCTAAGACAGAAGTAGTTCACGAACCAGACATAGAACAAATGCTGAAGTTGGGATCCACAGAGTACCATGACTTCCTTGACTTTCTGACCAGTGTGGAGGAGGAGCTGATGAAGCTGCCAGCTGTTTCAAAACCAAAGAAGAACTATGAGGAACAAGAAGTTTTCCTTGAAATTGTGGACAACTTTTGGGGTAAAATCACTAAAGAAGGAAAATTGGTTGAAAGTGCTGTGATAACTCAAATCTGGTGCCTCTGCTTTGTGAATGGGAACACAGAATGCTTTTTAACCTTGAATGACCTTGAGCTGCAGAAGCGAAATGAATGCTATTTTGAAAAAGACCTCGAAAAGAAGGGGATTGATATTCTTGACTATCATTTCCATAAGTGTGTGAACGCACAAGAATTTGAGCAATCAAGAATCATTAAGTTCGTACCTCTGGATGCCTGCCGGTTTGAGCTGATGCGTTTCAAGACTTTGTATAGCGGCGAAGACCTTCCCTTTTCCCTGAAGTCTGTAGTGGTTGTCCAGGGGGCGTACGTGGAGCTTCAGGCCTTTGTCAACATGGCCCCGTTGGTCCAGAGACCATCCTTGAGGTCCTGTGACAACATAATGATACACTTTCCTGTGCCATCGCAGTGGATCAAGGCCCTCTGGACCATGAACCTCCAGAGGCAGAAGTCCCTGAAAGCCAAAATGAACCGCCGGGCGTGTCTGGGGAGTTTACATGAACCTGAATCTGAACCTGTCATACAGGTCACTGTGGGGTCAGCAAAATATGAGAGTGCCTACCGGGCCGTCGTATGGAAGATAGACCGGCTTCCTGATAAAAATTCAAGTAAATATTCAGCACGCCAAGCTGATTTTCATGTGAAATCACTTAAATGTTTTCCCCCCTCCTCCTTGGGTTGAAACCAGGCTGAGGCAGATGGGGTAACGTCATTCAGCTGAGGCCATGCTTACATCGCTGGGTGGGAGATGGAACATTTAGTCAAACAGCTGGTTTATTTTGTCCCCTTATGCCTATTTCTACCAGATAAGTTTAGCCTAATATTTTTTTAAGGTATCATAAGAAATACCATCCGAGGCTAGGATTTTATTTTGGATGGTGGTACCGAGGGAAAATTTCTAGTTGGCCTTCTTGACATCAACTGTCAGCCTCAGATATTAAAATTATTGTTCATATAGCTTAGATTCCCTAACTGACCTTTTAAGATCTGTCATCCTTGAACATACCTGAACGTTTTTGTATTCTCAGCCAGTACCACTTCCTCCTTAGGTTTTGTTCCCTGCTTCTTGAAATAAGACTACCTTTCATTTTTACCCAAGTTAATTTCTTTTGCTGAATTGACCGATTTGACCATCTTGACAAGTTGTTTTAATTTTAATTAAGCATTAAAATTCAGTTACTTTTTTTTATTTTGTAAGGCAAACAATGAATCTAGAAGCTTAGAACTTTGAAGAGACAGCCCTAGTACTGCATTTATTTTAAAGTAGTAAGTTAGTAGTGGGTGTAACATAATAAAGCAAAAAAGCAAAATTTGAAATTAGGGCTGCTGCCTGTTTTAGTTCAGTTACTTCTGGCAGAACACTGGGCTATGGAGCTAAGTTGGGGGCAGATTTGGGGCATCTGAGTTGATGCATTCATCATTTAGGCAAACCTTTATTGAGCACTTACTGTATTCCAAGTGCCACATCAGGTGCTGGGGCTAAAGAGAAGTAAGATTGATCCCTGTTTCCAAATAGCTCACATCTGGTCTAATCCTTCAGGGGAATTTAATTACATCCTAGGACCCTCCACGCTGTGGACCGCGGAGGAAGCATTTTTATTCAGGGTGGACCTACAGCAGTGTTTCTCAAAACTGGCCGTCAGAATAGCCTGAGAGCTTTTAAATAACCTTGATGTTTAAGCTCTACTCTATGCCAATTAAATCAGAACCTCTGGGGGAGGGCCCCAGGCACCCATATGTTTTGAGAGCTCCCCAGATGAACCTAATGTATGACCCAGGTTGAGGGAAACTGCTCTGCAGGTCTCGTGTTGTTTTGGGGCCGGAAGAGCTAGCCCCAGACTACGGTGGACCTAAGGGGCAGCATGCCACCTTTTCTGTGCCCTGCAGTTTTCTGGCTTAACATCTGTCAACTGATTGTATCTTGAGCTACAGACAGGGCCCAGCAGGTGAGAGACACAGCTGGCAGCTGAGGAGCCCTAGGCCCCTGTGCTGAAGGGAAGCCCCCATTCAGTAGCCTTTCCTGACACTCCCTGCTTTTCTCCATTCATGCCAAATTCCCCTCCACCGTGTCCTCCTGACTCACAGTAGTGGGTGGTTACCTTCTAGTCCCAAGGAACAGCCAGGAGAGCCCAGGCCCAGGGCGGGGAGAGGCAGTGATAGGATGGCGTGGTCACAGGCGTGGCCTCTAACGGTACCTCTTGGTCAACTCCAGCATGATGGGAATATCTTCCAGGATATCATCCACAGCGGTAATGCTTCCTGCCTTCTTGATAACGTTGCTGGAGGAGCAAGTTCAAACCATTCTCAGATTATCTTCCCCCCAGGGAAACAGATTTTGAGGTTTTGAGTGTGTGGTTCCAAGGGATCTGTTCTCAAAGTTATTTGTGCTGCCTTTTAGGTGAGAGACGTTCTAAAAATCAGAATATCGTTGCCTTTTATTTTGCTGAACACAAAGGGAAAGGTAGGCTGGAACGCGAACTGTAACCTCCTTGGTCCACAGATGTCCTCTGAGGTCTGGGTGATAACCTGACTCCTGTTCTCCTTTGGTCCTAGGGATGGTCACTGGGCCCAGAACAAAAGGTCAGGTGCACCTTTTGCATGGATTTGCAGCAATGCTTATGCCTCTGAGAGAGGAGCACAGAGGGCTCAGCCTGCTGGCTTGTCCAGCTGGGGTCAGAGGGCCAGGGGGACAGGTTCGCAATGAGCCCACTCCAGCTGCTCTGCCTCGGAGCAGGCACTCCAGCTAGACCCTCCGGGGCAACCACGCCTTTTTTTTTTTTCAAACTGAGAACCTGTACCAATCATTCTTTTCTAATTTTGGAAGGAGAACAACATACAAAGCTTCTTGTGAAAATGTTCCTGTTCAGAACAGTGCATTTTCTCAGAATTAATGGTAGAGTTAATTGATTCAGTCAACAAGAATTTAGTAAGAGGGCTCCCTCATTCACACGTCCATTCCACAAACACCCACTGAATTTCCTCTAGGTACAGGCTCCGTGCTGGGTGCTTGGGGGATACAGATGCAAACATGATCCCTGCTGTCTGGAAACATAAGTCTAGTAGGCGAGGCAGACGCGGAAGCAGCTATCCAAATGAGCTGTGGAAATCTGCTCTCTTCTCTTCTGGAACAGGTACAGACGTTATCTAATAGGGGTCCCAGAGGAAGGAGTCATCAACTGCAGGGGGCAGTAGGGAAGGCTCTGCTTCAGCTTGGCCTGTGAGAATCAGTGAATCCATCAAGGATAGAAACAGCAGGAACACAGGCGTGTCGGTGGGGGACCTTACCTGAGTTATGGGGCCGAGGGGGTAGTTGGAAAAGAAACCAGCCTGCCAGGAGCGTCGTGAGCCAGGCTGTGGGGTGTGGAGTTTGTCAGTAGGGCCTCAGGAATGTTTTCAGGCATGACTGTGACAGAATCCTACCTTGTTTTAGAAAGTCAGGCGTACGTTGCAGAGGAAAGATTCAGGAGTAGATTATAGTACAGGGAGGCTGGTAGGAGGGGAGAGAGGTTGACCAAGGTGGAGGGCAGTGGGAGCACTGAGACAGAGGTGAGCGGTGGGTGAGCGAATTCAGAAGAGGTGACCTCGAGACAGTGACAATGGTCTGTGGGCCTGGGGGAAAGGGAGGGGCTGGGAGGAGGTCCGGGTGGGCGATGGTGCCATTAGCTGAGATAGCCTCTCCTCACTCCTTTTAAAATCTGTTTCCCAGCCCTGGCTGCATGTTAAGAGTCCTTAAAATCATTAGAGCTCTAATATTTAAAATACCCATATTTAGGCCTCATCCCTACCAATCAGACTCCCAGGGTGAGGCCCAGCTATTGGTGCTTGTAAGAGGCTCTCCCATGCAGCTGGCCTCGTACCTCTCCTGGGAGACCTGTCATGGCCTCCTAGGCATCACTCCTCCCTGCTGTGTATCCCTGTGTCTTCTAGAGCCCTGTTATTGCCCTCCCATCCATATTTACCAGCAGTTGAGCTCACTGAGAACAATTCGAAGAGTGTGCATTCCCAGAGAGGCTGGCTGGACTTGGTCTTGGCCTTTGGGAATATTTGTGGAAGACTGTCATAGCACCAGGCTCACACAGAATGTGAGCATTCCAGACAATTACGTGGTGAGAATTCACTGACCAGATTCTTTGGGATAAAGCTGCTTTGTTCAAATCAGGTCTGTGCACCAAGAGGAGGCCTGGGAAAAGGCAGTGAGGCTGTGTCTGGTGGAGTCTGGGGGAGGGGTCAGGGGGCAGCTCTGAGCCAGGCTGGGGCCCAGACACTTCTGGGATCACGTGGCCCTGTCGCCGAGGCTTCTCCACGATAGGGGTTGGGGGAGGATTATGCGAAGAGTAAGAGGCTGCCTGGCATTTTGCTTCTTGAGAAGAAGCATAGAAAGAGTAAGGTTGGGGCAGAGAGGAAATCTTTATCCTAAGGCAGTGCTTCTCAAACTTTTGTGTGCATATGAATCACCTTGTTAAAATGTGGACTCTGAATCAGCAGGTGGGGCTTCCCAATACTGTGCCACCCACACGTGCTCCAGTGATGCCAGCATGGCTGGCCATGGACCTCACGTAGAGGAGCAAGGACTTAGAGTATCTCGATGTTTCTATATGATTTTAAAATCACTTGGGCATTTAGAGAACAGAGGATTTTAAAAGAGGGTCTTTAAAACGTTACCCTTTCAAGCTAGTTTCTGAAAAACCTGTTAGAAAAAAAAATTTTTTTAGAAAGGAAACTAAAAAAATGTATGAAGTATATGTACTAATTAAAAAAAATTTTATGCCCCTTTCCTGGGGATTTTTGAGATCGGAATTGAATTTTCCTATTGGTGGAATAACTTACATGTGATATCAGGGGAGGTGGGAAGGGATGCTGGCTCCTTAAATGTCTCTTCTACCAGCACATCGATGCTTAATATTCCTTTAACAGTGGGTGAGCCTTTCGTTTTACAACAAAGGTTGGCCCCAGATAGTTCATTCAGGCTAAGGTGTGAATGACAACAGAGGACAGTTTCTTGTGCACAGATTTTGCTGGGGATGGGGAAGAGGAGGAGGAGGGGGGAGAAGGAAGAAGAGAAGGTGGTGGAAAAGGAGGGGGAGGGAGAGAGAGGAAAAGGGAGGAAGGAGAGGGAGAAGAGAATGAGGACATTTGAAAACACCGATTAGTCATAGAGGGTACATATGGTAGCGTGGAATTAGAAAGAGAAGTGAGCATGGTGGAGGGTCAGTTAACAAATGTATCTATCTCCACTTTCCCAGTTTTAACCAATTTTTAAATATGACTCGCCTTTACTTTTTTCTTTGCTTTCTCTTCAGCACATTGGTTGTTCTCTCCTCCTCCACTACTTGTGTCATCCTTCTACCATTCCTTCCCTCCAGCTCTCACCAATTCAGTTTCACGTGTGAAATATTTTGGTTCAAGAGGGACCCGGTATCTACTAGACCTAAATAGATTTCGTGATTTGCATTCCTGGTCCTTAGAAAGTGATGAGGGACTAATTACCGAAGCCCGAGAGTGCCCCCTGGTGGTCAGTACTGAGATAAAGAACATGATTTTCCTCTATCTTTTGTTCATTCACTTGTAAATTCCACAAATATCCTTTGAGCCCCTAATGTGCCAGTCTTGTGCTAAGGACGGACATGATACTTCTCTTCATGGATATCAAAGTCCAAAGGGAGTGTGAGTTATTAAACATTGTAGAGTATTTAGAGTTTTAAAAGCCAGGAAAAATATGCCAGAAAACTTGAAAGGAAAAACGTTCTCCTTTTACCAGTTTTTTAGAAAAGGGGGTAGAAAAGTTTTGTTTCTAAACCTATTTTTGGAGTACTAGGTCTTCAGCTTGGGTGATTTTCATTGCAAAAGTTCCAAAAGAGTTTCTCTTTAAAATGTGAATATCAGTATTCACATCTAATATCAATTAGATCATCTCCAATATCATTTTCAGCTCTACAAGGGTAGAATTCATGGTGCTTTCATTAGCAAAATTATGGTAATTAAATAACAATACTGAATTTGTAATAGAATAGCACTGTGCACTTCTATCTATACCACTATAGTATACCACATCCCTAGAGCTCTTGTGTGTGCCAACTAGCTTGTTTAATCCTCACAGCAGTCCCATAAGGTTTGTGTTGTTATCATCATCATCACCCCCATTTTCAGATGGGGAAACTGAGGCTCAGAGAGATCAAATAACTTGCCAAGGGTCACCCACCTTTTAAGTAGCAGAGCTGGGATCTGACCCTGGGCCATCTGAGTCCAGTGTTTATGTGCTTAACCACTTTGCCATAAAGGACTGAAGACTGCCTGAATTAAGTTTAAATAAACTTATGTATCCTGCAGACAGAAGGCCAGAAAGGCTAATGGATTGTGGACTCTCCCCTGGCTTTGTGTGTGTGTGAATAAAGTTATCACTTGCCTGCAGTGATCTGGGTAGCTTAGAGCACCTCTGAGGCCGCTGTTGTCCTCCCTTACAAGTAAGAGGAAATGCTAATGAGCATCTGTTGGTTAATTGATGGATGAGTTCTCAAGGCCTTTTACAGCCTTAGAATTCTATTAGTCTCTCTACAAGAAACAGGTTGTAAGGAATGAAAGGCAATTTATCTTTTAAGAATTAAGTGAAATCCTTTAAACTCTTGTTTTTGTGCCTAAAGCTGTATTCTGATGGAAATGTTCTTTCTTGAGTCGTGTCAGTGGTATAGTAATTTAATCTGGCTTTTGAAATTATTGTCATCTCATACATTTAATTTAAGTAAAGATAGCTGCATGGGATATGTAGATGCTGTGGACTAAAGCAACAGAATCGTGGAACATTTATAGAGTTACTATAGTGATTACGTTGAAAATATTTTTTACTCCATTGTAACACACACACATAAACACACACACACAGTACCTGACCCCTCTTAAAGCTTTTGTGTATATCTGATATCCCTAGGTCTGGCACAGGGCCTGGCTTGGCATAGAGTAGATGCTCAATATATGGCAAAGTGAAGTGAAAAGAGATACTGCATTGAAACACTGAAAGTCAGTATGCCCATATTTACATGGTACATTTGTTCCAGTCAAAGCTTTAAGGAGGGTGAGTGGGAATTAAAAAATAATCCATTCTACTAAAAAAAGAATTCTTGGCCTAGAATATTTTCTGAAATGTAAAAAAATTCATTAAGTTTAACTTTTTAAAAAATCATAATTCTTTATAATGTGACCTAATTTAGGCTGAAATTTACCTTTGCATTATTTATCAATAAATAGAGTGGTAAGAAAATGAATAAATTAAGAATTACTGTAAGATCTATTCAGTCTACTTAAGAGAAAGTTTTCTCTCTTTACAGATCTTATGCACATTATAGCCAAATAATGATGCTTAATATAAATGTTACTCACCTTTTAATTTAAAAAACTTAGCATACTTTTATTATTCTGAATTAGAATCACCCAATATAAGGCACTCGCATATGAACTTGATATAATTCTAAATTTTTCGGATCGCTGTATTGTTGGTCATTGTTTTATTTGAATAATTAAATGAAATATTAAACTTTCTTTTTTAAAAAAGAAACAGCATACTTCTCATTGAAAACATTTTGGGAGTTAACATATATAACTATATAATGATAAAGTTGTACTTACTTCAAAGCTAGTACTTAAAAAATGCAGGTAGACTTCCCTCCAGTTAGTGCAAAATTGTGAATTTTGATGGTATGTTGTTTAGTGGAATTCACACAACCATAGTGCTAATGGAAATGCTTATTAAAGAGAGGGGTACATGCCTCTTATGCTCAAGAGAAATGTTCAATGGCCGTTGAAATACTTTGACTGACCATTTGATTTTTTTCTTCAAGGTCCTGATCATCCCCATTGTTTGTCATACAAACTAGAACTTGGATCAGACCAAGAAATTCCCTCTGATTGGTATCCATTTGCTACTGTTCAGTTTGGGATTCTTGACACCTGTGCCTCAAGGACAGAGGTCAGGTCTCTGGGGGTGGAGAGTGATGTCCAGCCACAGAAACATGTTCATCAGCGAGCCTGCTACAACATCCAGGTACATCCCGAAGCCCTTGAGTTCAAGTTGGGGCTTCCGAAGCTTTGACCTGATTTGGCTTTAGATATTTGCTTTGCCCTGTTAAGTGACTGTGTGTGTGTATGTGTGTATTTGACCTAGAAAAGAGTGATGGTCACCAGTGAGCCTAGTTCTTCCCCTCAGTTCTAGAGAATATTGGAAGCCTGAGGACACAGTGCTGTGTACTTAACTCAGCTCTCAGTGAAAAATAGGGCATTAAAAGTAAGTTCACATTTCAGAAGCATATTTATAATAAAGATTTTGTTAGAACAGCATTTCCCAAGGTGTGTTCTATGGAACATATGTCCCATATAATGATCCAGGAAAAAAATAAGTTGGGGAACATCGTACACTAAATTAATGTTGAACAAAGGCTCTGAGAAGTTCTGCAATAAGGAAACTTGTTAAACTTAACTCAGTTTCTCCCAACTCATCAATTATGGAATCTTGTCTCCTGTAAAACACCTATCAGTATCTTCTGGAATAGTATTCTGTGGAGCACTCTTTGGGAAATACTGAGTTACTCTATCACCACAACTTTAAATGTTCACCATCAGCTCATCTGCATTCTTGCGCCAGATGAATTAAAGAGTGACCTACACTTGCACAAGTTTGTTCCTAAACTTGCTTTTCCTTCCCATCTTCAGACTTAGATATAGAGATAACCTCTGCCACACATTTCCAATAGTGTCTTTTTTTTTAATTAATTAATTTATTTTTGGCTGTGTTGGGCCTTCGTTGCTGTGCGCTGGCTTTCTCGGAGTTGCGTTGAGCAGGGGCTACTCTTCGTTGCAGTGTGCAGGCTTCTCACTGTGGTGGCTTCTCTTGTTGCGGAGCACGGGCTCTAGGCCCGCGGGCTCAGTAGTTATGGCTCGCGGGCTCTAGAGCGCAGGCTCAGTAGTTGTGGCGCACGGGCTTAGTTGCTCCGTGGCATGTGGGATCTTCCCGGACCAGGGCTCAAACCCACGTCCCCTGCATGGGCAGGCAGATTCTTAACTACTGCGCCGCAAGGGAAGTCCCCCATAGTATCTTGAAATGGTGTGATTATATAAGACATCATTAGCACCAACTGGTGGTTCTATAATATAGTAACCAAGTCTGGATTTTTCTTTATTTTGGACTATCTGTTCAGAAGCCTGTATGTTTGGGTCCGGTGATTTTTATTCTATTGGTAAAATGAATGATGAATGGGTGCTGTTCTGTGCAGCCCCTTCAGGACTGAAGGACTTATTCCCTCGGCAGCTGGGAATTGCCCTGGATGAAGAAGGATGCCATGCTCCAGGTCATGCCCCCTTCCTGGGGCAGCCTGTGTCCAGTAACTGGTGGATTAGGGGTCTAAAGACCCTTTTACCTCAAGTTGGAATAACCCTGCAGGGCCTTCGTAGCTTCAGCCCTCCCTGGGGATCGGCTGAAGCCTTTACTGGGACTGCTTTGCGGCCCGACTTCTCCCTCTTCCTGTTCTGCTCCCTTCCCTCCCCTCCTTGTCAGGTGTCCTCCCCGGCAGCCCTCCCCAGTAAACTTTCTGCACATCAGTCTCCATCTCAGCATCTGCTACTTGGGGAACCTGACCTGTAACACTAGGCATCTAAGTATTGTGTGTGACTGAAATGTGTGTCAGGTGCTCATGGAGATGTCATTTATACTGTTTGCTGTTCGTGGGATGTGCCAGCTTCACACAGTTGTAGAGGACCGCTCACAATTATATACCAAAGTCTCTTTAGCTTTAATAACATTGGTGGCAGTCAGTTTCAAAATGTTATCTTCCATTTAATAAGTATTTATTGAGCAGTTTCAAAGCGCCAGCTGCTGCCGTAGATGCTGGGAACACAAAGGTGAACAAAAGACCACCCCCTGTTCTCATAAAGCCTACCTTCTAGTGGTGGAACAAAAAATAATTAGTAAACAAGCAAATAACATAATTTTAAGTAGTGACAAATTCTAAGAAGAGAGTAAAAGAGGGTCACAGGATAGAGAGGGATGGAGGGCTTCCTTATCTAGAGTGGTCCTGGAGGGCCTCTGTGAGGAGGTGCCATTTGAGGTGAGATGAGAAAGAAGAGGAGCAGGCAGATGGTTTGGCCCAGCTGTTTACTGTTGTAAACTAGTTTTAGTTAGAGAGATGATTTTGGGTGTGCTCTAAATCTCAGGTGGGCCAGAGGCTGGATATATGATACTCGGGGGCATCTTTGATCGCATGTCTAGCCAGATTTGTAAATGTCTCATCAGTATATGTAGTCTGTATACATTTTATAAAACCTCTGTCTGACTTGGAAGAAAGTTTGTCCTCTTCCAGATCTGACCCTAGAAGGGAAGGATTTGGGAGACTCTGTGGTCCCAAAAGAGAGCAGTGTGCTTCACTTGGGAACGGGCACGACAGGGTAGAGGGGCTGTGTTTGTGTCCAAAGGATGAGGTGGCTAGAGTCCTTGCCTCATTTACAAACGAGGACTGAAGAGATGTTGTGCTGTGTTGCATTTGTTAATGCTGCCCCTGTTTTGCTTTTGCATGACAGGTTGAAATAGAAAAGAAGTGGATTAAAATCGATGGAGAAGACCCAGATAAAGCTGGTGACTGCGTAACTCAGTAGGAGTAGCAAGAGTCAGTGATGACGACCCACTTTCCAAATACGTAATTCACAGAAACCACACAAAGTTCTGCTACTGTAGAGTGGAAATGACAGGTCCAGTGGTTACGTTTAGAGAAGTTTAGACCTGCAACCGAACCGTCTGTACTTTATGCTTTTGATATGTTTGTGCCCTGGGGGTGTGATCTAAAATGTGTCTATAATTTTCATGATGTTTTTGTTTCCTAGTGAAACTCAGAGGCGCTCTTATTGTGACCTGACAGCCACTTGGCCAAAGCATTTTTGATTTTTGATTACTTGGTGGCTGATTGTTTTGCCCTCTGGGTTACCTAGGGCCATAGTTATTATCCTCCAGCCCCTACCTCTTCTTATTGCGCTAGCACTAGTACTAGAGGACGAGGCAATCAAAGGAGACGTAAACCGAAGTACTTAATTTTCCCTCTTGCTCTTGTCTGAAACGTGGTTAGTTGTAGGATGATGTTGAAACCACAGGCTAACATGGAGATGTGGGACTATCTCTGACTCTGAACTATTTATCTTCCTGTCCTATTACCACACTGGTGAGTAACCATCAGCTGTATTTGGTACCTGTCTTTCACCCACGGTATCATTATTTTCAAAATACATTTGTATTCTGGTGTGTGCTGCAAAGAAGCTAGTTCTGTTGATATACATATTTCAGTACAAATCACTAAGACATATTGCCCTTTGCTTGGAGGGATTCCTTTCAAAATGGAATCCCAGTATTGGACACTAGTTAAAATATTTATGTATGTTAAAAATGAATTTTTAAAGTTCATGAATATTGTTTCCCAGAAGTGCAGACTCTAAGAATGTATTTTTTTTAAAGCTATCCTTTTCTTTTATAAATTTATTCTATGATTTTATTTATTGTTTCTGGCTGCGTTGAGTCTTCATTGCTGCACGCGGTCTTTCTCTAGTTGCGGCGAGTGGGGGCTACTCTTCGTTGCAGTGCGCAGGCTTCTCATTGCGGTGGCTTCTCTTGTTGTGGAGCACGGGCTCTAGGCGCGTGGGCTTCAGTAGTTGTGGCATGTGGGCTCAGTACTTGTGGTTCGTGGGCTCTAGAGCGCAGGCTCAGTAGTTGTGGCTCATGGGCTTAGCTGCTCCACGGCATGTGGGATCTTCCCGGACCAGGGCTCGAACCCGTGTCCCCTGCACTGGCAGGCGGATTCTCAACCACTGCGCCACCAGGGAAGCCCTAAGAATGTATTTTGATAAAGTATTTTTTTTTTGTAATTAACACAAGCTTCTCTTGAGTAGAAGTCTAAATCATATTATGATTATTTTATGTTAGCTCTGCTATCATGCTATTTATGCTAATTCGCTTAATTTAGAGTAATTTTCTTTAAAAGATGAGCGAAGTGAAAGACACTAGATTATTTTATCTACATTTCTAAGAAGTGATATTTCTATTCAAAGCCAGGTAAATGTTTGTTTTTTAATGAAAAGCCAATGGCATTAGCAGTTATAATTCTGTTTATAATTTCCTTTCAGTGTTTATAGTGAAAGGTCAGACTTTTAAATTTAGGAAATCTATATTCTAGGTATTTTTTTAGTCAGAAAAATGTGTGGAAAAAACATGTGGTATTAATGTACCTTCAATTTATGTTGATCCTTAAATATGATTAGTGGGTATTTTTCTTTATTTACTAGATTTGTTTTGAGTCAAAACTGATATAATAGCGTGCTTCCAAACAACATTATTTGTTGGCCCCACAGAGTTTGTCTCATACATTTTATTTAATGTTACATTACATTCATTTTAATCTGTTAAAAAATGCAGATTTTATAAAACAAACATTTATGATCTGTATCAATCAGCAGATTTAATGCTTTTCATTATTTTACTGTAAAGGCAAAGAATGCAAAAGTTGACTGTTACAATGAATTGTTATTGCTCTTTTTAACTTCAGCTGATGTATTGCTCATAATATCATATGCTTGAGACTCACTGTTGATGTATAGGAGGGCAAATCTATGTGCGCGTCATTTAAAAAAAATTCCACCATCCGGCCTCATCATCTGGTGTGGCACATTCTGGAGTGACTTCAATCTGCTCAGAACAAATATGGAGGCGGGCCGAACCTGATGCTGCTCCACGATACCAGGGACGGTAGCTGGGTTAATTACTGCTGGTCCTTGCAGATCTGTTTTATGGCGTCCTGCCCATAAAGAACTCAGAGTCTGATTCAGATGAACTTGATGAATATTTACACCTCAAAGTAATTTCAGTACAGGGTTCAATTAATCACTCCTTAGGCTTCACAGGTTGCCAGTATGTGTGGGTACCTCACTGCTGGGGTCATTTATTTACCAGCCCTTCAGCCTTCAGGAACGTCTCAAGATTCAGTGCTGGAAATGTAACAAAAGGCTGACTGAAGCCCAAGTGAGTTTCTGCAGCAATGCAAAGGTTGATGGCAGGAACAGCGGGGTGCTGCAGCATAATGGTTCATTTGCACATCTATTAGGATCCTTAAATATTCATTACTTAACGTTAAATTAACATTCTGTGTCAGGTGGAGAGGCTTTTTAATACAATTCTTCTGACCTCAGAAATGGCAGAAGGTCAGATGTGATCCTGATGCTCTAAGTGAAAACTCAGGTAGGGTCCACTTAGACTTACCAATTAAGAAGTAGAATCTCCTTTGCCGGAAAGTAAGTGATGATCTTCAAAACAACAGCAATAAAAACTCCTGCTTTTAAAGTAGGGAATGGAGGAAGGAAGTGAATGAAGGAGGAACTACTCCTTTCTAGCATTTTAATTTAGGTAATTTAGATCAATGCTTTATGAGTTTGACCCCCTTGGGGTCATTTGTTTAATTGACACAATGGCAGACTTCCAAGGAGTGGGCCAGTTTGGGATGAATTGTTCTGCTCTAATTGGTTTGGTCTGGTTGCCTTACCAGTGAAAGGATCCTATTAGCTGTGTAAATGCATTCATGGCTTGATGGTTACCTGATCAATTTACAGATCTGAATTTAAGGACATTTCCTTTTTTTATGGGGATAGAAATAGTTTATCCATTAAAAAAGTATGGAAAAAAACCCTTCCTAGCATAAATAAAGGCTGGCATTTTTTGACCTGATTTATATATTAAACAGTTCTAGGGTTTTAGTTCCCTTCATTCTGGGTCTGTGCTTTCGATATAGCCCTTCTTCTCTTATAAATTATGTCAGAAGGCCTTCCTTGATAATGACTAAGTATTATTATATCTTATTCAAAATATGATTTTATGTCATCAATACAGATATAAAACAGATTGAGCCTTAATAATCATGTAACAAAATATTTTGTAGATTGCATATAGATTTTTTAAAATTAAAGATGTATTTCAAATGATTCTTGCTGTGCAATGGACTTATATCTTCTTTTGCAAGGTCTGGGGCAATTTTTTTTAAGGTATGAAATCAATTTCAATAACCTTAACCAATTGACTCTGTCAGGCAAATGTATACCTGCTTCACTATTAAGGACTCAGCGTACATGGCGTCTTGGCACATCCTGGAAAAATAACACAATCAAACTACAATTTGTGATGTTAAAGGATGATTTTTAAAAGAGGATATAATCATTACTCTCATAAATGATATGAGTAGATGCCCAAGATCTTACTTAACTCATTAACTAACTCGGGAACTCGTAAGATGTTACAAGTGGTTCTAAGGAGAATTCAAAGAGCAGAGACATGTACAGGAAATAAGGAATTCTGAAAAGAATTTACAAATAGATGCAAAATGGATCTACCCATAGGCCAATATCAATAATCAATTTCCCCTAATTAATTTGCATTTGTATGGACAAAGATCATGTATGTTATTATCAGTTTTCTAAAATTTACAGAGTTGTAAAATAACTCAAAGACAATAAAGGTGTTGATAACCTGGATAAATGAACTAGTTAGTCTTTCACAATTCTTCCCAACGGGACGAACTTTATCACCAGGAGAATTCTAAGGAACTTTCAAACTTTGGCAACTGGAAATGATGTGCATGTAAAGAAATTTTTTTAAGTTTAGAAAATTATTTTTTTGCAATTTTACAGAATCTATTTCAGATAAAGTGTGTGTGTTTTGGGGGGGCATTAAAGATATGAAGCTAAATCAGCTCTAATAAAAACCAACCTAACAACCTCTCCACCCGCCCTTTGCATGAGGAAGCTGCCATGTGTTGGAATTCAATTCTTATCTAGCTATATTAAAGTTAAATTTCAAAACTGCATCAGGAAATGGAACTTCATAGAGGCCAGATCATTTGGAACTGTTTTAGCCACTACTGAAATTAACAGGGCTTGATTCTCATTGGGCAGGAACAACAAAAAGATTAAGTAACATAAACCAATCTTATTTATAACAAAAGTTCTCAAATTCCATCAGTCATTTCTTTCCTGTTTTGTCTCAACTTCACCTAGACTCGCCCCCCCTCTTTGCGTAGACACAAGGTGATTTCACTACATTTTGCTGGGTCTCTTCCAGCCCCTCCCCATTCTCAGCAGCTACTCTACTCCCAGGACCTTTTGTGCTCTTACCCAGGGTCCTAATGGACAAGGCTATTAAACTGACAAGACGGACAAGGTATTTAATTGAACCATGTGAAATTGACAATATTTAACCATTCTTGATGGCAATTCCATGGCGCTCAACCTGATCGCCTGCATATTTCCCCAGTTTATACTGAAACAAAAGATTTTTGCTATAATTGTTAATAAGATCCTGCTTAGACCTGGCATCTAAATACGAATTTGTCAATTTTTAAAGCAAGACAGAATTGCTAGCCAGAAAGCAAATAGGTGAGTTACAAAAACTACCTTAGATAAAAGCTCCAGGTGATTTTTATGCCTTAAAATCATGTCCTGTCTGTAAGGAGAACAGATTAGACGAGTTGCCCCCTTTTTTTTTTAAAGATTAAAGTTCATTTCTATGAGACTACCTAGGGAAGAAATGCAAATCACCACTATACTTCGGGGACTGCAACATTTCCCTCATCTTCGCCTCATCTATCTGCTCCAGAAGAGCCGTACAAACCTCAGGTGGGAGGATAGCATATTTAAATAATATGATTGTGTGTGTGGACATTTTCCTGAAAAGCCCATTTTTGTACTATCCAGAATTGCTGTGAATTCCCTGTAATACAATTTGCGGTATTATCTTGAAACAGAAGAGGGCGCTCGCAGGCAAGCTGCTGCTACCCAGAATGAGAAACAGCGTTTGAATTTGATGGTGCTTGTATTATGATTAATAAAAGATCTTGGGGGCATTTTGTAAAGCATTTTCAAAGCATTGTGAATCCAGTGGAGTATAATTAAAATTAATGCAATAGACAAACACTCTAAAGTATTCCTAATGCCTTGTCTAAAAAGGCTGTTAAATACAATTTTACACATCCTGAAGATTTAAATACCGTACTTATCTCTAAACATTTGTCAGTACTAAAGAGATAGAAAAATAGTGCCTTTCTTCTCAACACACTTCAAACAAACTTTTTCTGATGAGAATTAATGAACTCTAAATCTGCTTACTTTGAAAGATGTATAACATATTACAATGAATCTATCACGTTCAGCTTCTGAGCTTTCAGGTACATATATCAAGATCGATGTGGTCTCTAAAGAGCTCCATCCCAGGATGGTACTTTCAGGTTCTGAGGTAAGAACAAGCAAATATGTGCTTTCAGGAGAATATTCCATGCCACCTTGACTCAGGGATAAGACTTTACCCTGTTTAGTTCTCTGAAATCAATAATGAGCATTGTCTTTTCAGGATGGGCTCTGTCTTTCTCTCAGAAATCTTTCTGGGTAGATGATGTCATTCCCTTATAAAGCCTGTTAGAACGATGTGTTTCCAAAAACCTTAGAGCATGAGTAAGTCTATGAATGTGGCTAAACATTTGAGGCATTTCTGAAGCTGTCTTCCACACTCTGAAGCACAGAAGGCTTGTTTAAGACATTGGGTGCCTTAAGTGGTGACTTTGAATCACCTCAAAATGTTATGTGACCATTGCTCCAATTAATTGTCTTGCTAATTCTACTGTTTGCTGTGTGTCTACTAAGTACCTGCATTTTTCTAGGCACTGGGGGTAAACAATCACAGAAACAGTAAGTTCCTGTTCTTGTAAAGGATATGTAATAGTGGGGGAAGTGAGACAATAAACAGGTGTCAGGCTGTGATCATTGCTATGTAGGGGAAAAAAAAAAAAGCAACAGAGTGGCAGAGAATGCCCTTCTAGATAGGTTGGTCAGGAAGGTACTGTCTGATGAAATGACATTCTAGCAGAGACCCGAAAGAAATGAGAAGAGTGTGTCCAGCAGAGGGAACTCCTAGTGCAAAGGCACTGCAGTCAAGGTGTGCTTAGCCTGTCAGAGGAACACCAAGGAGGCAGGTGGCTATAAGGTGGCCAGGGCAGAGTGAGCAAGGAGGATGGTTGGGGGAGGAATCAGAGAGGTTGTGGGTAGGTGAGGGAAGCAGATCAGTAGGCCTCAACGGGCTATGGGAAGGACTTTGTGTGAGATGCAAACCACTGGAAGGGTTTGTGCGGAGGAGTGACATAAGCTGAATTACACGTTAAGATGGTTCCATGGACATAGAAGCGGGGCAATGAGAGAAGCAGAGAGAGCAGTTAGGAGGCTACTGCAATAACCCAGGTGAGAGGGGATGGTGACTAGGGTGGGAGATGAAAAATGGTTGGAATCACGTTTGAAATACAGAGCTAACAGTGTGTGCTGATGGACTGGATTGGATTCCCAGAGTGAGGGAAAGAAGGAAACCAAAAATGACTCCCGGAGTTTTGACTGAGCAGCTACAAAATGGAGCTGTCTTTTACGGAGAAGGGGAAGACTGTTAGGAGAAAGTTTGAGGAGAGAGATCAGAAATTCGAGTTTGGATGTGTTAACTCTGGGATGCCTATTAGATATCCAGTTGGAGACACTGAGTAACAACTGGCTATATAAGGAGGGACAGAGGTCTGGGCTAGGGATGTGACTCTTATAGATATCAGTACTTAAAGCTGTGAGACTGGATGAGATCACCTAGGAGTGAATATAAAGAGTGGAAGTGGTCTGAGAACTGACCCTTCGCATTCTCTAAAGTTCAGAGGTCAGGAAAGTGAGGATGATCCCATAAAGGAGACTTGAGAAGAGTAGCTCACTAGAGTAAGTGTAATCAGCTGCTTCAAATTCTGCTTATAGGATAAGATGAGGACTAAGAATTGACCATTGAATTTAGCAACATGGAGAACATCGGTGAACTTGACAGACAACTCAAGTGCATGTGGAGACCGTGAGTAGATGGCTTTTGCGGGGAGCTTTGCTGCAAATATGAACTTTGGGACAGTAGCTGGTGAGGATGAGATCTTTCTTAACATCCCTTCAACCCTTGAGACCTAAGTCTTGGCTTTGGTCTTTACTAGTGTCTCTCCATTATTATTATTTTTTAACCTTACTGATGTTGACTCTTGCTAAAAATTTCCTCCTCTTTCTCACTGTCAGCACTTATAGAAAATGATTCCTTGTCATCTTTCAATCCCATGTCATCTGAACCTTGTGTCATTTATATCTTCAGATGTGCCTATTTTTTCAGTTTTCATTAACTGTATGTGTGGTGTTGAAGGTATTATATACTTCAATATAAATTCAGCCATTGCTTCAATTGTCTCTTGTTTTGCTTTTAAATATTTTCTTGATTGAACTCTACTGGTCAATGTCATTTCATGTTGATGTGGTGAACACCTGCAAATTCCTCCAAGTTCCTAGAGGACAAAATATACGTAACTATTTTTTGTTTGTTTGTTTGTTTTTGGCTGCGTCAGGCCTTTGTTGTGGCATGTGGGTTCTTAGGTTGCGACGTGCTGGTATCTCTCTAGTTGTGCTGCGTGGGCTCTGTAGTTTGTGGCATGCAGGCTCTCTAGTTGAGGAGCACGGACTCAGTAGTTGTGGCACACGGGCTTAGTTGCCCCGTGGCATGTGGGATCTTAGTTCCCCGACGAGAGATCGAATCTGCGTCCCCTGCATTGGAAGGTGGTTTCTTTACCACTGGACCACCAGGGAAGTCGCATACACAACTATTTATTTAGTAGTTTTTATATTTACCTAAGAGTTTGTACTTTGATTCTTTGTTATAGTCTGGTATAATAATACTCTATGTCAATAGTTTTCTAGTAACTAATAAATGAACTTTAGTGAAATTAAAACATTTAGAAAAAGTACAATTTAAGTAGCTGCTGATGTAATGTTTTATTTTCTTGATTCCTTCTTTAGTTTTAAAACAATTAATGATTAAAATAGAAGAATAAATGTCCATATTAAATATATTATTATTCAAATACAGTATTTCATGTGTAAAGTAACCAAACAAAACTTACCAAACAAAACTATTACATCTTGCCATTCATACTCTGCTACAGTCTTTTTTTTTCTTTTTTTTTTTAACATCTATATTGGGGTATAATTGCTTTACAATGGTGTGTTAGTTTCTGCTTTATAACAAAGTGAATCAGTTATACATATACATATGTTCCCATATCTCTTCCCTCTTGGGTCTCCCTCCCTCCCACCCTCCCTATCCCACCCCTCCAGCCTTCTGCTACAGTCTTTTAAAGACACAAATAGCAACTCCAAGTGGTCACATAGAATGACAAAACTGAAGTAACTCAGGTTCTATTTCTTCATATTTACGATCATTGTTTATTTTGAATCTATGGTTCAAACCCAGGAATACGTAGTACCAAAAGGGATGGAGACAAGAATTGTGCCTGAAGCAAGTTTGAACAATTCTGGGCCATTATGTATTCCCACAACAAGTATGTGTATCTAAGTCCACATGTGTCCTGGTCCAACTGTGTAACTGGGAGTTTTCCAAATTAACTTCTATGTAGAACACAGTGTTTATTAAATGTTAAGTTTATTAAATGTGTTTATTAAATGTTAAGAAATTAAAATATGCTAATGAAAAAAAATGTGCCAATTTGAAGCTTACATATGCATTATTAAAACAACAGTAATTGTAGCAACTGTTTAGAACACTATGCCAATAAAAAAGTTGGGAGGGGGGCATTTTAGCTCAGACATTGCTTAGAACTGTCAGCACACGGTGATAATAGAAAGCAGATTTTTATGGGAATTCCCTGGCAGTCCAGTGGTTAGGGCTCTGCACTTCCACTGCAGGGAGCATGGGTTCAATCCCTCGTTGGGGAACTGAGATCCTGCAAGTGGCATGGTCAAAAAAAAAAGAGAGAGAGACTTTTAGTCAATTTCCTTATGTATTTAAATTCTCTACAGACAGTGTGTACCATTATTGCCTGCACCCAGGACTGACTGCCCTCTCCCCCCTCCTTGGTATACATCAGGTGGTGGATATCTCTGCAGGCTAGCAGTGATCAGTTGTGAAAGGAAAACTGATATTGCAGAAGACAGAGAGGGAGAAAATTGCTAGGGCCTTATCTCTGAGTAGATCAGAGGGGATAAGATCAGCCAGCAGAGGGCTGATTTAGATAAGGGCGTAAACAGTTCACACATTGCAGTTGGAGGCAAGGCAGAGTTTATGGGTACAGATGCAGGCAGGCCTGTATATCCAAGGTATTATTTCTTAGTTTCTTTTACAGAAATGGCATTGGATTCAGAGACCTTCCACCCTCCCATAGAGGGTGGGTGTCTATGAATTTCCTTTAAGGACCTTTTATGACCAACTTTGATTTTATTTTCTTGAGTACTTTGGTCACGTCCTTCAATTTATTTGCTCTTTACTGGTATTAATGCTTGAATATCAGCTATGCTGACCCAACAGGCACATTTTTGTGATTTTTGGAACTGAGACTATGAATTCCCTCTAACAGAGAATAAATGTTCTGATTGGGGAAACCCAATTGTGATCAGTGTAGAATTTGGTCTCCTTCTGCTTCTCATCTCTGAGAAGGATGCTGCCAATCTGAGAGTGGCTGCATGGGGGTGGGACATGGCACCCGGTTGCAGCGCTTGGCCTTTTCTGTAGGGTTTTGTTTTGATATTTTCACACTGCTCAGAGAGAATTCCACCCAAAGGTCCTCAAGTGCCATGAAAAGGACAAGGAAAGAGCATCTCTGAACGGTGGCGTTGTTAAATGCCAAGGGCCTGCCTCTCCAGTGGACTATTTTGAGACATTGAAATATTTTTCAAAGGCTTTGCTAAGTACTCATTGTGGAAAAGGACAAATTCTATATTAAACTTACACTGGAACCAGAAGTGGCCTTGGGTAAAATTGTGAACTAGATGATGTTTGTCACCTTTTATTACCTTTTCTCCCATCAGTGGGTGCTCCATCCCCTTCCCCTAGAGTCTCTTGGAGTCTTCCCCCTCTCTTCCTCTTTGCCTTATGTGATTGACTGCCAGAAAAGGCTATACATTGGTAACTGAGATCTTGTTCTTCTCCGGGGAAATTGCTTCTGCTGCAGGCTTTTCAAACAGAGCTGCTCATTCTTCCTTACCCCACAGACTTCTAACTGCTTCTCTGCTTCCTGTGTGGTCATCCTCCAATCTACCTCCACACTATAGTCAGTGGAGAACATGCAATCTGGCCCTTACTTACCAGCCAGCCTTAGCTTTGCCAAGATTTCCCTGTTCTCTATCCTCTGGCCAAACCAAACTGCTGTCATTTCCTCAAACCCACCGCGTTCCCTAGAGGTGTAGACACCCCAAGCTTTGGCTTGTACAGTGCCCTCTCCCTGGAACACCCTTCCTTGCCCCCTTGCTTTGTCTCTTACTCATTCCACAGATTGACGTTTAGGCATCCTACTCCAGGAAGCCTTCCCTGACTACCCCCATTCAGGTTAGTTGCTCCTCATAAATAATTTTTAGTACTGATCCCATTATATTGTAGATGCTTGTGTATTTCTCTTCCCCCTCCTCCCCAACTAGGATTTCAATTGGGGTGGCTCTGTCCACGGTGATTTACCGTTTGGGGGGAAGAGGCCCAAATACAGGGGTGGTGGTAGGTGATGGTGGTATCAATGTCCATTAATCATAAGCTTAGCTAGAGCTTATGATCGATATGTTGGATAAAAAATTTTGAATGATAGGATGAATTTAGATCTATGCACCACTTCTCCTAAACATAGTTGCAATTTAGTCCCTAATTTTCACCAACAAACAGGCTAGAAATTCCACTTTACAATAGTTTAACAGTATATTCAAATCAATAACATTTTTTAACATCTTTATTGGAGTATAATTGCTTTACAATGGTGTTAGTTTCTGCTTTATAACAAAGTGAATCAGCTATACATATACATATATCCCCATATCTCCTCCCTCTTGCGTCTCCCTCCCTCCCACCCTCCCTATCTCACCCCTCTAGGTGGTCACAAAGCACCGAGCTGATCTCCCTGTGCTATGCAGCTGCTTCCCACTAGCTATCTCTTTTACATTTGGTAGTGTATATAAGTCCATGCCACTCTCTCTCTTCATCCCAGCTTTACCCTTCCAAATCAGTAACATTTAATGAATGCTTTCCATATTGGAGGTACTATGCTAGGAACTCAGGGGGCATATAATGATGAATAATGGCCTCAGTCCTCAAGAAATTTAAAATCTGTCACACTTATAATTACAAATACACTTTTTCTTAATAAACACACACATATATCTTCAAGGGGTTGAAAAGATTAAAATGTCTATTTTAAAATTTGGTTTAAATTTGTTTGTGAAAGCTGCCCGAAGTGAAGAAGAACCTTTAGGCTTTTAGCTCCTACGGTGTGCTAGGGATCGAGTTTTTTCATTTAATACTCAAAATCCAATAAAATGTTATTTCTGGTTGTGAAATGAGAGTATCTGTCTTTTGTTAAAAGTATTTTGGAACCATTCTGTAACTGCAGAAGGTTTTTTCCTGCACTTGAAACGAGACCAGATACTTAATTTCCTTGACCTATCCACATAAGGATAAAATGTAACCTTAAATTAAAATGGGGAGTTATTGTTTTATGGGTACAGAGTTTCACTCTGGCAAGATGAAAACAGTTATGGAGATGGATGGCACAGCAATGTGAATGTACTTAATGCCACTGAACTGTACACTTAAAAATGTCAAGATGGCAAATTTTATGTTATGTGTGTTTTACCACAATTAAAAAGAAATTAGTTCCAACCTAAAGAAGAGAGCCTCCCCTGATACCTTTCAACAGCTTTGTTGAGGATTAATTTATATATCATAAAATTCACCTGTTTTAAGTGTACAATTTAATGTTTTTTGGTATAGTCACAGAATTGTACCACCGTCACCACAATCAATTTTAGAACATTTCCATCTCCCCCAAAAGCCTATCTTCAGTCACTCCTCGTTCTCACCCCAGCCCCAGGAAACCACTAATCTAATTTCTGTCTATGTATATTTGCCTTTTCTGGATATTTCATAAAAATAGAATTTTATAATATAGGGCTTCCCTGGTGGCACAGTGGTTGAGAATCTGCCTGCTAATGCAGGGAACACGGGTTCGAGCCCTGGTCTGGGAGGATCCTACATGCTGCAGAGCAACTAGGCCCATGAGCCACAACTACTGAGCCTGCGCGTCTGGAGCCTGTGCTCTGCAAAAAGAGAGGCCGCGATAGTGAGAGGCCCGCACACCGCGATGCAGAGTGGCCCCTGCTTGCTGCAACTAGAGAAGGCCCTCGCACAGAGACAAAGACCCAACACAGCAAAAATAAATAAATTAATTAATAAACTCCTACCCCCAATATCTTCTTAAAAAAAAAAAAATATATATATATATATAATATAGGCATTTTGTCTCTGGCTTCTTTCACTTAGTATGTTTTTGAGGTTCATCCACGTTGCTCATCCAGGTTCATGCATGTATCAATACTTCATTCCTTTTTATTGTCAAATAGTATTCCACTGTATGGCTATATCACATTTTTAAAAATATTTATTTTTGGCTGCATTGGGTCTTCGTTGCTGCGCGCGGGCTTTCTCTAGTTGTGGCGAGTGGGGGCTACTCTTCCTTGGGGTGCGCGGGCTTCTCGTTGCAGTGGCTTCTCTTGTTGTGGAGCACGGGCTCTAGGCGCATAGGCTTCAGTAGCTGTGGCACATGGGCTTAGTTGCTCTACAGCATGTGGGATCTTCCCAGACCAGGGCTCGAACCCGTGTCCCCTGCATTGGCAGGCAGATTCTTAACCACTGTGCCACCAGGGAAGTCCCTGTACCTCATTTTATTTACCCATTCATCCCTTGGTGGACATTTGGGTTTTCCCCACTTTTTCACTATCATCAATAGCTCTGCTACAAACATTCATGTTCAGGTATTTGTGTCAACATATATTTTCATTTCTCTTGGGTATGAGCGGAATAGCTGGGTCATATGGTAAATTTCTACTTAACTTTTCAAGAAACTGCCAAACTGTTTTCCAAAGTAGCTGTACCATTTTACACTTTCTTCACATTCTTGCCAACACTGGTTTGTGCCTTTTTGGTTTCTGTTTGTTCCCTCTGTTCTTTATTTCTCTTTTTTTCTTTTTTTCTGCCTTCCTGTTGGTTACGTATACATTTTTTTAGAATGCCATTTTGATTTATCTATAGTATTTTTGAGTGTATTTCTTTGTGTAGCATTTTTTTTAGTGGTTGCTCTAGGTATTACATTATACACGCATAACTTATCATGGTCAACATTTTTACCACTTCCAGTGAATTGAAGAAACCGTGTTTTCCTTTATCCTCCCCCACTGATAATAGAATTTGAGAACCACATGAGGCAGTATTACAATTTTTGCTTCAACTGTCATACACACTAGCAAACTCAAAAGAAGAAAAGTCTACTATATTTACATATATTTTTACTTTTCATTCTTCTTCCTGATAGTCCTCCTTTTTATCATTTCCTTTCTATTTCAAAACTTCCTTTAGCCATCCTTTTAGGGTAGTTTTGCTGGTGATAAGTTATCTTAGTTTTCTTTCATCTGAGAATGTTTTGATTTTCTCTTTATTTCCTGAGTAATATTACCACTGCGTATGGTATTCTGAGTTGATGGTTCTTTTCTTTTAGCACTTTTCTTTCAGGCCTCTTCCTTCTGGCCTCCTAGTTTCTGACAAGAAATCCACTTACATTTGAATTGACTGTTTTCTCTCTGTTGTTCAAATTGGGTTGTTTCTATGGTTCTATCTTCAAGTTCACTGATTCTTTCCTTTCTCATTTCCATTCTACTGTTGAGCCCTGCATTAGTGTCCTAGGGCTGCCATAACAAACTACCATAAACTGGGTAGTTTAAAATAACAGAAATTTATTGTCCTAAGTTTGAAGTTTGGCTAGAAGTTTGAAATCAAGGTGTTGATAGAGCCATACTACCTCTGAAACTCGTAGGGGAGAATTCCTTCCTTGTCTCTTCTAGCTTCTGGTGTTTGCCAGTAATCCTTGGTGTTCCCTGGCTTGTAGATGCGTCACTCCAATCTCTGCCTCTGTTCTCACATGGCTGTCTTTCTGTCTATCTTTGTCCTTTTCTTATAAACACATCAGTCATATTGGATCAGGGGCCCATCCTACTACAGTATGATCTCATCTTAACTAATTATATCTGCAATGATTCCATTTCCAGATAAGGTCACATTCTGAAGTGCTGGGAGTTAGGACTTCAAAATACCTTTTTAGGGGGGACATAATTCAATCCATCACAAGCCTATCCATTGAACTTTTTATTTTGGTTATTGTATTTTCAGTTGTAAAATATCCATTTGGTTCTTCTTTATATCTTCTGTTTCTTTGCTGAGACTTTCTATTTTTTCATTTGTTTAAAGCGCCCGTTAAATTGCTTGCTTAACTGCTCATTAAAGCAGTTTTATGAAGGCTAGATTCTTGTCAGATAATTCCAGATAATTCCAACCTCTTAGTCATCTCTGTGTTGGTGTCTTTTCTCATTCAAGTAGAGATTTTCCTGGCTCTTGGTATAACAAATGATTTTCAATTGCATCCTGGACATTTTGGTTATTAGGAGACTCTGGATTTTGTTTAAATCTTCTATTTTAGTAGGTCTCCTCTGACACAGGGCCATTAGGGGAAAGTGAAAGTACCCACTTGCTACTGCCAAGGTTTCCAGGCCTTATTTCTGGCTCAGCCTCTGTTGACAGCCCAGGGGAGGAGGGTCTCCTCGTGACAGTTGGGTAGGGTAGGGGTTCAGGCCCCCCACCCGGCTTCCACTGACATCGCGCTGGTTGACGCAGGGAAGGGGACCTTGTAACTCCTTCTCACATGGCCCCCACGGACACTGCAGGGGGAGGTCTCAATATCACCCAGCAGGAATGAAGGTCTTGGTCTTCTCTGACACAACCCTAGTGGCTGGTGGGGATGCCTCATCATAGCTGGGCTGGGGGGACGAGACCAGGCATCCCAGGTGGCCTCCAGTGACATTGTGGGGATGGCTACACCTCGTTACAGCTGGGCAAGAGTGGAAGTTTAAACTCCCTACTCTGCCTTTGCTGACGGCTCTGGGGTGGGGCTGGTTTTTTTCTGTGGCGTTTGAAGTAGAGCAGATATTGTCTAAAAGTTTTCTGTCTTGCTGCCCCTTTTCTGGTCCTTAGCTTGAGAAAAAAGGCTTTTGTTCTTTTTGGTCTGTGACCTTTGATGTTTCCGGGTTTGCAAGCTTCACCAGTACCCAGGCTGGTACAGGCGAGGCAAAAAGAAAACAAGGGGATTTACTGCTGTGTCATTCTTTGGGTTGTGAGGTCCCTAACTGTCTATGCTCTTCTCTCCACCTTTCAGAGTCTTCTTATCTTTGTTTTATGTATAATATCCAGAGATTTTTTTAGCTGTGCTTAGCAGAAGGAATAGGAAGGAGCGTGTCTACTCCATGTTGTTCCTGCCTCTCCTGATATTTGAAGCACCTAGAATAATATAGAATATTCAAGATGCTACCTTTACATCTTACAAAATGAGACCAATTAGGAAAGAAGATAAGTACAGTTACTGTGGGAACAAAGCTGGTTGGTTCTTTCCAGGTCATAGCCTTAAGTTCAGTTTATTGGTCTTTACCTCCATCTTCTCTAAGTAGAAATTTAGGTTGGAAAATTCACTGGAGACAGCAGACATTATTCTTGCTAATATTTCATGTTCACATTTGATTATACACATTGTGATTAAAGAAATGAAAATGGAATAATTTGTTAGCTTGGAAATTACTGAATTCTTATCAAGACCCCGATGAGAATGTTGAAAAGTAGCCATAGGGAAAACTGTGTTTGAAGTCATCCTTCACACTTTCCTTGAGTTAATTATAGTCACTAATTTTCATATGCACACAATGTATACATCTCTTTCATATTAAAACATTTAAAAATAGGTAGTAATGTGAACATTAACAGCGTTCCACTGTGTGATAAGGTCACCAGTTGGCCATCGCACTGTGTCACATGGTCATTTTAACTGAAATCCTATTGGGGTAGGGGGGAGGGATTCATCGTGGTGGAATTGTATCTGATGTTCAAATAATATAAGTTGATTTTAGAGTTGTATTAGAAAATGGAAAATGTTATAAAAGTGCAGAGTATAAACAAATCAGAACTACTAACATTGCAGCCATTTCAAAGTTACAAGGTGAGGTAGAGATTATGTGGATTTTCATTTCCTGAATGATGTGAAGGATGAAACAGAGGCAGAGAAACACAGTACTGCCGGGTTCAGTGCATTGGGTGAAAAATGTTCAGAAACTAATTGTGAATCTTTGCTGCCTTAAGGCATATGCTCATAGCCTAACTTGTATTTTTCATTACTGATAAATATATTATTTAGAGTCTAGAGTTACTGAAATGCCCTGCATTTGACTGTAAAATTTAATAGGTAAGAGATAATGGGCTGTCTCTAAAATACATTTTTAAAAACATTCTTATTCAGAGAAAGGACTTCATAGATATGGCCTTTTCTCACAATAAACAAAGAGAAGTTTTTTCTTTACTTTTATAATATCACTGAAACCTCTAGGCAAAAGTAATATGAACTTACAGAATGCAGAGAAATTAATCTGATTATTAAGATTTGCTTAAATGTTACAAAACTACTGTTGATTACAAATGATATGTTAAATAGATATTATAGCCTCTAAACAAAACAGGAGAAAATGAAAATCTGTTGCTCTGAACTGTGATGGGCAATTGGGGAAGAGCTTTATATTTTGCCACAGGTGTAATTTCAAAAACTGTGTACTCAAAGACAGACCAAAGCTCAGCATTCCTTTTTTATTCTCTAATTACTAACGTAAAAAAAAAAGTTACTGTAAAATTGCCTCACTGAGGCTTTGGGATCTTGACATTTCAATTTTAGCATCAAAAGTCTTTTGTGTATGCAACACACTTCCCCTCTGAGTTTGAAAAATTGACAAAAGAAATGTGATCATTACATGACTACAACAGTCTGCTTGTTTGATGATAACCTGGGGTCAACACTATCAAATATCAGCCTATAAAGATTCCTTTACATACTTCTCAAATGCTCTTGTGACTGATGAGGGTACTCAAGAAAGCTTAAATTCTGAGATTACAATGAGGAAAAACCAAGCCTTCACTAGGCACCGTCCAGTCAGAGAATGGGTCCTGTATTAGTTATCCCATTTTGTGCAACAAATTATCCCCAAACTTAACTGCTTAAAATGACAAATATTTATTATCTCACACAGTTTCCGGTTCAGAGTCTCTCAAAGGGATGCAGACAAGTCAGGGCTGCAATCATCTGACAGCCCAAATGGGGAGGCATCGATTTCCAACAGGGATCCCTGTTGGCTATGGGCTGGAGTCTTCGTTCTTTGCCACATGGGCCTCTCCATAGGCGGAGTGCTTGACTGTCCTCACAACGTGACAGCTGTCTTCTCCCAAGTGAGTGATCTGAAGGAATCCCAAGGAAGGAAGCCACAGTCATTTATAACCTAATCTTAAAAGTGATACATCATTACTTCTGCTTTTCTGTTGGTCACCCAGACAAACCATGCTACAATGTGGGAGGGGAGAACACAAGGTTGCGAATACTAGGAGGTAAGGATCTTTGAGGGCCATCTTGGAAGCTGGCTATCTCAGGTCCCGAGCAGAGTTGCAACTTGGATTCACCTGGAATGTAGGTTAAAGTATACCTCCTCTAAAAGCCATTGTCTATTACTGGGAAGAAACTATATCTTAGTTTACTAGTGACCATGCAGACAGACCACCAGGGGCAAATGGAAAGTTACTGACATTTCTCTGCCAGTTACATAACCTCTTGGCAACCTGAGTCTACTAAGTATACTAAGAAACAACAGTTCAACTCAGTCACACTTTTTATGGGTACCAAGGTCCAAATTTAATTTCAAAAGTATGTATGATCTATAGTATAGCCCTGAGAAGGGTAAAATATATAATGAAGTAATATAAAACAGTATGCTGTCACAAAAAGTTAGGTGATTACTAATCCTATGCATTTAGGAATAAAGTTTTAAAACTTGGCTATGAAAAAGATGAAAAATGAGATTTTTTGGCAATAAGCTGAATAATTCAATTGAATTTTTATGATATCAGTAGGAATCAATGACTGCTTCTAGCTTTCTGTTTTGGGTGTAAGTTAAGTCACTTTGAATACTTCTGGCAGTAAATTGCCAGGTAGAGATACAATCATTAAAAATTACTATGTAACATTCTTGGCTTTTTGTAAAAGAAATTTCAGATAGTTTTCAATTTAGGAAAGTCTTCTAAAGGGCTTCATATAAATTAGCTTCTTGAAACTCATAAACTATAAGGTACCTGGCCCAGGCAAAGCAAATACAGAATGGTTGGATATAAATAGCTTTACTGAACTTACGTGCACAAATAAATAAACAGCCAATTTTAAACCTGATAGGATTTTTAATCATTCAGTAATTTAGCCATCTGGTTAGGTCAGGATCTATCTGCAGGCTAGAAAGGCTGTTTTAAAAGGCAGAGTAGTGGCAATAAATGACTTGTTCCCTTATCTAACCATCTAGGTTATCTGTGCTTACATCTACCCTCAGCCCTAGGCAAGGTATGCCCCTAGATGCTCTACCCTTCAGGGGAAGGAGGGAATTATTACAGGTCAAGAGTGTCATTTCTGCCTGAGGAGGAAAAGGAGCCTGGGTGGTATTGGGGTGCTGACTTTATTTTAGCAGTGGTTCTCCAACTTGGCTGCATAATAGAATCAGATTCTCTGGGGTGAGATTCAGGTGCCAAACCTTTATTAAGCTCCCCAGGTGATTTCAGTGTGCAGCCAAAGCTGAAAATCTTTGCTTTGGGACAAAGAGTCTCATTGAAGTGCCCATCAGAATCACCTGGAGAGCATGTTAAAGTTACAGAAGGCTAGGTCCCAGCCTCAGAGTTTCTGATTCAGTAGGTCTGGGGAGGGACCCAATAATTTGCATTTTTAACAGGTTTCCAGATGAAGCTGATGTCACTGTCGTACACTTTGAGAACCAATCTTAGAAGAGTTTGACTCTTATTATATACTGGAGTTCAGCTGTGACTGGGGCGTAAGGGGAGGAATGAAAATTGGCAGAAGGAGAGGACAGATACCACTAGCTCCCCTCTTCTCAAAGGTAAAGTGAACTGGGATCTACCGCTGCATTGCTCATCCCCTATTTTCTTAGCCTTTATTTTATAGATTGAGAAAATAAAGGCTCTTCAAGGGTCATGTGAACGGCCCAAAGCTGGTTACACCAGAGTTAACCACCCCGTTTTATCTGGTCTCTTTGCACTTTCAGGTCAACCTCTTAACTGCCTCTGCAGCGCGACTCCACTTAGCCCTCGTCATTAACCTTTGTCTCCTCCCCCGCCCCGCCCCCAGCGTCCTGACGGCGTTGCGTGGACAACGTGCACCTACGTTCAAAGCACGCAAAGAACGGTCCTCGGAGGCGCATCGCGTGCTGCGCAGGCGCAAGCGGCAAGGCGCTGGAGCGGCGGTCATGGAGCCCGTCAACCCGGTGGTAAGGACCACCAGCCTGGCCTCTCGGCCTGTGCTCCGTGCAGTGGGAGCGCGGTCCTGGGCTCATGGCAGTGGAGCTCCGCACACCCTTTTTTTATTCCCTCCTGGCTCTTTACAGACTTTCAGGAGCCCTCTCCCTTAGGGGCTCCTCTGTCCTTCTCCTCCGTGTTAGAGGAAGTGGATGAGGGCCAGTAGCTCAGCCGGAAGTTGGACCAGGCCCCCCGCCAGAAAAACAAGCGCCCCTCTTCTTCTTACTCCTCGTCGAACTGAGGTCCTCTAGAGTGACGATTTGAGAAGGTGGTTAGAGATGGAACGCAACTTAAGCCTCCCAGTTTAGTGTGTTTAGAATTACTGAGTTCAGTTGTACTCTAATTGTAGTTCTTAATTTTAGTATGACCACTGTTGAGTCTAAGCTATATTATTTACCCGAAATAACAGGTAATGTGATACTTTAGGTTACCCCACCACATATTTTTAGAGTTCTCCCTCACCCCTCCATTTCCCCATCCTTAAGCATCTTAATGTTTAAGTGTACAGTTGGAATTGATAAACCCAGACGTTGCTTTGTTACCGTTAAGGAGTACGTAAACCTCTCATGAGAACTGACAGGCTAAATGGTCTTGTGAGACCCTCTATCAATCCTAAAAATTGATTTAAAGAAAAAAGTCAAGAAATCACGTTTATTTTCAGTTCATTTCAACAGACTTCACATTTGGTGAAAGGCAATGTGCTTGTCCTGATCTGTGTTGTTTTATGGGTTCCATCTATACATACGAAGGATAAAATGGTTCATTTCTGAAGACAAGTTATTCTTTTAATGTGTATCCTTTTTCTGATAATGTATTTTAATATATGTGAAATAATTATGCTTGAATGTAAGCTTACCGTGTATACCATTTTATTTGATGGTGAAACTCCAACGAGTGCGTGTGTGTTTTCTTTTACATAGGGAAGAGGTTAAGATGGATTTCCTGGGCTATGCATAGTGGACTATACATATACTAATGAAGATAACAGGGAAAGAATATAAAGTCTAGCTGTAGTCCTAGAAGAGAAAGTATGTTCAATTCCTGCTTTGCTTTTGAAAAATTATGTTCTAATGGGTTATTTTTGATGGCTGCTGTTACATTCTGAGGGTAGATCTTAAAAGATGTTTTTATCCCTAGGAGTTTTTACCTCTAGCTTTAAGTGTGATCACACTAGCTGGGCCTAACACTGACACATCAGTTAAGCATGGCTTTATCAGGGTAGACTGTTTTAGAAGAAGGAACTAATCTAGGGCACTTAATCTTATTGACTATGCTTGTGAATAACGTATTATTTAAATATTACTGATTGGCTTTTTCATAGGCTCACTCTGGGTCTTTAGAAGGAATAAGTTTAATACCTAACTACTCTTCGCATGAATAGGAGTACTTAGAATATTTACTGAGTAGTATGAAAAAGCAGTCCTAGAATGACAGAATTTTCAATTTGGCCTGATTAAGCAATTTGAAATAAGAGCAATTCAGCTAAATTCCTATTTTGTTATTTCTTATCAGTAGAACTTCCACTAGGTCAGTATTGTCAGTACACTTAGCATTGCCATTCTTTTTTTGCATTTTTAAATTTTATTTAATTTTATTTGATCTTTTTTGGTGGTGCTGCGTGGCTTGCGGGATCTTAGTCCCCACACCAGGGATTGAACCCAGGCAGTGAAAGCGCCGAGTCCTAACCACTGGACTGCCAGGGAATTTCCTAGCATTGCCATTTTGGACTAGGGTGGGAGTGGAGCACAGTTTACATAGATTTGAAGGACTCAGTTTATTTCACAGGGCTGTTTTTCTATTGATATTGACCAGTTTTTAATCTGGTAAAGATCTGCTTTTAGGATGTTACTTAGTCTCTGCAGTATGCAGATTGTGGAAGGGTAAGGTTTGTTTATGTCTTCCTTAGTTTCTCTTAGGAAATCCTTTTTGGTGCAGTTGTACTTTTACTTGACCATGGTTCAGAATATCTTTTTGGACTCTGTATGTTGGAAGCGGGACAGAATTTGGTGACTCTATTGTAGATGCTTGCCCCAAATTTATGGCTTGGAATTTATTTACATTTATGGAAGTAATATAGCAAACTCTAAAAAAGCTCTCTGGGTCCCTCTGAGAAAAAGGTAAATTGAAAACAAAAGGTTCATTTCCACCTGTCTTAAATTAATTTCCTTTTTAAAAAGGAGTGTGGAGGTTAAATACTGACACAAAAGCCAAGGATCCTAAAAGTAACCATACGTCTTGATGAGATTATTATCTCATATTTCCTTGTAGTATTGTGATTCAGCCCTATAGATAAGCTGAGACTGTGGGTCTGAAGTTAACCAATTTATGGAAAGCTAGGACTGTATTGGGAATAGGATGCACAGAGTGAAAATCCTTATGGTGGCTTTTCTTCAAATATAAGATTAGAAAGTGTATACTGCATGTTTTTTAAGGCTGGATACACTCAAACTTGAGAATGTAAAACTTTAACAATTGCTTTTATGTAGCCTAAACTCTACAGATCTGTAATTGAAGATGTAATTGAAGGAGTGCGGGATCTGTTTGCTGAAGAAGGTATAGAGGAACAAGTCTTAAAAGACTTGAAGCAGGTTTGTAGACAGTAGAAGTTTCTCTCTTGTTTTTTCAGCTTAAAAAAATGGATAAATTAAATTCAAACCCCTTAATTATAGTTTAATACTTACCCATTTATTGTGCCTTCAGCTGACAATTTAAAAGTAAAAAATATGAGTAAATATCCTAATTTTTTTTTTTTAGAGCAAACATTTTGTTTTTCTCTGCAGCTCTGGGAAACAAAGGTTTTGCAGTCTAAAGCAACAGAAGACTTCTTCAGAAATGGTGTCCATTTGCCTTTGTTCACCCTTCAGTTGCCACACAGCTTGCACCAAACATTGCAATCATCAACAGGTTGGATATAGTTAGTAAATTAGTACTATATGCAGAACAAATTCTCATTTGGTGGTGGTTTGGCATTAGGGTAATGTTCTTAAGGGGAGAGGGCTTGGACTTCAAAATCATTGCTATTAAAAGAACACAGGATAAGTCATCACTGCCATGTAATTATTGACAAAAAAATTAGGTTATTTAAACTATTTTTAAAACTATTATAGTCCACAAAGGTGACAAAGCCTTACTTCATAGGAACAAATTATATAGTTTGTGGGCTATTGGAAATACCCTTTGTTTATCTCAGAGGATTTGATTGGCTGTAGTAAAGGAGTAATCCAGCCAGTTGGTGAAGAAGCAGAGGGAAAGATGGGTGCTTGCAAGCTTGTGCATTCTTTCTCTTTCTCTTGCTATCTGTATGTATTGTAATTCTGTAATTGAAATGGAAGCAAAATGGAGTATAAACAGGAATATGGAGGTTATTCAGGCTACTTCACAGTTTTGGATATAAAATGATGGCTAGAAATGGACCATATGCGTATTGTCTTTAATCTTGGACTTAAATCTAGACCTCTGCTTTTAAGGGAAATATTTGTCCATATTATGTCTATCAATTTAAACTGGAAAAGACTAACTGCTAAAAGATAAAACAATACTATTATATCTTTCTAGCCTTTATTTCTTTTTTTCTCCTCTGATTCTTATAATCCTTATGCTATCTTGATGTGTGTGTGTATATACATCTACATGTTGATGTACAGAGACGCAGGCACATAGGGATGCACTGACAGACACAGAGGCACACACCAACAGACATATCCAGACTCGGGGGACACACCCAGATACAGACGTGTGCAGATACAGACAGACACACACAAGTAGGTTTTATTGGATTTAGCCGAAATTCAATAGATGAATGTCTGCAAGAGGTAAGGGTAGATTTTGGATTAGATTGTCAGTAAAAACTAGATTGTTCATGGCATACTTGGGAAAATTCACATGAAAATCTTGTGGGTCAAGGTGAGGGGAAAATATCGATAGTAAGGAGGCTACTACCTCGTCTATTACAAAATGAGAGAATTTAAGTGTGACAGCAATTATAACGTATAAAAATGAAAATAACAATGAGTGTTGAGTTACCAAACACAACTTATATAATGCTGTGCTTAAAATGTGTAACGTTGCTCTTTAAGAGTTAGCCATGGCTGTTTTAATTATTAAGTTGACACATTGAATTACATCAATTGTTCGGTTTTTGGCTATGCTTTCATTTTTAACTTTACTGTTTTATTAGGGCATCCCTTTTATTTCTCTATTTAAATAACATTCTATTAATTTTTTTCTTCATTAGAGAACTTTAAAGATTTTTTCCTTAGGAGTGGCTTGGAGGGTGGTGAATGTGGAGTAGTAAAATATTTGATTGTCTTTTATGAAAGCATGGTTCTTAAGAAGAGACTAGCTGGAACACTGTTGTAATACTTGCTTTTGCCTCAAGATGGTAATAGTACCAGTGATTTAAATCACAAAATAGTCTTGCAACTAATATACCTAGCTGACTTTCACTCAGCACTTCTTTCTTTCTAATTCTGTCTTAGAGGTTAGAATAATAGAAATAATTCCATTTAAACAAGACAGTTTTTCTTCTTATTCTTTTCTACATCATTCATGATGAAGTGAAGAGGAAGCACATGTATCCTGTAAAACTGTGTTATAGGCCTTTTTCCTATCCCTCTTCATTTCTAGATACTCTGCAATAAGATTCTTGAAGTAAACAGCCTCATAAAATTGAAGTACTTTTTAATTATATCATCTTGTTGTATGCTTCTAAAAGCCTGATTAAGGTAGCCTAAACATACGCTACAACCTTTCTATCTCTTGATAACAAGTTCAAATTAAATCTACAGTGGAATAAGTCCTTTGCCTTTGTCTTCTCCACTGTTAAAATTTGTTTGCCCTGTTGTATTTTCTTTGACTCTATTATCCATTTGTTTAGTCATTTGCCATATCTTCAGTTGTCAACTTTTTTTTTTTTTGGTCTCAGGACCTCTTTACACTTAAAAATTGAGAACCTCAAAGTGCTTCCTTTTATGTGGGTTGTTAGTATCTATTTACCATATTAGAAATTAAAGCTGAGAAATTTTTAAAATGTTGATTTATTAATTTAAAAAATGATTGTATGTTAATATATATTTGTTAAAAATAACTCTTTTCCAGAATAAAAAAATATTTAGTGAGAAGACTGGTATTGTTTTACTTTTCTGCAATTCTTGTTAATGTCTGGCTTAATACAAGACAGCTGGATTCTCATATCTATTTCTAAATTTAATCTGTTGTGATATGTAGTTTTGGCAGGAGAAAATCTAATCTTCCACAGATAGATAATTGGAAAAGGAAGAGTGTTTTAATAGCTTTTTCAGGTAATTTGGTACTATGCTAAAACTCAACACGTGGTAGTTTCTGAGAGGTTAGCTGCAAAGTGTAATCTGAAACCATATCAATGGACTTTTTGTGATGTTACAGTTCACTGGTATATCTTGCATTTTGAATGACTGTCTAACCCCTGTGTAATTTTGTAACATACGTGGGTGATGTGGAAAATATTGGTACACTGAGTTATACATTTGACACATTGTTCATTGTACAGGATAAAAAATCATATTAATATCTCCACATATCTCACAGAAAAGTGTTTAAGTATTGGAAAGCGATGAAGCTTACTGTAGTGGATATAGTTTTCAAAATTCTAATTTTTGCTTGAAAGCTTGAATTTTATCATTGCCAAACAAATACTGTCAGTTTGTTTTCCTTGAGGTGATGGGCACACTTAGTTCATTTTCAGAAGATTGCCAAATACCCAAGTCTGATGAACCATAGTTTCTGTCAGTTTTTCTTTCAGGTAAAATAGTGTTTCTTGGAAAAAGAAATTAGCTAGGTCAGCTCCCAACTTAAACAATAGCACCATTGGATTTCCTCATACTTCCCTGTACTTCTGTATGCTACAGAAATGCTTTATATGTTCTTCCTATTTCCTCACACAGAATATTAAAAGCAAGTATACTTGAGGGTTGAAATTTAGTAAAAATAATTCTTTATGGTTACATTAAGGAATTTCTTAAGTGAAACAGTTTTGTTGTTGCTGGTTTTATTTGTTTATTTTTAAACTGAGTAAATAGCAATGGAGAATAAATACAATGAGCACTAGTAAGGTTTGGAGCTTACAAGCTTAATTCATGTGAAGGTGCCTTCAGTTTTATTTATCACGGCTTTGTGCTATCAGTGCAAATGTCAGCACCACCCCCCTGCCTTAAAATATTTAGTGAAAAATTAAAAAGGCATATATTGTTTTGATATTATAAAAATAGTTTTGACCTTATGAACACCCTGAAAGTATCTTAGGGACCCCCAGGGGTTTGTACACTAAACTTTGAGAACTGCTGTTCTATTCTTATATTCTATTATATATAATTTATAATCCACTTTTAAAAAATACTTAATTTTTTAGAACATCTTTAGGTTCACAGCAAATTTGAGAGAGGGTGCAGAGATTTCCCATATACTCCTTGCTCCCCCTCAAGCATAGCCTCTCCAGTTAACATACCCCACCAGAGTGGTACATTTGTTACAGTTGATGAACCTGCATTGACACATCGTGAACACCCAAAGTCCATAGTTTACATTGTCACTTTTGGTGTTGTACATTCTGTGGGGTTGGGCAAGTTTATAATGACTTGACTCCATTGTAATAGTTTCATACAGAGTATTTCCATTGCCCAAAATATCTATTGTGCTCCTCTGCATCTGTTCCCCTCACACCAGTCCCTGGCAACCACTGATCTTTTTACTGTCTCCATAGTTTTGCCTTTTCTAGAATGTCATGTAGTTGTAACACTATAGTATACAGCCTTTTCAGGTTGGCTTCTTTCAGTTAGTAATATGATTTTTTTTTTTTTTTTTTTTTTTTGCGGTATGCGGGCCTCTCACTGTTGTGGCCTCTCCCGTTGCGGAGCACAGGCTCCAGACGGGCAGGTTCAGCGGCCACGGCTCACAGGCCTAGCCGCTCCACGGCATATGGGATCTTCCCAGACCGGGGCACGAACCCATGTCCCCTGCATCAGCAGGCGGACTCTCAACCACTGCGCCACCAGGGAAGCCCAGTAATATGATTTTTTAAAAAATAAATTTATTTATATTTGGCTGCGTTGGATCTTCGTTGCTGCACCCGGGTTTTCTCTAGTTGCGGTGAGCGGGGGCTACTCTTCGTTGCGGTGCACGGGCTTCTCATTGCGGTGGCTTCTCCCGCTTCAGAGCACAGGCTCTAGGCACACAGGCTTCAGCAGTTGTGGCATGGTGGGCTCAGCAATTGTGGCTTGTGGGCTCCAGAACGCAGACTCAGTAGTTCTGGCGCACGGGCCCAGTTGCTCCGTGGCATGTGGGATCCTCCGGGACCAGGGCTTGAACTCGTGTCCCCTGCATTGGCAGATGGATTCTTAACCATTGTGCCACCAGGGAAGTTCAGTAATATGATTTTAAGTTTCTTCCATGTCTTTTCATGGCTTGATAGCTCCTTTCTTTTCAGCACTGAATAATATTCCATTGTCCGGAGGTACCACAGTTTATATATCCATTCACCTACTGAGGAATGACGTCTTGTTTGCTGCCAGGTTTTGGCAATTATGAATAAAAGTGCTGTAAACATTTGTGTGCAGGTTTTTGTGAAGAAATAAGTTTTCAGCTCCTTTGGGCAAATACCAAGAAGTGTGATTGCTGGATCATATGGTAAGAGTGTGTTTAGCTTGGTAAGAAACTGTCCAACTGTCTTCCAAAGTGGCTGAACCATTTTACTTTCCCCAGCAATGAATGAGAGTTTGTTGCTCCGCATACTTGCCAGCATATTGCTGTTATCAGTGTTCTGAATTTTGTCCATTCCAATAGGGGTGTAGTGGTATCTCGTTGTTTTAATTTACATTTCCCCAATGACATATGATATGGAGCATCTTTTATATTTTTCATATGCTTATTTGCCATATATATATCTTCTTTGGTGAAGTGTCTGTTTAGGTCTTTGGCCCATTTTTTAATTGGTTTGTTTGCTTATTGTTAAGTTTTGAGAGTTCTTTGTGTTTTTTTTTTTTTTTAGTAAATTTGCTTTTTATTTATCTTTTTTTTTAACATCTTTATTGGAGTATAATTGCTTTACAATGGTGTGTTAGTCTCTGCTGTAGAACAAAGTGAATCAGCTATACTAACACATATATCCCCATATACCCTCCCTCTTGAGTCTCCCTCCCACCCTCCCTATCCCACTCCTCTAGGTGGACACAAAGCACCGAGCTGATCCCCCTGTGCTATGCGGCTGCTTCCCACTAGCTATCTGTTTTATATCTGGTACTGTATATATGTCCATGCCAATCTCTCACTTCGTCCCAGCTTACCCTTCCCCCTCCCCGTGTCCTCAAGTCCATTCTCTACGTCTGCATCTTTATTCCTGTCCTGCCCCTAGGTTCTTCAGAACCATTTTTTTTTTAGATTCCGTATATATGTGTTAGCATATGGTATTTGTTTTTCTCTTTCTGACTTACTTTACTCTGTGTGACAGACTCTGTGTCCATCCACCTCACAACAAATAACTGTTTAATTTCTTTTGATGGCTGAGTAACATTCCATTGTATATATGTGCCACATCTTCTTCGTCCATTCATCTGTCGATGGACACTTAGGTTGCTTTCATGTGCTGGATATTGTAAATAGCGCTGCAATGAACATTGTGGTACATCACTCTTTTTGAATTATGGTTTTCTTAGGGTATATGCCCAGTAGTGGGATTGCAGGGTCATATGGTAGTTCTATTTTTAGGTTTTAAGGAACCTCCATACTGTTCTCTATAGTGGCTGTATCAATTTACATTCCCACCAACAGTGCAAGAGGGTTCCCTTTCCTCCACACCCTCTCCAGCATTTCTTGTTTGTAGATTTTTTGATGGTGGCCATTCGGACCAGTGTGAGGTGATACCTCATTGTAGTTTTGATTTGTATTTCTCTAATGATTAATGATGTTGAGCATCCTTTTATGTGTTTATTGGCAATCTGTATGTCTTTGTTGGAGAAATGTCGATTTAGGTCTTCTGCCCATTTTTGAATTGGGTTGTTTTTGATATTGAGCTGCATGAGCTGCTTGTATATTTTGGAGATTAATCCTTTGTCAGTTGCTTTGTTTGCAAATATTTTCTCCCATTCTGAGGCTTGTCTTTTCATCTTGTTTATGGTTCCCTTTGCTGTGCAAAAGCTTTTAAGTTTCATTAGGTCCCATTGCTTATTTTTGTTTTTATTTCCATTTCTCTAGCAGGTGGGTCAAAAAGGATCTTGCTGTGATTTATGTCATAGGTTGTTCTGCCTATGTTTTTCTTTAAGAATTTTATAGTGTCTGGCTGTACATTTAGGTCTTTAATCCATTTTGAGTTTATTTTTGTGTATGGTGTTAGGAAGTGTTCTAATTTCATTCTTTTACATGTAGCTGTCCAGTTTTCCCAGCACCACTTATTGAAGAGGCTGTCTTTTCTCCATTGTATATTCTTGCCTCCTTTATCAAAGATAAGGTGACCATATGTGCATGGGTTTATCTCTGGGCTTTCTGTCCTGTTCCGTTGATCTATATTTCTCTTTTTGTGCCAGCACCATACTGTCTTGATTACTGTAGCTTTGTAGTATAGTCTGAAGTCCAGGAGCCTGATCCCTCCAGCTCCATTTTTCTTTCTCATGGTTGCTTTGGCTATTCGGGGTCTTTTGTGTTTCCATACAAATTGTAAAATTTTTTGTTCTACCTCTGTGAAAAATGCCATTAGTAATTTGATAGGGATTGCATTGAATCTGCAGATTGCTTTGAGTAGTATAGTCATTTTCACAATGTTGATTCTTCCAATTCAGGAGCATGGTATATGTCTCCATCTGCTTGTGTCATCTTTAATTTCTTTCATCAGTGTCTTATAGTTTTCTGCATACAGGTCTTTTGTTTTCTTAGGTAGGTTTATTCCTAGATATTTTATTCTTTTTGTTGCAGTGGTAAATGGGAGTGTTTCCTTAATTTCCCTTTCAGATTTTTCATCATTAGTGTATAGGAATGCAAGAGATTTCTGTGCATTAATTTTGTATCCTGCTACTTTACCAAATTCATTGATTAGCTCTAGTAGTTTTCTGGTAGCATCTTTAGGATTCTCTATGTATAGTATCATGTTATCTGCAAACAGTGACAGTTTAACTTCTTCTTTTCTATTTGGATTCCTTTTACTTCTTTTTCTTCTCTGATTGCTGTGGCTGAAACTTCCAAAACTAAGTTGAATGATAGTGGTGAGAGTGGGCAACCTTGTCTTGTTCCTTATCTTAGTGGAAATGGTTTCAGTTTTTCCCCATTGAGAATGATGTTGGCTGCAGGTTTGTCATATATGGCCTTTATTATGTTGAGGTAAGTTCCCTCTATGCCTGCTTTCTGGAGATGTTTTATCATAAATTGGTGTTGAATTTTGTAAAATGCTTTTTCTGCATCTATTGAGATGATCATATGGGTTTTCTCCTTCAGTTTGTTAATATGGTGTATCACATTGATTGATTTGTGTATATTGAGGAATCCTTGCATTCCTGGGATAAACCCCACTTAATCATGGTGTATGATCTGTTTAAAGTGCTATTGGATACTGTTTGCTAGTATTTTGTTGAGGATTTTTGCATCTGTGTTCATCAGTGTTACTGGCCTGTAGTTTTCTTTGTGACAGCTCTGTCTGGTTTTGGTATCAGGGTGATGGTGGCCTCATAGAATGAGTTTGGGAGTGTTCCTCCCTCTGCTATATTTTGGAAGAGTTTGAGAACGATAGGTGTTAGCCCCTCTCTAAATGTTTGATAACATTCGCCTGTGAAGCCATCTGGTCCTGGGCTTCTGTTTGTTGAAAGATTTTTAATCACAATTTCAATTTCATAACTTGTGATTGGTCTGTTTATATTTTCTGTTTCTTCCTGGTTCTGTCTTGGAAGGTTTTGCTTTTCTAAGAATTTGTCCATTTCTTCCAGGTTGTCCATTTTATTGGCATACAGTTGATTGTAGTAATCTCTCATGATCCTTTATATTTCTGCAGTGTCTGTTGTAACTTCTTGTTCATTTCTGATTTTATTGATTTGAGTCCTCTCCCTCTTTATCTTGATGAGTGTGGCTAATGGTTTATCAATTTTGTTTATCTTCTCAAAGAACCAGCTTTTAGTTTTATTGATCTTTGCTATTGTTTCCTTCATTTCTTTTTCATTTATTATCTGATCTGATCTTTAAGATTTCTTTCCTTCTGCTAACTTTGGGGGTTTTTTTGGTTCCTTTTTCTCTATTTGCTTTAGGTGTAAGGTTAGGTTGTTTATTTGAGAGTTTTCTTGTTTCTTGAGGTAAGAATATATTGCTATAAACTTCCCTCTTAGAACTGGTTTTGCAGCATCCCATAGACTTTGGGTTGTCATGTTTTCATTGTCATTTGTTTCTAGATAGTTTTTGATTTCCTCTTTGATTTCTTCAGTGATCTCTTGGTTATTTAGTAGTGTATTGTTTAGCCTCCATGTGTTTGTATTTTTTACAGATTTTTTTCCCTGTAATTGATATCTAGTCTCGTAGTGTTGTGGTTCAAAAAGATACTTGATATGATTTCGGTTTTCTTAAATTTACCAAGGCTTGATTTGTGACCCAAGATATGATCTATCCAGGAGAACGTTCCATGAGCACTTGAGAAGAAAGTGTGTTCTGTCGTTTTTGGATGGATTCTCCTATAATTATCCGTTAAGTCCATCTTGTTTAATATGTCATTTAAAGCTTCTCTTTCCTTATTTATTTTCATTTTGGATGATCTGTCCATTGGTGTAAGTGAGATGTTAAGTCCCCCACTATTATTGTGTTACTGTCTATTTCCTCTTTTAGAGCTGTTAGCAGTTGCCTTATGTGTTGAAGTGCTCCTATGTTTGATGCCTGTATATTTATAATTGTTGTATCTTCTTCTTGGATTGATCCCTTGATCATTATGTAGTGTCCTTCCTTGTCTCTTGTAACATTCTTTATTTTAAAGTCTATTTTATCTGAGTATTGCTACTCGAGCTTTCTTCTGATTTCCATTTGCATGGAATATCTTTTTCCATCCCCTCACTTTCAGTCTGTATGTGTCCCTAGGTCTGAAGTAGGTCTCTTGTAGACAGCATATGTACGGGTCTTGTTTTTGTATCCATTCAGCCAGTCTGTGTCTTTTGGTGGGAGCATTTAATCCATTTACATTTAAGGTAACTCTTGATATGTATGTTCCTATTACCATTTTCTTAGTTTTTTGGGGTTTGTTATTTTAAGTCTTTTCCTCCTCTTGTGTTTCCTGCCTAGAGAAGTTCCTTTAGCATTTGTTGTAAAGGTGGCTTGGTGGTGCTGGATTCTGTTAGCTTTTGCTTCTCTGTAAAGATTTTAATTTCTTAAATTAAATTTTAAATTTTAAATTAAAATTTTAAATTAAATTTCTCATCGACTTGGAATGAGATCCTTGCTGGGTAGAGTAATCTTGGTTGTAGGTTTTTCCCTTTCATCACTTAAATATGTCCTGCCACTCCCTACTGGCTTGCAGTTTCTGCTGAAAGATCAGCTGTTAACCTTATGGGGATTCCCTTGTATGTTATTTGTTGTTCTTCCCTTGCTGCTTTTAATATTTTTTCTTTGTATTTAACTTTTGATAGTTCGATTAATATGTGTCTTGGCGTGTTTCTCCTTGGATTTATCCTGCCTGGAACTCTGTGCTTCCTGGACTTGATTGACTATTTCCTTTCCATATTAGGGAAGTTTTCAACTGTATTCTCTTGAAATGTCTTCTCAGTCCCTTTCTTTTTCTCTTCTTCTTCTGGGACACCTATAATTTAAATGTTGATGTGTTTAATGTTGTCCCAGAGGTCTCTGAGACTGTTCTCAATTCTGTTCATTCTTTTTTCTTTATTCTGCTCTGAGGTAGTTATTTCCACTATTTGATCTTCCAGGTCACTTGTCCATTCTTCTGCCGCAGTTATTCTGCTATTGATTCCTTCTAGAGAATTTTAAATTTCATTTATTGTGTTGTTCATCATTGTTTGTTTGCTCTTTAGTTCTTCTAGGTCCTTGTTAAATGTTTCTTATATTTTCTCCATTCTGTTTCCAAGATTTTGGATCATCTTTACTATCATTACTCTGAATTCTTTTTCAGGTGGACTGCCTATTTCCTCTTCATTTGTTTGGTCTGGTGGGTTTTTACCTTGCTCCTTCATCTGCTGTATATTTCTCTGTCTTCCCGTCTTGCCTAACTTAGTGTGTTTGGGGTCTCCAGCCTGCAGGTTTGTAGTTCCCATTGTTTTTGGTGTCTGCCCCCAGTGGGTAAGGTTGGTTCAGTGGGTTGTGTAGGCTTCCTGGTGGAGGGGACTGGTGCCTGTGTTCTGGTGGATGAGGCTGGATCTTGTCTTTCTGGTGGTCAGGACCACGTCTGGTGTGTGTTTTGGGGATGTTTGTGAACTCAATATGATTTTAGGCAGCCTCTATTCTAATGGGTGGCGTTGTGTTCCTGTCTTGCTAGTTGTTTGGCGTGGGATGTCTAGTACTGGAGCTTGCTGGTTGTTGAGTGGAGCTGGGTGTAAGCATTGAGACGGAGGTCTCTGGGAGAGCTCTTGCCGATTGATATTATATTGATATCTTGCTGGGATATCTGTGGTGGTCCAGTGTCCTGAACTCGGCTCTCTCACTTCAGAGACTCAGGCCTGACCCCTGGCCAGAGCACCAAGACCCTGTGAGCCACATGGCTCTTTTGGGAAGTCTGAGGTCTTCTGCCAGCATTCAGTAGGTATTCTGTAGTATTTGTTCCACATGTAGATGTATTTTTCCGAGATCAAACGAGATCAGGCGTGTTCAGGATGGTATGGCGGTAGACTGTAGATGTATTTTTGATGTATTTGTGGGGAGGAAAGTGATCTCCATGTCTTACTCCTCCACCACCTTGAAGGTCCTCCATCTCTTTGTTTATTTTGGATAACAGTCCCTTATCAGGTATGTCTTTTGCAAATATTTTCTCCCAAACTGTGGCTTGTCTCCTCATTCTCCTTACATTGTCTTTTGCAAAGCAGTTTTTAATTTTAATGAAGTCCAGCTTATCAGTTACGTCTTTCATGGATTGTTCCTTCAGTGTTGTATTAAAAAAGTCATTGCTATGCTCAAGTCATGTAGATTTTCTCATATGTTATTTTCCAGGAGTTTTACAGTTTTGCATTTTACATTTAGCTCTGTGATCCATTTTGAGTTAACTTTTGTGAAGCGTGTAAGGTCTGTATCTAGGTTCATTTTTTTTTTGCACTGGATGTTCAGTTGTTCCAGCACTATTTGTTGAAGAGACTATCTTTGCTCCATCGTATAGCTTATGCTCCTTTGTCAAAGATCAGTTGATTATATTTATGGGGATCTATTTCTTGGCTGTCTGTTCTGTTCCACTGATCTATTTGTCTATTTTTTTGCCATCTATTTGTGTACACTGTCTTGATTACTGTAGCTTTACAGTAAGTCTTGAAGTTGGGTAGTGATAGTAGTTCATCATTTTCTCCTTGAATATCATATTGGCTGTTCTGGGTCTTTTGCTTATAATCCACTTTTCTTTTTTTTTCTTTTTTTTTTGCGGTACGCGGGCCTCTCACCACTGTGGCCCCTCCTGCTGTGGAGCACAAGGTCCGGACGCACAGGTCCAGCAGCCATGGCCCACAGGCCCAGATGCCCCGCGGTATGTGGGATCCTCCCAGACCGGGGCACGAACCCGCGTCTCCTGCATTGGCAGGCAGACTCCCAACCGCTGCACCACCAGGGAAGCCCTGTAATCCACTTTTGAGAGAGAAATGGGATTCTGTTAATAATAACCTCAGGATCTCCCTGGTGGTGCAGTGGTTGAGAATCTGTCTGCCAATGCATGGGAACACGGGTTTGATCCTTGGTCTGAGAAGATCCCACATGCAGTGGAGCAACTAAGCCCGTGCGCCACAACTACTGAGCCTGCACTCTAGAGCCCGCATGCCACAACTACCGAAGCCCATGTGCCTAGAGCCCGAGCTCCACAACAAGAGAAGCCACCGCAGTGAGAAGCCCGCACACTGCAACGAAGAGTAGCCCCCGCTCGCCGCAACTAGAGGAAGCCCGTGCGCAACAACAAAGACCCAAGGCAGTCATAAATAAATAAATAAACAGTAATAATAATAATAACCTCAGAATAACAGGTGTAAACTAGGACTGTCCTGAGCACACTGGGACAGGTAGTCACTTTGTCTATAATTGCCTTATTTCTAGGGCAATTCAAATCATCTTCTGCTATTTGGTCTTCATGTCACATAGTCTTTTTGATGAAGCCATCAGTGATTGTGGGAGGAAGACAGGGAAGAACCAGGAACATTGAGAGGTTTGTTAGCTTTCATCTTTGAGCATTAAAACTCCTAAACTTCAGGTACAAACTGTATGTCCTGTTGTTCTTGAATTTGGATCTGTTAAAATTTTCAGCAATGTTGTTGTTTCTTGAGGTGGTTTGAGTTAGAATATTCAGTGTGGTCATCAGGAGACAGTCATATACTAAAGAGTAGTCACAAAAAAGAAATTTACCAGTTTTTGCACCTCTTGAATAATGTGACTTGGATATTAAAATTTGGTATGGTTCAAAGAGGGACCAAATATTGTTAAATGGTTAACTGCCTTAATGTATCAAAGACTTTTTGGTGTGTAGGGAAAAATACACTTATAAATGTGAATGTTGTTGTGCTATACTATTTTTTCTGCAAAACTCCTTAAATTATATTTGTCGGATTAAATTCTTCCTTTATTCTAAAGCTTATTGTTTATGAAATTTACTATTTCTAGAATATATACATGAAGACCAAAATTCTGACACTTTAAGTAAAAACATGTATTCAGTTAAAACTTAATTGGTTATTGACACTATCTTGAGTATTTTAAAAAGTATGTTTCAGGCACATATAATGGTGTACGTAATTAGTGAATGTATATGAATGATGAATGTAACTTGTGAATTTAGTATCAAAATTAAGTAGAAGCTACATGAAACTTTACTCTAAAATTTTGTTAGTTCAATTTTTTGATGGCTCTAAAGAAACTCTTAAAATTCTTTTAGCTCTGTTTGATTTGTATGAGTGGAGAGAATTATCCTTTGGGATTTATTGCTGAGTATTTAACAGCGGAGAATTGTTGCTATTTTTCCTCAAGAAATTCATTTAATTGCTTCAGACAGTATGTTAACAGATTTTTGTTTCCTCTCAGGCTATGGCTTATGCTGTACCAGCCTAAGCTTTTCTCACTTCAGCTAATTAAGACTAATACCATTGTGTTCCTGCCACTCCAGTTCTAATTTAGCCTTTCCAAAAAGAATGCTGGTTAAGAAGTAAAGCTATAGATGACAGAGGATAAAAATAATTTTGTACTTCATTAACCATCAGTCTTTGTAGCTTCACTTCTGTTGTCTTAATGTGAGAAGAATCGTTAGTTAAAAAAAATTTGCTCTTCTGAGCTGTTTGTGGTATATCATGGAGCCATGCTAGTGTCAGAAATGGGTCTTTAGGACAGTTCTTAATACAATATGTGAAAAAATACCATAAAAAACATTACATTCAGTAAATACGTGCTGCATAAACATGCTAAAATGTTTTTGTTTTTATTAAAGAAAAGGCAAAATGGTCTTCTGTCAGGTTCAAGTAGGTAAAATGAACCTTGAGGTAAGGTTTAAGGTTACATTGGTCAACTGAGATCCTTCTAGTAACTATTTGTTCTTTAGACTTATTTAAAAAAATTTTATTGGAGTATAGTTGATTTAAAATATTGTGTTAGTTTTAGCTGTACTGCAAAGTGAATCAATTATACATATACATCTATCCACTCTTTTTTAGATTCTTTTCCCATATAGGTCATTACAGAGTATTGAGAAGAGTTCCCTGTGCTATGCAGTAGTTCCCTATTAGTTACCTATTTTATATATAGTAGTGTGTATATATCAATCCCAATCTCCCAATTTATCCCTCCCCCTTTCCCCACCTGGTAACCATAAGTTTATTTGTACATCTGTGACTCTGTTTCTGTTTTGTAAATAAGTTCATTTGTACCATTTTTTTGGATTCCACATATAAGTGATATCATATGATGTTTGTCTTTCTCTGTCTGACTTACTTCACTCAGTATGACAATCTCTAGGTTCATCCATGTTGCTGCAAATGACATTATTTTGTTCTTTTTTATGGCTGAGTAGTATTAAGACTTATTTTTTATTTTTTTTTCCTGTACGTGGGCCTCTCACTGTTGTGGCCTCTCCTGTTGCGGAGCACAGGCTCTGGAAGCGCAGGCTCAGCGGCCATGGCTCACGGGCCCAGCCCCTCCACGGCATGTGGGATCTTCCCGGACTGGGGCACGAACCCGTGTCCCCTGCATCAGCAGGCGGACTCTCAACCACTGCGCCACCAGGGAAGCCCTATTTTTTTTAATTTTTTAATTTTATTTTATTTATTTTGTTATATAGCAGGTTCTTATTAGTGATCAGTTTTATAAACATCAGTGTATACATGTCAATCCCAATCACCCAATTCAGCACACCACCATCCCCACCGCCCCCGCGGCTTTCCCCCCTTGGTGTCCATACATTTGTTCTCTACATCTGTGTCTCAACTTCTGCCCTGCATACTGGTTCATCTGTACCATTTTTCTAGGTTCCACATACATGCGTTCATATACGATATTTGTTTTTCTCTTTCTGACTTACTTCAGTATGTATGACAGTCTCTAGATACATCCATGTCACTACAAATGACCCAATTTTGTTCCTTTTTAGGCTGAGTAATATTCCATTGTTATATGTACCACATCTTCTTTATCCATGCATCTGTCGATGGGCATTTAAGTTGCTTCCATGACTTGGCTATTGTAAATAGTGCTGCAGTGAACATTGGGGTGCATGTGTCTTTTTGAATTATGGTTTTCTCTGGGTATATGCCCAGTAGGGATTGCTGGATCATATGGTAATTCTATTTTTAGTTTTTTAAGGAACCTCCATACTGTTCTCCATAGTGGCTGCATCAATTTACATTCCCACCAACAGTGCAAGAGGGTTCCCTTTTCTCCACACCCTCTCCAGCATTTGTTATTTGTAGGTTTTCTGATGATGCCCATCCTAACTGGTGTGAAGTGATACCTCATTGTAGTTTTGATTTGCATTTCTCTAATAATTAGGGATGTTGAACAGCTTTTCATATTCTTCTTGGCCATCTGTATGTCTTCTTTGGAGAAATGTCTATTTAGGTCTTCTGCCCATTGTTGGATTGGGTTGTTTGTTTAATATTGAGCTGCATGAGCTGTTTATATATTTTGGAGATTAATCCTTTGTCCGTAGATTCGTTTGCAAATATTTTCTCCCATTCTGAGGGTTGTCTTTTCGTCTTGTTTATGGTTTCCTTTGCTGTGCAAAAGCTTTTAAGTTTCATTAGGTCCCATTTGTTTATTTTTGTTTTTATTTCCATTGCTCTAAGAGGTGGATCAAAAAAGATCTTGCTGTGATTTATGTCAAAGAGTGTTCTTCCTATGTTTTCCTCTAAGAGTTTTATAGTGTCCGGTCTTACATTTAGGTCTCTTATCCATTTTGAGTTTATTTTTGTGTATGGTGTTAGGGAGTATTCTAATTTCCTTCTTTCACATGTACTGTCCAGTTTTCCCAGCACCACTTATTGAAGAGACTGTCTTTTCTCCATTGTATATCCTTGCCTCCTTTTTCATAGATTAATTGACCATAGGTGTGTGGGTTTATCTCTGGGCTTTCTATCTTGTTCCATTGATCTTTGTTTCTGTTTTTATGCCAGTACCATATTTTCTGGATTACTGTAGCTTTGTAGTATAGTCTGAAGTCAGGGAGTCTGATTCCTCCAGCTCCGTTTTTTTTTCCCACAAGACTGCTTTTGCTATTTGGGGTCTTTCATGTCTCCATACAAATTTTAAGATTATTTGTTCTAATTCTGTAAAAAATGCCATTGGTAATTTGATAGAGATTGCATTGAATCTGTATATTGCTTTGGGTAGTGTAGTCATTTTCACAATATTGACTTTTCCAATCCAAGAACATGGTATATCTCTCCATCTTTTGGTATCATCTTTACTTTCGTTCATCAGTGTCTTATAGTTTTCTGCATACAGGTCTTTTGTTTCCCTAGGAGGGTTTATTGCTAGGTATTTTATTCTTTTCGTTGCAATGGTAAATGGGAGTGTTCCCTTAATTTCTCTTTCAGAGTTTTCATCATTAGTGTATAGGAATGCAAGAGATTTCTGTGCATTAATTTTGTGTCCTGCTACTTTACCAAATTCATTGATTAGCTCTAGTAGTTTTCTAGTGGCCTTTTTAGGATTCTTTATGTATAGTATCATGTCATCTGCAAACAGTGACAGTTTTACTTCTTCTCTTCCAATTTGTATTCCTTTTATTTCTTTTTCTTCTCTGATTGCCATGACTAGGACTTCCAAAACTATGTTGAATAATAGTGGTGAGAGTGGACATCCTTGTCTTGTTCCTGATCTTAGAGGAAATGCTTTCAGTTTTTCACCATTGAGAATGAGGTTTGCTGTGGGTTTGTCATATATGGCCTTTATTATGTTTAGGTAAGTTCCCTCTATGCCTACTTTCTGGATGGTTTTTATCATAAATGGGTGTTGAATTTTGTTAGAAGCGTTTTCTGCATCTATTGAGATGATCATATGGTTTTCCTTCTTCAATTTGTTAATATCACATTGATTGATTTGCATATATTGAAGAATCCTTGCATCCCTGGGTAAATCCCACTTGATCATGGTGTATGATCCTTTTTATGTGTTGTTGGAGTCTGTTGGCTAGTTTTTTGTTGAGTATTTTTGCATGTATATTCATCAGTGATATTGGTCTGTAATTTTCTTTTTTTGTAGTATCTTTGTCTGGTTTTGGTATCAGAGTGATGGTGGCCTCATAGAATGAGTTTGGGAGTGTTCCTTCCTCTGCGATTTTTTGGAAGAGTTTGAGAAGGATGGGTGTTATCTCTTCTCTAAATGTTTCATAGAATTCATCTGTGAAGCCATCTGGTTCTGGACTTTTGTTTGTTGGAAGATTTTTAATCACAGTTTCAATTTCATTACTTGTGATTTGTCTGTTCATACTTTCTATTTCTTCCTGGTTCAGTCTTGGATGGTTATACCTTTGTAAGAATTTGTCCATTTCTTCCAGGTTGTCCATTTGATTGGCATAGAGTTGCTTGTAGTAGTCTCTTAGGATGCTTTGTATTTCTGTGGTTTCTGTTGTAACTTCTCCTTGTTCATTTCTAATTTTAGTGATTTGAGACCTCTCCCTCTTTTTCTTGATGTGTCTGGCTAATGGTTTATCAATTTTGTTTATCTTCTCAAAGAACCAGCTTTTAGTTTTATTGATCTTTGCTATTGTTTTCTTTGTTTCTATTTCATTTATTTCTGCTCTGATCTTGATGATTTCTTTCCTTCTGCTAACTTTGGGTTTTGTTTGTTCTTCTTTCTCTCGTTCCTTTAGGTTTAACGTTAGATTGTTTATTTGAGATTTTTCTTGTTTCTTGAAGTAGCCTCGTATTGCTGTAAACTTCTCTCTTAGAACTGCTTTTGGTGCATCCCATAGGTTTTGGATCGTCGTGTTTTCATTGTCATTTGTCTCTAGGTATTTTTTGATTTCCTCTTTGATTTTTTCAGTGATCTCTTGTTTATTTAGTAATGTATTGTTTAGCCTTCATGTGTTTGTGTTTTTATGTTTTTTTCCCTGTAATTGATTTCTAATCTCATAGCGTTGTGGTCATTAAAGATGCTTGATATGAGTTCAATTTTCTTAACTTTACTGAGGCTTGGTTTGTGACCCAAGATGTGATCTGTCCTGGAGAATGTTCCATCCGCACTTGAGAGGAAAGTGTAATCTGCGCTTTTTGGATGGAATGTCCTATAAATATCAATTAAATCTATCAGGTCTATGTGTCATTTAAATTGTGTTTCCTTATTAATTTTCTGTTTGGATGATCTGTCCATTGTTGTAAGTGAGGTGTTAAAGTCCCCCACTATTGTGTTACTGTCGATTTCCTCTTTTATAGCTGTTAGCAGTGGCCTTATGTATTGAGATGCTCCTATGTTGGGTGCATATATGTTTATAATTGTTATATCTTCTCCTTGGATTGATTCCTTGATCATTATGTAGTGTCCTTCCTTGTCTCTTGTAACATTCTTTATTTTAAAGTCTATTTTATCTCATATAAGTATAGCTACTGCAGCTTTCTTTTGATTTCCATTTGCATGGAATATCCTTTTCCATCCCCTCACTTTCAGTCTGTTGTGTCCCTAGGTCTGAAGTGAGTCTCTTGTAGACAGCATATATATGGTTCTCTTTTTGTATCCATTCAGCAAGCCTATGTCTTTTGATTGGAGCATTTAATCCATTCATGTTTAAGGTAATTATTGACATGTATGTACCTATGACCATTTTCTTAATTGTTTTGTTTTTGTTTTTGTAGGTCCTTTTGTTCTCTTGTGTTTCCCACTTAGAGAAGTTCCTTTAGCATTTGTTTTAGAGCTCGTTTGGTGGTGCTGAATTTTCTTAGCTTTTGCTTGTCTGTAAAGCTTTTGATTTCTCCGTCAAATCTGAATGAGATCCTTGCCGGGTAGAGTAATCTTGGTTGTAGGTTTTCCCTTTCATCACTTTAAGTATATCATGCCACTCCCTTCTGGGTTGTAGAGTTTGTACTAAGAAATCAGCTGTTAACCTTATGGGGATTCCCTTGTATGTTATTTGTCGTTTTTCCCTTGCTGCTTTCAATAATTTTTCTTTGTCTTTAATTTTTGTCAATTTGATTACTATGTGTCTCAGCATGTTTCTCCTCGGGTTTATCCTGTATGGGACTCTCTGCGCTTCCTGGACTTGGGTGGCTATTTCCTTTCCTATGTTAGGGAAGTTTTCGACTGTAGTCTCTTCAGATATTTTCTCGGGTCCTTTCTCTCTCTCTGTTCTCCTTCTTGGACCCCTGTTATGCGAATGTTGTTGCGTTTAATGTTGTCTCTTAGGCTGTCTTCATTTCTTTTCATTCTTTTTTCTTTATTCTGTTCCGAGGCAGTGAATTCCACCATTCTGTCTTCCAGGTCACTTATCCGTTCTTCTGCCTCAGATATTCTGCTGTTGATTCCTTCTAGTGTAGCTTTCATTTCAGTTATTGTATTGTTCATCTCTGTGTGTTTGTTCTTTAATTCTTCTAGGTCTTTGTTAAACATTTCTTGCATCTTCTCGATCTTTGCCTCCATTCTTTTTCCGAGGTCCTGGATCATCTTCACTATCGTTATTCTGAATTCTTTTTCTGGATGGTTGCCTGTCTCCACTTCATTTAGTTGTTTTTCTGGGGTTTTATCTTGTTCCTTCATCTGGTACCTATCCCTCTCCCTTTTTATCTTGTCTGTCTTTTTTTTTTTTTTTTTTTTTTGTGGTACGCGGGCCTCTCACTGTTGTGGCTCCTCCCGTTGTGGAGCACAGGCTCCAGACGCGCAGGCGCAGTGGCCATGGCTCATGGGCCCAGCCGCTCTATGGCATGTGGGATCTTCCCAGACCAGGATACGAAGCTGTTTCCCCTGCATCGGCAGGCAGACTCTCAACCACTGCGCCACCAGGGAAGCCCTGTCTGTCTTTCTTTGAATGTGGTTTTTGTTCCACAAGCTGCAGGGTTGTAGTTCTTTTTGCTTCTGCTGTCTGCCCTCTGATGGATGAGGCTATCTAAGAGGCTTGTGTAAGTTTCCTGATGGGAGGGACTAGTTGTGGGGTAGAGCTGACTGTTGCTCTGGTGGGCAAAGCTCAGTAAAAGTTTAATCTGCTTGACTGTTGATGAGTGGGGCTGGGTTCCCTCCCTGTTGGTTGTTTGGCTTGAGGCAACCCAACAGTGGAGCCTACCTGGGCTCTTTGGTGGGGCTAATGACAGACTCTTGGAGGGCCCTCACCAAGGAGTACTTCCCAGAACATCTGCTACCAGTGTCCTTGTCCCCACGGTGAGCCACAGCCACCCCCCTCCTCTGCAGGAGACCCTCCAACATTAGCAGGTAGGTCTGGTTCAATCTTCCCTGGGGTCACTGCTCCTTCCTCTGGGTCCTAATGCGCTCCCTACTTTGTGTGTGCCCTACAAGAGCGGGGTCTCTGTTTCCCCCAGTCCTGTCGAAGTCCTGCAGTCAATTCCCACTAGGCTTCAAAGTCTGATTCTCTAGGAATTCCGCCTCTCATTGCCAGACCCCCAGGTTGGGAAGCCTGACGTGGGGCTCAGAACCTTCACTCCAGTGGGTGGACTTCTGTGCTATAAGTGTTCTGCAGTCTGTGAGTCACCCACCCAGCAGTTATGGGATTTGATTTTATTGTGATTGCGCCCCTCCTACCGTCTCATGGTGGCTTCTTCTTTGTCTGTGGATATGGGGTGTCTTTTTTGGTGAGTTCCAATCTCTTCTTGTCGATGATTGTCCAGCAGCTAGTTGTGATTCTGGTGTTCTCGCAAGAGGGAGTGAGGGCACGTCCTTCTACTCCACCATCTTGGTTTCTCTCAGGTCAATCTTTTAGATGTATGATAAATGAAGGGATAGTTAGCATAGAAAATTGGTGATAATAAAGGAAAGATATATGAAATTATAGGTTTATTGCAGGTTGAATTGGTGAATTGAAATTTTTTTTGAACCTATACGATTTGGAATGGTTTATGTTGGGTTACATTTTTTTGCTCAAAGAATAGTTGGTTGGAAACATGCCACTTTAACAAATACTACTTTTTCTCCCATCTAAAAAGTTGTAATGGAGGTTTAGTGGTACATTGGCTTCCTAAAGACAACCTTTTAGGTATTTTGTTATGGATTTCTATAATACAGTATACTTGAGTACAATGAGATTTCATTTTGGAAATCTATACTATAATCTATAACCTCTACTTAAAGACTTACAACTAACCTATACTTTACCTAAAATTGTTGGGAAAAGATGTAATTAAATACTTTTACCTCATATGGAATCAGAAAGTTTAGAATTCATCATGCTTGAATATGTTAGTGATGGAAAACATTTTTAAAAAATAAGGTATGCTTAGCAATTTTATTCAGTTGGTAAATTCTAACGAATGTGTAATTTTTGTTTTGTTTCCTATACAGCATCGTTACTTATTCCTGCTGGTAAAACTCTTCCCACTTTTACCACAGCAGAACTGGTATGTATCTTATTTAAGAGATATATATATATATTTTTAATTTTTCTTTTCAGCTTTAAAACAGTTTGTCATTCTACAATGCAAAGCCTGAATAAGGACAAAATATAATCAGACAGTATATAGTATTAAATAGCATTTTCAGTATGGTATGGCAAAAATTGTGTTACGTCATTTCTGTCCCTACCAACTTTGTGGTATTACGTGCATTTAAAAATCTATTCTTTTCTTTTTTTTGAATTTTATTTATTTTTTTATACAGCACGTTCTTATTAGTCATCCATTTTATGCACATCAGTGTATACATGTCAATCCCAATCTCCCAATTCATCACACCCCCCACACCCCCCACCGCTTTCCCCCTTGGTGTCCATACATTTGTTCTCTACATCTGTGTGTCAATTTCTGCCCTGAAGACCAGTTCATCTGTACCATTTTTCTAGGTTACACATATATGCGTTAATATACGACATTTTTTTTTCTCTTTGTGACTTACTTCACTCTGTCTCAGAGTCTCTAGATTCATCCACGTCTCTATAAATGACCCAATTTCGTTCCTTTTTATGGCTGAGTAATAGTCCAGTGTATATATGTACCACATCTTCTTTATCCACTTGTCTGTCGATGGGCATTTAGGTTGCTTCCATGACCTGGCTATTGTAAATAGTGCTGCAGTGAACATTGGGGTGCATGTGTCTTTTTGAATTATGGTTTTCTCTGGGTATATGCCCAGTAGTGGGATTGCTGGGTCATATGGAAACTCTACTTTTAGTTTTTTAAGGAACCTCCGTACTGTTCTGCATAGTGGCTGTATCAATTTACATTCCCACCAACAGTGCAAGAGGGTTCCCTTTTCTCCACACCCTCTCCAGCATTTGTTGTTGGTAGGTTTTCTTTCCTTTTTTTTTTGCGGTACGTGGGCCTCTCACTGCTGTGGCCTCTCCCATTGCGGAGCACAGGCTCCAGACGTGCAGACTCAGTGGCCATGGCTCATGGACCCAGCCGCTCCACGGTACGCGGGATTCTCCCAGACCGGGGCATGAACCCACGTCCCCTGCATCGGCAGGCGGACTCTCAACCACTGCGCCACCAGGGAAGCCCGTTTGTAGGTTTTCTGATGATGCCAGTTCTAACTGGTGTGAGGTGTAGTTTTGATTTGCATTTCTCTAATAATTAATGACGTTAAGCAGCTTTTCATGTGCTTCGTGGGCATCTGTATGTCCTCTTTGGAGAAATGTCTATTTAGGTCTTCTGCCCATTTTTTGATTGGGTTGTTTGTTATTTTAATATTGAGCTGCAAGAGCCGTTTATATATTTTGGAGATTAATCCTTTGTCCATTGATTGATTTGCAAATATTTTTTCCCATTCTGAGGGTTGTCTTTTTGTCTTGTTTGTAGTTTGCTTTGCAAAAAGGTTTGAAGTTTCACTAGGTCCCATTTGTTTGTTTTTATTTCCATTACTCTAGGAGGTGGATCATAAAGGATCTTGCTTTAATTTTTGTCAAAGAGTGTTCTTCCTATGTTCTACTCTAAGAGTTTTATAGTGTCTGGTCTTACATTTTAGGTCTCGAATCATTTTGAGTTTATTTTTGTGTATGGTGTTAGGGAGTGTTCTAATTTCATTCTTTTACATGTAGCTGTCCAGTTTTCCCAGCACCACTTATTGAAGAGACTGTCTTTTCTCCATTGTATATCCTTGCCTCCTTTTTCATAGATTAGTTGACCATAGGTGTGTGGGTTTATCTCTGGGCTTTCTGTCCTGTTCCATTGATCTATATTTCTGTTTTTCTGCCAGTACCATATTGTCTTCATTACTGTAGCTTTGTAGTATAGTCTGAAGTCAGGGAGTCTGATTCCTCCAGCTCCGTTTTTTTCCCTCAAGACTGCTTTTGCTATTCGGGGTCTTTCATGTCTCCATACAAATTTTAAGATTTTTTATTCTAGTTCTGTAAAAAATGCTGTTGGTAATTTGATAAGTATTTCATTGATCTGTAGATTGCTTTGGGTAGTATAGTCATTTTCGCAATGTTGATTCTTCCAATCCAAGAACATGGTATATCTCTCCATCTGTTTCATCTTAAATTCCTTTCATAACTGTCTTAAAGTATTCTGCATACAGGTCTTTTGTCTCCTTAGGTAGGTTTATTCCTAGGTATTTGATTCTTTTTGTTGCAGTGGTAAATTGGAGTGTTTCCTTATTTCTCTTTCAGATTTTTCTTCATTAGTATATAGGAATGCAAGAGATTTCTGTGCATTAATTTTGTATCCTGCTACTTTACCGAATTCATTGATTAACTCTAGTAGTTTTCTGGTAGCATCCTTAGGATTCTTTATGTTTACTATCATGTCATCTGCAAACAGTGACAGCTTTACTTCTTCTTTTCTGATTTGGATTCCTTTTATTTCTTTTTCTTCCCTGATTGCTGTGGCTAAAACTTCCAAAACTATACTGAATAATAATGGTGAAAGTGGACAACTTTGTCTTGTTCCTGATCTTAAAGGAAATGCTTTCAGTTTTTCACCATTGAGAACAATGTTGGCTGTGGATTTGTCATATATGGTCTTTATTATGTTCAGGTAAGTTCCCTCTCTGCCTACTTTTTGGATGGTTTTTATCATAAATGGGTGTTGAATTTTGTCAAAAGCTTTTTCTGCATCTATTGAGATGATCATATGGTTTTTATTCTTTGTTAATATGGTGTATTGCATTGATTGATTTGCGTATATTGAAGAATCCTTGCATCCCTGGTATAAATCCCACTTGATCATCATGTATGATCCTTTTAATATGTTGTTGTATTCTGTGCTAGTATTTTGTTGAGGATTTTTGCATCTATATTCATCAGTGATATTGGTCTGTCATTTTCTTTTTTTTGTAGTATCTTTGTCTGGTTTTGGTATCAGGGTGATGGCGGCCTCATAGAATGAGTTTGGGAGTGTTCCTTCCTCTGCAGTTTTTTGGGAGAGTTTGAGAAGAATGGATGTTAGCTCTTCTCTGAATGTTTGATAGAATTCATCTGTGAAGCCATCTGGTTCTGGACTTTTGTTTGTTGGAAGATTTTTAATCACAGTTTCAATTTCAGTGCTTGTGATTGGTCTGTTCATATTTTCTATTTCTTCCTGGTTCAATCTTGGAAGGTTATACCTTTCTAAGAATTTGTCCATTTTTTCCAGGTTGTTCATTTTATTGGCATAGAGTTGCTTGTAGTCTCTTAGGATGCTTTGTATTTCTGTGGTGTCTGTTGTATCTTCTCCTTGTTCATTTCTAATTTTAGTGATATGAGTCCTCTCCCTCTTTTTCCATTTTTTTTTGCGGTACGCGGGCCTCTCACTGTTGTGGCCTCTCCCATGGCGGAGCACAGGCTCCGGATGTGCAGGCTCAGTGGCCATGGCTCACAGGCCCAGCCGCTCCGCGGCATGTGGGATCTTCCCAGACCGAGGCACGAACCCGCATCCCCTGCATTGGCAGGCGGACTCTCAACCGCTGCGCCACCAGGGAAGCCCTCCCTCTTTTTCCTGATGAGTCTGGCCAGTGGTTTATCAATTTTGTTTATCTTCTCAAAGAACCAGCTTTTAGTTTTATTGATCTTTGCTATTGTTTTCTTTGTTTCTATTTCATTTATTTCTGCTCTGATCTTGATGATTTCTTTCCTTCTGCTAACTTTGGGTTTTGTTTGTTCTTCTTTCTCTAGTTCCTTTAGTTGTAAGGTTAGATTGTTTTTTTGAGATTTTTCTTTTTCTTGAGGTAGGCTTGTATAGCATAAACTTCCCTCTTAGAACTGCTTTTTCTGCATCCCGTAGGTTTTGGATCATCTGTTTTCATTATCATTTGTCTCTAGTTATTTTTTGATTTCCTCTTTGATTTCTTCAGTGATCTCTTGTTTATTTAGTAATGTATTGTTTAGCCTCCATGTGTTTGTGTTTTTATGTTTTTTTTCCCCTGTAATTGATTTCTAATCTCATAGCGTTGTGGTCAGAAAAGATGCTTGATATGATTTCAGTTTTCTTAAATTTACTGAGGCTTGATTTGTGACCCAAGATGTGATCTGTCCTGGAGAATGTTCCATCTGCACTTGAGAGGAAAGTGTAATCTGTCATTTTTGGATGGAATGTCCTATAAATATCAATTAAATCTATCAGGTCTATTGTGTCATTTAAAGCTTGTGTTTCCATATTAATTTTCTGTTTGGATGATCTGTCCATTGTTGTAAGTGAGGTGTTAAAGTCCCCCACTATTATTGTGTTACTGTCGATTTCCACTTTTAGAGCTGTTAGCAGTGGCCTTATGTATTGAGGTGCTCCTATGTTGGGTGCATATTGTAAGGCCAACTGGCCCAAGGCAGGGGAATACAATCAGATTCACAGGTTGCATCAGAATGAAATTCTCCGGACCACCCAGTTCCAGAAACTTCCCTGGAGACATTCAGGACCACCCAGTTCCAGAAACTGCCCTGGAGCCATTCGGGACCACCCAGTTCCAGAAACTGACCTGGGGACTTTGAACCCAGCCCAGCCTTCCCGCCTTTCGAGGGGCGGGACTAACGGTCCCCCAGGATACCCGAAAAGACCACCAAATAAGGAATACCCTGCACCCTCCCAGATTCACCACACCCCTTTCGCTTCTTCCCCTATAAAATCTTGCCCAACCCTTGCCCAGGTGCGACTTCTCTGGCCCCTTTCTCTCGGACCAGTGAACCTCGCCCGGGAGCGCTCCCTAATAAAGCTCACTTGAAGCTTTCCTCTGTTTCGCGGTGCTGTTTGTTAAGATCCGACCTTACACATATATGTTTATAATTGTTATATCTTCTCCTTGGATTGATCCCTTGATCATTATGTAGTGTCCTTCCTTGTCTCTTATAACATTCTTTATTTTAAAGTCTGTTTTATCTGCTGTGAGTGTAGCTACTCCAGCTTTCTTTTTATTTCCGTTTGCGTGGAATATTTTTCCATCCCCTCACTTTCAGTCTGTATGTGTCCCTAAGGTCTGAAGTGGGTCTCTTGTAGACAGCGTATATATGTGTCTCATTTTTGTATCCATTCAGCAAGGCTGTGTCTTTTGGGTGGAGCATTTAATCCATTCATGTTTAATTACCGATATGTATGTTCCTATTACTATTTTCTTAATTGTTTTGGGTTTGGTTTTTAGGTCTTTTTCTTCTCTTGTGTTTCCCACTTAGAGAATTTCCTTTAGCATTTGTTTTAGAGCTCGTTTGGTGGTGCTGAATTCTCTTAGCTTTTGCTTGTCTGTAAAGCTTTTGATTTCTCCTTCAAATCTGAATGAGATCCTTGCCGGGTAGAGTAATCTTGGTTGTAAGTATTCCCTTTCATCACTTTAAGTATATCATGCCACTCCCTTCTGGGTTGTAGAGTTTGTACTGAGAAATCAGCTGTTAACCTTGTGGGAGTTCCCTTGTATGTTGTTTGTTGTTTTTCCCTTGCTGCTTTCAGTAATTTTTCTTTGTCTTTAATTTTTGCCAATTTGATTACTGTGTGTCTCGGTGTGTTTCTCCTTGCGTTTATCCTGTATGGGACTCTCTGCACTTCCTGGACTTGGGTGGCTATTTCCTTTCCCATGTTAGGGAAGTTTTCGACTGTAGTCTCTTCAGATATTTTCTCGGGTCCTTTCTCTCTCTCTGTTCTCCTTCTTGGACCCCTGTTATGCGAATGTTGTTGCGTTTAATGTTGTCTCTTAGGCTGTCTTCATTTCTTTTCATTCTTTTTTCTTTATTCTGTTCCGAGGCAGTGAATTCCACCATTCTGTCTTCCAGGTCACTTACCCGTTCTTCTGCCTCAGTTTTTCTGCTATTGATTCCTTTTAGTGTATTTTTCATTTCAGTTATTGTGTTGTTCATCTCTGTTTGTTTATTCTTTAATTCTTCTAGATCTTTGTTAAACATTTCTTGCATCTTTTCGATCTTTGCCTCCATTCTTTTTCTGAGGTTCTGGATCATCTTCACTATCATTATTCTGAATTCTTTTTCTGGATGGTTGCCTGTCTCCACTTTATTTAGTTGTTTTTCTGGGGTTTTATCTTGTTCCTTCATCTGGTACATAGCCCTCTGCCTTTTCATCTTGTCTACCTTACTGTGAATATGGTTATTGTTCCTTAGGCTGCAGGATTGTAGTTCTTCTTGCTTCTGCTGTCTGCCCTCTGGTGCATGAGGCTATCTAAGAGGCTTGTGCAAGCTTCCTGATGGGAGGGACTGGTGGTGGGTAGAGCTGGGTGTTGCTGTGGTGTGCAGAGCTCAGTAAAAGTTTAATCCACTTGTCTGCTAATGGGTGGGGCTGTGTTCCCTCCCTCTTGGTTGTTTGGCCTGAGGCAACCCAACTTTGGAGACTTCCCAGGCTCTTTGGTGGGGCTAATGGCGGACTCTGGGAGGGCTCATGCCAAGGAGTACTTCCCAGAACGTCTGCTACCAGTGTCCTTGTCCCCATGGTGAGCCACAGCCACCACCTGTCTCTGCAGGAGACCCTCCAACACTAACAGGTAGGTCTGGTTCTGTCTCGTATGCGGTCACTGCTCCTTCCCCTGGGTCCCAACATGCACACTACTTTGTGTTTGCCCTCCAAGTGTGGAGTCTCTGTTTCCCCCAGTCCTGTCAAAGTCCTGCAATCAATTCCCGCTAGCCTTCCAAGTGTGATTCTCTAGGAATTCCTCCTCCTGTTGCCGGACCCCCAGATTGGGAAGCCTGATGTGGGGCTCAGAACCTTCACTCCAGGGGGTGGACTTCTGTGGTCTAAGTGTTCTCCAGTTTGTGAGTCACCCAGCCTGCAGTTATGGGATTTGATTTTATTGTGATTGTGCTCCTCCTGCCGTCTCATTGTGGCTTCTCCTGTGTCTTTGGGTGTGGGATATCTTTTTTGGTGAGTTCCAGTGTCTTCCTGTCGATGATTGTTCAGCAGTTAGTTGTGTTTCTGGTGTTGTTGCAAGGGGGACTGAGAGCACGTCCTTCTATTCTGCCATCTTGAACCAATATCTAAGATATATTTTAACAGAGATGCCCCAGTTTTAGTGAATGGTGGCAGAAGGCTGGGCAGAGATGTAATTTGTAATCCTCCTGTTGAATGAGAAAAGATGTGGTAAGGGATGAGGAGATAGAAACAGCTCCTATAACATAGGTGTTGCAAAAATTCAGGAGTTCCAGAATTAATATTTTCTTACCAACTTTTCCTGTCTTCCAGAGCAGTTGTTAGCATCTGCCAAGACTGTGCCTACAAGGTTACGAAATTTCCTAACTACATTGTATGGAGTTTTAATACACTGTATAATGTTACATACTTGGTGGATCCTAAATAGATGATTTTGATACGAATGTTTTTCTGATTTTTTTTCCCCTAGGGTTGAGGCACATCATAATTCTTCCTTTTATTTAAGTGGAATATTTTGGTTATTTTTTTACCATTGTATAATAGAGGTTAGATTTCCTCCCCCCCGGGATTTGGGGGCAGAAGATAAAATTAAAACTTATATATAGAAAATTGAGTACTTTTTAGGTGGGGCAAAATAGAACTTTTTCTCTGTTACCTTTCTTTGAAGGTAAAACGTGATATATAAAGTTTTTCATTTTCTTTCAGCCCATGAGCTTCCTTTCTAGGGTACAGGATTTTAGTAGGCCATTTATTTCTATTTCTTCATTAAGAACAAACAAAAAGTATAGCCCTTACTAGGATTTTTGGGAAGAATGGTGCTGGTTTTGATATGAAACCAGTGAAGAAATATCTCTGCCTTTGAAATTCTTGGCAATACCTTTTCTCCTCATTAAAGAAATAATATACTTCTAAAGAGTAAAACCAAACAAATTTATAAAGTAAAAAGTGATAGAGCCCTGTAGTATTATAACCCAAAGATAACTGTTTTAACTGTATGATGTATATCCATTTAGACTTCTTTCATTAAAGAAAGTTAACCTTAATTTTCAGGGTAAAAGCAGGATCATTCTCTGTACTGTTTCCGTAATTTTTTTTTAAACTTAGTAATATAGATGGACTGTTTTCAATGCCAGTTAAATATTGATTAGCCTTAGTGGATGTATCAAGTTTAATTAACCAGTCTTTTGTTTATGGACATTTAAATTCTTGCTAGTGTTTTTCTAATATAGCATTCCAGTGATTACACTTGTAGATATGTCTTGGTGTATTTGTGTGATAATCAGGTAATCACGATAAATTCCTAGAAGTAGAATTTCTGGGTCAAAGATTATGCATGTTTTCAGTTTTCGTATATGTTACAAAATTGGCCTCTGAAAGGATTGTACCATATACACTCATAAGCAGTGGTCTGAGAGAACTGATTTTTATCACATCCTTACCAACATTGGCTATTATTAATCAATCTTTTAAATTTTTGCAGGTCTAGTAGGCAAAAACTTTTTTTGTCTTTTCATTTAGTATTAAAAATGTAAAACCCTACGGTTTAATTATTCCAAAATAAAAATTATACACTGTTGTGTTATCTGTTTTAAAATAACATTAGTGATCAACTTACAGACTAGAGGACTCCTATAAACAGCTGTGGTTCTTAAAATATCTGGGTATCAGTGGCCCACGCAAAGCTGTGTTGTGGGCAAGTTTTATGAGTCAGTGTTCATGTTATTTATGAAGCCTTACTGACTTCATTGCTAATAGCCATAGAACAGAATTCCTTTTATTTTATTTTATGTATTTTTTATTTTTTTGCGGTACACGGGCCTCTCACCGCCGCGGCCTCTTCCGTTGCGGAGCACAGGCTCTGGACGCGCAGGCTCAGCGGCCATGGCTCACGGCCCCAGCCGCTCGGCAGCATGTGGGATCCTCCCGGACCGGGGCACGAACCCGTGTCCCCTGCATCGGCAGGCAGACTCTCAACCACTGCGCCACCAGGGAAGCCCAGAATTCCTTTTATTTTTAATGAGATGATCTAAATCAAATATTAAAAAGTTGTTTTATTCAGAGAACTCAGCCCTAATGTTAAGTGCTACTATTGTCCTGTTGACCTTAGTCAGATTTTTTTTATCCTCCGTAAGATCAGGAAAAAAAGGTTCAAGTAAAGGCTTTTTCTAACTTTCTAATATGAAATTTTCATATCTAGGGCACCTCAAACTCCAGTGCAAACTTTACTTTTCCTGGTTATCCTGTTCATGTACCAGCAGGTGTGACATTACAGACGGCATCTGGTAAGAGTATAGTTTAAAAATATTTTGTTTTTAGCTTTGGTACTAACTTCTGGGTCTTAACTTTAATGATTTTAAATAAACTGTATACCACAAGTTATTGAAGTTATAGGAACTTTTAATAAAACTTATTTAAAAATAATAAATGGTCGTTTTTATTGTTATGGAAGCAGTCTACCACGAAATACACTAAGCCTGTCTACTAAGGCAGGTACTAAGCTTGTCCTATATTTCACTTCCAGTTCTCATCCCAACATTGTGTAAGATGCTTTATATAGGTTTTCTCTAATTCAAGTCAGTTACCTGAATTTTGACACACATGTGTCCCGGCTAGCTTTAATCAAGAAAATCTAAAGATTAGATTTATCAACCTTTGCCTCCTTTCTTATTGGAGATTGTATAAGAATATTTGAAAAATTTGGAGATTAACCTCTGCTTTTCAAAGAACTGTTTCTTCATTTGAAAGAGAATCATATCTATTTTTTGGGTTGTTACAGAGTTTAAGCAAGCACCTGACTCAATGCTCAAAAAATAAATTTCTTCTTTCTTCTGGTTAGTATTATTTTAAAGGAAAGAGGGGGGAAATTTGATACCTTTTGAAATTATTAAACCCTTTTTGGATGTCCTTGTCTTATAGTTGTTATGTGGTATCTTACATCTTAACTATATGAAATACATTCTCCATGGTTAGGTTTCTTAAAATCCCAATTTGGGTTGTTAACACTGTAATTTATTAAACAATGGGAGAGGTTCATGGAATAAATATTGGTAGCCTGTATGTGTCTCAAAATGTGCCATATAAGCAATAGTGGGAAATGGCTAGAGTTAAAGCAAGATATATTTAATTTTAAAAAATAAGAGTAATATATATTTATTATAGAAAACACAAAAAATCTGAAAAATAAAAGGAAAACTCCTAGAGGTAACCACTATTAACATATTGACGTATTTCCTCCCAGCCTCCTGTGCATGAGATTTTTTTTTTAGGAAATTTAAAGGAAATTAGGATTCTGTTATACTTATAGTTTTGTTTTCTTCTTTTTTTTTTTCTTCTTCTTTTTAAGGTTACCTTTATAAAGTTAATGTACCAATTATGGTGACACAGACTTCTGGAAGAGCAAGTATTCTTCAGCATCCGTTTCAGCAAGTATTTCAGCAGCTTGGGCAGCCTTCAATAATACAGACCAGTATTCCACAATTAAACCCGTGGTGTCTTCAAGTAACTACTGAAAAATCACAGAGAATGGAAACTGTGCTCCAACAACCTGTAGTTCTTCGTTCTGGGACAGTGGATAGGAAACGTTTAGAAAATGCTACTGGTGATACTCTTTTACATCCTGGAAATCAGCATAAAATCATGTCTGAAGCTTTACTGAGTCAGCCGGAAAACTCTCAGTATATCAGCCTTTCAGGTGTTGTATTTCCTCCACAGCTCTCTCAAATGGATTCTAATGTGGAGCCAGTGCTCGGTGTTTCAGCTAGCATGACTCAAAATCTGCATGGTGGGCCCCTGTCCACAGGCCCTCATGGGGCTCAGCACCAGCACACGCCTGATGTTCAGCTTCGTGTTCTTAAAGATAGGATATGTGGATGGGATTCTGTAAAGCAGCCAAGAAATACAGAGGAGCCCAGCAGCCTGCCTGTCTCAAAGAAGGTAGTTCTATGTTCAATTTAATGGAATTAGGAGATAAACAGTAGCCAGTGATTAGATGTCCTGAGTGTTTTTTTTTAAACTGTAAGGTTACTCAAAAGCATGTTTTGTTTTTCCCTTTAGAAGATTCTTTCTTTATTATTTTTAGTATAACTATCAGTTTTTAAATGTATTCATGCTCAGCATTTCTAAACTTTTAGTTTCAATTAATGAATTAGAATATTTCTTTAAAGAAAATGCATTTGTTTTAAGGTAATCCATTTACCTCTCCCTTACATTGTGAGAATTGTTTTTTGTCTGCAGATAAAATTTAAGATTCAGAAATGCATTCTAGTAATTAAATGAGTGTTTTGAGGTAATTCATTGTCATACTTAATATACAAAAGAGGTTCAAAGTATTTTTTTTCTTGCTCTACCTAATTTTCCTAAACTCCCATATGAAAGTTTTCTCTACATGAGGAATTATCTTGCTAGTAAATACTTTGTTTCTCCGTTTGCTAAAATACTAGTTAACTTAATTTCTTTTGGAATTCAAACCACTAAAAAATAGCTCCTAATTAGCCTTCCATATTAAAAATAGGTTTACATTATTAATTTCCAAGGAATTCATAGTGATGGCAGAAAGATTCATGGAGAATTTCACATGGTAAAATTTAAAAATCTTGCATTATCTTTTTACAAATGTAAAATTATGTCTTACAGCTAACTCCATTTATACAATTTAGTGACATATGACAAATAAAGGTTTGTGTCTCTAGCTAATGGTTTAGTGGTCCTTTAGAACCGCTGTACAAATCTGTAGCATTGTAGTAGGTAAGTGTCACCTTAACATTTTTCTAGGTAGAAGGGGAAGGTACAGGGTACAGTGAAGGATAATGAACAAAGAATATGTCTATCAGAAACCATTTGACTTGTTTTAGAATATTTCAGATGTTTGATGAAGCCTGTTCAAAATCTTTTAGCAAGTCTGTTTTTGGTTTAGTTTGGTATAATGTATTAAGGTTAAAATGTTTATTGAGTGTTCATTATATTTTTCACATAATATATAAAATTAAGAAATGGAGGATAAACTCATAATTATGAAACATTTGGTTTTGAGGGAAAATAACTGTAAAATAAGCGTTTGTTTTTATCACTTGGAATATAACTTTTAGAGGCATTTTTCTCCTGCACTCTGTATGAACTTTGAAGATTTCTGGTGTGATGATTCAAGGACTTATTCTACTTACTTATTAGATGTCACATTGTACTTTGTTCTGATATGGGGAAGTAGATTAGTTAAGGGAGATTAAGGATTGTTTAGGGGTTAGTGGTTAAGAGTTTAAGCTTTAAAGCCACAATAGGTTCAAATTCTAGATTTACCACTTACAAGCAAGCTAGGTAATGTTGCTTTCTGAAATTCAGTCATAAGTCTGTAAACTGGGCATTAAACCAAGCTCATAATGTTTAGAATTATCAGAGATGTATAGAGTTTTTGATAGCTCTGTCACCATAATAAGCTTTAGATTAGTGCTATTATGCTTTATGGGCATGTGATATATTAGATAACTTTTCATATAACTTGTTGCTTGGTTTTAAAATCTATGTTTAAAACACAAACATCCAAACAGTCAAAAGAATTTAATTTATAACATTTTAAAAAACTTACTGTAGGTTAACTTAAAATAGTAATCTGGTAAAGTTTATGCTGATTGAATTTTCAGAAAATTTTATAAATAGCTCTCTATAAGTAGCTTTTCAGAAATTCTTATTGCTTAAAGCAAGTTACAATTAGCCCTACTTATTTACTTTTCCTGTGTAGACTGCCAGAGATCTTAAGTTTTTATGTAGGTTTAGCATTATTACTGTTTCATAAAATATATTCCTGACAATTTTTGACGTGTTCCTATTTTAAAGTGCATATTACTATGTTAAGTTTTTCCTCAGTGTAGGAATTTTGTTTGCTAATCTTATAATGCTATAGAAAATTAGAAACTCAGGTCTTCATTGGAACTGCAAAAAGTAGGAGCAGAAGGAGAGAAACGGGTAGGGTGGTGTATCTTCTCCAGCTCCTTTTTATTTCTTGCTGGCTCTCCCCACCATCTTCATTGCCCTCTCTCCCAAATATTATCATTTCTGCTACCTTCTCTTTTAATTATTTACCTTTCTGACTGCTTCCTCTTATCTCCTTTGTGAGCTCCTCTTTATCTGACCTTGCTGTTTCCTAAGGTTCTAGCCTCAGCCCATTTCTCTTCTTACTTCATGTTTTTCCTGGGCAATCTCATGCATTATCGTGGTTTTTAACTATGACCTGCTTGTTGATGACTGCATTTTCAGCCCAGTTATTCCCTTGAGCTTCATTCTCATGTCTGTTTCCTTTCTAGACAGCTCTCCCTGAATGTTATAATAAGTCATTGTTTCCTCATCAGAGATACTGCATAGTACCACTGCCCACCTGGTCTCCCAAGCTAAAGACTACAATGACTTTTTGGCCCCCTTTCCCCCTCATCCTCCTTATGTCATGTGCTTTTGAGAATTATTATTATTATTTTAATTATTATTAGTTTTTTTGTGGTACGCGGGCCTCTCACTGTTGTGGCCTCTCCCATGGCGGAGCACAGGCTCTGGACGCGCAGGCTCAGCGGCCATGGCTCACGGGCCCAGGCGCTCCGCGGCATGTGGGACCTTCCCGGACCAGGGCACGAACCCGTGTCCCCTGCATCGGCAGGCGGACTCTCAACCACTGAGCCACTAGGGAAGCCTGAGAATTATTTTTATTTATTTATTTTAGGCCACGCCATGTGGTATGTGGGATCCCAGTTCCCCAACCAGGGATCGAACCTGTGCCCCCTACACTGGGAGTGCAGAGTCTTAACCACTGGACTGCCAGGGAAGTCCTTTAGAAATTATTTTAAAAATTGAAAAAAAAATTTGTAAAGTATATACAGTGGACCCTTGAGCAGTGCAAGGGTTAGGGACACTGAGCTCCACGCAGTCAAAAATCTGCATCTGACTTTATAGTTAACCCTCTGTATCCGTGATTCCGCATCCACGGATTCAACCAGTCACAGACCTTGTAGTATGTATTTATTGAAAACAATCCACGTATAAATGGACCTGCGCATTTCAAACCCATGTTGTTCAAGGGACCTCGGTATAACATAAAATTTACCATTTTAACCATTTTTAGGTGTACAGTTCAATGGCATTAAGCATGTTCACATTATTGTGCAACCATCACTACTATCCATCTCTAGAACTTTCTAATCATCCCAAACTGAAATTCTGTACCCTTTTTTATCCCCTCCATTCAGCTCCTGGTAACTTCTACTTTTTGTTTCTATAAATTTGACTACTACTAGGTACCTCGTGAGTGGTATCATACAATATTTGTACTTTTGTGACTGGCTTAGTTTGCTTAGCACATTTTCAAGGGTCATTCATGTAGCATATATGGGGATTTCATTCCTTTTAAAGGCTGAATCATATAACTTTTGACAACTTTTAAAACCAAATATTTCTGGGATCTTTTTCCTCTTCTCCATCCCTATTGCCATTGCCCTAATTGTCTCTCAATTGGGACAATATAGTTTCTAACTAATTTATTAGCCTGTAGTCTCTGCTGGTTCTTACTCCACTCCTTCCAGTCCATCCATCCTAGAGGTTAAAGCCTTCAGGGATCAGAAATGTTTTGAATTCCTTCTCTATCCCTTAATAACTACATGACTTGGGCAAGCTACTATTTCCTCGTTTGTAAAATAAAGATCCTAGTAGCTACCATAGAATTGTGGTGGTGGGAGGATTATGTGAGATAATCAGCGTGAAGTGCTCAGCAGTATACTGCCTAGCATATGGTAAGAGCTCAGTGAGTATTAGCTATGACCTCTGCTCCTCATGGCTACCATAGATTTACTCAGCATGCAGCCTGCTTAACATGTCGCTGACTGCCTATCAGCTACAGGATAAAATTGAAGCTCCTTGAAAAAAAAATTAATAAACAGAAATCTCAATTAAATAGAGTTGGGAGACCTGAGGGGGGCATTCTCACGCCCTGTGACAATAGCAGAGCCCAACTAGAAGACTCCGCTTCTATCCTGACAACAACTTAACCAATGAAGAGCTGTGGACTCTGTTTACTGTAGCCCTCCCAACTTCCTTTTCTTCTCTATATAAGCTTCCTTCCTTCGAGGGGACTTGCATGTGGCTCGCCATGGTTGCACACCCCACATTTCTGCTGATCCTGAATAAACCTATCTTTGCCTGAGAAATATCTGGCAGTCTGTTTTTTTTTAGGTCAGTATTCTTAATGTGGCATACGAGGACCTCCATGTTCTTTTTTGGCCAGAGTTTCTCATTTGCTCTTTATTTCATGCCTACTACTTTATTGGTAACAACAAACTGTGAGCAATGATCTGTGTTAACCGCAAGAAAGGATGGCGGCAGAAAAGCCAGGCACAAAGCAGAGGGGATAACGAAAGCAAAGAGAGGCAGGAGACAACAAAGTTAATTCCTACTTACCCATTTATTTCTTCCTCCAGAAATCTTACTTAATACCTTTCTATCTGCCCTCTCCCCTTTCATTATTAGGTTGGATGTATCTCTTCTGTGTTATCATAGCACCTTATGTGTGTATCTGTCATAATGTAGTTAAGAGATGCATTAAAATGTCCTGTGTGCATTGAGAGGTACATTTTATTAATCTTTGTATACCCAACACCTAAGAATACACACACACACACACACACATATATATTCATATATATATTCTCTTTAAAAGAAGAGGATCTATGACTAGTTTACTTGGCTCAATAGTTCTCAACTCTGGCTAAATATTAGAATTATTGGGGCATTAAAAAAATGTTCAAGTCTGGCCCAAGGGATATGGATCTAATTGGTCTGGAGTGCGGTCCACTTACTATTGTTGGAGTTTTCTGAGGTGATTGTAATACATAGTTAAGATTAAGAACGACTGATCTAGCTAAATATCAATTTATGAATGAAAAATGGATGGAGTGAGGGGATTAGAGAATATATAACTTTAAGAGCTTTTATTTTCCAATCCATTCTGATACTCTTCTAAAAGATAAAATATCATACCAATAGTTATTTGAATTCATGATTCAGTTAATTGAGCACATAATTTTTGAGTCACTGTATGCTACTTCTAAATGAATATCTCTAAATCAGATTTTTAAACCAGGTATGTGACATTTTTATTTCTTTAGAGGAAAAAAACCAATTTAACAAGATACATGACATTTTTATTTCTTTAGAGGAAAAAAGCCAATTTAACAAGATACTTTTTTTTTGTATTTGTCAGAATATGTTGAGGTATATTTCATCCCAAATAAGAGTAGAGTGGCATGGGATGCTACTTACATGGTTAGGTAATATATAATCATTATTGCCATTATGTTGTGGGAGATAGCTGGATTAAGTTTCTGTTAAGAATTAAAGATGTTCCCTTCCATTATGATTATAGGCAACTGAATTTCACATAGTTTAGTTTGAAAATGTGAAGAGAAAATATGTTATAGCTTAGGCTTCTCCTGTTTTATCTTTATTCCCACATATGCGTATGAAGTTGTATCAGTCCTTACCAACCATTAGAAAAATATTGTCCTTTCATTAGGGGAAAGCTTAAGTTGAAAAGGTTGGAAGCTGTATTTGGCAAATAAAGCTTTATCTTGAAGCGTCCTATGCATTTGCTCATTGTACTGCCCAGCCACAGAAGCTGTATGCAATTGAAAAGACCTTGGGTGAAGCTGAGAATCTTGGAAATCATTGAGCTGGTTTGTTTAGAGCAGAGAAAGAAAACTAAAGCAGTGCTTCTGTCAGATGACGTCATCTGCACTAGAACTGTTGACATTTCTTCACGTTCAGCGAGAACTCATAGAAGAATCAGCAGTGACTTTTCTTTAACATTCAGCAGGATAAAAATACCAGTACTTCTCAGGGCAGCCGACATCTGATTTTAATCATGTTTGCACATTGGCACAGTAAAAAATTCCTGTGTTGTGAGACCTTTTTTTGAAACTGGAAACTGACATCTTTGTAATAATGAAGTTTTTATAGATTAACAGAATTTGGTACTCTCTGTACTGATGGAGCCCTGAGATGCTTGGCAACACATGGTTTTGCTGCTTCAGTGGAGAGAGTATTTCAATGTCTGTTTCAGCACATGGCATACCTTAGTGCTGAGACCCAGCCAATAATTCTAAAAGAAGTTTTGTCGGCTGCCGTGACACTCAAATGCATTCGAATTTAATTGAATTATTAAATTTTCCAATTTAATGATTTAAATTGATTTAATGATTTCCAATTTAATTTCCAGTCATTATCTTTTCCAAGACATTTGTCAAAAAGTGTGGGGAAAATGTTCTATTCTTTTTTATGCAGATTTTTTATGGCTTTTCAAAGGACAGTACTTGAAGCCCTTAATTGATCCTTGGGGAGACATTAACTATTGTTGAGAGACAGTGGAAACCTCCTAATAACAATTTGACTTGGAGGAGTTCATTGATCTATGTAGTGGATGTTTGCCATATGAAAGGCTTAAATCTTCCTATTCATGGGCCTGTGGTATCAATTATGGATGTTGCTGCAAAACTGCCTGCTATTTTGGTTAAACTACCACCTTGGAAAAGGAGATTGGAGTCAGATAATCATATGAACTTTCTCATGCTTGGTGGAAGTGCTTCTGAAGAAAGAAGTTGAGAGTGACGAAACTCTTTTGCAGTTATTGATATTAAATTTGGATTTGTAATCTTACTCTTTTCCCAGAATAAAGAGGACCTCACTGATATAGGTAAAATAAGATGATGCTACGTGAATTCAATTACAAGACTCCTGGAATCTTTAATATTCCTTAATAAGCTTATACTAATCTGGTAAAGTACCATGGGAGCGCTGATTCATTTTGTAACAAAAGATCTTGCGGTTTAAGGTTTTCAGTACTTGTTGCTATTAACATGAAAAGCCAATTCCAACATGTGATTAGGCCCATGACTAACCTTACCATAATTTACTTTTCACCCAATCAGATTTATTGGGGTAGTATCTACATACAGTAAAGTTCACCTTTATTTAGGTGTACAGTTTTTAGATGTACTTATGAATTTTGTCAAAACACTTGGAGTTATATAACCAGTATCACAGTTGAGATACAGAACATTTCCATCACCCCAAAGAGGTCCCTTAGGCCCCTGTGTAGCCAATACCCTCCCTTCACATCTGGTCCCTGGCACTCACTGATGTGTTTTCTTTTGGTATAGGCTTGCCTTTTTCAGAATGTCAAACAAATGGAACCATGCATTATGTAACTTTAATATGATATATTCGCAATTCATTCATGTTTTTGCATATGTTAGTGTATTCCCTTGTGCCACAATTTGGTTATCCATTCACCATTTGGACATTTGGATGTTTCCAGTTTGGGCATTTGTGAACGAATCCCCTAAAAACATTCATGTGTGGGCTTGTGGGTTTCCTCCCTTCCTTTCTCTCTCGCTCCCTCCCTTCCTTCCTTTTTGGTGTGGACTTAGGTTTTCTTTACTTTTGAGTAAATACCTAGGAGTGGGATTTCTAGGTCATATGATACCTGTATGCTTATAAGAAACTGCCAAACTCATTTCCAAAGTGGCTGTATTCCCAGCAGCAGTGTATGGTGGAATGCAAATTTCTGCTCCCAGTGGGTAAGAGTTGTAGTTGCTTCATGTCCTTGCTATTTAACGCTGTCTTTAGGAGAGGAGAATTTTGTGATTTTGATGAAGTCTAATTTATTCTTTTTTCCTTTTGATTTCTGCTAATGTGTCTTATCTAACCAAAGGTTGTGAAGATCATTGAATGCTTCTAAAAACTTTATGGATTTTACATTTAGGACTGTGATCCGTTTTTGAGTTAATTTTTGTGTATAGTGCAAGGTTAGGGTTTAGGTGTTTTTTTTTTTGCATATGGATATTCAGTTGTTTTAGCATTATTTGTTAAAAAGACTAGCCTGTCTCCATTGAGTTGCCTAAATCACATTGAGTGTTTAAAGCACGTTCACCTTTAATGAAAATCAGTTATAATGTATGTTGGTTTATATCTGGACTTCCACTCTGTTTCATTAATTCATGTGTCTGTCTTTTCACTAGCACCACACTGTCTTGATTATGTCAGCTTTGTAGTAAGTCTGGACATCAGAGAGTATGAGTTTCTTGTTTTTTTTTTTTAAAGAAGATGTTGGGGGTAGGAGTTTATTAATTAATTTATTTATTTTTGCTGTGTTGGGTCTTCGTTTCTGTGCGAGGGCTTTCTCTAGTTGTGGCAAGTGGAGGCCACTCTTCATCGTGGTGCGCCGGCCTCTCACTGTTGTGGCCTCTCTCGTCGTGGAGCACAGGCTCCAGTTGCGCAGGCTCAGTAGTTGTGGCTCACGGGCCTAGTTGCTCTGCGGCATGTGGGATCCTCCCAGACCAGGGCTCGAACCCGTGTCCCCTGCATTGGCGGGCAGATTCTCAACCACTGCGCCACCAGGGAAGCCCTGAGTTTCTTAGCTTTATTCTTTTTCAAAGTTATTTTGGTTATTCTAATTCTTTGCTTTTCCATATAAATGTTAGAATGAACTTGTCATTTTTTACAAAAAAAGCTGCTGGGATTCTGATACAGGTTTTGTTGGATCTATAGATCAACAAGGGGAGAATTGACATCTTCACAATGAGTGTTCCAATTTATTGCTACATTTTTTATTGAGGTCTTTGACTTTTAAAGTTTTATAGTTCTCAACATACGTATATTGCACATATTCTATTTTTATCTAAGTGTTTCATGGTTTTGGGTGCTGTCATAAATAATAATACACACCATAAAGCACAACGTTATTTATATTTTAAGCTTCATTTGCATTAATTTTAAAAATATTATTTTCAAAGGTAGGATTATTGAGGAAAAAAGCTAAAAATTTCCGTGGTTCTTCAAGTACATTGCCACAATAGTTTCAAGAGGTTGTGCAATTTTTCCTGCCACCAGCACTCTTTATCAGTTTTACCACATACTTGACAGTTTACACCATTGATTTTGTCTATTGTAAAAATTTACCTTTTAACCATTTTTTACTGTACAGTTCAATGGCATTAGGTGCAGTCACATTCTTGTGCAACAGTCCTCACCATCCATCTCTGGAACATTTTTTATTTTCCCAAATTGAAATTCTGTACCCATTGAACAATAACTCCCCATTTGTATCTTCCCCCAGCCCCTGGCAGCTACCATTCTAGTTTCTGTCTCTATGAATTTGACTATTGGTATCTCAAAGCAGGAGGTCAAATAGTATTTGTCCTTTTGTGTCCCTTTTCACTTAGCATAATGTCTCGTGTTCATCCATGTTGTAGCATATATTAGAATTTTCTTCCTTTTTGTGCTTAAATAACATTCCATTGTGTATATATACTGTATTTTGTTAATTCATTCATCCATCCATGAACACTTGGATTGCTTATACCTTTTGACAGTTGTGTCTAATGCTACTATAAACTTGGGTATAAAAATGTCTCCTTGATTCCCTGCTTTCAAATATATAGCCAGATATGGTGCTGGGTCATATGACAATTCTGTTTATAATTTTTTAAGGAACTACTGTAGTGTTCCATAGCAGCTGCACCATTTTACATTCCCACCAGCAGTGCACAATTTCTCCACATTCTCACCAACACTTATTTTCTGTTTGTTTTTTTCCTTTGATAATAGCCATCCTAATGGGTATGAGGTGGTATCTTATTGTGGTTTGGATTTGCATTTCCCTAATGACTAGTGATACTGAACATCTTTTCGTGTGCTTATTGCCATTTGTATATTTTCTTTGGAGAAATGTCTAAGTCCTTTGCGCATTTTTAAATCAAGTTTTTCGTTTTGTTGTTGAGTGTAGGCGTTTTAAAATATATTCTGGATATTAACTCATCAGATATATGATTTGCAAATATTTTCTCCCATCTTGTGAGTTACCTTTTCACTTTGTTGATAGTGTCCTTTGATGCACAAAGGTTTTAATTTCGATGAAGTCCATTTTATCTTTTTTTTTTTTTGCCTATGCTTTTGGTATCATATCTAAGAAATTATTCCCAAATTCAGTGTCATGAAGATTCTCCTCTATGATTTTTTTCCTAAGAGTTTTGTAGTTTTAGCTCTTACGTTTAACTTTTTAATCCATTTTGAGTTAATTTTTGTATATGGTGTAAGGTAGGGGACCAACTTCATTCTTTTGCATGTGGATATCTAGTTTTCTTAGCATTTGTTGAAAAGATTGTCCTTTCCCTGTTGAATGGTCTTGTCACTTTTGTAGAAGATCATTTGATCATATATGTGAGAGTTTATTTCTGATCTCTCTGTTCTATTGGTCTTTTGTCTGTCTTTATGCAAATACACTGTTTTGACTACTGTAGTTTTGTAGCAAGCTTTGAAATCAGGATGAATGGGACCTCCAACTGTGTTTTCTTTTTCAAGATTGTTTTGGTTATTCAGGGTCCCTTGAGATTCCATATGAATTTCAAGATGCTTTACTATTCCATTCGCACCAAAAATGTCATTTGGATTTTGATAGGGATTGCAGTGAATCTTAGTTGTCTTTGGGTAGTATCAACATTTTAATAATATTAACTCTTCTAATCCATAAACATGGAATGTCTTCCCATTTATTTGTATCATTTTTAACTCCTTTTGGCAATGTTTTGTAGTTTTTAGTGAATAAGTCTTTTTCCTCCTTGGTTATGTTTACTCCTAAGTATTCTATTTGGTGGTTTTGTAAATGGAATTGCTTTCTTAACTTTGTTTTCAGGTTGTTAATTGTTAGTGTGTAGAAATGCAACTGATTTCTGTATGTTGGTTTGTATTTTGTACATTTTGCTGAATTCATTAGTTCTAACATTTTTGTGTGTGTATGGAATTTTGGGGGGTTTGTACGTAGAACATTACGTCATCTGCAAACAGAGCCAGTTTTACTACTTCCTTTTTAATTCGGATGCCTTTTATTTCTTTATCTTGCTTAATTGCCCTAGCTAGGACATCTAGTACTATGTTGAATAGAAGTGGCAAGAGTGGGCATCCATGCCTTGTTCCTGATTTTAGAGGAAAAGCTTTCAGTTTTCACCATTGAATATGCTGTTAGCTGAGAGTTTCTCATAGGTCAATTTTATTATGTTGAGGTAATTTCTTTCTATTCCTAGTTTGAGTGTTTGTTTTTATTTTTAAATCATGAAAGGGTGTTGAATTTTGTCAAATGCTTTTTTTGCATTAGTTTAGGTGATTGTCGTTTTTTCCCCTCTTCAATGTGTTAATGTGTTGTATTACATTGATTTTTCATATGTTGACCCACTTTTGCATTTCAGGAATAAATCTCATTTGGTCATGGTGTATGATCCTTTTAATGTGCTGTTGAATTCTGTTAATATTTTGTTGAGGTTTTTTTTTTTTTTTTTTGGCCATGTTGTGTGGCTTGTGGGATCTTAGTTCCCTGACCAGAGACTGAACCTGGGCCCTCACAGTGAGAGTGCAAAGTCATAGCCACTGGACTGCCAGATAATTCCCTTGTTGAAGATTTTTGAGGATTGGTGTTAATTCTTCTTTGAGTGTTTGGTAGAATTCTTTAGTGAAGCCATCTGGTCCTGGGCACTTCTTTGCTGAGAGGTTTTTGATGACTAATTGAATCTCATTACTGGTTATAAGTCTATTAATATTTTCTCTTTCTTCATGATTCAGTCTTGGTAGGTTTTGTGTTTTTAGGAATTAGTTCATTTCATCTGGGTTATCCAATTTGTTGACATACAGTTAGTCTTATAATTCTTTTTATTCCTGTAAAATCACTAGTAAAGTTTCTTTATTTCTTTTTTTTTTTTTTTTTTCCTAGTAAGTCTGTGTCTTTATTCCTGTTTCACCCCTAGGTTTTTCATGACATTTTTTTTTCTTAAATTCCATATATATGTGTTAGCATACGGTATTTGTCTCTCTCTTTCTGACTTACTTCACTCTGTATGACAGACTCTAGGTCTATCCACCTCATTACAAATAGCTCAATTTCGTCTCTTTTTATGGCTGAGTAATATTCCATTGTATATATGTGCCACATCTTCTTTATCCATTCATCCGATGGTGGACACTTAGGTTGTTTCCATCTCCGGGCTATTGTAAATAGAGCTGCAATGAACATTTTGGTACATGACTCTTTTTGAATTATGGTTTTCTCAGGGTATATGCCCAGTAGTGGGATTGCTGGGTCATATGGTAGTTCTATTTGTAGCTTTTTAAGGAACCTCCATACTGTTCTCCACAGTGGCCGTATCAATTTACATTCCCACCAACAGTGTAAGAGGGTTCCCTTTTCTCCACACCCTCTCCAGCATTTATTGTTTCTAGATTTTTTGATGATGGCCATTCTGACTGGTGTGCGATGATATCTCATTGTAGTTTTGATTTGCATTTCTCTAATGATTAGTGATGTTGAGCATTCTTTCATGTGTTTGTTGGCAGTCTGTATATCTTCTTTGGAGAAATGTCTATTTAGGTCTTCTGCCCATTTTTGGATTGGGTTGTTTGTTTTTTTGTTATTAAGCTGCATGAGCTGCTTATAAATTTTGGAGATTAATCCTTTGTCAGTTGCTTTGTTTGCAAATATTTTCTCCCATTCTGAGGGTTGTCTTTTGGTCTTCTTTATGGTTTCCTTTGCTGCGCAAAAGCTTTTAAGTTTCATTAGGTCCCATTTGTTTACTTTTGTTTTTATTTCCATTTCTCTAGGAGGTGGGTCAAAAAGGACCTTGCTGTGATTTATGTCTTAGAGTGTTCTGCCTATGTTTTCCTCTAAGAGTTTGATAGTTTCTGGCCTTACATTTAGGTCTTTAATCCATTTTGAGCTTATTTTTGTGTATGGTGTTAGGGAGTGATCTAATCTCATACTTTTACATGTAGCTGTCCAGATTTCCCAGCACCACTTATTGAAGAGGCTGTCCTTTCTCCACTGTACATTCCTGCCTCCTTTATCAAAGATAAGGTGACCATATGTGCATGGGTTTATCTCTGATTTTAGTTATTTGAGTCTTCTCTCTTTTTTTCTTCATCAATCTAGCCAAAGGTTTATAAATTTTATTGATCTTTTTTGGTTTTGTTTAGTTTCTCTATTGTTTTTCTATTCTTTACTTTATCTCTGCCCTAATTGCTATTATTTCCTTCCTTCTACTAGCTTTGGCTTTATTTGTTCTTCTAGTTCCTTAAGGTTGTTAATTTGAGATCTTTCTCCTTTTTTAATATGAGCATTTACAGCTATAAATTTCTGTCTTAGCACTTCGTTTGCAGAATCCCATATGTTTTGGTATGCTGTGTTTTCATTTGTCTCGAGATATTTTTTTATCTTTTGACAAAAGATTTTGGGTTTTTTTTTTGTTTCTTCTTTGACCCATTGACTTTTTTTTTTTTTTGAGACTGTTGTTTAACTTCTACATCTTGTGGATTTTCCAGTTTTCCTTCTGCTGTTAATTTCTGGTTTCATTCCATTGTGATCAGAAAAGATACTTTGTATGATTTCAGTCCTTTTAAATACTAAGATTTGTTTTGTGGCCTAATTTATGGCCTATCCTGGAGAACGTTCTGTGTGTACTTGAGAAAAATGTGTATCCTGCTATTTTGCATGTTTTGTATATGTTTGTTAGGTACAGTTAGTCTGTCATGCTCAAGTTCTTTATTTCCTTATTGATATTTTGTCTGGTGGTTCTATTCATTATTGAAAGTGGAGTATTAAAGTTTCCTACTATTACTGCAGAGCTGTTTCTCCCTTTTTGTTGCATATATTTAGGAGCTCTGATGTTTGGTGCATATATATTTGAATTGTTATATCTTCTTGGTGAATTAATTCTTTTATCATTATGTAATTTTTTTTTGTTTCTTGTAACAGTGTTTGAATTAAAGTCTATTTTGTCTGTTATTAGCATAGTTTCCCCAACTCTTGTGGTTACTATTTGCATGGAATATCTTTTTCGATCATTTTACTTTCAACCTTGTGTGTCCTTAGACCTAAGGTGAGTCTCTGGTAGACAGCATGTAACTGGATACTGTTTATCCATTTTGCCAGTCTGTTGCTTTTGGTTGGGGAGTTTAATCCATTTACATTTAAAGTAATTACTGATAGGGGAGAGGTTACTCTTGCTATTTTGTTTTCTGTGTGTCTTTTAGCTTTCTTGTCCCTTATCTTCTCCCTTATTTCCTCCCTTATTACATTCTTTTGTGTGTAGTTTTTTTGTAATGACACATTTTGATTGTTTTCTCATTTCCTTTTGTGTGTTCTCTATAGGTATTTTCTTTGTGGTTATCATGGAGATTACTTATAGCATCTTAAAGTTGTAATAATCTATTTTGAACTTATACAACTCACCTTTAATTTCATATAAAAACTCTGCTTCTTTTCAGCTCTACCCTCCCCCACTTTATATCACTGATATCCCAAATTATGTCTTTATATATTGTGTACTCGATATAGATTTATAATTATAGTTTTTTAATGCGCTTATCTCTTAAATCTCATAGAGGACTAAAAAGTACAGTTAACAAACCAAAATATGATAATACTGGTTTTTATATTTGTCATTGTATTTATCTTTGCCAGAGAACTTTATATTTTTTTGTGGCTTCAGATTACTGTCTAGCTTCCTTTCATGCCGATTTAAAGGACTCCCTTTAGTATTTATTGTAGGATAGACCTAGTAGTAATAAACTCCTTCAGCTTTTATCTGGAAATGCCTTATTTGCAGGACAATTTCCCAGATATAGAATTCCTAGTTTAGTCTTTTCTTTCAGCACTTCATTTTTTTTCTTTTTCTTTGGCCACACCACATGGCACGTGAGAGCCTAGTTCCCTGACCAGGGATCGAACCCATGCCCCCTGCATTGGAAGCGTGGAGTCTTAACCACTGGACCACCGGGGAAGTCCCTCAGCACTTTAAATATATGTCATACCACTGCCTTTTTGTTTTCAAAGTTTCTGGTGAGAAATCTGCTTGTTATCTTACCGAGGATCCCTTGTATGTGATGAGGTGCTTTTCTCTTGCTGCTTTAAATAGTGCTGTTATTTAATTTCAGTTTCCAATTGTTTATTGCTACTATACAGCCATACAATTTTTGTAAATTGCCTTACATCAGTCTGAATGTTTATGTAACCCCCAAATTAATATGTTGAAATCCTAACCCCCAAAAGGTGATGGTAATTAGGAGGTGGGGCCTTTGGGAGGCGATTAGGTCATGAGGATGGAGTCTTCAATTAATGGGATTAGTTACCTTATAAGAGACCCCACAGGGCTCCCTAGCCCCTCTGCCATATGAGGACACAGTGAGAAGCCATGGTCTGTGAACCAGAAAGTGGGCTCTACCAGATACCAAATCTGCTGGTGCCTTGATCTCAGGCTTCTCAGCCTCCAGAATTGTGAAAAATAAATTTCCATTGTTAATAAGCTACCTAGTTTATGGTATTTTGTTATAGCAGCCCAAATGATCTAAAACAGTTTCCTTATCCTTTTAATGTTTTGGGGATCTATGGTGACACCCTGTCCTTAATTAGTAATATCATTTCTTTTCTCTTTTTGTTAGTCTGGCTACATTTTTTCATTTTTATTCATCTTTTCAAGGAATGAACTTTTGGTCTAATTGACTTTTTCTGTTCTCAGTTTCATGTATTTTTCTTTTTATCTTTATTTCCTTATTTGCTATGAGCTTAATTTGATCTTCTCTTTTTTAGTTTCTTAAGGTGGAATTTTAGGCCACTGATTGCTTCTTCTCTTATATAGTCATGCAATGCTATAAATTCCCTCTAGGCACTGCTTTAGCTACATCTCAGGTTTCGAAATGTAATGTTTTTGTTTGCATTCAATTAAAATTATGTTTTAATTTCCCTTGTGACTTCTTCTTTGACCCATGCGTATTTAAAAATGTGTTGTTTAATTTGTAAATATTTGAGGATTTTCCAGATTTTTCTGTTACTGATTTCTGGTTTAATTCCTTTGTGCTAAGAGAACATACTTTGTATGTGTTAAAGTTGCCAAGATTTGTTTTATGATCCAGAATGTGGTCCATCTTGGTGAACATTCTGTGTGCTCTTGAAAAGAATGTGCATTTGGCTCTTTGGGGGTGGAGTATTCTATAAATGCCAGTTAGGTTATGCTGGTTGATTGTGTTGTTCAGTGCTTCTACATTCTTACTGAATTTCAGTCTGCTTTTTTTATTGATTAGTAAGAAGAAGAATGCTGAATTCTCCAACTATGTTTGTGAATTTGTTAATCTTTTCGGTTCTGTCAGTTTTGATTTATATTTGTCCTTTTGTATTTGGCTTATTCTAGTTAGTACAATCCTTTATATTTTTTATTTATCCATTGAGCATGATGTCACTTGTCCTTTCTACTTCATTGAATTATTGTTTAAAGTAAAATAGTTAAAACCTAAGAGGTATATAAATTTAAGATAGTATGTATAAAAACTGGTAAATATTATCTGAAAACAGTCAACTGATTTGCTGTCTATGTATGACCGTAAGTGGGTTTACTTTATTTACAACTTAAAAGTTATTCCCATCTTATATAGAAATGCTAGGGGTGTTCTAAAATTCAAAATTAGGGAATATCATCTGACAGGGAAGAAATGTGTTTTCAGAGGCCACTTGTGAACTGTTTAAGTAATTTTATATTTTGTGTGATCCAATGTTTTATATACCTTGTTTGACAGGAAAAAACTTTATTGCATTTATTTCTCTTTTTAGGATTCTAATTCTCAGATGGATTTAAGCCTTCAGGTAACGGATGATGATATTAACGAGATAATTCAAATAGATGGAACTGGAGATACAGCTTCCAGTGATGAAATAGGAAGTATGAGAGATGTAGATGAGAACAAATTTCTAGGGATTACTGATGCGGGAGACCTGAAGGTACTTGAAGAAGCCAGCAGTATATCAAATGAAGATTCAATGGCCAACAGTAGTGATAATGAAGACCCTCAAGTAGACCTTGTGGAAGAGGTAAGGATTATTTTTGAGCTGAAACTTTTAAAAATTTATAGCATTTGTACTTTAATATACTTTGGAACCAAGAGGAATAACAATTAAGGTTAATCCTGTCTTTTGTCTTTAAAATGAGACTTATTTGTATCTAGTATTTAAACTTTTAATCTTAAACTGTAATTTAACTCAGTATTAAGTATTTAGGAATCAGCTACTATATTTGTTGGTCTTAACTAGAGGTAGTGAGAGGTTTAAGGGATGGGAGTGGAGGTAAAGAGGGCAGCTAGGGTAGAAGCATATCATATCTGCTCTAATCCTAATAAATGCTGTGAAATCTTTGTGGAATGTGATAATTAAGAAGCATGTAAGTGGTATGTATTAACTATCGTTTATGGTGCCGTACATATGTGCCAGGTACCATACTAAATCTTACTGCCTTTTGTTATTTAACATTACCACTGCCTTATGGGTTTTATGAGCCTTATTACTGTCCTCATTTTGCAGATGAGAAAACTGAGATACAAGGAGTTTTAGTAGCTTGCCAAAGGTCAGTCTTGTGGTTATTGAGTGACTAAGTTGGGATTCAAACTCAGGCTGTTTTACTTTTAAATACAGTACTATTCTGTGTCCTTGGAGGGAGAGAGTATGTCCCTCTGTCTTTAAAAAATTCAAAGCATCATGAAATTCATTAATATGAGTATCTTTCATCTTTAGGACCCTTTAAATTCTGGGGATGATGTTAGTGAGCAGGATGTGCCGGACCTGTTTGACACAGATAATGTAATTGTCTGTCAGTATGAAAAGGTACTGTATTCACCTTTTAGACTTTAGGTTTATTAATTGCATTTATAGTAGAAAATGAACAAAATAATGGGAAATGTGATGATCAGTTACTGTTCAGTTAAATTAATCTCAAAATAGCTAAGTAATTCTATAAATTTGGGAGGGTATTTTGGGTCTAACACTGTGCTGTGTGGTCTCGGTGATACCAAAAAAGTGATAGGCCTTGTCTTATGGAGGTGATAGTCTTATTGAAGAAAGGTGTTTCTGTATGGAATAATAGAATGGCATACAATAAGATAGTAGGTAAATCAAAAGCTAAAATATGTGACAGGTAAATCAAATACTAAAATACATGGCATATAAATCAAATGCTAAGATGAGTGGCACAGACAGTGAGTCCTAAAAGGGGCTAGGAAATGCAAGAAATCGTTTGTAGTTGGAGTTCTCCACAAATCCTTCATGGGTGATGTGGGGCTTTGAAATAGATCTTGAATGATTTGTAGGATATAGATAAGTGTGGAGAGTAGGCATTCAGAGTAGAGTAGCCTGATAAAAGGCAGAGAAATGAATGCATGTAGAATTTATAAGGGACAGTGAAGAGACAGCTCTGCCTTGAATGAGGTGTTTTCCTTTTGAATGTGTTAGGAAATGAGGCTGGGTGGTGGACAGAGGTGGGAGCAGATTGGAAAATCCAGAATCCTGGTAGGGGAAGTTCAAACTTGATTTGATGGACATTAACCTTATGAGGATGATATTGAGAAAATTGTAATTGGGTTTAAAAACTGGCATTGTTTGCTAATTTGGAAGAGGCAAATAGTAAGAAGAACAGGGATAGTACATAAAGTAACAGAGCCCAGACTAAGGATGGCAGCATAGAACATGGAAGAGTTAGAGATTATGGTGGAAGAAATCATTGGACTTCCAATACTATGTTGAAGAGAAGTGGTGAGAGTGGGCATTCTTGTCTTGTTCCAGATTTTAGTGGGAAGGCTTTTAGCTTTTTACCTTTGAGTATTATATTGGCTGTGGGTTTGTCATAAATTGCTTTTAGTATGTTGAGATATGTTCCCTCTGTACCACTTTCCTAAGGGTTTTTTAGCATGAATGGGTGTTGAATTTTACCAGATGCTTTTTCTGCATCTATTGAGGTGATCGTGTGGTTTTTGTCCTTTTTTTTTGTTGATGGGGTGTATCACATTGATTGATTTGCAAATGTTGAACCATCCTTGTGACCCTGGCATGAATCCAGCTTGGTCATGGTATATGACCTTTTTTATGTGTTGTTGGATTCAGTTTGCTAATATTTTGTCAAGAATTTTTACATCTATATTCATCAAAGATATTGGCCGGTAATTTTCTTTTTTGGTAGTTGTCTTTGTCTGGTTTTGGTATCAGGGTGATGGTGGTTTCATGAAATATTTTTGGGAGAGTTCTTTCCTCTTTAATCTTTTGGAAGAGTTTGAGAAGGATTGGTATAAGTTCTTCTTTGTATGTTTGGTAGAATATACACTGAGGAAAAGACAGTCTTTTCAGCAGGTGGCGTTGGGAAAGTTGGACAGCCACATGTAAGTCAATGAAGTTAGAACACACCCTCACACCATACACAAAAATAAACTCAAAATGGCTCAAAGGCCTAAATATAAGACAAGACACCATAAAACTCCTAGAAGAAAACATAGGCAAAACATTCTCTGACATAAATTGTACCAATGTTTTCTTAGGTCAGTCTCCCAAGGCAATAGAAATAAAAGCAAAAATAAACAGGTGGGACCTAATCAAACTTACAAGCTTTTGCACAGCAAAGGAAACCATACATAAAATGAAAAGATAAAGAAAAAGGTCCTACTGTATAGCACAGGGAACTATATTCAATATCCTATGATAAACCATAATGGAAAAGAATTAAAAAAAAAAGAATGTCTATATGTGTATAACTGAGTCACTTTGCTGTACAGCAGAGATTGGCACAACATTGTAAGTCAACTATACTTAAATTAAAAAAAATAAAATTAAGTAAAAAAAAATAAACGAAAAGACAACCTACAGACTGGGAGAAGATATTTGCAAATGATGTGACTGACGAGGGCTTAGTTTCCAAAATATACGAACAGTTCATACAACTCAACAACAAAAAAACAAACAAGCCAATCCAAAAGTGGGCAGAAGACCTAAATAGACACTTCTCCAAAGAAGATATGCAGATGGCCAATAGACATGTGAAAAGATGCTCAACATTGCTAATTGTTAGAGAAATGCAAATTAAAACTACAGTGAGGTACCACCTCACACCGATTAGAATAGCCATCATTAAAAAGTCTACAAATAATAAATGCTGGAGAAGGTGTGGAGAAAAGGGAACCCTCCTACACTGTTGGTGGGAATGTAAACTGGTGCAGCCACTATGGAAAACAGTATGGAAGTTCCTCAAAAAACTACAAATAAAGTTGCCATATGATCCAGTAATCCCATTCCTGGGCATATACCCAAACAAAACTAATTCAAAAAGATACATGCACTCCTCCACATGTTCATAGCAGCACTATTTACCATTGCTAAGACATGGAAACAACCTAAATGTCCATCGACAGATGAATGGAGATGTGGTATATATATATACAGTGGAATATTACTGAGCCATAAAAAAGAATGAAATAATGCCATTTGCAGCAACATGGATGGACCTAGAGATTATCATACTAAGTGAAGTAAGTCAGAAAGAGAAAGAAATACCATATGATATCACTTATATATGGAATCTAAAATATGACACAAAACACTATATCTATGAAACGAAAATAGACTCATAGTTACAGAGAGAAGACTTGTGGTTGACAAGGGGGAGGGGGAGTAGGGGAGGGAAGGATTGGGAGTTTGCAGTTATATATATAATATAATATATATATTATAATAATATAATATTATACAACAGGATCCTATTGTATAGCACAGGGAACCATATTCAATATCCTGTGACAAACCATAATGGAAAAGAATATGAAAAAGAATATGTGTGTGTGTGTGTGTGTGTGTGTGTGTGTGTGTGTGTGTGTATAACTGAGTCACTTTGCTGTACAGAAGAAATGAACACAACATTGTAAATCAACTGTACTTCAATAAAATTAAAAAAGTATCCTTGGTACTTGGTGATTAGTTGGTCATGAGAGAATGATTGACAAGGGAGAGTTAAAGGTGTCTATCAGGTTTCAAGCCTAAAAATTAGGTTAGTAGCAATTGAACTTTAGCAACTAAAATATAATACAGCTTAAATTTGTTTTTAAACACTATAACTGTGATTATGTAGTCAGTTTTGCATTCTTAACTTATTCATATTTACATTTTTTAGCAGCTTTGAGATATAATTCACATACTATACACTTCACCTATTTAAAGTGTACAATTCAGTGGTTTTAGTATATTTATGGATATGTGTAACCATTAACACAGTCAATTTTAGAAAATTTTTATCACCTCAGAAAGAAAGCCTATACCCTTTAGTTCTTACTCCCATATTGCCCCCTTTCTCCCATCCCCAGTAGTAAGGAACTACTAATGTACTTTCCATCATTGTAGATTTCCCTATTCTGGAGTTTCATATGAAAGGAATCATATAATATGTGGTCTTTTATGACTGGTTTCATTTATTTCACACCGTATTTCAAGATTCATCCATATTATAGCTTGTAACAGTTCTTCATTCCTTTTTATTGATGAATACTAGTCCATTGAATGGATATACCACATTTTGTTTATCCATTCATCTGTTGAGTGATATTTGAGTTGTTTCCACCTTTTGGCTATTATGAAGAATTCTGCTATAAATATTCATGTACCAGTTTTTTGTGAATATATATTTTCATTTCTCTTGGTAAATACCTAGGAGTGGAATTCCTGGGTCATATGGTAATAATTTGAGGCACTACCAGACTGTTTTCCAAGGTGGCTGTACCATTTTTCATTCCCATCAGCAGTGTGTGATGGTTTAGATTGCTTTACATTCTCACTAACACTTGTTATCTGACTTTTTGATTCTAGCCATCCTAGTGGGTGTGAAGTGGTATCTCGTGGTTTTGATTCGCATTTCCCTGATGACTAATGCATATTTACATCTTTGACTTGTTTTCAGTAACAATTTCAATATACTCAGGGGAGATGGAGGATGGTACTTTGAATTGCTGTAAAAAATGAATCCTTTTCTCTAAAAATAAGATAATTTTCTCTCCTATAACATTTTTTAGAGCTAGAAAATGGCAATTTAGATGCTGGTAAACATAAGCATAAGAAGGAATAGGTAATAGAAAAGGGACTGGTCTTGGTTTGAAAGTTCTTTTAGATTCTTATAAACAGTGTATTGTGTTCTATAAACAGTGTATTGTACTGTATAGACACTAGATTATATATGCATTTCTTAGAGTCACAAATAATTTTCTAGACTATTATGGATATAGTATTCTTTGTGGTACTGCATTGTGGGCAATAGCTTGTAATTAATTCACATTGAATTAATAGAATTTAGTATTTTAGTGATGTTAAGGAGGAGTAGGTTGCAGTTTTGGATGTGATGTCCAGGGGAGGCCTTACTGAGAACGTGATTGGGTAAAGATCAAAAGGAGGTAAGAGAGGGGACTTCCTTGGTGGCGCAGTGGTTAAGACTCCGTGCTCCCAGTGCAGGGGACCTGGGTTTGATCCCTGGTCAGAGAACTAGATCCCACATGCATGCCGCAACTAAGAGTTCACATGCCACAACTAAGGAGCTGGCAAGGTGCAACTAATGAGCCCGCCTGCCACAACTAAGATGTGGTGCAACCAAATAAATTTAAAAACTTTTTTTGAAAAAAGGAGGTAAGAGAATGAACCATGAGGATATTTGGATGTAATCATTTCAGACAGAGGGAACAGTAAATAATACATAAGTCCTGAGGTAGACGAATACCTGTGTGTTCAGGGAACAATGAGGAGAGCAGAGCAGTAAGTGAGGGGAAGAGCAGGATCTTATAGTCCATTTTAAGGACTTTATTTTTTGGATGAGAAGTCATTGGAGAGTTTTGAGCATAGAAATGATATCTGGTTTATGTTTTTAGTAGGGCCATAGTAAAAGTAGACTGGCTACCATGTTTAGAGTAGACTAAGAGGAAGACAAGGGTGAAAATAGGGAAACTAGTCATGAGACATATTAATCCAGGTGAGAGAGGATGGTGGCTTAGGCAAGAGTAATAGTAGTGGAGGTGGTAGAAGTGGTTGGAATATGCTTTGTAGGTAGAACTAACATTTACTGATGGATCTGGATATGAGGGGTGAGTAGGAGGTGTAAGGATTGTGTCCAAGATTTCTGGCCTGAATGAGAAGAATGAGTGGCCATTCCTCACTGAGATGCGGAAGACTGTGAGGTTTGGGGGAGAGTATAATAGTGTCCTTGTTTTAAACTTGCTTGAGATGTTTATTGGACATTTATGAAGAGGTGCTGAAGCAGTTGAATGAGAATCTGGAGTTTAAGGGAGAGGTGTGAGCTAGAGATATAATTTTGGAGAGTCATCAGCATATAGATGATGTTTAAAGCCATGAGATTAGATAAGATCACCAAGAGAGTGAATATCAACAGAAAGAAGAGTCCTGGTACACTCTAAAATTGAGAGGTAAGAGAGAGAAGGAGGAATCAAAGGAGTGGCCAAAGAGTCATGTGGAAAGCCAGGAATGTTCTAGAAGCCAAGTAAGGAAAATATTTCAAAGAGGATATATTGAATGGTGCCAGTAGATCAAGTATTTTTAAAATTTTTTCCTTATTATGTTATCTCTTTTGTTGCTGTGGTAAACGGGCTCTTTATATCTTCTAACTGTTGCTTATATATCAGTATTTGAAGGCAATGAATTTCAGTTTATTAATTTTGTATCAATACTGAATTCTTATTTAGTCATTTTAAATTGATTATCTTAGGTTTTTCAGACATCCAGTCATTGCATCTGCAAATTTATTTCATCTCTTCCAATATTTATCTCTGTAGTTCTTTCTTCTCGTCTAATTGTATTGGCTAGTACCTCTAGAGTGAAAAGTTGGTTAAGAGTGGGTATTCTTGTCTGTGTCCTGACTTGAGCGGGAGTACTTTTAGGGTTTCCGCACTAAGCAGTAAGTCACGGCTTTTGGGTTGAGGTAGGGGTATGTGTGTGTGTGTATGTTTGTAGGGCATAGTCTTTCTTATTTTAGTTAAAAAAAAAAATCTATAATGCATGAGTTTTATCAAAAGCTTTTTCAACATCATTGAAGATGATTATATTATTTGTCTCCTTAGGTCTAGTAATATAGTGTTTGTACTAGTAAATTCCTAATTTTGAACCATTGTTGCATTTCTAGAATAAGGTAGTCACTAGATAAAGCTACTGGGATGAGTTGTTGCCGCTGCTTCTACCGTTGTTCTTTTCCTAATTCTGGCCAGATTTTATCATCTTTGTTAAGGATTCTGTTGTCACTGTTGTGTTCCCCGAGACTTAAGATAAGTGCAAGTGGAAATTTGGAAGTCAAACTCAGAAAAGAAATTTTCTGTCGCCAGGCCATTTCCCCCACACACAAATAGAGGGTTTATCCTTTGTATTTTCTTATGCTTCACAAAATGCATCCAAATACTAGTCACAGGTTTTTCTTCCTTGATTTGACTATTTGCAATCAACACCTAGGTTTAATTTTTACCCTTGATTTCAGATCATATATTTCTAAATTTTTAAAATAGTCACTTGCGGTCTGCCCAGAAGTAACAATGATTGTATGATTTCTTACCTCTTAAGGTAGTAGGATTTTCTGGTTTTAATTTTGTATCAGGCTGATTTACTGAATCCAAAGAATAGCTAATAGAATCTGATAGATTATAAGTTGTATTTTCAGACCTTGCTCAGTGCATTATTGTGACTTTCTTCTTAGAAATGAAACACCACTATTTTTTCATTCCGGATAATATTAACTACATCCTCTCTTGTTTATTCCTTTGCAGACATAGTGAACTTTTTGCTTTTCTTGAGCAATCCAGGCATGCCCCTCCTCAGGACTTCTGTTCCCTTTGTCTGGAATGCTCTCTAGTCAATATCTTCTTTTTAAGTCTTTGCTCAAATGTTACTTCACAAGCCAGGCCCACCCTGACTCTTCTATTTAAAATTCTAACCCCACCTCTGTGTTTGTGATATTCCTTTTCCAGATCTATTTTTCATAACACTTAACCACCTTTTAATATTCTGTATAGTTTACGTGTTTATTAAGTTTGTTTCTCCCATCCTTACTAAAATGTAACCTCTTCAAAGACAGGAATTTTTTTCCTGTTCTAAAAAATTATATCTATATTTTCCTTTTTAAAAAGCTAATATAGATCTCCAGTGCCTAAAACAATACCTGACACATAGGAACTGAATGAATGAATAAACTATCTTGAGGAGGGTCTTATTTATAAAGAACTCCCATTAGGGTCAGAATAATCTCATGGGATATGCAAAGAAATGTAAATGATCCTTTGACTTCTAAATTTAATTAATTTAGGCTGTTTTTCTCCCTCTAGATTCATCGAAGCAAGAACAAATGGAAATTCTATTTGAAAGATGGTATTATGTGTTTTGGAGGGAGAGACTATGTATTTGCAAAAGCCGTTGGTGATGCAGAGTGGTAAAACTGATGAGCTCAGTACATCATTAAGATCAGTGGGACTATATCACATGTTGTTCACTGCATGGAATTTAATAAAATTATAATTCAGATGCAAATACAAATATACAGTTTTACATTTCTTTCATTTTACATTTCAAACTGTTTTAACAGGTTTTTATTTTTTAACCCCCATTGTCTATACCATTACAAAGCATAGATGTATTGGGTGTGATGTAGCGTGAAAAAATGTCATATTTCTTTAATTTTGAAGTAAAATTTAAATCAGACTCCAGTTCCCCTTCATGGTGAAGTCAGTATCAATTATTAGATTGGGGCTGGTGTTCTTCCCACCTCTCACCAAACCATGTTACAGAAGACCCTGGAGAGTAACATAATATTGTAAAGCAGCTATACTCCAATTTAAAAAAATCATATTTGAAAAAAAAAAAAAGGATCCTGGAGAGTCTTATAAGTAGCAGGATATTTAAGAAGGCTTCTCTGGATCTTCAGTCTACGCTTATCACCAGCAGTATGCTGATTGTGCAAGCCCAGATGGTTCCTTGGAGGCAGATGCCTCAGTTGAGCTCATACTAAACATGAAAATAGTTGCTGAGGCCAGGATCCCTAGAGCCAAGGATGAGCCTTTCTGGGTTTATCATGTGACCAGGCCATTCTTCTTTGTACCTGCTATTTCCCTGGGGAACTGTAGGGAGTGGGTTGGGTTCCCATTCTAATTCTTGTTGCTTCATACTTCTGTCCTCTTCCCTCTTTCCCTATTTTTTTTTTTCTATTTTTCTTACCGTTGAAGACTGCTTTGCAGAGTCTTTACCCCTCAAAGATACTGTCTCTCTTCTTTTTTCCTAACAGGGAATTCCCTCATTGAGATTAGGTTTTCTAAAACAAAAGTCAAGAAGAGATGTTCTGTTTAGGAACCTTCTGCTTAGGTGAGACAATCTCATTTGAAAAGAGAAGACCTGGATAACTCTTAAAACCAGGGAGAGAAAACAAAATGTAAAATGCAAATAGCACCGTTTTCCTACACCAATGAAAATAAAGCATATTAGTAACCTATTCAGTAATATTCTTTTCCTTAGTAGACTCAAATTCCTCAAAGGAACGTTTTCTCCATCATTCTGCTTCTTTTAGTGGGTGGAGTACACATGGTATCCAAGTCTAGGATCCCTGTTTTGGCCCTGAATGGTGTTCGCCAGGGTAGTAATTCTCTCACAAAAAGCAGTTCTGGGATTGAGTGGGTTATGGTCTGTGAAAGCTCCTTGAGGGTTAGGTACCTGGATCTGGCTGGTCACAGGGTGAATTCCCCACTTCTTTTTCAGAGGCAACCCCACTTGGAGGGTTTAATTTATTCCAACACTTGTTCTGTTCTACCCAAGGGACTCAGCTACTGTTAGGTCTTCTCAAAATCTGGATAAATCTTATCTGGGTCATGAACAACATGAGTGGGACGCTGTCTTTGGCCTAAAGTTGGCAGCTGCATGAGGATTCAGTTAGTACTAGTGAGTGAGCTGGTCCCCTCTCCAGATTCTCCAGCTATGCCTTCTTCATCCTCAGAGTGACTGTCCACCACCACCACTGCTATTCCAAATCCTTTTCCGTCTCTTGAGAACTCCCAGGAGCTATGGGTTCCCTCATGGATGTTGCCTACCATGAAATGTTCATCTTTTCTACATGGGAGGCAAATGAGAGCACTTATTCTTTGTGTCATTGCTGAAATGTACCCCCTCCAGTGTTGAGGAGGGGGTACACTTTCTATTCTTCTTCCTGCTTTTTTTTTCCCAGGCTCAGCCGGTCACCCTGTATTAACTGCTGAATTTGTCGACAAGGTGCATTCACTTGGAAATTGGGGTTTAATGTTGGTTTAAGTGTTTGGGAGAGGCAATGATAGTTGTTTCTAAAATTCTTTTCCTCCTCTCCACTGTGAATTTTAAATTCTCACTTTGCTTTAGTGATTTAAAAAAAAATTGTATCACAAATACTACTATATTGCCGTCTTTATTTATGTGGCACATTTTATCAGAGAAAAAAAGTCACTGTCCCATTTGTGTGTCCCTCCTATATTTGATTCTATTCTGTTACATTACAGAAAACTTTTTGATGGTATTGGCCCACTAAGTTGATTTCACTACCTACTGATGGGTCATGACTCACAGTTAAAAATATTTTTAGCCCATGTGCCAAAGATAAAGTGAGACAAATCTTAATCCATTTTGAAAGAGTAAATTGTACTTTAAGTCCTGCAAGTTGGTGGAGTTTACCTGAGACTTGGCTTTAATGTGATACTACTTTTACTTTCAGGAACCTCTTTATCATGTCCAAGCTTAACACTTCTTGTTGCATATTTTAACAAAATATCATAAAGTAAGTTATATGTTCTTATAAATACAATAACTTGGCAAATGTCATCCTACATCATATTATAGGTGGTGAATGTCTCTGTGAAAGAAGTTAGTTTGTTGTGTTAAATGAAATTTATGTAAGTATCATGTATAGTAATTTCCTAACGCAAACTTTTTCTCATGCATGCATCCTACAGTGCTTTTTTAACATACTTTCCACCTCTCCCTGTAGGCTAAGAAGGTCTTGAGTTTGCACAGTCTCTTAGGGACTGACCAACTGACCTTGCCTGGATTACCTTCTTTACCTATTTTATTCAGTGTGCTATAATATGTGTAAAAGATTATCTGTTACAGCTCAGACTTCATAGGGCAATGAGACTCCAGTTCTGGCTGAGGCACTCAGTTGAAGTCATTTAAGTTGTGTAGCCAAACTAATAACTTAGAATGAATAGCAAAGGTTAATTGGGTGGTGAGCAGGGGAATTTAGTGGGGGAATTTCTTTTGACTCTTGTTAGAAGGTTAATGCTGTGCTGTTTTTCATGTAAATATACTCTGAGCTAGGTGGAAATTTTACTATTTGTAACTAGAAAGCTAAATTACAAATAGGTAGCTCATGGTAATAACTCTTAGGAAGTGACTTGATATTAATAAAAATATTGCACATTTTGAAGAAAAGATTCTTTCCAATTGTGAACACATTTATTGAAATCTTAGTGACATAAAGATTCTTAATTTACACGTGGGCTTATTAATACATTTTTGAGGAAACTAAAACCAGGCCCTTTATAGCAAATGTTATAACATTTGGACAAAATGCCTTTTAAAAATATTTTGTAAGTTTAGATGAGCTACTCCAAATTAACTCTTTTTAGTCATTTTGCAACCTACAAGTGATAACGTCAAACGTGGTAAAAAAAAAATACATGGTAGAAATATAAATTTCTTGAGCATTTGATGTTTTTATGATTTATGTATGAGAGATTATACAGATTAGGAACATACACACTTTCTGTGAGACCATCTCACAAGGAAAATGCTTCTTAACAAGGATTGTTTTATATTTCAGTTATAAAAGTGAATCAGCTAAAAATATTAATCACCTTATGTGCAAGACTAGGATAGATATAGTGGGAGAAATGAAGAAGTAGGAGATGAGTATATCACTAAAGGAATTTATAAGGTAGGTGAAATAAGAGACACACATGTAAAGATAATACCAGCAGTGTAGAACAAAAAATACGTGATACAGATGACAGGTACTAAAGAAGTCTAAAGAGATAAACCATTGTGGGTTACATATTTATTATTTATGCCCTGCTTTATTTGAAGTAAAGGCAGTGTCTTGACTATAGTGGATTAGGGAGGGAGTAGATTAAGAAGAATTTGATAAGATAAACCTGTAGCTGGGATCTTAAAGAATGCAGGAGGAGGACAGGTAAGGAAGAAGGTGCACCAGATGGTAAGAGTGGCACAGGCACCAGCATGGAGATGCATAGCTAGGGAAAGGTAATTGGGACAACTTGTTTCATGTAAAAAAACGGGAGATAAAGTGAGCAAACTTGAGGGTGGATTCTGGAGCTCTTTGAATGTTAGGCTAGGAGCTAAAATGTATAGGTAATGATGAGCTGCTCAGAATTTTTGGCAGGTGTGTAATAAGATGAGATAGCATTTTAGGATGATTAATCAGTGGTGATGGGGATGAGAGCATGGACATGGGAAAGGTTGGATATGAATAAAAATGAGGGAGGTATAGTAATACTCCAGAGGTAAGGGGAAATGGCCTGAGATGTGGGCATGGTGGTAGGGAAGCAAAATAAAGAACTGATGTGGAAGACAATTGAAAGGAATAATTAGTGAATGAAAGGATGTGAGAATGAGGAAGACAGTACACTATGACTCTATATGTTAAAACTTAAATTATAATGTAGAAAATAAAGATCAGTATTTGTGGAAAAGGCTGTAAAAGTTGTTTTCAGAGTATAGGTACAAGTACCTTAGGCTCAAACAATAATTAAGAGTTCATAATTTAAAGTTTCTCCACAAGGTTATATTTTATTTTTTCTTTTGTTTTACGTTCTGTTTTCCTTGCTTAGTTGTTTTGGTTCGGTGATTGTGAATCAGAAAGTTTATTGTGTGTGTATACAGCAACATGACTAATTAGCATTCTCTCATATCATTGAGACAAATTCTAGAACACTGGCTTACAAGAGAGAGGACTGCATTTGAGTAAAGACAAGTAACTAGTTGTGGAGTAGAAAAGTCAGAAATATAAAAAACACATTACAGAGAAGAGATATTTTATAAAGTGTATACTTTTTATCTATTTTGAATTATTTTACAAAATGGCATAATGATTGAAAGCAGACTAAATGTTTGGAGGGTCTAGCTATGCCTACACATTTATTTAATAAATGCCAAAGCAGAGCTAAAAACTGGAAGTAGGCCAGATATCCATTGATAAGAAAATGGAAAACAGTGTTATAGTCATACAGTGGGATACTATTCATCAATGAAAAAGGAATGAACTACTAATTCAAGCAGCAGCAGTGATGAATAGCAAAAACATTGTATTGAGTCAAAGAGCCTTACACAAAAGAGTATAAACTGTATGATTCTATTTATATGAAGTTCTAGAGCAGACAAGAATTAATCTATGGGGAAAAAAATCATAACCATTATTGCCCCTGTAGGGTAGGGGTGAGGGGTTAATTAAGAAAGGGCATGAGGAAACTTTCTGGGGTGAGTGTTCTATATCTTCATGGAGGTTTTGGGTGTCTGCATTTCTCAAAATGCATTAAATGGTATGCTTAGGATTTGTCCATTTCACCATATGTAAATTTTACCTTAAAAACGTAGACAAATACTAAACTTTGGTTAATGATAAGCATGCTGAAGCGTTTAAGGGCTGACAATTACTGAGGTCTGCAACTTAAAATGCATCAGAAATGGATGGATAAATACTGCTAGACAGTTATATCGGTGTGTTATGAAACCAATATAGTAAAATGTTGAATCTAAGTGTACGGGTGTGCACACACAATTATTTCAACTTTTCTTATGTTGGAAAATGTTGGGGGAAATTGAAAGAACTTTGAACACATATTAAACCTTTGGATGACTATGATTTACCAGTATGGGAGGCAGTAGAACACAGTGGTTAAGAGGCTGGGGTCCTGAATCAGAACTTTGAGCTTGAATCCCATTAGTTGAATCTTTTATTAGTTTTGGGAACTTGGGAAAATTGTAATAGGTTTTCCTTTATTATAAAATGTGAATAATATCTTCATCATAGAGTTTTATGAAGATTACGTGGGTTAAATTATATAAAATACTTATCAACATGTTTGGCATATAATAAACTTTCAGTAAGTTACTTTAAGTGTCAGAAGAACTTACAAAAACCACTGCAATTAAAACCGTAATTTCATTGTCCTAGAAGAGTCAATTCTGATAAATAAAAATACCTCTAGCAAATATTGGATGTATTTTTCTATACCCTCAAAGATAGAAATGATGAAAGTTAAGCATTTTAAAATATTTAAATATTTTCTTTTACTTCCATAAAAGATAGGGCCCTAGAAAGAAAAAAAAATTTTTTTTTCCCTTATTGATTTCATAACTTCAGTGGAATTCAGCACATTTGTTGGATACTATTGCCGAGATCCTGAGCTAGGAGACGGAAACAAAATTGAGACAGGGTTCCTACCCACAAGGAGTTTACAGTATACTGTTTAATGCTTCATTGCTCTTTAGAGACTAAACACCAAACCAACAGGCTGAAATGTGCCTTCAGATGCTTACTTTACTTTAAATAGTAGAACCTAGATGGGATAGATAAACGTCTTTAGGACAGCACTATCCAATAGAACTCTCTGTGATGATGAAACTGTTCTGTGTATGTGCTGTCTAATAGGGTAACCACTGAGCATGTGTGGCTGTTGAGCATTTGAAATGGGGCTAGTGCAACTGAGAAACTACATTTTTAATTTCATTTTAATTTAGCTACATGTGTCTGGTGGGTACCAGATTGAACAGTGCATCTCTAGAGTGTATTTCTCAAGCTATCTGATGAAAAGGACAAGTTATTTTAAACTTCAAATGTTACGGACTAACATTTTTATAAAATGCAATAAAAATTATTGCAAGGACAAAAAGAAAAAATTAAAGACATGCAAAATATCACCTCATTTTTAAAATATTAGATTCAACAGACATAAAATTACTCTGCCAAAATTGCTGTAAAAGTTTCTAAACACTCTCAACTTCTGTATGGTCATGTGCCAGTGACGCATAGTTTTTAGACTGGCAATGGTCATAGACCACACTTTGAGCTAGGAAGAGGTCTTTTTTTGCCTAATGTGCCTAACATAATTTCCTGAAATCAGCTCTTTGTTAAAATTACTGGTACAGATAATTTTTTTACATATTTAAGTATAATTCAGTAATGTGGTTACTGATATAACAGTTAACACTCCTTACAGCAAGTCTTGTCCAGGACAGCGGAATATTGACATTGTAATGTGGTCACTTACAAGGTAGACTGGGAAGGCTTATTTGATCCAGTGAAGCCATTTTTGCAGTTGGAGGTATAAGCTGAAAAATCCTTCCTCCTATAAAGTTCAGCTCGATATTTACAGCAGCCAAATTTGCTCAGCAACAGAAAGAAATCCCTTCGGAATGCCTTTGTGAAAATTGCATACAGAAACGGATTGGCACACGAATTGACAGGATAAAAAAGAACCAGTAAAACCTTAGAGTTGGTTACTGTAATAAGGGGCACTTTGAAGGCAGCTGAGATGGCAAAGAAAGAGATTGGTGCCATGCAGGTGAAATCGGTGAAGATGAGGACTGCCATTTTCTTAGCAATCTTTGTATCTTTGTTAGTAGCCATCAGCTCCGGATTTTGAACTGCAAAATAAATTTTAATGTAGCAAGCACAGATGATGAGGAAGGCCACCACATTGAGCATCAGGATGGTTAATATGTAGACCTGTGAGAGAGTGGTTTCCACATCCATGGGGAGGCAAATGCTGACCTTCATGTAATTGCTGACACCCACAAGAGGCAACATGGCGATTAGAGTAGAAAAGAGCCATCCTCCAAGCATAATCGGAATGGCATGTTTTAATCGCAGCTTTTGGTCCAGCTGAATAGCATAGGTGATGGTGTGCCATCTTTCTAGTGTGATGACTGTGAGGGTGTAGACAGAAAGTTCACTCGCAAATACAGTGAAGAAGCCAGCAGCGCTACATCCACTCCCTGTCTGCCAATCTATGGCATGGTTATAATACTGGCCTTTGGTTTGGGCATCAACTGAGGCAATGAGTAGCAGGTAGAGCCCCATGCAGAAGTCTGCAAAGGAGAGGTTGCACATGAGAAAGCGGGGCACTGTCAGTTTATAACGACTGGTCAGGAGAACAAAGAGGACAGTCACATTTCCCGTGATGGCTAAAATATTAATCAGCCAAATCAGTACTCTAAGGAAGTCATAGCCCATAATATCTTCACAGGGATTAAAAGCATCTGGTTCAGGAGCACATTGGAGTGTCTTGGGTAAGCAGAAACCATAGTCATAATCCCAGCCACTCAGTTCGCTCTCAGCAAAGATGACAGAATAACTGTAAGAAGAATAGTTTGGCTCAATGTAAACTTAGAATTTTTACGATTCTGGGTATTGAAAATATTCAGCAATCATCCGTAGTGTTTTTTTAAGGAAAATAAACAAAAAGCAAACAAAGTCACAACAGCCTTAGTCTTACATTTATTTATCTGAGAACTCTGAATTGATGTAGGATTTCCTTAAGGGAATGAAAAGCCATTTAGACTTTTTTTTAATATGTAGATTTTACACAATGATGCAAAGACTTAATGAAGCTGTTTACAGAGGATGATTTTCTTTGGAAAACAAATTTAGAGACATAATCTTGCTTGCTCAGTGTAAAAGAACCCTTTCTTGACATTTTCGTAACTATTTATCTCCTTTAGTTGTCAACCAAACTGTTACCAAGCTGTCTGTCTGTAGTAGAACACAAATGGGATTGGAAGGCTCGCATCGTTAAAGATCGCCAGCTACTGAAGGACATGCTTGCACTTAAGTCCCTGGCTAGTCAGATAGGCCAGTTGAGAAATAGAAACCAAGGGTAGGTTGCTCGATAGAAATTTAGGAGCAGAGGAAGAATAGAGTCATGAACAATAGGAAGAAATAGTTTTAAATAGATATTTCTTACAGTATGAGTCATATTCAGAGAGTGGATTGAAGAGGGGCTCTGTCCCTAGAGAAGGAATAGTCCCACCTCCGCCACTCCCTTACTGCCAACTACACTGGCTACTGCTTGAGTTCAGATTTTCATTTTCTCTTAAGGGACAATTACATTAGTTTTCTTCCTGGCATCCTTCCTGTAGTTTTAGCCCTCTTCTAGTGCATCTGTATATTCTTTCTGTATGGCCTTTCTTACGCGCAAATATATTAATTCAGACATTTCCTAGATTCTCATTGGCTAGGGGATAAACTCCAGATTCCTTGTGTTGACCTCTAAGTCTCTCCTTGATCTTCATCCTGTCTCCTTCTCCAGTCCATCTCTAAGAAGCAGTCGTGCTGCACAGTGCAGGACATGGGCTCTAAAGCAAGACTGCCTGGGTTCCAGCTTTTACTGGCTGTGTAAACCTGGGAGAGTTATTTTAACATCTCTGTACCTCAGATTCTTCATTTGCCAAGTAGGGATAATAATCATACCTCCCTCATTAGGGTTGTGCTAAGGATTAATGTATTAACACATGTAGATTGTTCAGGATAATGCCTGATACCTATTAAGTGCTCAGTGACTGTTAGAGATTCTCATAATTATCTCTTGCAAATCCCCTGTGCAACCAACCCTTTGGTCACATGAAATGACATGTGGCTCTCAGAATAAGTTCTACGTTTCATCCCTTCGTATTTGAATGTGCTGTTTCTTCTCCCCTTTCTTTCCTCATTTCTCTGGAGAATTCCTCCTGATCTTTAAATATAGGCATCTCTATGAAGCCTTTCCTCTACACCTCTAAGGAGTTTATCACCCCTTCTCTCAGCCATGACTGCACTTAAGTACTATTGTAATTCTCAAACTAGATTGCCATTATGTGATGATGCATGTCTTCTTTCATAGTCTGTGAGGCTGTTCTTTAATAGCCTTGAAGTCGGGGGATTAGGTCTTATTTATGTCTAAAATCTCAGTGCCTCACATAGTTTTAGCTCAGACTATCCATTCAATAAATGTTTGTGGAATGAATAAACCAGGGTGATGCTGGCTTGGAAAGGAATTGAGAGGATACAGAGACAATGAATGATACAGTATGATGCAAGTAGGCTTAACAAATTTTCTCTTTGCCCGCAGTTGGCTAATACAATCCTGGGAGGTGGAGAAGGGGGCATAATTTTTCTGTCAGGGCCATTACGAATATGTATTTCACCTTAGAGCTCCTCACACGTTAAAAGAGCATTTTTCTCTAGTCTTAAAACTTAGCTTCTCATTTTCTGTAGAAGGAAGTGTGTACCTAATACAGTGAGTGGATAAAATGATATATTTGAGCAATACAATTACCTAAGGGAAGAAACACATTTAAAAAAAAAAATGGAAAAGAAATCTATGACCAGGGACTCCAAAAACGTGCTAGCGTATCATAGAAACCACACTGGAACTGGAGAAATACTGCTGCCAGACACAGGAGACTGCATAGGAACCTCACTTGTTTTATTATTAAATGTAAGTAGCACATTTGTTTGTCCTCATGCACATCGGTATAATTACCTAATTTTTAAATCTTTAAAGAGATATGGTGGTTATAAGAATGATGAGAGAAAATAGGTTTTTTCTTACCATTGGCAAGGTCCTTAAAGACCAGCTCATTGAATCCTTCATTTTATTGGTAAGGAGACCAGGATTAAAGGAGGTAAGTGACTTGCCTCAGGTCCCTCAGCACTAGGCACTAGTGGCAATGCTAGGTCTTCCTATGTATAGTCCAGGGGCCTTTCTTCTACTTCACTATCTCTCAGTCAGTATTTTTCAAGGTGTGGTCCTTGGACCACCTGCATCAGAGTTACCAGAGTCTTTGTTACAATGAAGATTCCTGGCTTTACTTCAGACCCTGAATCTAACTCTCTAGGGACAGAGCCCAGGAATCTGCATTTTAAGCACGTTCCCTGGATGATTCCTACAAAATAATGGCCTTTATATTTAATCAGATGAAAACTTTCCAACTATTGCCGCTTTAGTTTCCCTTACTACTTTTCCGTTATTACAACTACTTCAGCTGCTATTAGAAGCACTAATTCAAAGCCACTAAAAATTCTGCCATGATTTCTGAATAAACTTGTATCACTGAGAGGTCAAACATGTTCCCTTGGAATTCTCTGGTGGCGCAGTGGTTAAGAATCCGCCTGCCAATGCAGGGGACACGGGTTTGAGCCCCGGTCCGGGAAGATCTCACATGCTGCAGAGCAACTAAGCCTGTGAGCCACAACTACTGAGCCCGCATGCCACAACTACTGACACCTGCGCGTCAAGAGCCCGTGCTCCGTGACAAGAGAAGCCACCACAATGAGAAGCCCTCGCACCACAATGAACAGTAGCCCCCGCTCGCTGCAACTAGAGAAAGCCTGTGCGCAGCAACGAAGACCCAACACAGCCAAAAATAGATAAATTTAAAAAAAAAAGTTCCCTTTCCCATTCCCCTGGTCCCTTGCTCTTTCTTTTTTTTGCCCTACTGGGCACATGTCTAGCAATTCTTCTCCTTGGTGATTTGTCTTCAGACCAAAAACCTACCTGCTGCTACTTAACATGTGTCCTGGGATGGCTCGTGAGGGCAACAACATGACTGTTGACAAAACCCGGCATGGAGCTGTCTTTAGTACTGAAGGCTGTGCAGGGAGTGTGAATGGACTTGGATGGGCTTAGCAATATTGAGTCAGAGGAAGGAGAAGCAGTAGCACCATTGCTCCAGTTACAATCAACAGGCAGGAGAAAAGACAGGGATTTTAGGAGGACAGTGGGGCCAACCATAGCAGTAAGGGCACCGTAATATCTTGGGGAGAGCAGATAAGACTTAGTGGCTGGCTCCAGAATTTCTAAACTCCAGGGACTCGGGAATAGCAATCTGGTGGGAAGGGAAGGAAGGGGACTTATCACACAAGATGCTTTCACAGGGAACACACTCTTTTTACTTAGATTATGTGTTAATTTCAGGTAGTTTTGGGGATGCTGAAGATTAGAGGACTTGTTTTAAAACAGTGTTAGCATAGTGAACTCAGGATTGGATGCTCAGTTGAAAGGCGTGGAGTGGTAGGGACTGATGGTTACTGAGACTGAGGTAAGTCTCCCCTTCCCCCATAACACCCCTTGATGGTACCATTGACTCTACCCAGAAGTGGTTTCCTATTAATGAGAAAAAAAAAAGCCATATGGTTGCAAAAGAGTTATGTGGAAGGTGATGATGGAGAGAGTATTGAGAGAGAAGAGTGGGAATGGTGAGGAAAAGGAACGCTGGAGGATAGTTGGTGTCAGACCTAAATGAAGGAAAAAAGAAGAGAAGAATACAGGCTATAATATAAGGTACCCTCGATGCTGTCACAATCTTTAAAAACTCCCTTCACTCTCATGGTTCTGAAAGCCAAATGATATTTCTGCTGTCCCTTACAGTTAAGGAAAAAAGTCTCAAAAAAGATAAGTACTGCCCAGGGATACCTAGTGTTATAGGAACATTAATGCCAAAATTCATATCCATGGGACTTCCCTGGTGGTCCAATGGTTAAGACTTTGCCTTCCAATGCAGGGGGTATGGGGTTGATCCCTGGTCGAGGAGCTAAGATCCCACATGCCTCGTGGCCAAAAACCAAAACATAAAACAGAAGCAATATTGTAACAAATTCAATAAAGACTTTAAAAATGGTCCACATCAAAAAAAAAAAATCTTAAAAAAAAAAGAATTCATATCCAACTCTGAGGAGCTCCATATTACCCTGCTGACTCTATATATCTTGCAGATTGATAGGAAAAAAGAGAAAAGAAAAGAAAAGAAAAAGATGTAGAGGAGGGAATGGAGATTGGCAAGGTATCTTAGAAGGGCATCTGGTTTTGTAGCCTGAAGGACATGGGGAGGGGATGGGAGTGGAAGGGAAATAATAAAACTTCTAAATCACAGTAAATGTGGCATAGGGACACTGGGATTATCTTTTGAGGCATATGCTCTTTTACATTTTAACGTATGTGAAGTGCCAAAGCAGCTGAAAAATGTTAAAAAAAATCAGTTAGTAGAATAGAAGTGGAACTCCTGTCTAGTGTGTGTCAGTGATAGCGTTAAGTCTGAATAATTTTAAGCTCCAGAGCATAATGATCAAGGTGGCCTAAGTCTCCTTGAAGGGAAGTGGCTACTTGTAGAAGCTGTGCCTGCAATCAGTTAATCTTTGTGGAATGCTGACCACATGACTAGTGAAAATCCTTACAAATGAGGCTATCATTAAACAAGCTCTTAGTGACATCAAAATACCTGCAAATAAAATTTTAATTCCTGAAGAGAATTTAATGTAACTGTAGAATGAATTTTTTTTTTTTTTTTTTTTGCGGTACGCGGGCCTCTCACTGTTGTGACCTCTCCCGTTGCGGAGCACAGGCTCCAGATGCGCAGGCTCAGCAGCCATGGCTCACGGGCCCAGCCGCTCCGCAGCATGTGGGATCCTCCCGGACCGGGGCACGAACCCACGTCCCCTGCATTGGCAGGCGGACTCCCAACCACTGTGCCACCAGGGAAGCCCCATCTATCCTTTTTTTTAAGTATAGTTTTTAGTGCTTGTTATCATTGGTGGATTTGTTTACTGGTTAGGTTGCTCTCTTTTTTCTTTTCTTTTTTTTTTATTACTTTTTTATTTTAATAATATTTTTTTATTTTAATAACTTTATTTTTTCTTTTTCTTTCTTTCTTTTTCTTTTCTCTCCCTTTTATCTGAGCCGTGTGGCTGACAGGATCTTGGTGCTCCAGCTGGGTGTCAGGCCTGAGCCTCTGAGGTGGGAGAGCCAAGTTCAGGACATTGGTCCATCAAAGACCTCCCAGCCCCACATAATATCAATCCGCGAGAGCACTCCCAGAGATCTCTGTCTCAATGCTAAGACCCAGCCCCACTTAACGACCAGCAAGCTCCAGTGCTGGACATCCTATGCCAAACAACTAGCAAGACAGGGACACAACCCCACCCATTAGCAGAGAGGCTGCCTACAATCATACTAAGTTCACAGACACCCCAAAACACACCACCGGACACTGTCTTGCCCACCAGAAAGACAAGATCCAGCCTCTTCCACCAGAACACAGGCACCAGTCTCCTCCACCAGAAAGCCTACACAACCTACAGAACCAAACTAACCCCCTGGGGGCAGACACCAAAAACAACGGGAACTGCAAACCTGCAGCCTATGTAAAGGAGACCCCAAACACAGTAAGTTAAGCAAAATAGGAAGACAGAGAAATATACAGCAGATGAAGAAGCAAGGAAAAAACCCACCAGACCAAACGAAGAGGAAATAGGCAGTCCACCTGAAAAAGAATTCAGAGTAATGATAGTAAAGATGATGGAAAAATCTTGGAAATAGAATAGAGAAAATACAAGAAATGTTTAACAAGGACCTAGAAGAACTAAAGAGCAAACAAACAATGATGAACAAAACAATAAATGAAATTTAAAATTCTCTAGAAGGAGTCAATTGCAGAATAACTGAGGCAGAAAAACGGATAAGTGACCAGGAAGATAAAATAGTGGAAATAACTACCACAGAGCAGAATAAAGAAAAAAGAAAGAAAAGAATTGAGGACAGTCTCAGAGACCTCTGGGACAACATTAAATACACCAACATTCGTATTATAGGGGTCCCAGAAGAAGAAGAGAAAAAGAAAGAGACAGAGAAAATATTTGAAGAGATTATAATTGAAAACTTCCCTAACATGGGAAAGGAAACAGTCAAGTCCAGGAAGCAAGAGAGTCACAGGCAGGATAAATCCAAGGAGAAACACACCAAGACACATATTAATCAAACTATCAAAAGTTAAATACAAAGAAACAATATTAAAAGCAGCAAGGGAAAAACAACAAATAATATACAAGGGAATCCCCATCAGGTTAACAGCTGATCTTTCAGCAGAAACACTGCAAGCCAGAAGGGTGTGGCAGGACATATTTAAAGTGATGAAAGGGAAAAACCTACATCCAAGATTACTCTACCCAGCAAGGATCTCATTCAGATTTGACAGAGAAATTAAAACCCTTACAGACAAACAAAAGCTAAGAGAATTCAGCACCACCAAGCCAGCTTTACAGCAAATGCAAAGTAACTTCTCTAGGCAGGAAACACAAGAGAAGGAAAAGACCTACAATAGCAAACCCAAAACAATTAAGAAAATGGTCATAGGAACATACGTATTGATAACTACCTTAAATGTAAATGGATTAAATGTTCCAACCAAACGGCATAGACTGGCTGAATGGATACAAAAACAAGACCTGTATTTATGCTGTCTACAAGAGACCCACTTCAGACCTAGGGACACATACAAACTGAAAGTGAGGGGATGGAAAAAGATAGTCATGCAAGTGGAAATCAAAAGAAAGCTGGAGGAGCAATTCTCATATCAGACAAAGTAGACTTTAAAACAAAGACTATTACAAGAGACAAAGAAGGACACTACCTCATGATCAAGGGATCAATCCAAGAAGAAGATATAACAATTGTAAAAATTTATGAACCCAACATAGGAGCACCTCAATACATAAGGCAAATGCTAACAGTCATAAAAGGGGAAATCGACAGTAACACCATCATAGTAGGGGACTTTAACACCCCACTTTCACCAATGGACAGATCATACAAAATGAAAATAAATAAGGAAACACAAGCTTTAAGTGATACATTAAACAAGATGGATTTCATTGATATTTATAGGACATTCCATACAAAACCAACAGAATAGAGTCCCTTCTCAAGTGATCATGGAACATTCTCCAGAATAGATCATATCTTGGGTCACAAATCAAGCCTTGGTAAATTTAAGAATATTGAAATCGTATCAAGTATCTTTTCCGACCACAACGCTAGGAGACTAGATATCAATTACAGGAAAAAAATCTGTAAAAAATACAAACACATGGAGGCTAAACAATATGCTACTAAATAACCAAGAGATCACCGAAGAAATCAAAGAGGAAATCAAAAAATACCTAGAAATAAATGACAATGAAAACACGATGATCCAAAACCTATGGGATGCAGCAAAAGGAGTTCTAAGAGGGAAGTTTATAGCAATACAATCCTACCTCAAGAAACAGCTCAAATAAACCTAACCTTGCACCTAAAGCAATTAGAGAAAGAAGAACAAAAACACCCCCAAAGGTAGCAGAAGGAAAGAAATCATAAAGATCAGATCAGAAATAAATGAAAAAGAAATGAAGGAAACGATAGCAAAGATCAATAAAAGTAAAATCTGGTTCCTTGAGAAGATAAACAAAATTGATAAACCATTAGCCAGACTCATGAAGAAAAAAAGGGAGAAGACTCAAATCAATAGAATTAGAAGTGAAAAAGGAGAAGTAGCAACTGACACTGTAGAAATACAAAGGATCATGAGAGATTACTACAAGCAACTATATGCCAATAAAATGGACAGCCTGGAAGAAATGGACAAATTCTTAGGAAAGCACAACCTTCTGAGACTGAACCAAGAAGAAATAGAAAATATAAACAGACCAATCACAAGCAGTGGAATTGATACTGTGATTAATAATTTTCAAACAAACAAAAGCCCAGGACCAGATGGCTTCACAGGCAAATTCTATCAAACATTTAGAGAAGAGCTAACACCTATCCTTCTCAAACTCTTCCAAAATACAGCAGAGGGAGGAACACTCCTAAACTCATTCTACTAGGCCACCATCACCCTGATACCAAAACCAGACAAAGATGTCACAAAAAAAGAAAACTACAGGCCAGTATCACTGATGAACATAGATGCAAAAATCCTCAACAAAATACTGGCACACAGAATCCAACAGCACATTAAAAGCATCATACACCATGATCCAGTGGGGTTTATCCCAGGAATGCAGGGATTCTTCAATATACGCAAATCAATCAATGTGATAAACCATATTAACATATTGAAGGAGAAAAACCATATGATCAAATTGAAGGAGCAAAACCATATGATCATCTCAATAGATACAGAAAAAGCTTTTTACAAAATTCAACACCCATTTATGATAAAAACTCTCCAGAAAGTAGGCATAGAGGGAACTTACCTCAACGTAATAAAGCCCATACATGACAAACCCACAGCCAACATCGTTCTCAATGGTGAAAAACTGAAACCATTTCCACTAAGATCAGGAGCAAGATAAGGTTGCCCACTCTCACCACTAGTATTCAACATAGTTTTGGAAGTTTTAGCCACAGCAATCAGAGAGGAAAAAGAAATAAAAGGAATCCAAATAGGAAAAGAAGAAGTAAAACTGTCCAAATAGGAAAAGAAGAAATAAAACTTTTCCAAATAGGAAAAGAAGTAAAACTGTCATTGCAGATGACATGATACTATACATAGAGAATCCTGAAGATGCTACCAGAAAACTACTAGAGCTAATCAATGAATTTGGTAACGTATCATGATACAAAATTAATGTACAGAAATCTCTTGCATTCCACTGCCAATTACCACTGCAACAAAAAGAATAAAATACCTAGCAATAAACCTATCAAACTACGAATGACATTTTTCACAGAAGTAGAACAAAAAATTTTACAATTTGTATGGAAACACAAAAGACCACGAATAGTCAAAGCAATCTTGAGAAAGAGAAATGGAGCTGGAGGAATCAGGCTCCCTGACTTCAGACTATACTACAAAGCTATAGTAATCAAGACCATATGGTACTGGCACAAAAACAGAAATATAGAACAGGATATGGAACAGGATAGAAAGCCCAGAGATAAAATCACACACAAATGGTCACCTTATCTTTGATAAAGGAGGCAAGAATATACAATGGAGAAAAGACAGCCTCTTCGATAAGTGGTGCTGGGAAAACTGGACAGGTACACGTAAAAGAATGAAATTAGAACACTTCCTAACACCATACACAAAAATAAACTCAAAGTGGATTAAAGACCTAAATGTACAGCCAGACACTATAAAACTCTTAGAGGAAAACATAGGCACAGCACTCTATGTCATAAATCACAGCAAGATCCTTTTTGACCCACCTCCTAGAGAAATGGAAATAAAAACAAAAATAAACAAACGGGACCTAATGAAACTTAAAAGCTTTTGTACAGCAAGGGAAACCATAAACAAGACGAAAAGGCAACCCTCAGAATGGGAGAAAATATTTGCAAACAAAGCAACTGACAAAGGATTAATCTCCAAGATATACAAGCAGCTCATGCAGCTCAATATCAAAAAAAACAAACTACCCAATCCAAAAATGAGCCAGAGACCTAAATCGACATTTCTCCAACAAAGACATACAGATTGCCAACAAACACATGAAAGGATGCTCAACATCACTAATCATTAGAGAAATGAAAATCAAAACTACAATGAGGTATCACCTCACACCAGTCAGCATGGCCATCATCAAAAAATCTACAAATAATAAATGCTGAAGAGGGTGTGGAGAAAAGGGAACCCTCTTGCACTGTTGGTGGGAATGTAAATTGATACAGCCACTATGCAGAACAGTATGGAGGTTCCTTTAAAAACTAAAAATAGGACTGTCATATGACCCCACCATCCCACTACTGGGAATATACCCTGAGAAAACCATAATTCAAAAAGAGTCATGTAGGGCTTCCCTGGTGGCGCAGTGGTTGAGAGTCCGCCTGCTGATGCAGGGGACACGGGTTCGTGCCCCGGTCCGGGAAGATCCCACATGCCGCGGAGCGGCTGGGACCGTGAGCCATGGCCGCTGAGCCTGCGCGTCTACAACGGGAAAGGCCACAACAGTAAGAGGCCCGCGTACCGCAAAAAAAAAAAAAAAAAAAAAAAAAAAGAGTCATGTACCACAATGTTCATTGTAGCTCTGTTTACAATAGCCAGGACATGGAAGCACCCTAAGTGTCCATCGACAGATGAATGGATAAAGAAGATGTGGCACTTATGTACACTGGAATATTACTCCGCCATAAAGGGAAACGAAACTGAGTTATTTGTAGTGAGGTGGATGGACCTAGAGACTGTCATACGGAGTGAAGTAAGTTGGAAAGAGAAAAACGAATACCGTATGCTAACACATATATATGGAATCTAAAAAAAAAAGGGTCTGAAGAGCATAGGGGCAGGACAGGAATAGTGACACAGAGGTAGAGTATGGACTTGAGGACACGGGGAGGGGGAAGGGTAAGCTGGGTCGAAGTGAGAGAGTGGCATGGACATATATACACTACCAAATGTAAAATAGATAGCTAGTGGGAAGCAGTCACGTAGCACAGAGAGATCAGCTCGTTGTTTTGTGACCACCTAGAAGGGTGGGATAGGGAGGGTGGGAGGGAGATGTAAGAGGGAGAGGATATGGAGATATATGTATACATATAGCTGATTCACTTTGTTATACAGCAGAAACTAACACACCATTGTAAAGCAATTATACCCCAATAAAGATGTTATATATAAAAAAGAAATCTTTGGCACTGATAATAATAAGATGCACGCAGAATGAGACATGGCTTCCCGAGTTTCTTTGCATGCAAATACTTACAGTGTTTCATTATTTGGTCTCCTTGCTGTGCTTTCACATTGTTTGGAAAAGTTTTTAAAAATGGAAAATGAAAAATTCTGCCTGAAAGAGGTAAAAACAAACAACCACAGTTGAGCTTTTGGTTTTTTAAACTAAACCTGATCATGTCTATTTATGCTTTGTTCATCCAAATTCTCTACCTATTACATCAGCCTCGTGTTCTGCACCATTGTCCTATCTGAAACGCTTCCTGGGAGAGAGTAAAGGCTTCTGAATTATCATTAGCATGCTTCCAGCTTAGATAAGATGCTTTTGAATGCTAAGTCTTTTGTGTGGGCTCTAGAGATGAAAAAAACTTAAATGTATTACATTGAATCATGGATTTTTCAATGCTCATTTAAAGCTATCTTCGTGGTGTATTAAGGTTTGCTCCTCACTGCTCTCCTCACCACACCGGCCTCGATGAACAAATAACCATTCAGAATTCATGGCTTTGAATTATAACTGGGAATCTCTTTTGTAAAGATTTGAAGATTCTGGACCTGACATTATGATGTGAATTTTCTGCTTTTTTGGATTATGTGCAGAAATATAATGTGGTTGCTCCCTATTCATTCATGTTTCCCTCTAAGAAATTTAGCCTATGGAAAGGGGCAAATGTCAAGAAATTAAAGGAAGGCTGTACTTATATTATTCCTAAGACGAAACCAAAGGGAGGCACAAAGGAAAACTGGGTGAAGAAATAGCGGGAAGGAGAGCGGGCTGTGCGAACCTCAACCTTTCCTGAGGAAGAAGGAGAAATGAGGCAATCCAGAATGCATATTTCTACGTATTATTCTTCTCCAGTATTAACAAGACAGTTCCTTGTAGGAATGCCTTTGTGTAAAAGCAGGAAGGTGGAGAATATATAAGAACTATCTGAGCTTCTGGACTCACTTTCAAAAATCAGTCAGCTTGTTATTTTGCATGAGAGATAGAGAGAGGGAGTGAGAGGGAGAGAGTGTGTGTATGTTTGATGCTGGCTCTGTATCTGATACTTAGAGACGCTCTGTGTGAACCAATCTACAGTTAACAGGAAATGTGGTTGTTCTTGGCCTTCAGATAATAGCGCTGGGTTCTGTCTACTGTATCTTTTTTGAAATTTTAATCATAGATACCAAGGAGAGTTTGGGGGCCATCTGCCTAGGCAGCTGTGTGTGTTATCTACACAGCAGCTGCAGGGCAGAGGGGTGACCCAGAGTTTGCACAAACAGTCCACTGACCCAGCTTCAGGCTCTCCATCCTCACTAACATCCAAGGTTTCTAGCTTTAGAGATAGAGAGGGAGTCAGTTGAAGCTTGTAATTCCAATCAAGACAACCTCTGTGTGACTGCATTCCCATCTCACTTTGATACTGGCCCACAATTGCATAATGCTGTTTTTTTTTTTTTTTTAAACCCGGAGGTTGTAGTCTCTTTCATCTACTGAAATAGAAAACCCCTGAACTAAAGTTTTAACATGTCAGTAATTTCAGAAGTGATGTGACCTCTTTGCCACAAAAGTGGAGGTGACCAGAATCAGCTTTATCATAAACTGGCATCTGTATCCTCTGTTTTAGTTGTTCTCTCACCAGCTTTGCTCACTTCCAGCCCATCCTCCACCTTGCTGCCAGAGTGATACTTTACAAAAGCAAACCTGAGTAATTCTGTTTTGAATTCTTCAGTGGTTCCCCGTCCTCTAAACAACTTGGCCTGGTACTCAGAGCCCATCATAGCCCGCTTCTGCCTGGTCTCCTCTCCTCACTCATCCTCCTCCATGTAACCATAAGTCTTCTTGTTTTAGTTTTTCTGAATGACTTGCATCCCACTGTCTCTTGCCTTTGTGCCTTCACACAAGCTATTCCATCTTCTTGGTATGCTTTTCCCCACACGTGTCTAGCTAACTCCTGTCTGTTCTTCAGGGCTCAGCAGAAGTCACTTCCTCAGGAAGCCTTCCATAAGCCCTGCTGCCATTTAGAAATTCTCCCTCTGTTCTCCCAGAGTACTCTGTTCTGTTCTCAGCTCTATCATAACATTTGCTTTATTGGACCTAAATATTGGCTGTCATGTGTGTTGTCCCCAAACAGCTGCCTGTGACTCTGATGGTTGGGATGAGCTCTTACTCATCTTTGTATCTTCAGACTTTTGCATAGCGTTTGGAACACGGCGAGTACTCAGTTAATATTCTTTGAAGCTCAGTTAATAGTGCATAGCTCTCTGAGTACAGTGAGTGGTCTGTCTTCTTGGTTACCTCAAAAGCTTCAGGTAGAACTGCACCTACCTACGCAAGGCACAAAGTAGGTGTATGATGATAACACGTGCTGGTTGATTAATTATAAATAGGTTGATTCTAAGACAGTGGCATTCTAGTGTCCCTCTCTTAGTGCCTCATCTAATTAATTGATTGAGAATACCTGCTTAGGCTGTATAATATCCTTTTAGGGTGACATTTTTTCAACTGTGAGTTGTGACCCATTAGTGGGTCATGAAAACAATAAGTAAATCAAGACTAGCGTTAAAAGCAAAAAACATGAAATAAAATAGACAAGAGAATATCAGTGTATCACATGTAAAACAGTTAAGTAGTGCTTTGTTTTATTTCAGTTACATGTGTCGTGTTTACTGGGTTGCAATGTAAAAAAAGTATTTCTTAGTATGCATTTCAGTGAGAAAGAAAAAAAGTCCGGAGAACAGTGCTTTAAGGAAAGAATGAAATCCTTCACACCCTGCCATTCCATTCTGGATTGAAGTGAATTAGTTGAATCAGTACGATGTCCCCTGGCTGATCGCAAACCAGCCAGGAGCTTGTGCCTTTTCTGTCCCCACACTAAGCTAGTCCTTACGGGGCTAGGAATCTGTTCTGTAATGGAAGATAGTCTTCTGTTGGGAGAGAAATAGCTTGAGAAAACAAGAAAAAAACCCAACACTGGAAACCTTCTGTAGTGTTTTCTTTTCTTTTTTTTTAACTAAGGATTAAGACATTAGGTAAAAATCACCCTACTGAGCCTACTTCCTCCACTTCAGAAATGATGCTCTCTGATAAGGATTAGGGCGAGTTGATCTTTGAGATACCAGTTTTGTACTCCATTTTGCAACTGCAGTTATAGTCTGATTTAAGGCTAGAGTTTTGAATTAGCTAAGAATAAGCTATGAGGGTCTTCTAGCTGCAGGCTGAATCGACTGTTTGGAGTCAGTTTTCAGGAGGAAATAGGACAGTTCATTTTCTTCTGGTCTATCTGAAAGTGACCCCATGACTATGGAGCTGGTCTAGAAGGCAGGGAGTGAAGGGGCAGGGGGCCATCGACCCGCTGACTATTTTCGAATCTGAGTTTCTGCCACAGCTTGGCAGGCTTTACCGTTTGTTTTTTACTCACTCTTTTGTTGGCACGTTTCTAAAAGCACAGCAGTGGCTGGGGTAGGTCAGCGTGGCGTCCAGGAGGTTGGTAAGTGTTTCTCTTGAGGGCAGTCTTTTCAGAGAATAGGATGATGTGGCAATTAGCGTCTGAATGGACTCCAGCCCATAGCTGGGCAGGGCCTGCAGTTTAGTGGAAGAAATATCCCTGAAAAGTAAAAGGGAGAAAGGTTTATCGATTGATTTACTTAACATGTATGATTCATAGAATGAAACTTCCTCTCAACAATAGTATCCTTCTAGGTTCTGAGGAATCTTTTCTCCATCTCGCTTTCTCCCTCATTCTCCATTTCAGTTAGTCTCATTAAGATCTGAACTCAAAAAAGCTACGTGGTCTCTTTTCTGATAGGTACCCCATTATTCTTTTCAAGGCTGAGTATGACTCCTCGTACCTGTCATACATTCATTAGCATTCTCTCTCTCCCCTCTGCTGCTTCCTTTCTCCCCCTCTCTCCCTCCCTCTACCTCTCTCCACTTAGCAGAAGTGAAATAACTACTTGCTTTAAGAGAGAGCAGGCACGTGCAGTGACATCAGCTTTTGTGCTCTACTCCAGGGGGAAATATTTAGGGCTTCAGATGCCTCGGTCTTTGATCGATCAAGCTCTGCAGGGTAGGTTTTCGTGAAGCACAGGCTAGTTCCGCTATTCAGAGCCACTGTGTGGCCTTAGCCACCCTCTACCTTCTCTAAAGGCAAGCTGGATTCATCAGTCCAAAGCAAGCAAACGCTCGGCCATGCAAGCAAAACCGTGTGGAAAGCTCGGGTTTTTCACACAAGGTCCCGAATGCCTCAGCTTTTCTAGACTCGAGGCCCAAGAAAACTCCAAACAAATTAAATGTGAGGAGGAAGAGTCAGTGGGAATTTAAAAAGTCTGCCTATCTTCTAAGTGGCTGCTGCCATGAAAGTTTTCCAGGAGCATAGCCCCCTGCAGCAAACTGACCCAATACTTAGTGCCCATCTCATGGGAGGGGCTCAGTAGGGGATTGATGGACAGATGAACTTGACAACGTGGCATGATGACTAGTGTAGGCCCTTGGTGGAATAATCAAGGTGGCAGAATTTGCCTCGGGGGCTGCAGACTCATTGCTTTTGTGTCCTTATTGATTTACGTAACCAGTGTTCTCATTCTGCTTTACAGAGTTATTATCTTAGATGTATTAGGGATTGACCACATGATTCTTTGCAGGCCTGGTGATTTTTTTTTTTTTTTTTGGTGGGGGTAAACTATTTTAAATTAAGATTTTAGAAATGGCAAGGTCTCATTACAAAGGAGTGAATCTCTGATGATTGATTTTCAGTTTCAGTGAGAGACTCATGTTTTGGGGGTGTGGAAGGAAGGACCACTTCTAGATATCACTTAAACCCTAAGGGTATAATGAGAATAGTTATTTGGAGAGTAAGAGACCTAGGTCTGGTCCCACTGTTCTGGAAAAGTCCGTGTAGATGCCTACCGGGCTCACAGTCATTTCTAGCAGGCAGACCAAGCAGGTTTTCAAGCAAAAACTGTTATGCAGGGCGTCTTATGATCATACTCACTCGTTCTTGTGCCTGACCAAAGGCAACTCTCCTTAGCTATTCAGTGCCCAAGTAGGTGACCAGTTTGCTGTAAGAACTCTGCCTCTAGGGTGTGCTAGACTGGAGAGCATTCAAGCAATGTGTAAGATTCTGAGTCTGGTGTACTTTGAATATGAGACATAACAGGTAGGGATCCCTAGGGTAGGATGGCAGAAGCTGAGAGACAGCAGAAAAAACAGTAGGCAGGAAGCACGAGGAGGTGGAAGCCATGAGTAAGTAGAAATCATGACGTCGTGTGGAGAAGAGAGAGGAGTTAGGATTGATGATGGCAGAAGTTAGGAAGTGGAGAAGGTCAGGAGTTTTACTGGTGGGAATTAGGATATAGAGAGAATCAGGGGTTGACGGCTGCAGGAAATAAGTAGACAGAGTCAGAATGGGTAGTGACAGGAGTTGATAGTGGCAAGAGCTAGGAGCTAGACGAAGTCAGGAGTTGATAGTGGCAGAAATAGGCGGTAGACAGAGTCGGGAGTTGATAGAGAGGAGGTAGGAAGTAGATGCTCAGGAGATGACAGTGGCAGGAGCTAAGAAGTAGAGTTCGGTGGGCTGTAGAAAGTAGACAGAATCATGACTGGATACAGGCAGGAGCTAGGGTATAAAGGATACCTGGGTCGGTTCAGTCCTCCCCCTGATCACTCAGAGAACAGGCAAAGTCCTTATAAAGCCACAAGCCTCATAGCCTGGCTTTCGCCGCCTCTCGGTCCTCCTGTTCTAGGCCCCTCCTCCTGGCTCACTCTGCCACACTGGCCTCCTGCTTAGTTCCCTGCACCTGGAATGCTCTTCCTGCCGATACCCACACAACTTGCTCCCTCACTTCTTTCAGGTATTTGCTTAAATAACACTTGTTCAGGACAGTCTTACCTGACCATCCTCCTTAAAATGCTAGCTCCCTCCCTAGAACTCCTTTTGCCCAGCCACCTGAAGTTTTCTCCTCCACGGCCATCTGGAATACTACATATTTTCTTTACTCATTTGATCCTTGTCTGTCTTTCCCACTCTATGAAGGCAGAGACGTTTGTCTTTTCTTCTTCTCTGCTGCTTCCCTGGTGTCTAATCCAGTGCCTGGCACATAGTGTGGACTTACAGTTACTGGATAAATCAGTGAATGAATGAATAAACAAACAAATAAACTGGGTTACACTGCTCACTATCTTTCTAGTACTGTTCTCATTTTAAAGTCACGCGCCTGTTTATCACTTTGCCTGTTTATTGTTCTTTCCCCTCCATGGCTCTAATCTCTTTATGAGCAGGTCCCGGAGCTGGCCGCTGTCCCTGCAGCTTGGTGCCTGGTAAACAGGACGTGTTCCACCCACGCTTGTTGAAGGCATGAGTGATAGCGTGCCAGGGGTAGGGACTAATGGGCCGGCATCTCTGTGGCGAAGGTGACGAGGCCACTGCCGTTACTGCTGCAGAGTTTCTGGAGCCCTGTTGCATCGCTCCCTGAAGCCTGACTGCAGCTGCAGTTGTTTCCTACAGGATGTTTCCGGCTTCCTAAGGCCTTGTCAGGAGACTAATGGTTCAGTTTCCTGCTCCTCTTCATTTTCCCCTGTGTCCTTATGCTCAGCTCCCATTAACTGAGGGCATTTGCCTCTGCTCCTTGCATTCTGAGGGAGCCTGACGCATAGCAGCTCACACAGCCTTAATTCCCACGAGGGGATGCCAGGGGACACCACGCCCCCCTGCCAGCACATTAGGAGGCCCTCCGTGTTTGATGTTGGTTGAACCGTGTCTCCACCAAATTCACATGTTGAAGTCCTAACCCCCAGTACTGCAGAATGTGACCTGAATTGGAAATAGGGTCTTTACAGAGGTGATCAAGTTAAAATGAGATCGTTAGGATGGACCCTAATCCAGTATGACTGGTATCCTTACAAAAAGAGGGAAATTTGGAGACAGACAGACACACAGACACACAGAGCACCCTGTGAAGATGGGACTTATGCGGCCACCACCAGGAGGAACTACAGGCCTGGAACAGGTCCTGCCCTCGCAGCCCTCAGGAGGAGCCAGCCTTGCCCATACCCTCATTTCAGACTTCTAGCCTCTAGAACTGCAAGACAAGACATTCCTATTGTTTCAGCCCCCGAGTTGGTGGTAACCCTTGCACGTGCATAGACTGGTTCCCCGCAGAGCAGGCTGGGAACCATGTGGCTGGACACCCTGAGCGGGCCTGCTGGGCTGCAGCGGGTGGGGAGGGGGGGGCAGCAGTACTGTACTCACAAGATGCTAGGCCCGGTGGCCCCCCGGAAGGCGCCATTGTGTATCTTCTCCAGGTGCGGGTTTTCCTTTAGCTCCCTGTGGGGAAGGACAGTGTCCTCAGTGGAGTTTGCAGCTCATGTGTAAACAGTCATAGCTGTGTGCATGCACGGTGAGAGCAGCCTGTGGGCATGGTGCTCAGGGGTCGAGGGGACAAGGCGGGGCTGTAGGTAAAATGAGAAAAAGACGTTCTTGTCCTGGGAGAAATTGTGAAATTGCTGGTGTGCTTGGCTCCGCCTTTCCTCTGCGATTTTCCCCTCACTCAGTGGAACCCTTTGTCCTACAACTTAAAGTACTCCCTACTTCTGTCCTGGAGTTGTGAAGAAAATGCTGCTCCAGTGTTCAAGGCTTAAGGGTGGAAGTGCAGCCCACTCTGCATCAGGCCGTCATGACCTTGGAGGGCTCAATGTTTGTTCATAGTAATAGACTGAAGTTTGCAAATTCTTTACTTAAAAGAAAAGTAGGGTCCATTCAAAGCTAGCCCCTTTCATCATGTTAATTGGACTCTTTCTTTCAGCTGTGCATTTCTCAGTGGGTTAGAAAGGGGAGGAAGGACAGCCTGTATAGAAAATTCCCCCTACCCCGGGTGCCCCATGGGTCTGTGCCCAGTGCCTGATCGTTGCCAGGTGTGTGTATTGTAGAAACAAAAGGGTTGAAGGCCACTGCTGTTCAGGAAGCCAAAATCTGCAATGGGAGTAACGACCTGAGGGCTTCTGTTCCCTAAGCTCAGGACAGCTCAGGGTGAACTGCTCAGGACCAGCTGAGCCTAGCCCCGCTGAGCAGCTCCCGTCTGGGCCCTGACGCTGGTGTCTCCAAGGACAGGCCCCTCTCTGGGTGGACAAGGAAGCCAGGAGAGGAGTCCCTGGGCCCAGACTTGTCAGCTTACTTTTGATTGCTTTCTTCCTACAAGAGAAGGGTGGCGTCTCAAAGAGCATTCTGGAAAACGCTGGACACTGGGCACAGTGTATATCCATTGCTGGCGTGATGATTTTGAGCACAGGATATGATTCTTCTGCACCACTGTTACAGTGGCAAAACAAATACACCAACACCCGCTGCCCCCTCCCTTGCAGGATCCTCAGTAATTACCTGGTTCATCTCATAGCTTTACATCTTCTTCATCGTCTTTCTGCAAGTCTCCACATCACCCCTGCCGTTTAAAAGCTGTAAAAGCCCTGCATCTCACTCCCTCGGTGGCTGCCTTCCACACGCTTCTACTAAGCGTTTTCCTCGGAAAGCCTCGGCCCTTTCATCACCATGCACCCGTCAGTCTCACGTCGTCCCATCCCCTGGGTGTATTTCCGTTTTCAAGGAGATGAGGTTGTCAGACTCAATTGCTGTTTAAAATCTAAATCAAGAGAAAAATTCCTTCCCAAACCTCCATGGCTCTTCTTCCTGATTTGATTTGTTTTAATTATGTTCAGTTTTGGTCATAAATCATTGAAACCGGGCTCTGTGAGCAAATAATCCTCATGTCAGCCAGGTCAAATTAATTGTTCAAATTTCAGGACAGCATTTCTCATGTTTTATTAAAACTCAGATCTTTCTGTATAATGATAACTCTGTATTATGTAACTTGGTCAAAAATAAATCCAAAAGTTATCTACCACAGTTTCCTGGGGGTCGCTTTTGGGAACTCTCCCGAGTGGCATGGCCTTCTAGGTGTGAGAAGGATAGGAAGGATGACCTTTTGAAGTACAGTGGGAGAACTCCCAAACTCCAGCCAAGGCTTCCCTGATGGGGGTGCTCCGGGAATGGTAGGACTGGGCTCTCGGACCCCTGGAGGTGTCTGAGGGTAACCTTCTGAAGCTGCTCCTCTCCACCCTGTCTTAGTAAGTAACATATTTGAGAACTTTGTAGGGCTGTGGTGTCATTGTTCTGAACAACTTTGGACAGGCCTTTATATGAGGAAGGTGTCAGAAATGGGGCTGGACATGCCCATAGTTTGAAACTTTTGCTTGATGGTTTTGAAAACTACTCCCTCTGCCCTGCTCAACCCTTCAATGGGTCTGCTCGCTCTTGGAAGAGAATTCAGACTCCTTCTCACGGCCCCTCAGTCCTGATGACTTGCTCCTGCTGCATCTCCAGCTTAATCTCATCCAGTGTTCCCTTTGCCGATGACCCTTAAGCCGCATTGGCCTCCTCTCAATTCTTGGAGTTTATCAACTTCTTTTCTTGCCCACCTCAGGACCTTTGCACATGCTGCTCCCTCTTTCTGTAATGCGCTTTGTCTGATGATTGCCAGTGCGGACTCCTTGTCATCCTTTAGGCTCAGCCTAAATATCATACCCTTGGTGAGGCTGTCCCTGAGCACCTAACCTAGAGTCAGTCTGCCCCTGGTACTCTCTCAGATCTCAGGGATAGGTTATTTCCTTCACAGTAGGTATCACTACCTACAATAATTTCATTTATTTACTTGCCTTTTCCCTGTCTCTTCTGCTAGTACAGAAACTTCATTAGGGCAGGGACTGTTTCCACTGTACCATTGTAGACACAGCACTTAACGTAGTGACTAATGTATTGGTGATGCTTAATAAGGGTGTGTTGAATGAATAAATGAATGGAATTAACTTGTGTTCTTGGCAAACTGATTTGTGTTCTCGGCTTCCTCTTTCTGGCAACAGTGAGGTATGGGGAATACATACTAATGGGACTTTGGGACTTTTCTAAGTCCACACCTATTCTGGCGCCTCTAAAGCCGTTGAGACACTGCTGACCAAGGACCTCCCACCTTACTCTCTGCTTTCCCTGACCTCCCAAAGATGTACTCTGCTGAGTAGCCTCTCACCTCTGCTTTTGCTCTGGCTTCTTTTCCTTATCTCTTGTTTCCCCCCAATTTTATATTCAGTCCTCTTACTTTTCCTCCTTGTGCAGGTGACCTCAGCCACAAAGAACTTCACCCATCCCCTCTCCTCAGGTAATTCTGACTTCTGTGTCCCTAGCCCTGGCCTGCCGCTTCCAGCCCTCTGTCCTCCCTGCTAACCCATGAGCCAACCTTCTTTAAGCACCCCTCTCACACTTCCTATCCCAGGACTTTCAACGGCTTATTCTCTACAGAAGAGTCCAAATTGTTCACTCTAGCATCTGAGGCCCTTCCTGCTTTATCTCTAACCCACATCTAGGACTTTCTAAAAGGTACTGTTTTCTGGTCTTTGAGCACATCCCATGCATCCTCCTCTGGGCTGTTCTTCTTGTCCTCTGACCGGAGTGCATTTTCCTTCCATCTTTGCCTGTCCAAGTTAGGCTCAGCTCAAAATCTATATCTCTCATGAGGCTTTCTCTAGTTTCCTTCTCTTCTGCCTTTGAAATCTCAGAGGACTTTACCTCTCTCAGGCCAGGCACCATATCTTGCCTTCTGTTTTAGTAACTACGTAGTGTACAGTTTATATACCATTTGGAGATGTTTCTTCCTAGGCTGTAAGCTCCTGCAGGGCAAACACCAGGGCTTCTTCATCTTCATTTCCCCTCAAAATATAGCATGTTCCTTCAGACACAGCTGATGCTTGGCAAACACTTGTTGAGTGAGTAACAGAATGAGGCATCTGAGAGTACTGTGCCAGGAGAGGATTTTAATTTGGCAGAAACAGATTTGATTGGCCAGAGGGAACCCTGCGTTGAATTCAAATCAACAAGAAAATGAGGGAAAATCCACTCCATGGTAGGAAGGACAACTGTTTAAAAAGCTACCATTCCTTGAGCACTTAGTATGTGCCAGACCTGTGCGAACTGCATAAAAGTACAATCTTATTTAATTATCATTCATTCATAATTAACTGTATAATGTAACAAATAATAAATGAGCACGTACTCTATGCCAGGCACCGTGCTGAGTACTGAGGATGCAAAACAGACCTTTAGATTGGTTGAGTAACTTGCTCAGGGTCAAGGTGATAAATAATGGGATTGGAGTTTGAGTCCCAGTTAGTGACTGTTAGATCCATTCTCTTCTCCACCAAGCTATATAACATGGTATCCATATAATAGGGTCTTTGGTTACTATTTGCAGTTAAAATAAATAGTATATTGTATAGACTTAGGCTACTTAACTTCAGACCGGCAGCATCAGCATCTCCTGGGAGTTGGTTAAAATGTCAAATTCTCGGGCCCTACCCTAGACCCACTGAATTAAAATGTCTGGGAGTGGGGCTCAGGAACCTGTGTTTTAGCAGTCTCCATGTGGTTCTTATGTGTGTTATTTGAGAAGCACTGGTGTAGACCATGGTTTATACATATGGCTTATTTATTATCAAAAGCCTTTTCATTTGTTTCTTTTCCTTAACTTTGGCTTTAGTTGAGCCTTTCGTGTGCCGTTAGGTTTTACTGTACACAAGTGTATGCTGTTTGTCACCTTACCCGGTACCTGTCACGGTTCAAGCAGCCTCCACCCTGGCCCTGCGAGCTTTGTGAATGAGCCCTTTTTAAGGAAAGGAGCCATAGAAAGAAAGGTTGAGAACAGTGAAGGGAGCAGTAGGGATGCTTCTCTAAAGTTGAAGGCTGTTAACGCTGGGGACTGGGGTCGGATGTGGTGAAAACGCAGGGCTCCCTCACCTTGTGGAATGTGAACTCCTTACTCCCCCCTGTGTCCCCCCCCCACCCCGCCCGCAGCAGTAAGGAGATGGGCTTCTGTGTGGGCCTGTTGTGGCTGAATCGGCTGGTAAATGGCATTATCCGATTTCTCTGCAGTGGGGCCGGGAGGAAGAATTTCTTCACTGAAATCACGCTGCCTCTAACACACCATCGACCCGAGCGAGGGGACTAGAGAGGGAGGCTGTGAGGTGGGGGAGCCTAGAGTAGGGTGTTGAATATTTCAGCAAACTGTCAACTTCAATGTATGCAGGCTGCATCTATCTTCGATATCAGGGTGCTCTGCGGTTTCCAGCCAGCCAGTTGCCTAGTAACATGCGTACCACACTGAGGACCAGCCACTTGAAAGTTTATTTTTGTCCTGAGTTAGTTGCTGAAGATTGAATGTGATGTGGTAGCCAGAGTAATATTTCATTTTTATTCATGAGCTGGGGAAATAAGCACATACTTACAGGGAAATCAGCGTTGTCCCATTGAATGCATGACTTTGTATTTCTTCAAATCCATTTCCATATAGTTTTCTAAGGAGGGAGGAGAGAGGTTTTAGGAGCGAAAGAAACACAGTTTGGAATCACACATTCTTCCTTCTGTGACATTTATTACTAGGATAATTGCTGGCATTTACAATATGTAGCTCTGTTTCTCTAACGTCTTAGATCCTCGGGGCCTGCTGAGACGAGACTGTGTTCTTGCTCTAGCTGGCTTCCACCTCTACCACCAGCACCACCACTAACTTGTTAAGTGTTTATTAAGTGCCAGATATTGATCAACCATTCTACGTATTTATGATTTCATCCTCATCGTCACTTCCATTGCTCTGGTCAGAAACCTAAGCCTTCATGTTGTTGTGTAGCTTGCTTACGGTCAGAGAAAACAGTGGCAGAACTGGAATGTGAGGCTAGAGCTGTCTAACACTCAAGTCTTGTGTCTGGCTCTACAGGCCAATCTGGGCATATGGGCTTTCCGGGTCGCCGAAAGCTGAGGGCAGAAGAAGGCTCCAGTACTGAGTGGGTGTTTCTTTTTCTTGGATGAGTCTGTGGTTTTGCTGATGCCACATTTTGTTCCACAACCAAGATTTCAATGTCTGTAAACAGTTCTTGAAGACCCATTAGTGGATAGTGAAATCAATTTAGTTGGGTACAATCAGCCTTAAAAAAAATGAAATAGAACAGACTGGAACAAAATGGAAAATGTTAGAGTATGTTGCATGTAATCGGGGTAGTACTCTTTCTGAAGTTCTGTTCCGCCATTTTGAATGTTATGTACATGTAAGTATATGTATACATCTATACGTATAAGTCTGCCCAGGACAAGACATAGGAGACTCCTTAGAACACAGATGCTGGGAAACGTTAGAAGCAGAAAAGAGCTTGGAGAGGAGCAAGCGGCAACCCTTCATCTGACAGAGAAGGAAAGAGGCTCAGAGAAGAAAGTGACTTGTCTAAAGTTCACAATAGGTGGAAATGAGACCAGAACACACTGTGACTGGGGCTACTTCCAGCACATCAGTTTTGCTGGGTGATTTGACTCGTCTTCCCTGAGACAGCCACACGGCCCCTCTTCCTCCTCCTGTAGAGCTATGTTTGATGTCATGTTCTCGGCGTGGGCTTTCCTGGCCACCCTATTTAAACTGCCCCCCCAGCATTGCAGCATTCTCTGTCGCCCTTCTCTGATTTGCTTTATTAGCATCTGACCCATGATTATATTACTGTCTGCCTCCCCGGCAGAATGTAACCTTTATGAGAGCAAGGATTCAAACCGTTCTGTTCATTGCAGAATCCCCTGCATGTAGGACAGTGCCTGGCGCCTGGGAGGATTACGGTAAATATATGTTAAATGGATTGGATGAACAAATGGTTATATATAAGGTGAATTTCTCACTGTAAACCATGGCCAAGCAAGTTTGAAAGCCACAGTCTCAAATAGAAATATTTGTGTAAGCTCTTTATGAACAATGCTATGAGACTCAAGTGAGAAAGGGCTGTGGTGTGATATGAAATGGAGCCGCCGCATCTGGCCAGGTGCTAGCTTCCCTTTACAGGGCAGCTGCACGCCCATGTCAGGGACAGGTGGGGGGTGACATGAGAAACAGTTTAGACACAGTCTCCACCTACTCCTCCAGGTGGCTGCTGCCCACGGGGTTTCTCTAGCCTTTGTTAAATAAAACAAGCGTGGGATTTAATTTCATTGTATGTGTACGTGTGTAGTGTGGAGGTGCGTAATATGCATGTGTATAGTGTGTGTGTGTGTGTGTGTGTGTGTGTGTGTGTGTGTGTGTTTGGGGGGGGCGTCTCTTTCCATCAACACACCTGAGACAAACCAGCATATAAATAAGTATAGTTGGGACTCAGTGTTGAAGCTTGACACTTGAACACTGAAATTCAGAAAATACAGAGACTACAAAATAACTGAGTTCAAAGAGAGCAGGGGAGCATAGTTAATTCGTTTTGTTAAACCCCCAGATCTCTCATAATGCTTGCTACCTAACACGAGTTCAGTCAACAGGCTGGGGGGAGCGGTGGCCTTGCCCTTCCACGGGAGGAAGAGCCTTGTCTGGCTTTCCCTGCTCCCATGGGCTTCCTTCTGGAATTCTTCTGAGTTTACACACGAGCTCCTCACTATATTCTGTAATGGATTCTTGGATGCCATGTTTCAATAGTTTTCTGTCCCCGTCTATATTGTAGAATCCGAGGAGATTGGTATTTGGTTTATCTCTGTTGTCTTGTGGCATTACACACAACTTTCACACAATCCCACTAGAATTCTCTTTTTATTTTACACTTAGAATATTGTCCTTTGGCAGTCTCTTTTCATTTTGGGGATTGAATTCCTTTGCAGTAATCTCTTTTAGATGAAGAAATCATACCTGTCTTTTCTCTGGACTCCTTTGAAACTGGATTTCTTAGAGTCTAGGCCAGTGTCTGTCAAATCATTCTCCTCCCTCCACTGAATAGGAATCATCTGGAACTGCTGGCCACAAATGCAGATGCAGACCTACTGACCAGGTGCACTGCAGACCTACGGAATCAGAACCTGGCCGTGGTATCCAGGAAAGTGCACTTTTATAACAAGCTCTCCCAGTGAGCTTTGGGCGTGCCACTTTGGGACCTTGCCCTAGGGTATATCCTAGGATGGTGCAGCTCTCATTATTTCCATAGCGCAAATCAGATGGTCTGCTGGACAGAATTGAGTCCAGACTCTGGTCCCCTTACTGCTTTCTCTACCTTCTTAGTGGTGGAACTACACGTGTAGAAAAACTAGCCCCTACCGTGCTTTTAGCAAAGCAAGCTGCCAGCACTTGTCTGGATGCCAGTTCCTCATCACTGGTATGTGATACCCCGATCCTACTTTTGATACATATTAGGATTTTAGGCTTGGCTTTTTTGGTGGGGCTTACAATGCCATTGCTCTAAGTGCAGCCTCGCAGTTAAGTCTGCAAGCCCTGAACCCAACTGCCTGGGCTTGGATCCCAGCTCTACTACCTATGAACTGAGTTACTTTGGGCAGTTTACTTAACCTATCTGTGTCTCAATTTGGTGATCTGCAAACAGAGATGATAATAATAGTCTTGACCTCAAAAGGCTGTTGTGAGGATTAAAACAGTAAACATACACTGAGTACTTAGAAATAGGTTCTGGAACAAAGTAAATGCTTCATGTGTTGCTCCTATGATTCTTCTTCTTATACTTAACAGTGGCTTCCAGCTGTCTGGCCAGAACAGAGAGAAAGATCTCCCTTTCCATGCTCTGGACAGCGTGTCATGAAATACAGTGACCTGTCTAATTGAACTGTCATTCTCCTCTATTGAGGTAGGGGTAGAGCAGGTCAATTCAGTGGCCTGGGCTGCCCCGAATGTGCGCATTCTCCGGGGGCCCTCAACCACCTTTGGTCTGTGCTGGCACCATTGACATTTTTGTATTTGGACATTTTTTATGTCTTAAAAAAAATTTTTTTTTTATAGCCTGGGTTCTGCTTCTTTCAACTTTCCAAAGAAAATGGCTCACCATTTCCTTTTCAGCCACTGCTCTTTGGCTCTGTTCTTAACATTTGCAGACAATAGAATGTGCTGCCTTGTTTTGATTAAAAGAGTGGCTTCCTTACTTTGGAGAAATTACAGATGTGAGTGGGAAACCTCATGCTGTCAGGGCTGCACAATGCTTTAAATGCCCTTTAAAACATCTGGAGAGTCACTTCACATAGCTTTTTTCTAAAACATCGTGGTGTCAGAATTAAATGAGGAGGGCTTCCTTTGCTTTGAGGGTGCTGTCACAGGCATAGAAATGAATTTCTCTCTCTCCTCCATTATAATAGCTGCACCTTACTTTAAAGCAGTGTCTACATTCTCTATTCAAGTGTCAGAAATTCTGACTCAAACAGAGAGAATAGCACCTTTTTATTCAAAATAAGATTCGGGCTTTAGAACTCAATCACAGATGACACTCTAATTCTGAATACTGCCTTGTAGCAAACTCCAAATATTCCTGGGGCTTTAAAAGCATTTCTGGGGTTATATTAGCAGTTTTAGACATTCTGCCATAGCTCCCACTTGATCATGTAGCCACCTAGTTTTTGGATGATTTCAAAGAAGAAAGCCTAATTTAGGTTTACAGGTCCTTGGGGTCTCACAAAGTGACCCCATTGAATGGGGAGGTACCTCACGCCTTAGGATCTGGGGTCTTCCCATGTCTTTGCTGAGGACACAGAAGACATATAAGATCCATGTCCTTGAGAGGCTCATAATCTCAATAGGTGAAAACATGAAGTAATGAAAGAATAATACAAGCCAGTAGACATTCCTTGTGAGCACGTGTGGTACACAGAAATGAGAAGTCTTGGAGAAGTCCTCCTGGGTTGGAGAAGTCAGAGAGGCTGCATGGTGGAGCTGAGACTTGAGTCAGACCTTGCAGAATTAGGAATATTTGTTACTGAAGGGGAAAGCATACTAGTTTAGAAAATATGCCTCGTGGTAGTGTATCTATAAGCAAATTTTTATCAAATGACTATATAAACACCATCCTAAAGCAGAGGGATCCTATCCTATCCATCACCGCTTTCTTCATGCAGTACTTTGCTGAAGTCCTTTTATATCTGAATGATTCCTCATGTATGAAGACACTTCTCTAGTGGATACCCTGGTAGTCATTGTATGGGTAACTGTCTCTGGTCACTACTATATGCTGCCATGACCCTACTTTTGGATGTTCATCAGAATTCCCCCATTTCTGTGGGGCTCACAGTCTCTATAGCAAGGGATTCCTCTCTCTGATATGAGCATGCCTCTTGCTTTTCAGCAGTACTGAGTTTTTATGTTTCCCTCCACCACAGCCAAGTTCATGTCAACTTACCACACGCAACAATAAAAAGGTGACAGGTATCTAAAATAATGATGACAGCAATGCAGTATAATATATTGAATAAAGTTTTAGAAAAATCCCTGTTTCATAGTGATGTTTAAAAAGAGAGCAAGACACTATGGAGAACAGTATGGAGGTTCCTTAAAAAACTAAAAATAGAACTACCATACAACCCAGCAATCCCACTACTGGGCATATACCCTGAGAAAACCATAATTCAAAAAGAGTCATGTACCACAATGTTCACTGCAGCTCTATTTACGATAGCCAGGACATGGAGGCAACCTGAGTGTCCATAGACAGATGAAAGGATAAAGAAGATGTTGCACATATATACAATGGAATATTACTCAGCCATAAAAAGAAAAGAAATTGAGTTATTTGCAGTGAGGTGGTTGGACCTAGAGTCTATCATACAGAATGAAGTAAGTCAGAAGGAGAAAAACAAATACCATATGCTAACACATATATATGGAGGCTTAAAAAAAAAAAGGTTCTGAAGAACCTAGGGGCAGGACAGGAATAAAGACACAGACGTAGAGAATGGATTTGAGGACACGGGGAGGGGGAAGGGTAAACTGGGACGAAGTGAGAGAGTGGCATGGACTTATATATACTACCAAATATTAAATAGCTAGCTAGTGGGAAGCAGCCGCATAGCACAGGGAGATCAGCTCAGTGCTTTGTGACCACCTACAGGGGTGGGATAGGGAGGGTGGGAGGGAGACACAAGAGGGAGGGGATATGGGGATATATGTATATGTATAGCTGACTCACTTTGTTATAAAGCAGAAACTAACACACCGTTGTAAAACAATTATACTCCAATAAAGATTTTAGAAAAAAAGAGAGAGCAAGAGAGAAAGAGAGGAAAAGGAAAAAGAAGCAAACCTCTTTTACACAGAAGAGGGCTGGCTGGTAAACGTAGAGGAGTGATAAGTTTAAAACTATCATTTTGTAGCTCTCTATATAATAACTCAATAATGAACAGATGCTGAGACCATTGGGTGAAAGGTTGTTGGCCAACTCGATAGTCACATGAGCTCAGAGTATCCCACAATAGTTTACTTATTTATGACAAAGGGAAAAATGTGCCCTTACAATGAAGAGGTCTGGCAATCACCACCTTAACCAGATGGCCAAGGAGTGGCACAACATGACACAATGGGCCTCCTGGTTTGATGCAGTGGGAGACGTATAACCTCCCCTTTGCAGTATTCTTGCAGAAATGTTGACCTGAATCTAATCAGGACAATGCAGTCAGGTGAGTCCAGACAACTGGCCTGGGCCCTCAAAGGAATTAGTGTCATACAGAACAGAGGAAGGCAGGGGGGCAGTTCTCAGGAGGGGTGGATGGGAGGTAAGGTTGGGAGGACAAAGGCATAACAGTAAAAATGCAATGTATAAACTTTGAATTCTGACTTTAAAAACATCTATAAAAGACATTTTCATTTGAATATAGACTGTAGGTTGGATGATGTCATTAAATCCATGCTGATTTTCTTAGGTGTAATGGTGTTGTAATGTAGAATGTTTCTGTTTAAGGAGATACATGCTGAAGAATTTAGGTAGGAAGTGTCATGATGCCTATAGACTTCTTTTGGATGGTTTGGCAAGAGGGAAACGTGTTGTATGTACTTAGCTATCTAGAGATGGAGTGGGTGTGGTAAGCTGTTAATAGTAGGTGAAACTCGGTAAGGTGTACAGGGCTACTCATCGTGCAGTTCTTTCCACTTGTCAGTGGAAAGACAAATGGTGTCCATTTGTCGGTTAAAATAAAAAATGTTTATAAAGAGACGATGACACACGATGTTTTCATGATGGTCTGAAATAACTGGCTTCCTGAATATGAGCTTTTAAGTGGTGGCACAGCGTAGCTGACACAATGTAATTGAATTTGCACAAGGAGGTATTAATAATCCCACTGGAGAGACAGAGGCAGAGGCCTGTTGCCGTGGTGTGACTCGACTAAGGCTGGTTAGACTCAGAGCCAGGACTGGAAGCCAGGCTTTCTCCTTCAGCGCCCAATAGCCTCTCCACTGCGGCTCATCACAGGTGTAGCTCGGAGTCTTGTCTTCCTTTGCCAGGTCACCCTTCTCCGAAGGGTCTTAGAGAATTAATTGCTGTGATCTTTCCTTCTCTGTGTGGAGTTCAGACGTGAATCAAGGTTGACTCCTTTTTGAGACTGGTGTGATAAGTCATCTAGAATATTTGAAAGGTGGTGCGGCCAGACCCTGCGCATTCAGGGGGGAACATTTCAAGGTAGCCTCCTGAGGGGATTTAATGAAAAGCCAAACTGGCTAGGAAGGGACATAACAGCACAATGCATAGCTTTAGCATTAGCCCCACTTTATAGCTCAGGAAATAAGGCTTTCCTCTTTGAAGGTAATACCCTTTTCCAACGGGGTGCTCCACGTGGCCCTTCACTTACAGAAGGGCCCATTCAGCTGAGAACAGGTGCCAAGCGAATGACTAATCACTTCCTTCCAGACGAAGGGCCGAGCGTGATGAGGCGCTGGAGGCACAATGCCAATGCGCACCCCCAATGCACGCTCTCTGGGAGAGATGGAGCTGCAGTCCTCATTAACTTCAGAGGTGGGGCAGTGATGCCCTGCCGGTAGGCACTGTTCTTCTTAAAATCATAACGAAAATAAGTTAATGGCCCCTAATAAAACCACTGTGCAGCTCTCGTGTACCAATGCTGAAATGTGATGTCTGAGAAGAAATCTCTAGTTGTCCCTTGGCGTCGGTGGGGTGACCCCGTCTTGTGAGCTCATAGGCCCCTATGGGTTATCTCAACATTCATTTTCTTATTGGTCCTCTTCCACATCTTCCGCTCTTTCATTCTTATTCCACTCCACCCCCATTGCTGTGCATGTATCTGGGAGAAGTACCTATTGGTTCCTGCTTATTTTTAGATTTAGGGGAAAATCAAAGGGAGTATTGGATATTTGTGATCTTTGAATTAAAGTCTACTCTACTGAGTGGTTTCTTCTTAATACTTTTTTCAGGGTTATTTCTAAGCCTTTAGTCCCTTATCCCTGCATTTAAAACCCTCTGCAATCTAGTGTCTCCTCCACCCCCGCCATTTATCTAAATGTATTTTCCATTTCTTAAGCAGGATGTTTACTCCCAATAAGTATGCCTCATCCCATTTTCCTCCTTCCCACAGCCATGCTTTCGCTCATGTCCACTTGGAATATTCATTCCCCTTTTCTCGGTATATGGTATCACAAAATGGGTAAGACCATGACTCTGGAGCCAAGTCCGTCTGAGTCTAAAGCTTGACCTTGGCCAAATTACTTAAATTCTCAGTGCCTTGGTTTCCTTATCTAAAAGTGGGGCTGATAGTTCCTACCTCATAGGGTTGCTGCGAGACTAAAATGAGTTTAAAAAAGTACTTTAAAACAGTGTCAATGCTATATGAATATTAGCTGCTTTTATCACTTTTACTCATACAAATGTTACTGATTCTACAAGGTCTAACTCAAGTCTGCAGCCTCTCCGACTCTCCAGCCCAAGAGCACTTCTCCAATACTTCTCATTTCTGTGTACCACACACTCACAGGGAATGTCTAGTGGCTTGTATTATTCTTTCCTTCTTTCATGTTTTCCCCCATTGAGATTATGAGCTTCTCAAAGCCATGGATCTTATGTCTTTTGTGTCCTCAATAAAGACGTGGAAAGACCCCAAATCCTAAAGCGTGAGGTACCTCCCGACTCAGTGTTTGCTCTGTACATGCCCTGCTTCTGACAGGGGACATGATGAATGAGTCGTTCCAGATCCATATACAATAGTGAGTCAGAAACACTTACTAAACAGCTGGAAGAGCTACAGTACATGAGGGAAATGGAGGAGTAGAAAGACTGTAGAGAAGTTTTTCTAGGGTCTAGTCTCGTTTCTGGTGTTCAAGAGTTTTAAGTTAAGAATCTGAGTTATTTTGAAACTATTTTGGTTGCTGCTCTATATTCTTTTGATTGCAACACTCTGAGTCAACGCTGTATTGGCCACAGCTTTGTAACATGACACTTGCATGTGTTGAACTACACCTACACAAAGTAAAAGTACTATTCAAATGCAGTGTACCCTTGATACCAATTTCTAGAATCCACTGTAGAGAAGAGAGCCCTCTGAGATGGTCACTTCTCTTGTTTCACAACTACCTCCTCATCTCAGGGTCACCCAATGCACGCTCTGTCTTTCTTTAAGGACATTTAAGCTCATTTATGGCCTCATCACAGATCCTGCCATGGGCTGTAACCAAAGCAGAATGAGTGAGAGAATGTGGATGTGGGGAGCAGGGTTGAACACTTGTCACTGGGCTTTGGACATAAATGAGACATGGTACCCAGGATGCTGCCTCTGAATGGTGGGGCAAAGGAAGGTGCCCCATGTAAAGATGGCAGGGATCCCAGGGGAAGGAAGCCAGGCAGGTGTACAGTGAAGAGAATGAGTTGGGTTATTTTAGTATGATGCCCCTTGAACTTTAACGTGCATGTGAATCACTTGGACTCTTATGAAAATGCAGATTCTGAGTCCGTAGGTCTGGGATGGGCCTGAGAGTCTGCATTTCTAACCAGCTCTCAGAAGATGCTGTAGATGCTTGTCCATGGACCATACTTTTAGTAGCAAGGCCTTAGGAAAGAGCGTGAAAGGGATAGGCCTGTGAGCCTGATAACCTGATAAGTGACTGCCAGATAAAAAGACATTATTTTCAGGTATTAAAGGATTTAGGGAATGGGCATCGATGGTGTCCCTTCAGAAGCAAAGTGAGCAGGTTCTAAGGGGAGGGTGAAAAATGAGAGAGAGAGAGAGAGAGAGAGAGAGAGAGAGAGAGAGAGAGAGAGAGCAGGGTCCATTGATCAACTACTCTACCTACTTGGAGAATATCCTTTCAAACTCTTCTCAGTTGAAACTTGAAATTTCTATGCTCTCTTTTAACCAGGGCAGCGACTCCCCTCCAGGCTGTCTCTTCTTAGCTTCAAAGCAGTCCACTGATGTAGTGAATAATTTCATCAGTTGGAAATTTGGTCCCTGTAAATCCTCAGGGCCCATTTGATTAATTTTGAACTTAATGGGTTGGTTGATTGTCATGTGAACATGTGACCTAGCTGCCATCCCACACAACTCCTCTCACCCTTGGCATTTTAGGTCAAAAAGAATGTCACCAGAGAGTTAGGAACATGGCAAAAGATGAGAAAGAGCCCACCTCAAGCTAGAAGTGGGAATGGCAGGAACTGTATGGCAGGGTGTGAATCTGCCAGTTTACTCACAGTGTTATGGATTCGTTATTCATCCCTTGAAAAGCATTTCCTGGTACCGTGGTGATGTGTAAGTTATCACAAATTTCCCTTGAGGAATGAAATGAGAAATATTTACTTTCCAAATTTCAGATGCAAATAGGAAACTGTTTTGCATAGCAATCAGCCTGGTACTTACAGAATGAAATTAAATTCAGAGGAGAAGATCTTCGTAACATCTGGAAGCTTTCGGATGCCTGTGTTACAGATGCTCCTGTGGTTTGGGGCAGGGTGGGAATGTGGGCAGAGTGAGTAAAAGTGATCGTTATTAAGGAATAAAGATAAAAGCGGTAGAAAGGCACTTTGTAATACTATTTTCACATTAAATTTAAAAACATGGAGTCTGGCTTTATCAGTAACACTTCTAGCTGCTGAAGGTCATCAGAATTTAAAAGCCCCTAACACTGTGGGGGTAGTTACTCTAATGGCTCGTATTTAGAGATCTAGGAGATGCGACTAAACTTTTAAGTCTTTTTCATTTACATCTGTAAATATTTCCAGCCTGTCTTTTTGCTATTGCATCAGTTGCATTTTCGTATTGTATTGCGTTCCATTTCCTTTTGCTAACTAGTTTATTCCGTGCTCTTGATGGTTCCAGAAAGCATCTCACTACTTTAGAACAGGTTTTAACTCAAACACTTCAGGAGGATTAATCTCCATGTGAGAAATCCATTTCCTCATTATTAACAATCTCCCTTTATTTAGCTACCTTGCGATTCAGGGAGTTCTTCCTTGTATCTCACTGAGATCATTAAACATTCTTTGGGTTATTGGAGCTACTCAGGACTCCTCTTCTTTTCCTCCCACCTTTTATTTAGCCTTCAAAGAGGAGAGAGGCTTCAGTGATAGGTTAAACTGAAGGATATTTTATTACACAAGAAGGGGAATGGAGTCCAGGCATCTAGATCTTCCCCCAGTCGCGTTTTAAATTCACCAGTCATGGACACTGGACAACTGAAATGAACTGCCCGGCACTCTGGTGACAATGAAAGGAAGTCATCTTTCTCTTTGGGCTCACTCTGGTTCTCTTCCTTACCTGTTACCCCAGATCACACAATCCTTGCCCTGTCTGTGGCTGGTGAAGGCAGTGTGGGCTTGGACTGCAGTGTGTACCGGGGTTGGGGGAATATTGCTTTTTAGGGGTGAGATGCTATTTAATAAAGACAATGATTCTTCGACAACAAGGGGCTGCAGTGGTCAAGTTTGGTTCTCGGATTTTCTTATGTTTTTCCAAAGTAGTTGATGCTGCAGATACTTATGTGTCCCATAGACCCCTTGGAGGTCTGGAAAAGCAGAACACTTGGGTTAGGAATCATCATCCAGTGTTAGAGCTGCCGAAGGAGCTACACTCGTGCCCATCCCCCAGGGCAGGACTGCTTGCATGTTGTGGAACACTAGAGAGGTGTCTGCCCCTCCTCCTCTTTTTTTTTTTTTTTTCCAGCTGGTAGGGGTTGTGGACTTTGCATCCTCTACAGATTTTATGAAATTTAATTCATCAGGAAGAAGAGAGAATGGACATCTGTGTTAGAGGGTTAAATGTTCATTTTTTTCTGGGTGAATGAGTGATTACTTGATATATGAGAAGATCCATGGTGATTAATTTATAGATTTGTATCAAGTTTCAGGAATTCTGGTTTTGCTGGCAAGGCAATGAATCTGCTGGGCTACAGTGGTACTTAACTTATAGTTCTAACTAGTAGACTTAATAAGTTTTAATGGGAAATAGAAAATAATGATTTCGCTTATATGGGACAGTGCCTACCTCAAAGTAATGCTTTAAAAGTTTTCACTGAACGAATGAATGAACACATGAGAGAAAGGAGATCAGTAATTTTCAACCAGGGATGGGGATCAAATCAGAGTTGCCTCTTCCACTTTCACCTATGCTCTCTCTACCTCAACACCTCACCTTAGAGATGCCAATTTACCCTTTTGAAAGTGTCCTGACCTCCCTGTTCCATGCCCACCATCACTTTGAAAATCATTGCAAAGGGGTGATATTCTTCTTGGATGTTTGGGACGGAGAAAATGTTGGGAACCACTTACGTGTATTTGAAAGCACCCAGCACGGTAGCTGATAAGAAATGCTGATTAAATTTTAATCAGAGGGCTGAGGCCAGACATGCAGATAATGCTAAATATGTGGTTTAAAAATTCTCTCCAACCTTTTAATTGTTTAGGTTTTCATCAGATGCCCATGTTCCCCTTCCCAATTGCTTAAAAAAGGAAAATTCCTCACAGGTATTTTAAGCGGGGGAGATTTGTAAATGCTCCGGGCTCAATGTACACCAGATTTTTAGTGTTCTGGATCAGTCTGTAAAGAGAAATGGAGAAACAGGCAGCAGTTTAATTGATGTGTTTCGTTCGCAATGCACAAGGTCATGGTCACCAGAGGATGCTGGCTGAAAGTGCCATCAACAAAATCAAGTGACTTTCCTGTGCTTGAGGGGAGCTCCAGGGACCCTGGGGATAGAAACGGAATGGTGAGAGCTGGTTGGCTGTTGCCAGGAAGTTCTGCTTTCAACCTCTTGCTGAGATAGGTGTAAGCATCATAGCTGGCAGTCTGTTCCATTCTCCCTTGCACCCCCTGAGGAAGCACCAACATCCAGGGCTCCTGGCCAGCTAGGTCGTGCCCCACCACGGAGCCAGCACACTGGGGGTGATGGGAGATTCCATTCTCAGGAGAAATGAACAAATTGGCTACTTGTCCTTGTAGGCAAACTGGTTTTCTTTGTAGTGTGCTGGCAGTCACACTGACCAGTTATCCAGACGGGCACTCAGTCTTTGTAAAAGCCCAGGGCAGAGGCTGGGGGCTTGGATTGGGGGGATTTTTTGTCCATTCTATAGATAATTGGTTGTGTGATGATGCCTAACTTCCCAGACCTAATGCTCCCTTCTGTAAAATTAGAATAATAATAGTACTCTTCCTACCTCACAGGTTGGCAGGTAGTGAGTAACATAATAGGTAGAGATAATGTACAAGGCAGGGCTTTGCAAAATACGAAAGTACAGCCATAACACCACAGTGGCGTTATTGCTCGTCTCCCTAGTTCCCCAGTGACTTTGGGAAGCAGCCACATTTACTGGGTTCTGTCTACTTTGGATTCAGTAAAAGGTAGTACATGCATCTGGCTTTTTTAACCCATGCAGCAACCACCTAAGGAAATGATAATTACTCTTGTTCTGTAGAGAAAATCTAGTGTATTGGTTAGGTGGACGGACTCTGGAGTCAGCTTGGTTTTACATGCTGGTTTTACTAATTGTATGACCTTGGATACATCACTTAAAGCTTGGTTTCCTCGTAGTGTGGTTTCTGAGCAGTAAATGTGTGTGTCGCGATCGCAGTAAGGCCTCCACCAGTGTTAACAATGACTATTCCAGTTGATGAAATCAGGAAGTTGAATGACTTGTCTCTAGCCACAGAGCTGAGAAGTAGCAGCACTTGGAGGTGAACTCGGTTTTTCTGACTCTGAGTCTAGCGTGCATTCTACCTTCTAAAGTTACCCACTCTCGGTGCCTATTTCCGTCCTTTCTGTCCCTTTGATTCTTAAGAGGTGAGTGACGTTTTGTTGTAATTATTTTTACAACAACTGAGTCAAGCAGTCATGGGCCACATAAGACATTATGTGGGTAGGATGGAAAGAACTTTTATTTCTTAAGACTCTTTTGGGGTCTGACCACTCATCCATACATTCATTCAGTCAACAAACATTTATTGAGCACCTACATGTGCCAGGCATTGTTCTAGGTGCTGGAGATACAGCTGTGAACAAGACAAAGAGGGCTTGCGGGGAGCTAACATTCTAGTCTCAGGGCCTTCTTTGGGAAAAGTCCATAAACTTTCCCTTAGAGCACTTTATTTTTCTTTCTGTATTGATAAATTGATACTTTATCTATTAATAAATGTTGCTCTGCATCACGAACAGCTTTATTTATCTCAAGCTGCTCTGCTTCAACATTGCTTGAGAAGTCTGTTAAAACTGAAGAATTTCAGATTTCCAGGTCTGGGATAGGACTGTCACCTGTAATGGAAATGACCTTGCCCCGCTCCCCACTCGCCTCTTGAAATTCTACTTCACAGCGAAGTCCAGACTTTACCTTTTGCACTAAAACACCCATTATTTCGGATTCCCCCGTAACTGTTCGGTGAGTTGGTCTTACCTCTCTGGTTACACCATCATTTCCTGGGGGAGATTTATATTTTCCCTCCTCTGTATTCCAGTAGCATTTGACCTTTGGTTGGACATGTGCACCCACATACTTATTAATTAATTATCCTCTTTAGGTAATTGCTATTTGGACCATTCGTAGGGAGGCCTTGTGGTATAGTGGAGAATACACAAGCTTTGAAGATAGGCTGGGGTTGAATTCCAGCCCTGCCATTGTCTAAGGTGCCACATGGGTCAAGTTACGGACCGTTCTGAGCCCCCGTTCCTTCCCATGAACAAAAGAGGTAATTACCCCACTTTGCAGGGCAGCTGTGAGAATTAAATGACATAACCTAGAATAAATGAAGGCCAAGCACAAGTGCTCAAAATATGTTTGTTGCTAACATCTTTCTCGCTTCCGTAACTTTCGAAACTCTTCTGCAGAGGTGGTTTGTAGAAGGTCAGGTTTGGGCCAGATAAGACAGCAGTAAGAAGTCTGGTTTAGGAGTCACATGACCTGATTTCCAGCCCCAGCTCTGGCACTAACTTGCTGTGTGACAAGTCAGTTAACCTCTTTGGGCCACAGGTTTATCATCTGAAAACTGAATAGAGCCAGTCTCCTCCCATCCCCTCTTTTTTGTAAATTGGAGGAAAATGATAATTTGGAAAGGATTATTTTTAAGACTCAGTTCAAAGACATCACAATAATAACAACAAATCCAACATACACATGCCAAACACTTTTACATGGTAGGTTTCCAAGAACCGTTTACTAAACCAACGAATATGCCCAAACAGTCCCCAGTGAACTAATTCATGATCTCTAAGCTCCTTTCCAAATGTTCCCACCACCCCAAGAACTCCATACACTCCCTTCCATAAGGTAAGAGCTCCTTGACAGGACTCCACAATGTCAATTTTAATTTCCAACTTTGTGTTGTGATGTTTCAGAGTTTATACAGCTCCCAGGGAGAAGCAGTTGTCACCATGGCAACCTTCAGGCCACTGCAGTGAGAGAAATTAGTGCCTGCCCAGACCTAGTAATTGCTGTGGTCTTTTCCTCTTGGATTCCTAGCAGTGGATGCTTGACTACAAATACTGAGTGGGCTCCAGCAAGCGAGGGTAATAGTGTACAGCAATAAACTATCTGTTAGCTGATGCTTACATTTCAGACAAATTGAGGAGGCTGTCAAAGGCATTAGCTTCTATCTTTTCCAGGGAATCACTCTGAGAGATTTCACTAGGGGAGAGAGAGAAAAAAAAAAAAAAAAAAAGAAGAAGAAGAAACATGAAAGAAATGACTGTGTCTGCATAATAATAAGCTGTGTGTACAACCCAACAACTGGGGGCTCCAGTGTGTCCTTTTAAAAAAGAACAGGGAAGCCTTAAGTTGTCCTCACATCATAAAGTGCTAACACGCCCATCCCCCCCGCCCCCCTCCTTTAGGAACACCAATGGGCCTGCAACCCAGATGCAGTTGAAATGCAAGTTTCAGTATTCCCTGTTGATGCGACAGGTTCTTTTCCTTATTTATCTATGACTCAGAGTCACAGATTGTTAGAAGTGGGCACGTCCTTTGGGAAAATCCAGTCAGGTTCCCTTGTTTTACAGTTTTTGGAATTAAAGCTCTGAGAGGAGAGGCAAATAATGCTCATGGGAAGATTCAGGGCCAGGATCAGAATGTCTGGGTTCTCAACTCCATCACTCTAGTGAGGTTTTAATTGGGGTTAGGATTCATTGTTTCTTAACGCTTTACCCCTTTCCCCAAATCCTGTTCTGATGCAATTGCAAAGTGGTCAACTCCTACACGAAGTGTCCTTCTTGCGTTGTAACTGTCTGTTTATTTGACCATTTCCTTCACTTCATTAGCAAATTGAGGACAAGGTGTATTGTCCTATTTGCTTCTAAATCCCTGGTGGCTTCATGTAGCCTGGCACGTAGGGTATAAATGAATGAATAGATAAGTGAATGAACTGATTAAAAAAAAAAAAAGACACAAAAGTAAAGGAACCAACTTTGCCATGTATTTACCACCGCCAAGCATGTAGGTAATGTCAGCGTTACCCTAAAATCCCAGCAGAAGCTACCATTTGCTGCCAGCTGAGAAAGAAGTCGCAAAATCTAATGTTTACATTCCCTGAAGGCTTCAGGCTTGATGGGAGCTTTAGCCCACAGGAAGGCTGAGCCTAAGGCAGTTAAGGTCTTTTGTGAACAGCACAGTGATGGATAGTTCCCAGGCTGATTCGTCTTATTCCTCCCTAATGGTTCACTTATTTAACTGTGGCTGCTTTCCTCACTAGGAGGTCTTAATATATTAAAAGCTATCAAAACTCAACATTTAAACTTGAGAGCAGAAGAGTAAGGGTTAGCCTCAAGCAAACTGACATTTACATAACCTGCAGTGTATTTCCTATAATATGCACTAATTCTTAATGAATTATTTTTAATATCCTCATTGCTTGCTTATACCCTAAAGAGCAATCAGAGGTTCCCCAAGGAACTAGGACTGATGATGCAGCATCTCCTTTAGAGATGCAAATCTGCTTCCAAAGCCCAGAGGATTGTTAAGATGCTCTCTGGGAACTAAATGGCCTCTGAGGTCCTTTGACTCAGACTAACATTAAGGAGGATGCTGGAATACTGGACTCCTTTGAAAGTTCTCTTTCCACGTATGGGATCTTGTGTCCTAGAAGCTGACACGGGGATGTAGGATTGAAGTTAACATGTAACACAAATATGAGATCACATTGCATTATCAGGCTGCTTTACAATTTTGATAAATGCCTTTTATCAGTATGGCTACAGATACTGTGTTTTTGTGATACACTTATATTTTAGATACAAAGATAATCTTCTGATGCACAATAAACTTTCAACACATTTTCTTCTATGTAGGTGTGATCTAAAAATGTGACAGGAGGGAATAGCTGCTCTAGCAGAGGGAGAGTTTTTATGACTGAAATCTATCTTCTTTTCTACTTGAGTAATTTATCATCACTTATCAAAAGACATTCAGTTCACTGAAGCAACGTTAGTTATCTGGATTTTAATAACTCTTGAAAATCATACCTTTTCTTCAAAGGTCCCTGGGTATTATTTGTACTTTAAAGATAAAAATACTAGGGTTTCCTAAACACAATTCCTCTCCTAGAAAAATTATCCCCTTTCAACTATGTGTTCTCTGAGGGAAAAATTTATTCCAATTATAAATGTCTTTTGATATGCAGTATCTTACTTACATTTTTATGACCTCATTAAGTCCTCTGAAAGCTTGAGATGGGATTACTTTGATAGGGAGATAGGTGAGTGATCTAGAAAAGAAAAAAGGAGAGCCAAGAGCTTAAGATTTAAGATTGGGTGCCTTTTAAATTCATGAATAAAATGTGTGTGTGTGACTGCAGAGTTCCAAATAGCTAGATTCAGGTTGAAAGTTCTAACTTATATCAATAAAGAGAGGCGCCATGACTCATTCTTGGTCTTTATCAAAGAGTGTGTAATTTTGTTTCGAAGATAGTGAACTTTGGGATCAGACCCAACCAGGTTCAAATCCCCACTCTCCTACTACCTGGCTATAGGACCCTGAGCATATTATTTAAGTCCTCTGTTTCAATTTCTTCATCTATAAAATTGAAATAATAATTTCTATTTCACAGGGTTGTTATGATGGTTAATCAAGATAACCTGTATAAAGGATAGGGCTTGGCACCAAGTAAATAGTTAACACACAGTTTTAGAGTGGACTTATGGGCTTGTTGGAAGGATGGAAAAGACGCTATCTTGGGTAGAGTGGAGAAATAGATGGTGAAATTACAATTGAAAACCAGGCAGGCAAGAGAAGGGAAGATTCACTAAGAACATGTTCCTATTTTGATCTTCACCACCTTCCCCAGGCAGCCTATTTTAGTATTATCCCAACCAGACCACTTTGCTCCTGTGGTTAAATCAAGCGGGCCTCTCATGCCATTTGCGGGGAGTATCTATAGAGATTCCTTCAGGCACTTACTTGTATCCAGAAGAACAATCTGAGTGTTCTTGAACTGAGATAAAAGTTACGCGTTACATAAAAGTTGAGCAAAGAGTGACTACTCAGCAAGAGCAAAACCAGAATAGGATGATAAAGGAAACTGGGGTTAAGATAACTCAGGAGAGAGCAACTGCAAGGCGTAGATGAATGTTCAACCAGTATTTATCAAGCATGTACAGTGATTCAAGGATTTGGCTCAAGGACTGGAAGAGAAGAGGGGAGTGGACCAGGACATTTCAGGAGGGACGTGAATATCAGGAATATGGAGAATAGAAGTGGGAGATGCTGCCTTGTTTTTCGTGTGTCTATGCAGCAGAGACTGGCTTAGCTGCTGGGGGAGAGCACCTCCACCATGATGAGCATATTCAAATCAGCGAGCTGTCTTACAGTCCCAGAAGGGACTTGTAACATGCTTGTAACGTGCTGTGGGAACTATGCACACCCACCTGTAACCTTATTTTATCCACTCAACAATGGTGTGAGGTGGGTATTTCCCTTCGATAGCAGAAGAAACTTGATCACAAGAGATTAAGTAACCTGGACAAGGTAACATGACCAAGCAGAGAGTCTCCAAATGTTCTTTACTCTGCAATACTGGCCTGAAGTGTATGATTCCTAACCCACTCTCTCTCTTTTTAAATTTTTTCCCCAACTTTATTGAGGGATAATTGACAAATATAATTGTATATATTTAAAGTGTAACATGATGATTAGATGTATACCTACATTGTGGGATGATTATCAATATCAAGATAATTGACACATCTGTTACCTCAAGTAGTTAACTTTTTTTGTGTGTGGTAAGGATGCTTAAGATCTACTCAGCAACTTTCAAATATACAATGCCATATTCTTAACTATAGCCACCATGCTGTACATTAGATCCTCAGAACCTATTCTTCTTATAAGTGAAGGTTTGTACCCTTTGATCTGTATCTCCCCATTTTCCCTTACCCCAGCCACTGGCAACCACCATTCTATTCTCTATTTCCGTGAAATTGGCTTTTTTTCGAGGTTCCACAGAGAAATGATACCATATAGTATTTGTCTTTCTCTGGCTTATTTCACTTAGCATAATGCCCTCCACTTCCATCCAGGTTGTTGCAAATGGCAAATTTTCTTCTTTTTATGTCTGAAAAATATTCTGTCGTGTGTGTGTGTGTATATATATATATATATATATATATATATACCAAATTTTCTCCATCCATTCATCTGTCAAGTGACTTTAGGCTGTTTCCTTATTCTTGGCTATTATGAGTAATGCTGCAATGAACATGGGATGGAGATGTCTCTTAGAGATAGTGCTTTCATTTCCTTTGGATGTATAGCAGGTCACTCACTCTCTCTCAGTGAGCAAGGTGAAGGGACATGAATTGGAACCTTGTTTCTCTTGAGAAGAGGCATGTCACACCCTTGCTATTCCTCCTGCAAAGCAGCTTACCAGCAGTTCCTCTCTAGGGCTAATGCAAAGAAATTTCATTGCAGAAAAATGCTTTCACTCAACTGTCTCTTAGAGATGCTACAACCTAGAACGAGTAATCCAAACTTGCTCCTCTGATTTTATCCCTGAAGACAGTCCCACCAAGTACCTCCTTCAGTACCCAAACTTATTTAACAGGGCATCCGAGAAGAACAGGGACTGTAGGGGGAGAAATCTTCTTATGATGGCATGTTTCCTTCCTATATTTCTTCTGCAATCATGTCTGCTTGGCTTACTGATTAAAAACACAGTTTTATTGCTGTCTGCACTGCCAAGTCAATAAATTTCCAGAAGAGAAAGCTGTATTCTACTGTACCCCATGCAACATCAATAAAACTGACAGCCAAATTCTGATTCCAGAATCTTTATTGCTGGGGATAATGCAGTGCAGAACATATTTTGGAGAGTGTTTACATAAAAGCTTCAACTGAACCTTTCAGAGCTGTTTATTCATGTAAATGGAGCCCAGAAGCTGCAGCCTCTCAGCAGGCACCCTCCTCCTCCAAAAAAGGAACACAGTGTGGCTTCCCGGAGAACAGTGTGGCTCAGGGAGGGTGTCTGAGTTTTTGCTCGATGTAGGGATGAGGGATAAGGAGCAAAGGTTGGGCAGAAGGGAGAGAAGCTGTAGATCATACACGGGCTGTCCCTGGTGACTACAGAACAGCCCTGGTGCAAGATGAAATTTTGTAGAGTTGATGTTGATGCTTCAGAGCAGGAAAGGCAGCAGTGATGAGAGTGAAAATAGAGTTCCTACCATAAAAGAGGCACTGAGCAAACAGGAGGTAGCTTTATGGGTGTGGCTGGGACAAGAAAGAGGCCTGGGGTTCAGGGAATGGGGAGAGAGGTGGGGTGAGACAGGTGCACCAAGCTTTTCACAACAGAAGTATTCTCATGAAGTGATGTGGGGAACGTGCTTCTGTGAATCCCAAACTGTTTTCCCCACTGACTTATATTTTTATTTTAGAGGGATTGTGTGTTCCCTTCTGATTCATCGCAGTGGACGCAGTTACTAAGCATTCAAGCGGCTGTCTCCTGTATTTAAATGTTCACGTGGCCCATGACTTGTTAATAACCATTTGAATGTACTCCCTTTGAAGGTGATCCCTCCTCTGACGGATGCTTCTGTGATTCTTTCCATGAAGCCAGAAGCTCTTAGCAATGTGAACAATTGTCTCAATAACCCTGCAGTTCTACTCCTGTATATGTCCCAGAGAAATCTGCACACTGATACTCAAGGAAACTTGCACAAGGATTTTCTTCACAGCCTTGTGGCATCAAGGGGTATTGAAGGCAACCTGAGTGTCCACTGCTGTGAGGGAGGGGGGCTAAAGTGTGCACCTGCGAATGGGTCGCCAGTTAGGAGCAAGAATGTAAAGGTGCACAGAGCAGCATGTGTGGGTCTTAGAATCATGGTGTTAAGAGAAACAACTAAGAAATTAATGATATGTATACACGACACTGCTTGCAGAATTAAAATACAGACACACCAAACATCAGCCATTAGAAAACATATAAACATACATCAGCATGGTTGCCTATGGTGAGCTGAGAGAAAGTGGGAGGAGGGAATAAAATGAATAACTAAAATGAGGGGACTTTGAATGACCCACTGATTATGTTATTTGAAGGCAAAAGTATGGTCAGCTTAACCCTCTGTACCTGAGAGACCAATGCAGAAGATAAAATTTTCATTTTGATGTACTGAGTTCCCCCCTCCTTCTCTTCCCTTCCTCTTTCCTTCTTTCTTTCTTTCTTTTTTTTTTTTGAAAGTTAGGTCTACATGAATTCTAAGAATTTTGTGAACTTCAGGAACTCTTATGGAAAGGTCTAGTTAATATCATTTGATACAGAGCAGAAGCCAAGGAGAACTGAGGAAAAAGGGGCCAAAAGCAAGGACAGTCCAGCAGCTCTGTTGTCCAGTGTCAACAAAGGGAAAGAAAGCTATGCATGGAGCACAGAAACGTAAGAGACTGACACTCCCAAACTATGCACCTCAGATGGGTGGTAGAGAACCAAGGTTACTGGGCAAATGTGAAGCTGAACTTGCAGAGTGGAGCGTTCTCTCTGCCTCTTGAATAGTCAGTGAGATGGCTGTGGAAGTATGTGGTGTGGAATCATGCAGTTACTTATATTTATTACAGTTCATAGTCCTTTTTATAGTTTTAAACTTGGACTTTTAAATTAATTGATGATATAACACAGGCGATACCTGGATTATGGCCACATTCTACCTTGGTCAAGAGCCTTTACCAGAGATGTTGAAGCAAATACTTAGACTGGATGACAAAGGCTGCCTTAGTATCATCAGCTCTGGAAACTCCATCGACTCATGAATCCCACATACAAGTCCCCCAGACCTTCCAGTTATGTGTTAAAGTTGATGTAGAAGCAGTCTCTCACCCTAGCTCTGGGATCTTGTGCTTGGTCATGACCCTGGTGAAGTCCTGTGTCCTTCCGCATTGTCTACACTAGACCCGACACTACGTGGAGGGCAGGAGTGTGCCTGCAGTACCTTGACTCACACGGCCCCCGCCCCGTATCGGTACTTGTTTCGGCCTTGGTTGCTCACCCTGTAGCCTGCTCGGTCTCCCCAGAGTCCATCCAGGAGGGGAGCCTTTGCCTTCTCTTCTTGTCAGTCACCAGATCCTGGTCCCTGTATTTTTCCCTCTTAGAAGACACTGCTGACCCAGAACAGTTCCTAGTTGCTGTCTGGTTAGGATCGATGTCATCTCTCTCACGACTTGGTTTTGACTTTCAAACTGGGCCCCCTGGAACAGATGGGGACCCTGTGCTGGGGCTACCCAGTGCAGCTGGGTTAGTTCCTCCAGTGGCTGCTGGTGGGCTGCCAAGATCACCATTTAGGACTGAGGTACTCATTCCCCCAGCTGTTGGGAGAGTGGGCCACTGAAGCTCTCAGCGGAGTTGCTCTCCTGGAATTACCTTCAGCCTAAGATTGCCACCTCACCTAATGTCAGGTCTGCTCTCCTCCGCAGCCTGCATCCAGTGACTGGTCAATGCATGGAATAAAGGCCCAGCCCTTTCGTTCTGCCTCATGGTGAGACTGCTCAGGAGGGCCATCCCACTTGCAGAGCTCTTTTCCATCAACCCTTTCTCCTGGGCCCTGACTCAGTCCCCTTCCTAGCCAGGCCCAGTTGTCAAGGCACCAGCTCACCTTCTGTCAGAGCCTAGCAACAGATAAACAAATAGCATTCAGATAAACCTAATCTCCTTGAAGAAGAAGATGCTGCATTATCAGGTCCTCCTGAATTGTTCCTAACGCCTCTTGAGTACTCAAGGGTGGGGCTTGGGCCTCTCTTATTTTTTTTCTTCTAAGTTTAATAACACAGATGACCTTGGACAAAGCCAGTTTGTCCTGTTCACTGGCTTGTTAATGAACCCTCAAAATAATGTTAGCTGGAGAGTTTCAGGGTCAGGAGTTTCTTTGTTCCCCTTCAAGGGAACCCAAGATTTAGAAATCCTTGCTTATAAAAACCTATCTACTGGGAGATATTTGCATGACCAAAGAGTTCTTTGCTCTACAGGAGGATTGATGAAAGGTTCCTTAAATAGCAAACTCCTTAGGTAAATGGAAAATATGGCTCAATTAACACTTTTAAACACAGGTGTTGCCTAAAGCCAATTACAACTGTAGGTTCCCCTACCTCACTTTGGTTTTTAAGAGCTTGGAATTCCAGGGCGGGACCGCCTTCTGAAGCCCACAGGCTGAGCAGGGGCAGAGGAAGACAACAGCCAGGGAAGAAATCCCAGCACTCATCTGGAGTCCTCAAAGCCTGGGTGGGGTCTTTGCTGGCCTTGCAGGAGCCTTTACCTCTTCTGCCCAGAAGGACAGAAATGAATTATTTTTTTCACTTCCCTCTAATGGTTTAGAAAAGCCATCTATATTATCGATTTAAGAAAGCTACAAACATCCATCCATCTTTCACAGATGATTAGTTTATTGCTAGAGCTACACACCCTGAATTTTAAAACACTACAAAATCAGGGGGAGGCAAAAAGACAGAAACCAGGGATGGTCAAAGATGTTTTGCCTAATGAACTCATAGAAATGGGGGGAGGGAAACATCACCTTATTTAAATTCAAAAGAATGTTAATGTTTTTATATTTATTACACGAGACCTTGTTCTACACTGAACAGAGGCTTAAGAATTCCTGTGTTCTTATCAAAGTCACCCAGTAGTTATAATAAACTTGCTTTCATCTTGGAGTGAAATAAAAATGGCTTTCTCCTTTACAAACGATTTTAAATCTTTGCGCTTTCAAATGCATCGATCTATTGGGTAACTTCATTATTGGGTATGTCTTCATTCATTGGCCTCTTGTCTTCAGCATTTACCTAGAGGGAGCTCGACGTCAACGTTAACCGAAATATGACGTCAGTATAGATGGACATCCAAGACGTTAAGTTTTACATCAGAAAATTTTAGAACGCTCCTTTAAGTATTTACTGTATTAGACTCAGGGAATCAGACTAAAAGGGCTGCTTGCAACTGGTTTGGTCCAACCCCTCACTTTCGATGAAGAATCTTAAGTGAGGAAAAGTAAAATGACTTCCCTGAAACCACATGGCAATTCAGCAGCAGATCTGGATTTGAACATAGGTCACTTCATTCCTGGTCCAGTGCTGTGTCCTACATTAGTCACATCACATCAGTACTGTTCCTCTGGGGGTTTGCTGATACACCCCACTATGCAATCCTCTGGTTCTTCTGCGAAAACCTCACCTTCTGATAGAGCCACCAGCTTCTTGAGGGCATGTGCTCACGGTCTTTAACTTCAAAGGTGCAGCTCAAATTCCTGTTCTTCCATGAAGCTTCAGAGCCTACCAGAGTGTTTTTCTTCCTCTCCTGTCCTCCTCAGCACTAATGACTACCCAGTTTTTTTTTTCTTTTTCCTGCCCTATTTTTTGAGAATTTATCAGGTGCCTTGTATGAATGTTTCCTCTGTTCTACCATTGAACTCCCAGTCTCTGGTAGATTCTGCCTTCTGACTGTCTCTTGCTTCCAGCCCTTTTATTCCTTTTCCACTGCCACTCTCCTTGGTCATTCTTTTCTTCACCTCGACTGCTCTGTAGTCCCCAAACTGGTTTCCCTGTACTCCATCCCGGGTTTCCTCTGCCCAGTCTAGATTAGTCTCCCTGATAACTCCCACCATTGTCACTCTTACACTCGGATTCTTCTGTGCCACCCCTTGGCCAGTCTACTTATCTACAAGTGTCTCAGCTTTGCATTCAAGGCCCCCGAAATAAAGGCTTGAACTTTATTTGACAGTCCTGTCACCCACTCTTCCCCTCACATAACCAATACACTAAACTTGCACTGTCCAAAAAAGGCAGCCACTAGCCACATATGGCCATTGAGCACTTGAAGTATGCCCAGTCCAAATTGAAACGCACTGTAAGTTTAAAATACATTCCAGATGTCAAAGACTTAGCGGGGAAAAAATAATGGAAATGATCTCATTAACAATTATTATATTGATTACATGTTGAGATGGGTGTGGCTAAACCACACTGACTATTTTTTCAGCTCTCTCTTAGGCCCACAGTCCTACTCCCTCCCCTTTCTGCAAGACGGAGCTTTAGCCTACCCGTGAGGAATGCACCCAAACCAGATGAGTTCCCTATCAACTTTTACCCTTGTCTTCATCTGAAATGAAAACTGGAAGAATGCCTTTTGCCGATGCAGATGGTTAATGGTCATGAGACCCCCCAGAGGAAGGAAAAACCCCTGGTTTCCATCCAGTGTGGGTGTGCTTCTCTCTAGAAGTCAGGTTTTATATTTAGCTCTGGCCCCTTTAAAGCCCCCTATCCCCTTTTCCGTACCCTGTGGTATGGAGTACAACTTCGAATGCGGAATGTCACGTCAGCCTGACCCCACCTGTATGTAAGTTACCCTCAATAAGCCTCATATTGCACTTCATGGAGTTGCCTGCTCTGTTTTTCGGTCTCAAGTTTGGAGGACGTTATTCAATATTTCTGCCTTCCGACCAAATGATAATATTTTGTACAGTTGGATTACATAAAATATTAAACTTAATTTCACCTTTTAAAACCTTTTAAAATGTGGCTATTAAAAATTAAAATTACACTTGTGACTAACATTATATTTCTACTGGACAGTGCCTCCCTAGACAAATCAGACTACTGTGTCTCCTGAATTTACTTCACATTTTCCTGCCTTCATTCACACTGTTTCTACCATCTGGCACATCTACCCTTCTCTGCCGGTCAGATTCTATTCTACCCTTGGTTGAAGGTCTGTCTCAGGCGCTATATACTTTATGGAATGTGTCTTCATCACCAATTGTATGTGCTTTCTCTCTGGAAGCAGCATAGTGGGATAGTGAAGAGTAGAGACTCTGGAGTCAGGTTGCCTGGGTTCATTTCACATGTATGAAGTGATGATGATACTAACTACTGCAGAAATTTTTTAGATTAAATAAGAAAATGTTTATGTAATATTCATACAGCATGTAGTACAAGGTTAGAGCTCAATAAGTACTTTAAATTCACAGCTGCTTACTATGAAGGAGTCAAGCTGCCCCAGCTATGCCTGATGACAACTCTCCTTCCTTGCTGGGGATGGGGTGGATTCAGCACTTTGGACTTTTCTATTTGTCACACCCTTACGTCTACAAAATGCCTGTGGCTTGTCTCAAGCTCTTTATTGTCTGCTGATTATACACAGGACAACTGAGAGAGAGGGCAGACATTCCGCCTTGGTACCTTTCTGTTGGGCTCAAGTATCTCTTATAGACCTTGTCTGATAGCCTTTTAAAGAAATGATAAGGAAGTGATAAAGAACAACCTTCCATTAAATATTTCAACTCTAGGGAGCCACTCTGCAGAATTCTCATTTGCTCATTGATTTAAAAAAGTTCAGTCAGGGCTTCCCTGGTGGCGCAGTGGTTGAGAGTCCGCCTGCCGATGCAGGGGACACGGGTTCGTGCCCTGGTCCGGGAAGATCCCACATGCCGCGGAGCGGCTGGGCCCGTGAGCCATGGCCGCTGAGCCTGCGCGTCCGGAGCCTGTGCTCCGCAACGGGAGAGGCCACAACAGTGAGAGGCCCGCGAACCACAAAAAAAAAAAAAAAAAAAAAAAAGTTCAGTCAGTTGGAACTCTCCCATTGGAAAGTTCAATTTGCATGACTCTTCTCCAAGACAGCCTTTCCAGAGCACCCAAGAAGCTTGGGGAGTTTACGAATTATTGATATAATGTAAACCAAGACTTTTCAATTAGACTCCCTGGATGATGGATTTTCCAAGTCATTTGTGCAACAACTAAATTAAAAATATAAAGCCTCAGAGGAGAATGGTAAACACATCTTAGCACTTACTCAAAACCCATTTCAAGTTTTCTAAAGACACAAAGCAAAGTAACCCAATCTTTACCCCCAAACTAGAATTCTTCTAGCAATAATATAACATGACAAGAATAACTCTGGTAAATAAAACTACATGTTGAATTCTCCCCAGGGAAGGTCTGCATTTTGTGTAATGATTTCTCAAAAATATTTTTTAGAAGCAGAGAATATTATGTTGTCAGGGCAGTGACATTGCAGATATGCTCCAGGAAACTCTTTCATTACAAGCTTCTGTTTGCAGACACATTTTTTTTTGGTGAGCCTGCAAAAGCTGGTTGCAACGGATATACTACATACTTTTTTCTTTTCTTTTTTCTTTTTTTTTTTGCTGTACACGGGCCTCTCACTGCTGTGGCCTCTCCCGTTGCCGAGCACAGGCTCCGGACGCGCAGGCTCAGCGGCCATGGCTCACGGGCCCAGCCGCTCCGCGGCATGTGGGATCTTCCCGGACCGGGGCACGAATCCGTGTCCGCTGCATCGGCAGGCGGACTCTCAACCACTGCGCCACCAGGGAAGCCCTACATACTTTTAATTAACTTGATGGAATGGGTCTGAATTGCCTGAAATTACTGGCATGTGCACCTTCACTTTTCACTGACTCCTCAGCTCTGGTAGACACTGATTTGTGTGGGTGCCTGGTTCAAAAATGCCCCTTCTCTGGAAGCATTTCACTGCTGGTTGCAATAGGGTGGAAGCATCTCGTTGACTGTGCTTCTGTCTCAGGAGTAGGGTGTGGAGCCATCAGATTCTCTGTCTCAGGAATTTAAACTTGTAATAGATGGGAGGAATCTTTGGAGCTGATTCATTGTAAAGGTGGAATCTACAGAAAAGTGCCCTGACCTCTTGCTGCTAAAACGCCATATTCTCTCTGGATCTTGCTCACATCCTTCTACCTCTTTATTCTTCTGTTAAGTTAATCTCTTATGATTAAATTTGTCAGAGATGATTTCTGGTGCTTGCAAATGAGAAAAGCCTTCATCAGAGACCCACCCAAGGTTTCCAGGGGGACGTCATCCACTCTTCCATTGATGATCCGTAACACAGACAGGGCACGTGCCTGGTGGTCAGTGAGAGAGCAGAAGGCTTTGAATAGTGCTTCCCTGGTGGCCTCTCTAAGCTGGTGTCAAAGGCCAGGAGGGAGCTTATGGGATAAGCGTGTTAGCCCAGTTGCCCCTGTAGAGAGTGAGGCTTAAAGAACTACAGCTCGAATAATACCTCCACCAAGGTATCTTTGTTACTCTGGCTAGAAGGGATAGCTCCCTTCTCTAAAGTCTCAGCAGCCTTTGTTTATAACCGTCATCTGGCTTTTCTCACCTTCTGCATTTCGCTGCCGTCATCTGAGAACTAGTCCTCTCTCTCCTATGGCTGGAAGACTGTAAGCTCTTGGAGGGCACGGGCGGTGTCTATGGATCCTGTACATTTCAGCATGTAGCTCCTGAGCGGTCAGCATGTCTGACCTGAAGGTTTTCTATGTGTCCAGACGGAGGTTTAGGGATGCGGAATGGGGAAAGGACCCAGAATAGGCTTGTACGCTCTAGCTGGACAGATAGGACTGACCCAATTGAATGATAGAAAACAGGGTATCATCAGGTGTTAAGTGGCATGTTTGAGGGGCAGCTCAGCCTGGGCTGAAAAAACTAGCATATCAGACTCCAGGCAGTAATGAGCTCTGCTATGTTGGGATTCTAACTTATTCACCTTCCAGGTTGAGAAGACCTAGTGGGTCATTTTCTCTAATTAACACCCCACAGGAGCAAGACTATTCCATCAGGCTTCCCCCTTAGATGATAGATATTTACTGTTCAACCTCATATATGGGCTGCGGGTCCTTCAGGACTTCTCTGCATCATCAGATTGTTACAATAATACTTTGTAGTTATGGGAAACCTTTATTTCCGAGTATTTTGGGCCCTGCTGTCTTGTTTATCTTCACCACAGTCAGCCCCACTCAGGGGCAAGAATCATCATGCCCCTTTTACAGACAGCACAGAGGTTTTAACACTGTCCTGAGCCCACAGTGCCCATTAGGGAAAGAGGGACCCGGTGCTAGAACTCGCGTCTGCAGGTCTTTGTCCTGTTGAGCAATTCAGATAATCTGGGGACTGTGTTGGACCCTGCCCTGTCGTACCAGGGCATCTCCACCCCTGTGGCCTCAGAAATGCTGTCCGCTGATGCTCGTGAGGTAGAATTATGAACCTAGGAGTCACCTCATTTTATCAGCGTCAAGGACAAATTTAACAGCAGCAAAGGATAAAGCCTTCATTCTGAGAGTTGAGTTTTACTTGTAAATTGGACTTTTCTGAATTTGGCCCAGGTGGCATTAAAGAGCTGTGGTTCAGGGCCACACAGAGAGCAGCTGTGAGTGGTTTGCTGGCTGGGACGGGGTGGCATCTCCCTGGGAGGCAGAAGCTGAGAGTAAATGAGGACCATGTGGAGAAGCTGCTAGAAGCTGCCCACGGAGTTAGGAAGCCCACCTGACTGGTGGGTGGGATTATTTTAATTGCCTTCTTAAAAAAAAGAGCTGGTGCAAAATTTGCTAAAATCTGCATTAAATGTGAGTTTTCACACACCAAGGGGAGCTGCCAGAACAGAACACATATGCTCCCGTGGAGCCAGCCCTCTTGGGTCTGGAAGTGAGCAGCAGGGCCTCTCTCCACCGCCATGACTCAACTGGCTTTAAAATTCCATGTGTGAGATCAAAATTACACAAGGCCAAGACACCGTCTGGTGCAGCCAACCTGGGAGATTGTATTTTGGAAAGAAAGCTTTTGTGCCTCATTTCAAGACATGAAAAGAAGCCAAATTGAGGAGCTTGGGAAGAAGATAGAGGTGGGTAAAGGAACAGAACCGGAGCCCTGAATTAATCTGACATACTGCCTTTGTTTTTTGCTGTATTGGGTCTTCATTGCTGTGCGTGGACCTTCTCGAGTTGCGGCGAGCAGGGGCTACTCATCATTGCGGTGCACGTGCTTCTCATTGTGGTGGCCTCTCATTGCGGAGCACAGGCTGTAGACGTGTGGGCTTCAGCAGTTGTGGCGCATGGGCCCAGAAGTTGTGGCTCATGGCCTCTAGAGCACAGGCTCAGTAGTTGTGGTGCATGGGCTTAGCTGCTCCGCAGCATGTGGGATCTTCGCGGACCAGGGCTCGAACCCGTGTCCCCTGCACTGGCAGGTGGACTCTTAACCACTGCACCACCAGGGAAGTCCCTGACATACTGCTTTTGAAATTAAAAAAAAAAGAATAATGTAGAAAAAAATCCAAGGAATTACTGCTCTCCAAAGGGAGAGCTGGGTCCAATGACAAAGGGATCCGTGTGTGAAGATTTTTGGCTCTACATGTTCATTGAGATTTTGGGAACTCTGTTGCTTGCTTTTTAGTGTCCTGCTAGGGGTCACCATTCACTTTCCCCAAAAGGATGATTTTTAAACTAATAAAATCTGGCCCTTGCAAAGCTTCCCCCAGGGAGTCTGTTTATAGGCACAGCCAGGTTTAAGAATTGTCTTGAAGGTAATAGCTGGGAGAGCTGAGTCAGAACTGAGGTTCAAGATCAACCTCTACCTTGGGTCTTTGTTTTTTTTTGCTGTTGTTGGTTATTTTTGGTTTGTTTTTGTGGGAGTAGGGTAGGAAGGTGGGACATGAGCTATCAGAATTCCAAGGTTTTGTTTTTGTTTTTGTTTTGTCTGGTTCAGCTTCAGGGAAGCTGTAGGTAGGGCCAAGCTGTCCTACTTGTAAGAGTTTGGTAGGCTTCCCTCTATCCTGTGGACTCTTACCTGGTGTCCTGGACGGGAACCAATAGATCTCAATTCAGCCTGTCTTGGTGGTTGTTTGTTTTGTTTTGTTTTGTTTTAATGGACCCTGGGCTGAGGATTGATTTTTCTCTAATAAGTAAGTTAAAACAAATTAACAACAAACAGTAGAACAATCTGTGGAATTGTTGGGCTGTACTAATGTAGGTAAGCTTCTAGTCTTGCTTCTCTGGATGGCCCTTTCAAAGGAGAGATTGGGAGGTCTGCAAATCTGGGACCTGGATGTTGACTCCCTCTGCTACTCATAGCACCTCATCACCTCCCCATTTTCTAGGATGGAGATTTTTAAGTGACCTTTAGGTGTGGTACGTGCTAACTAACAGACATGCTTCCTTTTTGCATTGGTTAATTGTTCCTATTCAGCTCTCTACTCAGTTTGATCATCATGTAGTTCAATAGACACTTTAATCATACTACCTGTGAAATTTTGGGAATCCTGAGTTGACTAAGACCTCTTCAGGTGCTTCTCACTTTGGCACAATGATTCAAAACCATGGTGGGGTGAGGTGGGGACTCCCCCACCCCTTGCCCCAACACACACACACGCCAGGGGCGTTTGGCAAATGTCTAAAGACATTTTCGGTTGTCATCATTTGGGAGGGCAGTGCTACTGGCATATAGTGGGTGGAGGCCAGGAATGCTGCTAAACACCCTACAGTATATGAAACAGCCCCCAACAGCAAATGATTATCTGGCCCCAAATGACAATTGTGTTGAGGCTGAGAAACCCTGCTGTTGCAGAGGAGGTACACATGGAATAAATAGTTACGTTATGTGGGGTGTATGCAAAAGTGGATGTAAGTACAAGGTATCAAAGCAAGTATGTGTGTGTGGGAGAGAGGGGACATTGGGCAAAGCTTGTTGGAAGTGACTCCAAATCATGATTTTTGCTTAATGCCTTTGTAATCAACTGTCCAAGAATGGCTTTGAAAGTTTATTAGTTGAGATTAGTTTATTAGTTAAGATTAGTTTATTAGTTCCTACATATTAGGAATTTTTTTTCTTTTTGAACAGCTCTCTGGGTAATTTAATCAAATATTTCTGATGACTTTATATCTTCCCTTACCAAAAAATTTCTCCAAAGAACGAGGGAGAGGTATAAAAAGGGAAGGATCCATTCAACCGTATTCTTTGCTGCTCAGTAGGGAAATGTCTAGCCTACTCTCACCTGTGTTTTTCTTCCACCTGGACTCTCCTTCCCTTCTCTCCTTCAAGGTTTAGCCTCATAACCCTGGTCCATGACACCTTCGCTTGGAGATTTCAGTCCACAGTGACCGATCTATTTCCTGAATTCCTTACAGCCTCGTTGCCTCTCTCTTCCTACCTACACGTCTCTTGGGTGTGGGTGTGTTTCCACCTAGATTGTGGGCTCCTCAAGGACAGGGACCATGCCCTCCATTGGTACATCCTTCTACAGCATAGAACACCATTCTGGATCCTGATTTATTCTCAAGGTAGGAGAAGGAGAAAGACATTCAGGAAAGATGTCAGAAAATTAACATCTTCCTGTGACACTGGACTGACGGATACAGCACATTTTATCCTTCCAAAGTCTCTGGATTGTGTCTTATAATAAAGTCTAAAAGTTTAATCTCTGTTTAGTAGGCACAGCATGCAAAAAATAAATTGCTATTATTATTATTAGCATTTTCTTACTAACAGATTTTTCAGAAGCTGTTTCCATACCAAGCAGATCAACCTTTCTGTTGTCATAGAGACAAAGATCTTTATATAACCATGGGCAAGGTGAGATTTTTTTTTTCCCTCTCCCTCCTTTGACTTGTCTGAAACTAATAACAAAAGGAAAAGGACATTTTTTAAATTAATTATTTTCTTTTACTTTTTTTTTCTCCAATTAAAATGAGTGAATACATGGGAGGCTTTTTTTTTTCTTTTTTGTATCACATTTTAGATTTTAAATACCTAAGGTTTTAATAAAATATTATTGGGCTGGAAAGATCTGAACAATTGAACAATGCCATTTTCAAAATTTGCAAGCAGTGGGCTTATCAATGATAAGCAATTATTATCCATTTTCCTTTTTTTTTTTCCTAACCAAATAGTGGACTTTAGATGGAAGTCTTATAAGGCAGGACTACCAAGGCCTGAAATGATTAAAACATGAACCAGCATCTACTGAGGGGCCAGTGATGAATTTTAAGGTGCTCTGTGGTACTCGCCTCCTCCAAGCCCCAGAATTGAGAAATCTACCCTTCTCTCTGCAGAATCAGACCCTGTGGATAACAGTGCAAGACCACATCCCTCTTATCCCTTATCTCATAATTTCAGCTCTCTTCTTTTTATGAACTCCTAATAACTTGTTATTCATGGCATTTTCTATCTTGTAATTACTGTTTACCACTTCATTCATTCATCGTCAAGAAAAGAGGATGTAAGCAGAACCCATTCACTTTTTCTTTCCTTTGCCTCAATGTTAAGTTATACCTTCATCCATCTGTCTTCTTCTGCCAGAGCTCAGAAGTATCCCTCTCTTTTAAGATGAACCCTTCCCCTCTGATCTGACACTGATGTCTTCCTCCCACTCCCATGGGCATCTTATACCATCATCCCTTGTGTCTTCAATCTGTCCTTCTCCATGGATTCCTTCCTCTGTTCCTTTTTTTGAAGACAAAACAAAACAAACAAAACAAAAAATTCTTTCTTAATCTTGTTTATTTTTCCACATCTCAGACTTTGAAGTTTTAATCTGATCACAGCTGCCTTTTGCAATAAATAGGTACTGTGTGTGTGTGTGTGTGTGTGTGTGTGTGTGTGTGTGTGTCAGGGGTGTCGGAGGGGATGGAGAAGAGAAGTGTCTGGCACAAAGAAGTTTAAAACATGCTCCCTGCTTTCCAGAAGATTATATTCTCCATGGAGGAATACCTTGATTCTCAAACTTTAACATGCATCAGAATCACCTGGGGAGCTTGTTAAACTACAGATAGCTGGACTACACCTTCAGAGTTTCTGGTGCAGAAACTGGGGCCTGAGAGTATGCATTTCTAACATTTTCCAGGTGTTACTTATGCTGCTGGTATGAAGAACATGGCCTTAAAGAAACTACCCTCCTATTCGTTCTATGCATCCTCTTGTCATATGGACGTTGAAGTCACCTTATCATGCTGAAAAACGTATCCCCTTTTGGCTTTTATAGGCTCCACCTCCATAGGGTTCTCCCTTGAAGGATGAGGTCATCTCAATTATCTGCTCCTTAGGAAGCCTGACTTTGTGCGGGTCAGAGCGCGTGCTGACCTGAGGGGTTTAAATGTCTAGGAGGAGATGCTGCTGGTGTGCATGCCAAGATAATGCATGTGAAGGGAGGGAGTCAGGGATTCTCTAGAATCCCACAGGAATGTTCAGAGCCTGGACAGCTGGCTTCTTTTGGGGAGTGGGACTAACCAGCCTCAGCATGCCAGCAGTACTGATTTTGTACCTGTTTCCCACGTCCATCCCCAAACCTAGTTAACCCTGTAAAATCTTTCTGAGGTGTTCGAGGCTTCTATAAACTGTGCCGTGGGGCAGTGAGAGAATTTGTTTCTGTTTTAGTCTTTTCACTTCAGCCTACTCCAGGGAAGAGGTACTACTCTCCTGAGGCCAGTGTGGGTGTGGCAGCAGGAATTGTTGAGAGACCTCAGTGAAAAGCTGAATCTGAAAGGGGCTGGGACTTGCCTCACCCATGCCTGCCTCACCCATGCCTGTCTCCCGGTAGAAACCAGGAGGTTTTCTAACTCAGTGCCAATTTGGAGAAGCTGAGAATTTTTTTTTCTTTTTTTCTTTTTTTTGAGGAAGGGGTAATTTTCTTACAAAAACTAGCAAATACGAAAAGATAGCAGGTGAAGTCCTGTCTTTGCGACTCAATAGCTGTGGGACCTTGGGTTGATTTTTCCAACTCTTTGGATCTCAGGTTCTTATAACCTGTATGATAAGTACCAGGTGAGTGAGAAAGGCACAGTGTTAGTGGCACAATCATCCTTAAGAGCAAGATGGCAGGCTTGTCAGGGAAGGACAAGGGCTGGGACTCGGAAGGCAGCTTCTATGGATTTATTGATTGATTGAAACAAATTCTATTAGCGTGGTCCTCACCCTCAGGGAATTGAGCTGACAAGAAAATTAACGCAAACCAATTAATATAAGCCCCTCAACCTTTAAACTGTATCTCTCAACCACAAATATTCCCCAAAGGCCACTAACTGTCCCAGAGGAGAATCTCAGCCCTTCAGGAGGGTGGAGGAATTCCCTCCATCAAGCAAGCTCCTGACAGACTGCTGGGAGCCCAAGGACATGGGGCGGGGGGATCTCTTTCCTCCCCCAGCATGGAATTCCATCGCGTCTAACGGTTAGAACATAACCAACACCTCTACCAGCCTGGTGCCTTTTGGACACGTTTATAGTCTTCTTCTTTTTTTTCTTTCCTTTTCTCTTTTAACAACTTTATCAAGATGTAATTTATATACTCTAAAATTCACCCATTTTAATTGTACATTGCGATGGTTTTTAGTATGTTCATGGAGTTGTGCAACCATAACCACCATCTAATTTTAGATAATTTTCATCACCACAAAAAGCAACAGGCATTAGCAGTCACTGGGCCTTCGCTCCAACCTGATGGCTACTCATCTCCTTTCTGTCTATCTGGACATTTCATAGAAAGAGAACCATATAATATGTGGTACCTTTTCCCGAAAAAGTGTCTGGTGACACTCAGATAGGCTAGTATCGAAGACCCCCCTCTCCTCTATACCCCATCACTACAGCAGCCAGCTTCCTCCACCTGCCTGCCAGTGTATACAGCTCCCTAAGGGGTGGTGGTGTGCCAGAGCTGGAACTCAAGGCCTCACATCGAGTCGGCAACCAGATTGAAATGCAAGTACATCTGATCAGACAACCAGGCTGAAATGCAAGTACATCTGGGGCTGGGGTGGAGCAATGACTTGTATGCTCACTGAAGTGTAGGGGAGCACTGGTTGGGGGATGAGCCAGCCAGCAGTCCCCATTGAGTGACCAGGTCACGCCTGGACACTGGGCCCGAGTGCCCCATTCCTAGAGGAACATAGGGTAAACAGAGCGCACAGTAACCTTCGCCATCCTGGCTGGCCCAAGGCTCAAAGAACACGCAAGACTTCTCCGGGCAGAGATAGCTGCCGACTGAGGAGCATGACACCCCGTCCGCTTCCAGCAGCTGCAGGGAGCGAAGCCATCCCGTGTGGCCTCTGGGCAGTTCCACGCCCCTGGCCGTGGCCCCAACCAGGGTGAAAGAGAGGGCCTGGGGCCATCTGGGGCTGGAGGGTGCTCGGGACCCCAACCCCAGGTGTGGCGGGGCGTGGCAAAGACGCCAAACTTGGGCTTATCACCCTGAGAGGTGGTGCAGCGTCGTTCTCCTAGCATCCAGGGGACCAAAGAGCAGGGAGGCAAGGCGGCCGGAGCGAGCGAGGGTGCCGGGGCGGGGGCGCCGCGTACTCACAGTCGGCCGAGGCCGGCCCGCGGGCCGGGGCAGCGCAGGGCGCCGTCGGGCGGGCAGCTGCAAGGCTCGGGGCAGGGCTCCCCGCGCAGCGCCCGGGGCAGCGGCGGCGGCGGCAGCAGCAGGAGCAGCAGAAGCGGCCGCAGCGCGGGGGGCCACCGCCCCATGGCCGGGAGCCTGAGCGCGGGCTCCTGCGGCTGGGCCAGTGCCCGGGACAGCCCGGGAGCGCGGCCCGCGCCCCTCTCCCCGCCCACTGGCCTGCCCTCCGGCTCCTCCCGCGCCGGCCCGCCCCTGCCCCCCCCCCATCCCCGATGGCGCCCCCGCTGCTGAGTCTCCGCTCTGCCTCGACCCAGGACAGTGGCCTGAGGGACCCCATCACCTCCTCTCTGCTGCGTTCCCCAGCCTGGCCTCTGCATCTCCAAATGGTCCTAGTTACAGGAGGTAGCGTGTGGAAGTGGTGAATGCTTTGGATACGGGAAGAGGTGGGGAGTTCTGAATTCTCGTCCTGGCTCTGCTGTAACTATGAGTGTGAAGTTGAGCTAGTTGTGTTCCTTTCCCGAATCTCTCTTATTACATCTGTGAGAGGGACGGACTGATGATACTCGATACCAGCCCTGGCCGCTTCAGAAGGGGTGAAAGACGCTCCTCCTCCACTCTTTCATTCTCAGCCCCCAAATCCTTTCCCACTCTCTCCCAGCAACTCCTTCAGGCTATGGGTAATCTCTGTCCTCCCAACAACCCCGGTAATTTTTCTCTTGGTAGTAACCACTTTCCTCCTAACAGTAGTGATTTGAGCGTGTTCTCTACCTTCACTATAGACTGTGAGGTCCTAGAAAGCAAAGTCCAGTTCAGATTTATTTTTATATTTCTGGCTTCTACATGGTAAGTCCTCAATAAAGATGTGTTGAATGAATGAAACTGCTATAATAATGTACAGCGGCCGCTGCAATGGGAGGCCCAGGATAGGCTAGACCCTGTGACAGGTTCTCTTCCTCACATCACGTCTAAGTTTCACCATAAACTAGAAGGGTGTTTGCAACGAGAAAAATGATGTCCTGAGAGGTTACGTGACTTCTGCGAAATCACAGAGCTCTTAAATCACTAGTGGAACCCTGTTTGAACTCATGTCTCTCACTCACTTTGTCTTACCTATGAAAAAAATTAATATATGATTTACATACCAAGGACTTGAAAAGGGAACAAATTTTATGGTTAACCACGGGGATGCAAAATTTCCCCTATTTAATTTCATCATTAAAACACTTTTCCTTTCCTCCTTCCAAGGACTCTGTTTGGATTCTGGAAAGAGGTGGACTTTGAGAGCTGGGAAGGTGTCTAAGACTCTACAGACAGGAAGTAAAAGAACAGAGTTCCTTCTTTTTGTTTTGAAGCTAACTCTCACGGTCAGACCAGCTAAGTCACCAGTCTGTAGTGTCTTGTGAGTCTCTTGCCTGAGGAAGGTTGATTTTTTTTTTTTTTTTCGGTACGCGGGCCTCTCACTGTTGTGGCCTCTCCCGTTGCGGAGCACAGGCTCCGGATGCACAGGCCCAGCGGCCATGGCTCACGGGCTCAGCCACTCTGTGGCATGTGGGAATCTTCCCGGACCGGGGCACGAACCCGTGTCCACTGCATCGGCAGGCGGAACTCTCAACCACTGCGCCACCAGGGAAGCCCAGATTTATTTTTTTAATTAAAAAAAAATCGTATGGCTTTGGCCACATTGTGCTAGATGGCATAAAAAAACAACAACAAAGCTTTTGTCTATAATATTGTCTTTCTTCTCTGGATCCCTCTCTTCTACTGTTTACCTGATCTCCTCACCCTTTCATACCACTGTATATGCTATTCACTCACCTGGAATGATTTTCTCTTCCTTTCCCATATTCTGCTAGGTAAACTCCTGGTTGTCCTTCAAAACTCAGCCCAAAGTCATTTCCACTGTAATGCCTTCCTGGACCCAACCTAGCTGAGTAATTGTGCCCATAGCACTTGATTTTATGGCCTGTAATATAACACTCTGTAATTATTACTTTAGTTTTGCTCCCCCCTTACTATTCATCTTAGTATTGCTAGGACATGTTTCTAGCTCCTAATAGGTGCTCAGTATATATCTGTTGAATAACAAGATGAATAAGTGAAACCCAAGCACAGATCTATATATAGATGCTTGGTAAATCATCTGAGATGAGCTTAACAGACTTGCTTGATTAATTCTCAACCACTATGGATCTATCTGGATAAGTATCAAGTAATTACTCATGACTACTTTGAGGTCACATTTTCCTTCCCCTTTTAATTTGTCAGATTTTGGCAAGGGAGTTGGGATAGCACTGGCTTTTCAAACGTTTCCACCATGTAGCATGAAGTGCAGGAGGGAAGGAATGAATAACTCAAGGTGGCCGAGTGGCATTTATTCCAAGTCTTGTGGCTTTTTCTTTTTACTTCATAGCATTTCTGTTATATAAAATGAACCATTGTTCTCACTCATCCCTGAAGAACCATTTGATTCTGTGCTTGGATATCCTTGGGGGCTACTTACACTCCAGTAGGAGAAGTTTTGGGCAGTCAGGATATCTTGACCATCATCAATAGTGTGACTTTAGTCTTCAGTTTCCTTATCTGTAGGAGGAGGGGTTGGAGTCCACGATCCCTAAGGCTTTTCTAGCTCTAAAATGCAAGGACTTTGTGGCCAGCACTTATTGTATTGGAAGTAGAAGGAGTTGAATTGTTTACATTGATTTCTTATTGCTTGTCTTGGATTGGAAATCAAATCCTGTTTATGAAGAGGTGAAGTTGTTTATTTGGAAGAAAACTCACAACTGTAATGAGTTTTCATAAAATTTTTCTATCTGTGAGTAATTTCAGTTGGATCTTAATCATCACGTCAGTTCTTGCAATGTACCTATTATAACAAAATCATATGGAATTGTTTGCTATAATCACAAAAGTTTGTTACAATGGAACTTACCTATCCTACTCATTAATATGTGACCTATTTAGAGTGAATATTTTTAAACCTGAAGGACTTCTGAGTCATATAACTATGCTTATAGTTGCTTTTGTCACAGAACTGCAAAAGAGCATGACCCACAAGGATTGCTAATTATATTTTGCTGACAAACTAAAGTTCATGGAATTCATAAGAAGTTTGTTCTACCTTAGAGATATAAAAATATCTGACACCACAACTCAGAAATCCTAACAGAGCTCTCCAGAATTCTAGAACAGAGCTTCTCGTATTGTAGGGTACAGAAGTATCATTTGGGAAGCTTTAAAAACAAAGATTCCTGGGACACCCTCTCTAAAGAGATTCTGAATTAATTGGTAGGGAGTGGGGTCCAGGAGTCTGCATTTTAGCAAGCACCCCATGGCATTTTGATGCACGGGATTGCCAGAGCACAACTGGCGAAACACTAAAATGGAAATTCTAGAATTAATTTTGCTTTGGGAAGACAAAGTTCAAGAATCTTTTTGCAGGACTCTGAGTGAAGCCTAAGAATTGGGATGCACTGTCAAAGAAACCTGGTGTATACAAGCACATGCATAAAATAGCATTGTGTGTGTGTGTGTGTGTGTGTGTGTTTACAAAAGTGCTCAATTGGTTGTAATGCTGAAGCTTTTCCTTTTAAGTAGCAATCAGTTTACTTATTTTAAGTTTTTTCTTTTCTGGCGGGAGTGAGCAATTTTACAAGATCATGGATCCTGTTTTTCTTCATGTCTTACTAGATCAAAACTCAACAGCACTTGATGTCACACTAAGACACTGGAGTTGGAAGAAGTCAGCAAAGTAATAAAAAAACCCCCTCAAGTACAAGGCAAGATTCTGTGCTTCTGAACACATGCCCTATGAGTACCATAACTGATACATCTTCCTCTTAAAAGCAGTGGTTTTACCTTTTCCTCAGAAGAAATGTGAATGTAAGTGCAGAGGAAGAAAAAATGTGTAAGAAAAGAAAGAAAAAATAGAGTTATGCCTGTCAGTTGTCCACTTTTGCCACTTGGAACAAAAAACAAAACAAAGAAAATAAAAAAAGATGATCCCTGAAAGTTACATTCTGATATTTCATGCAGCCTCTCTGTTGCCTGCTTGAAAATTTCATCCATGGTGTGGAAACAGAGATGTGGTCAGCTGTGTGCCACCTCCAACGTGGCCCTGGGGTTCCTGTGGGCCTTGAGAGGAACTCAACGCTACAGGCTGATGGGCACCTGGGCCCTGGTCCTAGGAGTGGGTCTGGAAATGGAGGGCGAAGGCTGGTCTGGGGCATGAGATTCCTTCTGCAACGCTGACAGAGAGAGAGAGAGCTAGAGAAGGGGGCTTGCCTTTTTGGTTATGTTGCCGGAAGGCTGTGAATGAATTGGGGGCTGCTGTCCTCCTTGTCTCCTGGAAAAAGCCTGTCTGTTCTGGCAGTGACTAAAGCTACTGAGAGAAAAACAGAGATGAGAGACACATTGGGAGACAGACCAGAGGCCAGCACCTCCCTTGGACTTGCCAATGTAATGAGCCAATACATCACCTCTTTTGCTTAAAAGCAAATTGAATCTCACTCATTTGCAACCAGAATTCCTAATCTCCACTATCAGCCTTGCTGTGACCTTTATTCTGTCTACCTCCTTCACCCCTTCTCAGCTGGGAAAGAAATAGGACTTTTCTATTCTTAATCTGTCATAGGACTCATCACAAACACAGTGAATTTTTCCCCTTTGCACTGGCAGCATTTATCACAGTGCTTCTGGGAATAAAGGAGTGGAGTCAGTGAATGAACAAATGAATGAATGATAAATGAGTGAACAAAGAGGTAGTGACATAGAACCATATTATTCTTTCTAGAGAAGCTGCATTTTGCTAAAGAATTCACAAAACATTCTTTGCATTTGAGGCAAGGCCTCCTAGCAAACGGAGACCTTGGTTTAGACATAAACTCTCAAGCTAAAATATTAGCTAGAGCCAATACAAGGAAAGAGAGAAAACTTTCTGAAATGGTGAAATAAATCCACAAGGAAACAGGATTTGATTTTTTTTTTTAAACATCTTTATTGGAGTATAATTGCTTTACAATGGTGTGTTAGTTTCTGCTTTATAACAAAGTGAATCAGCTATACCTATACATATATCCCCATATCTCCTCCCTCTTGCAGGATTTGATTTTTAAAAGTAGATATAGCATTAATCAAAGTGTGTACCACAGGATACTGGTTGCCTGCCATGCTCATTGGCAATATTTAGGGAAAATGTGTCAAAGTTCAAGAAATTTGGGAAAAATTGGGTTAAAAAAGTTAAATAAGGTTCTTTACTAGACAATTTCTCAGAACTTTTAACATGCATTCTGAATCTCCAAGAGGGCCGTAGCATATGGCCCTGTGACTTTGGGACATGTTTTGAGAATACGGATTTGGGAAAACAGGTTGAGAAAACTGAGTTATTCACCAATGTTCAGGCGCTCGACTTTTATGGCAAAGAACTCTCACTGAACTAGAAGCCAGAGCTGACCTTAGCATGGATATAGCCCACTAATGTGTGGCTTTGGTGGTGAAAGGCAAGGTTGCCTGGATCCCTCTTCTCCCTCCATCCTCTGAGTATTTTTAGATACTCAAGATCTAGAAATCCCAATGTTATCAATATGTTATTTTAGGTTAAGCATTGCTTTCCCAGGTCCCCTTTAAAAATGAAAATACAGCACAGGGTGAGAGCATATTGATTCGATTGTATCTTCACCTGAATTATTAATTTTTAGAATACTTTTTGAAGTCTATGTGTATGTCGAGTTTAGGAGGTAGACGCCCTATGCCAGCGCAGAGGGAAGAGCTCGCAGAAAGCTTCCTCCCGTGAGAGCTGTGTCAGGACCCCGGTCTGTGATCTGCCTTCAGATGCATTTAAAACACAGAGATCAGGGCCTGGAGAGTGAAGAAAACCTCTGTTTTCCTCCCGGCTGCTTTGTGTGGAGGCAGCGGCCCTCTCCCCTCACCCTACTGCTTTCATCCTGTCCTGGGCGGGCATGGTGACGGGCTGTCAGGCCTGCTGAGAGAGCCACTTGCTGGGTGCGGCTCTATTAGAGATGCACGGAGAGCCGTACCATCTGTCTGCCTACTGCTGATCATATCTGTCACATTGAGTTATGCTTTCCGGACATGATGTGGCATGCAGACAAACAGAAAGGCCAGTCATTACCCTAGGGTCTGCAAGGCCTTTATCAAAAGGCGAATCTCCTTCAAAGATTAGTTTGGAAATAGCCGTCAGTACTGAACGGTGCACGTGGGGCCCATGGACTGGAAGAATGGTGGTCCTGTTTTCATCACAAGGGAATGTAGCAGGGGCTGACTTGCAACAGTGCTGAGGGGGCCTGTGAGAGAGGGGCCATGCTGGAAGATGAGGAGTGCTATTAGGATGTGTGGAGTTTGAGGTGACATCAGGCTGGAGAGACCCAGGAGGTGGCTGAACCTCACTGGTGCAGAGCAAGGGAAACAGTGAAATGGGAGAGACAAACTTGGGTTTTCTACATCAGTGGTTGTCAAGTTCTTAGAATCACTTCTGGGAAGTTGCTTAAGAGGCAGATGCAGAGAGATTCTGCTTCTGTACATTGGCATCAGGATAGGAAATGTGCGTTTTAAAAGTATCTCAAGTGACTTTTATTGGAGAAGGGACCCCATTCTACCCTCTGAGAAACACTGCTCCAGAGTGATTAATGAAACCCTGGGAGAGATTGCTGGAAGAGAAAAGCCGTGGGCTCAGGACGGCATGGCAGGCAGGATACCTACCAGGAAGGAGGAGGAATCAAAGGAGCTATCAGGGGCTTCCCTGGTGGCGCAGAGGTTGAGAGTCCGCCTGCCAATGCAGGGGACACGGGTTCGTGCCCCGGTCTGGAAAGATCCCACATGCCGCGGAGCGGCTGGGCCCGTGAGCCATGGCCGCTGGGCCTGCGCGTCCGGAGCCTGTGCTCCGCAGCGGGAGGGGCCACAACAGTGAGAGGCCCGCGTATCGCAAAAAAAAAAAAAAAAAAAGGAGCTGTCAGAGCCAGCTGTGCAGCAGAGAATAGACTATCCATGCAGGAAACGAGACAAATGATAGACAAACACAAAGTAAATTTTTTTCTTCCTTGAATTTAAAGATACAAAAATTAAAGAAAATCCTGTGTATGACTTTACTTCTACTAACTAGCCAAGAGAAATGTCAGTTAAAGGAAACACCAAATGGTAGAGAAATAACTGTAAAACAAATACACTCATGTGTTGAAAATGGTTTAGGCCTTTTGGAAAGCAATGTGGTAATTCCCACCCAGATCTAGGCATATGTGTGTGCTCCTCGATCCAGTGACCCTAGAACTGAGGATTTTCCAAAGAAAATAATTGAACAGACTAAAAATGCCATGAGAATGGAGATGCTCATTATGGTCCATTCCACATGGCACATTTGAAATAAACTGAATATTCAGCAGTATTACAGTGATTTAAAGAAATTATGATTCATTTAATCAATGTAGTATGCAGTAACGAAATAATTTGAGAGACATAGGAAAGTTGAATGTGTTAAAAAAGTCAGAATACAAAGTAATATTTACACTGTAAATCCAATAAGGTAAACATATTCCTTTGAGGAGAAAAACAACAGAGAGTTATTTTCTGTCCTAATCCTACACCTCCAAGTCAGCTCAGTACATCATGTACTGTATACCCGGTAATCCATAAACCAAAACACAGATACCAGTTGGTGTTATATGTTTCTCATATGGCCAAGATAGCTCTGCAAACATCCTACCCCACCCCTCTCGCTAGCTTCATTATTGGTTTGGTTTCCAATTCTTCCTTCCCACTCTTGCCTCTTTATACAAGCTTAGGATGCCACGTCTGACCCTCCTCACTTTATATTAGCATGTGGCTTCTTCCACTCCTGACTTTCATCTTCTCCTCAGACCCTGCTGTGACTGGCTGTCCCAGTGTCAGACCACCTCAGGTACTAACACCCATTTCAACAGTCCTTTAATGTGTTTAAGTTTTTACTTTACAAAAATCACATCAAAGTAATGTTCTTGCTAAAACTATCCCAATGGCTTTAAACAGCTAATATGGAAACATATAATACTTTCTCATATTCCTCCCCCATCCACAGCCCTAGCATTTGCTTCCTTTCTAATTAACTGCTGTGTATTTTATTCTCTTTATTTTTGCTATGTGATTTAATCGTCTATCGTGTAACAAATTACCACAAACTAAGCAGCCTAAAACGACACATATTTGTTATTGCACAGTTGCTGTGGGTCAGGAGTTTGGGCACGGCTTAGTTAGTAGAGAGCGGGCAGGATCCGGGAGAGGAGATGCTGGCCTAATTTCTCTGGATACAGACTTTCAGTGGATAGAGCTGGGGTTTTTTTGTTGTTTTTTGAAATTTATTATTTATTTTTGCTGTGTTGGGTCTTCGTTTCTGTGCGGGGGCTTTCTCTAGTTGTGGCAAGCGGGCGGAGGCCACTCTTCATCGCGGTGCGCGGGCCTCTCACTGTCACGGCCTCTCTTGTTGCGGAGCACAGGCTCCAGACGCGCAGGCTCAGTAGTTGTGGCTCACGGGCCCAGTTGCTCTGCGGCATGTGGGATCCTCCCAGACCAGGACTCGAACCCGTGTCCCCTGCATTAGCAAGCAGATTCTCAACCACTGCGCCACCAGGGAAGCCCCTGGATAGAGCTGTTTTTAGCCCCACATGTTACCCCCTTCACCTTCTGCAATAAGCTGCAACTCCAAGTCCTGAGTCTTTCTGGATCTGCTGGTGCAATCAATGCCTATCAGCGTTCCGTTCCACTGAGTTTTGGGTCACACTGCTTACAGTAGCTACTGCTCCTCTGTCGGCTTGTTATCTTCCAAATATTTGTTGAAATCTTTCACCTGCAGTTATGCATTAGTCTGGGTCCTCCAAGAGGCAGATTTCAAGATAATATTAAATGTGCAAAGATTTTATTAGAGAACTGCCTTTGTGAGAGAATATGGGGAGGGAGCCAGAAAAGGCTGAGAGAGCATGAGACTGAGATGAGAATGAAGGAGAGGAGGGAGGAAGGCTGGGCGGAGCGTCCCGGACCACAGTGCAGTGTAAGGCCGTTCAGCAAGGCTGGTAGGAGTCCTTGAGCCAAAGCTGGCTGTTGGAAGAGTCTTGAGTCTCCCGGGAATGGGCTTGCCTTAGTTCCTTGCCATGCTCAGTCACTGGTAGGGAGCAATCTCAGGGAAGCATGTCTTGGGCCCTTGAGTTTCAGAGCACAGCAGCAGGGGGCCCTTCATCAATTACACTCCAGTAGATGGAGGCCTGAGGAGTCTCATGGCTGCCACAAATTATTTCTTCTCTCATTCCCTTTATCCTTTGGATGATTCCTTTTTTGGGGGGAGTAGCGTGGCTGTGTTTGAAAAAAAATCCTTACTATATTTTAGTGGCATCTAAGGAAGGAAAGAAAATAGATGGTATAGTTCTATGTTCATTTTATCAATCGGTTGAACTAGTTTTCTCTAAAACTTATTTAATATATTTGTACTTTAAAAAAAAGTTTAAAAGAAGGAGGAAAACGTGGTCAGAAGTGTCATAGGCAGAAAGCTGGAGGAGGATGGAGACAGAGAAAAGGCTGTGTGATGTGTGCTAACTAGGAAGTTCCTCGTGGGTGAACTTACTGCTGGTTCCACAGCTGGGGGGTGGTGAAAGTCAGCTTGAAAGAGACTGAGGAGTGAGTAGGTGTAGACAAGTCTGTCAAGAAGCCTGGTGGTGAAGGGAAGGAGAAGAAGAGTTAACCTAGGGGTGAGCTGGGTAGAGGAAAGGGAGCTCCTAACAGGTTCATTAGTAGATACAAAGAGCCAGAATGCGGGGGAGAGATAGAGGATGCAAATAAGAAAGGACATTATGAACAGGGTCTAAGAGGAGGCAGGGGAGGGGATGGGATCAAGAACGCACGTGGATGGCTAGTTCAGAAAATAGGAGAGATGCTTCTCCCAGAGAGATAGGAGCAAAGGAGGGAGGGAGGTGCAGACGTAAAGAAATGTTTCAGTGTTTTATCAGTAAGGATTGCTTTTAGTTGCAAGAAGCAGAAACTTGACTACTGTGGTTATGTAAGTAGGGATTTATGTGATAGGCAGTTCAGAGCAAGTATGGCAGCAATAAGATGCTGCCAAGGACTCACGATTCTTCCATCTTTCTGCTCCATCTTACTCTGTGAATGAATGAATGAATGAGCAAAATATTGGGAGATAACTATAATATTCCCATTAGGTCTTTTCTCATTTACTGTTTAACCCATTAATTGAATCATGGAAAACATTTTCCAAGGAATAAATATTACTTATACAGATCCCTAAGAAAAAAATGCTTTTCTCTTTCAGTGAAAACAGTGTGAATGATCAAACTGTGATTTGTTTAGATAATCTGATATGTTAACAAACTGAATATCACATTACTTTAAAAAATATGTAAATGAGGTAGGGACATGAAAAAAATCTAGATTCTGTGATGTTAAGTATTGAAAATAAAACCTTAATATGGGTACATTGATAGCAATTATGAGAAATTGTATCTGTACAGTATTAAAGCAAGGAGAGACCATTATATCTTGACACTAGTTTAGGTTTTATGGTAAAGAAGGCTGGAAATTTTCTTTTTTCTTTTTTTCTCCCCCCAGTTTTGTTGACAGGCATCATTGTATAAAGTTAAGGTGTACAGCTAAATGGTTTCACTTACATGCATAATGAAATGATTACCACAGTAAGTTTGGTTAGCATCCATCTTCTCATATGGATATAATAAAGAGAAAAAGCAAAAACAAAAGAGAAAAAAATTTTTTTATTATGATGAGAGCTCTTAGGATTTGCTCTCTTACCCACTTTCCTGTGTGTCATGCAGCAGTGTTAGCTATAGTCGTCAGGTTGTGCATTACATCCTTAGTACTTATTTATCTCATAACTGGAAGTTTGTACCTTTTGACCACTTTCCTCCAATCTGCCCTCCACCACCCCCGCTGCCCCTCTGGTAACCATAAATCTGATCTCTTTTTCTGAGTTTGGTTTTTTTTTTTTTAAGATTTCACATATAAATGAGATCATACAGTATTTGTCTTTCTCTGTTTGACTTATTTCGCTTAGTATAATGCCCTCAAGTTTCATCCATGTTATGGAAATGGCAGGATTTCCTTGTTTTCCTATGGCTGAATAATTTTCTATTTTATACATACATGTAATAAATATAAATATATAAATGTGATTATATATGACATTTTCTTTATCCATTCATCCATCAGTGGACACTTAGGTTACTTCCATGTCTTGGCTATTGTAAATAATGCCACTGTGAACATGGGGGTGCAGATATCTTTTTAGGTTAGTGTTTTCATTTCATTTGGCTATACTCCCAAAAGTGGAATTGCTCGGTCATATGGTAGTTCTATTTTTAATTTTTTGAGACTCCTCCGTACTCTTTTCCACAGTGGATGTACCAGTTTACAGTCCCATCAAGAGTGCACAAGATTTCTCTTTTCTCTACATGTTTGCCAGCATTAGTTATCTCTTGTCTTTTTGATGATGCCAATTCCAACAGGCATGAGGTGATACCTCATTATGGTTTTGATTTGCATTTCCTTAATTATGTGATGTTAAGTATCTTTTTATATACCAGTGGCCATTTGTATATCTTCTTTGGAAAAATATGTTTAAGTTGTTTGCCCATTTTAAATTGTGTTATTTGTTTTTTGCTTGAGCTGTATGAATTCTTCATATATTTTGAATATTAACCCCATATCAGATATATGGTTTACAAATAGTTTTTTCCCCATTCTGTAAGCTGTCTTTTCCCTTTGTTGATTGTTTCTTTTGCTGTGTGGATTTTTCTTTTTTGATGATTCTGTTTATATTTCACTATTAAGTCGTTGATTTATAATTAAAAAGTTAAAGAGCCCATATGGAACATTCCTTGAGATCCCCTAGAAGAAAGGCACTCCAAAAATATAAACATGGTCATCAAATTATTATCACATCATAAATGCACATGCAAGGATGGTCATTGAATTCTGGTAACTAGCTAGGATCCAGTTGGAATGTTGGTGTGATTGAGTCTCTGTGGGTCTTCTTGCAATGGTCAGCCTGCAGTGAGGTTTCTTGGCGCTGGGGGAGGGTGAACAAGGTGGTGTCACCTATGTGATGTCTGAAGGCCTCTTCCCCAAATATTTCTCTACCTCCCATACAGGTCTGCAGTTCTTTTTCTTGGTGGCTGTGTGTGTGTGTGTGTGTGTGTGTGTGTGTGTGTGTGTGTGTGTGGAAGTGTTTTCCTTTGTTGCAGTAGAGGCATTGAGACCTTTACAGTACCTGTAAATGATTATGCTTTTCTAAAGGAAGCGTTTCAATATCTGTGAAGGGAGAAGTATGTGAAAGGAGAGACTGGGTTCTCTGAAATCCAGCCCATTCCTAAATGTGCTGAGGATGAATCTAGATCCCAGTTCAAATGACTTTTGGTTTCTCACGCCTAAGTTCTCTCCCTTCCTCTCACTGCTTCAGAGAACCACAGGGCTGGAAGCAGCTGGGCATAGCCCTCTAATTTATCCTCCTGCCCTGTATCAGCAACTTGAAATCATTCCAGTGAAGTAAGTTTCTCTATTTTTTAAAAAATTAATTAATTTTTTGGCTGTGTTGGGTCTTCGTTTCTGTGCGAGGGCTTTCTCTAGTTGCGGTGAGCGGGGGCCACTCTTCATCGCGGTGCGCGGAGCCTCTCACTGTCGCGGCCTCTCTTGTTGCGGAGCACAGGCTCCAGACGCGCAGGCTCAGTAGTTGTGGTTCACGGGCCTAGTTGCTCCGCGGCATGTGGGATCTTCCCAGACGAGGGCTCGAAACCGTGTCCCCTGCATTGGCAGGCAGATTCTCAACCACTGCGCCACCAGGGAAGTCCAGTTTCTCTATTTTTAAACACCAGAATAGGATGTTCTTCAACATCCGTCAATCATACATTCTTTGTCTGGCAAGACTCACCCCAGAAATGCTTCCTTAAGCTAAACTTCCTAAACTGAGCTCCTCACCTGCAACTTTACAGCCTGTTTCTTGTTGGACTGCCATCAGAGATTAAGAACCCTTAATCATAGCCCTTCAGAATTCTTACCTGGAAGCCCTAATTAGGTGAGGGGTTATCTAACCCTCCTTTACTGAGGCTGTGCTCGGAGACCTAGGAACTCAGAGGCTGATGGATACACTTTCTAGGTCTTAGTTTCTGCCTCTGAAAAACAAGGAGAGCAATACTCGCCCTTTTCCTCCTTGCATGGACCTTGTAAGGACCCAGTAAGATGAATGAAAGTACTCTGGGAAACATGAACAAATTCAGGGTATTATTTAAATACTTCTCACTTTCCCCTTGAGTCTTACTTTGCCACAGTTTAAGGCTTCTCTGTTCCTATAGCACCGGCTTTGGCATTTCATGGCATTTCTGTCAGGAGGCTCACAGCCCTCCAGCCACCCTCCCGCTCCTGCCACTGGCTTGCAGCTCTGTTCAATCTGCAGCACTGATTGTTAGGTCTGAATAGATTCCCTGGTCCACACAGACTCAGGTTAGTCTCTTCCTTTACTTCCTTTGTAACCTGCTAAATCCCTATAGACATGTGGTTCTCAATTGTGGGTGATTCTCTTCCCTTCCCCCCTTCCCATGAGGAGACATTTGGCAATGTCTGGAGTCGTTTTTGGTTATCGTTATGGGTGGGATGGTTAGGGATGCTCGTCACCAATTCCAGTGTGTGTGTTGTTTTCTCCCACCTCAATCTATTCTCTGACACCAGCTGAGTGTCCTATCATTCAACTCAATTCTGACGCTATCTACCCCAGAGGTGGTATCAGATTCCAAAGGTTAAGGGCACAGTCCCACAAGACTCCCCTCCACTTCAGATGACAATTTCAGGCCTAGGTTGTTACTTATGCTTCTGACCCACTGGCTATAAATCAGAGATTCCCACAACCCCTTCTGTGGGTTTAATTTGCTAGAGTGGCTCACAGAACTCAGGAAACCTGTATAATTACTAGATTACCAGTTTATTACAAAGGATATTGAAGGATATGAATCAACAGTCAGATGAAGAGATGTGTAGGGTGAGGTCCAGAAAAAAGGAGCTTCTGTTCTCATGGAGTTTAGGGCCTGGCAAGGTGGTGGGTGGAAGTGTTTGGGTTCCCCAACACTCTTTAGCTTCTAATGAAAATATCAGTTGCATAAAGGGAGTTCCAAGTGTCTTCTTACTTTATTCCTTCTTCAGCCCTCCACCTGTATTCTCCTCTCCCCATGAAAACTATGAAGATGTTTATATACTTAACAGATGTTTAAGATTTGAGCTGAAAATTCCAAATTGATGGTGGACTCATCAGCAAAGAGAAACTGGGATTCATTCTCCAGTAATTTCTGGATTGGCAGTGGACAAACATGGGTTCTGGTCCAGGCTTTGCCTCTAAATAGCTGCATTCCTTTTGACAAGTCTTAGAATTGTAGAGCCTTTGTGTTGGAATGGAATTAGGGGTCATTTAGTCCAACCTTCTTTTTTTTTTTTTTTTACATCTTTATTGGAGTATAATTGCTTTACAATGGTGTGTTAGTTTCTGCTTCATAACAAAGTGAATCAGTTATACATATACATATGTTCCCATATCTCTTCCCTCTTGCATCTCCCTCCCTCCCACCCTCCCTATCCCACCCCTCCCTATCCCTCCCCAAGCACCGAGCTGATATCCCTGTGCTATGCGGCTGCTTCCCACTAGCTATCTACCTTACGTTTGGTAGTGTATATATGTCCATGCCTCTCTCTCGCTTTGTCACAGCTTACCCTTCCCGCTGCCCATATCCTCAAGTCCATTCTCTAGTAGGTCTGTGTCTTTATTCCTGTCTTACCCCTAGGTTCTTCATGACATATGTTTTTTCTTAAATTCCATATATATGTGTTAGCTTACGGTATTTGTCTTTCTCTTTCTGACTTATTTCACTCTGTATGACAGACTCTAGGTCTATCCACCTCATTACAAATAGCTCAATTTCGTTTCTTTTCATGGCTGAGTAATATTCCATTGTATATATATGCCACATCTTCTTTATCCATTCATCCGATGATGGACACTTAGGTTGTTTCCATCTCCTGGCTATTGTAAATAGAGCTGCAATGAACATTTTGGTACATGACTCTTTTTGAATTATGGTTTTCTCAGGGTATATGCCCAGTAGTGGGATTGCTGGGTCATATGGTAGCTCTATTTGTAGTTTTTAAAGGAACCTCCATACTGTTCTCCATAGTGGCTGTACCAATTCACATTCCCACCAGCAGTGCAAGAGGGTTCCCTTTTCTCCACACCCTCTCCAGCATTTATTGTTTCTAGACTTTTTGATGATGGCCATTCTGACTGGTGTGAGATGATATCTCATTGTAGTTTTGATTTGCATTTCTCTAATGATTAATGATGTTCAGCATTCTTTCATGTGTTTGCTGGCAGTCTGTATATCTTCCTTGGAGAAATGTCTATTTAGGTCTTCTGCCCATTTTTGGATTGGGTTGTTTGTTTTTTTGTTATTGAGCTGCATGAGCTGCTTATAAATTTTGGAAATTAATCCTTTGTCAGTTGCTTCATTTGCAAATATTTTCTCCCATTCTGAGGGTTGTCTTTTGGTCTTGTTTATGGTTTCCTTTGCTGTGCAAAAGCTTTTAAGTTTCATTAGGTCCCATTTGTTTATTTTTGTTTTTATTTCCATTTCTCTAGGAAGTGGGTCAAAAAGTATCTTGCTGTGATTTATGTCATAGAGTGTTCTGCCTATGTTTTCCTCTAAGAGTTTGATAGTTTCTGGCCTTATATTTAGGTCTCTAATCCATTTTGAGCTTATTTTTGTGTATGGTATTAGGGAGTGATCTAATCTCATACTTTTACATGTACCTGTCCAGTTTTCCCAGCACCACTTATTGAAGAGGCTGTCCTTTCTCCACTGTACATTCCTGCCTCCTTTGTCAAAGATAAGGTGACCATATGTGCATGGGTTTATCTCTGGGCTTTCTATCCTGTTCCATTGATCTATCTTTCTGTTTTTGTGCCAGCACCATACTGTCTTGATTACTGTAGCTTTGTAGTATAGTCTGAAGTCAGGGAGCCTGATTCCTCCAGCTCCGTTTTTCGTTCTCAAGATTGCTTTGGCTATTCGGGGTCTTTTGTGTTGCCATACAAATTGTGAAATGTTTTCTTCTAGTTCTGTGAAAAATGCCAGTGGTAGTTTGATAGGGATTGCATTGAATCTGTAGATTGCTTTGGGTCATAGAGTCATTTTCACAATGTTGATTCTTCCAATCCATGAACATGGTATATCTCTCCATCTATTTGTATCATCTTTAATTTCTTTCATCAGTGTCCTATAATTTCCTGTATACAGGTCTTTTGTATCCTTAGGTAGGTTTATTCCTAGATATTTTATTCTTTTTGTTGCAGTGGTAAATGGGAGTGTTTTTTTGATTTCACTTTCAGATTTTTTATCATTAGTGTATAGGAATGCCAGAGATTTCTGTGCATTAATTTTGTATCCTGCTACTTTACCAAATTCATTGATTAGCTCTAGTAGTTTTCTGGTAGCATCTTTAGTATTCTCTATGTATACTATCATGTCATCCGCAAACAGTGACAGCTTTACTTCTTTTCTGATTTGGATTCCTTTTATTTCCTTTTCTTCTCTGATTGCTGTGGCTAAAACTTCCAAAACTATTGAATAAGAGTGGTGAGAGTGGGCAACCTTGTCTTGTTCCTGATCTTCGTGGAAATGCTTTCAGTTTTTCACCATTGAGCATGATGTTGGCTGTGGGTTTGTCATATATGGCCTTTATTATGTTGAGGAAAGTTCCCTCTATGCCTACTTTCTGCAGGGTTTTTAATCATAAATGGATGTTGAATTTTGTCGAAAGCTTTCTCTGCATCTATTGAGATGATCATATGGTTTTTCTCCTTCAATTTATTAATATGGTGTATCATGTTGATTGATTTGCGTATATTGAAGAATCCTTGCATTCCTGGAATAAACCCCACTTGATCATGGTGTATGATCCTTTTAATGTGCTGTTGGATTCTGTTTGCTAGTATTTTGTTGAGGATTTTTGCATCTATGTTCATCAGTGATATTGGCCTGTAGTTTTCTTTCTTTGTGACATCCTTGTCTGGTTTTGGTATCAAGGTGACGGTGGCCTCGTGGAATGTGTTTGGGAGTGGTCCTCCCTCTGCTATATTTTGGAAGAGTTTGAGAAGGATAGGTGCTAGCTCTTCTCTAAATGTTTGATAGAATTCGCCTGTGAAGCCATCTGGTCCTGGGCCTTTGTTTGTTCGAAGATATTTAATCACAGTTTCAATTTCAGTGCTTGTGATTGGTCTGTTCATATTTTCTGTTTCTTCCTGATTCAGTCTTGGCACGTTGTGCATTTCTAAGAATTTGTCCATTTCTTCCAGGTTGTCCATTTTATTGGCATAGAGTTGCTTGTAGTAATCTCTCATGATCTTTTTTATTTCTGCAGTGTCAGTTGTTACTTCTCATTTTTCATTTCTAATTCTATTGATTTTAGTCTTCTCCCTTTTTTTCTTGATGAGTCTAATTGTTTATCTATTTTGTTTATCTTCTCAAAGAACCTGCTTTTAGTTTTATTGATCTTTGCTATTGTTTCCTTCATTTCTTTTTCATTTATTTCTGATCTGAGTTTCATGATTTCTGCTAACTTTGGGTTTTTTTTTTTTGTTCTTCTTTCTCTAATTGCTTTAGGTGCAAGGTTAGGTTGTTTATTCGAGATGTTTCCTGTTTCTTAGGGTAGGATTGTATTGCTATAAACTTCCCTCTTAGAACTGCTTTTGCTGCATCCCATAGGTTTTGGGTCATCATGTCTCCATTGTCATTTGTTTTTAGGTATTTTTTAATTTCCTCCCTGATTTCTTCAGTGATCACTTCGTTATTAATTAGTGTATTGTTTAGCCTCCATGTGTTTGTATTTTTTATAGATCTTTTCCTGTAATTGATATCTAGTCTCATAGCGTTGTGGTCAGAAAAGATACTTGATACAATTTCAATTTTCTTAAATTTACCAAGGCTTGATTTGTGACCCAAGATATGATCTATCCTGGAGAATGTTCCATGAGCACTTGAGAAAAATGTGTATTCTGTTGTTTTTGGATGGAATGTCCTATAAATATCAATTAAGTCCATCTTGTTTAATGTATCATTTAAAGCTTGTGTTTCCTTATTTATTTTCATTTTGGATAATCTGTCCATTGGTGAAAGTGGCGTGTTAAATTCCCTTACTATGATTGTGTTACTGTCGATTTCCCCTTTTATGGCTGTTAGTATTTGCCTTATGTATTGAGGGAGGTGCTCCTATCTTGGGTGCATAAATATTTACAATTGTTATATCTTCTTCGTGGATTGACCCCTTGATCATTATGTAGTGTCCTTCTTTGTCTCTTCTAATAGTCTTTATTTTAAAGTCTATTTTGTCTGATATGAGAATTGCTACTCCAGCTTTCTTTTGGTTTCCATTTGCATGGAATATCTTTCTCCATCCCCTTACTTTCAGTCTGTATGTGTCTCTAGGTCTGAAGTGGGTCTCTTGTAGACAGCAAATATATGGGTCTTGTTTTTGTATCCATTCAGCCAATCTGTGTCTTTTGGTGGGAGCATTTAGTCCATTTACATTTAAGGTAATTATCGATATGTGTGTTCCCATTCCCATTTTCTTAATTGTTTTGGGTTCGTTATTGTAGGTCTTTTCCTCCTCTTGCATTTCTTGCCTAGAGAAGTTCCTTTAGTATTTGTTGTAAAGCTGGTTTGGTGCTGAACTCTCTCAGCTTTTGCTTGTCTGTAAAGGTTTTAATTTCTCCATCAAATGTGAATGAGATTCCTACTGGGTATAGTAATCATGGTTGCAGGTTTTTCTCCTTCATCACTTTAAATATGTCCTGCCATTCCCTTCTGGTTTGCAGTTTCTGCTGAAAGATCAGCGGTTAACCTTATGGGGATTCCCTTGTGTGTTATTTGTTGTTTTTCCCTTGCTGCTTTTAATATGTTTTCTTCGTATTTACTTTTTGACAGTTTGATTAATATGTGTCTTGGCGTATTTCTCCTTGGATTTATCCTGTATAGGACTCTCTGTGCTTCCTGGACTTGATTAACTATTTCCTTTCCCATATTAGGGGAGTTTTCAACTATAATCTCTTCAAGTATTTTCTCAGTCCCTTTCTTTTTCTCTTATTCTTCTGGAACCCCTATAATTCGAATGTTGGTGCGTTTAATGTTGTCCCAGAGGTCTCTGAGACTGTCCTTAGTTCTTTTCATTCTTTTTTCTTTATTCTGCTCTGAAGTAGTTATTTCCACTATGTTATCTTCCAGGTCACTTATCCGTTGTTCTGCCTCAGTTATTCTGCTATTGATCCCATCTAGAGTATTTTTAATTTCATTTATTGTGTTGTTCATCGTTGCTTGTTTCATCTTTAGTTCTTCTAGGTCCTTGTTAAATGTTTCTTGCATTTTCTCTATTCTATTTCCAAGATATTGGATCATCTTTACTATCATTATTCTGAATTCTTTTTCAGGTAGACTGCCTATTTCCTCTTCATTTGTTAGGTCTGGTGGGTTTTTATCTTGCTCCTTCATCTGCTGTGTGTTTTTCTGTCTTCTCATTTTGCTTATCTTACTGTGTTTGGGGTCTCCTTTTTGCAGGCTGCAGGTTCATAGTTCCCGTTGTTTTTGGTGTCTGTCCCCAGTGGCTAAGGTTGGTTCAGTGTGTTGTGTAGGCTTCCTGGTGGAGGGGACTAGTGCCTGTGTTCTGGTGGATGAGGCTGGATCTTGTCTTTCTGGTGGGCAAGTCCACGTCTGTTGGTGTGTTTTGGGGTGTCTGTGGACTTATTATGATTTTGGGCAGCCTCTCTGCTAATAGGTGGGGTTGTGTTCCTGTCTTGCTAGTTGTTTGGCATAGGGTGTCCAGCACTGTAGCTTGCTGGTCGTTGAGTGAAGCTGGTTGCTGGTGTTGAGATGGAGATCTCTGGGAGATTTTCGCCATTTGATATTATGTGCAGTTGGGAGGTCTCTTGTGGACCAGTGTCCTGAAGTTGGCTCTCCCACCTCAGAGGCATAGCACTGACTCCTGGCTGCAGCACCAAGAGCCTTTCATCCACACGGCTCAGAATAAAAGGGAGAAAAAGTAGAAAGAATTAGTAGAAGTAGAAAGAAAGTAGGAAAGAAAGGAGGGAGGGAGGGAGGAAGGAAGGAAGGAAGGAGGGAAGGAAGGAAAAAAGGAAAGAAAGAAGATAAAGTAAAATAAAATAAAGTAAGATAAAATAAAATAATTCAAATAAAAAATAATTAAGAAAAAAAATTAAAACAAAGAAACAAAAAAACAAAACCAAAAAAAACCGGACGGATAGAATCCTAGGACAAATGGTGGAAGCAAAGCTATACAGACAAAATCTCACACAGAAGCATACACGTACACACTCACAAAAAGAGGAAAAGGGGAAAAAAGAATAAATCTTGCTCTCTCAAAGTCCACCTCCTCAATTTGGGATGATTCATTGTCTATTCATGTACTCCACAGATGCAGGGTCCATCAAGTTGATTGTGGAGCTTTAATCCGCTGCCCCTGAGGCTGCTGGGAGAGATTTCCCTTTCTCTTCTTTGTTCTCACAGCTCCCGGGGCTCAGCTTTGGACTTGGCCCGCCTCTGCGTGTAGGTCGCCGGAGGGCGTCTGTTTTTCCGCTCAGACAGGACGGGGTTAAAGGAGCCGCTGATTCGGCTCTGGCTCACTCAGGCCTGGAGGAGGGAGGGGCACGGAGTGCGGGGCGGACCTGCGGCGGCAGAGGCCGGCAAGACGTTGTACCAGCTTGAGGCGCGCAGTGCGTTCTCCCGGGTAAGTTGTCCCTGGATCCCGGGACCCTGGCAGTGGCGGGCTGCACTGGCTCCCCGGAAGGGGGGTGTGGATAGTGACCTGTTTTTGCACACAGGCTTCTTGGTGGCGGCCGCAACAGCCTTAGTGTCTCATGCCTGTCTCTGGGGTCCGCACTTTTAGCCGCGGCTCGCGCCCGTCTCTAGAGCTCCTTTAAGCAGCGCTCTTAATCCTCTCTCCTCGCGCACCAGGAAACAAAGAGGGAAGAAAAAGTCTCTTGCCTTTTCGGGAGGTCCAGACTTTTCCCCGGACTCTTCCTGTCAAGCCATGGCGCACTAACCCCCTTCAGGCTGTGTTCACGCCGCCAACCCCAGTCCTCTTCCGGCGCTGCGACCGAAGCCCGAGCCTCAGCTCCCAGCCCCGCCCGCCCCGGCGGGTGAGCAGACAAGCCTCTCGGGCTGGTGAGTGCCGGTCGGCACCGATCCTCTGTGCGGGAATCTCTCCCCGCTTTGCCCTCCGCACCCCTGTTGCTGTGCTCTCCTCCGCGGCGCCGAAGCTTCTCCCTCCGCCACCCGCAGTCTCCGCCCGCGAAGGGTCTTCCTAGTGTGTGGAAAGCTTTCCTCCGTCACAGCTCCCTCCCGCTGGTACTGGACCCGTCCCTATCCTTTTGTCTCTGTTTATTTTTTCCTTTTGCCCTACCCAGGTACGTGGGGAGTTTCTTGCCTTTTGGGAGGTCTGAGGTCTTCTGCCAGCGTTCAGTAGGTGTTCTGTAGGAGTTGTTCCACGTGTAGATGTATTTCTGGTGTATCTGTGGGGAGGAAGGTGATCTCCGTGTCTTACTCTTCCGCCATCTTCCCGGAGCTCCGAAGATCTACTTCTGTAGTCCAACCTTCTTTTGACAAAGGCTTTTCGTCTACAATAATTCTGCCTAATGAGTATCTAGTCTCTGTATTTTTAGGCCTCACTGTGTTCATCGTTATGATTAGGGGAGTCGATCTTCAGTTTGAATCAGGGCCCAGGGTGAGAGTGGGAGGGTTGAGAGGGAAGAGGCCAGGACTCTGAAGTCTAAATGTACTAACATTACGTCTAGCAGAGGCCAAGCTCTAGATATATGGTATGAATAAGAACCCTTGGGGAATTAAACTCCATACATTCCCTCCTTTACAGGTCTGGCCAATAGTGAGGGAAAGTTCGGAGACCTTGAGACACTTGGAGTTTGATCTGGAGCTGCGAGCAGGTACCTCAGCGTTTTTAAAGGAAGATGAATTCAGCATGTCAAGTGAGTTCTCTTCTTACTTGAGCTGAGTATTATTCCATGGTTGAGCAGCCTTCTTCCTTGCTTCAGGCTTTCTCTTCTTCCTATCCCTCCCTTCCCCTCCCCACTACCTTTTTTTTTTTTTTAATAGCATGCAAATTTCAAGGGTGTGCAGTTGGGTCTGGCTGAAATCAGCTGAGTGTTTACAGGGTTTATCCAAGGAAGAGCCCTTGGGTCATTGTCATGGCAATTTTGATAACCCTGGCTGTCCAGGGCAATCTAAGAGTGCCTCCCACTCTCCAGCCTCAGTCACTTCTTGGGACAAATAGGGCTTGCTTACCCCTTTTGGGGTCATATATGTGGAAAAAAAAAAAGAAAAAAAAAGAGTTGTCAAAATTTCAGTTATTAAAAACCCTGGACAAAAAACTTCTATCAAAAACTTCATCTGGAGTGAGAAAAAGACTGCAAACCCTGGGCGAGTCACTAATGCAACTAGACAAATAGGCCATTTCTGCACAGCTACATTGCTTCTTCATTCTCTGTCAACATGTCTATACACCCTCTCCAATCCAACCTCTCACTGCTGTACTCAGATCTGGAATATGAATTCCTTAAGGCCAGGGATCTTTTCCAATTCATCCTGATGTCTCCAGTGCCTAGCACTATGCCTAGGTACTTAATAGGAATTTAATAATGTTTGCTGGATGAATGAAGACCTGAGCATAAGATGGCAGAGGGATGTGTAAGGCAACTCCTGCTAGATAGATATTGGATGAAGGTAGGAGTGAGTGGTATGAAGAGACAGGGGCTTTCAGTCCAGTTGCCAGGACAAAATATAGAAGGGTGTGAAGCTGGTAGGGTATAATGAGGATGCCACACCTGAGTGGCAAGGCCTTAGCCAAGGCTCTTGAGCATGGAATGGAAACCATGAAGATCAATGCCAAGAAAAGTAAACCTGGTGTCAAAATCTGTGGAGAACTGCAGTTGGAAAGAACTTGGAGGCAGAGAGACCAGCTAGGAGTGAATGTGAGCCTGTCTCTTTGAAGAAGTACAGAGTGGAGAAAGCAGTGCTGGGGGAGCCTGGGAGACCTGTTATTCCAGGTCCATTCATCTGGCCAGGAGCACAGCCAGGAGAGAAATTGAAATGCCTGAAGAGTTGGGCACCAACTTAAACATGAATGTTCATAGCAGCATTATTCATAATAGCTAAAAAGTGAAAACAACCCAAATATCCATCAGCTGATGAGTAGATGAACAGCATGTGGTATATCTATATAATGGAATATCATTTGGCAGTAAAAAGGAATGAAGTACCAGAACATGCTACAGTGTGAACCTTGAACACATTGTGCTAAGTGAGAGAACCCAGTCACAAAAGGTCACATGTTGAATAATTCTGTTTATATAAAATGTTCAGAATAGGCAAATCGATAGAGACAGAAAATTGGTTAGTAGTTGCCAGGGCCTGGGGGAGGGAGGAGTGGGGAGTGATTGCCAATGTATGCGAGATTTCTTTTCGAAGTGATGAAAATGTTCTAAAGTTAAATATTGGTGATGGTTGTATTTGTGAATATACTAAAGCAAACCAAATTATATACTTTAAAAGGCTGAATTGTATGGTATGTGAATTATGTCTCAATAAAAAACGGAAGAGTCAACCACCTGACCTAAAGGTTTAAGGGTCTCCTGGGCTCTGGAGGAGACGATGCAGAGAATAAGAATTAGCAATAGACCCTTAAAGCAGGTTGTTCATGTAATTAATTGTGTGTGTGCAAACCAATTCACAAGTCTGCAAATGGCCGTCTCCTTTTTTTCCCATTTATTCCAAATGTGGGCTGGTACAGATGCAGCTTAGGTGGGGTTCACCTGTGCGGAGTGCACAAGTCCCCCCAGCTCCTGCTAGCTGCCCCCAAGTGAAGGAGCCCCAGGGCTCCCCTGGGCTCTTGCCCCGTGTGGCTCAGAGATCTTTGTAAAGCATCTCCTTCAGGTTTCACCTGCTCTTATTATAGCCCCTCTTTCTCTAGGACTCAGTTTCTGCTGGAGGACAATTTTAAGTGATAGAAACTGTTTTGTTTTCAAGATGGCCCCTTTGACCCATGGTTCTTAAATCAAATTGTGAGCCATTATACCATTAGAATGAGAGGCTTCCCTGGAAGCTACTAGGACTGTGCCCATAAACCAGCTCTCCCAGGTGTTCTCTGGTTGTCTAGTGGTTAGGGTTCTGGGCTTTCTCTGCCGGGACCCAGGTTCAATCCCTGGTCGGGGAACTGAGATCCTGTAAGCCATGCGGTGGGATAGATTGAGAGTTTGGGATTGACATATACACACTACTGTATTTAAGATAGATAATCCACAAGGACTTACCATATAGCACAGGGAACTTTGCTCAATATTCTGTAATAACCTAAACTGGAAAAGAATTTGAAAAAAGAATAGATACATGTATATGTATAACTGAATCACTTTGCTGTACACCTGAAACTAACACAACATTGCTAATCAACTATGCTCCAACGTAAAATAAAAATTAAAAAAATAAAACACCACAGCTCTCCAGAAAAGAGGTTAAGTAGCAAATGGCAGAGCCAGGACTAGAGCCTCTGTCACTTGGATTCCAAAGCAGGTGCTTTTAATCACTGCACTGCCCCGCTCACTCCTAAAACCCTCACAGGAACTCAAAAGATCCCCAGCTGTGAGGTCTTCAGAAAGGAAATGGCCCAAGCAAAGAGGCATCTTGGACTAAGTAAGACAAGAAAATGGGTATCATTTTAACCTCCACTATGGTTGATTTCAAACTACCAATCTGATGTCATTGAACATAGAGTAGGGAAGAGAGGAAAAGAATTGGCTGGTTTTTTTTGTTTTGTTTTGTTTTTTGCAGCCGCACAAGGTGGCATGCGGGATCTTGGTTCCCGAACAAGGGATCAAACCCATGCCCCCTGCATTGGGAGCATGGAGTCTTAATCACTGAACCGCCAGGGAAGTCCCCAGGATTGGCCCTCGAGAGGTGCAATGAGCCTGCTGCAGCACACCGTTGCACTCAGGTCTTTTGGGCAAGTACACCCTGGTGGCTCTTTCACCAGCTCTTCAGACACATTTAGATGGGTTTCTCCTAGGGTGTTCAGAACACATGAAAGGTTTCCACATTTTCCCCATATCCACTTGTTTGATACTTGTGCAGGCACACAGGACAGGGATGAAGTATTAGTGAGGAAGTGATATACAGGTTTGATGTGAACAAATTCCATAGCAAACTACGGATAGAGGTGAGATTAAATTCCAGATTTCTGATGGAGCCAAGTTGGTTTGCTATCCTGTCGGTTTTGGAAAGCCTATGATTATGTAGGATGGCGCCATATAAATTTATATGGGGCTTAAATGTAAAATGGTGGACTTCTTTTTGCGTATTTTATCTAGTTCCTAGTCTTCAATCTGGTGGAGAAACCTAACCTTTAGCATGCTATCCTCAATCACTTTTCTTAGGTTTCCATCCTCAGTTTTGCATTTTTCTTAAATTAAAACCATCATCACAATCTAATTTTAGAGCATTTTCGACAAGCCCCCAGAAGAAACTCCGTACGCATTAATAGTCGCTCTTTATCCTTGCTCCCTCGCCACACTGTTCTGACCCATTTCCAGGCACTGATCTATTTTCTGTTTCTGTGGATTTGCTTATTCTGGACATTGCAGGTAAATGGAATCATATAATATGTGGTTTCAGTGTGTCTGGCTTCTTTCATTTAGCATAATGTTTTCAAGTTTCCTCTGGGTCATAGCATCTTTCGGCACTTTATTCTCTTTAATTGCCAAATCATATTATGTTGTATGGGCATACCACATGTTGTTTATCTGTTCATAATTTGATGGACATTTGGCTTGTTTCCACTTTTTGACTCCTATGAATAATGCTACTGTGAACATTTGCATACAAGTTTTTGTGTGGATGTCAGTATTTCTCTTGTGTATGTATCTTGTAGTGGATTTGCTGGGTTATACGGTAATTATATGCTTTAACCTTTTGAAGAATTGCCAACCTTTTTTCCATCATGGTTGCACCATCTTACAGTCCCAGTTTTACCAATACTGTATAAGGGCTCCAGTTTCTCCATATCGTCACCAACACGTGTTATTATCTCTCTTTTTGATCATAGCTATCCTATTGCATGTGAAGTGGCATCTCATTGTAGTTTTAGTTTACGTTTCACTAACGATTGATGAAGTTGAGCTCCTTTTTATGTGATTATTGATATCTTTTTTGGAGAAGTATCTGTTCAAATTCTTTGCCCATTTACAATTTGGATTGTCTTTTTATTGGTGAGTTGTAAGCGTTCTGGATATATCATATATATATATTGTCAGATATATTTCTTGCAAATATTTTCTCCCATTTTCTGGAATATCTTTTCACTTTCTTGATTTCTTGATTGTATCATTTGATGCACAAACGTTTTTAATTTTGATGAAGTCCAACTTATTTGTATATTTTTCGTTGCTTTTGTTTTTGGTGCCTTATTTAAGATATTTAAGTATAACCCAAGGTCATGAAGATTTATTCCTATATTTTCTCCTGGGAGTTTTGTATTTTTAGCTCCTGCATATAGGTTTATGATCCATTTTGAATCCATTTTTGTTGATGGTGTGAAGTAGTGATCCAAGTTGGATATCCAGTCGGCCTAGCACTATTTCTTGAAGGACTATTCTTTCTCCATTGAATTGTCTTGGCATGCTTGTCTAAAATAATTTGACCATAAATGTGATAGTTTATTTTTGGATTCTCAGTTCTGTCCCACTGATCTATATATCTGTCCTTATGCCGGTACCACCCTGTCTTGATTACTTTGTAATGAGTTTTGTAATTATTTTATCATAAAAAGGCATTGGCTTTTGTCAGATACTTTTCTGCATCTGTTGAAATGATCATGTGGTTTTTAATACTTTATTATATTAATAAGGAGGTTAAACCAACCCTGCAACTCCCTTTTGCTTTTAACTAAGACCATGAAAAAGTTGGAAAAGCCTGGCTGCTGCCTTCTGTTGCTGTGGGAGATCTTGCTTTTGAACTAGGCTCAGCCTAAAGGTGACTGTGTATAATTATCTTGCTAAGCCTAGCCCTGGGATTCATTCCCAGGAGAAACTGGGATCCGTTAGCTATGTATCCTTTGGGGATGTTACGGAATGAATGTTTGTGTCTCCCCCCCATCCATATGTTGAAATCCTAACCCCAATGTGATGGTATTGGGGAGGTGACCATGTCTTGAAGGTGGAGCTCTCATTATTGGAATTAGTGCCCTTATAAAAGAAACTCCAGAGAGCTCTCTTGCCTTTTTTTCATCATTTGAGGACAGAAACAGAAGATGGCCATGTGTAAACCAGGAAGTGGGCCCTCACCAAACGCTGAATCTGCAGTGTCTTGATCTTGAACTTCCCAGCTTTCAGAACTGTGAGAACTAAATGTTTGTTGTTTAAGCCATCCAGTCTATAGTATTTTTTGTTATCGCAGCCCAAAGGGACTAAGACGGGGGGCAATGAGATGGATAGGTGTCTTATCCAAAGGGTAAGAAATGGGGCTGACAGGGCCAGATCCAGGGCATGGTCAAAGGTGTTAGAACTGGGAAGTCATAAACGGCCTGAGGCTCATGCTTGGACGTGAGTGGGATTCACAGGCAGGTGCACAGACATGCGTCTTGGGCAGGGACCAGAGTGGAAAGGAGAACAGGAAGACTGGAGTGGGGGACAGTCGATGAGGTAAGAAAAGATAGAATCTGAGGCAGTGTTGTTTTACAGCTTCCACACCCTCTCACCTGGGACCGATCATCTCTCTAGGCCTTCAGCATATTGTGGTCCCAGCCTCTCATCTAGAGTGATCCTGGACTTCTCTCAATACCATGCTCCCAGCCACTGCGGCTTTCTCAGTCCCTGAACACTCCCTGCTGCTTTCTTCTGGCCTCTGGACTGGTTTGTGGCTCAGTCGAGGACTGGGCGGGTAGAGGCTACTTTTGCTAAGGCCTCAGGTTGTTGATGGTCAAAGCCCTCTGGGTCCCAGGAGCTGGTCCTGCTACCTGGTGCTCAGCATGACTGTGGATAGATTTAGGGTGGCATCCACTTTATTGTATTAATTTCGTCCAAGGTAGCTCTTGGTCTGGGACATTTCCTTTCTGAAGGTCTTATGCCAGGGATCTTGTGACCTAATGTGAATGTTTCATGAGAGAGTAAGGCAGTCCAGTGATTAAGAGCACTGTCTTTGGAGTCAGAGAGACAAGAGCTCTGCCATCTGCTACTTACTTAATCTCTCTAAGTCTCAGTTTCCTTATCTGCCAAATTGCAATACTGTGAGTACCTACTTCTTAAGTTTTATCTGAGATGTATACGTAGTTTGTAAACATGAGTGTTCAACAGCAAATGCTGCTATAATTAATGATAATTATGATGGCACAAATGCTCTGGCTTCTTCACTCCCCCCTAATGATTATCTGACATAGCATCTAGTGCATTTTGGAGGGTATAGTTAGTGGCTTTTGAACCTGGAGATAAAAGTAGAAAAACAAAAATAGAATAGAAAAATTTTTTGACAAGTTTGTGTGGACATGCATGGAAAAATGAGCTCCTGCATTTGCATTTGATTTAGTTTCTCCAGTGGAAAAAATGCTAATGAGTATCATTAAATGGCTCTGCTTAATCCTGTAATTGAAGAGAGAGAAGAAGTCATTAGCAAGTTGATTATTATTATTAATACTCAAGGTAATCAGGCTCATTTGTAGAGGCTGATTAAAAGTGAATATCCAAGTGAACACACTGGGTTTAAATTAATGAAAGTTGGAGCCCCAAGTATTTAAGACCATAATCTGTGGTACCACAGTAAGATTAAAGCGACTAAGTTATTGGCAATATTTGCACAGGAACACATGTGTATTTTTTCTTTGCCTCTCTAAATAAAAATGAGGAGTAGATATTTCCAGGTCTGATCCTTTAATTAAACCTTTTCATTTTTCTCATTCAGATATTAATAGTTTCATTCAACAACTTCTGTTCCTTCTCTGACAGTCACATGGACTTTTACAAATTCTGACAAGGCCTGATAGAAAGTGCCTCAGTGGAGACTTTTTTGAATCAGCTCACCATCAGTCATTCTTTATCGACTTACACATTTACATGAGGTTAAACACTCAGCACCAACTTACACATTAGATGGCAGATCCTGGCAGGATACTGGGGCTCTTGACGCGAGAATATTGCCTAATTTTTGGTCATGCTGCCCTTCAGTCACCTGCTAAGACATCGAACCATTTAGTGCTGGCATATGTTGCTTTAGGAAAGATGTGTTTTCCAGAAAATGAAATGTTTGCAAGTTAAATTCTATTTTAAGTGTTACAAGGTAGCTCTCCCCTTAAATTATTCGGTGCATGTTTTAGAAAGAGCTGTCAGGTGTCCTCTGCTTCTTATGCCTTCAGTCGTTCCCGTTCTCCTACTTCTTTTCTGCCTGGGAAGGTGCTCAGATGACTCCAGTATCCCCAAATCCTTCCTCTCAGCCCCTGGCAACCACCAATCAACCCTCTGTTTCTATGAGTTCAGTTTTTCTTAAATTACATATACGTATAAGTGCTATCATAGAGTATTTATCTTTCTCTGTCTGACTTATTTCATTTAGCAGAAAGCCCTCAAGGTCCAACCATATTGTCACAATGGCAGAATTTCCTTCTTTTTATGGCTGAAAAATATTCCATATATATATGCATAGATATATGTTTCCATGTCTTGTTTCCATGTCTTGCCTGTTGTAAATGATGCTGCAGTGAACGTGGGGATGCAGCTATCTCTTTGAGACAGTGATTTCATTTCCTTTGGATATATTCAGAAGTGGAATTGCTGGATCAAATGTAGTTCTCTTTTTAATTTTTTGAGGAACCTCCATGCTGTTTTCCATAATGGCTGTATCAATTTACATTCCCACCAGTAGTGCACAAGGGTTCCCTTTTTTTCACATCCTTGCCAGCATTTGTTATCGCTTGTCTTTTTGATCATAGCCATTTTAACAGGTATGAAATGATATCTCATTGTGGTTTTGATTTGCATTTCCCTGGTGATTAGTGATGTTGAGCACCTTTTCATGTGCCTGTTGGCCTTTTGTATGTCTTCTTGGGAAAAATGTCTACTCAGTTCCTCTGCCCATATTTTATTTGGATTATTTGTTTTTTTTGCTGTAAGTTATGTGAGTTCCTTGTATATTTTGGATATTAACCCCATATCAGATATATGATTTGCAAAGGTTTTCTCCCATTCAGTAGGTTGCCTTTGCATTTTATTGACTGTTCCTTTTGCTGTGCAGAAACTTTGTGCTTTGATGTTGTCCCACTTGTTTATTTTTGCTTTTGTTGCTTGTGCTTTCGGTGTCATATCCAAATATTGCCAAGACCAATATCAAGGAGCCTTTTCCCTATGTTATCTTCTAGGAGTTTTATGGTTTCCGCTCTTAGATTTAAGTTTTTAATTTATTTGGAGTTAATTTTTGTGAGTGCTGTAAGTAGGGCTCCAGGCCATTATCCTTCTCAGTGTTTCCTTGCTATACTTTACTCCAAGCATCTAATACCCTCTTTCTTTTCTCATTTCTACCAACTTTGTGACTCTAGACAAGTCATGTAAACATTCTCAGCCTCATCTCAACTGTATAATGAACATTATATTAATGTTCTCCTGGGTAATTGTGAGGATTAAATATATGAGTCCTACATAGAAGTATGTATAACATGTCTAGCATAGCACCAAACATATAGTACACACTCAATAATTGTTATTTCCTTCCTATTTTTCTCCCTTCAAAAACTTGCTTTCAAAACAAGGCACTAAAGACTAATAAGACTGTTTTTAAGGAGTTACCATTCTTTGTGGTATTTGCATGTTATTCTAGATAATTAGCGCAATCATTTACTCCTTTATTCCATATCAATGGGTATTTTTTGGGGGGGTGCTGTATATATTCCAGAAACTATGTTAACGTTAGCAGTTAAAAAATAAGCAACAAAATATTAGGGGTCTGTTCTTGAAATTTTACCTAGTTGGTTTGAACCTAAACACACAGACCTGGTAAGATACTTGAGTCATCTTAGTAGTATGTTAAAGCTCACATTATCAGGGTCTCTTTCCTCTCTGAAAATTTCACTATCAGTGGGACGCCAAGAAATGGTCACCAGAGTTGAGAGCACTTTATCACCTCTGAAGGCAAGTGCAGAAAGAGAGAGACACAGGAAAGGCAGCACACCAAACACCAGTCTTCCCAAATGTTGCTGTTTTGTCTTAAGAAGCCTGTGTTTTTGTAGCAGACCTGCCTGACAGAGGTGCCTTTGGCATCATTCTCTAAGGATCCTAGACCTCATGATAAAATGATGGAGAATATCCTGTAGTGAGAGGCGCTGTGATGAGTCAGAGATTTCCTTGGGGCACTTTAGCCATAACAGAGATAGGACCGTATGCAGAATAGGGGAATTTGGGAGACAAGACATTGAAGGGCTGGGGCTGTATGAAGGGTATGGATGATTAGAGCAGGGACACAGTCCTTCTGTATTTCTTAGTACTTTTTTTTTTTTTTTTTTTTTTGCGGTACGCGGGCCTCTCACTGCTGTGGCCTCTCCTGTTGCGGAGCACAGGCTCCAGACGCGCAGGCTCAGCGGCCATGGCTCACGGGCCCAGCCGCTCCGCGGCACGTGGGATCTTCCCGGACCGGGGCACGAACTCGTGTCCCCTGCATTGGCAGGCGGACTCTCAACCACTGCGCCACCAGGGAAGCCCTCTTAGTACTTTTTAATCCAGAGAGCTAAAGCAGCCTCTCAACTTGCCTGTGAAGAGAAGAACTGGCATAATTTCTACCCACTTTACAGGCGAGGAACTGAGAAGCACAGAGAGATTCAAGGCATCTCTTACCTGGCTCCAGCTTACCTATTCCTTTTTATCTTCAATACCTTAGTATCATCTTCTGCAGCCATCACACCACTTTTTAAAAAAATCATTCCCCAATTATACCAGGTTCCCCTCCCAACTCTGGTGTAGGGGAGAGCAGTGTACTGATCCCATTTTACAGGTGAGAAAACAGGAGCTCAGGAAGCTTAAATGACTTGCCTGAGCTCACCTGCTTAGTCATGGCACAGTTGGGACAAATTTAGGCCTCTGGACTGACAGTCCATTTCCTTGACCTCCCTGTCTTTCAAAATGTAGGGAAGCAGAGGTTCTAGGAAGCCTCCTCAGGGCATGCTGAATCTCTACTCCCGGGACCACAGAGCAGGTGGAAGAAGAAAGGAAGCACTACATAACCATCCGGCTCCATTTATTCCTTTTCTGTGGATTCTCCTGGCAACTTAATCACTTCCCAGAGTCAGCCTTTAGTGATGGTTGTAAAAACACAGTTTAGCACACAACACCCTGAACTGTAAACTCTGGTAAATAGGATCGGGGGAGATTTAAGTGGAAGGAACAACTGCTATAAAGACTTAACGGGAACTCATTAGGCTCCGCAGATAAAACAGATGAAAGATCCATAACCACACGCAGGAAGTGAAAGGAAAATTCCTAAATCATTAAGAGGCAATGAGGTCTTGCCACAAGTCACTGATCAGATCATCCTCAGGGGCGCTGGCTCAAGTATCCAAAGGACCCCGGAGCAGGGAGGCGCCTTTGCCCAGCACTTTAGATGGGAGCAGTGTCCTGCTGGCAGGCATGGTTGTGTCAGACATCTAATGTCACCTGCGGGATGCCACCATTTCTCTTGGACCATTTCTTTCTGTCTCTGTATTCCTATCATCTGCTTCTTGCTCTTCCGTCCTTTGTTGCTTTGATTTCTGCTGCTTTCCCTCCAGCATCCCTGTTCGTTTTCTTCTTTCTCTACCCACCTCTGCCCTTACCAGCTCTTCTGCACCTTCTCTCCCTGTTTTTATATTTCCCACCCTCCTCAGACTCTGTCAGTGTACTTGCCTTTCTCTTCTTCTTCACCCTCATCTCCCACTGCATACTCTCCCTGGAGGATTCAGCAGTCTTCCCTGTCTGCTGTGTGCAGACTAGGGGCGGAGGTGGATTCACCAGACACTCTTCTCTGTCTTCCTCATTTACATTTCTTTCAGCACTTTTGTGTGACTGGGAGGTCCAGGGGGCTAGAGTATAACATAACCAGTTGATTTGGTTCAAAATTGTTTGCTTTTATCACCAGATCAGATGTCCTCGGATTTCTTTGTAAAAACCAAACAAAAGTAGGCTGAACAATACCTCACCGTTTCTTTGGAAATTTAAAGGGACACAATTGAAAAGAATAGTAACTGTTATGAAATGTGCGGTGCCTCTTTCTCACCTCATGCTAAAGAGGCAGATTTTTCTGAAGAGGTTGGTATGGCTTTCCATCCTCCTGTTCTCCGACCTTCCCTCAGTAGAGAGATAACAGATTCTCAAGAATTGAGCAGTATTTTATTGCAATTTTTTAACAGTTTTTGAAGTAATTGCTTGTAAGTGGAAATGCAGAACTAAAGAACTTTGGAGCAACACGGTGTCACTTTCAATCAATCAAAAAGGAGGGAGAGTAGGTGGTGTTACATGACAGGGGGAACTGCTCAGAGAACAAACTCGTGTGTGTGTGTGTGTGTGTGTGTGTGTGTGTGTGTGTTTATGCAGCATCTTGAAGATCCATTCCAGTCTCATAAGTTTTCTAAACTTGCTGGTGAGCTTGTGGGATGACCAATATCTGTGCTCCCTTTCATACTAAGGCTGTGGATGTACCCTCACACATTCAGTCACAGTAAAAAGCAATTTTCCATACCACAGGGGGCTGTGATTTGAGTACTGTAATGATTAGTGATTTCATCCAGTTATACTTGACCCCCCTGCTCATTTTTATATATTAAATGTTAAAAAGGAAAGAGAGAAAACTTGAGAGTGCTCCTTGATTGAAATTCCAAGAACCTTCCTGTAGATAAAATATATTGAGAAAAGCCAGGGTGCTAGGAAATTCAGGGTAAAAAAAGAGAGAAATAGAGAAAGAAAAAAAATTATAATAGAAATGTTCCCCAAAGTCTTTCTGATTGTGAATAATGTTCATATACTTTTAAAGCTGTTTGGTGTGTTGGTTCTGTATTTAATGGGTTTTCACCTCCTCCCCAGCGCTACATGCCCTCTCCTTGCTTCCCCTCCCCCTTACTTTCCCCACCTGCTTCTCTTTCTCCTTCTCCCTTCTTCTCTCCTTGCCCTCTTTTCTTTTCCTCCAGAAAGTAGTTGTAAAATGCCTTCCAAAGAGGCAGACTCTGTAATGTTGGCTGTTTGTCATGGAAACACACAGACTCCAAGACCTTGAGTCCTGGCAGAGTGATCTGGGGTCAGACCCTGCTTGGGTCAGAGGCCAAGGCTGTCCTTGAGATTTCTGGATAAGGAAAACCAAGAGACACAAGGTCATTTGAGGTGTAGGTCAGTGTCCACAGAGAAAGGCATCTAAATAGTTATTTCTTCTGTTTCACACTATCCGTAATCACATCTGCTGTTAACAATATAGGTGAATGTAGCTGTGAGTGTAAGAGGCTGAAAAAGTAAAGAACAATTGCAGTATTTTTCTGATGATTCCTTATTTATAAAAGGATATGGTTCATGTCTCTGAGGACAGATTAAGGAAATTTTTGCCTATTCTCTCATATCAGACCTGACACAAAGAGTTGCTATTTCAGTAGAATAAAAAAGTTTGGTTTTCTAGATGCCATAGTTGCCTTTGTTTCCCCAAATCAGTAACATCACATTTTACAAAGCATATCAAATTGTTTGAGATTGTTACATTTTGATCCACTATTTTAACTTAGGTAACAGGGGTATCATCCCTGTCTCAGACCAGTTTCCAGAAGGCTCAGTTTTCCTCTCTCCTCAATGAAAACACAAATATGGGGGCTTCCTGTCCACTGTCCTGTACAGTGATGAGGGTCACACCTTTCTTGGAGGTTATGTACCATTCTAGTTGGGGGCAGAAGTAATGGGCTAATTAAATGGTGAAGAGTGAACAAAATTCACTAAATTGTGATCGCTATTAGTTTGAGGAAAATCATCTTTCTTTCGATCTTTCTGAGAGACACTTCTCTTTCCTCTTCTTGTTCTACCTCCAAAACCTGCAAACCAGTTCTCCTGCCATTCATTCACAATAGACTCTGATGACCCTGGAAGCCCAGAGTCCAAATCATTCAAAACTGGTTGTTTTTCTGTGATGTCAAGAGAATTTGCTCTTCAAATCTTCAAATACTTCAAAATTTGCTCTTAGAAGATGAAGGAGGTATTTATATTCCAGCCTTTAGAAAAACAGCAACAACAAATGCAGTCAAGTTTGCAATTAAAACAGATTACCAATATTTTGACTATATAGTCTACTTAAAAATACTCTTTCCTCCAACTCATTCACTAATTGATAAATGCATAAAGGCAAAGCGACTGGTGAACGCTCTTGTCAGTTGACATACATTACTCGGTAGGAATTTTTGAGGCAGGTATGATTTTGTAAGGAAAGGAGTCACCCATTCTAGTCTGTGTCATCTCCACAAGGGCTTACCCAACTGTCTTAAACACATCCTCAGATACCTCCCCCTTTAGCAGACTCGGCTCTCTGCCAGTTATCCTCCTCTCAGCTTTGTCAAACCCCAAATCTACACAGATTCTTTTCATTCAGCTTATAAGTATGCTCAAATCTTCTCTAGTCTTAAAAAAAGGAAAGAAAAAAAGAAAGAAGTAAGGAAATCAACCAGACATCGTCTTCCTTTATCAACCATTCAATATCTTTCCTTCCCTCCCTAGCCAAACTTTTTTCCAACAGTATTTATTTGTGGTAAAATATACTTAACATAAAATTTACCATTTTAGCCACTTTTAAGTGCACAGTTAGTGGCATTCAGTACATTTCCATTGTTGTGCAACTATCACCATGATTCATCTCTAGAACTTTTTTGTCTTCCCAGACTGAAACTCTGTACTTATTAGACAGTAACTCACTATTCTCACCCCTGCCCCAGCTCCTGGTAACTGTTATTCTACTTTTTGTCTCTAGGTACCTCCTAAGTAGAATCAAGTAATATTTTTCCTTTTATATCTAGCTATTTTACTTAGCATAATGTCTTCAAAGTTAACGCATGTTGTAGCATGTGTCAGAATTTCATTCCTTTTTAAGGTTGAGTAATATTCCATTGGATGCATGTATCATATTTTCTTTATCCACTCATCTGTTGATGGACATTTGAGTTGTTTCCACCTTCGGATATTGTGAATAATGCTGCTCTGAACATTGCCGTATCTGTTTGAGACCCTGTTCTCAATTCTTTTGGTATATATCTAGACGTGGAATTGCTGCTATAGCCAAACTTTTTACTTTTGTTTGCTTTTTAAGTAGTCACATATACACAGTTTTAAAAGTCAAACACTATAGCTTACAATAAGAAGAGCAGTTGCCTGTCCTGCGTTTCTCTATCCCTGATCCCTTCTTCAAAACCAACCCCTTTAAACTCTTCAGCTATTTGTTCTGTTTACCATATTTCTAAATTACATGCTGATTTGCTGATTTTTCCACAGTAGACATTATATTGTTTTCCCACTACAGAAGATAAAGACTTAATTCTTATATGCCATTGTAGAAAAGTGTTTGAAAACACTGCTGCAACAAATTCTCTCATCTTGTATGCATACCTGCAATGTGCCTTTGAAGCTCTTCCTATTCAAGAGGTAGGATCTGTTTCCCAACCCTTTGAATCTGCGATGGCCATGTGAATTGTTTTGACCAATAGTTGTACTGGCAGTAATGCTGTGGGACTTTTAGACCTAGGCCTCAAGAGGAGGCACCTTTGCTCTCACCCTCTGAGAACACTGCCCTGAGGCTCTGAAGTACATGAGTCTGATCTGACCTACTGGAGGGTGATAGACCACAAGAAACACAGACAGATGTCCTAGCTGAGGCCCCTAGACCTACCATCAGAAGGGAGCCTGTACCAGTCCCCAGACATGATTGTGAGGCCATCCTAGACACTGTCTTAGTTGAGTCTCCAGATAACAACAGTCATATGAGTGAGGAACTGACCTTTGGGCCTGGTCCAAATTGCTAATCTACAAACTCATAAGCAAATAAAATTGCAGTTTTTTTTTTTTTTTTGTGTGTGTGTGTGTGTGTTACGCGGGCCTCTCACTGTTGTGGCCTCTCCCGTTGTGGAGCACAGGCTCTGGACGCGCAGGCTCAGCGGCCACGGCTCACGGGCCCAGCCGCTCCGCTGCATGTGGGATCTTCCCGGACCGGGGCACGAACCCGCGTCCCCTGCATCGGCAGGCGGACTCTCAACCACTGCGCCACCAGGGAAGCCCATCCTCCAATAGTTTTTTAAAGTGACTCTCAATCCAGTTTTCCCCACCATAAACCTGTCAGGAGATCTGTCAGTTTTATTTTCTTCTGGAAACCTCCCTCTCAGCAGCTTTTACCCTCTGCTTTAATCTGGACTAGTTGCCTCTAAAATGGCTGCTCAGCTGCTGTCATGGGACTTTCCTATCATACTGGGGATTCTGTTTGCCTCTCTTGCCCTGAGACCCCAGTTACATGGCTCCCACATCTTCCTCTTTCTTGTTTTGTAGTAACTTTTTTGGTTTTCAGGAACTTATCCTCTAGAAGTTTTTTGAGAAAGCAAGCTTAGGAGGTATATGTTTAAGACCTTGCATATAAGGGAATATCTCCTATCTTTATTTTCAATTCCTAGGTTGGCTGGGTATAGAGCTGTAAGTTCAACATTATTTTTAATGATTATGTTGAAGACATACCTCACTATCTTCTAATTTACAACGTTGCTGTTGAGAAGTCTGATGCCATTCCCAATTCTTCATGTCATTTGTTCTTTTCTTTTTAGAATCTTTTCTTTATCCTTTGGATTCTGAAGTTTCACAGTTATGTCCTTGACATGAACCTTTTTCAACATTATATTGGGCCTTTGTGCTTTTCAATCTGGAAACTCATTTCCTTATATAACGCATATTATATATTTTTGTATTTATTTCTTTGACTACTTCCTCCCTTGTATTTTCTCTGTTTACTCTATTTGGAACTCCTTGTTTGGGATGTTGGACTTCTTAAGATCTCTTAGTTTTCATTTATTTGTCTTTTTGATTTACTTTCTATGAATTATACTATGGGCTGAATATTTTCTCCTAAATTCATATGTTTAAATCCTACCCCCCAATATGATGGCATTTAGACATGGGGATTTGGGGAGGTAATTAGGGTTAAATTAGGTCAGAAAGTGGGCCCTCGTGCTGGGATTAATGCCCTTTTAAAAGGAGGAAGAGACACGAGAACTCTCTCTCTTTACATGGGTGCACCAAGGAAAGGCCATGTCAGGACATAACAAGAAGACAGCCATCTGTAAACCAATAAGTGGGCCCTCATCAGACACTGAATCTGCTGGAACCTTGATCTTGGAAATCCAGAACTGTGAGAAATAAATATTTGTTGTTTAAACCACTTAGTCTATTAGAACAGCCCAAACTGACTAAGACAAGATATTCTCAACTTTCTTTTCCAGCTCTTTTCTTGATTTGAACTCTAGACCCACATATCTAGCTGCTTGCTTGATGTCTGCATGTGGTTTTTTATATCTACTCTCAAATTCAGCCAGTTCAGGACTGAATTCATCTTCAGCAAAACTACTTGCTATCTATTCTCTGTCTTGGGGAATGCTGCTACCAAATTTCAAGGAAATCCAGCTCTCATTGACACTCTTTTTCCTCATCCCACCAGTCCAAGTCCTATTTATTCTACTTCTTTGGTGAATATTAAATTTATCCACTACTCTTTCTCCCCATCACTTCTGCCCTAGCTCTGGCTGTTGCCATATCTTTCCTGCACTGTGGCAATGCTGTCTCCACTTGTATCTCTGATTTCTGGGTGATCACAATCTAAGATTTTCCATTCCTCAACCAAACCATGAGATTAAACTCAAATGTTGCTGCCCCTACTCTCCACTCCTCAGGCTTTCATCCTACATTTTTCTTATCTCTATCATACAACTTTTCACTCTGGGTATTATAGTTGCCTATCCCCTTGCTTGGCTTCCACTCTAGATCTTGAATGACTTAAGGGTAGGGTAATGGCTTTTATACAACAGGTTCACAATGAATTTTTAATACAAAAGTCTCTTCTTCCTGAGGAATTTGAATATTTGATCTTTGGATAACTCTTTCTGTTAAAATATCGGGGTTGGCCAAAAAGTTCGTTCGGGTTTTTCCGTAACATCTTTTCCCTTGTACTGAGCTAGCATTTATCATCCTACAATTTGGACTCATTCACTGTAATTATATTATGTAATCACAAGCCCCAGATCTTCTAGAACACAATATCTGATTTCAAATATTTACTGCCTTTATAAAACATCTCAAGGTCCTGGAAATCTTCAGCTTTCGGTGTTCAAACCACATGCCCTAGGTTGTTTCGCACACTTGAAAGTGACACAGAGACTCTTCGTCATGGAATGTGTCCTGGTTTTCGGTTTGGAAAGTTTGGGAACTGCACAATCTAATGCCTTTGCTTGGTGCAACCCTTCAGATCTCTGAAGTCAACAATTACATCCCTCTTTTCCCTGGGCTGATACTTTTCAGGCTGAGTTTCATGGACTGTTCTCATACTCACCCCTGGATCTCTATACCCCTATTTAAAGTGTGTGGTGATGCTGGGAAATGCTACCTGTGTACACTGGATCGGACACTCCCCTCCCCGCCTCTAGACACTGACTTGCTGTTAACATAGCCTGAGCTTGCTTTTGCTCTCTTTGGGGGTAGCTGCATTGTATTTGTGACTCCTAGTTTTTACCTTTAGTTATTAAGCCATATCTTGTACATCTTATACTTAAAATTTGGGTTTATTCCTACTGAAATATATATGGTTATGTTGAGGCCATCATATAATTTTATATTTAATATGGATTCCACTCCTGCCACCTGTGTATTCTCTGGCCATCTCAGACTTGTGGCATCAAAACAATGTTCGTTTGAGTTGTTGGCCTGTACCCAGTGTGACTGGAACTTTGAAGGACATTTGTTACATTAGAATTCCCCTTGTGAGTGGTGTTTCCTGTGATGCCATTTGTCTTGTGAATACCTGTTTATGTGTTGGAATTTCACCCAGTATTGTATTTCACAGCAGGAACTGGGGGTCAGAAAAGTATCTTCTGAGCTAACACATAATTAAGGAATATAGTTTCTCTAAGAAGTAATTTTCCTTCATGATAGAATGACAGGATATAGTCCTATTCAAATACCTATCAAATATTTGCTCATTCTTTTTCTGCCACATAAGCGCTTGCAGGTCCATTTAAGTAATAAGACAACTAGTTAGAAATCCTTTTTCTCTATCTCTAATCTGAATATTAAAAAAAAAAGACTTTGATGTCTCCAAGGGCAGGGACAATGCTTTATACTTCTCTAACACCCCAAAAAACCTTCCCAAATAATCAAACAATTTCCTCTTTCCTATGTCTACACCCTTCCTTGTCCTAGCTGACTTTCTAGACTGTCTCCCCACAACACACCCTGATGGACTAAGATTCCTATCGTTTTTCAAAGCCTAACTTAAATTTCACATCCTTTCAGAAGCCTTTCTCTAGATTCAATTGAGCACTAACATTTCTGCATCTTGGATTCCTAAGATATTCATTATGTCATCTACTTTTTTGATACAGGATTTATATATGTTAGTATTATTTCTTTGAACTGGATTAGAAACTCCTTGAGGGTGGGGACCATATTTTCTCTTCCTATGGGTTTCCCTATTCACCTTTGCAGAGTGCTAGGGACATCATATACCTCTAGTTGAATTGAAATTTTGCAAAATCCAAGGAAGGGAATTGTGTCTAGGAAGGCAGGGCTGGGGATCATTACTCTTCTTTAAAAACACACAAATAAGAAAGCATATGCCCTTTGAAATTGCTGGAGCAATGCTCCTAAGTGCTGCTGTAGTTGCTCACAAAAGCGTTCTAAGTCTCATTTGAGCATCTGTCATGACAAGAATTTTCATATCCTTCTGTGAGATCATCAGACAGGGAAAGGACAGTGGAGGAGAGGTTGTGATGGATGGCCCCCCGGCACAGGGCAAGGCTGGGAACTTGCAGTTTCCAAGACCTGGCAGAGCACGTTTTGAATCTCTCCTTGGTATCAACTCAAGGGCACATGATTTGATTTTTTTATATTTCACTACTTTTTTTTTTTTTTTGCCAGAAGAAAGGAGAAAATCCTTGAATATTTTAGGAGAGATTTATCAGTTTTTAACTGAGACCAGCTATGTGGTTTCAAGGTAATAGCACATACTTCTACCACTGTCATCCCTCCCAACTAATCTAGGAGGTCAATGCTGAAGGATTAGGTTTGGCTGTCTTTAAAAAAAGATAGGCCAGTGTACAGTCAGCTAAAGCAGATCACTTCCCCTCCCAAAGCACTACTTAAGCAATCCAACCATCCGCTTTTCAATGGATGTTTGACATTTTTCAAAATCCTAAACTGTGCTATGTGTTCAACTGTGTTGAACTTCCCATCTGCCGTCAGTGACTTGTACGTTTTTAACACATGCCAGATACTTTTTTTTTTTTTGTAATTATATAGTGAAGAATTAAACTTACCCAAAGAGAAGTCTGGTGTTTGTCCCTGCTCCTGGGAGGTAAAACCTCTAAACCCTTGGAATCTCCAGAATGATAGGGGAGTCTTTGCTATTCAAGGGGGCCCCTCAGAGCACACCTGACCATAGTTTACGCTAATGAGGTGACTCATGGTGGGCCACCAGGTAGTTTGTGCTAACAGGATGACTCAGGGTAGTCTTTTGGCCACACCAAAAGACCAAGCATGTGATTAGAGGGTTGGGGTTTGAGGCAGGTAGTTTCAGCTTGACCTCCAGGGAGGGGAGGGGGGCTGGAAATTGAGTTCAATCAGGAGGGCAATGATTCAATCAATTGTGTCTACGTAATGAAACCTTAGTTAAAAACTCTGGATACTGAAGCTTGGGTGAGCTTCTCTGGTTGGCATTACTCTGTGCGAATTGCCACATATCGATGCTGGGAAGGAGGGTAACCCATCCGAGGATGAGAGAAGCTTTGTGTTTGGAACCTTCCCAGACCTCACAATTCTCTTCCTTTAGCTGGTTCTAATTTACATCCATTTGATATAATAAAACCATAATCATAAGTATAGCACCTTCCTGAGTTCTGTGAGTCATTCGACCAGGTTATCAAACCTGAGAGTGGTTGTGGAAATCCTTGAACTCTTAGTCAGCTGGTGTGAAGTGAGAGTGGCCTTGGGGCTCCAAACTTGTGACTGGTGTCTGAAATGAGAGCAGTCTTACAAGGAATGTATCCTCAGACCGTGCAGTTTGTCTCACTCATTGTAGTAGTCTGTCGAGAAACAGAAAAATGAAGGGATAACTGGAAGAAGAAAAAGGAAGGCAAAAATATTTATGTCAAACAATGAAGTGCAAGTGATGGAAAAAAAAGTTTGTTTTATAAATCCTATTTCTCCTAAAACAAAGTTGGGGGAAGACAGGAAGGTATTTTTCTTCTGTGTTTCCTCTGTTGCATCTTAAAGCTTAGAAGTTTTGAAAGAGTGCCCTTATTTTTCTAGGAGAGGGAAGTAGCCCACACCCTTTAGGTATTTAGGGTCAGAGACGTGGGCGTCCTGAGTGGGTGAAGGTGGGGGTGATTGTGAAATAAGTCCTCCTTGGAGCTAATTGGGCTTCTCTTTTCTGCAAACGGAGCTGCCATGGGCACCACAGGATCAGCCTCTAACTGTGAACGACCAAGGAGAGAGGGCAAACTGCTCATTAAAAGAGATACGGGGGGGCGCTGAGGGATGAGTGGGGCAAGCTTCTTTCCTGGGGTTCCCTGCTTTGTCTTCTGCCCCGTCAGCTTTTGGAGAAACTCCTCCGCCCCTTTTATTCTTCTCATCCTTACCTTCCCCAAAACAGGCCTCTTAGCTCTTTGCTCTCCCTTCCCTCCCCACCACCCATACACTCTGATTCTCCATTTGTTGACATCTTGATAGCACAGTTGACAGGGATATTTGCATTTTCACAGGGACAAAAGTCTTAAACCTCCAGATCAAACATGAAGGGTGGGATTTCATACCTCATTTGAGGTCAAGCTGTAGATTCAGAGACCTGAGAACTAGCTCTGTGGATGTCTCCTCCCCAGGCAGACTTCCACGACACTCATCCAAATGCTGCCTTTCAGCGATGACCTCATGTGGGAGAAGGAGCAGTTATTCCCCTTTGAGCTAACCTTTAAAAGGAGAACTAATTTTGCTAGTTGTGTAAGAGGATGTTACTTGAGAGCCCCTTAGCAGCCTTGAATTAAGGAAGTTAGTAAGTGATTCACAAATCACCCTGGCCCTCTTCAGCAGAATTTTGAGGTGGTCCTGTAGAGTGTGACCTTGAGAAAGTTCTTCAGACAAGGTAGCTGGAGGACACAGCTAACTAAATTGACACTGAGTGAAATCAGCCTAAGGACAGATGGAAACCAGGCTTTAGGCAGCAGTTACTCTTATAAGTTGACTACACAGAACTTGTCTGTGTTTTGCTGCAAACAGCTGTGGAATCTTGGACAAATCACTGCTCCTTTGTAGACTTGACTTTTTTATGTATAAAAAGATGGGGCTTCCCTGGTGGCGCAGTGGTTGAGAGTCCACCTGCCGATGCAGGGGACACGGGTTCGTGCCCCGGTCCGGGAAGATCCCACATGCTGCGGAGCGGCTGGGCCCGTGAGCCATGGCCGCTGAGCCTGCGCGTCCGGAGCCTGTGCTCCGCAACGGGAGAGGCCACAACAGTGAGAGGCCCGCGTACCGCAAAAAAAAAAAAAAAAAAGATGAAGGTGAGTTAGATGTTCTTTAAAGATCCTTTAAGCTCTAATGGTGGTACAATTTCTAGCCTAGGGATAAGGTTAGGATTAGGAGAGGTGGCCACCAAAGAATGAAAAATTTGTATGAGCTCAGGCTACTTTGGAAGCTCAAGTACACTGTTGTGTCCTGGGAATCTTACTTGGGGACTGTCTATGTTGGGGACAAAAGGAGAAGAGCTCTCTGGGAGTCTCAGATCTGGTGCCTTTTGATGTTAGGGCCAGCGGAGGAAGCAGAAAGTGGAAGTGCAATGTATTTGGTGAGGAAAAGCAGACACCGTGAGCCAGTCTTTAATTTTCTTCCTGCTTGTATTGCTGCTGCAGAGGTAAACTCACCTGTTAAGAGGAGAGAAGACTAGCTGGAATATTAGACTTTTATTATTTTTAAGAATTCTTTTTACAATTTTTTTTATTGAAGTATAGTTGATTTACAATGTGTTAGTTTCAGGTGTACAGCAAAGTGATTCAGTTATACATATATTGTATACATATGTACAATACATAGAATATTAGACTTTTTTTTAAAGGGCAATAACATTCTTTTTTTGATTTTTTATTTTTGGCTGCGTTGGGTCTTTGTTGCTGCATGGGCTTTCTCTAGTTGCGGCAAGTGGGGGCCACTCTTTGTTGCAGTGCACGGGCTTCTCATTGCGGTGGCTTCTCTTGTTGCGGAGCATGAGCTCTAGGCACGCGGGCTTCAGTAGTTGTGGCTCGTGGGCTCTAGAGCACAGGCTCAGTAGTTGTGGCGCCTGGGCTTAACCACTCTGCGGCATGTGGGATCTTCCTGGACCAGGGCTCGAACCCGTGTCCCATGCATTGGCAGGCGAACTCCCAACCACTGCGCCACCAGGGAAGCCCAGAATATTAGACTTCTATTATTTTTAAGAATTCTTATTATGACAGCACTTTCTAACCAGTAAGTCCATGTCCAGGCAGGTCTTCTGAAAATCTGGGAACAAGATGATCTTTATTTTCAAAGGTCTCTCTCTCCTCTTGTGACTTCTCTCATCAGGGATGGCCAGTGCTCCCCACAAGGAAATAATACCTTTCAATTACTAGCAAACAGACAAACTCCAGTTCTTCGGAGATTGGCCGTAAGTAGAGGAGAATCTCCTGGGGGAGGGAGGAAGCGACGAGAGTGTTGGCCTGTACATAGATTCATCTTCCTTTTGAGGTTTCTTAAATGAGACCGACACAACTGGCCCCAGGAGAATGCTGCCTCTTAGCCCTCTGTCCCAAGTGAGTTACAAGTATCCTCTCCCTTGTTTCTCAGTGGTCAAGCCAAGAGTAGACATTCAAGTAGGTCTTCTCATGAGTAGAGCTAGAGTAGACCTAACCCCACAAGAAGGATAGTAGCACTGTGCTCCTTTAATCTGATATCCTTTTGTGTTTGGGAAGCAGAAAGACTTCCGGTAGTAGAGCTTAGCCTTACACTGATGATGCCTGAATAATTTAACCACTAAGTCAAATTTTCATATCCCATCTAGCAAACCAGAAGCTTAACAATTGACTGGTTTCATCATGCATGGAAGACCTGAACTCAGGGATCTCTCCCCATCCTCCCTCCCAAGTGATTTGTTAATCAGTATGCTTTTTCCTTGAGAAGAGCTTTAGTAAATACAATCTCCTCTTTGCTGCATTTCCAGTGGCGATGTAGCCCCTTCTAGAGGGGCACTCCAGGCAGTTGCCCAATTGACTTGATCTCAACCACAAGTTGAGCGTCAAGCTGAGAGTCTTTCTACCATAGAGAGAGCACTGTCAATCTAGACAATATATTTCTCTTGAGTTCAGGCTGTTGCTATCCCATTCTTGGAGACCCAGCCTGATATCTTTTCTTCCCAGCCCCTGGTCTCCCCTCACAGGGAGGAAGCCATCTTTATACACATTACCTAGTGATGCCGGTCCAGGCATCTGGACCTTGATGTCTAGACTTTTCAGCTCTTGGTTTTTCTTCTTCAAGGACTAGCCTGTACTCCTAGAATTGGACACTAACCCTTCATGAGACCCTATCTGGTTCTAGGAGTGGCCTTCATCTTTTCTGGTCTTCATAGAATAACCATAATAGTACATATTGTCATAACCCCAGTAGTCATGTCACATTTGCAGTAAAGGGAGGCGTTTTTCTATTCCTTTCTCTCTCACTGGCCGCCTTGGGCTTTACCTTCAAGATGCCTTCACTGCTGCTGTTCAAAATCTCTTTCTTCTTATTCTTTCACTCACATATGAACCCAAACACTTTTTTCAATAAGCTGCCTGTTAGAAAAGAACTGAGAAGCTAAACTGTCAGAAGGTGCTCCTGGCTAAAAACAGGTCAATGGGTAATTCAACTTTGGAGTAACAACGCTTTCAACCCATTTCAGTCACTGCTGCAGAACCCTCAGAAGATATTTTGGATCAATAAAGAGCTCCTTGGTTCCACTGAAATCATGCACAGAAGCAACAAGCTTATTTCAGTTATGCCTGCATGATGCCTGTCTCATGGCTGGTTGCTTGGGCTGTTCTGTAACAGGGTGAGGAGAGAGTTAGGAAAAAGTCAGTTCCGACTAGAAAACATCATGTTGCCCCATCACTGAGCTGCTTTATAGCGGGCTGTGTGTGGGTCGCAGGGAGGGAGCAGTAGGTGATGGTTTGCTACAGTTTACTATAAGGTATTCAGAGCCCTAGGGTAAGCATGGCAATCCGTCTTGGGGTATGAATGTTTTCTTAAATATTTGGGGGAAAATCGTAGTGGAATTATTTATTGAAGCCTTAATTTATATTTTGTTTTTGAGGCAATTGAAGCATTAGAAGGAACGAGAACTATTTGTATGTTTTTCTGAATTTGGAGAAGGCCATTGTGTTTTCCTTTTCGTAGTAGTTTCTCGAAGATAGTCTATTTTCCGTTTTTTTTTTTTTAAACCTGAAACTCTGAAATTATGTTAAGAGTATGTGTGTGTGTCTGTTTGGGCGTGGAGGGCTGTGGAGAGGAGAGTGGAAGTGGCAAGAGAAGGGAGAATCCCAGAAGCCTGGGAAGTGATGAAGGTGTGTGAGGGCCCGACTGGGAGCTTACCAGACTGCAGAAGGGAAGCTGGGCCCAGGGTGCTGGATGTTGGGCTCCAGCCTCAGCAAAAGTCCCAGTGAGGGCCAAGCTGAGGCTTAGCAGAGAAAGTGTGGAACTCCCTGACCACTAACTCCAAGGGCCAAGTGTAGTTGGGCAATGAGTCTATTAGTGGTGACCAGTACACACCAACAACCAGAGGCCTTTTCCCAAATATTCTGTCCTAAATGCCCTGGGACTTTGATAAGACCCTAGGGGAGTAGATGTGGGTAGAGATTTATAGGACTGAATAAGATAATTTCCTGCCAGTCTGGCAGGGGAAGGAGGAGGAGCAGACCCACATTAGATTTAACTTGTTTTTTTTGTTGTTGTTTGTTTTTTTTTTTTGCGGTACACGGACCTCTCACTGTTGTGGCCTCTCCCGTTGTGGAGCACAGGCTCCGGACGCGCAGGCTCAGCGGCCATAGCTCACGGGCCCAGCCGCTCCGCGGCATGTGGGATCTTCCTGGACCGGGGCATGAACCCGTGTCCTCTGCATCGGCAGGTGGACTCTCAACCACTGCGCCACCAGGGAAGCCCACAAATGCTCTTTATACCTCTTGGTAGACACAGGGGTGGGCAGAGCACAATGTTGGAAGGACCTACCTAGTATTGGGGAAAGACACTGAAGAAGAGGAGAGACCTCGCTGCACCTGAAATTGTCGGAGTGGAGGTGGGCAAACAACGCCGGTGGAGGCTCTGAGAGGGGAAGGGCAGTGCTGCATTTGGAATCTTGCTTGGTTGAAGGGCGGGTGTCTGTGGAGTTTGGGCCCTGGTTTTTTCATCATTGTCCTGCTCCTCATCTTCAGTGTGTTTTTTGGGGGGGAGTGTCTCCTGCCTGCATAGCTCTGTAATGGGTGGCCGTGGAGAAGCCAAGAGCCAGGAGTGACCTTGAAGAACACAGGCCTCCTTCAGGGGGCTCCTGTAGGGCCCAGGATGCCTGGAGCACCCATTCAGCCCTTCCTTACCCACTTTTGAACAAGGAAGCCCTTTTCCTGGAAGGGATCATCTCTGGGGGCAAACAGGCTAATTGTCTAGTTACAAAACAGATAGATTCTTCTTTGGAAAAATGATGTTTAATCAAGGATCTCAAGGAAATAACCAGCTGTTTTAAACTAATTAAATGTAACTGGCTATCTGTTGTAAAGAGTTAAGGCACCTCAAGGAACAATTATTTTTAGGGTCCCGAGGAAGCAGGAGTTTGAAGCTTCAGATTGAAGGTAGATCTAGGGTTCTCCGAGGTGATGGGCAGAGAGACCAAATTAAAGGCTTTCTGAACTTTGAATTGGTGCGACTGGCGGGGGAGAGGGGCTGTCTTATTTCATTCATTTTATTCCTAGGCTGGCTTGTCAGACCTTAGATGTCACAGTTTGGGGATTTAATGAGGTGGCGTTTTCAGGCTTTTAAATTAATCTTTGCTCTTACTTGGGATGGTGTGGGCTTGTCTTGTCCTTTCTTCCTGATCCAGAGCCAGGAGAGTGAGGTCTGAGTGCTGGTTGTCTAACCTTCCTGGGACCAGCCCTGGGCTTTGAAATGGGTGCCCATAGGCTGGAGCACCAAGGTAGTGATTGAGTGAGGGGTGAGCTTAGCAGAGCTAGGTTGGCCTCATCACACTTAAGACGTTGTAATCTTGTGTCTTTGTTTGCCCAAACAAACTTTATAGTTACTTCATTCTTTTCTCGCCTCACAGTAAAAAGTTAGTTAAATTAGAGAATTATATATAAAAAAGGATGAAAATATACACTAATATTTACTTATCTATCTACTTATTTACTTACTTACTCACTCACTTACTTAAAATAGTTGTTCTTATTTTAACCTCAACTTTTAGGTGAGTACCAGTCTGTGGATGTAGGGCCAAGACTCCTCTTAGAGGACATGTTGCTGATTAGAATTCTGTGTTGCCTTTCTTGTATAAACCAGTCCCCCAGTGCATCAGCTCTGATTTCTAATTTTAGGTTTTTTTAAAAAATGGAGTGAAAAGTTATATTCACTTACAAAGTAGAATCTTAAAATTTTACGATACCTACCCACCCCCAATCTTTTGTAGTTGTCTCACTGCCATCTAGCTCAGTAACAGTTTTTATTAGCATGTGATGATTGAGATTTTTTAAGCATCCCACTTTAGTTTTTATAGAAACAACCCTTCCTTTCGAGATTCATATTTTATCCGTATATACAATATTTCATTAAATTAGATACTTACAGTTAACACATAAATGTTACATTTAAAAGTTATGCGTTCAAAACTTACATTAACAAATGCCGAAACACATTTGGGAACAATTTACTCTTGGAAAGTATAAAACTCAACTGGTGGGAGGAAATAGCGTATTACTTATTACTTACTAGCTTTGAGCTCAGAGTGTTGTATATTTTCTATAAAGGGCCACATGGTAAATGCTTTTGGCTTTGCAGATCACATAGTTTCTATCTCTGTGAACTCAACTCTGCCATTGTAGCATAAAAGCAGCCACAGACAATGTGTAAATGAAATGGTGTAGTAATGTTTTAATAAAACTTTATCTACAAAACAGGCAGGGGGTGGGATTTGGCCTGAGGGCCATAGTTTGCCAACCCCTTGTCTAGAATATTGGTAAATTGGCATAAATTAAGAGAGTTCCTCCTCATCATGATTCAATCCACCAGGTGTTTATTGAGTGCCAACTATGTGTGCAGCCTTTCATATATCTGTGATAGTCAAGGTAAGAATGTGGCTTATTTTTCCAAGCTGTAATATGATCCATGCCTTGGTCCTCACTCATCTGTGGGCTAGATTACTTTCCATGCCTCTTTCTTCATCTGGCAAATTTCTGCCTATCTTTCAAACCACATCTCGAAAATCACCTCTATAAGAGAGTGTCCCTGGGCTAAGACGGCCCTGCTTTGGGTTGCTGAGGTATCACCCAGTGCATTCTTCCATCATAGGGCTTATCAGTTCGTATTGTAAAAGATGGTTTCCATCTCTCTCTTTCCTTCTAAGCTGTGACCTTTTGAAGGCCAAGACTCAGTCATGTCCACAGTCCTTTTGTACACAGCAGGTATCGTCAATAAATGTTGAATGAATGACAAAAGTCAACCTGGAAAAGAATGAAATAGACTATTTGAGCAGCCTTTGCTGCCATTTATGTGTATGTATTTTGACCTTGTAACTTTTTCCCTCTTTGTGTTTATTGACTAAGAAGGTGGAGGGAGGTGGCAGCTGTTCTTAATAACTTTTCCCATAATCTTCTCATAGAAACTTAAATGTATTTATATATTATTGATATACATTAAAAATAAGAGTAATAGGGCTTCCCTGGTGGCGCAGTGGTTGAGAGTCCGCCTGCCGATGCAGGGGACATGGGTTCGTGCCCCGGTCCGGGAGGATCCCACATGCCGCGGAGCGGCTGGGCCCGTGAGCCATGGCCGCTGAGCCTGCGCGTCCGGAGCCTGTGCTCCGCAACGGGAGAGGCCGCAACAGTGAGAGGCCCGCGTACCGCAAAAAAAAAAAAAAAAAAAAAAAAGAAAAAGAGTAATATGTGTTTGTAGCTTTTTAAGGTCAAATTGTACTACAAGATTTAGGAGACTCTGTTAGTTGGTTATACTCCTTTCTCCTTTGCTCACTTCCCATCACAGAACATGAAAACCCAGACCTTCCCTTTACTAGCCTCTCTCAGCTGAGGGTGGCCATGTGACCCAGTTCTGGCCAATGAGATGTAAGAGGGACTCTGCCAGGGCTCTTTCAGGAAAGATTTTCCCTTTTTAATTGTGGTAGAAACTGCAGGGCATTTGCTCTTTTGTCCTTCCCTTTTTGGAACCTCTAATTGTTTTTTCTGTGCCTGTGGCTACCAAGAATAAACACTACATTCGCCAGCCTCCCTGGTATCTACTTGTGACTTTGGGACTACATTCTGGCCAACGGGCTAAAGCAGAAGTGTTTCGTAGCAGCTTTCAGGAAATTTCCCTAAAAGAAAGCTCTCCTGTGCTGCCCTTTTATTCCTCCTTCCTGCTGGCCAAAATGTCGACATGATGGCTGAGAGTAACATCTGGAACCATGACGTGGCCTTGGGAATGGAAGCCGTGTCTAGTGGAGCAACAAGAGGGAAGGAGCCTTGTTCTCTGAGGAGATAATGAGCAGACCCTCCATAGCAGCCCTGGACTACCTACCTCTAAACTCTCACATGTATCAGTGTTCTGTCTGTTCTAGTCACTCTTTCTTTGAATCTCTGTTCTCAGTACCAAGTTAATCCTAACTGTTACATGAGGACAACTCTCCCTCGGTCATTGGCTGCTCACTTCTCCATGTCCTATCTGTGAAAACATGATGTTTGGAGCTGTGGCAGCCATTTTGTGATTCTGAGTGGACAAAGAGGAGGATTGTGCAACAGAAGGTTGGAAAGAAATGAGCCCTCAGTGATGTCACTGAGCTTCCAAGTCAACCCTGGGGCCATCTACTTCTGCACATATATTTTAAAGTAAACAACAAATGTCCTTATGTGATAAGCCACTGTTAGTTTAGTTTCCTGCTACTGGTAGCCAAAAGTATCTTCATTAATTTAGCTTAAGCAAAAGCAATAGTTCTTTGCCTCCTGCCTGCTCATCCTTATTCTGCCTCTTACAGGGAACCACTTTCACCTCTTAGCTCTTTTCCTTTGCCATTCAACTAAATACCTAAAATGAAAAGATGAGGATTTTGCTTTCTTAAATCACTCCTTTTACACACTTCCCTAATGTCTCTTCTTCCATCTCAATTTAGCTATCTCACTATTTTTGTTCATCACGACTTTGTCAATATCACTCACAGCTGTCATATAGTGCTCTATAATTTCATTTCTTTTGCAACTTCTTTTCTTGTCATTGTTAATTGACTTGCTTTTTCATTTGCTTAGTTTTCTATGTGTCTATCAGTAATTCATTCCTATACATTCCACTGGAGCTGTAAAGCTCTTTTTGTTCCATTTAAACACATGAAGTAATCCAATAATTCCTTTTTCCTCTAGAAGCCATCTCTCCTGGAGCCTTCCATACAGCTCCCCCATGTGGACTGGTTATCTCTGATTGCTTCACACTTTGCTGTCTCCAATGCTATCCTGGGATCCTTTTGGCCTCCTTCCTGTGCTGGAGTCTCTGTTCCTGGATCCCCTGTTGTCTGGCTGCAACACATCTTCCTGAAGCTTTCTAAGAAAGAATACATTTTTGGGTTTCTTTTTTTTAAGATCCTCCGTGTCTGGAAATATCTTTTTGACCTCCTCACTTGATTCATAGTTTGGCTGGCCTAGAATTCTTGGCTAGAGATGATTTTTCCTCAGAATTTTGTAGTCATTGCTTTATCGTCTTCTAATTTCTTCTGTTTTTGAGAAATCGGATACGATTCTTCTTACCTGTTTTTTGTTTTGTTTGCTTTTTTAAAATAAATTTATTTATTTATTTTTATTTTTGGCTGCCTTGGGTCTTTGTTGCTGCACGCGGGCTTTTCTCTAGTTGTGGCGAGCGGGGGCTGCTCTTCCTTGCGGTGCGCGGGCTTCTCATTGGGTGGCTTCTCTTGTTGTGGAGCATGGGCTCTAGGTGCATGGGCTTCAGTAGCTGTGGCACTTGGGCTCAGTAGTTGTGGCTCGCGGGCTCCAGAGCGCAGGCTCAGTAGTTGTGGCTCACGGGCTTATTTGCTCCGCGGCATGTGGGATCTTCCCAGAGTAGGGCTCGAACCCCTGTCCCCTGCATTGTCAGGCGGATTCTTAACCACTGCACCACCAGGGAAGCCCTTGTTTTGCTTTCTGTTTTCCTTCCTGGGTGCTTTTAGGATCTTCCCTAATTCCCACTGTTCTGAAATTTCATGAGGATGGTTTGTGTTTTTTGTTTGTTTGTTTATCGCATGGAATACTTGCTAGATTCTTTTAATCTGGAAAAATTTAAAATCTAGGTATTTTTAGTTCCAGGAAATTCTATGTATCATATCTTTGATCATTTCTCTCTACTGAACTTCCTGTGCTCAGTTTCTGGAACTTACGTAAGTCTGATGTTGTATCTTCTTGACTGGTTCTCTGTTTTCTCATTTCTCTTTTTTTTTTTCATCTCTTTGTCTTTTTGTTTCACTGTAAGATGTTTTCCCAACTTTGTTTCCTAATCAATTGAATTTTTAAAATTCTGTCTTTACGTTATATGGCATTTTGTTCTTTATTCACAGATACCTTATTTGGATCCTTATTTTAGCTTTAATTATCTTCCTTATTAGTTAACAGTTAAGTACAGGATAAAAAACATCACATATAAAGACAACGTAAAACACATAATCTTAGCACTTGCATTCATTAGCACACACACAAACATGAAGCAAATAAAGGATAAGTCTCTCTTTTGATTCTCCTTTTCCACTGCTGTCCCAGGCTTTGTCTTGGCACTACCGGAACACTTGTCTCAGTATCTTAAAAATAATGCTTTCTGAGTGTTTGAATTTTTCTTTTGTTCCCTGTTTTGTCTCTCTTCTTGAGTTCTTTTTCTTTTGTTTGATCGCTCTCCTTTATGTTCAAAGATTCCCTCAAATGGCTTTCCATTTTATTTCAGAGGGAAGTGCTAAAAAGATGATTGAAAGATGCACATGAGGGAACAGGGATTGTACTAAGTGATGGCTAATCACATAGGGACTCAGCTATTTTATTGGAGGACCCCTAAGTACCACCATCTGTAGTTCTTTGTTCTTGGGCCTGTCAGTTTCTGTAGAGCAATTCTCTGTATTTTCTGCCTGGAGGTGTAAGCTTGGCTGCCAGAGTTCCAGGAATTGGGAGTGGGGTGGCGTCTTACCATTTAGGATGCTAGTTTCTACTTAATCTCCCCTTTTTTGGTAGGGTTGTGTGTGTGTTGTCGTTTGCTTTTCTCTTTTGTTAAATTTTTCAGTAAATTTAACAGATTTATTGAAGTATAATGGACATAACCCCTTGCATTTTGTGCAGTGACTCACTTCCTCCTCTGTTGGGCAGTCCCTTCCTTTCTTCTACCCTGTCTCCAGAGGTTCCTAGTGACTCCAGGTCAGTTCCTCTGGGGTCTGCAGCACAAACCACTTGCCTTTTAGTTTAGGTTTCAGCCTTTCTGGTCTGTTAAGTCACTTAACACTGTCCATCTACTTTCTAGCATCCACAATTTAAGCATTGCCCTCCATTTTCATGGGATTTGAGGAGAAGTGGAGAAAAATGCACATGTTCAATCTGTCAAGTTTAACCGGAAGCCCTATCAGTTGTATTTTACTAACGCTATCAATTCCTACTACTCAGTTGTGGGTCCCTTGAACTGTTTGGAGGGGTTAGGGGTCAAGTGTAAAGGGTATATGTACATGTGTGCATGTTTGTGTCTCTTTGTGTATGTGTCAGGCTATGTATGAGATTCTGTGTGTGTATGTTATAATGAGAATAAGCGTGTTAGCCGAGGAACTATAAGTAGGCCTGGAGTAGTGAGTGTGAGGAATTAGAAACATGGGGAGAAAAACAGGGAGGAGGAGGGACCTGCAAGTTTTGGAGTAATATTCTGCCTCGATGGAATATTTCCTTCTTTTTCTTAACCTGGCCCTTCAGCTCATCTCTTTAAACCAGAAACCATGAGAGCAGGTGGAACACAGGCCAAACTGTGACGTTCAACTTCATTCCACTCCCCAGTGCCCTTTAAGCTCTCTCTGCCCTTCCCCGGGTTACTCTGGACTTTCTTGGGGTTCTCTGGTTGCCCAAACTTCTACTTCATTCTTACCTCCCATGCTGTGCTCTCCACTTCTGCCCCCTCCTTGCACAGAATCTGAAAGTACAAAATGTCTTCTTTTTTACCTGCATTTGATATCTCACCTAATTTCTGTATTACCTTATGAGGCAGGTCTCGTTTTTTCCATGTGATAGATGAAGAAATCCATGCTTGGAGAGAGGTGGTCTCTTGCCTAGAGCCATACAGATAACAAGGCGCAGAGCTATGGTTTGAATTTAGCTGCTCTGGTTTTAAAGTCCATGCTTTTACCAATACACTGCATTGTGTCAGTGTACTTAATTGTACAACTATTCATTCATAATTCTACATGAAATATTTTACATGTGATGAGGATGCATTCAAACCAATTTGATAAACACATTGGCATTTAATTGTATAAGGTGCAGTATAGATCCTTGCTGAGGTAGGAGTGCAGCTCTTAAGAAGAAAGGCATAGTCGCTGCCTTCAAAGAACTTACCCTCTGAAATAATGTTATTTCTCATTGTCAATGTCCTGGATATCGGGGAAGGCAAGACTTTGGGGCTCCAGGCATGGTGTAAAGCTGGGTGACCATCAGCCAGATGTTTTCTGGCTTCACAGGTGTGAAGATCAAGATACATGACGGAGAAAAAGGGTTTACTACAACCTTATGACAAGTAATGCACGTATCGTTATTTATATGTTAAGCGTAAGAAAAATGAGGACCTTGGTGTTGAGAGGCTTGCCCAAGGTCACATGACTGGAATCCAGTCTTCTGAAGGTCAGCCCAGAGCTTTCCCTTTTCTCACTAACATTCTTTTCAGTCCTATGTATTTTTCAAAGATGCCACAGCACGCTTAGGTTAGGTAACATTTCCATTTCATAGATGGAGAAACTGATGTGAAGAGCCACGTTCAAGGATGCTTTTAATAAATGCTATTTTAGGGTGTACATGAATAGAGTCCCTAAATTCTGAGCAGTTGGGGCCCATAGGATGGGAGGAGGGTATGCATCTCTGAGAAGGAAAAACCAACATTTATCGAGCTCCTACTGTACGCCAGACAGCCAGAGACTGTACCAGGGATTACATATGATCTCGTCTAATCCTCACATCAGTACTGTGGGGTTGGTATTCTTGTCTTCCTTGTACAGATGAAGCTCAGATAGGCTGTGAAACCTTCTAATAGTCACACAGACCATCCAGCTATCATTAAATGGGTCCATTTCATATAACACCAGACAAAGTTGATATTCGACTCCAGGACTATATGATTTTAGAGCCCACAGGCATATGTGTTATTAAGCTTTCCCTCAGTATCTGCAGCTAATCATTGAAATGTCCATGGCTTCTTAGAGCTGAAACCAAAGATAAGTGTCTCTGCAACCATTTCACAGAGATTCCTCTGATTTAAAGATCCCATTCATGTCTTTTAGGCTCTGTTCTGGGAAAAGGACAAATCATGTGTTTGAGGAGATGTTCCTTCACTGGCTGCTTGAATAAAGGCTTTTCTTTTTCCTTCATTCTGAGTCCACAGATAATATTAATTACCCTGGTTGTTTCCCTGAGTTATAAAACCCAGTGTATGAAAGTTATAAATGTTAAAAATTTTATTCATCTGCTAAAATCTCTGCCTCGGAGTATATTCTCTTGGTTTGGATTTACACAAAAGTATTATAAATAAATGATTTAAATAGAATATGTGTTTGATATGGAAATTCAGTAGTTAAGAGGCCCACAAAACTTGCCAGATGTTTGTGTGAGAAGCTAGCAGGTCAGGTGGGTGAGTATTTATTGCTTCCTATGGTAATATGAGCTGCTGGGGAGCCATGAAGTAAAAAAAAAAAGGGCCCTCATCTGTGTCAGGGAAAGAGAGTAGTGGCACTGACTTCATAGTTAGGAAAAAACCTGAATGTGAGGGTACACCAACACACAGGTCTCCTGTTTTAGAATATCTTTTTGGTCTAAGGATAATGACTTTTTTCTTTTGCTTGTGATGCTATTTTTTTTCCAGAGAGTTCATACTTTGTGTTTAGAAGGTGACCTCAGGGGAAGTTCACTGGACACGAGTTTTAGAGTTTGTGAATTCCAGGCCCATTTCTGGAAGCACATATTGGCTGTTATCATGGACGAAGTGAACGAGTTGCTGCTCGCATCCAGGGGCAGCCTGAGACATGTGACGCCCTGGAGACCAGTAACTCTTGGTGAGATTCAAACGGAGATTAGTTCTGCTCCCTTCTTGTGCTTCACAAAGCCACTCAAACACATTCCCCAGCTTACTGTCGTAGAAACACTTTCCAATGGGCTCATTTTCTTGTTCCTTCTTCTTAAGGGGAAAATATATATATATATATATATATAAAATTCTGAATTTTCTTTCTAATTGTGCTGAAATGATAGGTAGTTCTGGATTGGCCTAAGTGTTTTCGTTTCTTCATTTTTTCTTTAGCACACACCAGGCACATTTTGACATACAGGCATTAATTGATACTTTGCCTAGGAATCGGTTTGGCACTTAGAGAAATAGAGAAGTGAAAATCGCCTGTATTAGACTGACAGTGAATAGCCTCCAATAATCAGAGGGGAAAACAAGGGGTAAGTACAATGGACACTCATACCTGCAGTTAGTAGGTGCTCAAAAGTGTTTGTCGCTTGGGTGGTTGAGAGAAGACAGTGATCCAGGGGCATGAAATAAACAGAAAGGGGTTCAGGGAGGAGGCAGGATTTAAGTTGGATGTTGAAAGATCAGCTGCATTTAGGTGGGTAAGAGGGAAGTCCTACCTACCAGGGAGGAACATTGTAAACAGCAAAGAGGTGAGCAGTGGCTTGATTCCTGAGGGAGCAAGTGAGAAGATCTATCTGAATCAATTAGAGTGTCATATTGGGGAGACATGAGGAGTGATTCTGTAAAATCCGTACATTCCTGCTTCTCTCCCTCTAAATCACCCTGTCCCACTGTTACCTTCTGTCTTTTGGCACTCCTAGGCTGTGGGGCTTCATGTATTCTCTGTGTGGCAGGGTCAGAGACATGCTTGTTTAGAAAAGTAATAATGTGTAAGTAGAAGAGGTGACTTTGGGTCCTGTAGGGTATGTGGGTGCTAATGGAGAGAGGAAGTATTGAGTCCCTAAACCCCAGCACCAAACACTGGATAGCCTGTGTCAGTATTTCCTTGGTGTGAATTTCCTCCTTGCAGTCTTGCACTGTATTTCAAACTTATGCAAAGAGGTTTTTAGCAGCATAACAGGAATGCTTAGTTATCCCTTTATTGGGGAGTAAATTAGATGGTTATAAAGTTAAATAAAACCCAGAAAGTTCTTACTGCGTTTTCTTAAAATCCTTTGTCAAAACAAATAGCCTTGAAATGAACATAAAAATTTAAATGGCATTGACTCTAATGAAACAACAACAAGCCTAATGAAGTTGAAGTACTGTGAGAGTACTGGGAAAGCAGGGCTGCTTTTATCTTATTGGAATGTTTATGTCCTTGCACGTCTCCTAATCACACTGTGGTAACATCATTCCGAGAAAGTGCTTTAGGGAAGATTGCTAATAAGAAACAAAAATGATACAGCTTCCAGTTAACAGTCCCCCCAACTAGTCAGACAATCAGTTGTCTAGGATAGAGGGCACTAGGCTGGAAGAATATGATTGGAGACGCTCCTATCTTATTTTGGGTTTGTGGATATTTGGGGCCGTCGATAAAGGGGCTCTCAACTGTTACTGGGACGGCACCTCAAACTCTGCATCTTGGAAATTAAAGTCTCTGCCATCCTCTTGGAAACCAGCTTTCTATCCACTGTTCCTTATTTCTACAGATGGGTCTGCATCCTTCCAGACATCAGGCTTGGGGCTTTGGGTCATCCTTGGTTCTTTCTCTCTCCTCCCATATCTCAAAGTTACTAAATTTTCTCTCTCAAATGCTCCAGGATCGCTCTCATTCATTCCATGGCTACAGCCAGCAGCTCAGCTCATTTTCTTGATTCTCATCACTGGTCTAGGTGTCTCTCTGGTTTCAGGCTTCCACTTTCATCCTGCCGTCAGTGGCCAGACTAATCATCCTACATTCCACGTCATTGTGTCATTCATCTGAGCACTACCCACAGCATAATCCCGATAGTTAAGGCCCTTTACCAACCAGTTCTAATCTGCTTTCCCAGCTCCATCTCTTGACATTGCCTCAGATGAGCATAGGACCACTGCTACCGCAAGATGGGCAGTGATCATTTTCTGCTTAAATGTGGTTTGTTCATTTCCTCATCATTTTTTCATTTACTTGTCCCCCTATTTAGGATGCTGCTTTTTTCCGCACTGCTTATGCAATTTCTTGCAAGGTAATGGCTTGTAACTTCTTCAGTCACCCCTTTGAGAATCTGATGAAAGCTATCTTTTGTCCCAGGAAAATGCATATCCAAAGGGTTCATTGACTCCTGAAGCTAGATTCATGTACCCATTAAGAGAACACTGACCTTAAATTAAGAATTGTTGCTCAAGGTAAAGTTAAAATCCTCAGTCCTCCCTAAAGCCTTCCTGAATCACTCTGGCTAGTGATGAGAACTCCCCTACCCCTTCCTTTCCCACCTGAACTCCACTGAAATTGTCTTTTCCATTCATTTGGTACTGACTGAAGACTACTGTGTGTTATTTGTTTTCTTTCTATGCACAAGCTCTATTTCCCCAAATAAACTAAAAGCTCCTTGAAGGCAAGGCCCTGCCACATACCTCTTGGAATTGTATATAAATCAGTGTATGTTGCTTTGATTGGTCAAAGAATATAATCAGGCATATACAGGAGTCCAAATGGACAGTTTTTTCTTCTTCCATTTTGGTTGGTTGCTATAGAACATGTGCTGGAAGGGCCTCTGTTGTGCTGTGAGTCATCCAGAACCTGATGACTCTGAAGGTCTCTTGATCTGTAAATATATTGGAGTGCTTACCCAGGTAGCCACTGGCTCTGAGATCTCTGATATAGAAGGAGTGAAGGAAAGTGGCCGTGTTTGATATTTAAAGGCATTCTGGGATGCAGTAAAGGTATTGGCACTTAGTATGATATCCTGGCAAAACTGTGATGATGATGACTACATCCTTGGTATACTTTCAAGGTTCCCTCTTCCCTGACATCACATGTCTCGGGTATCCCCTCTCACAACCTAAATCTGTACTCAGGAAAATATTTGCTATAAATTATTTAGACCTTAGTCTGAATGGCAGCCTTTCTATTCTTTATTCCAGGATTATTTACAGAGTCTTACTTCTAATTATGGCATGAAAAACTTAGTTTTCTAGTAAAGATAATCCAGAGATCTGATAATATGAAAGTAATTTAGGGGGCGAGTGACTCATACTTAAATCACACCAGGTAATTTAACATCTATACCATCCCTTTCACCCCTCCCCCAACACACACACACACACACACACACACACACACACACACACACACGACTGGAACTGGCTTCTGTATAATGGATTATACAGCCTTAATAACACTAATCATTCATTGAGGAAACCTTCATTTTCCAAGTTCCCCAAAGAATCTGAGTCATAAATGCTTTACTACACTTCATTGTGTTTTCCAGTAGAGGAAGAGTATGCAATAATAGGTAAAAGGTGATAAGAAGTTGGATGAGCAACATGTTATAAGTTCAAAATTAAGAGTACGTATAAGAGTGGATAACAGCAGTTACACAGCTCAGCAGCAGCACAGGCCATGTATATATTACAGAGAGCCAAGAGCAGTGCCCCTCAAACTTGTCTAGGTGACAGAGCCCCTGGACAAGTTGGTGCTCTATACTTACATCATGTTCTTTGTGGAGCACCATAAAATGTTGATATGTTTTACTCCAGCAGGCAAACAAGGAAACCTTGCCTATATTATAGGTATGCAATAAAATCTGAGTATCAAAAGCACATTTCCACCAATACAAAACAAAGCACAGTACCTCAGTGGGGGTGGAGGTTGACATCTCAGCCTGCTGATACAGAGACCACAGGTCTTCAGATAACAGGCATGATGGCTGCAACCCTCCCAGAGCAATGAACCTGAGTAGAAGGGCTGATGGCAAAGTCAGTGGTCATGGCCAACTGAAGACAAAGGGCCCTGTCCTGATTTTTGTAAAAATACATAAGCCTCCTGGTTCTGATACAACCAAGGGAAGGTTGAGTAACTGCAATTAGATTTCCTGCCCACCAGGTGGGACTGAAAAAGATTTAGAATAATAAAGAAATGTTATGGGACTTCCCTGGTGGTCCTGTGGTGAAGAATCTGCCTTCTAACGCAGGGGACGCGGGTTCGATCCCTGCTTGGGGAACTAAGATCCCGCAGCCACAGGGCAGCTAAGCCTGCGTGCCACAGCTACTGAGCTGGTGTGCCTCAATGGGAGAGCCTGCGTGCTGCAAACTACAGAGCCCACGTGCTCTGGAGCCCGTGTGCCACAACTAGAGAGAGAAGCTGGCACGCCACAACGAAAGATCCCGCCTGCCTCAACAAAGATCCCTCGTGCCGCAACTAAGAGCCGACGCAGCCAAAAATAAATAAATAAATAAATATTTTAAGAAAAGAAAGGAAGAAATGTGATATTTCTTGCACCCGAGTGCCATGGAGCAATTCATATCACTATAGGTTTTGGTTCTTATTTCACAGTTGGGACTACTCATTCTCAACAATGCCTTTATAAAGTCTTGAGTTGAAGAATTCCTCCCATCACTGTCTTGGAACCTGGCTTAAGTGCACACCCTGCTGTTAAGCTTCTTATGACCACATAAGCTGCCCTTTGTCTGGGTGTATTAACTAGCACATGGAAATAGATCCCAGAGGCTAGTAAATGATGAAGAAACAATTATGCCAGTTTTCCCCCCCTGTGAACTGAGGAAAAACCATCATAGATTGAGTTCAGGCAAGGAATACCTAGGTTCAGTTATCACTGGGTGATTCAAGGTTGAGATCTGTAAAGATAGAGCAGTGATTCTCAAACGTTGCTGTACATGTGAATTACCCAGATAACTTGTTAAAATGCAGATTCTGATTCACTAGGTCTGGGGTGGTGTCTGAGAGTCCGCATTTCTCAGGGGATGAGGTGCTGTGGGTCCATAGACCACACTTCGGGTAGCAGCTGTCTTAACTTCTGTTCCATATCTACCTCAAACTTGCTCTTTGACCTTTCAAATTTATTTTACCCGTCTAGATCTCAGCTTCCTTAACTGTAAAAGAAGAGAATTGGCTTTAACATTCCTGAGAAGGATATTTTATATATTTTTCTACCCAGCATGCATTGCCCCTTCCTAATAGCACTTTGATTTTCTTCTGGGGAATTTACTTCCCTCCTTTGTATGCAATTGTGGTAGGTAGGTAAGTCTCAAGACTTTCCATTTCGTTATGCCAGCTGATGGAGACTCTCCTATCTCAGTTCCCATGACCTTCGTCTTATAGCCCAGGTATAGCAAGAGGCAGGGTAGGACCTAAGTTTGCTTGGTTGGCTTCTCTCTCTCCTAGGACTTTGAATCTTTTTTTAAAATAAATTTATTTATTTATTTTTGGCTGCGTTGGGTCTTCATTGCTGCACGCGGGCTTTCTCTAGTTGCGGCGAGCGGGGTCTACTCTTCCTTGCCCTGTGCGGGCTTCTCATTGCGGTGGCTTCCCTTGTTGCAGAGCACGGGCTCTAGACACGCAGGCTCAGTAGTTGTGCCTTGTGGGCTCTAGAGTACAGGCTCAGTAGTTGTGGCGCCCGGGCTTAGTTGCTCTGTGGCATGTGGGATCTTCCCGGATCAGGGATCGAACCCGTGTCCCCTGCATTAGCAGTCAGATTCTTAACCACTGTGCCACCAGGGAAGCCCAGGACTTTGAATCTTGAGTAGCGTGAACCAAGTAGAGAGAAGCTGTTGAAATTCATCGTCACAGCTGTGGGACCAGGGTTCAAGCAGCAAAACCTTCTGGAGCCTCCTCATATCTGTCTTTTCCAAGCTTGGTTCTCTAGTCCTCCCTTCAATCTTGTGAGCAGCCCCATAGCTTTGCAGAATGTTCTCTTTTTACTTAAGTTACCTGAAGTCCATTTCTGTTGCTTGCAACCAGAGATGAATATATTCTCTAAGCTCCTTCTGACTCAAGCATTGGAGGGTTCAGGTCCTGAGCAGCTTGTTGATGAGTCTGACCACTGTTTTCTCTAAGGAAAGGAAAAGGCACAAGAATATTTTCCCTAAGGAAGAGCACTTCCTTTGAAGTCTTTGGCGTGGGTTTGTGTATAGGTTCCTGGTGCCAGTGAGGGATATAGATTACTTTCCAGCAAACTGGTAGGTGTAGGTAATCAGGTTGTTTTCCTTTATCATCAAGTGGAGACTGAGATACGTCCTGTGCTTCAGAAGCAAGCAGTGAGGATCTTTGTGAGGCTTCTTGGATCTGCTTATATTTGGAAATGGCAGGAAAGGTTTATATTTTGCTTGCTTTGACCATACTCATCAGTGTATGGACTTTTCTGAGGGGCTTCAGAGTTTCTGGTCTGAAATTGAGACTAGCAGCCAAAAGCATGCAGAGAAGATTCTGGAGAGAAAGACCATTGCTAAGCAGTACCAGGGTTTATAGCTCAGTCACCTTAGATTGTAGTTGGAAGAACAGAGACACCCAACACCTCGCCCTCATTACAAGATTGTACCAAGAATAGGAAATGCCATATGCATATGTCCCTCCTTCCTAACGTCCACCAGAGCAGCCAGAAACTCCTTAGCTAATTTAAGCCACTCTCTTCCTGGTCTACGGCTTCAGCTCTTGGGACCATTTCCTGTAGTCTGTTAGAGACTACTAGGAATGAACTTGCAGTTCATGAGGTCATTCTTCACCTTTCTTATCCCCATCCTACATTGGGGTTTTCAGAGGCCAGTAAAGAACACCCTTCTATTCTCTTCCAGTTCTGAGGAGTCAGAAAGATGAGATTACATGCCTGCTTTGTTGATAAAACTGTATTGAAGGTATACAGCTTATAATCTTTACAGAGCTGGACTTTGGAGTGAATCAGTGAGGATGCTATAAGGAGAAGTCATATGAAAGTTGCTTGTCGTACTTCTTGAAGGAGTTTCAGCTATATTACATCATGCCCCTTTATGAGGACCAATAGGAGACTTTTTTTTCAGATCTAAATGCGAGGACTATCTACCTTTTCCCTAAACAAATTGAGAAATTTTTTGTTCATTGTGATTCTTGTAATCGATAACTTTTCCCTTTTAAGTTTGGCTGCTGTGACACTTAGGAGTAAACTTGGGACATTTAACCTTTGTATATGACATTCTGACGTCCATGTTTTTGTATATTCAACTTGCTTATAGTTTCTCATACTATTTTACTTGTTTCACCTTTGTGCTGCTCTCTTTATCTACTTTCTTTCTTTACCAAACTGTCTTATATTTTGTAAACTGCTTCAAACTCTCTTAGTGAGAATGAGTTAGACTATCAGTAAATTAGTTAATTAAAAAATAAATATGGAGTTATATTTCCTTCACAGAGGAGAATATTCTTACCACTTGTCCACATAGTAATTTTTTTGCCTTGTTGTCTGTCACCTCTGGGCTGATTTGAAACTTGTTTGGTTCACTCTCCTACGTAGGCCACCCTCATCTCCACCCTAGGCCACAGCATGGTGTCCGGTTCTATGGGTGACTCACACATTCACACCTCTAGATATGGTTTCAGTTCTGTACCACAAACCCATAGGTAATAGGTAATATCTTTCAAGAGCTCCAATTCTGAATCTGTGTTTTCCCCTCAAACCTGTACCTCCTCATGTATCCCTAATGCAGTGAATGGGGTCACCATCCCTGAAGATACCTATCAAAGAAATGGGAGACACCCTAGACTTGTCCCTGTCTCTGTTCCTCTGTATCCAATTCATCCACTAATGTGACTGATTCTTCCTCTTGGATGTATTGTTAATTCTTCTACTCATCTCCACCTCTGCCACTAGTTCAGGTCTTGTCATTTCTAGCCTAGGCTATAGCTCTGCACAGAACCACTCCCAGCCTATTCTCTACACAGCTTCCAAAGTAATATTTCTGAAATAAAAATCTGACTATACCAGCTACTAAAAAACCTTCAACAGAACTCTGTTCTAAGGGAATAAAGTTCAAACCTCTGTATATTGCATTAAAATGCTACCAGAGGTTGTGAGGAGAATGACCGTCTACCACGCCAATCTTATTTCCTGCCACACTTCTCTTCACTGTCTTTATATCTGATTATTTTGGACTATTCCCTTGGCTTTCTTTTTAAGGGTTAACTTCCTAGTGCTAGCTCTAAATAAAAGCCAGTTCGGTTGCTCACTCATGATGGGATTGAGGGGCAAGTAACGCCCTTCCTATCGGGGTGCTTATGATTCCCTGGAAGAGTAATAGCTTCATTCTTCATTAGCCATGACTATTTTGTGCTAAGGTGACTCAGTTAGATCCAACAGGCACTTACCTAAAGGAGCGGGACATAAAAACTGAAAGAAACAGGCAACAGATTGGTGGTTGCCAGAGGCAGGAGGGGGGGTGGAGGAAATGGGTGAAGGTGGTCAAAAGGTACAACAAAAGAAAAAGAAGTGGGACAAAGAGTAGGTTCATTTGGATGAGAGAAGAGGGGAAGGGAAAGTTCTGGCCACGGGGTTCTGGACAGCTCTGTCATGTCTCTGAAGTGGGGTTGCCTAGGGCGCAGGATGAGGGCACAGAATGAAAGAAGGAGGGTCCCCTGCAGGGCGTGAAGATGAACATGTGTTCATCTGGCAGCCACCAATCTGTTGTCTCTTTCTTCAGTTTTTATGTCGCACTCCTTTAGGTAAGCGCCTGTTTGAACCAACTGATTCACCTTAGCACAAAATAGTCATGGCTATCACAACTTTTCCAAAGATTAGAATGGATTCTGACACTTTTACTACATCCTAGAAGGTTAGTTATTTGATGGAATAATTCTGTTTGTGAGCTGCGAGGCGTAGGTTGTGTGAGGTTGGGGTGGGGAAGCGTGTGATGAAGACAGCGTAGATCAGTCATCATCAGCCTTACATCAGGGAGAACAGGATGATGGGAAGCCACACCTCTGTGCAGAATACTTTCAATTTAATGTGGCTCAGCAAGCATTTGTGGGATATCTTATTAGGCCTTGGAGGGGTGTTTATTGTCAAGGTGGTAGAAAGTCATCTTTCAGAAAGTCATCTTTCAGAAAGTCATATATCAACATAATGTGCTAAATTAAAAAAAACCATTTTGAATTCATGAGCTCAAAAACGAATATCTTTTCCAGTTCTATCACCGCCCAAAGTGGTCCAGCAGCAAAAGCAGCCCTTTTGACCGCTACTGACTCTCATATACACTCCTAGCTTCCCACGTATTGACCCCCAGTAGGAGCCAAATCTTCCTGGAGGGGAAATGATTCCATGTCGTGGCACAGGAAAATTCAAGAATATTCTGTGCTTGCTGGAAAAAAAAAGGTACTTTCGAGGATGTCAGGTGGCTCTAAAAGGACAAAGGAACCAGGTTATAGAACCAAGTTGTAACAATTTGAGCATCAGAAAATCAAGGGGGTTAATATATGTGAGTATTTTGTTTCTTCTATTAAGTGTATATCTGTCCTTACGGCATCTTAGAGATATTGTTAAAAATGGATTACCAAATAGTCCAGGGAAAAATAGTAGAAACTATTAAGAACAGGACAAACTGGTCAGTATCCATTGTCTCACATAAAAATGACATAGAGGGCCCAAGATTTAATTGGTGCAGTGATAACCTACACTAAGTTGAGAGAGAGGTTAACGTTGTGTGGGCAAGGTTTTCAATTGTCCAGATGTCCTAAGGAGGAGAAGTAATTGCACAGACTCAATCTCTCGTCTCCTAGGAAGCAGGGCACTTGGATGGCCTTACTAATCATAATTATATAGTATTTAGGAATATAAGCTTTTCTAATAACGTTAACAAACCGGGGCAATGACAGGACAAAGGTTCATGCTGACCAAGTGCTGTACATAATTTCAATGGGAGATATTAAAACCTGTGTGAAAAGTGTGATCTTAGAGTCTTACTGACATAAGAAAGGGAGTTTAATTCCTAAAATAGCTTAACCAGATCCCATGTCAGACAAAAACTCCAAACCAAAATGAAAACAAACAAAAAAATCAAAACAGACACCCACACTATCCCCCCCCTCAAAATCTCAAAGGCTCAATAACACAAAACTTGCAAACTCAATTGGCTAGTCTGATATTTTTTTGAGAGGGAGGGGGAGTGGATTTGATATCATTGCTTATGCAGCCCCAGGAAAATACAGAATTTAAACTAATGTTATTAACACTTAAAGTAGTTTTAGTTTAAATTTAATAACAAGTTTATAATATCTCTGGTACTTTGTGATAGTTTTGTCTCCTTCTACTATGATTAAAGCATTTATGAGAACATGACATACCAGATTTGAGATTGTAATTAAATGTTTAGGAGAGTTTGTGCAAAAATGTTTGTATTCAACGTTTGAATGTTTAGGAAAATCTAATTGTTATGTCATAGGCATTGATTTATTATTTGTATAACTGAACTGTAAATTTTGAGCACTATTGATTCCTTTATATTTAAAGGAATGTTAATTATTTGATAGATTTATAAATGTTGTATACTGGGTATGAAACAATAGTTGAAGTTCCTCTCCATGAGCAAAAACCAGGAAATAATCTTTTGTCATGGTGCTGTAAGGCATGGTTACTGTTCTCAAGTTTCTCTCAAATTTATCATGGTCTGTAAAAGTAGCCTGCAAGTAATTATTTAGAGTTTAGCTGTGGTGACAAAAGAGTTCAAGGCTTGAGGCAGGTGTGATAGACATGGATCTGAGGCAGAATTGTGCTGGATGCTTTTCTTAGGCAACAGGACCTATGGTTGTAGAAACTTATATTTGTACAAAGCAGATGCATCCAACTCTGGGGGTTGGTTGGGAGAACTCAGTGAGCTCACTGACACTAGAGACATTACAAGCTATGTCCAGCTTGTTGGGGCAGAGGTGAGGCTCTGTTCACTTTGCCAGCACTGCCTACATGGGACTGTGTATGACATGTACATAGTAAGCAGCCAATAAATGAGATTAGCAATGCTAAACACAGAGATAACATAGCAGCAGTAATGTATTCCCTCATGAGAAGTTTACAGTCCAGCTGGGCAGATGAAGCAAACTTAGCAAGAAGAAAAAAGTCACTGTGGAAACAAAGTTCTAACGTGTACGGGGAAGGTAGAAGAAAGAGCATTTCTCCTCTTTCAGATTACTCAAAAAAAAAAGACAAACAACCCAACCAAAAAGTGGACAAAAAATAGCAGGCAATTCATAAAACAAGATATCCTAATGGGCAATAAACATATGAGAAGGTGTTCAGCCCTGTTAGTAATCATGGGAATGAAAAGAAAACAAGTTATAATTTCTCATCTGTGAGACTGGTAAATATTTAAAAGAGTGTGATATTCACTGTGGGCAAGGATGGGAGGAAACACGTCTCTTATACGGTGTCGGTTTTGATTCATTGGCCTTGGCTTTCTTTCATCTTCCCTGGCTCTCTGCTCCCATGGTCCGGCACCCTTGTTCCTGATGGTAATTGTTCCAGGACAAACCTGCTCTGCAAGGCTGCCTAGACACAATCAGCTGGCCCTTACTCACAGCTCTCCCTGGATTATGATCTGCCTGTGGTCCTTTGGCTTCGTCTTGGCCCACAGCCACAGAACAGGCTTGGCTAACCCTCTAGGATTTTCTAGGCAGGGGAGGGGACCAGGTGACTCCGTGGCCAGGCATTGTGCTGGGGACTATGCCGTGGGTGGGAGGAGTTAGGGCTCTAAAGATTCATTCATTCATTCATTCATTCATTCAAGACAGAAGATTTCAAAAATATGTAAAATATACAGTCTGTCAGATTTTGAGAATTGCTTTTAAAAAAACACATAAAGGGGAGAAAGGGTATTGGGGTAGGAATAGGGGTAGCAATTTAATAGGGAATTCCGAGAACGCCTCACTCACCAGGAAGTCAGGCTTGTGAATGGCTTGGGGAGAAAAATACTCTAGACCAAGGGAGGAGCAAGGACAATGGCTCTGAGGTGAGAGCTTGCCTGGAAGGTTGGAGAAGAGTGAGAAGGGCGGGGTGAGCAGTGAGGGGGGACGAGGGTAGGGTCCTGAAGCTGAGTGCTGTAATACATGGCCAGAGTGGGCAGTGCTCTGTGGCCCTTTGTCCCGGCTTCAGCTCTCAGTTTCCGAGGAGACGGTCGCTACTAGTGGGGGAGTCTCGTGGATAGAGGTGCACACCCACTCAGTGCCCTACATTTGCACCATCTCATTCGAGGTGATGGCAAGGCTGAGTGGGAACAGCCACCTCTGCCCGGGGGAGTTGGGAAGTCTGGAAGCGTGAGGAGTTTTCCAGGCAGAGGGACTAGCGTAGGCGAGGGCTAGGACGTGCGACATCATGACATTTTGGAGAAAGGAGGACGGTTTGCTGTGGCTTGAGACGGCCGTGCAAGAGTGTAGAGGCGGGAAGGGAGCAGAGGGGAGACTGGTGAGGTAGGGGATGCCAGCTCGGAAGGGTCTTATTTGATTGAATAGTGTGGTTAGGTTTAACTCTACAGTCATGGAAAATCACGGGAGGTTTTCACATAGGGCAGTGTGACATAATTGTTGTGAAAATGAAAATAATTTTCACTCTTATGTCTCAAGTTGTCGTGTCGTCTGACAGTAGGAAGGCTCAGGATCTAGGGAAAGAGTTCTCACTTCTTATATAATCTGAACTTTCCTGATCTGTAAAGTGGAGGTTTTAATCTGTTTTATCTACCAGCCTTCTGTGAGGAATAAATGAGATAACATATACTAAAGAGCATTGCAGTCTGCCGAGCACCCATTATTTCCATGACCCAAAATGGGATGGGTGGAGTCAGCAAAATGTGTGGACAGTGTGCTCAAGTGGAAAATGCATGGCTCTGGAGTTGTTCTTCAGTTGGAGTCTTGACTCCACTACGCACCGGCTGTGTGATCTTGGACATTGTGCTGGACCACTCAGAGCCTCAGTTTCCCCATCGGCAAAATGGGTTCATTTTACTTCCCAGGATTGGTGTGTAGACTGGAAACAATGTGTATGAAATACCTAGCCCTGCCGCGTGGTCCAGAGAAGCAGCTCGGTGACTGACAGCTGTTCTTTTTCTGAGAGTGAGCCTGGTGAGCACGTGATCAGATGGATACTTACAATAGCCCTGTCGTGGGCACGTTACTGTGCCTAGTGGTGTTAGGATAGTACTGCTGCTGCAGGTAGGATGTGTCATCTGAATCTGAGCTGTTTCTTTCATAGTGAGGATGGGTTTGTGCTGATCCTTTACCGCACCTGGACCTGTTTGTACCCGTGGCATGCTGTCCATCTGTGGTTGAGGGCGTGATATGAATGTGTAAAGGAAGTGTAGCTAATGGGCCCCTAGGAGCAACAGGCTCAGGGCTGGCACGATGTAAACTCTAGGCTCTGTCCAAAAGAGAGACTGGCTGCAGCCTGACTTATGGCCATTGACTTAGACAGGACAAAGGGAAATGGGGGCTGAAACATGGGTTCATAGAACTAGTTCATAATTTTCTGCTACTGAGGGGGAAAAGGCTTATTTTGTCTGAATTTAGGAGAACAATTGTCCACGTTGATTGAATGCTTCAAATAATTTCTCATTTCCTTGCCCTGTTTTGTTTCAGAGCACACAGCTTAACATTTAAAGGAGAGAAAAAGAGGAAAATTACTGTCCAGCTGCAATTTCTCATTTCACAGGCACGCAGCCATAGGCTTTGATAGACTGTGATCTCTCATTTAACTTGCTTCCTAATACTGCCCCTGGGAAGGACTGAGTTGAATCAGACCCCGGTGTAATCATTATCTTGGCTGAAGACTCACACCTACAGTTCTTCCTATAGATTGTTCGGTGCAACCACAGTGGACTCTGAAAAAAACAATCGGAAAACAGTGTCCTTGCCAAACCGAAACTGGGCTCACTGCTGTTTCCAACAGGGCTGCCTCGCTTCTGCCTTTTAATAATTCTCCCCAGTCATTAGTCATTCATTCGTTCAATAAATAATTAAGCACCGGCCATGGTGCAAATGCAAATAGTATAATCTATGATCTCTTCACTCAGGGAACGTACAGTTTATTAGAGAAGATAAGATGTGCACAAATAACTAGGCTCTAATATAGGAGCACGTAGTGGATGACAAATAGTCAAGAATCGGATTTGAGAGCGGGGGGAAGACAAGTAATTGCCGGGAATTATTCCGTGGAGCAGGTGGAATGGTTTGGGTGGTGAGTTGAAGGAGTGGGGTATGCAGAGATTGAAATGAGGGGAAGTAGGTGAGTATTCCAAGCTTGCGTGGTGGGAGAAGTAAGGATGTTGTGTTCTGTAATGGTGTTTTGAATTGAACTGAAATAAGCATCATTTGGAGCAGTGCAATAGCAATCCAACAGCTTGAAACTTTTCAAGAGGCTGCATAGAGGGAGACCAGTTAGGAAGCTAGTGCAATAGTCAAGGTGAGAGGAAAGGTGATTTAGATGAAATTAGTAGTGATGAAGATGGTGAGAAAGGGTGGGGTTCTAATTTTAGACTTTCTGGTCTCGGCTTCCACATGTGCTGCCCCTTCCTAGAAGATCTGTGTCCCTCAGTTTTGAAAAAAAGGTACTATTGAAGGCAGTAGCTCTCTTTGTATGACCAGAATACATTTCCTCACCTCAGCCATGGCATGGCTGCCCTTTGAGTTACGGCTCTGCCCCGTTTGCAGCTGTGATACTTAGGATCACAGATCCATAGAAGGAGAGAACTGGCTCTTAGGGTCCTGTAGTCCCCTGGTTTACAGATGGGAAAACCAAGGCTTAGGGAGCGATGAACTGGCTTGCCTAAGACCTGACAGGTGGTCAGTAGTGGGACTGAAATCGGGTGGCCTGATTCTGAGTCCAGTGGTCTTCCTAGATCACCACTCCCTTGTGGCAGAGACTGGCTAGCTGCACACCAAACTCCTTTCCTCTTGCTAGTCTACATTTCCCAATTTCTCCTGCAGTTGGGTGTGACCATGTGACTGAGTTCTGGCCAGTGGAATGTGGGTGGAAGTAGGACTCCTTACCCTCAGGCCTGGCCCATGTAAACCTCCCTGCTCAAGCCTCAACCTCTTCCCTCATTTCCTAACAAGACATTGATATCCCCAGCAAACTTGAAAACAATTTTGAAGATGGCAGAGCCTCCATTACCCTGGAGCCTCGAATGACTTCATAGAGCAGACACTCCTCCCACCCATGATTATAAATTCTATTGTGTTAAGCCACTGAGATTTGTGAATTTATTTGTTAAGGTAACTAATATTAACATAAGAAATTATATCTTGCCACCCTATATCTAGAGAGAGGGACGTCAGTAAGACCACCTGAAGAGGTTAATATATGTTCCCTGCAGTTGGTTGGCACCATGGACTTGGGTTTGACTCCTGTCCTAGAAATTTAGAGGGTACAACTGTTTGGCAGCAGAACAAGGATGGATGGCTCGAGATTAACCTGCACTCGCAGAATTTGTCAGGGCAAAAGGAATATGAACTAGATATTGGTCATGAAGTAGAGAAAACCTGCCTGGAGGTTTGTTTCTTTTCCTTTTTTTTTTTTTTAGTTTCATACTTTTTAATTGAGGTAAAATTGATTTACAATATTATATTAGTTTCAGGTGTACAACATAGTGATTCAAAATTTTTATGGATTATATTCCATTTAAGTTATTATAAATTATTGGCTGTATAATATATCCTTGTAGCTCATTTATTTTGTACATAGTAGTTTGTACCTCTTAATTCCCTACCCCTATTTTGCCCCTCCCCCTTCTTTCTTCCACTAGTTTTTTCTCCATACTTGTGAGTCTGTTTATTTTTGGTACATTCGTTTGTTTGTTTCATTTTTTAGATTCCACATATAAGTGATAATGTACAATATTTGTCTTTCTCCATCTTTCTCTGTCTGACTTATTTCACCAAGTGTAATGCCCTCCAGGTCCATCCATGTTGTTGCAAATGGAGGAATTTTATTCTTTTTTATGGCTGAATAGTATTCCATTGCATATATACACCATATCTTCTTTATCCATTCATCTGTTTATGGACACTTAAGTTGCTTCCACATCTTGGCAATTATAAATGATGATTCTATGAACATTGAGGTTTTTGATGATAGCCATTGTGATAGGTGTGAGGTGATATCTCAGTGTAGTTCTGATTTGCATTTCTCTGATGATTAGTGATGTTGCACATCTTTTCATATACCTTTTGACCATCTGTATATCTTCTTTAGAAAAATGTCTGTTCAGGTCTTCTGCCCATTTTTTAATGTGGTTGGTTGTTTTTTTGATATTGAGTTGTATGAGCTGTTTATATATTTTGGAAATTAACCTATTATCAATCATATCATTTGCAATATTTTCTCCCATTCAATAGGTTGTCTATTTGTTTTTTTGATGGTTTCCTTTGCTGTGCAAAAACTTTTAGTTTTAATTAGGTCCCATTTGTTTATTTTTGCTTTTGTTTCATTTGCCTTAGGAGACAGATCCAAAAAATATTTCTATGATATATGTCAAAGAGTGTTCTGCCAATGTTCTCTTCTAGTAGTTTTATGGCTTCCAGTCTTACATTTAGGTCTTTAATCCATTTTGAGTTTATTTTTGTGTATGGTGTGAGAAAATGTTCTAATTTCATTCTTTTACATGTAGCTGTTCAGTTTTCCCAGCACCACTTATTGAAGAGACTGTATTTTCTCCACTGTATATTCTTGCCTCCTTTGTCAGAGCGTAATTGATCATAAGTGCATGGGTTTATTTTGGGGCTCTTTATTCTGTTCCATTGATCTATGTATCTGTTTTTGTGCCAGAACCATACTGTTTTAATTACTGTACCTTTGTAGTATAGTCTGATGTCACAGCGCATGATACCTGCAGCTCTGTTCTTCTTTCTCAAGATTGCTTTAGCTATTCAGGGTCTCTTATGTTTCCATACAAATTTCAGGATTATTTGTTCTAGTTCTGTGAAAAATGCCTTTGGTATTCTGAAAGGGGTTGCACTGGATCTGTAGATTGCCTTGGGTAGCGTGGTCATTTTAACAATATTAATTCTTCCAATTCATGAACATGATGCATCTTTCCATCTGTTTGTGTTTTCTTCAGTTTCTTTTAGTATCTTATAGTTTTCTGAGTACAGGTCTTTCATCTCCTTGTTAGATTTATTCCTAGGTATTTTATTCTTTTTGATGCACTGGTAAATGGGATTGTTTCCTTAATTTCTCTTTCTGATAGTTTGTTGCTAGTCTATAGAAATGCAACAGATCTCTGTATATTAATTTTGTATCCTACAACTTTACTGAATTTATTGATGAGCTCTAGTAGTTTTTTGGTGGCATCTTTAGGATTTTCTGTGTATAGTATCATGTCATCTGTAAACAGTGACAGTTTTACTTCTTTTCCAATTTGGATTCCTTTTATTTCTTTTTCTTCTGTGATTGCCTGACTAGGGCTTCCAAAACTATGTTGAGTAAAAGTGGCAAGAATGGACATCCTTGTCTTGTTCCTGATCTTAGAGGAAATGCTTTCAGCTTTTCACTGTTGAGGGTGATTTTAGCTGTGGACTTATATATGGCCTTTATTATGTTTCACTGAGGTATTTTCCACTTTGCGGAAAGTTTTTTTTTTTTATCACAAATCAATTCTGAATTTTGTCAAAAGCTGTTTCTGCATCTATTGAGATGATCATATGGTTCTTATTCTTCAATTTGTTAACGTGGTGTATCATGTTGATTGAGTTGAGGATATTGAACCATCCTTGCACGGCTGGGATAAATCCCATTTGATCATGGTGTATGATCCTTTTAATGTACTGTTGAATTTGGTTTGCTAATACTTTATATAGGATTTTTGCACATATGTTCATCAGTGATACTGTCCTGTAATTTTTGTGTGTATTTGTGTGTGTGTGTGTGTGTGTGTGTGTGTGTGTGTATGTATGTATGTATGTGTGTGTGTGATATCTTTGTCTGGTTTTGCTCTCAGGGTGATACTGGCCTCATAGAGTGAGTCTGTAATATTCCTTCCTCTGCAATTTTTTCAAATAGTTTGAGAAAGATAGGTGTTAAGTCTTCTCTAAATGTTTGGTAGAATTCACCTGTGTAGCCATCTGGTCTGGAACTTTTGTTTGCTGAGTTTTTTTTTTTTAATTACTGATTTAATTTCATTACTGATAATTGGTCTGTTCATATTTTCTAGTTTTTCCTGGTTCAGTCTGGGGAGATTGTACATATCTAGGAACTTGTCCATTTCTTCTAGGTTGTCCATTTTATTGGTGTGTTGTTTGTGGTAATCTTTCATGATCCTTTGTATTTCTGTGGTGTTGGTTGTAACTTCTTTTTCATTTATGATTTTATTGATTTGGGGCCTCTCTGATTTTTTTTCTGGATGATCTGGCTAAAGGTTTATCAATTTTGTTTATCTTTTCAAAGAACTAGCTTGTAGTTTCAGTGACCTTTTCTATTTTTTAAATTTATTTCATTTACTTCTGCTCTGATCTTTATGATTTCTCTCTTTCTACTAACTTTGGGTTTTGTTTGTTCTGTTTCTAGTTCCTTTAGATGTAAGGTTAGGTTTATTATTTGAGATTTTTCTTGTTTCTTGATATAGACTTGTATTGCTATAAACTTCCCTCTTAGAACTACTTTTGCTGCATCCCATAGATTTTAGATCCTTGTGTTTTCATTTTCATTTGTCTCCAGGTATTTTTTTATTTCTGTTTTGATTTTCTTTGGTGATCCATACCTGGAGCTATTTTGACTCCTGTACAAGTAGACTACAGAGCAAGGAGACATTGATGATGGAGGGAGTTTCTGGGTGGTAGAGACAACCAGAAAGCCTGAGGTATAGGGAGAAGAAGCATCAGCAGAAGAACCAATGGCACTCCCCACATTATCAGAGTTGCAAGTCAGGGGATCCCAGCTGGGGAACCAAAGAGGTTGGAACCTCCAAAGAACCTGGAAGTCACTCACAAAGAAAGAACCAGATTTAAACATTAGTTTGGTGAGAGTAAGACATCATCTTAAGATTATACCAGTCAGGTAAGAACCTTCTGTGTCCTTTCCCATTCTCTCTCCTTAATGTTCCTACTCCAGAGAGGGAACAGGAGATGAAGTCAACCATATGCCCTTTCTCTAAGGCAGGAGGTCTACCTACCATAGGTTTCTAGCTGGTGAAGAAGTGGAAAGGACTCTTAATTATGAATGAAGAGAGAATATGGATTAATAGATTGGAGTGTAAATTCTGCTTTCTCAATTGAGACTATACTTTACCACTTGAAGTGACCAAACTACATCTTGTTTCTAAAAGGGATGAAAAAAATCAGAGGGCCTGCCAGAGTTTTCATCCAGTGGAAGGGAAAAATACTCTCTGATGATAAATACCTTAGGAGCAGAGGGAAGCAAAGAATAAAGGTGATTCATTCATCAAGCAGTGTTTGTTCAAGGTAATATCAGTGGTTCTAAACACTGTGATAAACTCTTGGATGATAGTAAGGGCTCAGATGCTAAGGAAGCACTTGGGAGGGGCACTGAACCCAGACTTGCTGGAAATGACGCCAAAGGTGAAAGCTAAGGGAGAGAGGAAGCAGACTGAAGTGTAGAAGGAGCAGATAGAACAGTGAGCAAGCTGGAAAAAGAAAAAAAGACACTGAAAACTGTTGTAGCACAAGAAGTGGGGCGGTGCAGAAGCCAGGTTATGAAGCACGTGGTGGTAAACATGCTGAGAAATTTGGATCAACCTGAGGCACTCTGGGAGCTCTCGGAAGGTTTTTTAAACAGAAGAGTGACATGATCAGATTTGTGTTTTAGAAAAATCACTCTGCCCTGCGTGTCCAGGGGCAGGGTCTTACCCCAACCCTCCAAAATTTATTGTATGGAACTTTCCCCCTCAGTCTCTGAACTTTAGCTCATAGGTCTACTTTCAGTTCTGTAAACACACCAGGCTCTATCCTACTTCAAGGCTTTTTGCACATGCTCTTCTCTCTGCCTGGAATACTTTTCCTTCATCTCATGACCTTTACTCATTTTGGGGGTCGGTTTTTTTTTTCTTTTTTTTGCGGTACGCGGGCCTCTCACTGTTGTGGCCTCTCCCGTTGTGGAGCACAGGCTCCGGACGTGCAGGCTTGGTGGCCATGGCTCACGGGCCCAGCCGTTCTGCGGCATGCGGGGTCTTCCCGGACCGGGGCACGAACCTGCGTCCCCTGCATCGGCAGGCGGACTCTCAACCACTGCGCCACCAGGGAAGCCCTGGGGGGTCTGTTTTAAGTGCCATTTCCTTAGTAAAAAGGCTTTACTATCCACTCTATCTGAATTAGTTTTCTGTGGCCAACATAACAAAACAACGAAAGTTAGAGTTTAAGCAGTGCAGAGTTATTACCTTACTGATCTCGAGGTCAGAAATCCAAAGTCAAGGTTTTGGTAGGGCTGAGTTTCTTCTTGAGAATGTGCTTCCTTTCCTTTCCCAACGTCTGTAGGTCATCTGAAGTCCTTGGCTCGTGACCTTTTCCTCCATCTTCAAAGCTGGAAACAGTGAATTACACCCTTCTCACACTGCCATCTTTTTGGTTGTCTAATGCTCTCTTCCACCTTTAAAGACAGGTTAATCTCCCCATTTTAAGATAATCTGATTAGCAATATTAATTCCATCTGCAGTCTTAAGGCTGCTTTGGCCTGTAACCTAACACTTTCACAGGTTCTAGGTATTAAGACACAGACATTTGCAGGAGCGGGTGTGTGTGCACGTTCGGTCTACTACATGTTTAAAGTAGATCTCCTTGATAGTCTCTTGTTTAGCTCTTGTTTGCTTTCATGGCATTAGTCACAAATCTGAATTTACTTATTTTTGCCTGTTTTTTGTTCTTTCTCTCATCAGAGTGTATCCTCTATTAGGGCAGGAACTATTGGTCTCTATTGCCTGTGTGTGCCTGACCGGTGGATGCTCAGTAAACATTGATTGAATGAATTGACGAATGAGTGAAGAGTTATTGAAAGGATGGATCATGGAATTTAAATTGGATGGGGATTAAAGTGAAACATTGAAGAGAAGATGGATACTCAGACATCAGTGGAATAGCTAAGGGAAGAAGACGGAAAGATGGGAGGCTGTGGACAGGTGAAAATACTAAGGGCAATTTTAATATCTAGGAACGTTTTTCTTAACTATCTTTGGGGGAAGTTATGGTGTATCTTGCAAATAAAAAGCATAGGCTCCCTCTCAAGGAAAATACATAACTAACAAACGCAAAATTTTGCATCTATTTCAGGAGACCCACAGCTGTCCAAATCTTTAGTGACCGAGGGGGTGACTAGGAGGTCAGAAAATTACAGTATAAAGAGGATAGAGAGTTATAGAGGTTAATGGCATTGAGCCTTAAAGGATAGTTCCTTTCAATACTCCTTTACGACACCTTAACTGATGCCAAAATTAGAGGGTTGCAAGCAGAAGACACATGGGTCACTTGGAATTGGTTATTGGGCCAAGATGGGGCAAAAGGGAATGAGACTTCCTCCTTCTCTTTATTTTAGGATGGCAACTATAACTCATGGTATTAAATAATAAAAGAGCTACTCAAGTTGTCCGCATTGTTCTCTTGGGACCACATGCTCTTTGAGGATGAATCTGGGGGGAATGGATAAGAGAGTTGCTGTCATGGACTCATGCAAGGGAGATGGTAAACGTTGAGTCTGGGGCCAGGGTGGTTTTTCTGACAGCTCTTCTGACAAGTTCATATCTCACAATTCTCACTACAAAGCAGAGAATGAAATCTGCAGCTTTTATGCCATCACAATGAAAGAATCTTTTATTGTTGTTAACTCTGCAGGGTTGGGAATGTTGAAAATGAAACACAGAGATAGGCAGTTGCCGGATTACAGTATCAGTTGGACTAACATCTTTGGTACCACTCTGGCTAGTTAGAACATTGTTTGGGAAGGATTGGAAGCTAGACAACTGACGGGGGAGAATCTGGATCTCCACAGTGCTCTAGGACGCACCCCCTTACCCCTTTTCTATGGGAGAAAAATCTCAATTCCCACTCACTCTGAGTGGCAGAGACCACTGGTTATCCCTGAATATCCCTTTTCCCTTTCCTGTAGATAAATAGAACTCCTGATTATTTTGCAGTGCCCATGGCTGTCCAGAATAAAGATTCCATTTTCCAGTTCCCTTGTAGTTCAGTGGGACTGGGTGACTAAATCCTGGCAAATGGGATGTGAGCAACTAGTGCAGCTTTCAGGAGGGAATCTCCTCTTCTCCTTCTCCTTTCTAGTTAGTAGAATTCAGACATATTGGCTTGGACCACATCAATCTATTGGACCATCAGGAGCCTGTTGGACATGATGGAGCCTCATGATATCCATGATAGCAACCATGGAATGCCATCCTAACCCTGTGCTACCTACCTGGACTTATACATGAGACAAGTATACTTCTGTCTTGCTTAAGACATTGTTATTTGAAGTTCTGTTACTCTCATCTGCCTACTTCTCTCTCACCCTTCACTGCTGTTCACCCAGTGAGTCGGGAGGATCTAATAATTTTATATAGCAACCTGCTTTCTGAATTTTGGTCCTTGTTCCTGGGAATCTGGCTTCTGCTGGTTTAGAGGTCTTGGTAACCAAATGTAAGATTCTTTCATTGGGGCAGGAATGGGTCCACTGAATTGGAAGTTGAGACAGGCCATGTTAGGCTCCTCATACCATTTGGGAAGGGGGAAAGGTGGTGATGGAGTTGACTGGAGTGATTCACCTTGATTATCAAGAAGTCAGGTGCCTGCTACATAAGGAAAATGTGTGCAATCTAAGGAAGCCATTATTGTGCCACGCCACGTGGTCAGATTAAATGTGTGTTTGTTCTATCCCTCTACGGGAAAGACTGTCAAGGGCTAAGGTCCCTTAGAAGAGTCACTTATCCTGTCATTACGGAACCTCAGCTGGTTCTATCAGAAGTTCTGGTCAAAGATCAGAGAAACATGAAGCAGATATTAGAGGTGGTGGTGAGTCATAAACACCGGCTGTAGTTTTATGGCCAGCTGGGGAGGTGAAACTATAGCCTCTACTTGAATCTTCTTGCTTACTGTATTATATGTATATATGAAGATTTTCTTTTATTTTCTCTCTTCCTCAGGTTATTTGGGATTGTTTAGCATTTAATCTATAAGTGTAGACAAAAAGATATGATCATTATGGAATTTTCCAGGAGCGCTGGACCTAGAGAAATATGTGTGCATGTGTATGTATTTGTGTCCTGGGCCGCCACCAAGCTGTGGACCAAGGTAGCAATTTAGTTTTACCTGCTTGTTGTGTTTTCTGGACCCCCTTCCCATCCCTTCTTCTGCTAACAGTTGCTGTATCCCTGACACTGTTCCAGTCTGGGCCTCCAAATAGTATCCCACATCCTGGTTCCAGGAATAAGTTGGGCCAATTGCATTCTCTCTACTGGAACTTCTAAACCTGAGCCAAGGTATAGGAGGATGGAAGGCTGTCCGTGCAGAACCACCCCTGGTAATACCCTTGAGTGAAGGTCTGCAAGTTCTATGCTTGGGATTTCCAACACTTCTTTGGTTTGTGTCTTGCCTAGGCCTAAGAGTTCAGTTCTCTCTGCAGTTTTGTAAGTGATCTCAGGCTCCTTTCAGTTTTTTATTTACATTAACCAGAGTAATATTCTGTTGCTTGCAACCAAGAACATTAACACAGGATCCATAAATTCCAAAATAAACACGGGCTTCACACCTATCCTGTGAAGTTCAGTTGTACCCACTTCACAGAAAAGAGAAGACACATGACTGTCTAAGGCAATCCAGAAAATTGGAGAAGCCAACTAGAATCAGGTTATTTGACTCTTTGTTGAGTATTCTTTGGACTTGTCTATATTATCCTCAATCTGCTTCCTACATAAAAATACAAACAGTTAATCTTTTTCTTCAAAGTACAGTGAGTGTAAACATGATGGTACAGGTTATGAAACAAGGGAAAATGTGAAGCATTTTCGTCCATATTGGGCTTAGAAGCCAACAAGCAAAAAATTTTTGAAAAAGAAAACAAAATCTTTAAGTGTTGATTAAAGACAGAACAAATTGTCCCCAAAGTTTACAACGTAAAACAAGACAAATCCTGAAGATTAAGTTGACAAGCATATACAGCAGTGTAATTTTTTCTTAATTAAACTGATAAAGATCCCCAGTTCCACATAAATCAATGAAAAACAACAAACCTACAGTGCCTAAAGGAAGGAAATTAAGAGTTGCTGAAAGGAGAATGTAAGAAAAAAACGTAATGAAATAATCCATGCTTTGCTGACCTCCTTTCCTTGGGGCAGGCGATTGGTTGCGGGGTGGGGAAGGGAAGCCGAGAGGAAGAGAGATAGCAGGTTCTACAAGTTAATTTCTAGGGTTGTCCCTAGTGGGAGGTACATCAGGCAGGAACAGTGAATACCTTCTTCCACCCTGAGAATAAAAGGAGCACAAAATTAAAATAAAGATTAAAAGAAGCATTGATTCTTGGGAGACCCTCCTGATGGATTCTCGTCATGGCCCTGTTGATACATTGCACAAGATAGATGTGCTCCTGTAATTTTGCGTAAAGTTAATTTTTACAAATTCAAACCATTTAAAAATTTTAATTTCATTATCTATAAGAAATGGCTTAATTTCCAGTAGACGGATGCAAAATACGCATGCCTCCTGTTCTCACAGAGTCACTGGCAATCAGTAACGGCACTGTTTCCCAGTGAGCTGGTTATGACATCAGAATCCTTCTCAGCACAGATTCTAGGGAGCCACACCAGCCAGTCAGAGTAGCGCACGAGGTGAAATCTGTTTGCCATCTCTGCACTCGTTATGAGGGTAGGTTTTGGAGGCAGGTGGATGAGGATGTACAGCATCCTTGCCTGCCGTGTAGCCTTGGGCAAATGATTGAACTGCTCGGAGCCCCACTGGTAAGAACTGAGGCATATGTTGTCTTAAAGAAATATATGTGCAGCTGGATCATATTTTGAGCTATTAATTTATGTCTTTTTTCTGCCTAGATTTCTCCATCTACCTCCCTGTCTACTACCCACTGAAGCACAGTGCAATGTCCAAGAGGAGCTGGGTGGGGGGAAAGGAAGGAGGAGTAGCCTTCAGAGACACACCAGCTTTTGTTTTTAAAAATGGAGGCGCATCAGAGAATATAGAGGTTCCAGAGGAAGTAGAAGGGAGAAGAGGAATTGTGGAAGAAGCAGAGTTGTTAGAAGAAGTAATAGGAAGGGACGCTTTCCTCAGACTAAAAGGAGATTCTCTAGATTTCTTGAGAGGTTCTGCATGTCTTTGGGCAGTGGGGACCCAGGTCCTACTTCCTGGCAGGACCCCAGAAAACAGTGGCCATAGGTGCATGAGACTTGTTGGGGTTCTGTGTCTCAGTAGAAGGGCTCGGGCCTCAGCTGGTGTGTGTCAGAGGAGCCACTGGATTTGAAAGACTGTGCCAGCTGGGACAGTGGATATTCTCGAGGGAGCCTGTGTGCATAGGTAACTCAGGCTAGAGGGCCCGTGTACCAGGTGCCATGGTACCTTGGTACCTAGTACCATGGCCCCTTGGATTGGCAAAGCCCAGAAGATGACTGAGGTGAAGTTTCCTGTCATCCTGGTAGGATACGAGCTCAAAATAAAAATTAGCTTATAGAAAATAAAAAGGTGTAATATTCCTTGCACCCTGGAATCTGAACTGAGATTCGTACCTACTACTTCTGCATAGCACCTAGAACAGTGCCGGGCCCACAGTGAACACCTTAAACCACAGTTATTGTTACTAAGAAAGGTATTAAAGAAATCCTTCTGGAAAAGTGAAGAGTGCGTTTACACTGTGCATATCCATCCCAGTAAAACCACATTTTTCTCTTCCTGTGGATTATTCTCTACTTCCCTATGCCCCCAGTCCAGACCCATCCACTCCCTCCCCTGCTCTATTCCATGCCCCAGGAGGCTGACCTTTATGGGCTGCCTGATCCAGGCTCTCTTGCTGGCAGGCTTCTAGTTGGGTCTGAGCAGACTGAGGCAACAGCAGGAGCTGGGAAGGTGGGAAAGCTGGCGCTTTCTTACCAGCTCCCTCCCTGCTAGGTACCAAGGGTCTGGACGTGGCTGCATCCCTGGGTGATCACAGCTCCTCCTTGTGGCCCCTCTTTCACCAGGCTACAATCACACTCCTTTTCCCTCTGCCCCTTTAGGCCTCAGGGTGGGAATGGCTTCCTCCTGTTGTTAATTTCTGGCAGCTGCACACCTCTTGTCGTTTCTCTAGCCCTTCCCATTCCTCTGAGGGCAGTTCTTTCTTTATCTTCATTTGAAGCATGTGAGTAGAATTGTTTCCTGCTAGGACCTTGACTGATAACATAAGCAAGATTATTCTTTGGGTTGTTTTCCCAGTGGTGGGAATGGTTATAGTGATCTGGTCACTTTGTCCAGCTCAGATTCTAGGAGGGCCCACAGCTCCTATCAGTCAGCGTGGAGGCTGATGGGGACTGCAGGTCAGTCAGTGGCTGGCACCGTGGGGTAGTACTAGCTGAGTTAAAGCTTAGGAAGATGTGGTCAGGGCCTTGAAAGGTGTTGGGATCACTCTGACCTGAGTTCAAGTTTCATTTCTACTTAGGATTTACTTGCACTTGGGTAATTTAAATACCCTCTCTGAGCATTCATCTCTTCATCTGTAATGTATGCTCGATATGAGCATTCACCTCCTAGGGTTGAGGGGAGAGCACATGAGAGGGTGGAAGTGCTTCGCACACACGTGTCGGCTCTGAGTATGTGAATGTGCTCAGAAGTGCTGCTCTTTGGCATCAGCAATTAGCTTCTGTAAAGTCAAGCCATTGTTTTAGCTGTGCAGGGTTCTGCTCAGTTCCAATAACATAACTTCTCTGGTAAAGTCTTTACTGTGCAGGAATAGGAATCTAGGTGGTGATTGTTAACCCTCGCTGACCATTGGAATCATCTGGGGAGCTGTAAAAAATACTTATTATGCCTGGGGCCCACCTCTAAAGAGTCTAGTTTAATTCACTCGGAGTGGGATCTGGGCATCTAGATTTTTCAAAGCTTCCCAAATGATTCCAGCTGCAACCAGAATGAAGAACCACTTGTCAGGACGTTACACTGTCTAAGTTTGGTAGTGAAGGTCTTAGGTGTGGGCATCTAGGGACCCATCAATGAGGAGAGACCAACATTGAGTACCAGCAATGGAGCAGGTATTTTACCTACTTTGTCCTTTAATCCCCTCAACAATCTCATGGCCTTTCCATTCCCACAGTGAAGATGAGGAAACAGACTCAGAGGTTAACATTCCCAAGGTCACACTCCTGGGTAAATGGCAGAGCTGGGATTAGAACCCATGCTTTTCTGACCCCATGGCCACAAACTTCCAGGACCTTTGTATGTTTCTTATACATTCCTTTAGAGTTAATTCATTCTTTGTAGGCAGGTCAGGTATCTCAGGATTTGTCATTATTTTTTAATTTTTTGGTAAACCAGATGGCCAGAAAAAAAATTAATTACACACTCAAGATTCTCCTGTGACAGGCTCATAATTTTAAAATGGTCCAACTTCATTTAAAATAAACCACCGTGTCTGTCTTCTTTTCATCTGGGGTTTTATCAAAGGCCTCCCCTTTGATCATATGGCACTTATGCACTGTGTAGTGTGGATGTTTGAAAGTAAGTTTCTCACATTGAGAAAGATGTTGTGAGACTTGCTGCTTCATTCTGATGTAGCCAGGGACTTCCAGACAGACTCGGGAAGGTTTTGATTTGAGAACCTGCAGCCTCATCTCATGCTTGTGTATATGTGTGTATGTGTGGCTGTGTACACATGTGCACACGTGCCTTTACATGCACTGGTGTCCGTTGTGGCGGGAAGCGGGGAAGGTGTGCTTGGTGCTTGAGATGATGAGTAGCCGGAAGGCAGAAGTGAGGCAGCCCCCCCAAACCCAAACGTCCCATCATAGTACCAAGAACAACTCAGTTCACTGGAATATTCCATAAATGGAAGTCTGGATGACCGAATTTTTGAGGAAACTTAAAGATTATAAACTGGAACACATGGGTTAGAATTCTTGCTCTGATACAACTGCATGACCATAAACAACATCTTTCATTGTCCATATTTCAGCTGTCTTACATGTACAGCAGTGATTTAAAAACAAAGAACAACTGCAAAACCTGGTCTCATAGGACTGTAGGCAAATATAGCTAGCTAGTACCTGGCATGTAATAGGAACTTGATATATGCTAAGCAATCTTAAAAATCTTGATTGTTAGAAATCTTGAAGGCTTGTTTTAGTTGGCTAAGAATATGGCAAGGTATGGGAGCCAATGGTTCTGAGTCATAACCCTCTTTGCAGTTACTGGGGAGATGCTTTCAGGGGAGGAGGAACTGGAATGACCTGGGAGGATGAAAAGGATTCGGGTAAAGCCTGCTTTTGAACCTTAGCTCCACCCTTCACATATGCATCACTGGCACGTTCTTCAGCCTCCCTGTGCCTCAGTTTCTTGAGGTAAAACAGGGTAGAGTGAGCTCTCTAGCCCATGCACAGGGCTTTTGTGAAGGTCCGATGAGATGCTGCTCATACTGGTAATCTGTAAAGTGCCATAGATATGTGAATAGTCATGTATGTAAGATGCATGTAAGCTGCATGTAAGTGGAGATGGGCAAGTGTCCTGAGTGTTGGGAAGGGCCGAGCTGGGGAGGAACTGAGCCAGCACAAAGGGCTCTCATCTTAGCGGAATCCCTTTAACCCACTGGCCCACGCTGTTCACTGGCCATCCAGTGCCGTTTCCTTCATTTCTGGCTTTGTTCAGGTCCCTGTCTTATAATCTCCCCTCCCCCCAACTCACCCCACACAGTGGACTTAAACTCTTCGAGGGCACTGACTACCTTCTATTATTAAATAATATTTACCCTTGATTAGGGTCCTAAAATATCTGTTTGCATTTCAAGTCTGCTTCTGTCCCCTTCGCGGGAGGAGTAGGTGTTGTTTTAGGAGGTTATTAACTCCAGATTAGACCGAACCCTCAGCGTGTGCTAAGGGAACACCTGTTGCCTTGCTGGGGGCTTGCCTGAAACCTGTCAGGCTCCTCTTTGGGCTTCAGGACAGGCAAGCCAGTTGGGGAAGATGGGGAGAGGAAAGCACTTTATGATCTGCGGAGCATTAGTTACTTCGTTATCCCTTCCTGCTTGGTGGGAATTTGCAAGCACAGAGGCGAGCTGAGCTGGTGGTCTCTGCACTGGCACTCCTGCCTCTGGACTACTCCTTGATTTAAATTGGTTTCTGGGTGGTAGCTAGAATAACTCCCCTCCCATTTCCTCCTGCCCCGCTCCTTCCTTGGACTTAGCAGTCCTCACCACAGTCTCTGGTACTCAGCAGTGAGTAAATAAGTGAATGAATGAATGAGTGTATACCTACCTTCTTTGCTGGGGGGCTTTCGGGGGCTGGAGTCCCATGAGTAACTGCCCTCGTGTGCAGGGCTCTTCACCACCGGCATATAGATTCTCAGCAGGAGCTCAGTCCCCAGGAAGAGCTTCCTCCTTTGGAACTCCTTGTTAGCCGCTCCTCTCTGCTCCGGTTAACAGCCCCTGTCCCCCACTGCCACAGTTGGTCACTGTGGCCATTCCTGTCAAGCCCTGCCATGTTGAAGCCCTCGGTCTCAAACTGGCCGTCCAGTGGGCCTTTGCTAGGACACGGAGGGTGTTTTCATTTAAAATGACAATTTGGGACCAAAGCAGGAAGTGAAACCAAGCCTGGCAGTCGAGCTGGGATTCTGAGCAGTATGGCTGGGAAATCTCAGCTCTAGGCAAAACTTTGTCTCAGGCCTTAATTAGCTTCTGTAACCTTGGGTGAATTGCTGATCACTTCTGGGCCTCAGTTTCCCCTTCAGCAAGTTTAGGGGAATGAAGTAAATGATTTCTCACGTCTCTCCTGGCATTCATTCTCTACACTGCTCTCTGGCTAGACCTCTGAGACAGAAGTGGCCTCACTGGCTGCTAACCACCAGCTGTTCTGTCTGGAGCCCAGGAGCCTACGGTGGGGAAAAATGCCCACAGTGCCCTGGTAGGAAGCCATTTCCAGCCTGGGTACAATCTCTGTCCATGACTGAGGTCGTGGATACCTCGAATCGCTATGCCATTCTCACCTCTCAGCATTAGCCCCCTCTTTAAGGATTAAACGTTCTTGAAAAGGGATCATTTCAGGGACAGGGGCTGAGCTGAGCTGGGAGGGTGACTGGGTTTATGGAACAGAGTTGGACTTGGAGGAGAGCTAGGGCTTCTCTCACTTGTGCAGAACCTTAGTTCCTTCATCTCTCCGTACCTTTCCTACAACACAGGTGGGCCAGTGGGGACCAAAACCCAGGCTTCATGTATCTTTTTTTCTCCCTAGATACTCTGGCAGAGACCCGGTTACAACCCAAGCATCCTTTTGAATTGACATAGCATTTGGCAACAAATCTTTTATAAATGACAGCATTGACATTATATCTCTGTTTGAGTAATTTACTCCCCACAGTCATTTTGACTTTGTTCTGTACAGAGGGTTATTTTAATCATCCTTTCAGTTGTTATTGATGAGGGCTCTTGGAAAAATGATTAGAAGATTAGTTTAAAATTATCCCCAGCGAATTTAAAACAATAACAGGGATGTGAATACGACTAAAACAAACCAAGGGCTGTCATAGATGCATTAAAAGTCTGTTGTTTGATAAATTGCGGACATAATGTCAGCACTAATGGCGAGGCTTGGATCCACCGTGTCTTGGTCGACTTGTCCTTGTTGACCCTCCGTCTCCCCCTGTCCTGCCCTTTCGAGGTGCTCATCTTGGCGTCTGTGCCTCTGCTCTTCCCTTTTTGTGCCATGCTTGGCCCCTCCAGATCTCTCCAGTTCAAAGAATCCTTTTCATTCCCACCTGTCCCTGGAAGCTTTCATTAGAATCAACGTTGCTACCTTCAAGGGACAGGTCGGTATTATCTGTAAAAGTGCCAGTTTTTTTAGGAAGGATTTCTATTAGTTTCCCAAGATACTAATAGTTATTATGAGAAAGCAAGTCGGGGTGGGGTGTGAACAAGTTCTTTGGGGAATGTTGCGTTAAAGGTAAAAAGGTTTGTTTGTTTTTTGCAAGACTTATCAGAGCCTTTAGCATACTGTTGAGCTTTGTGAATCCCCCAATAGAAAGCCACAGTGTGCAGCTTTCTCCAGAATCCCTTGGTTTACCTCTAGTAATGGGTGTGTGTAGTGTAAGGGTACATGGGAGAATACGGAAAATATGAACCTCTCTAAAAATCAGGGCAGTCACACTGGTGGGCCTTATGGAGATGGTGATGTGTTCAAGGGCTGGGAGGCTCCCGTGAGGATCCAAGTTGCTCACGTGCAGAGCTTGTGGACTCTGGTGTCTTCTCACACATAGGACCCCCATAGTTGCTGGAGTATACTTCTCACTACTATAATGACCCATTCTCTATGTATTTCCAATTCAGATTCGTGAGAAAGTTCCTCCTATCTGAACCAGCTAATGACTACTGTCCCCGGTTGGGCAGGGTCTTGTGCCAGGCCCTGCCGTAGGCCACTAAAAAGAATGTGAATGTGCTGCCCCGTGGGCTCTAATGCAGTCAGTGGTCGCCTCTGTGGCGAGTCAGAGCAGAGACTGTAGGCTGCTGGAGAGGCAATCTCGTGAGTGATATATCTAAGACAGTTCACCTCTTGAGCACTGTGCGTATACCTCCCGCCCCTGCCCTTTCCTCTCTATTCATTTGCAAAGCCACCACACCTCACGTGATCTATCAAGTCTACAGCTGCGAAGCCCTCTCATGCACGCTCATGCACGCGTGGATGGCCGCACACGTCATGGCAAATAGCGCAGGGAGGGTCTCAGTTGTTCCGGAGCCTCATGTGACCATCGAGTGCACAGTCTCTGGGTAATTTGCTAAAAGCAAAGGATCTCAGCCTGGGGAGACTCTGTTCATTTTGGCCTCCGTGTTGAAACGCACCTCGTGTCTCCCACCTAGTGAGGGTACTGATGGCTGCGAAGCATTTGGATTAGTGGGTATCTGCATGGTTCTTGCAAACGTGCAGCAAAGTGGCATGGTCAGACACACCTTTTTCCGCCAAAGCAAGAAATCGCTCTCTAGGTTTGAAGGAAAGAAAAGTGAGTTATATTGTAGATTCTCTGGTAGATGAGTGCTTCACTTTGCAGCGTACTCTCAGGAGTTCAGCTCAGTCAAACGCATCTCTGCTTCTTTATTTCTGCGTGGTCTCAGCTGACTCTCTAGGAAGGCATGCTGCCAGAGAAAACCCAGCTGCACGTGGTGGTTCTCTTTTTAAAAACATAGTCAACCAACCCAGCATTAAAAGATTTGTAACAGCAAATTTTCTGTTAGTCGTGGTTTTAGAAAGGTCGGAGAATGTGGTCATATATGTGGGTTTGAATTTATGGAGGAACCTCAAGCTGTGTTATAGGTGAAACCATCTTATGTGTCATAAACTGCCTATTGCTGGTTTCTTAGCGCGATGCTATGTTCAGTGGGGCAGGTGGGTGAATCAGCACCAGGTGCTGACAAACACAGGTGGCACCAGGAGAGCTGACCAAGACAGCGGTAGTCAGCGCTGCAGGCCAGGGGATCCAGGGCATTCTAACCATTGCCTATCCAGGCTGGCTGCTGCCGGTGTCCAGATAGTCTGATTTACAGGCTCAGGGGTGGTATCAGTCCCGCTGGGCCGCAGTGATTCTGGCTGATTCTCTGGGTTGCGTGTGTGCCTGTTAGAGGCCATGTGACAGAGTTGAAGGTGAACACATCTGAGAAGCAAACAGACCTGTGGTTGAATTTTGATTTTGCCACTTACTAGATGTTTGACCTTAGGCTCATTTTGGCTTAAATTTCTGTGAGGCTCAACATTCTTGTCTATGAGTCAACATAATAATACCTACTTCGCAGAGTTTTTTGTGTATATTACAAGAGATGATGTATGCAAAGGTTTGGAAAGATACCTGATACCTTATTAGCTCTCGGTAAATGCTCTCTCTCTTTTTGAATCAGAGGATAAGGGGATCTTTCTCTTTTACTTAACAAAACCAGCAGACTTACCCTGGCACACACATCTCCCCACACTGCTGCCTCATTTCTTGTTCTCTTTTATTAAGCGGGGATAAAAAACCCCGGTTTTCTGAAGGTGATGGAGAGGAATTTGAATCAAAAAGCTCAAATCCTACCTGGTGTGTTTCACCCTTCCTTTTGGGTTCTTATAATTGTTATTGCTGGTACCACTCTGCCACCCTCAGGAGTATATCCTCCTCTCCATCCTCTGACTTTAAATTACTTGTAAGCATGGATATACTCATAACTCAGCTCTGAAGTTTGACTTAGATATGACCTAAGCAGACAGTCTATGGGAAGGCATCTTTCCCAAGAGAATAAAAATCCTGTCTCTTGCTTCTCTCAGTACAGCTGAAGCAGCTGACCTTTGCAAGCACTCCTAAGTATTAGGGAACAACGAGTAGGAATAGTTTACATACTTCACGCATGATTCTGCCCCAAGTCGTTTGTACTCAAGGCTCTCAGGCCCTGTCCTGTGATCCTTCCTGACACCCTACGCTCTAGGGGTGTGTGTGTGTGGGGGGGGGGTCGTGGGTACAGGGAGCTGGGGGATAGAAAGGGAGGGAAGACGGGCACAACTTTGCAGGCATGAGCTCCTCATCCTCAGATCCTTGTTCCTCTGCACTAGGAGGTGACGACTGATGCCTTCCTCCAACGTAGACTGCAGCCACTTCACCACTTTGTAGTTTCCCTGAGGGTTCAGGCTTCCAGTTTAAGAGCCAGTTTGTCACACCCCCAATTAGTTAAAGCCAAGAATGACTTAGCCTGTAGGTGACTCCCAGCCCTTTCGCACAGGGAGGGCTCTTTCTTTGTAAGATCTGACCACGTAATGGTCATAGCATCCACGTAATGACAATACCCACACACAGCAACTGATCTCTCCCATGGGCTCTCAAGCAGCTGAGAAAGGATGATAGGAAACCCAGTGTGGAGTCCAGTCAGAGGAGAGGCTGGCAGGGGTTACGGCAGAAGGTCTAGGGCTTCTGTGCGGGGAAGCTGAGGTCTAAAGGCCACCCCCAAGTCATTTGTACTCAGGGCTCTCAGGCCACCCCCAAGAGTGCGGGTGGGGATGTTTGCAGCCCAGTGCTCATATAGGTGTGCAGAGACTAAAAACTGTCGTTCCCGAGTTAGAGGCCAGCTGTGGAGGAGCCAGACCATGCCTGGGCCCCCCCTGATGTTTGGGGAGGGGCTTATATAGGATCGACAGTTCTGGCTCTTGTGGGCACAAGCCTTGGCAGGACTGACCTTGAACCTGCAGGAGCAGAGCTTGTTAAGGGCAGCTGTGGGAGGTGTGCTGGGGTAATGACTGGGACCTCTCTCTTGGTCTTGCCTTCAGCTCTGTGTGTCTCCTTGTCTCTCACCCTGCTTTTAGCCTTTTCTTTCTTTTCCCAGCTCTCCCTTAGATGCATAAGAATCCCCTGGGTGCCTGTTAAAATTGCAGTTTCCTGGGACTCATCCCCAGTGATTCCGATTCAGTAGTTCTGGGTGGACTGGGGCCCCACAACCTGAAAATTTAACAGCCACACAGGCTTATTCTGAAACCAGGGGTCTGTGGACCCCACTTGACAAGTGTTACGTTCGATGAGTACAGAAAACCTAGAACTGGAGTTTACTTACCCTTATCTGAAGTGGTATGAAGACACTCTGTTCTGAATGTCCACACACCACTGATAACTGTTGACTAAGCTTGAACTTGCTGTTGACTTTCTGACTACATCCTCGTTATTAGCCAGAAGATAAAACTAACGAAAAGCCATAATTTTAATTCGCCAGAAGCATACGTGTATAGGCATATACTTCACAGCTCTGTGCTTATCTCTCTGCACCCACAGAGCTCATTTATCTCGACTCTGAGTGGCAGGATTGCCATTCAGGAATTTCTATAAATTGATAGTAGCTGCTGCTGCTTCTGACTCTGGACTGAATGAACAAACAGAAAAGCTAACGTTCCTCTGTGTCATTATTGCTGCAATGTGATGTTTTCCCCCCAAACCCTAAAAGCCTTTGCAATGTTTTTATCTAATGAGGATGTGAATCACAGATGTTTCCAAAGTAATAAGATAATGTCTATGCAGGGCCTCAGAGTTTAACCATTTCTTCTCTCATGTGTGGAGCAGAAGAAACGTTTGAGGAGGCTGACTCTTCAAGTGTGTGGTGGGCAGCATCTAGTCTCCTTCCTGGGGACACTTGCTGAGGATGGTTCTAGAAGGTCAGCACTCTTCCGGTGGAGGGCCACGTTGCTGCTGCAGCCAGAGACTTCTGGCTAGTCGTGCTGATCCTAGGTTAATATGAGCACATGGATAGAAGAACAGAGTATGGGTTATATGGGAGTGTGTGCGTAGGGGGAAGCTCTTCTGGCTACAAGGAGCAGAGCCCCAGGGAAGAGGAAAAGGGATAAGGCCACAGGAACCTGGACCTCACCTGGAATGGAAAAAACCCCAGGGTCGAGGTGCAGCGTTACGGGCTGCGTGGTTTCTCCTCCTCCATGTGACATCGTCACCGCCCTCTGTGTGACGGCTCTACCTCATCCTTGTCACTAGGTCCTCTAGTTCTTACTCGTAGTTTCTTCTTCCTCATAACTATGTGGTTTGCACATGGCTTCAGCGTGCCCTGGCTGCACTCTACCTTAAGGCATTTTTTTTTTTTTTTTTTTTTTTTGCGGTACGTGGGCCTCTCACCGTTGTGGCCTCTCCCGTTGCGGAGCACAGACTCCGGACGCGCAGGCTCAGCGGCCATGGCTCACGGGCCCAGCCGCTCCATGGCATGTGGGATCTTCCCGGACCGTGGCACGAACCCGTGTCCCCTGCATCGGCAAGCGGACTCAGCCACTGCGCCACCAGGGAAGCCCCTTAAGGCATTTTTAAAGTTTGGGCTCCTGCTAATGACGGAGCAGTCTTTTCCATGTTTCTTAGCTTAAATTTCAGAGATAGAAAGTGTTTTTTATGGGCTGCTGACCAGCCTGCTGTTTGGTTGTCTTTGGTTCAAGAGTTCACCTCTGGCCCCATAAGCTATGGCCAGGGGACGGGTGGGGAAGGCACTTGTGGGACAAAACACGGCTCCCTATGCCTTTCCCTTGAGCAGAGACTATAGGTTGGGCAGTATTACTTAGAATGCCTCAGAACTGACAGCTTTAATATAGTGAAACAGGAGACTGTGGAGAAGTGGACACCTTGGTGGTTCCAGTGGACATTGGGACTCTAACAAGAGAAGGGAAGAACAGAGAAAAGAGAGCACACTCCCGTGAAGGGGATTCAATTTCTCCCACCCATTCTGTAGTGGCCGGATTTGTTCTGTGATGAAAAGTCATGAACCAAGATAGGCAGCTAAATTGGTCACCATGGGGGCATGACTCTTAGATTTGCCAGAAGGTGCTAGCTACCGCAGAGAGGAGCCCATGTTGTGAGGGATGTGTTGGGCCAGGCAGACATCACGTCTGCAGAGAAGCCCTGACTCACAAAGCAGCACGCTTCTGCCTGTTTCACAGGCGGGTGAGGGCAATGGCTTTTCCAGGCCGATGTATCCCAGGAATCCCCATGTGTCTTTGCAGCAGCATCCGCAAGGTTAGAAATATGTGTAATGTTGTATTTTCCACTGATTGTCTTAGTGTACTTTTGTGGAACGAAGGTTTGTCCGGTATTGTCCGGTTTGTCCCGATGTATCCAGCGGGAAAAGGAAAGAGAGTTAAGCTGGAGAGAGGGTATTCCCCTGGCATCATTCCAAGACGCTGAATGCCTGGAATGCCTAGCATATTCACCTGCCCCAAGGTTAACGTGGAGGGAGCGCTGCCAAGAAGGCGTCCAGATTTGACATTGAGGACGTTAACTGCAGGCTGTAGCAAGTGACAGATACTCTGGATGTCTGTGCAGCCTCAGGCAGAGAGGTGCCTCAGGAGTCTTTGGTCTCTGGCATCCGTTTTGTGTGCCAGGAAGAGGAAACCCCTCCCGTCCTGTCATAGAGTTTTAGGGAGGGGCGCTGTACTAAGCAGTCTGATCTTCAGCTCACAAAACTTCCGGCTCTAGGCACGCGGGCTTCAGTAGTTGTGACGCACGGGCTTAGTTGCTCCGCGGCATGTGGGATCTTCCCGGACCAGGGCTCGAACACGTGTCCCCTGCACTGGCAGGCGGATTCTTAACCACTGCGCCGCCAGGAAAGCCCTCACCTGTGTCTTATAGCTGCACTGGTTCGGTACCAAATTCAGCATAAAGTATCTTGCAACTGGGTCACTTAGTCAATATGTATAACTGGCTATTTACTCACAATCACTTTTGAATGAGTTGAGTGGTTGGCTCATCCAGGCCACTCCAGAGTCACCCAATTAGTGTTCTTAAGATCCTGCTGTCCACATGTCCCTCCTTGTTCCAGAGCCGACCGTGAGCTACTCATGACTGTGCCTTGAAGTCCACTCTCCTCCAGTCTCTCAGTGTCTCCTCCGATCTCCCCACCCCATGCCTCTCCAGTCCCCTTTCCCCTTCTCCCCAGATGGCTCTATCCTTCTCGGTCATGCCATCCCCACATCTGTTCTTGGTAGGGGCTCACCCCTCTGCCTGCATCAGGTCACCTAGTTAAGTCTCATCCAGCCTGCAAAGTCTGCCTCAGTTCTTACCTTTTTGTGAAGCCCCCTAACTGTCTTCTTTCTCCTATACCGTTTCTTCTTGCCCTGAGTTTTTAAGGAGCCAGATGCTTGAGGAGAAAGTTATTACTGTTTTTAAGTTCCCAAAGCTTTGAGTATGAAGGGAAGTATGTGAATGACTTAAAGGGTCTTTATGAGTCCTAGAGTAGGAGAGAATGCATGGGATGACTGAGTAGTTTTTGGACATAAGAATCCTTTCTGGGCTGCTGGTGAGGTGTTGCGGGGAGGGGATTGCGAGAGGAGAGCAAAAGAGTTTAGAGCTACTGTTGGGCCCTGTTCCATCTCTGGGTTTGGAGGGTAGATGCAGGTGCTCCTGGACGAGTTTGGGGTCCGAGGCCACGCGGCCACACACCTCGCTTCCTGAGGGAAGCTTTGTGGGGAGGAAGCTCAGCACGTGCTTTGCCCGACTTGACACCTTCTGAAGCGTAGAAACGGCCGCACAGTAATTTTAGGCAGAAAGAGGGCCTCGTTAGGTGTCCTCCTTCCCTTTACAGACAGGCCTGATTTGGCTCCTGGGAGGCATGGAGAAGCTCTGAAAAGTCTCCTAGGTAACCGGTAGTTTAAAACCTATGGGTTTGACAGGGATTCACCCTGGTTTAGGTCAGGGAGCCCAAAGCAGAGGCTGTTGGGTGGACATTTCGAGTCTGAGAATGAATGGAGAGAGGAGTGGCCAAGCTGGGTGGGGGGGTCCAAGTCTTTACAGGAGCCATCCCGAGCTTTGCTTGTGCTGAGGGGACCGGTGGCAAGTTACTTCTGAGGAGAGGGAACCTGGACACTCAGTGGTTAATCATGATGAAGGAAATGAATCAGGTGTGGCGCTAGCGGATTCCAGGTGTGATGGGCAGCAGAGGAGACGTTTGAGTTGGATGCAGAAGGAGAAGGAGATGGTCACGCGGGAGGAAGGGTTCTAGGAGGGGGGACGGCGTGCGAAGGCTCTGGGAGCAGAGAGCATGTTGGGTTTGGGGGACTGAAAGGCGGTCAGAGCACTGGCTCTGGCGCTGCAGGAAGACGGTGGTATGCGACAAAGTCTGGAAGGTCACGCAAGCCTCGTGGCTCTGGAACTGAGTTTGGACTTTTGTCTTCAGTACGATGGAAGCTATCAAAGGGATTGAACAAAGGAGTGACACCATCTGATTGGCTTTTGAAAGATTATTATGGCTGTTCTATGGAGTCCAGATTGGGAGGGGTCAAGGGTCCGTAATGGCAGCCCAGGGACGAGATCCTCCCCCCACACAGGAAAGCCCAGCATGTTCAATCTCATTCTCCACCTGGTTCCTTTGCCCTGAGCATCCTTTCTGTCCTGGGGTTTGACATGGGACTGAAGTGCCCTAAAAGCCTCGCAATTCAATGCAGTATATATTGTTGACTACCTGCATGTGCTCACCCTTCAGCAGGGCACTCTAGGGGATTCAAGAGACAGGACCTGATTTCTGTCCCCCAGGAGCTTTGAAATTACACAGAGAGGAAAGACATTTTTTGTTTTTGTTTTTTTAATTTATTTTTTTGGGGGTATGCGGGCCTCCCGCTGCTGTGGCCTCTCCCGTTGCGGAACACAGGCTCCGGACATGCAGGCTCAGCGGCCATGGCTCACGGGCCCAGCCGCTCCGCGGCATGTGGGATCTTCCCAGACCGGGGCACGAACCCGTGTCCCCTGCATCGGCAGGCGGACTCTCAACCACTGCACCACCAGGGAAGCCCAAGACATTTGTTTATTGATCAAATAGACAACCATCCTCTACCATCCGGGCACAGGACTTAGGGGAAGGGTAAGATATGATCTTTGCCCTTTCTTCTGGGGAGACAGAAGTTTAAAGAAAAGTTTGCACAATTTTATGTAATAGTGGTACGTGCTGAATGTTAGGGAAGGGAGGGAGGGAGGGAGGTACTGTGTCAGGAAAGCTTCTCACAGGAAGTGATATTTGTAGTGGATCTTAACCAGGAATCAGGACTAGGGATGGGCTGGCGGTGAAGGTGAGAAAGGACGTTTTAGGCTTAAGACTAGTCTTATTCAACAGTAGGCTTGCTGGACACTACACTCAATATGAGTCAGCAGTGTGAAGTGGCTGCTGAGAAGGCGAGTGCCATTTAGGTTGTATTAATGAAAGCATAGTTCCTAGAATGAAGAAGGAGATGATTGTGTGGTGCTGTTCTGATTATAGAGCTGTTATGTATAGATGAAGGATGTACATGTAGAATTGGATGGATGTGTTAATCTGGGACCTCTGAGAACTAGATGCCAAAATGAGGTTAAACATGTAATAATTTTATTAAGGGAAATTCCTTGGGAGAATAATAGGGAGAGAGTCAGGGAAGGCTGGGAGAGCCATCAGACCACAATATAAGTCTTACCCCAGTTGCAGGAGAGAGGGGAGAAAGGTTGGGTCGAAGCATTCTAGACTGTCATGCAGGCTAAGGAAGGGTTGGCAAGGGCCTCAGGGAGTCCTCCAGCCGAAGTCAGCTGTCTGAGCATCCTGTGTTTTGCCAGGATTTAATATTCCTAACGCACTTGATCGTTGGCCGGGAGCAGCCTGATGGGAGTGTGGTCTTAGTGCAAACATGGGAGTGGATTTCTGAGGCAGCAGCTGGGGCCCTTGACTGATCAAACTCCCTATAGCTGGGGGACTGGGAGATTCACGTGGCTGCCTGTAGAGGATGCCTGGGGCAGCGAGAAAATTCAACACCATACACGGGAAAGAAGAAGCCTGAAGTCTCAGAGGCGCCCCTTATTAGGCATTTTTTAAAAAGTTATTTATTTGACATTATTTATTCATATGACTATATGCTGGGGATATCTATAGTAACAGACACATCCCTCAAGGAGCTCATAGTCTAGTGGGGCTAGACTAGAAATCGGGGGGCTGCAGCCCGATATGTACTGTGATGACGGTATGAACACAGAACGCTGGGAGCACAGCCTGGTGATGATGCTGGTGGTGACAGCGTCACTAGATTCCTGCAGGAGCTCGAGCTGGGTTGTAAGGACAAACTGCAAGTCTTTGGGTAGAGGTGGGGGAAAGGATTCCGCTAAAATTCAAAGACACATGGTATAGGGGATGAGACTTAATTTTCATGTGAAAAACATAATTGGATTGTTTGACCCCAATGTGTGGAAACTGTGGGCAGACAAATTTGGAATCAAAATAAACACGAACTTTCTGATGGATGGAGCTTTGCAAAGGCGGGAACGGGTGCATTTCCAGTGCTATTCAGATCTAGCTGGGCAAGCTGTTAGTAGGGGTGGAATCGAGTCAGGGAAGGTTGGTTGTAATTCTCAAGGTGATTGTTAGAGTCCATCTTATCCTTGAGATTCTGTGGTTCAAAGGACCCCTTTCTGCCCTACAGTACCTGGAAGGCAGCCACTGGGGTAACCCTCTGCACCCTCTCAGCCTCAAGCTGTGAACTGGTCTGCAATTGCCTCTTGGCCAGGGATGGGAACAGGGGGCCCTATTTCTTATAAGAACATACAACATAAGCCAGGAGTCCCAGGCAGTGACTTTCTCTGGCTGATCAGGGGAGAGATTTCCACCAGCACTCTTCTGATTGGCCTCTCCCAAGAAGGAAGCCAGGCCATGAATATGCGCGATGCACTGTAATTACCGCAAAGGCTTCTCAAAAACTCTATCCTTCCTGGAGAAGCCCTCCCTAGAGGCTTGACAAGTATCTGAGAGAAAACAGCCTGCTAATTAGCAAAGAAGTTAGATTACATATATTCCTGACAATATCAATTTTTAATAGAATTGGATATTAGGTGTTTAAATCTGATAGCAGAACCTACAATCAAAAAGGTGTTCGTTTTCAGAAGAGAAGTCAGAGCAGTGACAGCTGCACAGGCTGTTCATAAGACGTTACTTACTGGTAATTCTGAAAACTGAGTGTCATGGATAAAGCATTAGCCACATGCTAGCTGTGGGGTCCTGGGAAAATGTCAGTCTTTCTGGATCTAATTTTCCTTATCTGTAAAAGGAGGCTTCAAAACCTATCTGTACCTGTTAGAGTTCTCGGCTGAAAACAACAGACACAGACTTTGGCTGATGGATGCAGAAAAGCAGTGTATTAGAGGATGTAGGGAGCTCCTAGAATCAATGGGGAAAGTGGCAGAAACCAGGAAGGGCCACGAAGCAGAGATTCCAGCCCAGGTCATAGCCGGGAGCCCTCTGGTGAGGATGCCCATGTCGCTCCTGCATTCACTCACTGCTGCCCCTGAATGACTGTCAACTGTCTCTTGTGTCTGTGAGTCACTCCTCACAGATTCAAAGGCCCAGGAAGGAGCATGTGATCGCTGCATCTGGACCCTATGCTAGGCCCAAGCCGGTGAAGGAAGGAAGAAAGAATGTCCGCTCTTTCGGCTTCTATGGTGTCTCCCAAAAGTCCCAGAGAATCCCCTCAACAGGAAGGTTTTTGGACGCTGGGTGGTCAAATACAAAACAAAACAAATGGGCAGTGGCCACTATATTACCTGTCCATAATTTGTGAAGCTGATGACTGTATATTAAGCTATCTCATACACACTAACGTGCACTGCAGTTGTCGGGAGTTACTGAGGTAATTATCATCCTTCCATATATGGTTTTTCCTCCCAGGTACAGCTTGATATTTCTTGCGCCTCCATTTCTTTGCTCTAATTCACGTTTCCCAGGAAGTCCTCCCAGATTGGCCATCTCAGCTTCTAGCTCTCCCTGGACTTCTTCAGTGCTCTGGCCTTCCCCTGTTAGATTTGTAGTGTTGTTGCATTTGAACTTTTGGAGGAATCAGTGAAGTGGTTTTCACACTGGGTTCCACGGAGCACTAGGGTTTAGCTTAGGCAGGAGCTGTTGTGGGTGGGTAGAGGGGGAGACTGAAGGACAGTCTGCTGACCTCTTTGTAGCCAGTTGGGTTTCCCAGGAAGCCGACCCAGAGAGCTAGAGTTTAAAGTGGAGGATGTTTATTAAGGAGCAGCCTTGGGATGGATCCCTATGTTGGGGTGTGGGAAAGCAGGCGTGGGCAGGGGGGGAAGCCGAGCTGTGATGCAGCCCAACAGTGGTGCCAGTCAACTGCTCAGGGGTCTGGAGCTCGAATGGTCCTTCATAGTTGGCCTGAGTTGGGCCAAGATGTCTGGGCCATCATTGAATGTGGGCTGCCCGGGGAAGGGAGTGTGATCTTGCTTGAGGGACCTCTCTGCAGCTGAGGCCATCCCTGAAGCTGCAGCTGAAGGCTGTCTGTTATCCTCAGCCCCAGCAGCTGTGGCATCAGGTTCTTCCTTAAAAGGATTCTGGGTGCCACATGGCAGTGTCCACCACAGGCCACCTCCCTGCTTCCTCATCCAGCTTCACCAAGAGAGAAGCAGCTTTGCTTTGACCTGTTTTATAGTTAGGGTTTCTACACAAAAGCCCCTTTGAAAGATAGATTCTATTGCTAAAAAATCTTAGGCTTCAGTTCTTGTCCAGCCCTCTTATTTTTTAGGGGAAGAAATGGACGCCCAGCTTCCCTGATTTCTAACATAGTGTCCTTTCTATTATACCAGGGCTGGCATCTCTTTATCTTTGTTTCCTTTCTTTATATATAACACCTGTAAGGACAGACTGACTGAATGTGGCGCTGTTGGTTTCCTAGTCATATTTATACTCTCTTTGTTTCTTCCTATAGCACCCCGGTTTGGTTTGTGCTCAGTGGCACGTGCTCAGTTAAAGAACCTCATTTCCCAGTCTAGTTTGCAGCAAGTGGTATCCATGTAACAAAGTTCTGGCTCATAAGAAGTAAGCTGAAGCCTTCTGGGAAAACGCTACTTCCTTAATATTGCTTATATTAAGTGCTTCCACCACTTCTTGCTGCTACCCGTTTGACTTTCTCCTGCTGCCTGAATACAGACACGATGGATGGAGATTCAGCAGCTATTCTGAGAGAATAAGGACAAAGTTCATATCCTAAGAATGGCAGAGCAGAAAGCTAGAAGTGCCTGAGTCTAGGTAGGCTTTGTGGAGCTCTCATCTGTTCCGCCTGGACTTAACGTTACTTGAGGAAAATAAAAAGCCCTATCTATTTAAGGTGCTGCTGTTTGGAATTTGGGTTGTCAAATCTAGTCTCAGATGGATAACACTGAGTTAAACGGAGAAAGCAAGATCTTGGACACAATGTGTTCAGATTAATATCTTCACTTGCCCTGGTTTCAGAGACATCAAAACCTCAGACCGGAAGAATCCGAGGCTTCCTGCCTGAAGACTTAGTGAAGGAAAAGGACATTGAACTGAGAACTTTAGAAAACTGGATTCCAAGAAAACTGGGTTCCAAGTCCATTTCTGCCATTCACTAGTTGTGTAATTTGGACAAGTTGGGTAGCTTCACAGGGGCTCAGCTTCCCTTAATTATAAAGACAGAGAGTAGAAGTAGATCTCAAAGTTTCCTTCTCTTGTTCTAAGCCACTGTTTCTCTCAACCCGTGACTGAGTCTACACTGGAAGTGGATCTGTGTAGAGGCACATTTTGGGGCAGTAGTTACAGGTTGGGATGTTGTGGGGGGCACACGTATGAGAAATAGCTTTGCTTTTAAAGGCTCTTTCTTGCTACGTATAATCCAGTTTACTAAGGATTTTCTTCATACAAAAGTCTTTGTATTTTTTTGTGGGTTGATTATTGGCTTAATTAGTGTAATTAAGCAGAATTACAAAATTAGTGCAGATCTCTGTAATTAGGTACCAATAACGTGTAATTAAGTAACTACATCTTGTAATTATAGACTTGAAAATGCAGTGCCACTTTAGAGTCTTTGTTCTATTTTGTCAAAAAGTTGTTCTAAATCTACACACAGAACATTTAAGACATTCATTTTACCCCATAGTTGAATGGGTGTTTTTTTATTCTTGTAAATTATTAACAACACCGTTTTTTCCTATTAGATAAAAATAACATTGTATTTTATTTTCCAATCAAACATCTTTTTTTGTGGAGGGTCACAGAGTTAAAATAAATTTCCTTCACATTTTAAGAAAAAGTAGTTGTGACTCAAAAATCAAGTTGAGGGTCTGAGAAATGAAAGGAGAGAAATGCTGGTTTCAATTTAGAGCATATAAAATCGAAGCTGGCAGGCTTGAGAAGAGTGATTTGAATTCTAGAAAAGGAAACCCAGAATAGCGCTACATGAATCACACTGAAGTCACATCATTAGTTGTTGGAAGTAGAGTTTGGCTAATTTTCCAGGTATTTTATATACATTTTATTTGCATCATATTTTAGATGCATAATATTTTATCATTTTGCATTTTAGATGATGCATAATATTTTTATCATTTGACAAATTTATTACAAGGGTTCCAAGATGATGGAAATGCTCCAGATTTGTGACATCCCTAGTCTTTTCAAATAGATTTGCAAGAATGGTCCTCCAGAGAGAGCACCCCGAAAGCTTCAAAGGGAATCTTCTGCTCCTGTTCTGTTCTAAAGAATAGCATGTCCTATTGCTGTGTGAATGGGTTAGGAGCTGGGTGTAGTCGCCGTGTTGGTGGAGTAGAAAACCATAAATAGTGACTCACATTCGAGGCTGAAGCAAAATGATATGGCCTCTAATGCTCCCCTTCCATAGAACTTGGGGGTTGTGACTTCCTTAGAACTTAGAACCCCTAAGAGGTAGATGAGACGCCCTAGGCTGGGGGTTAGTGTATACTTAATTTGGGTGCAAGTTCTCCCTTTGACTAGTCTTGTGATTTTTCTGTTTCCTCACCTGGGATATGTACCTAAAAAGTGGTTCTTTTAGTTTATCTAGTTGTCAGGGTCAAATGGACAAAGGGTATGGAAAAGACCAAAGACAGTTGTAAAGCATATCTTTGTGTTAGATTTTATTTCCTATTATTATTTGGGGATATGGGAGATTTGGGGGATGCCCTTCCATTTTCTTCGTGTAGGTCACTACTCACTCCTCTTATTTATACAGATGTAGCTTTTTAATGAAACACCCTCATTTTTCAGATGAAACTGAGGCCCAGAGAAGTCAAGTGGTTTGTGTAAAGTTCAAAGTTGTCTAGCAACGGAGCCATTTTTAGAATGCAATGTTTTTTGACTTCCCATCAAGTGCCCTTTCCAATCACTCTTATTACTTATGGCTAGTGTTGTCCTCGGGGACTGATGGGAGTTGGGGAACCATCTATCCTCGTGGATATATCTCTAGGAGTAAAGCAGACCCTTCTTATGTTGACATTTTCCTGGAGGAGATCTGGATGTCGATGCTTCTCAGTATACATCTGAGACTAGATTTGACAACCCAAATTCCAAACAGCCCTTTTCCTGAAAGATAGGAGGAGGCAAGAATTGCATTTGTTGAACTAAGATGACGCTTTCTCGGGTGAATTATGAAAACTTGGGATGAAGAGGAAAAGCATAGGGTGAACTGGCTCTGCCTTATGCAGTGTGTGGGGCGATAGTCTGGGGACTCGAGATGAGAATAGAGGGGGTGAAGTTGTTAGGGCAGTGGAGGAGATGCTGGGTGTCAAGGAGCTTTTTATTGTATAACGGAAGGAGTTTCGTGGCTTTGGGTAGAGCAGGTTGGTGGTAGATCCAGAGCCATGGTGTATAAATACTCTAGTTATTACGTTCTTGTAACACAAGTTGAAATACGCTTTTTTATGTCTCCACTGGTTACCATTTGCTGACTCTTAACTGAGATGTTTGTCGATCTGCTTCAGGACTTTCTCTTACAATTGGTGGAAAGAGTGCTCTTCCCTTAGGATTGGATAAAAGGATTCATTTTGAACGACTGAACCCACTCTGTGGAATGGATGTACAATTTACAGAGGACTTAAATATAGCTTATAGGCAGAACTACAACCATAGTATAGTATGATTTTTATTACCTCATCTCTCCTTACTAAGAAATGGAAAAAATTTGAGACATTTCTAGTTTCTATTCAGCTTCTCTTCTTTCAACACTTTAATTTTTAATTTCTTGTCTATGTTTCCCTGCACTTTGCATTCCATACTAAACTGCCTTAGAAAGTTTTTTTAATTGAATGGTGAACTGTAGTATCAATGAAGGAGACTATTCAGTGTCTTTACATACATATTCAAGTTCAGACTGGATTTCTAAATGGACCACTTCTCTGAAGGTCTAGTTACCTTAATTCCCATTCCTAATATCATGCTAAAACTTCGAATTCACACTTTAAACAATGCCTGCCACTTCTTTGGTATTGGGAAAGCCTATTGGGTTTTATATCTCTGCACAGGGCTGAACTACTCAGAATTGTTCTGTGGCAACAAGTTTACCAACCCTAAATTTTGTTGACCAGATGAGAACAATAGCTAGGAAGTTTAATCACCGTCTATAGACGTGCATCAAATTATATGAAATTCTTTTATCATCTGGTATTGATGAACAGGACATCATATATTTTGTCTACCCTGGATCAAGGGCATTGTATTTTCCGTTTAATTATTTTAAGCCCACTATGTTAGGTCAGAAACAGTGAAGGGTCTGAGATTTTATTGTACATGCAAGCTAACGAGTCATCCTGCCATTGCGTGTCCTCTGTGTATATGTGTGTGTACTAACAGAAGACCGAAGACCTCTGGGTCAGACACAAAGACAGTTCATTATGTACAGAAAAACCTGCAACTTCTTAGCTCTAGTTCTCCAAGCCCCAATCTGCACGTGGTGATACGGTGAGGGCCAGATAGTAACTGCGCATGTGGTAGGGTGCATTACAGGAGAGGAACTCCACAATAAGGAAGCTCTGATCTTATACAGGGCCTCTGGCAACTTGCCCATCCTTCACTTCCAAAAGAAAGAGACCTCTCTTTAGTCTCTTTAGATCTTTCTTTAGTAAACCAGTGTTTTTCAGGTTGGGAAGAAGTCTTTACCTCTACTACCCTGGAATGTCTCTGGAGAGGGGTCTTTAAACTTTCCCATATTGGCCAGGAAACAGATCCTTCCTCTGACGTGGAGGGATACACTGTCTCTAGTTTCCAAAGTTGTTTGCTAGTCGAACATTCTGGAAGAGATGGTTTGAGATGTGCATAAACATCAGACTCATGAAGAATTATCTCTCAACATATATGTAGACAACATCTTTCCCATAAATAAATTAAAAAACAAAAACACATAAACGTTTGAGGCTCCTCGTGAACTATAGGATAAAATCTAAACTTCTTAGCCTGGCATTCAAGGCCCTTCTCTCTCTGTCTGCCTTCTACAATTCCCCATCTCTAATCCTCTGCTTGGACGTAACTGACTTCTCAGTGCTGTCTTTTCCTTTCTGCATCTTCTTTCTCATGGCCTTCATTCTCGCTTTCCCCTGCTTTTGGAGTGCCTTCCCTCATCTCCTTTCTATTTTATTAATTCCTTCCCGTATTTCAAGAACTAGTTCATCAAGGGTGCATCACGCATCAGGCAGCCATTCTCTCCAGTTGTAGGGTAGGTACATCTTCCTATCTGAGCTAATACTAAAACCTGGCATTCATTGTATGCAAAAGCATACGTACAGTGTGACCTGATTTCCTTTCAAGGAGACGATCCCCCCCAGGGCTCAGCTATTTTAAGGTCGGGATGCAGTGGTGAGTAGAGTGGATCACACTACAGGTCTGTGGCCTGGTTAGCCTGGTACCTCAGTCCTTCACAGGCCCCTTAGATTAAAAGCAGGTTGCTGAGGAAGCCAAGGCTGCGGACTGTATTCTGATCCCCTAAACTCAGGATTAAAATGCGCCCCCAGCCTCTTCAGCTATGTCCCACGTCCAGCTCCAATCAGCCTTCTAGAGAAGGGCTTCTCAAAGCTTAACATGCATGAGAAATACCTGAGGAACCTTAGTTAGTAGGTCTGGGGAAAGACTTGAGATTTCGTATGTCTAAAAAGCTCCTGAGTTGTACTGATGCTGCTGGGCCACGGATCACACTTTAAGAGGAAAGGTTCTAGATAATTTTTAGTGATCAGGGTATGTGTGTACATGCATGTGAATCTCTGCAAATGCTGTTTACCTAGAAAAAGGATCCAGAAAAGGAACTGATGTTTCTGAGAATATTATATCAGAGGCAGGATTTTTTTTCTTTTCCATTTTACAGCTGAGAAAACTGAGATTAGAAAGGATAAATCTTTCTGATAATAAGCAAAAGAGCTAGAATCCATACTCATTCCTTCTCATTCCAAGTCCTCAGTCTGTCCACCACACTAAGGTCAAGGTATTTCAGGCCTGTGGACTGACACGTGGAAATAATACCCTAGGCAGCCCGCAGGCCCTGAATAACTATGCAGTGCTTTCAGTTGAGGTGTCCTGCGGAGCAGGCAGGCGGGGTATGTGGTCAGCTTGGATCCAGTTGACGAGAGCCCCTTGGAAGACAAGGTACCTTGTATACAGAAGCATGTTGGAAAGTTCACAGAGTTCTCTTCTTGCTCTGTAACTTTCTCTGAATTTTCCAGGCCATGGAAATCCTCTGTAATTTCCAAAACCTAATAGCTTTTATTTTATTATTTATTTATTGAAGTATAGTTGATTTACAATGTTGTGTTAATTACTGCTCTACAGCAAAGTGATTTGGTTATACAAATATATACATTCTCTTTTAATATATCTTCTTTTCCATTATGGTTTATCATAGGATATTGAATATAGCTCCCTGTGCTATACAGTAGGACCTTGTTGTTTATCCATTCTATATATAATAGCTTACATCTGCTAACCCCAACCTCCCACTCCATCTCTCCCCCAGCCCCCTCCCCCTGGCAACCACCAGTCTGTTCTCTATGTCCGCGATTCTGTTTCTGAGATAGGTTCATTTGTATCATATGTTAGATTCCACATATTAGCGATATCATATGGTATTTGTCCTTTTCTGACTTACTTCACTTAGTATGATAATCTCCAGTTGCATCCATGTTGCTGCAAATGGCATTATTTTGTTCTTTTTTATGACTGGGTAGTATTCTATCGTATATATGTACCCCATCTTCTTTCTGCATTCATCTGTCGATGGACATTTAGACATTTAGGTTGTTTCCATGCCTTGGCTATTGTGAATAGTGCTGCTATGAACATAGGGGTGCATGTATCTTTTTGAATTACAGTTTTGTCCAAATATATGCCCAGGAGCAGATTTGCTGGAGAACCTAATAGCTTTTAATGGTTTTTTCCAGTGTTTATTCATTGCTCTCCTGATTAAGGTATTTAGCTTTTAACCACGTGGTCTATACAGTGGGAAGTCAATACCAGGAAATAGCCTCATGGGGCTGGGCAGAGGTGCTGCCCCTCCCCTGGCCTCCTTCTCCTCCCCTCCCTGCCCCAGCCCTACCTTCTCCTGACCACACCTGTGGTCTCTGTGCGGTCTTGGGGGTAGAGACTGGCCAGTGAGCCATGGGCAGGGTTGTTTCAACCCTCATCTTTTGGTACTCCCTTCACTAGCAGGGGCTCCCTGAAAGTGCAGGACTCCTGGACCATCAGTCCCAGGAAGGCCCAGCAAAAGCAAGTGAGCTCAGTGACTCTCAGACTTAGCAACGTGTCACAGTCACTTGGGGAACTGAAAAAAAATACTGATTCCCAGCCTCACTCGGCTCTAGTGATTCTGAGTCTCTGTAGATGGGGATCCCATACTCTGTCTTCTTAGAAGAGCTACCTGGGTGGTACTGAAACAGCTGGTTCTTTGACCAGCCTTCAGGACTCTTGTGTGTAGGAGGGAAAAGACCCTCACACCAGGTTGGCAGTCAGGGTTGATTCCTATCACCACTTATTCCTGGGCCCTCAGGCAGGGTCATTTTCCCCTGTCCTAGGTCTCTGTTTTCACATGTATAAAATGAGGGATCAGGTTAGGTAATTTATTTGACTGCTTATGGTTTTAAGTTTCAAAGACTCCACTGGGGTTGCTGTGGCCCTAGAGAAAGCTCAGAGTGGCCTCAGGGTTGCAGTCACCAAAGGTCCCCCGAAGTGTGGCTCCCTGTTTAGTCTTGCTTGTTCCCCTCTTCAGGCCTAAGACGGAGTTCTTCCCCTCCAGGGCGCCGTAGGACGAGCCACTGCCGGGGTTTATACTACTTCCAGGGCTCACCTCCTTCCCCACGAGTCATGTGGAGACACTAGATACTACCATTTGGGGGTTAGTAATATTTTAACTGGTTTAATTCGATTTTGCCTAAACTTAATCAGCACTACGACATGTCTAGCCCTCTGCGAGAGTTTATGAGCTACAGTTCCTATAGACGAGTTGGCTTTCCATCTGGCTGCAGCAACATGATGTCAATATGCTGAACTCAATAGGGATTTCAGGTGGGATAGTAGGTGTTCAGGGCTGGGAAGCTGGGAAGGCTTCATGGAGAAGCTGGTGCAGTTTTAACTGAGATTCTAGGCACAGGCAGAAGTCCCAGATGGGCAGAGATAGAAGAAGGAGGAGGCTAACGTAAGAAGACAGATCATCCTGGACACACATCCTGGGCCATTTCTAGAACAGGCAGGAGACTAACTGGAAGGAACATACTGGGGAGTGTAAGATGAGGCCAGGGTGATAAACTGACACACTGAAGGGTTCAGACCCTGTCCTGTGGCAACAGGGAGTCATGGTAGACTCTTGTTGAGGTAGGGATGTGATAAAAGCATTGTTCTGGGAAGACAGTTTGGGTAAGAGTATACCGAATAGTCTAGAGAAGAGAGAGAGCTATTGTAGTTAATACAATACAAGTCAGGGAGTTAATCCGTGGCTCTGGCTGGTGTCCTGAGAGCCCAGTTCTGGGGCTGCCTTGGCTCTTCGGCCTGATGAAAACCCTTCACCTCGGGTTGGATTCCTCTGGTGCAGTATGACCTCAGTCAATTGAGTACGCATCCACCCAAACACTTCTCTGTCTGCAGCATTCAGTTAGGTTCTCTAGAGGATATGACGCTAATCAGGACAGCGACCCTCCTTTCAAGATTGTAATCTAGTAAATAGGTGTGTTCCTGACTTCTGTGACCTGGCCCCATGCCAGTAAGGTTCAGGAACTGTCTGTCATGCATCTGTTCCCGTATCCATTCTCTGAGCACCTTATTGTGCACTAGGAGCTATCAAAGGCAATAATGAGAATTCAACTCACTAACTCTCATGAACCTCGGAGTTTATGTGGAGAAACCTGTGGACTTGGGCTGACAAAATTAACAGTCGCCTGCTGAATGATGAGATCTCCACCCTTAATGAAATAGAAGCCAAAGAAGGAAGAGACGGTGGTGACGAGAGAGGCCGGAGAAGCCTTTGTTACTGAGCAAAAGGGCTCGTGTGCCCCTGGGACAGAAAGCCAAACTCTGATGGCGGGTGTTTGCAGCAAAGCGAGGGTTTATTGCTGGGTGCCAAGCAAGGGAGTGGGAGACAAGTCTTGGATCCACTCCGAACTGGTCTTTGAGTGACGGGTTTTTATAAAGGGGAAGAACTAAGAAGTTGGGATTAATCATCTTCTTGTAACATTTCTTAGTCATAGTTTTGGGAGGCCGAACGCCTACAGTTTACAAGTCTCTGGTCTGGTGGCCCATGATCTAGGGGGTCTGGTAGCTCACCTTGCCCTGGAGAAACAACCTGAGTCTTTATGTTAACATACAGACATAATGTTATTGACCACAGCAATTTTAGTCCTCTGACTCTGTTTGATTATTGTTCAGTTAGCACAGGATTGAGGTCAGAGGCAACAAGAAAGGGGATAACATTTTGGATAGAGAGGTGAATCATAAACTCGGCAGGGGAACTCGGTTTTAGGAGCACTCGGTTTCACCTTCTTGGAGGAGCTGAGACTTCATCTAGCAATGAGAGAGGATGTGCTCAGAACAGCACAGTTCACCTGCAACATGACGCAAGCCAGAAATGTCATTTTAAGTTTTCGAGTAGCCACATTAAAAAACTAAAAAGAAATAGGCGAAGTTCATTTTGATATGTTTTATTTAACCTAATACAACCGAAGTATCAATATTGTTATTTCAACATGTAAGCAATATAGAAATTATTAATGAGGTATTTTACCGTCTTTTTTTTTTTTTGTACTGAATCTTTGATGATTTTAGAGGTGTATTTTACACATACAGCTCATCTCGCTTTGGACTAGCCACATTTCAAGTGCTCAATAGCAACATGTAATGGACATCACGGGAGGGTGGGTAGACAAGCAATTCCACATAGCTGTATTAACCCTAAATATATGGGTCTCAGTGCAGCTGTCACGGGAGGGAAAAGCCCTGGGCCCAAGGAAGCAGACACACTATGGGAAAATGAGGAATAAAAATAAGTTAAGTTCCAGGGACTTAAAAGACTTGGCACAGGGAGGTACCCATGTTTTCTGACACAACAAATTGTAAATGGCTCTGGGAGAAAAGAGGCCCTGAATAGGAGCTGCATTTCCAGAGAAATGAGAGTCCTTAAAGCTGTCTGAATAGAAAATAAGGTTATCATTATTCCTTATCATTAGAAGAGAGAAGAATATTAAAAGGACTCAGTTCAGCTTGAATAAAAAAGATAAATTTCAAGGAAACTGGCGTACAGTTTATCCATGGCTGGATTTGCTGTAATAAAGTCAGCCAGGGAATAAGCCCGGTGATTTACAGGGACCTTGCTTCTGTAAAATTTACAAACTGCTGTGATAAAATGTCACCTTTTATGATGCATTCCACCCGGGCTGCATATATAAAAGGCACTACAATGGAAAGAGTTGCAAAAACAAAGCGGTGGCCTGGCTCCCCAGCTGCCTTTGTCTGCTTTTCCAGCAGAACTGGGGATTTATGGAAAGATGACCCAGCCACTCGCCTTTTACAGTTGTGGTCTGCAAACTGCCAGTGAAATGGCATCATTTCCTTTGGTTTTATTTTGCCTCCTCAGGGACTGCTTTCAATAATTTCGACTAGGAAAGCTTGGGGTGGGGTGCAAAAGGCTGGGATGAGAGAGACAAGACCCCTGATTCCAAGGGTTTCCAATCCAGTGGGGAAAGCAAGCATGCCCCCGAGTGATTTAACACAAATGTTGCAGGTAGGAACGTTTAATACAATCCATGTCATAATCCTTTACTTTTCTAGATCAAAATTTATCTGCTCTGAGTCTCCATCTGCCTGTTTGGTGGGAAATTAAATCCCAGTCATTCCTGGGGTTCCTTCCCTACTCTATGAGGTCATAGATGAATCCTGGGCTTTCACAGTACCCCAAGCCCAGGAGAGCCAGGTCCTCGGGCCATGATTTGTCCATCTTCACATTTGTCCTTTTGCCTTCACAGTGGCCCTGTTGAGAATGATCCTGTCCGTCTGCCTCTCAGTCCTCGTGTTCTGGGGGAGTCACAGGGATAGCCCTCTGGTACCTCCCCCAGTGACCGCAGCCATCCACCCAACAGCCCCAAACAGATCTCCTGTCCCCACCCACCCAGGGCACTGCCTCTCAGTGAGGCCACTGGCATCTCGCCTTAACACCAGTCTCAAAGGAAACTTCACTCTCCTCAAGTCGGTGGCTTCTCTCTCCCCTCTCAGCACTCAAATCCATGTCCCCTTTTCAGCAACCCCAGCTCTATGTTCCTCAGTGGGTCTGAAATATAAATTCTGTGTGTGTGTGTGTGTGTCTGTGCACATATGTGCATGTATGTGTGTAAAGATAAACTTGGATCTTGAAAAAAAAGCAATGTTGGCTCCTTTGTCCCGAGGTGGATGTAGGGAAATCAATGTTCACACCAGTTACTTAGTTTCTCTTCTGATAATTTTTTTGGCTCTACTAGGTAGACAAGGATCTGTGCTATAACGAGGCTAGAAGCAAAGTGCCTGGGGATGTCAAGGGTGAGAGAGAGGACTTTGAACATGGAGGAGCCAGGGGAGGCTCCAGGGAAGAGGTGAGGTCTGATCAGGCTGTGAAGGACAAGAGAAGCTTGCTGTGTAGGCAAGGTCAGTTCAGGCGAGGTTAATTCAGGCCTGAGTTGGGCCTGCAGTGGGGGGATGGGCCAGGAAAGAACCTTCCCTTTGTGTGTGGGTGAGGTGGGAGGCTGTGGAGGAGGAGGAAGTGGGGCTACAGGGTTTGGATACGAGGAAGAGGGGTGGTGGCTGCTGTGTGGGCTGCTAAGCAATGTGAAATGTACTGTCATGTGGCTGTATCAAGTACTTAAGCTCCTCCTTGGCAGTTCTCAAGTAGTAGATGTAATTTAGCTTATGAAACTGGATACGTGGTATGTGGGTGGCACTGAAAACAAAAATACATTCCTGAGACGCTGCCACAAAAATGTTTGTCCATCAGATACCAGGAAAAAATCCGGGCTGTCATAGCCAGACAGGTACTTGGATAACTTTATCCAAAGTGTGCTCCTTGACATTAACTTACCCGATACCTAACTCTCCATTGCACCGAGGGCCTGGGGCAGTGTGCAGCACTGAGGTCCCTCCCAATACCCTAATCCCTACCCACTCCCCTCGCCCCTCTTTCTCTGTTGTGCAGGTACTGATGTCCGGCTCCTGCCTGTTAGACCTGGCAATCCTGGAAGGAGGAGGGCCAGTCTCTCAGGAGACAGAGTCCAACAGAGGCTCCTGGGGTTGCATTGGCCAGGGAGGCTGGCAGCTGGAGACAGGCTTTCAGGAAGGAGAACCCCAGGATACGGTAGTGGGAAAACCACTATTATAGTCAGTAGCAAGTTGGGAACAGACAACAAAACAAGCAAGCAATCCATTTAGAGGCAAGGAGAATTGAGAGTAAATCAGTTCAGGAATGGGATCAGGTCAGTGGTTCAGAACCCAGGCTTAATCAGCAGCAGAATACTGAATTCCTTGGTTACGTACTGCTTGGTATGTGTGATGCTGGGTGGCCGTGGGGATTTGCAGGGACTGTAGACCTAGTTTGCTAAAGAGGGAATGAAGCTGGTTGCTTTGAACTTCCACTTCCCCTGAGATCTGAGCCCTCTTAGCTGGAAAAGGGAAACATCAGCTTCCTTGTTCCACTCTCCCTTGGTTAGAAGGTGCCAGGGGGTCTGGTAAGAGAGTAGCCTGGACGGCTGGATAAGGTCCCAAATCCAAACTGTTGGGCAGCCCTTCTGTGTCTTGGTTCTCTGCATCCTCAGTCATCAGGCTTCGGGAACTGTCCATTAAGGATCTGTCACTTGCAAAAGATGTATCTCCCAAATTAAGAGTTTAACTAGATTTTATTCTGGGAATTGAGCAAGAATTGGCAATAATTTAGCTTATAAAACTGTAGTTTAATGAAAGTATAGGACAGTAGGCCTGGAAGAGGCTTTTTACTATCATAAGATGAGAGTTTCTATGGGTGTTCTGACAGATTTACTGTTGTTTAAACTTAATAAACGATTTCTGTTTTAGCGTTGTTACTGTTCCCGTGGTTATAGGACACTCTATATTGTTTTATTATCTTATCCCTCCCCCTCGGTTTTTATGGTGGCATTTTTCTCTTTGCTTAGCTTGTAAATATACACATTTCTTCTGATCCTCCCAACTCTTCCAGGCACATGTAGAAATACCAGGTTGTCAGTACATGGGGTGGAATTTGCCCCATCCCATCCTTCCTTTCTTCCTTCTGGCTCATAAGGGCAGATTCTTCTTGAAGTCAGTACCCTCCTCCCAAATTGTTTTCATTTCTTCCCTCAAGCCATCCAAATAAAAATAACAGTTATAAGGTCTTATGCTTATAAAGCATTTTTAGCTTTAAAATATGTTGTCTGGTGTGACCTTTATGATTGTCTGTGTGGTGGGCCATATGGAGGATGGGGATGTGTTACTGTCTCCATTTTACATTGGGAAATGCAGTTCTCAGAGGATAAATAGGATGCTGAGGATTGCTTAGCAAGTCAGTGGTAGAGGCTGGACCAGAGCTCAGGTTTCCTGGCCGGTGGTCAAGGCACTTCCCAGATTGGAAGGGCTGGGTGGAGGCAGAAGGACCAGTCATCAAAGTGGTAGCCTGTTGGCCATGGAATACTCCATCGCTGTTCCATTACCCACTCAACAGATTATACAGAGCCTTAGCCTCTCTTCTCTTCTCTTCTTATTCCCCACGAGAGAAATCGCTGCCAGGAAGGAAAAGCAAATGTAAATCTATATCCTTCACTGTCACTGGACAGAGCCCATCAACATTAGGTGGACAACAAGGTGGTCAGCATTATGTAGGGGAGTTAGGACCGGCTGGAAGGGAAACCAGATCAAGTAGGAAAGGAATGGAAGAGAACCAATACCTGTGCCTGGTACCTCGTCTCAGTTAATTCTTTTAACAACCCTGCAACGTAGGTGAGTCCCAACTTCAAAAGACAAATCTGGACAAAAAGAGTCAGGGACAAAAATGGGGGTCAAGCACCCAAGCATGTGACAGCACTAGATTCAAATTTTCCTCTAAAACCCAGAGTCTTGGGCCCCTGTCCCCTTGTCCACCTTTTACCCGTTTTTCTTCCTCAGTACCCAGGAGCCCATGTCTCTCATCAGAGTCCCCATTCTCTCCCAGGACCAGGGGTTTAAAATTTGGTAACATCTGATCAGAGTCAAAATATTGTTAAGAGATAAAGGGCTAACAAACCTCAACCTTTTGTCTATATTTGAATTTTAAAGAAGATTAAGTAAACTATTGTTTTAGATAAACCTTTTTCTGGAGGATGATTTGGGATGGGAAAAGGTGAAATGACTGTTCCTGGAGCCTCTGGCAGCCAATCAGGATGAAGCTGCAGTCCTCATCCCTCAACATCCATCAGCTGCCGGCCCCTCAGATGTGATGGAAAGATCTTTTCCAGTTCTAACACTCTATGTTTCTGTGACTGAATTCACCTAAGTTGGCCTCAGTGTGGGCCTGGACCCTGTGCTCCGTTCAGGAAGGACACGCACCAAGCCTGTGCTTCTCATCTAGCTTTTTATTTGTTGGAGCTGGTCCCTTACCCAGTTCACCTCCTCCTTCCTGTGGATAGGCTCAATTACAGCCCTCGGGGAATTTCCTGCCCAAAGTCCTTAACCCAACCGAAGATCCAGAGTCTGGGGGAGAAGGGGGCTTCGGCTTGTCAGGGTTCACACTCTCTACTATGTCTCTTTATGTTTTCCCTCCCTCTTAAGTCTTTTAAGATTTCTGGGATTTGAGTTTCAGCATGATAGGGAGAGAGCGCTTTTCCTAGAGACATGGCATTCTCCTTGACCTGTAAAGATCCCGTTTACCTCTAGTTTACTGAGGCTTCGTACAGTGTAACTTTCTTTCCTCTCTTCTTTTCCTTTCCTTCCCTCCCATTCTTTTTTTAAATTCGTTCATAAGGTTTTTGCCGAACCCTATCAGAGGGAATGCTAAGCAGGATGGATCACGGGGGTCACCCTAGCAAACACTGTGATGTTCTTAGGGTCTGTGCCCTGCCTGGTTCAGAAGTGCCGGAACTGCTAACTTGGGGTCGAGCTTCGGGATTTCTTATATTCCAGGAGAGTATTTTTCCTATTATTAGTAGTATTCTTTTTTCTGCTCTATCAGCATGAGCCTTCCTAGCTCCAGGTGACTATCTGATTCACCACCAATATTTTAATTTCAGCCAATTCTGCTATTTCTCTGAGCTCCAAGTCAGCACCCCAAATCTCAGCATCGTAATTCTGAGAGGAGGTGTAGGTCATGGTCCCAGTCTCTGATACGGCTGGTTACAACCCACAGTCATTATTCTGTAAGCACAGAATTGAATTTGCACTAAAAACCAACAGCCAGGGCCCAGACAGCTTTTGGGCAATGATTGTGGATCCCTGACAATAAAGTGCTGCCGAAAATTGTTTGAGGAGGTGACAGACAGAGTCAACGTATCACTTTATGAAGTATTTACTGAGATATTAAGATACTTCGGGTCAGTGACTGTGCTTTACTCATCTTTCATTCCCAGTGCAGAGCTCAGCTCTGAGAATATAGAGGCGTGAATACTTTGAGTAGGATTAATGAATAAGTGAATGGATAAATCTGTGCATGGCACTGATTGTAGAGAGGCGAAATCAGAGGCTGGGAACGTTTTCAAAAGCCCTGTGACAGCAGCCTTTAAGGCCACCTCTGAATCATTCCTTTCACTAGGGACCTTGGGGATTGCAGGTGACTAAGACAGAACCTCGGAGGGCACTTCCCAGTGCATTTTTCTTGGTCCCAGTGACCTGTGTGAAGAGCCAGGCACGTAAGCAGTATGAACAGCCTGCATTGCTAAAGGGAATGAACTCCACTGGGGTCCAGTTGCTGTTTAAGCCTTAGTTGGGTGTGGGCCACAGTGACATCACTGACATCATCAGGGACATGACTCTGACCTCCAGGTTTCTCCTTATGACAACCTTGGGCACCTTTTATTTGCCACATACTCTCTACTCAGTACCATATTGTCACCTATAGGGTGGGGAGCAAGTTCAGTCCTTGGCAACCTAGTGGAATTGAAATGAGCAGTTTTGGGGTTTTTTAAAACAAGTTTTCTCATGCTTTCTCAGCTCTTCCTACTGGGAACTGGGGCAAAGCTTCTGAAACTCATTACCCTGGGATGGCAGGGACTGCATGCCAAGGGGACCCTAGGGTTGTAGCAGAAGACTTTGGAAAACAATGATACTTGTCCCCAGAGGGAGGAGGATGCTCCAGCGATGGGGTTTTTGTCTTGCTGAGTAGGCTGTGTCCCTTACATTAGAGCTTATAAACGTGCCCTGTATCTGGGCATGGGGCTCCTGGTACGGTGTGTGCCTCATCCTTCTTTCCAGGACCTAATGCCACCGTATAGGGTTTTGAGGCAACCCCAAAGCTTGGCCCTCTCCATGGCAAATTAGTTCCTGTCTTCTGACCTGTAACTCCAAAGAATGGGTCAGTGTTTCAGAGTATGGTGGAAAAGTTAGAAAACTGAGTCCTAGACTTGTCTCTGTCACTCTCTGGCCATGTAAGTTTGGGGTAAGTCAATTTCCATTCTGGGTCACAGTTTCTCCATCTGTAAATGGTATCATCACATCACTTAGGTCTTCCTCCTTGAGCTTTTATGAGGCTAGAACAAGATAATGAATGAGAAGGGATTGGAAGCAATATTTGTGCTATAGGAAGGAGTCATGTTGCATGTTGGCTGTTTCAGCATAGTTTGACTTGATCACATGGGCCTCTGGACACAGAGAGGTGCTTTTTAGTTTCCAGATATCAGGGATTGAGCCCAGTGGTAGGTAGGACCAGTGAGAAGCATCTTAAGCTTCCTTTGGAATAAAGAGTAAAGTCTGGATTTTTAATGGGCTACATTAGTTAGAGTAATACTGGTGGCTGTAAGAAATAAAACCCCAAAGTATCAGTAGCTTAAAACACACTAGAAGTTTGTTTCTCGCTCGTTAACAATCAAATGCGTGTCAAATGCATGTGTTTATTGTCAGTGGGTGGATTTTCTCCTTGCAGTGTTTGGAGACCCAGGTTTCTTCCATCTTGTGGCTTCGCCATCCCCTTAGGGCAGTGGTTCTCAAGCTTGGTTTCCCTTGCAGCTTTAAAAAGGATTCTTGGTTCCCACCCCAGAGATTCTGATTTAATTGGTTTCTGGTGTGGCTGTTACGTTGGGGTTTTTTTGTTTTTTTTTAAAGCCTCAGGTGATTCTAATGTGCAGTTGAGGTTGGGCACGCCCACACTTCGTGGCGTCCTCGCTCTCCGTGGCGTCCTCGCTCTCCGTGGCGTCCTCGCACTCCGTGGCGTCCTCTCCTTTCGACCATGAGAAGGAGAAAGAAACAGAGAAGAGGGTGCATTTACTTCTTAAAAACGTCAGCCCATGTTTGGTGGACATCGCTTCTGCTCACCACCCTGGCTGCAAGGTAGGCTGTGAGAGACGGCCCCAGGTCCGGCGCTGTTTCCCCATTTCCCAGCAATGGTTGTGTACTTTGGAAGGCGAGCGTTTTGGTCTGTTATTTATCTGTGTCCCCGGGGCCAACAAATTGACTTACCCAGATGCTAAGAGACCTAACCTGTGGCACAGAAGCTTCGAGCTGTAGTCAGTTCAAAGAGGCTTTCCTGAGGGTTGGCAGAGGAAGGGGTATCACCTAATTGTCTGGGGTTTGGTGGCTGTGGTCACCCACTTGTTTGTTTATATCCTGGGATTAGAGAATAGTTTCTTGTTGTGAAGAGCACAGAATTTGCAGGCAGGCAAACTTGGTTGAAATTCTCACTTACTGTTATTAAACTTGTGGTTTGGGGCATGTTAATCAACATCTGTAAACTTCACTCTTCCCAAATGTAAAGTATATATAATTACATCTAAGTTGAAAGGTTTTATAATAATCACACACGAATGCCTACCTTGCCTTGAATAAGATAATGTCTGTTATGGTGCTAAGAATGACAGGCATAGGGCAGGGGTAGGGTCCTTGGAGGTCTTCTCTCCTCTCAGAAGGGAGGGATGGCGGGCTCCCTGCAGTGGCGGGGAACCAGGGAGTGAGGAGAGAGGCTGAGTTTCACTGCTAGGCTGGGAAGCAGCCTCAGGACCACACTTGCCCGGTTAGGTTGGAATAATGGGACTGGCTTCCCCCAACAGATGGGACCCCCCTGGATCAGGCTTCTCTGCTCAGTCCAGGGGCATCAGCCCCCTCTTTCCTTTACAGCTCCCCAGTCCCAGCTCCCCACCCCCCCAAGGAGGAGACTTAACTGCTAGGTCCTAAGCAGCTTGGGAGAAAGACGCCTACCCCGGAACAAGACTGTTGCAGCCGGGCTTGGGCTCATCAGAAGCCTGGCTGGAGGCTTCCTGCTGGGGTTGCTGCAGCTGCCGCCTGGGGCTGTTGATGAGGAAGATGGGGAGATAGCAGGACGCCTTCCTGTTAGTGCCTGTGAAGAGCCGGCCTGTGCAGATAACAGCCTGTCAGCTCATAGCCTGGAGTGTGACAAGACTGCCTTTGTGTGGCTCTAATTAGTTCTGTATGTGTCTGGTTGGCAGTGGCGGTGGGGAGGACAGTGGCTGCCGGAGGAGAGAGGCCTGGGCAGGACTGTGGAAACTGACAAAGATGCTTTTGGGGGGCTTTCCCTCTCCCGTCTTCACGACTCTTTCCTTTTCAGCTACTCAGCCCCTTTGGTTTCTACCACAACCCCTTTCTCCATGGGTTGACGTGGATGAGGTGGGGCTGAGGTTACTCCTGGTTATTTGAGGTGATTATCTCCTAGGATCCCAAGACAGGAAAGGTGAAGCAGCTTCTGCTGGGGGGTAGGGGGGCGCACTGCCTGACATCTCATGCTAATGGGTCTGCCACACTCCGGGAAGACGGCAGCAGGACTACAACATCATCAGTACCCCTGGGGAACCGCCCCCCCCCCCCCACCGCTCACCTTATAGTTTCTCTTTTGGGGTCCTTTAAGACCTTATCTTTTTGTTTCTCCTGGTATGCAAGTCTGCAGATAAAGCTTCTGTGGTCCTTCGTACAAATTGCTGAAAATGACATCAAGCACCTAGTGTGTGCAATGCACTGTGCTTGACACAGTTTCTAGTGATGGTTCAAGCTTCACAGCAGACATTCAGGGTGTCTATTTTTATCCCATTTTTACTGATGAGAAGAGGGTCCTGGAGAAGCTAAGGAATGTGTCAAGTGTCATACATCTTGTTAAGAGGTGCTGGACTGTCTGTTTTCAAAGCTGCCTCCTCTGTGCTCTGGTCCCCAGCTGGTTTTCTAAAGCACCTTTGTAGATGAACAGTGCATTATATAATAAGAGAAGGCATGCTGTTTTATGAGGCAGAATTTTATAATCCCGAATCCAAACATATCATTCTCTATCCTCTTAAAAAAAATTATTATCTGGAGTTAGAAAATTAAACCCTAAGATCCCAACGTGCCTCCTGCATCTCCTTGGCCTAAGATTGCTCTTCCCAGATGACACCCCATTATTTTGGTACAATATTCAGCAAGCCCGCTCCTATTTCCTCTTATACTCTGGCCAACCAGTACTAAGCAGTTTCAGTTTGTTTCTTAAACTGTGTTCTCAGCCAGTGTCTAAGATGGGGCTCAACCAATATGATGGGATATGGTGAGTGTGTGAGCCGTCTGGGACAGAAGGATCAGAAGTTCTGGAGGGCGTGTGTATATTTTAAAAAGCATATTCAATGTTGTAATTACTTTGATTTGTTTTAGTCATAATACTTGTGACAATGTTAAATAATAGTCGTAAGTTAATCCTGAGAAATATAAAAATTTACAATAATGTGTGAATATTGAACATAAAATGACCTTTCTCCAAATATTTTAATTCTAACATTAATTCTAATGTGGCTGTGACAAAGGAATGATGAAATGTCTACAATGAGGCAGGCCAGTGAGAGAGATGAGCGGGAGAAGTTATAGGAGCCAGAGAGTTTCTGGGACTCACCCCCAAGTCATCCCCCGCAGAGCCCAAGGACGGGTTTGAGTAGCTTGGGGAGATTAGAGTCCTCAGTCCCCCTGTTGACTCTCCAGGTGGTAACTGTCTCCATGAATGCTCTTTAGAAAACTTCCATCAGGTGGTGAGTTTGTGGTGGGGATGCGGGGATAATGAAGGGCAGGAGAACTTGTTTGGAATGGAGGGCGAACCCATTGGAATGGAGAGAAAACCCGCTGGACCATTTTGTTCTAATTGTCAGGGAGGGCATGGTTGCAGGTATACTCACAATGTGTTGACTTGTGATCAGTGTGTAGAGGAAGCAGGACTTGTGTGGGAAAGAGAACACCACATCACCCACATTCAGATGTGACTCATTGAGGAGCTCTTTCTCGGCCCCTGGAGGACTGTTCTGAAAAGCTCCATGGCTCCTATGCTCATCCTCAGGAAATACAGTCCAGTGGACTCGATCGGTTACACTACTCAATCCAGGAATCAGAATATCCAGTCCAAAATACGTATTAAGTCTTGAACATAGGAGCTCTTCTCCTGCGTCACCCCCATGATTGCACCTGTCTCACTCTGGAAGTCCCCACGTAGGACTTGCCTTGTGCTTCTCCTGCCCACCCTGAGCCTCTGTTTGTTGCTGTTTTGATCTCCTAGGGACTGGTGTGAGAAGAGGGGAGGGCATAGCTAGTTTTCATTCGCTGGGTGGCTGCATTCCTCCCGGGACTGGAAAGTAGTTAAAGAAGCCTTTGAGTGTTGACTACTATTGGTAAGCTCTTTGGGGTTTCCCTGCTGGGTCCCCTTCCCTGCCCTGCTATTCCAGGTGTTCCCTTGGGGTTCCTTCCTCAGCTCCTGGACACTGTGTGCACTTTCAGCCTCTTTCAGCTGAGGTCTTCCCATCCTTCCAGGCCACTTCTCAGGGCCCACGATGACCCCATGCTGGTTTTCATCCGTGGGTGGCGCATGTGTGGCTCACAGGGAGATCTTCCAACATTCCTTGGGAGTACAGGTGCATCCTAAAGCAATGACCTCTCTCAGCTCCCACCAAGCAGTTGCTCTTTCTTGACTTTTACATTTCCTGGGCAGGAATAAGACCTCAGTCTACAGTCCCTGTGATCTTCCCGGACGTGAGTCAGGCACCTGTCTTCAGCATCTCCCAGCTGCAGAAATCGCACTTCAGAGCATCCAGTGGTTGCCTTGGGGCCCTTCTCTAGGTAAATTGTTAGAGGCAGCACATCCCTATCCCTGAACAGAGAAGGGCAGGGTGGGGAATCACAGCTCACAACCCCTCTCTCCAAGGAGATCTCAACCAACTTCTCTTAAAATCCTTCTCTAACCCAGTTTTGTATCCTTGATCTTGTTGTGGGGTCCACACATCATGGACTAGGTTCTCCTTAATTTTCTGTAAATTCTTACCCTATGCGTGTCTGCTTGGGAGGTCTGCTTACCAATTCCTTTGATATCCCGATATCTATGGCGTTTCTGTCAAAACTGCAGCAGAAAGAATGCTGTTCTAATATCCTTTGCGTGATCCATCTGAATCTGGCTGTCATTCTTCAAGTAGACGCTTTGCTGAGTGGAGATACAGGAGACTTGACAGCAGTTGATCTGAGGGTTCCCACTATACCAGTCACAAAGCAGTAGGGATTGGGGGTGGCATAGTACAGAAGGGCACAGGTGATCAGGGGAAATACATGGATGGAGGAAAGGGCACCTGATGTCCCCTGTGGTGATAGAATCCCTTGGCTAGGCTTTGACCCCATGTGAGAGCTGCCGTCTCCCAGGGGTGGGACTCTAACCCTTCGATCAGCATCAGCCCATGTCCCTAAGCCACAGGCACTTGGCAAGGGCACAGGGCTCCCCTAGGAGCAGGAGGGGGCTTTCTGGGATGCTAACACTTTGATTCACTGCAGAACCTCCAAAGCACATCCTCCATCATGGTCCTGACTTGGCCTTTTCTCAGCTCCTTGTGCATTTTATCACTGTGTCCTATTGACGACAGGTATAAAAATGGGCCAAATTTATGCAGCTCTTGGGGGCAGGGCCCAGGGATGAGTGCAGGTTGCCTGAGTCCTGGGGCTGGCAAATCCAAGGGCATGTCCCCATTGCCAAGAAATGCCTCTTGCATTGCAAGCAGTCCGCCTAGTAGAGAGCTCCACTCTGAGCGAGGACCTCAGTATAGAGCTCTGAGGAGGCACAAACTCCTTCAGAATCTCCATGCTTCGGTCTGTTGGCTCCTTGCAGTGGAAAGCAGCACCATGCAGGGTTTAGGAACCCTATTCCTGGGGTCAGGTGACCTTGGTTTGAATCTCTACCATTTAAATGTCAGATTGTATAATGTTGAGCAGGTTTTTCTCTGGGCCTTAGTATTCCCATCTGGGAAATGGGGGAGTAATAGCAACATGATTAATTGAGAAAAATCCTTGTAAATCACATGGCTCATAACTCTCTCTCTAACCATTACTCTTGTGAAATTACATTGTGGAAGCCCCAGAAAGACACTAGTTGGTACTCAGAAACAACTCCTTCTGAACTCGTTATGTTATTGGCCTCTTGTCTGTCCTCCTTTTTGCCCCCCTACATCTCCTTTCACTTTGGCACATAGAACTATTGCCAGATGAATTATTTGAAATGAAAACATTTTAACTTATTTGAACTCTCAAAAAATTAAAATGCCCTGTGTTTTATTCACCAAAACAAACCAACAAAACAGCAAAAACGCTTCTCATCACTGCCCCCCTACCCTCACCCAAAATACACACACAACACTCCACAGGCAACCCACGTAGTGGGAGAATCTTTCTTGGGGATAGACCCTTAAGTTGTCAATCAACCACAGAATTAATAATATCCACGCCCCCATGGTTTTAGCACAAGGGCATGCTGTTTCATTCCATCGGAGTGCAGGTTCTGTCTTTCTTGGAATTGCATTTCCCTAAAAGCAACCTGGATTAGTGAGCAAGGGGCAGTGAGAAGGAACCCCATTAAACTGGGCAATCCTGTTTAGGAACCATGTTTGATCCCCAGTTTTCTCTGCCCACATACCCCCAGCCCCATCTACCATCTTAATATTTGTAGTTGCAGTTTGCTGCTCCAGTAGAAAAAGCCAGAGTGTTCACAAATTGCCTCATGAAAGAAACTCCATTTAGAAAGTCTTATTCACTAAGGATTTATTAGCTCTTTACACTCTGGAAGCCTGGAGTTTTAATTATTCCAGAAATCCCTAAGTTTTAATTACTTAAATAGATGGTGGGGGTGGAGATAGGGCCGACATCTCTACAAATTCATTGTCCAAGAAGATGAACAGTAAAATGTGCAGGTAATGTAAGCTCTGTACGTGGCCAGAGGCAGGATGGAACAATAAAGAAAGGTCCCACTTGAAGAGTTAAGTGTCAGTAGGAGGCAACCTTGTCAAGGTGGTGTCAAGGGTCCAGATGAGTAACTGTGAGCTGAATGGTATAATGGTGAGAGCCAGGTGTTGAGAGGAGGATTGGTCAGGGTACAATGGGCTGGTCAGGGAAGGCTCCATGGAGAGCAGGATTTTAACTGGGCCTACAAGCATGAGTTTTATTTGGACAGGCAAAGAGGAAGGGGAAATGCTTCAACTTTCTATCTCCCTCCACCCTGCCCCCAAGGCTTAAGAACTGAGTAACTAATGCAGGTCTGAGGGAAAATAAAATTGGAAGTTATTTAGTACTGGAAGTACAATCCAGAGCAATTAGGCAAGAAAAAGCAATAACAAATTGGAAAGGAAGAAGTAAAATTGTCACTATTTGCAAATCATATATGTAGAAAACCCTAAAGACTCCATGAAAAACCTGTTAGAAGTCACGAACAAATTTAGTAAAATTTCAGGGTATAGAATTGTTGCACAAAAATCTGTTGCATTTCTATGCACTAATAATGAACTATCAGGGAAATTAAAACAATCCCATTTACAATTGCATCAGAAAGAATAAAATACCTGGGAATAGATTTAACCAAGGAAGTGAAAGACCTGTATGTTGTAAACTACAAGACATTAATTAAAGAAATTGAAGACACAAATAAATGGAAAAATATTCCATGTTCATAGATTGGAAGAATTAATAGTTAAAATGCCCATACCACCCAAAGCAATCTACAGATTCAATGCAATCCCTATCAAAATTCCAATGACATTTTTCACAGAAATAGAACAAACCTAAAATTTGTATGGAACCATAAAAGACCACGAATAGCCAAAGCAATCTTGAGAAAGAAGAACAAAGCTGGAGGCATCACACTGCCTGATTTTAAAGTATATTACAAAGCTATAGTAATTAACACAATAGGTATTGGCATGAAAACAGACACACAGATAAATGGAATAGAAGAGAGAGCCCAGAAATAAACCCACTCATATATGGGCAGTTTCTGACAAAGGATATACAGTGGGGAAATACACAATGGGGAAAAGGATATACAGCAGTATACAATGGGGAAAAGAGCAGTTCCTTCAGTAAATGGTGTTGGGAAAATTGGACAGCCACATGTGAATGAAACCAGACCATTATATTAGACCATGAACAAAAATTAACTCAAAATGGATTAAAGACTTGAATGTAAGACTGAAACCATTAAACTCCCAGAAGAAAACATAGTTGGTAAGCTCCTTGGCATAGGTACTGGTGATGATTTTTTGAATCTGACACCCTAAACAAAAGCAACAAAAGTAAAAATAAACAAGTGGGACTATGTGAAACTAAAAAGCTTCTGCACAGTAAAGGAGACCATCAACAAAATGAAAAGGCAACCTACTGAATTGGGGGAAATATTTGTAAATCACATATCTTTATAAGCCCCAAACCTAATTTTGTCCATTTACTTTGTCTACTTTATATTGTCTATTTTATCAGAAGATATTATATCACACTCTTTACTCAGAGGCTCTTGACTGAATACTGGAAATGAAAAAGAAGTTTATCAGTCCTTCCCACCATTCTAGTGCCGAAGCTAGGAGAAATGTCCCACAATCAGCCATGGTCACCACAAAGTGACAAGTTAAGTCCACATAGACCATCCCTATGTTTTCAGGAAGAGCTGAGGTAAAGGAATTCTGAAATAGTTACGTACAGTACAGTTTTGGAGAATCTATTTTCTAAAAAGTTGTAAGTTATGTATGTATTTTTTGTATTTAGACACCTGCAACTATGGCAGGTGTCTCCTGAATTTTTTTGGTGGGGGGTGTATTTCAACAACCTGAAAAACATCCACAAATGTGGAAGTGGGATCCAAAGACCTCTGAGGACCAAGGAGAGGAGCTGGTACAAAGCCTGTGACTATCACTCTGTAAGAGAGGCTGCAGGGGCACCTCCTGGCCAGAGTCTAGTTTAAGCTATGTGAAAATTAAGGTTTGCCGAGGCAAAGCAAGGAAGGGGAAGAATGGAGATGGAGGGAGGGAGGGCTGCTTGAAGCTGATGCTCTGAGAAGTTCCTGAAAAGAGGAAGAAGATAGAACAATTGGAAGCCGCTCAGTGTAGAAGCAAAGTCTTCCATCTTGATTACGATACCATAGAATAACCCATATCGAGATTAGGCTAAGATCAAGGAAATCAATATCAAGATTAGGGATATTAAGAAAAGCTTAAAAGATGTACTTTTTTTTTTTTTTCCCATTTAGGTCGAGGAAGAATGTTAGATTTCTCTAAAAGTTGGTCTCAATGGGATGAGAGAAATAGGTGAGGGAGATTAAAAGGTGCTAACTTCCAGTTACAAAATGAGTCTTGGGTATGCACAGTGTGGGGAATATAGTCAATAATAATGTAATATCTTTCTGTGGCAAAAAAAAAAAAAAAAGTTGGTCAGCAATGTATTGGCACGTAAAGGGGGAGTGTGAATGCCTGCTTCGGAAGGAGGGACCTCTCTCCTGGGGACTTACTGTGTTGGGTGCCGTCAGCCATTGTATCCTTTGATCATCACAGCTCTGGTGAGATATTCCATTTTATCTTTGTGGAAACTGAGGCTCAGAGAGATCAGGTAACTTCCTTGTAGTCATACAGCTGCTGAGTAGTTGAGGAAGGATTCAGACCCACTCCTTAGGCCATTGTAAATTCTACCACCGTTTATGTAGAAACCTTGTTTTTCAATAATGCTCATGTCAGAGGTTTTGTTCTACTTTCTGTGGGTCCTCTGCTGGGGACCTGAAGTAAAACCACCTGAGGACAGGCACTAGCTTGGTTTAATGTGAAGAATCAGCATCTGTGCCATCCAGTATTTAATAAAGGTTTTCCAAGGATAGGAGGATGAGCTGTGATAATTATATACAGTGCCTTGCACAGAAGAATTCAGTAACTGTTATCTATCATGACGATAATGATGGTAATGAAGATGATTAAACAGTCTCTGCCCAGAAGGATTTCCTCTGACAGACTATTGATTTCTGCAAAAGAATCGGCCTAATAGAATAGAGATTGTCATCTCCACGTCATTAATTATGAGGCATTTATCAAGTGGAGATGAGCAAACAGGTTCTGGAGCCCAGAGCTTAACCTCTTGTTCTACTGCCTCCCTGTGCTGCTCCAGGGCTGGACAGGGTACATTTTGTTTTGGTTTCTTGAGTCAGTGAGAAACATTAGAGGCTTCTCTCCTCTCAGAGCTAACTTGCTGAATGATCTTGCAGAGATTTTCCTTTAAGAATATTCCCAGCCACTTCTGCTGAGTGACAGGTGTCCTCTTAGCCAGTAATCCTCTGGCTCTCCTGTTGCATATCTGGCCCATCTTCCCTTGACCTTTATCCCCTCCATCCCCTTTGTGATGACAGAATACTCTGCATGGCGAAGATCCTCATCTTGGCCCGAGGGAAAGAGAGGGGACACCATCTTTTGGCCTTGACTTCCATACAAGAATACCAGATGGGGAATTAATTGCCAAATGAATTATACTAAAAATAATTGCTAGAGGACTTCAGAGGAGGAGCAGGTTTTATATCTGGGCTGGGGTGGTCAGGTAGACTTCTTGGAGAACATGGGTCCTGAACTGGTGGGGCCTGAGCTGGTCCTTCAGAGTTGACTGGTCCTTAAAGCTAGACTCCTTAGCATTGAATCTCAGCTCCACCACTTAGTACCTGTGTGACCTTGGTAGGTTGTTTTTTTTTTTTAAATCTTTCTGTGCCTCAGTTTCCTCATTTGTAAAATAGGGATAATAATGGTACCTGCCCCGTAAGATTGTTGTGAGGATTAAATGGGTTGGTAGATCTCAAGTGCTGGGAACAGTGCCTAGCGTCTAGGAAGAGTTCAATAAATATTTAGCTATTTTTACTGAAGACTGGGGGATTTGGATAGAGTGACGCCAGATCTCAGAGGCAGGAGAGAGAATTCAGGTCAAATTTATGTTCCCTTGCAGCCAGGGTAGGAGACCTGACTCATCCTGCTTCACTAGTGACACAGCTGAGGACAAAATGTTTATTGTTTGTCTTCCCCAAAGGCATAAGTGGCTCCTGGGGTGGCTGCAGTGTGGAAAACAGTTTTCTGAAGAGCTTAATTTGCTCTGTGGGAATATATTTGGGCCTGGGAAAATGCGGGCCCTGAGGGGGGACATTTTTGTTTCTTTTAGAAAACATGGCCTGCTGGGAATCCGGAAGACTTGCCTGCTCAACTTCACTAAAAGCCATGCCTGAGCCCAGCTGTTGGTTTACATATGGTTTATAGGGAAGACCTGGGTCTAACCTGGTCTTGCATCTGTTCTGAGGCAACATCTGGATTCTTTTCACTACTCAGTAGGCATTTATTGATTATCTTCAGTGTGCCACTGAAGTTTCTGCCTCTACGGAGCTGCCGATTTCCTAGGTGACAGACAAGTAAAGAGGCAGTTACATTGAAGTGTGACAAATGCTCTCATGGGGGAAGTGTAGGGTACCTGGGGAGCAAGTGGGAGGGGACAACCAATCTAGTCCAGGACAATGGAAGAAGGGACTTGCAAATTAAGCCCCAAAGGAGGAGGGGGAATTAGCCTAGAGCAGCAGGGCTGGCGGTGAGGGACAGCTGGTGTACTGGCCTGCTGACGTGGGCCAAGGTTAATGCTGTGTGTGTATGTGAGCCCAGGTGTGTGTGTGAAGGGGAAGAAAGATGCGAGAGGGGCAGTCTGGGGGAGTGAAGAGAGACCTGATCTGGATTAAGGAGAGGAATCCAGTTTTTGCAATATTTTACTGGCCGACTTTGGGCAAGTCACTTCACGGGTATGGAACTTAATTTCTTCGTCTGTGAAGTGGAGGTGAGAATATAAATTTGGCCTATTTCCTAAGGCTATTTCCTAATAATAGATATGAAAGGGCTTAAAATGTACATTACTATATTCTTTTAAGGAATTATCATTGTCATCATATGATTTCATTTTGTAAGGCTGTCAGTACTTCTTTCGTAAACCCACGGTACCGTGGGCATGTCAAAGTGAGTGATTAGGAATCACGTGACGTCATGAACAATATCTATAATGCTTCCAGTGCCATTATCAGAAGCAGAGAAGTACAGCTTCTCGTTATGGTGGTTGACAGTGTTAGTCTATTAGCAGACAGAGTAAGTGGTCACCTTTGCTGTCCCTTCCTCCTGTCCTACAGCCATCCTCCACCTTCTCATGCCCCAGAGGTGATGACTGACAGGATATACAGAAAAGATGGAGACTCTTTCTTTCTAAATCCCAGTTACCACACGTCAATCCTTGCTATTTTCCGTTACTTGTTTACAGAGATTACTTGGTCAGATGGCTCAGCTGATGGTGGGAATATTGTGGACAGTGGAACAATATGATATAGGAGGGGGACTTTTTCCTCAGCAGAGAGGTGATGGGAGGACTTCAGAGACAAGCTCTAGGCATGAGAGGATGGTAATCTTGTGATCTGGTAAGGCAAGTAGTCTTCCATCCCAATCCTAGTTTCAAGGTCACTGTGTGACCTTGGCGGGTTACTTTCCTTCTTTTATTTTTTATTTTATTTTTTTAACATCTTTATCGGAGTATAATTGCTTTACAATGGTGTGTTAGTTTCTGCTTTATAACAAAGTGAATCAGCTACATATACATACATCCCCACATCTCCTCCCTCTTGCACCTCCCTCCCTCCCACCCTCCCTATCCCACCCCTCTAGGTGGTCACAAAGCACCGAGCTGATCTCCCTGTGCTATGCAGCTGCTTCCCACTAGCTATCTGTTTTACGTTTGGTAGCGTATATATGTCCAATGCCACTCTCTCACTTCATCCCAGCTTACCCGTCCCCCTCCTCGTGACCTCAAGCCCATTCTCTACATCTGTGTCTTTATTCCTGTCCTGCCCTTTGGTTCTTCAGAACTATTTTTCTGTTTTTTAGATTCCATATATATGTGTCAGCATACGGCATTTGTTTTTCTCTTTCTGACTTACTTCACTCTGTATGACAGACTCTAGGTCCATCCGCCTCACTACAAATCATGCAATTTCGTTTCTTATGGCTGAGTAATATTCCATTGTATATATGTGCCACACCTTCTTTATCCATTCATCTGTCGATGGACACTTAGGTTGCTTCCATGTTCTGGCCATTGTAAATAGAGCTGCAGTGAACATTGTGGTACATGACTCTTTTTGAATTACGGTTTTCTCAGGGTATATGCTCAGTAGTGGGATTGCTGGGTCAAATGGTAGCTCTATTCTTAGTTTTTTTAAGGCACCTCCATACTGTTCTCCATAGTGGCTGTATCAATTTACTACTTTCCTTCTTGAAGCCTCGGTTTCTTTATAAGCTGGTGATAATAATATACCAATTTTATAGAGTTGTTATAAGAATTATTAAAAAGTAAAATCATGACATACAAATATAAAATGAACACCTGTCAAAGATTGTGTATAACTCATTAATTTAAAAGGAAAGCAGTAAGATGATACTACTGGCTTAAAGGAGAATTCAAAGAACCACATGTGATATAGGCAATAAGGAATGCCGAAATGAATTTCAAAATAGGTGCAAACTGAGTTTATCCACAAGGCAGTAATCAATTGCATTCCACTGGGCACATTTCATTTGCATTTCAACTGACAAATTTATTTGCATTGTTATTAGTTTTCTACATCTCACAGAGTTGTAGAATAGGTAAAAAAAGAAATCATAACCCAGCTCATGCCCAGTTTTCTATTGAAAAAATCCTGTAATCTTTTTGGTCCATTTCAAAGTCTTTCTCACACTTAATTAAATAGAGGTAATGCATATAGAGTGCTGGGCAAAGAGTAAGTGCTCAATAAAAGCTAGCTATTATAAAAGTCAGTGAAATTAATAGTAATAATAAAAATCTTTTGCACTGCTGGCAGAGTTATCATCCTGAAGTGAAGCTTTGGTCATGATACCCCCTTCTCAAAACTTTCAGTGACTCATCATTGTCTCTGAAATCAATTCTATACTTCTTAGCTGGACATTCAAGGTTCTCTGATCTGTCCCCATCCAGACTTGCCAGTTCATTTCCTACACCTAACTCCCTGCAAGATCTGTCGTGGTGCCTGGAATTTCACCCTTAGGGATCAAGCTTTGTGGATATTGAAGACTTTTGGGTCTCTAAGCACTCCCTCTGAAAATGTAAATGCCACCAAAGGAGGATTTTGCCTGGACATGATCTGGCAGCACCGCAGTTGTCCAACTAGTAAGTGTATCAGTCTGCTCAGGCTGCTACAACAAAATACCATAGGCTGGTGACTTAAACAACAGACATTTACCTTCTCACAGTTCGGGAGACTAGAAGTCCATGATCAAGGTGCCAGCTGATTTGATTTCTGATGAGCGCTCCCTTTGAGGTTTGCAGAGAGCTGTCCTCACATGGCCTTTCCTCTGTGTATGAGGAGGGAGAGAAAGGTCTCTGTTGGCTCTTGCTCCTCTTCTAAGGGCACTAGTCCTATTGGATCAGGGCACCACCCTTATGACATTTTTTAACCTTAATTACGTCCCTAGAAGCCCTATCTCCAAATATAGTTATATTGGGGGTTAGGGCTTCAACCTTTGGATTTTAGGGGGATACAATTCAGTCCATAACAGCAAGGTATAAGAAAACAGAAGGTGACCAAAAATGGAGATGGGGAAGTCTGGCCTCATCATTATACCACAAACCAGTTCTGCTGAGCTTTCCTTGTGGTAAGACCAGCTCTCACCGGGATGACTCTGCACATGGCTCCCATATCTCAGAACACCAACCCCAGCTGGGGAAGATGGTGGGTGGGTGGACTGGGTTCTTTCTTGCCATCTCTCAGCCACCAGTGGGTGTCTCACTTAATTTAAAAACCTTGGACAGCTGCCTAGGTCTGGCTGAGATTTTCACTGGGAGAGAAATACCTAGCAATGCTACCAGGGTCTCTTTACAGGTTCTTAAGATTATATGGTTTACATTTCTCAGCAGCTGAAACGTGATTTTCTTTGTTCACACGTTTGATTTTTTTTTTTTTTGGTCCAGACGTGTTTGTTTCAAAGAGGTCTTTCTTTCGTACCACCTTTTTAGAGACATTATAGGGAATAATTTGGCTTAATCACAATAATCTAGCCCATCTTCATGCTAATAGGTGAAAAAAAATTACAAAATAAACATATAGCTTTTGGGTAGTCAAGCACCCGGGATTAGCGAATGAAGTTTTTGATCTTGGGAAAAGTATTATTTTTCATAGTGTGTTATATGCCAAACTTAATGACCAAGGTTTGCAGGCAGACATTTGGGTACTTTCAGGAGCAAATTTAGGGTAGGCACTATCATATGAAATTGTTTGCCAAGTGAATGCAAATCATTTCCTATTATTGTGTTTTATTAATTGGAAGCCCAGTGGGATGAGAGTGTTAACTGGTACTTACATTAATTGAGGCAGCGAGACATAGTGAAAAAGGAGAAAAATGATGACATACTAGATTTGTAGTCTAACAGATCAGAGTTTGTCACTAGCTCTGACATTGGGTAAGTCCCTTAATTTTCTAGGCCACAGTTCCCTTATCTATCAAATGAATGTTGATGATCTCTAAGGTTCTGTATTAGCATAGTTTTTGTTGCTATAACAAGCTCCACAATTCTAGTGGCATAACACAATAAAGATACTTAAAATAATTTTGATTGAATTTTTATCCTAATTGAATTGTAACAAGCATGTTGAAAAATGTACACATCAAAGATTGTAGCTCAATTAAGTTACTAAAAGTGAACACTCATGCAACCAGTACTCCAGGAACAACTTTTGTTTGCCCCTGACCACTCCCCTCTCCAGATTCCTCAAAGCAACCACTATTCTGATTTCTAATACCTTAAATTAGTTTTGCTTGTTTTCATATAAATGGAATCATATAGTAAGTATAGTTTTGTGTTTGGCTACTATAAGGAAGATTCAAGTATGAGATTCATCTATATTGTTGCATGTAGCTATAATTCACTAATTTTGATATTGTGTGAATACATCAAAATTTATCCATCATTTGATGGTTATTATGAATAATACTGCTATGAACATTCTTAAAAAATTTTTATTGAAGTATAATTGATTTACAATATTATATTAGTTTCAGGTGTACAACATAGTGATTCGATATTTTTATAGATTAGACTCCATTTAAAGTTATTACAAAATAGTATATTTCCCTGTCTTGTACAGTATATCCTCACTGCTAATTTACTTTATGCATACTAGTATGTATCTCATAATTCCCTATCCCTATCTTGCCCCTACCCCCTTCGCTCCCCCCACAGGTTGCCACTAGCTTGTTCTCTATATGTGTGAGTCTGCTGCTTTTTTGTTACACAAACTCATTTGTTATATTTTTTATATTCCACATATAAATGATAAAAGAGTATTTGGCTTTTTCTGACTTATTTCACTTAGCATAATACCCTATAGGTCCATCCACATTGTTGCAAATAGCAGAATTTCATTCTTTTTTCATGGCTGAGTAATATTCCATTGTATATATTTATACACCATATCTTCTTTTATCTTTTCATCTTTTGATAGACACAGGTTGCTTTCATATCTTGGCTATTGTAAATAATGCTGCGCTGAACATTGGGGTGTATCTGTCTTCCGTATCAGTGTTTTCGTTTTCAATGGATATGTACCTGGGAGTAGAATTGCTGAATCAGATGGTAGTTCTATTTTTAGTTTTTTGAGGAACCTCCATACTGTTTTCCATTGTGGCTGCACCAATTTACATTCCCACCAACAGTGTACTGGAGTTCCCTTTTCTTCATGTCCTTACCAACATTTGTTACTTGTAGACTTTTTGATAATAGCCTTTTTGAGAGGTGTGAGTTGATATCTCATTGTGGTTTTGATTTGCGTTTCTCTAATAATTTGCAATGTTGAGCACTGTTCCATATGCCTGTTGGCCATCTGTATGTCTTCTTTGGAAAAATGTCTGTTCGGGTCTCCCACCCAGTTTTAATTGGGTTGTTTGTTTTTTTTGATATTGAGGTGTATAAGCCGTTTGTATATTTTGGATATTAACCCCTTATTTGTCATATCATTTGCAAATGGTTCAGTAAGTTGTCTTTTTGTTTTGTCGATGGTTTCCTTTGATGTGCAAAAGCATTTAAGTTTAATTAGGTCCCATTTGTTTATTTTTGCTTTTCTTTCTTTTGCCTTAGGAGACAGATCCAAAAAAATATTGCTGCAATTTATGTCAGTGTTCTGCCTATGTTCTCTTCTAGGAGTTTTATGGTTTCAGGTCCTACATGTAGGTTTTTAATCCATTTTGAGTTTACTCTTGTGTGTGGTGAGAGAAATGTTCTAATTTCATTCTTTTACATGTACTATATAGCTGTCCAGTTTTCCCAGCACCACTTATTGAAGAGACTGTCTTTTCTGCATTGTATATTCTTGCCTCTTGTCGAAGACTACTTCACTGTTAAGTGCGTGGGTTTATTTCTGGGCTCTTTATTCCGTTGATATTTGTCTTTTTTTGCCAGTACCATGCTGTTTTGATTACTTTGTAGTATAGTCTGAAGTCAGGGAGTGTGATACCTTCAGCTTTGTTCTTTGTTTTCTCAAGATTGCTTTGGCGATTTGGGGTCTTTTGTGGTTCCATATAGATTTTAGGATTATTTGTTCTACTCCTGTGAAAAATGTCATGGGTATTTTGATAGAGGTTGACTTTGTACTGTTCTGTATAATTTGGTCTTTGTCACTTGATTTTTTTTTTATGCTTAAATAATATCCTTTATTCTCAGCAGAATCATTGTATCTACCTACCTCTCGTCTTCTTTCTTCCTTCTTCTGTCAGTTTTTGTTACAATTCCACATTGTCAGGACATATAAAATTTACCTTTTGCTCTGTTACCTTATACTCACATTTGTTTTAGTCTTAGCAATGCATTTAAGTAGAGTAAACTGCTCTCCACAAGTCCTTTTTCCATCATTTTTTCAATAATGTCTTAGTTGGATGAAGTTTAGCTTCTACTAATTTCCTTAAGAAGGGTTTATGCCAATGATCCTATCTGTTTTACTTAATGTAAACCACAGTTTTATTTAAACTTAAAAATCTTTGAGTCTCTTTGTTTTGTGGATTTCATAGGTGTTATGCCACTCTTTTTTCCACTACTGGATTTGCTGTGAAGAGGTCCAAGGCCGAGCTTGTTTTTCCCTTTGAGTTTTGTGACTCTTTTTTCTCGCCACCCAAAAGGTTCCTTCTTCATCTTTGATATTGATGCAGAAAATTTGGCCTCTGTGCAGCAGTGCCTAATCAAATCTCAGAGACAGAGTTTTGGGTGAAGTAGAAAAGAATAGCTTTATTGCTTTGCCAGGCAAAGGGGGACACAGTGGGCTGTTGCCCTCGAAACTGTGTGTCCCAACCTAGGAGGATTTGGTAAAGAGTTTTATAGCAATGGTTCAAGGGTGGGGTTGCTAATAAGATTAGGATATGTGCAGGGCCTGCACTCCTTTAATCTGGTCTCAGGTAATCTCTTGATGAGCTTCTCTGGTTCCTTTAATCAGGTGGTCTTTTCTGGAATGAAGAATGCTAACTCCATTTGTTGGGGGTTTTGGTTCTGTAAAGAGCTCCAAGATACTGTTACATGTATCCCTTGAGGCAGAACCAGGACCCTGCCCCGAGGCTGCACTATTGTTTCTTGGCTGCTCCTCCCTTGTCTCTGCATCCACTCCTTCCTCTGATTAGCAGCTGTTTGAACCTGCCCTTTGGAACTCAGGGAAGGTCATGGAGGCCGGACAGAAAGGCTTCTGTACCCAGGAGCCCCACAGGGTCCTGCTCGGTTTCAATATCTGGCATATTTATTAGGATATGTCTTGGTACTGGCCGTTCAACGTCATTTATCTCTAATATATGGTGTGCCCTTTCAATAGGTAGGTTCAAGTTTTTAAAAATTATATGTATTGTGGAAATAAACTCAGAGCACCCAAACAACAACGAACCAAGGCTATTTATTCAGAGCTTACTATACAAGGAAGTCAGTAAATATCATTTGTGTTTGACAGAAACTCAAAGTAGGCAGAGGAGTGGGAAAGCTTTATGGTGGCCAAAAGGGTAGACTTCAGGTGTGCCCTGATTGGAGGAAGATTTGGGCGTGGGGAAACTTTAGGTAGTCTAACGATAAGCGGGGTATCCTATGTGACTGGTTTGGGGAGCATATTTGGCTTTCTCTGATTATTTCTAAATGGAAGTGTGGGCGAAATTAAGGAGGCTGGCAGTATTGATCAGGTCCTGGCCATTTTGGGCTACTTGCTACTAGGAAAATTGTTCAGTTTCCTGGGCTGCAGAGAGTGAATCATCATTGTATTCTTATATGTGGTCTGAATATTGTCCAATTGTATATTCAGTCTCAATTTTTATTTCTTCCATTATTTACACTTTCTTCCTTGGCATTCTAATTACGCTTACTTTGACTACCCTTTATCTTCATATCAATCATCTCTCAAGTCCTTTTAAACGTCCACTTTTCCTGTGTCATTTTTATGTCTCGTACAGTGTTCACTGGTGTTTATTTTTCCTTTTGCTCCTTCTGATTTTGCCTTTCTTTTTGTGATTGCTTTATTTCTATTTGTTCTACTTCATTCCCGAATGCTGCCAGTCCATATTTAATCCCCTTTTCTTGTGCTGTGCATTCCCCGAGCTCTTGCATCTGTGCTTTATACTCCCGTTTAATAGAAGGAATTGTTTTATTAGGTATTTTAAATTTCCATCACAGTTTCATTTTCTCCATGACAACACTGTTCTGTGTTCTTCATAGCCATTTGCTTTTCTTGATTTTTTTCTCCATTTTAAAATTCTTATATTATCTTTGTGTAAATCCTATGCTTTTAAAAAAATTATTCAACTTTAAAGGAGGCAAGTTATTCTTGGTCTACTAAATGTTATATAAGGGAGGAGCCAAGGCTATTTAGATTAAATTTTTTTGTTTGTTTTTTGTTTTTGTTTGGTGATCCAGGGTTTTGTGTGTGAGTTTATATAGACTTCTCTTCATCTAGTGAAGACAGTCAGCTTTGTTGCTCTTTATTTATTATTTATTACTGTTATATGTATGACTGTCTTCTCCTCTGATGCCACAGACACAGACTGAAAACATGCCATTTATCCCAGCCTCTGTTTCTGGTATCTCACTAGTGCATCCCAGTTTGTATATTCCTGTCCTTCCTATTAGAAACTAACATTTACATCATGGTGTGTACCCCTCACCTTCAAGAAGTATATGTTGTCTCATACTTTAGGGTAGCTGTGGCTGAGTCTTCCTTTGCAGAATCTTTTTTTTTTCTTTTTTCCTGATTCTTCCTACATGGCCCCTTCTCACTTACAGTGGTTGTTTAAAGCTCTTGCATTTTTGGGTGTGGGGGTGAAGGTGGGGAACTGAGGTTTTCACTGTCTACCAGTTGTTGAAAATGGTCTTTGTTTCTTTTTGTTCTTGCCACTTTTGGATGATTTTGTATATTTTTTTAGGAAAATAAGAGGGAAATGTTGATTCTTTGCCATCATGTTGAAACCATTTCAAAGTTGCCCTGTAAGAGACACAGGGAAAGATGGCATCTGGCAGCGACTGGGAATGTCCCATGGGATGGCTGACTCAAAAGAAGGGATCCCAGCACTTCTGTGGCCAGATCAGTCTCTTACTCTGATCTGTTCCCCCACTTCAAGTGGCATTTAAATTGTTGCACGGTAGTCCTCATTTAAAAAAAAAATCTTAATTATAAGGTATAACAATCAGGCCTCTGGTGTCTGCCTTTAGAAAAAAATACATCTTCTTTATCTTTTTATTGTCACGTGGTGGAAGACAGACTGCAGATCAGTGTTAGAATTAGTATTTTGGGGAGAAATTGAGAAATAAAGTTTAGACTTTGGTCTTGGTGGCATATGATAGAGAAAATATTAGGGGGGAAAACTGCGGTGGGGTGGGGATGGTGGTGTGCTGAATTGGGCGATGGGATTGACATGTATACACTGATGTGTATAAAATTGATGACTGATAAGAACCTGCAGTATAAAAAAACGAACAAACAAAACAACTAATACTAAACTTTCATTGGGTTATTTGTATGGAAATATGTTAATATAAATGTTTCAGACATTACATGAAATTTCTAAAAATCTTGTATGTTCTGGTATAGTGTTATAAGTCATAATGCTAGTTATTACTTTAAAATGTATATCTCAGAAATAACTAAATTTCCTTGTTAATTGCATTATTATGAACTTTCATCAAATCTTTAACTGTGGTCATTTTTAAATCTTTTGTCATTTACAGACAGCTCTGGGTGTACTCTGATGCTTTTGCAAATATGTTTCTATAAAAGGGTTTCATCTTCAAGGAATTCATGGAAAAGACTCTGACAAGTACAGGTTTCTAGTAACTGACTGTAGTGCTGAACTGAATGAATAAGCATTTTCAGAACTCTAATGAAAAACTGATGAACTCATAAAAGTGCTAACAGAAGGTCAAGATGAAAAAAAATTACATGGGACTGAGTGAACTGGTGAGGATGATTATAATTTTGGTGACTTTCTGTTTGAATTAAAAAAAAAAAAATCCCACAAAGACTCAGAGGCAAAGAACATACAAATCAATTTTTACTGCAAAGTAAAGGAGTGTTACAGTGGAGGACTACTGGACTGAATGTCAATATTATGACATAGTATGAGAGTGTTTTTGTGTTTGGTAATTGCAATCATTGTTGCTTTTGTTGTGGTCATCCATTTACAATGCTTGGTGTCAGTCTATTTATCTCTTGTAAAAATAAAATACAGTGGGTGTGTGTGGAAAAAAAAAGTAAAAAAAAATTTTTTTTCTCATTGAATCAACTTTTCCTATAAAATCATCCTAGATGTGGTCTTAGAAGAAGATGAAAAGACAGTAATCTTTGGAATGTGATTTTGAGAGGAAAGCCCCCTGGAAACCTGCCCCCGCCCCCGCAGTGTGTCATTCAGGGGCTCTTTTTCCTGCTTGAGTTTGCAAGGACAGCCATGAATCCCTTCAAGCCTGCCCCTTCAGTCCTCTTCCAGATTTCCATGGGCAAGGCAAAGCACTAAGGATGCGTTCTAATCAGTACTGAACTATTAGCCATTCTTCTTCTCATTTGATTCTGTTAAAAATCAAAATTGAACAGAGTTAATTTAAATATCTAAATGGTTTTATTCAATGATTCATGAATCAGGCAGCATTCCATCTAGCAACTAGAAGGGTTCTCTGAGGGGGTTATACAAAATGGGAGGTTTTCATAGGAAGAAAGGTGGGGCAGGGAAGCTATTAGCAAAAGAAAAGAGAGGATTATTTTTAGGCCAGGACATATTTTTTTTTGTGGGGGGAAGAGAATGGTACAGGTTTTATCATGCAGATTGCCCCTTCTTCCTCTGGGGGATGGAGAGGGCTCACGTGGCAGATTACTTCCAAACTGGTTGATTAAGTTTATATTTCTGGGGAAGGTTGAAACCACAGTGAGGTTGGGTATTAAATCTCAGTTTGGTATCACAGGCTTTTAGCATAACTGATACTATTTTGGGCCTGTGGTTTTTCTATTTAACAATTCTCACAGTAGTCCTTTGAACAAAACCTCCCAGACAGTTTTCTGACTCTTCCTCCTAGGGTGACAGCTGTTGGAGCTGAGGGCAGGCTGACCTCAAATATGCCTCAAGGGTATATTATTTTGAATTAAAGTTTCTTAAGAAATGGCCAGTGCAAGGGAGACACTTTGACCCTCCTCTCTCTCTCTGAAAATAGGAACTCTCCCACGTGAAAGGTGCCTTCCCTGTGCCAGGAGATAGAAGGACACCCTTATCACCAGAGATAGGGAATTAGGGGATGAGAAACCTGTATTTAAAAACAAAACAAAACAAAAAACAAACAAACAAAAACACCCCTTCTTACTTCTTTAATTTACTATCCCAAGCCCAAACTTCACTTAAATTCCTTGCTAATTAAGCACCCAAAGCCTAAGTTTCTTTGTCCTATCAGTTCCTCACAATTTTGTTTCTCTGTGTTGGGGAACAAAACTTGCCGCACTAAAATGTGTCTTTTTAGCATACAGATTGTTTTGAGCTGAAAACAATCAAGGCCCAAAAGATTCAGGAAGAAACTGTGACCTTAACTGCCTAAAAGAATTTAGATAGAGGGCCTGTTCCTGGAATAGAGCTATCATCAGTGATATCTGCAAAGAATATGGGCTAAGTGTGGTGGTAGTGGTAAACTTAGTGGAGCCTAGAGATCTGAGTCCATTCTGTGTCCCAATCTCTGCAAGGCCCAGCAAATATTTGTTTAACAAACATTTGATTTTCCATCTCCATGTGAATTACCTTCCTCCCCTTTGAGGTTCCAAACCACTATCCCCAATATCCCCTTTTGTCTTTAGCTGAACATGATATTTGAGGTGAGGGTTTTGGTCATTTTGGTGAGTCTTTCCCATGTATACATGCCATTAAACTTGTCCACCAGTGGGTAGACAGCAGAAGCAAGAAGAACTACAATTCTGCACCCTGTGGAAGGAAAGCCACATCCACAGAAAGATAGACAAAATGAAAAGGCAGAGGATTTGGTACCAGATGAAGGAACAAGATAAAACCCCAGAAAAACAATTAAATGAAGTGGAGATAGACAACCTTCCAGAAAAAGAATTCAGAATAATGATAGTGAAGATGATCCAGGACCTCAGAAACAGAATGGAGGCAAAGATCAAGAAGATGAAAGAAATGTTTAACAAAGACCTAGAAGAATTAAAGAACAAACAAACAGAGATGAACAACACAATAACTGAAATGAAAAATACACTAAAAGGAATCAATAGCAGAAAAACTGAGGCAGAAGAACGGGTAAGTGACGTGGAAGACAGAATGGTGGAATTCACTGCCACGGAACAGAATAAAGAATGAAAAGAAATGAAGACAGCCTAAGAGACCTCTGGGACAACATTAAATGCACCAACATTTGCATTATAGGGGTCGCAGAAGGAGAAGAGAGAGAAAAAGGAGCAGAGAAAATATTTGAGGAGATTATAGTTGAAAACTTCCCTAACATGGGAAAGGAAATAGTCACCCAAGTCCAGGAAGCACAGAGGGTCCCAGGCAGGATAAACCCAAGGAGAAACATGCCAAGACACATAGTAATCAAACTGACAAAAATTAAAGACAAAGAAAAATTATTGAAAGCAACAAGGGAAAAATGACAGACATACAAGGGAACTCCCATAAGGTTAACAGCTGATTTCTCAGCAGAAACTCTACGAGCCAGAAGGGAGTGACACGATATATTTAAAGTGATGAAAGGGAAGAAACTACAACCAAGATTACTCTACCCAGCAAGGATCTCATTCAGATTCGACAGAGAAATCAAAAGCTTTACAGACAAGCAAAAGCTAAGAGAATTCAGCACCACTAAACCAGCTCTACAACAAATGCTAAAGGAACTTCTCTAAGTGGGAAACCAAAGAGAAGGAAAGGACCTACAAAAATAAACCCATAACAATTAAGAAAATGGTAGTACAAATATACATATTGATAATTACCTTAACCATGAATGGATTAAATGCTCCAACCAAAGGACACAGGCTTGCTGAATGGATACAAAAACAAGATCCATCTATATGCTGTCTACAAGAGACCCACTTCAGACCTAGGGACACATACAGACTGAAAATGAGGGGATGGAGAAAGATATTCTATGCTAATGGAAATCAAAAGAAAGCTGGAGTAGCAATACTCAGATCAGATAAAATAAACTTTAAAATAAAGAATATTACAAGAGACGAGGAAGGACACTACATCATGATCAAGGGATCAATCCAAGAAGAAGATATAACAATTATAAATATATATGCACCCAACATAGGAGCACCTCAATACATAAGGCAACTGCTAACAGCTATAAAAGGGGAAATCAACAGTAACACAAAAATAGTGGGGAACTTTAACACCTCACTTACACCAATGGACAGATCATCCAAACAGAAAATTAATAAGGAAACACAAGCTTTAAATGACACAATAGACCAGATAGATTTAATTGATATTTATACATAGGTTTTTTTTTTTTTTAATATTTATTTATTTATTTATGTTTGGCTGTGTTGGGTCTTCGTTTCTGTGCGAGGGCTTTATCTAGCTGTGGCAAGTGAGGGCCACTCTTTATCACGGTGCGTGGGCCTCTCACTATCGCGGCCTCTCGTTGCAGAGCACAGGCGTCAGACGCGCAGGCTCATTAGTTGTGGCTCACGGGCCTAGTTGCTCCGTGGCATGTGGGATCTTCCCAGACCACGGCTCGAACCCGTGTCCCCTGCATTGGCAGGCAGATTCTCAACCACCGCGCCACCAGGGAAGCCTGATTTAATTGATATTTATAGGACATTCCATCCAAAAATAGCAGGTTGCACTTTCTTCTCAAGGGTACATGGAACGTTCTTCAGGATAGATCACATCTTGGGTCAGAAATCATGCCTTGGTAAATTTAAGAAAATTGAAATCATATCAAGCATCTTTTCTGACCACAGTGCTATGAGATTAGAAATCAATTACAGGGAGAAAAATGTAAAAAACACAAACTCATGGAGGCTAAATAATACGTTACTAAATAACCAAGAGAGCACTGAAGAAATCAAAGAGGAAATCAAAAAATACCTAGAGACAAATTACAGTGAAAACATGACGATCCAGAACCTATGGGGCGCAGCAAAAGCAGTTCTAAGACGGAAGTTTATAGCAATACAAGACTACCTCAAGAAACATCTCAAATAAACAATCTACCCTTACACCTAATGGAGCTAGAGAAAGAAGAACAAACAAAACCCAAAATTAGTAGAAGGAAAGAAATCATAAAGATCAGAGCAGAAATAAATGAAATAGAAACAAAGGAAATAGTAGCAAAGATCAATAAGAGTAAAAGCTGGTTCTTTGAGAAGATAAACAAAATGATAAACCTTTAGCCAGCCTCATCAAGAAAAAGAGGGAGAGGATTCAGATCAATAAAATTAGAAATGAAACAGGAGAAGTTACAGTGGACACTGCAGAAATACAAAGCACCCCAAGAGGCTACTACAAGCAGCTCTATGCCAATAAAATGGACAACCTGCAAGAAATGGACAAATTCTTAGAAAGGTATAAGCTTGCAAGACTGAACCAGGAAGAAATAGAAAATATGAACAGACCAGTCACAAGTAATGAAATTGAAACTGTGATTTACAATCTTCCAACAAACCAAAGTCCAGGACCAGACGGCTTCACAGGTGAATTCTATCAAACATTTAGAGAAGAGCTAACACCCATCCTTCTCAAGCTCTTCCAAAAAACTGCAGAGGGAGAAACACTCCCAAACTCATTCTATGAGGCCAGCATCACCCTGATACCAAAACCAGACAAAGATACTACAAAAAAAGAAAATTACAGGCCAATATCACTGATGAATATAGATGCAGAAATCCTCAACAAAATACTAGCAAACAACAACACATGCAACAACACATTAAAAGGATCATACACCATGATCAAGTGGGATTTATCCCAGGGATGCAAGGATTCTTCAATATATACAAATCAATCAGTATTGATACACCATATTTAAAAAATTGAAGAATAAAAACCATATGATCATCTCAATAGATGCAGAAAAAGCTTTTGACAAAATTCAACACCCATTTATGATAAAAACTCTCCAGGAAGTAGGCATAGAGGGAACCTATCTCAACAAAATAAAGGCCATATATGACAAACCCACAGCAAACATCATTCTCAATGGTGAAAAATTGAAAGCATTTCCTCTAAGATCAGGAACAAGACAAGGATGTCCACTTTCGCCACTGTTATTCAACATAGTTCTGGAAGTCCTAGCCATGGCAATCAGAGAATAAAAAGAAATAAAAGGAATACAAATTGGAAAAGAAGAAGTAAAACTGTCACTGTTTGCAGATGACACGATACTATACATAGAGAATTCTAAAGATGTTACCAGAAAACTACTAGAGCTAATCAATGAATTTGGTAAAGATGCAGGATACAGAATTAATGCACAGAAATCTCTTGCATTCCTATGCATTAATGATGAAAAGTCTGAAAGGGAAATTAAGGAAACACACCCATTTACCATTGTAAAAAAAGAACTAAAATACCTAGGAATAAACCTACCTACGGAGACAAAAGACCTGTATACAGAAAACTATAAGACACTGATGAAAGAAATTAAAGATTTTACAGATGGAGAGATATACCATGTTCTTGGATTGGAAGAATCAACATTGTGAAAATGGCTATACTACCCAATGCAATCCACAGATTCAGTGTAATCCCTATCAAACTACCAATGGCATTTTTCACAGAAGTAGAACAAAAAATTTCACAATTTGTATGGAAACACAAAAGACCTTGAATAGCCAAAGCAATCTTGAGAAAGGAAAATGGAGCTGGAGGAATCAGGCTCCTGGACTTCAGGCTATACTGTAGCTTTGTCGAGACAGTATAGTACTGGCACAAAAACAGAAATATAGATCAATGGAACAGGATAGAAAGCCCAGAGATCAACCCACAGACCTATGGTCAACTAATCTATGACAAAGGAGAAAAGACAGCTTCTTCAGTAAATGGTGCTGGGAAAACTGGCCAGGTACATGTAAAAGAATGAAATTAGAACACCCCCTAACAGCATACACAAATATAAACTCAAAATGGATTAAAGACCTAAATGTAAGGCCAAAAACTATAAAACTCTTAGAGGAAAACATAGGCAGAACACTCTATGACATGAATCACAGCAAGATCCTTTTTGACCCACCTCCTAGAGAAATAGAAATAAAAACCAAAATAAATGGGACCTAATGAAACTTCAAAGCTTTTGCACAGCAAAGGGAAACATAAACAAGATGAAAAGACAAGCCTCAGAATGGGAGAAAATATTTGCAAGCGAAGCAACTGACAAAGGATTAATCTCCAAAATTTACAAGCAGCTCATGTGGCTCAATATCAAAAAAACAAACAACGCAATCCCAAAATGGGCAGAAGACCTAAGTAGACATTTCTCCAAAGAAGATATACAGAGTGCCAACAAACACATGAAAGGATGCTCAACATCACTAATCATTAGAGAAATGCAAATCAAAACCACAATGAGGTATCATCTCACACCGGTCAGAATGGCCATCATCAAAAAATCTACAAACAATAAATGCTGGAGAGGGTGTGGAGAAAAGGGAACCCTCTTGCACTGTTGGTGGGAATGTAAATTGATACGGCCACTATGGAGAACAGTATGGAGTTTCCTTAAAAAACTAAAAATAGAACTACCATACGACCCAGCAATCCCACTACTGGGCATATACCCTGAGAAAACCATAATTCAAAAAGAGTCATGTACCACAATGTTCATTGCAGCTCTGTTTACAGTAGCTGGGACATGGAAGCAATCTAAGTGTCCATTGACAGATGAATGGATAAAGAAGGTGTGGCACATATATACAATGGAATATTACTCAGCCATAAAAAGAAATAAAATTGAGTTATTTGTAGTGAGGTGGATGGACCTCGAGTCTGTATACAGAGTGAAGTAAGTCAGAAAGAGAAAAACAAATACTATATGCTAACATATATATGGAATCTAAAAAAAAAAATGGTTGTGAAGAACCTAGGGGCAGGGCAGGAATAAAGACACAGACGTAGAGAATGGACCTGAGGACATGGGGAGGGGGAAGGGTAAGCTGGGACAAAGTGAGAGAGTGGCATGGACATATATACACTACCAAACATAAAGTAGATAGTAGGAAGCAGCTGCATAGCGCAGGGAGATCAGCTCGGTGCTTTGTGACTACCTAGAGGGGTGGGATAGGGAGGGTGGGAGGGAGGGAGATGCAAGAGGGAAGAGATATGGGAACATATGTATATGTATAGCTGATTCACTTTGTTAAAGCAGAAACTAACACACCATTGTAAAGCAATTATACTCCAATAAAGATGTTAAAAAAATATGCTAAAAAAAAAAAACGATGCTGAGGAGAGGAGGCTTGTGCCAAATTGCCACTGTTTCTGTCCCCTGTCCGAGTTCCATTCACTTGGGACCTCTCTAGATTTTGACTATTAACTGGTTCCCGGCTAAGGCAGTGGCTCGTGGCTACTGATGATATTACCTCTCTCAGAAAAAATTGTGTTACAATAGCAGAGACTTGGGCATAAACACAGCCCTCATGCTAAGGCATCAGTGGGGCCTTTCACAGGCTCTTCCTTTCCTACTGGCTCAAACCAAGCTCTGTGAATGGAAATCCTACGCCCTCTCTCCCCCACATACACATACAGGTACTGCTCTACTGACAGAAGCTTCTTGCAACTGATAAGCTTCCTAATAAATGCTCTTAATAAATGCACGCCCACCCACTCCATTCCCCAGTCACACTTAAACTTCAACCCAGGTGGCTCCCTCTTTCTCTGGACTTCCATTTCATCAGAGAATGAATTAGTCACTCAACTAGCAAACCTGATGAGTGAGCTATCCCTAGAATCCAACACTGTTAAAACATCGAGCAGATGATGTCACGTCTCTGCCTAAAACCCTTCCAAGCCTTCCCATTTCCAATGGAATAAAAGCTCCTTCACCTGTGCTCGGGGCCTTGCCTGCTGTGCGCTGCCCACTTCTCCATTCTCCTCTCCTATAGGCTCCTGTTTGCAATGGCACCTTTCAACTCCAGGAACTGAAAGCTGGTCCCATCTCAGGGATTTGACACACAGTATTCCTCTGCTGGGAACACTGGTCCCTTTTCAATTGACTAGTCTGTTACATGACAGCTCAAATGTCACCTCCTCAGAATAGGTTGTCTATAGCAGATTGTAAATTAAGCTGCTTTTGTTAGGCTACATAACACATTCTTGTTTGTGTTTTTGCTGATTTAATATTTTTCTCTCCATGTAGACAGTCAGCTCCATGAAGAGAAGGACCACAATTCATTACTAAACACCTAAGCCTACCATCATAATCATACCTGGCACATGAAGTGCACCCAATAAATATTAGCTAAATATGTTTTCCTAATTGTTTCCTATCTATTTATCTGTAATTTTTCCTCTCTCTCCATCATGCAAACTCTTGGGGACCAAGATTTCTGCTTCTCCTGTTTCTACCACAGCACCTAGTACAGGGTCCACTCAATAACTGTTCACCTGAAGCACTGTTTTCAATACATAGAGAAGGGACCTTGGGGAATCATGGCTTCATGAGAGGCTATTTCTTTAATTTTATAGTTTTCTTATATAGGATATAATGTAGTTTTAAAAAACAGACTTTATTTTTGAGGGCAGTTTTTTAGAGCAGCTACATCACAGCAAAATTGAGCAGAAAGTACAGAGAATTTTCCCATATACCCCCTGACTCTGCACATACACAGCCTTTCATACCATCAACACCTCCCATCAGAGAGGTACACTTGTTACAATGGGTGAACCTGCACTGACACATCATTATCACTTAAAGTCTGTAGTTTGTGTTAGGGTTCATTCTTGGTGTTGTAATTCCATGGGTTTGGACTAATGTACAATGACACGTATCCACCATTATAGTATCATACAAGATAGTTTCACCACTCTAAAAATCCTCTGTGCTCTGCCTGTTCATTGCTCCCTACCCCCGTAAGCCCCTGAAAACCACTGAGCTTTACTGTCCCCATAGTTTTGCCTTCTCCAGAGCATCATATAATTGGAATCAAATAGTACGTAGCCTTATCAGATTGGCTTCTTTCACTTAGTTGCATTTAAGGTTCTTAATATAGTTTTTTTTTAAGCTATAATAGTATTTAACTCGATGTATGTTTCATGGTCCCTGCACCTCTAGATGAAAAAGTGGCCCGTGGTCAGTTAGCTTGGAAAGCCTGAGTACCCTCTCCTTCTTAGGGAGGGTCAGGTTCACATTGCATTATTAGCATTGCTAACCCACTGTTTGCCTCAGAGACTTTTCCAGTGAGAGCTGTTAGTTCTTTGCCATGGGATGTGGTCCATGAAACCTTTTTGGAAACCGGTCCCTTGTCTTACTCCCTCTTCTTCTGTTTTGGTTCCTCCTCAGAGACAGTGGCTCATTATATCCTCTTTAACTCTGCTGGTGGAAATAATACCAGAAAGTACTTCATAAAGCAATATTTTAGCAGTACCACCTGTTCTGTGTCCACCTGTTGCTGTGGTAACAACAAAAACAGCCAAACACTAGATAACACAAACCAGCAGGCAGAACTAAATTTGCTCTTAATAAATTCATGGTTGCCTTGGGAAAGCTGGGCATGCTGATGAGATGTTAATTTAAGTTCTTGGAAGAATTGCGATATGACTAAAGGCAGAGTCAGTGGCTGAAAGTTTCTATCCATATAGCATGGTCAAGGTCATTTGAGTACATGTCAAGCAAGCTAATGTCAGAAGCTGGCTACCATCTGCCAATTTTGTGCAAGAATGACAATGTATTGACATTTCCGTTCAAGTTTGATAACTGGTTTATTCCCCCTCTGTTATCTAAAGTTGGGACTCTTATGTCAGGTATTGGCAGTTGCCCCAGTGGATGTTCTATTGTGTCACACCCCTGAGTACATCTTTTTCCTTCTCTCTGCAATACTCTTCCCCATCTCAACTGAAGAACACTCATCTCTCAAGACCCAACCTAAGTTGTCTTTTTTTGGTGAGGCTTTGCTTGACTCCTAACCATCCTCTCTCCCCACAGAACTTTGAGTTTTGTTATAACTCTCACCTCTCTCACTGTTTCACAAAAATTCTTGTCATGCTAGATTGTGAATTTCTTGAGGATAGCCACAATGTCATATTTCTCTACCCCAGAAACCAGTCCCACGTCTGGCACGTAGTAAGCATTCTAAAGCATTCTGTAATAAATGTTTGTTAAACGAAAGAAAGAATAAATGAATAAATCAATCACTCAAGTATATATAAGACCTTAAAAATCAGAAGTTAATACTGAGGATATGAACAAACGCAAATCTTGTTGATTGCTTTTTAGGCTTAATTAGCAACAGTTGATGGGAATACCTTTTAGTAAGGACAATAAACATAATTTAGACTTTCAGGTTTCCAACTAAATGATCAAAGCAGGCACACAATACTAACTTTGCCTCCAAGTAACAAAAGTTGTTCGTTTCACACTTTTTGCTATGGCAAAGCACATGTACAATTTTTTGCCTAATTAACTCTCAAAAGTTTAGAAGTTGTTTCTTAATTTATGAAAATGATTTTAAAGTTAAGCAAGAGTTTAACATTTACGGAAACAATTTCCTTTTGCGTTTCTGCTTTTTGCCATCAGCTGTGCAAAAATTGGAATTTCTCTGAGTTTCATTACAGGTCACATATGAAAGGTAGAGCAGAATAACTAAGAAACTAAAGGTTCGAAATGATGATGGAGATTTTGTTCTGTTGAATCAAGGAGACAAGGATGAGAATGTTGAAGTTTTCCTTTGTGCCTTTCCTCATTTCTTGTATTTGTTTGTTTTCTCTTTCTCGACAGTAACAAATAAAACCCATCAGAGCAAGTCTGCTATCTCATTTGGTCCCTGCTGTATTGCCAGTGCCTGGTAAATGCCTGGTATGTGATAGGTTCTCAGCAAATATACGGAGAACAAATAATAGTTGAAAAATTGTGGTCAGAGTGGAAGAGAATGAGGGCCTGAATCAGAGTAGTGGCCTTGGGGAGAGAAGGGAGAAAGGGATGGGGAGAGATCAATGCAGATACAGACCTGACTGCCCCTGGAGATGGTTAGATGAGAGTGCATTGGGAAAAGAACGAGTTAAAAGAGCAACAGAGTATGGAGACTGGTGGATTGAAATGGTGAATAAAGGGCAGTGGAGTTGGAGGGTAAGTTGCTCTCTGATTTCGGCATGTTGAGTTTGAAATTCCAGTGGGGAGATATCCAGTAGGCAGTTAAAAATGTGACACTAGAGCTTAAAAGAAAAGTCAGGATTGGAGATACCGACATGATAGTTGAAGTCACAAATGTGATGGATTGTCAGGATAAAGTGAAAAGAATAAAAGGAGTCCCAAGCTAGATCTTTGGGGGACATAGCCATAGCTTCAGAGGCATGGTGGGGGGGCGGGGGGGACTAAAACTAGAGGCGTGATCGGAGAGGTATGCTATCATCAAGAGAGTATATAGGCGAAGGAATTAAAGATAGAGAGTTTGAGGAAGAGCACTTGGTCAAGGGTGCTAAAAGCTGCAGAGAAGCTCATGTTTAGGACCGAAAAAAGATGACAGAATTGAGCACTGAAAAATATTTGTTTAATAGGAAGACAGCGGATTCTATGGAATAGTGAATGGTGTGCGAAAGCAGGCTTGCTAGAGGACTGTTCAGTACTTACCTAGCATATTCATGTTACTTTTGAAGCCTAGAGCATGTGTTCAAAAAATTCGTGATGTTTGAGCGTAGAATCAGAATTCATGTTATTTTTAGAAGTAGCTTGTTTTGCTTGAGTAGTGCTTGCTCAGTTTTCAGGAAGTTGCTAAGATGCTTTGAGGTCCTTTAGTGAAGTAGAGTCTGGCACTTACCCCGAGTTGTGTTCATCTATAATGATCTGCCACGTGGTCCGTATCTAGTCTTCTCTCGATGCTTCTTTGCACGTCAAGCTCTAGGCTAAGAACAGTCCACTGGCAGGGTAGATCGTTACCTATATATGAGTCTGAGTGTATTGACTTAGTAAATGCCTAAATATTAAAATCACTTAAAATTTACTCTGTTTTATATAAAAAATTCCTTATTTCCTCTGTAAATTATTTCTGTATGTTTGATGGAAATAATGGCGGGGTGAGAGGTGGGCGTGGGAAGAGGGCAAAAGGGGTTGCAAGGATCTGCCAAGATGTGGTGTGTAGCCTGTAGTTAGTAGCTCTTACCACTAGATGGTGACCTTGCATTGGCCTGGAGATTGCCTGTTAGCAAAGGGTGGCAGAAAGTCAACTGTAGGGGGTTGAAACCCACCACAGTGAAATAGAGAAGCTTTTTTGAGGTTGTGAAATAAAATGGTTGATGAGAATTGAAGTAATAAAAGTGGAGAAATGCCATTGTCCTCCCAGCTCTTTGCACAGGCTATGATGCACTGAGAATACTTGAGCATCTAGTTGAAAACCTACAGTGTTGGGCGATGGGGAGAAGGCTGTTTTAAGAAGTACAAAAGCTGCATTCTAGTTCACCCGTTGCCACTTGCTTGTGGCATATTTGGCAAGTCATTTAACTTCTAGGAGCCTCAGTTGCTTCATCTGTAAAATGGGAGATGATGATACCTAACTTGTCAGAGGCTGGGCCAGTTTTCCCCAAGACCTTCTCCTGAGGTTCAGTGTCTCTTTGAAAGGAGAAGAAAGGGACTAAAGAATCTTGGTTGGTCATTATCTACTTTTCTCAATTTTTAACTTTCTTTTTTTGGTCAGGTGGGTGGAGTCCTAGTAGATATTTCTCTCATTGGGAGAACCATATGTATGAGTTTTGGCTACAGGTTGGGAACAGAGAAGGAAATAAAGGCAAAGGCTGAGAGGGGAAAACATTCTATATTGGTGTTGTGTGTGTGTGTGTGTGTGTGTCTGTGTGTGTGTGTCTGTGTGTCTGTGTGTCTGTGTCTGTGTCTGTGTGTCTGTCTGTGTCTGCGTGCGTGTGGGTCTACTTAGGTCTAGAACCAAAGAGAGGAGGAGAAATCAGAAATGCTCCTTATCGCTGGGAATTGTATTGTTATTGACCTGTAATGATGGTCTCATGTCCCTGTTTTACAGTAGAGGGACTTGGGGGAAGTCTTGTAATGTTCAATATATTAAAGATTTAGGGAAGTCGTGTAATGTTCAATATATTAAAGATTTACTTTCAATCTCACCATTAATATAATTCATGATGACAGCATTTTTATTTCATGCTTATTCAAAGCGCTTTGTATGAGGAACACTTTAACCGTTTATCCAGAAGTGAGTTGGCTTTTAAATTGATATTATTTCATTAGGTGAAAATAATGTCTCCAGCAGGGCAAATTCCCAGGAGTCGCAAGTCATGGCCGCCTTTCTCAGTTTTCCATGGGATACTGTGCAGATACTGAGTTGACTTTGGCAGAATAAGGGAGCTTGATTCTGTCCTCTGTAATCCAGAATTTCTGTAATTGAGCCATGGGAGTGTCTTGCTCAGTCTCAGAGTAATTAGTGTTTACCCAGAATTCATTGAAGGAACCAGATTGTAGCCTTTCTGATATGAGAACCCATGAAACCCTGAAGGACTCTTTGTCCCAGCCATTGTTCATATCTTTTCATTGGAACAGAATAAATAAAATTAGAATAGATGAGTATTTGATATCAGAGAGGGAAAGGAACAGAGAGCTATGAAAATGTGAAAAGATATGTTAAAAGTAAAGGTGAATTAAATGAGGTCACAGACTATGCCCTATAGGATATATTTCTGTGAGTGTGTATTCATTCCTCTCAGGACTTATTGCCTTTGGGCAATCGTTGGAAGTAGTCAGACGTTCTCTCTCTAGTGCCCCTGGTGAGCTTTGATTAAATTAAATTGATTCTAAAGTTCTCTCTTTGGCTTGAGGATGGTCAGGAAAGCTATGCAGCCTGAGCTGGGAGCTGGCATGTAATCTAGCTCTGTACTCAGTCATCAATACCTTTGTCTTAGTGTATTTTAAAAAAACTTCTCTTGACAAAGTTTTTATGGTGTAGCCTAAATATACCTGGGGTCACTTATCACTCAGTATTTGCATGGTGTTGGCTTTCTTCTCTGAACCCAACAGTGGAGATGTCGCAGGAAAAAAAGATTGGTGGATCTCAGCCGTTTTCATTAACTAATGCAAACACTGTGAGAACCCCAGGGAGATGAATGTGATTTGTTGCCAGACTGGAGCGGAAGAAGGCCAGGGACATCTGAGGGATTGGCTGGCAGAGACTTTGAATGTGTCCTTTCTCTTCCCCACATTACTCTGGTGATGCATTTCCTGCCTTCTTTGTGGACAGGAAAGCAGTGGCACTAGGCAGAAGTGGCAGGGTAGTGCCAGGGCAACCCCAGAGCCAAAGTGAGAAGCCAGTAGCCACAATACCTGTGTGCCCCCTGAGCGCTCCCTTATCGAGCCTTCTCCTTCCATCCTGTGGGCTAGGCAGTGATACGAGAGACTGTCTGTGCTTATAAAGAACATGCCTGGTGATGAGATGTTCCCTAGGCTGGGTTGGTGGTGGTGGTCAGAAAATGATTGAATTCAGGTTGCAAACTTTGAGATATTTTTCCTTGAAGATCATCTTCCTTTAACTCACTTGGAAAACAAGCAAAGCCTAAGTTTTTACATCTCTCTCAGGTATTAGCAAAACAGTTGATAGTCCTAAAGGAATACAAGATGAGCTTACAAGGAAAAATGGTGAGATATGTGAGGAGTAAATGTTCTATGAAGAAATTTAACAAACAAGATAAACCAGGGGAAATAGAATGAACAATAATTTAAAAATTAAGCACAGTAATTATCCTTAGAGATCAAGGAGAATATTGAAAAAAATAAAGGAGAAGCAAATAGGAAGAGAAACTAGTTGGAAATATTGGGTACCTAAATATAATTGTTGAAATAAAGAACTCAGGGGATGGGCTGTATATGGGAATGGATACAGCCAAAGAACACTTTAGTAGGCTGAAATACTGGAATGAGGAGTTTTCTCAGAAGGCATTGGAAAAGGATGAAGAGATAGCAGTTTGATAGAGACGAAGGTTTGAAGTAGAAGTGGAAATTTGCATCAACAGAATCACAGAAGATCCTGAACTGACAGGACACAGTGTGTGGAAGAGGAGAGGTGACCTCACACAGAAACATTCCACAGTGACACTAAAGAATATAAAGAAAAAGAGAAAATTCTGAAAGATTTCAAAAATAGAAAAGCACATTACCCAAAAGGAGCAAGAGAATCAGATTATAATCAGACTTTGTATGATTACACTTATATACCTTGTATGACCATATGTATAATCAGCTACACCAGATATGGGAAAGCAGTGAATTAATATCTTCAAAATGTTGAAGAAAAGACAATAAAACTAGAGTTTTACAGTGAGCAAGATTATTATTTAAATGTGAGGCTGGAATACAGATATTTGGGGGCATACATTGTCTCATAGTAATTACTACCAAGGGTTAACTTTGAAAGAAGTGAAGGATGTATTCCAGCTAGAAATGAAGTGAATCTGGGAGGAAGCAGTTAAATCGAGGAAGAAAGGTAAATAAGCAATGAACAAACACAGAATGCACATCAGTTTGAGTAAAAAGGATTACTTAAAAAAACTGGCCATGAAACTATGCCACAAAGGATTTATCATTAAATTCTAAAGAATCAACTTCATTCAGACCAGTTCTCCAATATGAAGAAATAGTACAACAGTAATTAAAAGCAACTTATATGTTTATTGGTGTTTTTAAAAGAATGGTGCAGTGATCACTTTTGTACATGGCTTTTTGTGCATAAGGATAAGACTTTTCCTCGGAACATATTCTAGAAGTCAAAATTCTAAGTGTCATGATATGTGCATCTTTACTTGATACAGCCAAGTTGGTTTCTAAAGTTCCATGAATCTCTACCTGTGAACTAAAGCTGGGAATTTCATTGAATTTATACAGTCATTTGGGGGGAGGGGATAATATCTTTACAATATTAAAAGTTCACATTGGTGAACATTATTTTATCTTCACTTAGGTCTATTCTCAATAAGTTTTATAATTTTCTTTGTGAAAGTCTTACACTTCTTTTCTTATATTTACTCCTATGCTTTATAGGTTTCATTGCTATCATGAGGGGTTTTTTTTCCCCTCCTCTGCTATGTTTTCTAATTGCTACTAAAGGAACACTATCGGACTTCTTTTGTGGATTGTCAAAAAATTGAGGTATAATTTACACACAATAAAATGCATAGATCTTAAGTGTTCAGTATGGTAGGTTTGATAATTGTTTACATCTGTGTAACCACCACACAAACCATAGACTATGTCCATCACCATAGAATGTTCCCCTTTCCAGTCAAGGCCTCATCCCAAGACAATCACTTACCATAGAATGTTCCCCTTTCTAGTCAAGGCCTCATCCCAAGACAATCACTTTGGACTTCTGTCACCACAGGTTAGTCTTGCCTGTTCTTGAACTTTATAAAAATGGAATCATACAGTATTTACTCCTTTGTGCCTGGCTTCATTCATTTCACATAATGTTGTTGAGATTTACCAGTGTGCGGTATGTATCAGTAGTTTATTCATTTTTATTTCTGAATAATATTCCATTGTTTAAATATACCAAAGTTTATGTATCCATTCACCTTTTTTTATAACCTTTTTTTTTTTTTTTATGTGATACGCGGGCCTCTCACTGTTGTGGTCTCTCCCGTTGCGGAGCACAGGCTCAGCGGCCATGGCTCACGGGCCCAGCCACTCCACGGCATGTGGGATCTTCCTGGACCAGGGCACGAACCTGTGTCCCCTGCATCGGCAGGCGGACTCTCAACCACTGCGCCACCAGGGAAGCCCTCCATTCACCTTTTGATGGACATTTGGGTTTGGAAACGTTTTTGGTTTTATGAATAAGGGTGCTATGTACATATCTTTTTTTGAAGTATTTTAAACGAATTTGTGTAAATATCTAAGAATGGAGTTGTTGGGGCATATGGTAGATGTGTTTGTTATCCTCTTATTTCTTAGATTATCTTTTTATTGTTCATTTGTAGTTTTTTAATGTACAATCCTTTGTCAGATATATATTTTGAGGGTATTTTTTTTCTCAGCCTTTGGCTTGTGTTTTAATTTTCTTAATGCGTCTTAATTTTGATCAAATCCAAATGATCATTTTTTTTAATAATTAGCACTTTTAGGGTATAAGAAATCTTGGCTGACTTTAAGGCCATGAAGATAATTTTCTGTGTTTTATTTAAAAGCTTTATCGTTTTAGCTTTTACAAGCTAAAGGTTATATTGCCATTTTTATTTTGTTGTGTTTCCATTAAGTGATTATCCTTTCATTTTAAGCATACGTTTTTTTTCTTTTTGGTGGCAAAATACTTCATTGCTGCCATCCCCACGGTGGACCGCTGGGGGTTATGAGGATTGAAGTTGGTAAGCATACATTGTTTACGAAATCTTTTTCTCCATCTAAAGTTATTTTCTTTCTTTCCTTATCCAAGACATAAGGAGTTAATACTCTATACAGTTTGAACAACTTGGTATTGATTTTTAAGCAACGAAAAAACAGTTGTTCTTAAAAGACTCAATAGTTGATGACATTGACTCATATATGTTGTTTCTGTGCTTACCACTACTTCTTACACCCCCTATTTCCCTGTGAATTTACTTCCTCTCACAGGTTTAGGGTGGTCACCTCTCACAGTCATTGTAGTCTGGAAAGTCTGCTTTGCCCTCATACTTGAACAGTGTTGGCAGAAAGAGTACAGAACTGTCCATATTGAAGCTGTAGCCGAGTTTTACTAAGTATTGATTTCTGTTGATCATCCTGCCTTCCTGGTTGGTCCTTTGTGACTGACTCTCCCACTAGGGCCCATGCTGGGCTCTCACTGTCTTCTGGGCTGGGCCCTGGCAATGGAGGAGTCTGAGTCATGTGACATGGACTGGGTTGTTCTTCAACACTCCTTCATTTCCTTCCAGCTGTTCCTTCTCAAGGATGTCTTGAGTTTGCATAACTCACTGAGGACGTATGAAGGCCTTGAGTTTGGTTAATTCACTCTCTCCAAAGTTCTCATGTTGCCCATCTGGCTGCCCAATAAGTTCTCATTTTACGTGCGTCTACCCTGTCTCCCCAGCACCCTGACTCTCCTTCCTCTATCAGGCAAGCCCTTGTGTGCCCTGTTCTCTAAGAGTAAAGCAGTAAGAGGCAGCAGGAGCTCAGTTAATTAAATCACTCTGAGTTAGACACTTTTCCCAGGAAACTTTTACATTTCAACTGGGCCAATATTCATGATGTTTGGGTAGTTTCCAGTGTTCTTTCATGCATTCTAAATCATACATTCTTTCCAGAAATAGGATATTTCCCCTTATTTATAGTTGCAGAAACTGAGACTCCTAGACAGAAATTGAGAATCCTAGTGATTTCCTTAAGGTCACAAAACCAGTGAGAGGTTTAAACTTCAAACTAGGTCTTTGGGCATGTTGTTCCTTGCTCTTTCCACCATAATGCATCTGATTGATAGGGTGGGGATTTCAAGTATTGCAGGACACTGGTAGGGATGGGACTCTGGATTTGGTGGGGGAGAGGGTGGTGGTGATGAGGGAAAGAGGTGAGTAAGCTTTACTTTCCTTCAAATCACATCATGTGTGGGACACTCCCACCACACATGCAGCCTGCAGATCATAGTGTCCTAACTAATTATCCATAGGCAGCAAAGCATACACTAATAATTTTCTTATGATCCTTCATCTTTGGTCATGCATCGATACAGGCACAGACCTCCTTTTTATTCTGTTGAGGGTGAGAAGCATTTTATGAATTCTGCAGCATCTTAGGAAAAGACTCTGAGAGTCATTGGCAATGGTAAGGTTTGCAAATATTTGCTAGACTTGGAGTTAGTTGTTGAACATGTGGAATGAAAGTGGATTGTCACATAAACTGCAGAGGCACACTGGAGGGATGGAAGGGGTCATGGAAAGAGCTGTGGTTTGCAACTAGACAGATCCTTTATCATCCTGTCTCAGCATACATCCCCTTCCCAGATCCTCCTGATTATATCCCTCTGTTCATTTAGTTATAGCACTGTACCAATCTGTCTTTGTGTTGCTTCTTTCTTGACTTAGTTGTTCATTATCTGCCTTCCCTGGCAGAAGGCGATCTTCATCTGGGCAGTGGCCACCTTGGCTATTGTGTTTATGTCTGTATCCAGGAGTCTGGCATAATACTCAGAACATACTAGGAGCTCAATAACCATTGAAGGAAGGAAAGAGGGAGGGAGGAAGGGAGGGATGAATCAATCCTGGCTCTGCCACTTGCTAGCCATGTAATGTTGGATAACTTCTTTCCCTTTTCCTCCTAGCTTTATTGAGATAAAAGTGACATTATAAATTTAAGGTATACAGCATAATGATTTGGTACATGTATTTATTGAGAAATGATTACCATACTGTTTTAATTACTATAGCTTTGTAATATAGTTTGAAATCAGGAAGTGTGATGCCTCCACCTTTGTTCTTTCTCAGGATTGCTTTGACTATTCATGGTTTTTTGTGGTTCCATATGAATTTTAGGATTTTTTTTTTCTATTTCTGTAAAAAACACGCTGTTGGAATCTTGATAGAGATTGCATTGAATCTATAGATGGCTTTGGGGAGTATGGAAATTTTAACAACGTTAATTCTAATCCATGAACAATCTTTCTGTTTGTGTCTTCAGTTTTTTTCATACCTGTCTTACAGTTTTCTTTGTACAGATCATTTTGTACAATAGATTTAGGTTAAATTTATTCCTAAATATTTTATTGTTTTTGACGCTATTGTAAATGGGATTGTTTTCTTTTTCAGATAATATATTGTTAGTATATAGAAGTGCACCTGATTTTTGTATGTTGATTTTTGTATCCTGTAGTTTCACTGAATTCACTGATTAGATATAACAGGGTTTTGGTGGAATCTTTAGGATTTTCTATATACAAAATCATGTCGTCTGCACACAGAGATAATTTTACTTCCTGTTTTCCAGTTCTGAATTCTTTTTTTCTTTTTTTTTCGGGGGGGTGTATGCGGGCCTCTCACTGTTGTGGCCTCTCCCGTTGCGGAGCACAGGCTCTGGACGTGCAGGTTCAGCAGCCATTGCTCACAGGCCTAGCCGCTCCGCAGCATGTGGGATCTTCCTGGACCGGGGCACGAACCCATGTCCCCTGCATCAGCAGGCGGACTGTCAACCACTGCACCACCAGGGAAGCCCCTGAATCCTTTTATTTCTTTTTCTTGCCTGATTTCTCTGGCTTAAGACTTCCAGTACATGTTGAATAGAAGTGTTGAGGGTAGGCACCTATGTCTTGTTCCTTATCTTAGAGGAAAATCTTTCAACCTTTCACCATTGAGTATGATGTTAGCTGTGGACTTGTCATATATAACCTTTATTATGTTGAGGTATGATCCTTCTATACTCAATTTGTTGAGCATTTTTATCATGAATGGATGTTCAGTTCTGTTAAATGCATCTATTGAGATGATCATGAGTTTTATTCTTCAGTCTATTCATATTATGTACTACATTCATTGATTTATGTATGTTGAACCATCCTTGCATCCCAGGGATGAGTACCACTTGATCATGATATATGATCATTTTAATATGCTGTTGAATTCAGTTTGTTAGAATTTTACTAAGAATTTTTGCATCTACATTCATAAAGGATATTGGCCTTTAGTTTTTGTTTCTTGTAGTGTCATTATCTGGCTTTGTATCAGACTAATGCTGGCCTCATAAGATGAATTTGGGAGTGTTCAGCTTTTTGGAAGAGTTTGAGAACTGTGGTAATGATTCTTCTTTAAGTGTTTGTTATAATTCACCAGTAAAACCATCCGGTTCTGGGCTTCTCTTTGTTGAGATGTTTTTGATTACTGATCCAATCTTCTTATTGGTCTGTTCAGATTTTTTATTTCATCATGATTCAGTCTGGTGGTTGTATTTTTTAGTAATTTAATCTATTTCTTCTGGGTTGTCCTATTTGTTGATGTATAATTGTTCATAATAGTCTCATTATCCTTTGTCTTTCTGTGGTATCAATTGTAATGTCTCCTCTTTCAGTTGTAATTTTATTTATTTGGGTCCTCTCTTTTCTCTTGTTGCTTAGTCTAGCTAGAGGTTTGCCAATTTTCAAAGAGCCAACGTTTAGTTTTGTTTTGTTAATTTATTTTATTTAGTTATTTTTGGCCGTGTTGGGTCTTTGTTTTTGTGTGTGGGCTTTCTCTAGTTGTGGCGAGCGGGGGCCACTCCTCATCGCGGTGCACAGGCCTCTCACTGTCGTGGCCTCTCTTGTTGCGGAGCACAAGCTCCAGATGCGCAGGCTTAGTAGTTGTGGCTCACGGGCCTAGTTGCTCCGCGGCATGTGGGATCTTCCCAGACCAGGGCTCGAACCCGTGTCCCCTGCATTGGCAGGCAGATTCTCAACCACTGCGCCACCAGGGAAGCCCCAACTTTTAGTTTTGTTAATCTTTTCTATTATTTTCCTGTTCTGTCTTTCACTTATCTGCTCTGGTCTTTAGTTCCTTCCTTCTGCTAACTTTGGGTTAGTTCTTCCTTTTTCAGTTCCTTGAGGTATAAAGTTAGGTTGTTTGAGAGCTTTCTTTTTTCTTAATGTAGGCATTTATCACTATAAATTTTCCTCTCATAACTGCTTTTGCTGCATCTCATAAGTGTTGGTATGTTGAATTTCCATTTGCCTCAAGATATTTCTTTATTTCCCTTTTGATTTCTTCTTTAATCCATTGGATGTTCAGGAGCATTTTTGTTTAACTTCAATGTATTTGTGAACTTTCTAGCTTTTCTCCTGTTACTGATTTTTAGTTTCATACAGTTGTGGTCAGCAAATATATTTGATAAAATTTCTATCTTGAATTTGTTGCAACTTTTTTGTGGATTGATTATATGCTTGATCTGCCCTCACAGATGTGAGACCTCAGGCTCTCACAGGCCACAAGAGTATTTGTAGGCAAAGGAAGTAGTAGGGATGCTGAAAACCTTCCTTCCCTTTGCCAAGATTCCCATTACACCCCATCCCTCCATTACTATGTGGAAGCTGTTGTGATTGTAGTTTGTATATTAAAGAATTTTTGTATTAAAATGCCTGTCTAAAAATAAAAAAATATTTTATCTAGGGGGAAAAAAGCCTTGAAAACCTTCAGTAGTTTTCTCATTAGTAGGGATGGGGGGCATCCGTCCATCTCCATTTCTTCATGCAAACCCATCATTAACATCTGCAGTATTCAGGTAAGGGTGCCAATGGAGGAATTGGACCCTAGCTCCTCCCTTCTCCTCCCATCCTGATTCCATCCAGCCTGGGGCCGCCCCAGCCTGGGCCTCTGAGCTCCATCAACACCCTGTGAACTGTGATCCTCAGGCCTTGTGGTATGCACACTGGAGGTGTGGTTCACCAATTTGGGCAGGAGATTTGGGGGGCCCTAAGTATCAGCATATTCAGTGTAGGCTTGGGTGGTCATGTTCCCTTGGCCTGTGGACTCCTAGACTCCTTGGCTCTGGGTGGGGCATGACTGCAGGAGGCCAGAGTGGTGTCCAGGGCAGGGACCTTGTTGCTCAGATCTAAGGGCACTTCTGTCCTCATATTGCTTTGCTGTGAAATGACTGATTGTGGCAAAGAAAAGGGCCCAGGCCATGGAATGGTCTTATTCTGTTTAAACAATGGCTCTTTTAGGGATGAACAAAAATACACTTAAAGATTATTCCCTTCTTGAGGAAATAATTTAGTTTTCAAATTCCTTCTTAACTACCTTGGCCCACAGCCAAGTTTGGCCCATGAGTTAGGGCTCTCCTGGGTTAGACTACACTTCATGGACTTCATTGTTTTTCCTTCTGGCTTTTGCTTAGCTCAGCTGCCTGCCAGTCAGGGGGGTCCTGTGCTTGGAGTCAGGAGGAGAAATGTTGTACAGGGAATTAGTAAAAATCTTCCTTGAGTGCTGGGCTTTGCTTTGTGATTCTATTTTCCTTGTTCATTGGATTAAATTCACACCATCAAGGCTTCACTGTGACCTATGAACACCAGCTGTGAGAGAACGTGGTCGCTGGTTAACTGTTGTTCGGTCCTGCTGCCGGAAGTGTCTGATTTAGGCTACTGCCCTTCCTTTCATGCTGAGACTGGTGTTTCCAATATCTCGACTTTTAAGTAATTCTAGGAGGGGGAGAGCAGGAGACTGGAATTCTAGTCTCACTCTGCCTTCCCTTAGTGTGTCCAAACCTCTGAACGGTGATTTCTTCTTTTTATAACAAAAGAATCCTTCCTACCTCACAGAAATGTTTTGAGGACCTAATGAGCCAATGAAAGTCAATGTCTTCTCGAATGCGTAAAACTCGCTGAAATTTAAGAGATTATTATCACTATGGTGTGAACCATTTATCATCTCCTTTACAAAATGACAGCTCTGCAGGAGAGCAGCTTTGTAGCAGGGAGGATGGAGAGACAGTGGTGGAGGATGTAAAGTGAGGGCTGGGGAAACCAGAAGGATGGGGGCCCGAGGAGGATGAGGTGGAGCAAACTGTTAAAGGAAATGAAAGTGGCTGAATTCAAGGTCTCCTAGCGTTCAATGAAGGCTCGGCCAGGCCATCCACGCACAACAGCTCAATAAATACTTACTACAGCCTTTCCAGTACTTTTCTGCCACTTCACCTTCACCTTTCCAGAAGTAAAGCTATCACAATGACCTGGCTCCCTGTGGTTTTTGTCCTTGTCCCTTACTACTGTCTCCCACCCCCTTTTCTCTGCTCCGGCCACACCGACCTTATTTTGCTGGAACTCAACAAGCTTATCGTAGCTGGAGGGCTTTTGTGCTTGCTCTTCCCTCTGCCTGGACCAACCTTCCCTCAATATTCATGTCTCACTTTCCACTTCCTTCCTGTTTTTAGTCAAACGTCACCTTTTCAGGGAGGCCTTTAATTATTCCCTGAGAGTTTATATCGTATCCTGCTTCCTTGATCGGTGCTTTGTCCTGGGCACTTACCACTGTCCAGCATTCAGTACATTTTACTTATTTCGCTTGTATGTCCTCTGTTCCCTCTCCTAGAATGTAAACTCCATGAGGGCAGAAATTTTGTTTGATTATTTACCACTGTTCTTCCAGTGACTGGAAAATTCTGGCTTACGCTAGGCACTCAGTAGATATTCTTCGAGTGAATGAATGCAAAACAGAACTGTGTGGGCTTCCTCAGAGTTTTTGATTTCTGGAGGTAGCCACCAGTGATGTAATTTATCCCAACAGCAAATATTTACACAATTCCAAATGCTAACCATTATGTCTTTCGATTAGATTCCCTCCCACAAGTAAATTGGCTCTTGAATTTTGATCTAAAGCTGTTCACTGAAATACATAGCAAACTAAGCTGCCTTAAGCACTCCAGACATCCTAGGAAACAGGGATTAACACACCAGCCTGACTGACCCACAGCCAATGTTCTGTTAGCTTAAGGTGCACGGGGCTCTTCCAGGGCTGTTTCCTGGAAGCACTACCTTGGCCTGTGGCACTGGGGAGCCTGGGCTGGAACCAGCTCATGCTATATTTGGAATAAATGGAGAGGAGGATTTTGTCAGAATTTCTGCAGCGATGTGGCCTGTGAAGGATTCCCATCACTTTATAGACAGAGACAGTGTATTCTTACTGGTATTTTTCAAGTTTTCTTCCTTCCTCTCCTTCCTTCTTGTCCTCCTCCCCTCCCCCACCTAAAGGAAAACAGAAACATATAACCCCATTTGGTAGATTGATTTTTGGGAGACTAGGAACCCTGTGGTACAGCTTATGCTGTTTATGAAACAACTTAAAACCTTCTTCACCCAAGCCTCATCTTTATGCACCTCATTAATACATGGAAGTTTAAATGACCCTAGCTAATGATACATGGGGGAAAAAAATTGCCTGAAAGTTCTCTAAATGCAGAGCCAGAGATGCTCTTTGCATCTTATTATGTGGAAAATGTCACTAAAAAGAAGATGATTTTTATAATATTCTCTTTTTATATTTGTTTATGAAGAATGCGTCAAGATTCAAGGAACCCTGTGTTGTAAAGAAAACAGAAGAACAGGAAGCAAGAGCACACAAATCGTGCTCTTACAGACTTTGGGATTTAGTGCATTTTTGAGACTTTTTTATCCCAGAACAGAACACGCAGAGGCTGTGGGTAATGCTATTGGAGAGAATAGAATATTATGAAGACCTGGGGTCCTGAAGAAGATCAAACTGTCCTTATACTGATGTCTGAAGTGAGGAGGCCTTGAAGACCTTCAGCAGTATTTTTCCATTACTAATCCTTTGAACCAGATCTTGGGGATCCAGATCGTGTTACACAGAGCCCTGGGAAGTCTAAACACCATGGTCTGACTAGTGGGCCTTTCTACTGGGATCTAAGACTCAGGCCATTCAGTGTTTTGAGTTGAACCCTTTGCAACAAGTTGAAAGCATTTTAAGCCCGAGATGGGCAAGTTCTAGCCCAAAGAGATGCAGTCTGGGCCTGGCTCCCTTCCACAGTGCTCCTTTGTTTAACTTGTCCTGCCCTTGTCTCTCTCCTTCTCCTCATGTCTTCCTTCTTCCTATCCTAGTGCGTTTCTTTTGTTACTTTTTTTCTTTATTCTCCTTTTTCTTTTCTACGTCTTGCCTCAAACAGGGCGTTTCTTGGGCAATGTCTGACTCTAGCGGTTGCTTTCAGATCTGAGAAACCTTTAAAGTTTGTTTCAGGGAGGAGTAGAAGAGACTAACATGGGGAGGAGGAGAGGGGCTAGGTGGAGGGAGAGAGGAGAGAGGGACGAGGACACAGAACGTGAGGTGTCAGTGTGCCGTGTGCATCTGGCCTGGAGCCTCACGGTCTTCATCCCACGGGAGGGGATCTGAATTGACTCAGGGTGGAGGATGAGGTTGCCATCATTCCTGCCGCTGTAGCTCCTCCTCTGCCGCCCTAGAGGCTAAATATGGTACGGCTTCATTGTCCCACCTCCCTTACAGCCAGGGTAGTAACCTTCAGGAATGGGGAGGAAGGAATGTTTGCTGAGGGTCTTTGGGGAGAAATTTTCTCCCCTTGAAAAGAAAGGTGCATGGAGGAAAGACCTCTCTTCTTTGTTTCTGGATTTGTTCATGCCTACCTGTGGTGTCTGGAACTGCTACAGCAACCTTGCTACCACGAGGGAGGCGTGGCTGAACACTCCAAGGATGGTGGGGCAAAAACATGGATAGGTCTTAGGTCCTTGAGACCATTAAGCTGCCCATCCAAGTCTGGAGCATCTTATATAATTGGCCTCATTACTTAAGGTATTTTTAGTTGGAATTTCTGCTGCTTGCAGCTGAATGAATACATTTTGATGAGAACCAGAAAGCATGACCTCATGGTTGGGCTTTATTTTGTGCTGACTTCTAGTTAGTTTCTTTAATGTTATATATTAAACAGACACAACTTTCTATGTATCTGTCCTCTTCATCTAATGCTCTCTTCCCTCTCTCTCTGGATCGCTGTCCAGAGTTGGAAACTTCATTCTTTGCTTGTCTCTATAAATTTTCCTAATAAAATGAAATACTTCATAAACCCAAAGCTTGCAGCTATCACACTAGAATAAAAAAATCAGTTTCAGTGATGTTTTGCTGATTTTCTCATGAATGCTAAATGATGCTGGCCTAAATAAGGCAGAGTATCACTTCTGGTATGATCTGTTCTATCTTGCTGATGCAAGCGCAAGAAGGGCTTTTCCTCTTGTTTTATTCCACCCTCCATGTATCCCTTCCAGAAACAGGGTCTGAAGGGTACCTTATATTTAACATATGGAGCCCTGTGGTGAAATACAGTCTCCAGTGCCATCACCGCTCCTCCCATTATTGCTTCTGAATGTGGCAAGATAAAAATTGTTTATTAATCTCTATACCCAGTCCATCATTTCACTCTGTTCCCTAAGAGCTTCTGGATTTGCTCATTCAGTTTCTTTGCTCTGACCCCTCCAAGGAGGATCCTATACTGTCTGACAGCTTCTTGGGAGTCAGTGAAGGAGAATCAGGAGGAATGGGGCGTTGAGGAGGAAGGTGATATGAGAGGCTGGCCAGGATGGGACTGAAGGAGTTCATGGTGGGTTAAAGTTTGAGGAAAGATACATGGGAGCAGGTCCAGGTTGAGGTTGGGGGGTGGGAGGTAAACATGCAGGGCTGGCATTCACCCAGTTTGTATCAGGATGGCCCAATGGATTGCTCACAGCCAGGGTTCATTCTGAGATCAGTACCTGGGTTGTAACAGTTGTTAATATTTTGACTATCACCTCTGGAGACATGTGTACTTTAAGAATTCTCTGGGAGATGTTGGCCCTCTATGGTGTTCAGGGTTATAAATAAAAGTTTTAGAAAAAGAACAGTTTGGGATAACATTTTGGCATTTATTTTGGTTGTGTTTCTTTTCTTTTTTTGTTTTTGTTTTTCTGTTCCTTTCCTTCCCCTTTCCTCCTTCCCCATCCCCCTTTCTCCATTTTCCCTTCCCTCTTTCCCCTTTCCCCCTTCCTTTTTCTTTTATTTTCCTGGGTCACCACTTACACTGAAGCATCCCTCTGGGAGGTGCAGACTAGAGGTGTTACCTGTATTGTTACTGTTTAGGGGCAAGAGTAACTGATACACTGGACTCAAGTTGTTTTTCATTCAAATACAGGAAACAGAGAAGGTGTTTTTCCCTTAGGACTTGTCTGAAGGGTTTAGAAACACTGAATTTAGCTACCTATAAATATATTTGCTTACTTGAGAAAAGTCTTCTCTCTTACCAGGAAGTGTAGTGACAGAGTAATGCAACAAAAGTCTTCTGAGCTTCTCTTGGTGTAAGTTTATCTTTGAACATATTCTTGACTCTCAGAACCACTGTCTATTAAACCACTGGGTCATCAGCAGCTATGCTGTGAAATAATTAACACTGTATCCTGTTTTTCACTTAATTGCTACTTGCTTTTGAGTCCAAATTCAGAAATACATTCCCTCTGGCCACAAACAAGGAAGAAAAATGATTGCAGTTGGAGTTGGGAGAGCCCAGCAGTGTGGCAGTGTGGCATGGGGGCCTGGGGAGGAAAAAGCTAAATAAAAATGCTTCATTTTCACATAGCTCTAGACCTGTGCTCTCCAGTAGAAATATAACATGAGCCACAAACATGATCCACTTAGGTAATTTTATTTTATTTATTTATTTTTATTGGAGTATAATTGCTTTACAGTGGTGTGTTAGTTTCTGCTTTATAACAAAGTGAGTCAGCTATACATATATATACATCCCCATATCTCCTCTCTCTTGCATCTCCCTTCCACCCTCCCTATCCCACCCCTCTAGGTGGTTACAAAGCACCGAGCTGATCTCCCTGTGCTATGCGGCTGCTTCCCACTAGCTATCTATTTTACATTTGGTAGTATATATAAGTCCATGCCACTCTCTCACTTTGTCCCAGTTTGCCTTTCCCCATCCCCGTGTCCTCAGGTCCACTGTCTAGATCTGCATCTTTATTCCTGTCCTGCCCGTAGGTTCTTCATAACCTTTTTTTTTAGATTCCATATATATGTGTTAGCATATGGTATTTGTTTTTTTCTTTCTGGCTTACTTCACTCTGTATGACAGACTCTGGGTCCATCCACATCACTACAAATAACTCAATTTCGTTTCTTTTTATGGCTGAGTAATATTCCATTGTATATATGTGCCACATCTTCTTTATCCATTCAGTATGGAGGTTCCTTAAAAAACTAAAAATAGAACTACCATACGACCCAGCAATCCCACTACTGGCACTTAGGTAATTTTAAATATTCTAGTAGCCTCATTAAAGGATATTAAAAAAATAGATGAAATTAATGTTTAAATATATTTGTCTCAGTATGTCCAAAATAATATTGTTCCAAGATGTAATCAATATCAAAATTTTTGAGATACTGTAATTCTCTTTTCTCTGCACTAAGTATTTGAAAGCCAGTGTGTCTTTTACTTACAGCACGTCTCAGTTCAGGCTTGTCAGATTTCAGGTGCTCAATAGCTACACGTGGCTAATGGCTCCTGTACTGACCAGCTCAGCTCTGTACTATTTCTACGATACTTATTCCATTTCTCACTAATGCTCATAATAGGTCAAGATGGTGCCAGGTCACATCAGCAGAGGTGATTGCTTTTTCTTCAGCCCTCTAAGGACTCCCCTGTTAATGCATTTGGGACCAACTTTTGAAATGGGGCAAGAGAAGGAGGGATTGGCTTTGACATGGAAAGAAGATGCTCTCCGAGGAGACTCGGAGCTTTGTGGGCTGGTCATGGCACAGTGCTTGATGGGGATTTGTGGTTGGTATCTATGATCCAGATTATCCAGATGGAGTCAAAGGTGAAAATAGATAGGGGAAGTATAGTTATTATTTATCAGGAGTAACATGATGTGATGGAATGAGTTCTAGATCATGGTCGGGAGAACTAGGCACTAGTCCAGGCATTGATCTGGGAGGAGAGAAGTAAATTGACATTCAACAAGCCTATTGCAGCATCAGGCACTTTACACCTATTTCCTTTTCCAATTCTTATAGTAAGCCCAATAGTTAGATGGTATAATCAACTCCCATTTACAGAGGAAGACACTGAGCCTAGGGAGGAGGAGTCCTGGCTTATCATGGAGTAAGAATAAAATCTCAGCTCCGATTCCAAAGCTGCTATGTTTTTAACATTATAATCCATATGCACGCCATATAGGTTGTGTCTTCTATCAAGGTTTGACTGAAGAAGCAAAAGCAGTCATGCATGCATGTAGGTATGTATGGGGTAAATATTTGTTACAGGGAATTGGCTTACGTGATTGTGGGGATTGGTTAAGTGGTCTCTGTAAGGGTGTTGTCTCTACGTCTGATGCTAGAGCTTGAAGTCCATAGGGCAGGCAATAAAGGGAAGATCACGAGCATGCTTGAAGCCAAGCCACAGGCACGAGACGGAACCCCACAAGGTCAAACTGAGCTCCATTTCTGTTATTGTGGCTTCTGACCTTGGTGATAAGTGTTCTGCAGAAGTTGGGGTTCTTCATCATGGAGCTAAACACGTATACTTGGCTTAGGAAGCAGAGAACCTGAAGAAGATTTCAGGGGATAGTGGAGCCATTGCAGGCCCAGCTGTTGCATCACAGCAGTGAGCTGAACCAGCAGCTGAGCAACAAAGCGTGAGTGAGAAAATAGCTGCAGCTTCCCTTCCACCCTCCTATATTCCTGAGAATCATCCCTGTGGCCCACATGGGAAGCATATAAGAAAGGAAATTCTGGCAAGTGTAGTTCAGCCTACTCAAGTTGACACATTACAAAGCCATCACATTGGTGCTCAGTAGATATTCGTTGAGTGAATGAATGAATGAATGAATGAGTATTGTGCTGCCTCTCTTGGAAGTTCCCTGGGAGTCAGAACACTTAATTTTGGCTCTGCCTCTTGTAAGCCAAGCAATTTTGAACAAGTCACTTAACCCTTCAAGTCTTGTTTTTCTCATCTATAAAACTCCAAGAATAATTCCTGTTCTGCCCGTTTAATAGGACTTTTCTAGGGATCGGCTGAGATGACCTGAACAAAAGCACTTTGAACATTTATAAAGGATAAAACAAATGTGATGTAGCATTACATTATTTTAATTATTAATGTTGTTATTAATACTTCAGCGTCCTAATGAATCACATAGAGTTAATAGTTTCTGACTAATTTACTTTATGGATGTGCCCGGAAGATTAAATTAGATGAAGCACGTAGAAGTGCTCTGTCAGCTGTGCCATGGCATATTCTTCAAAGGCAAGACTTAATTGTCGTTCAACACTCAGAAACGTTTGCACAGTGTGTTTTAGTTCTGGGCTAAATGGCTTAGGGGGATAAGTGTGTAATTGGAACCACTGGTAGCCCTGGGAACTGGAGGGCAGTGGCCATTCCTTGGATGAAAGTTGTGGGCAGTGGATGAGGTTTCTGTCCTATAGGTCTGGGCTTGCATTTCATAGCAGCCAAACTTGCTCAGCAGAATGAAGAAATCCCTGCGGAAGTTCTTGGTGAAGATAGCGTAGAGGAAGGGGTTGGCACAGGAGTTGATGGGGTAGAACAGGACCAGGAGGATCTTTGACTTGGACACAGTGATGAGGGGCACCTTGAGGGAGGCAGAGATGGCAAAGAAGGAGATGGGCGCCATGCAGAGGAAGTCAGTGAAGATGAGCATGGCCATGCGCTTGGCAATCTTGGTGTCGCTAGAGGAGGATGTGATGTTGGGGTTTCTCACTGTGAGGTAGATGTGAGTGTAGCAGCCACAGATGACCACAAAGGCCAGGACGTTGAGCACAAGGAGGGACATAACATACAGTTGTGACAAGGGGCTGTCGATATCCATAGGCAGGCAGATGCTCACCTTCATGTAGCTGCTGATGCCAAAGATGGGAAAGAGGGCGACTGCACAAGCGAAGATCCAGCCCACCAGCATGACGCTGGCAGCATGGCGGAGCTGTACCTTGCGTTCTAGCTGCATGGCGTGGGTGATGGTGTGCCATCTTTCCAGCGTGATGGCTGTCAGGGTGTAGACTGAGAGCTCACTGGCAAAGACGGTGAAGAAGCCGGCAGCGTCACAGCCTGCTCCAGTTTGCCAGTCAATGGCGTAGTTGTGGTACTGGCTTTTGGTGTGGATGTCAACTGACGCTATGAGCAGCAGGTAGATCCCAATGCAGAGGTCGGCAAAGGCCAAATTGCACATCAGGAACCGGGGGACTGTGAGTTTGTATTGGCTGGTGATCAGTATTAAGAGCACTAAGATGTTCCCAGTGATGGCCAGGACGCTAATGAACCATATCAGGACCCTGAGGATACCATACCCCATGATATCTTCACATGGATTGAATGCATCTGGCTCGGGGGAGCAAGTGATGTCAACCACGTCATCGCATAAGTCATAGTCAGACTCACTGTACATCATGTCAAATCCTTTGGCGTAGCTGGACTCATCGTCTTCTGCCAAAGAGACTCTCTGACCCCTAGCCTGAGTCATATCATCGACTTCTTGCCTTAAGATAGATTTGTTGCAAATTGGATGCAGGTCAGAGCTAGAAAAATACAAAAAGGAATAGAATCAATATGTTGGATCCAGATTGGCAAATATATCACTGTCTTTACACGGGGTAGAGAGTGGGGTTTCTTCCTGAGAGTTTTTTTTTTTTCTTCTTCTAACAGTTTGTCTGCCCTTGAGGCTAAACTCAAGGGTTAACGCTGCTTACTGTAAATGAACGGAACAACTCGTGCATATATTCCTAGAGTTGGATGGCCCACTGGGGAAACCATCTGGCCACAACCTGAATGTGGGGAGGAAGGCGCCTGGGACTAGCTAAGCTTTGCTGTTAAGTGCAAATAATTTACAGACGATATCAACTCTACCCTCACCCTTCCCCATCTCCATTCAGCTCTCTCTTCATATGCCTGAGTAGGGTATACCCCCTTTCCTCTACTCTAAACTCCAGTCCTGGAAGATCTGGACTGTTCTCTGACTCAAATAAGAGTTTATTTTATCTACATAAATTAGAAGATCAGAGGCTGTAGTTGGTTCCCAGCCAGCCCTGTCCCTGGCTCTTTGGTACTCAGGCTACCAGGAGGTCTGCTAATTTGCCTGTAAATGTTAGTGAGGGGCTTATTCTTTATTATTTCACTCCCCAGGGGCCACAACAAGCCTCAGGCATGTATTTGCAAGGTAATCCTGGCTCTCTCACATTAAGTAGTTCGCTAGTGAGTGCCCAAAGGGGCAAGTGCAGGTGCAAGGGGGCCTAATTTATTCCAAGATTGTAACCCGTTCCCTGAGGAGCTGCCTCTTCTCGGGCTCACGTTTCTGTCTCAGCTTTCCCTTTAAACCCCAGTGTACAAGAGGCCTCGTCAACAGAACAGAGGCACTTGCAGAAGGGATGTGAGTGAAAGCCAGATGATACATATTCCATCCAGGCAAGTGGACAGTGCATGTAGAGCCAGACGGTACTAGTTCTGTTTTGAAGCAAAAGCTTAAGGAATGGGAATGTTTCACATTGGGTCTTCTTTTGGATGGAAATGCGTGTGTGTGTACACACACACACACACACACACACACACAAACACACACACACACACACAAACACACACACCCACACACACACGCGCGCACACACACACACACCCCATTCCCTTCCTCCCTCCCTGAGGGGCAAGCTCACAGCAATGGTATTGCCTTAACGTAATCTCTTAAGTGAGTGGGGAGGTGAGTGTTAAAACTCTTCAAAGACCCCCCCTCCCCAATAAGATGGAGAGAGTGACTGGGGCGTGGAGGAGGTAAAGATTCCATTAGGTACTAAACGATGAGGGCTGGCCAAGTGTGCCAGCAGACCCGGACTGAACTTTTCCACATCAACCTCTAGGAGAAGGGGCTGTTAGTGAGAACCCTCTCCTTTCTCTCCCCTCCAGAAAGTGAACTGAATTGCCAGAAAGTCATTTTCCCTTGGATCAAGGGACTCCTTTTTTTTTCTTTCCTGGATAATGTGTCATTTGTTGTTTTAGAGACTGATAGAGCTTCTCACATCAGTCACAGTTTACACTAAGGAGGTTAAACAGTTAACATACGTGTAATTGAAAATGTGCAGAAAATCTTTTGGTTTAGTCAGAGATCTTACAAGAAAGGTGAGACAAGTTCAGAGATGGGCAAAGAGGGGACGAGAGAATCACTTTGTTTGTTATTCTAACTCCCAATTCCTAAACCCTGTCATTGGATTAGCGGCAGCCCAGTTCTAGGAACAGGAAGTAAGTAACCTGGTGCCAACAGACTGTGATCCGGTTCACTGAAACAGATCTGACCATCTAGACAGACACAGCCTTCACTTCCCGGGGCTTATGTTGGCTTCGGTGAAGATGCTTATTTTTGATACTGCTACGAACATATTTTAAATATAGATGCTTCCCTTTCCCGAAACAGCAGTGACCCAATGACATGAGTGGGGGAAAGGTAAACAATGGATGTCTCTTAGAGAAGAATAGAAAGAAAAATGGAAGCAGGGGAAATAAAATCATGCCTCTGCAGTACCTCGGCAAATCCTAAGTATTATAAAGAGTTGGGAATTCAGTTTGGGGTGAGGTTAAAAAGTAGTACTCCTGGATCCCAGTAAATCAATGAACAGATACTTGGGAAATGCATGGCGGAGTGGCCGAGAGCCTGAGCTTTGCAGACAGACAGGCAGACCAGAGAGTTTGGATCTGAGTTTGTTTGGTGTTTGTCAAGTTATTTACTGTCTCTGAGCCTCAGTTTCTGCCTTTGTGAGAAGGGAATAAAGATGGTGTTTTTACCTTTGTGAAAATTAAATGAGATAAAGCTGCAAAGTATTACAGTGCCTGGCAGTGAGTCCTTGACAAGTATCAGCAATATGAAGAGAGAGGATGTGGTTACTTACTGAGTTCATGTTGAGGTCTAGGCCCTATGTGAGTACTTAATGAATATGCCACAGTGCATCAGTTTAAAATCTAGCCGGGAAGAAAAGGCCTAAATACAATAATATCAATGCAAGCTGAGTATGGACATAACTGGTTACATGACAGATGAGGGGCATGGTTAATAAGGTCTTTCCATGAAAGTCCACGGGGTCCATGGGCCAAAATGTCACAGTCACAAGGGCCTAACATTTACACTTCAGGCATTATTTCCAAACGGGGATTGGAGGAACAATTTCATCACACAACTTTAAACTCAAATGTCATTACCTAACCACACCTACAGTTATCTTCTGAAGAGCAGAACCATATTGCTTTGGGTTTGTGAATTTGTTAACCATAAAGACTAAACACCATTGCTATTTTTGTTACCCCGTTTTGGCATGTCTTCCTGGAAGAGGCGTGGGCCTCTCCTTTGCCGCACCTGACGAGCCCTGATGTAAGTTACAATAGGGACCTAGAGAGGGTGAGAGCCCGGTGGTCTGGAGGGATCAGGGAAGCCTTCAGTCACGGTACGACGTAAGGCAGACGCGGAGATTTCTAGTCGGGAGAGCCCTGAGGCCACATCTACACTACGAAGGGGAGTCTGAGCAACAGAGGAAGAGGATATATTTCTCTGGGGTGTGGGCGCTGAGGCAGACAACAGATGATGTACAGCTCCTTCAGTGGTCTTAACGTCCTCTGAGATTTCTCCTGGGGGGTATTTAGTTCCAGGGTTCTGGCAGTGAAATGGGTATCTTTCCTGCCCTGGCTGGAATATCTCTTCCTGGAATATAAAAGAGGCGGGCCTTGCTGCCTTAGCCCAAGCCCTTAAGAATTCTAGTCATTAGGAAGAAATCCCCTGGCCCTTGAGCTAATCTGTGAAGAGTGTCTGATTCTGGAGAGTTCCCCAATGATGCATGCTAATTCTGAAGAGCGGCCCCTTTTCCGCAGATCCTTTAAATGGGTCTGAGTGTGGACTGCTAGTTAACTTAGGGTGTGTACTGTTTGGTTGTTTCACTCTGCTTTAGAGACGGGGACCCGTCTGCATGTTAAGGTTGAATAATAGAGACCGCGTTAAGCAGTGAAAGGTATCCCAGAAGCTGTATTCGTGCTGGGCTACTGTACAAGAGTGGGAATGAGGCGTCATCTGATTGAGTGCCACTGTGTGGTATGAATTTTATCAGTGAGTTTAGGAGAGGCAGAAAGCTTTGAGAACTCCTGATACCCAATAAACTATATCTCCAGCGGATCCTTTAAATACCTGAACATGTAATCTCTAAAGTACTCCCTCTCCGCTCTCTCCAGAACCTCAACTTTTTAACCCGTCACCCACTAACACTTGGCTTTGTTTGGACTACCCTCTGTAATTTGGGGCTCTGGAAAGCCGAAGTGAACAGATGTCACAATCTTAGTCCTCCCTCTGAGGTGCTAAGCTCCAAAGATGGGTTAGGGAGGTTTCGAGTTGCTGGGATGTGTTGCGGGTATGTGCATCAGTCTTTGCTACGGCATCTATGCTTCTCCCTTCCAAAGCTGACTTTGATGGTCCCTGGCACACTTATGGCGTACAGAGTTTGGAACTTGAAGGATAAATCCATGTCGGGACAAAGGGAAAAGGGAACAAATATTTATTAGGCATCAGCTGCGAGTCAGGCTTGCTTGGTGTTTTTCATGTTAGCTCATTTACTATTTGGTAGGTAGCCTGCCATGTGGGTAGCCCTCTCCTGTGAGCCCATTTTCAGAGAGAACACTAAAGCTTTGATCTAGACTCTGCCTAAGGGATTTCATCGTGGGTGCCTCTGCCAGGGGATCCTCTTCATGCCACACAGGTGTAGAAGTTGTGGACCAAGGTCTGCGTTGGAGAAATGCCCAAGTGGGGCTCGGGGGCGGACACGAGAAGACTCACATCTGCCGCCTCCAGTTGGCAAAGATGCAGCAGTGGCTGGGGTAGGTGAGGCTGGCCTCCACGAGTGTGACAAAAGCTTCCAGACTGGGGAGCTTTTTTAAGTTGTAAGTTGACTTGGCCCGCAGCTTCTTAAGATTTCCTAAGCCATAGCTGGGCAGGGAATGGATCCTCGTTCTTGAAATATCTCTGTAAGGAGAAAAGGTAAACATAACCTGATTACTATGGGCCTAACATTTTCTGCTCTGTTAGCCGTCAACATAGCAGCTACAGTAGTAATATTTTTACATGGGTGAGGAGGGAGACTCCAATTCATCCAGCACGCCTTGGTCAGATTAATATTTGGCTAAAGGGACATTTGGCCCTTATATTTGTGGTAGGAGGACATAGATAACATGCCACTCTGTGTCCTGGATGTACTTGCATCCTGGCTGATCTGGGACTTAAATGTATCTCTTTCCCCTTCCACAGTCTATCTATAGAATGGATACCCACGAATTTGCATAGGACCAAGGAAGTGAGATCATTTCCTCCTCACCATAAAACTAGATGTAAAAATATATCCAGTGAGCTGGGGTGGCATCTGCGGCCATATTTCAGCAAAGGATGCAAAGAGAACACACCATAAGGGGAAAAGGTATCTGGTGGGCAACAGAGGTACCCTCAGCACAAAGTCAAAGTGGCAACAGAGAGTGGTGGTGGTGAGCGTGGCATCCACAGCCAGACTTGCCTGCTCGTGTACCCTGCGCCTCTATCTATTAGACTGGTGACCTTGGTCAAGTTGTCTCACTTCTCCATGTGTCAGTTTCCTCGGCTATAAAACAGGAATAATAATCATACCTACCTCAGAGGGTTGTTGTGAGAATTAAATGAGTTAAAGTACATAGAGAACTTCCTGACCAACAGACAGCACTTGATGACTGGCCGCTGTTATCAGAAAACATCACACACACACACACACACACACACACACACACACACACACACACACACGCAGTTGTTCTTGCTTTGTCGGAGAGCCTCTGCCTTGGTGAACCAGGAGGTCTATATGGAAACCAGTGTAAATGGTCTTTTTAACCAGGTCCCTGTCACTGGAGGGTTCCAGAGTCCCATCCTTGCTGGCAGCAACACCAGTAACATGGGCCATTTTCTGGCAGCACCGTTGGCAGCTGAAACCCTCAAAACAACCTGACCAGTGGGGTGGGAGTGAAGAGATTTAAATGGCATCGGCTTAGACCTGTTGGGCCCAGAAGGTTGGCCGTAAATGAGTGCTTCTGATGGGAGTGGTAGCAAGTGATGACCAGGATGGATTCATTTCAAGCATCCTTGGATATACTTGGTGAAGGAGAATCTTCTAATGTCTGCATTTCCTGTAAGTCAAAGCATTGGGCACTAGGAGCAATGAAACTCGGGGGTGTGCACATATATCTGCTCCCCCGTATGTTCTCCCAGTCTGGTGAAAATTACTTTCTCAAAGCCTTGTTTTCATTGTGCCATTCATTCTCTTGCTCAAAAGTTTATAATGCTTCCTGTTGTTCAATGAAACCTCCTCGTAGCTGCTGCCCTGTTGTCACTTCCCTTTCCCAATCAAGCTTCTTATGCTAGTTGTCCATACTTGATGTCACCATTTCCTCATTTCCCAATCCAACTATGTTTCTTCCCAGTCCCTAGAGAAACAATACACACTAAGGTAGCTATGATGACCAGCACATCATAGCCAGCGCTTTGTACTTCATTAGAAGTTCTAACCTTAGTTCCTCATTGGAAGTTGCTCTTAGTTCTAACCTTCTTGATTTCTCAATTACATTTCACCCGTAAAACACTCCTCCTTCCTGAGACGGTCTTTTTCTTGGCATCACATTCTTTTCAATTTCTTCTGACATCTACTTTGACTTATTTCTGATTTTTTCTTTTTCCTTTATCTATCAGAGTTCCTCTAAACTCAGGCCCCTTTCTGACTGTACACAATCTTCCCAGGTGATCTCACCCACTTCCTTGGTTTCGGATACCAGGTATATGCTGATGGCTTCCCAATGTATATCCCAGTTCAGATACTACTTCTGAACTCCAAGCCCAGATAAGCCACTGTCCATCAGATCCCACTCTTTTGATCACTTGCAAATATCAAAACTGAATTTACCATCTTCCTTGTAAATACGTTCGTCCTTTTGCTTTTCTTATCTTAGCAAATGATTCCTTCATCTCCCCCTGTCGTTCGGGATAGAAGCCTGGGAGTCATCCTTCACCCCTCCCCCTCCCTCCCTCGGACTCAGTTTTCTTCTTCTCACAAGCCTAACTTTGACATTTGTTTCAAATCGGTCCGCTTTTTTTGCCACAGCTTTAGTCTAAGTCACCATAATCTCTGCCTAGAGAGAAAGGCAACAGTCTCATAACTGTTCTTCTCATGACCATTGTATTAAGGTTCTTCAGAGAGACAGAACCGCTAGGATGTATAGAGAGATATAAGAGGAGATGTATTATGGAATTTGGCTCATGTGATTTTGGAGGCGGACAAGTCTCATGCGATGCCATCTACAAGCTGGAGAACCAGGAAGGTTTGTGGTATAATTCAGTCAGAGACAAAGACCTGAGAACCAGGACAGCCACGGGTTTAAGTCTCAGAGTCTGAAGGCCCAAGAACCAGGACCCCTGACGCACAAGGCCAGGAGAAGATGGATGTTCCAGCTCAGGAAGAAAAGAAGCACATTTGCCCTTCCTCTGCCTTTTTGTTCTATTAGGGCCCTCAACTGGTTAGATGATGCCCACCCACACGGGGAGGATGAATCTTCTTTACTCAGTCTGTTGATTCCAATGCTAATCTCTTCTGAAAACACTCTGATAGGCACACTCAGAAGTAATATTTTACCAGCTATCTGGGCATCCCATGGCCCAGTCAACTTGACACATAAAATTAATCATCGTGGCCATCTAGCTCTCTCTCTAACGCAATCTTTACACTGCAGATTGGGTGATACTTTAAAAATGCCAATTAATTGTGACTTCCTGCTTACAACTAGTCAATTGTTCCCCATTACACTTCCAGTGAAGTACGGAGCATTGGACATGATGTGCTGGTCTTGCCTCACTTCCCTCATATCCGTTCTGTGCCCTTTTCTGTGTTCTGCTCTGTATTGCAGGAGAGGTGGCCTCCAAGGGTTCCATTTCCCAGGTACCACCTTGTCAATCAGCTTTCAGTTGGGTTCAGCAAATGGCACTGGTGGGACTGGAGGGTGGGTGGAAGGGTGAACTTAGGCATTTCTCATTCCTTCTTTACCTCAGGCAGCAGCTCCTCCGTGATTGCAGCTGTCATCAAACAGATCTGCTGAGGATCTAGCAGCTACCAGTTGTCCCAGTTCCCACATCCTCACTGGGCCCTTAAGTCCTAGGACTAGTAGCGATAATCTCAGGCCTGCTAAAGCCCTGCTTGATATTTAGACAAATTTACATTTACATTTACATAAATGGTAAATTTATGTAAATTTACCATTTATGTAAAACCTGTGTAAATTTTACTTAGTTCCCCTCCTTGTTAGATGCCAAATAGATCAAATTTGTCAATGCTGCTGTTCAAATACTTCAGTGTGCTTGCCGATTTTTTCTCTTGCTTGTTCTATCGCTCCTGAGAAAAGTACACTAAAATCTCCGACTACGATTTTGGATTGGTACACTACTACTTCAAGTGTTGTCAATTTTTGCTTTACATATTTTTGAGGATAATTTTTTAGGTACATATAAATATAGAATTTTTACATCTTCCTGGTGACATTCTTTATATCTAGTTATATTTGTCTCCTGACTCTTTGGACATTTCTTCTTTGCTGGTTCCTTCCTGAACTCCAACTTTTAGACCCATGGGCCCACAGCCTAGCCTTCTTTCCTCCATTTTCACTTAGCCTGTAGGTGAACTCCTCTAGTCTTATGACTTAAACACCACTTATATGCTGATGTCCCCTCCCCCCTCCCAATTTTTATCTTGAGGCTGCTTTTCTCTCCTAACTCCGGACTCATATTTCAGCTACCTCCTTATAATCTCTACTTGGATGTCGAATAAGAAGGTGAAGCTTTAGATATTAACAATTGAGCTCCCGATATCTCCCCAAACCTGCTCTACTTACAGCCTTTCCGGTTGTTCCTGCAGAAACTTGGAAGTCATCCTTGACTCCTCTTTCTCTCACACCCCACATGCAAACCCTCAGCAAAATAACTTGGCTTTACCTTCCACATAGATCTGGAATTTAACTACTGCTCATAACATTCATTGCCATCACCATGAGGTGAAAGTTCTCGGTGTTCCAAGGTCTCTTTTCTAGTTCTTGCCTACGTATTCTAATTCTTCAGAGCTGGGGTCCCTGGAGATAAGTGTCTGATCCATGAACCTTTGTCCTTGTGAGGAGTCTTCGCTCTCTGCTGCTGAAAGATCCAGCTGTCCTGTCCTGTTCTCCACTTAGCCTTTCCAGTGTTCCAGAGCTTCTCAACTTTATTCTCTGCCCTAAAATAACCTTTCTAGCTTCTCTCTTCAGGCAATTTCTCCTCTGACCAGTTCTGCTATTGATACTCTGGTCCCGGTGACGAAGTTCTTCTTTTGCCTGGTCTATGGGGTCGTCTTTTTTCCCTCAAATATGGAAGGGAGCAAAGGTTGCCTGTTTTGTCTAAAGCAGTTCAAGGCTTCCTCCAAGGAATGAGGTGAAGGTATAAACAAAGTGCTTCAGGAATAATTTAAACCAGGGCAATCATTTATTACCTGCCGTCAACATTTTTCATATTTCTAAAATCAAGTGATACAAAACAGACTATTTTTTCTTAGTTATGCCTTTCCCCCTTGATTTTAAAATATACAAAAATCACAGTAATTGAATATTTCCAAAAACAGACAGATTTTTGTATTCTGTGCAATGCCATGGTATGCTCTCATTGACTCTGTAGTCGATTAAAGATGACTGTAAATTCTTTATACTCTTCCATAGAGGGTCTGTTTGCCCTTCCCTTGAATCCAGGCTGAACTGTGACGTCTTTGGCTTATAGTAGAGTATGATGAAAGTGTTGCTGTACCAGTTCTGGACCTTGCCTTTCAGAGCACTGATAGCTTCTAAATTGATCTTATAGAGCCCTAAGCTGTAGTGAAAGAACTCTGATGCCCTGAGAGTGCCATGCTGGAAAAAGTCTAAGCCGTGCACAGAGGGTTCTGGAGGACGAGGTGCCGTGTGTGTGTGTGTGTGTGTGTGTGTGTGTGTCTGTCTGTCTGTCTGTCTGTCTGTCTGTCTGTAGAGAGGTACCAAGGAGCACAGATGCACCAGATATATGGGTGAAGGGTACAGCTTGGAGTAGACCCCCCGGACCCAGCCACCTGAACCGACATCACATGGATCAGAGACAAGCCACCCAAACTTCTAAAACATAAAACTGTGGGGAAAATGGAATGGTTGTTTTAAGGCACTGAGTTTAAGGATAGCTTTTATGCAGAAATAGAGTACCCAAACAGACTCGCCTTGACATCTCTGAGATTCTGTCATCCCCATCATTTGTAACAGCTGTAGATGTATTTTTCCTTGAACGCCATTAAGAGTGCAATAGCACTATAGTCTGTATACTTTCTGCCTCTCTCACGTACCGTCTTTTGCTTTATATACTAGCTGTTTGTATTTGCATCTTCTCTCTCCTGGAGGGCAGAGGGCTCCTTGCATTCTCAGCAGTGCCTTTCACATAGAAAGCACCCAGAAAATTGTTGCTTTGTTCAAAGATAGGCTGGGAAATGGCGCAGATGGAGGATTGGGAAAGGAACTAGATAGATCACCCCAGCCAGCTGTGATGTCTTCTGACCTCTAGCACTTACAGAGACTCTAGTACCTTGTATTATCTCTTCTGCTGTTTCGTACTATTCAGCTTTTCATGTACATTTGTTTTGTTTCCTCAGCCAGGTTTCAGATGCTCTGAGAGCAGGGATTACTAAGATACTTTTGTGTTCTACACGGTATTAGTATTTGGCACAGAGCTTGGTTCGTGAAATCTACTCAGTGGATACTTGTCTGATTAGCAGAGATGCCTCAGCATCATAAAAAAAAAATGAGAAGTTGAAGCAAGTCTTACAGAAGAGCAATTCTAAAGGGAGAAAGATGCAAGGCAGATTGAGGAAATCTGGATTTAAAGGGGGCTCAGCAAAACGGTGCTTCCGCAGCAGGCAATTATATGTGACTGAGAGTATCAAGGGAGTCAAGGAAGAGAGCATCCTTGTGCAAAGTTTACAAGGAGATAGACACAGATTGAAGACGAAACAGACTAATGTGTGTGTGGGTTGACCTGCATGCAATCCAGTGACTAGGTGTTGGATGGGGAAGCCTGCTCGGGCAGCGTTGGTGCCTCTCTGTCTGCTCAGTGTTCTGGAGTTAGCTTGTATTTCGGCTTCCTCCTCATCACAGCTCCAAAATATGTGAGCTGCTGTCTTTTTCACTAGGTGGCTTTGCTTCTGGGGGACTATGGCATCTTGTCAGTGTCCTGGGATCCCGAGTGTCCGCTGCTGGATATTGAAAGGAGGGAGTGGTTGGTAGGAGAGAGATGCAGAGTCACTTAGAGTTTGGTAAAGCACAAGTCTTTAGCAGAAGTGGTTCCTGGGTGATAGGGAAATAAAAGTGTTTGTAGAAGTGTCTACTTCAAGCTTACTGCATACTTGCTGGGGTGAGCAAACATGGAAACTATCATAAGACTTCCATATTTTGGACTGGCAGAAAAATGTTTCTCTGGTATCTCCACGGATTAAGAAAAGTCCATAGACATTTATATCAGCAGGGGAAGGGGTAATCATGGGCTGGTGTTTTTAATCCTTGTCTTTCAGGCTGGTCTCATGCCGGCAGCCTTTCTTTTTAAGGTGCCACTTTGGTTAACATTTCAGCACATGCTACATTCTGGCTGGTTTTGAGAATTTAAATCCTGAAACGTAGTACCAACAGGAGACTCATAAGACAATGGCTGAAGAGATTTAGCAATCCTGAACTGTTTCAACATTGTTAGGGTTCTTGATTTTGAGATACAAAGTAGAAAGGGAAACAGCAGTCAGTAATAAGACACTGAGTCAGGAGAGTTAAACTGTGCTCTGTGCCCCATTTAATGAAGTGTGTTATAGCCAGTGCCACAAATTTGATTTGAACAATTTCTACTTTTCCCAGCAAAGATATTGTTACAGGTCAATCATTTCCATAAGTGAGAGCACATTTCTGGTGTATACTACACTGACAAATGGCTAGAAGACCTCTCTTTTATGATCCCAGGCGGAATAAAAAGGCAATTTGCTTATCTATAGGATTGTGCGTACACTGGTAATGGAAGAGAATCATTCTTATACAAATACCGCAGTGTTTGAATCTGAACTATCGAATGAATCTGAGCTATAGCCACATCAATTTGATAAACCATCAGAATATGATTGTACCGGCTCCAGCCTGCAAAGGCAGTGCATTAAATTTTCCCCACAGGAAATGGTTTCCCAAGGAAACAGCAATTGCTTGATTGCTAAAAAAAAAAAAAAAAAAAAAAAAAGAAGGAAGGAAGGAAGAAAAAGAAAACTTGAGTGAGTTCAGAATATCACGTGAAAACTCAGATGGCTACTGATAGTCAAGGTCAAGACTCATGAGGGGGAAGTCAGGATGCTAGACTGCTTCTCGGAAACCCAGTGGAGCTTGTCTGTGTGCCCCTAGCTTTCTCTGCATCTATTTCTCTTTGCAGTGGAACGTCTTATCCTTGCACCCTCAGGTGTTCAGAGGCTCCCTGTTTGTTTTGCACTCAACTAAAATTTTTGCCTTCAGGAAAGGAGTTATGTTTGGTTTGGGTGCCCTCCCCTTAACTCTTTTAGAATCCCTTGCATATATCTACTGGGGACAAAACACTGAGCCTGTTGGGGAGGGAGATTTCACCACAGTTAGCTCTTGGAGGAGATATTCTGGAGACCCGGCCAAGCTTCCCCATTCCCAGCACTGGTTCTAGGGCAGTGATTCTCAGTGTGCTTTCTGTACCAGCAACGTCAGCTTCACCTGCAAAGTTGTTAGAGGTGCAGGTTCTCAGGCCCCCCCCCCCCGACCTGCTGAATCAAAAATTCTGGGGGTGGGGATCAGCCATCTAGGGTTTTACAAGCGTGCCGGGTGATTCTGATGCAAGGTCAAGTTTAGAACCACGGCTTGAGGGCAGCTGAGGACCGCTCACAGCGTAGGTGGCCCATAGCCGAGGTCTGCTCTGGGATTTGCCCTCGCCTGACTCACCCGAGACTTGGCTCTTCCTCAGGGCCAGCCTGCACCCAATGACTGTTGATAAAAAGGCCTGGCCCCTTACCTTCAGTCAGTTTTGAAGGGCCATCTTAATGCCAGAGCTCCCCATAGGATCAGCGGAAGCTTCTGTTGCAAATGCACTGTAGTTCAGCTTCCCTGTTAGCCTGCTTCTGCGTCCATCAAGCACTCCCCACAGACTCCAAGAGTGCTCTCCAGTAAACCTTTTGCATGCAAATACCACATCACAGTCTGATTTTCTGGGAGGGGAATCTGACCCGAGCCACGGTCACAGCCCTAACCTGAGCCGCATCTACTATGGGCTGAGTGGTCTGCACACACTCCTTCTCCAGCCCATGAACCCACAGCACCAGCGTGGGGTGGTCCTCTGCACACACTAAACAAGCAGCTCTCAGGCCAGGGTTTCGCGGGGGCTGGCGCATCAGCTTGCAGAAGTAGGGGATGGGATAGGCCCTAGAGTCCCAGGTTAGCAGCCAGAGAGGCTGGTAAGACATCTGCGGACTAACCTGAAAGCCCCAGAAAAGGAGGCTTGTTGTTAAGCTGATCAACCCTCTTGCCCCTAAGGGGAGGAGAAGGAGACCAGCAGTTACAGGCTGGGCTTTCGGCCAGGACATTGCACGTATATCCTCATGCATTGAAATGAAAAGATGTAGGAATGTATTATCACTCTCTACCTTTTTAAGTCATGGCAAGTGCTTCGTAATTCCCTTGGATTTTCTATCAATTTTATTCACTGTTTCTGTGGTAAAAGGGTGGAAATGGGCCTGTAACTCGAGGACCCTGCAGAACTGCTGGTGATGACGGCATCCCTTCCTGCCGGCATTCGGGGCAGGGCTGGCTGTGGATTCATGTTTGTGTTTTCCACTGAACACTGATCAGACACGCTGCACCGTGCCTCAGCCTGGGACCTGCTTGTCAACTGCAGGGGGCGTTCTGCTATGCTGTGTGTGTGTGTGTGTGTGTGTGTGTGTGTGTGTGTGTGTGACTTACTGGTGTTCTTGGGCTCAGGGGTCTGGTGTTTGTAGTTATCTTCCCCCCATTTTAGTTCACAGTTAATTTTAGGGGCCCTTTTAGATGTTTGATTGGACATGTTTATGTACTTTTGGTGACATGGTATGTTGGGGCTACATGGGGCGTAAGGCAAGACACCTAGTTACTGGTTTAAGCTCTGCCACTTAACGGCAGCGGTGTGATCGATAGCAGGTCACTTCGCATTTCTGTCTCTGGTTTCCTCAGCTGGGTAATGAGCTAGTTGGGGATCCTGTCCAGCTTGAGTGTTCTCAGTAGCAGACAGTGGTTAAGGTGCTGTGATTTTATAGTGTACCTAGTACAGGTCACATATGAAAACCTACCCCATCACAGGTATGTTCTTACGTAACAGATAGAGGGGCCTGTTTAGGCACATTCAAAACCCTCGGAACTGTTAGCTAAGTGCTATTCTGCTGGTCAAAGGCCTCAAAAGCACTTTCTCGAAGTCTGTCTGTCTCCCAGGTACTCTTAAGAATAAGAAGCATGGACTAAGCGTTACAAGTTCTGAAGACTCTGTACATTGGAACGCAGGGACTCTATGCCCGGCGCTTCCCGTTCGTTACACCCGTGTCCTGCTTGGTGCCTCATAGGGCACGTCGTGACCTGATATTATTAAGCTGCATATTTAGTTCTATTGTCTGACTCCCCCTTATAAGAACGCAAGCTTTCTGTGAGGAAAAACTTTTGTTCCTTGCACTGTATACAGTGCATAGCACACAGCTGGTACTTAAGATCTATCTGAGTGAATCAGTGAGTGAATATAAAAATATAAATATATATACACACACACACATATATAATATTATTAAGCTTCAAACAGTATTAGGAAATAGGTATTATTGTTTCTGCCATTTTTTGTTTGTTTGCTTCTGCCCTTTTTTAGGTGAGGAAACCGAGGTTTAGAGAGGTGAAAGAACTGGTTTTAAACCTAGGTAGTCTGCTCTGGCATCTGTGCTTTAATCACGTGGATACTCCCTTCGTTTGTACATATTGCCTATCTGAAACCAGGCATTCTGGAATAATCTTTGGGCTTCTTCAAAGAGACAGAGTCCCATATAAGGTCACGACATATCCTTTGTCATCAGTAATGACCATTTTGGAGTTTCTGCTCTACCATACAGGATCTCATTCCAGAGATGCCTGGATTCCAGCCTGAAGGAGAATACAGTCACCCCTTGGTGTCTGTTGGGGATTGGTTCCAGGACCTACCGCAGATACCAGAATCCACGGATGCCCAAGTTTCATAGCCCTGTCCTCCTTATCCATGATTCCACATCGAGGATTCAACCAACCACAGATAGTATATATTTATTGAAAAAAATCCACATGTAAGTGGACTCAGTTCAAACCTGTGTTGTTCAAGGGTCAACTGGATAAACTCTTTGGTGAAAATGAAGTGATGTTGATAGATGGTACGTAGATAGGTAGATAATATATATACTGACGGCCAAGTAAGAGGTGCTGGCTAGTGGCTCCCAAATGCCCCAGCTGGCCTTAGGCAGACTATATGAGGATCATCTAGAAAACCTTTACATCTAGTCACATGTTTATCTATTTCTTTGCTCACTATTTCTTCTTGGATCTGACTCCTTCCTTCCAGATTCCTTTCTTATTCTTACAGTACATTTGTCAATAGATGTAGTGGGTCTTGCTTGGAGCCTAGGAAAACACATTTTTAAAAAGCTCTTGCAGATTGGGGCCCCTGCAGCCATGAAGACTGTGTGAATCACAGGAGGAGGCATTCACTGTTGGCTGAGATTGTCAGGGAAGAGGTGGGTGACCCTTGTGGAAGGATAGGGGCTGATGAGAAGAGAATAGGGGAAAGTCACTCTTGGGAGAAATGGACGTGAGGAAGCAATAATAGGAGGAGAGGTGCTGATGCAGGGCCGAGAGGCACTGGATACATCCCAAGAGATCTGGAATCGAGACAGAGAGGATCCAGACATAAATGTGTGTGTCTATCTCACTGGTTTGAGGGAAACTCCTGGACATTGAGAGTGAGGAAGGAGAACTGTGCTTTCCCTTTCAGGGAAGAGATGGATAGCAGAGTGGTTAAGAGTGTACTATGAGTTAGACCAGTTTGGTGTGGAATCTGTGCTCTAAAATTTCTGTGACCTTGGATGAACTGACCCCTCCAGGGAAGCCCGTTTTTTCTTCTCTAAAATGGGACTAATAGCTCCTACCACAGAGGTTATTGTAAGGATTAAATTAGAAAATTCATCTTAAGTTTCTAAAACACTGGCTGGGACTTGGTAAAATGTTAAATGTTAGTTGTTGTTGTTACTGTTGCTACTTTACTGAAATTTAGAATGTGGATCAGCCCTAAATTGTCCGATAAATCTTTGCAGATGACACAAATAAAATTTGACCTTAATTGCCAGCCCTGCGTCATAAGCTTCCCTGAACTGGAGAAGGTTGACTTCTAAGACGTAAGATGCTGATCTCTTGCACACGGAAGTGGGGGAAGCTACTCACAGAATGACTGGTCCAGAGGCTCCCTGGAAAACATCATTAGGCAATTCTTCCAAATTATTGTTATCACTTAGATTCCTGGTGATGGAGTTGAGGAAAGAAGAAGGGAAACACAAAGCCATGTAAACATTACTGCTGTAAGAGCCATTTCCCTCTAAATGACCTGGAAGAATAGTCAGGGCTACTTACAGCTCATCTAGTTGGGTTCCATTGAATGCACAGTTGTGTATTTCTTGAATCCCATTCTTACTCAGCCATCTGAAATAAAAGACCCATTAAAAAACCAATACTGTCGGATGCAAACAATACATGGGTTTCATAATTGGAAGCACTGGGGCAGGGTCAGACAGCACAGGTCAGTGGCATAAATAAAATACCACCCTTAAAGCTTGGGGTTGGGGTGGAAGGGAGACTGATTTATCACTGTATAACCTTTTGTGACATTGGAAGTTTGCATTATGTGCATGTATTATGCAGAGAAATAAATGAAATTTAATTTTGAGAAGGCACACTTAGGCATAGCAGCCTGGATCCCAGAAGGTCTTTGCACATATCAGTTGTGTGCAGAGACAATGCCATGGAGAGAGCAGACAAAGATCTGTCCTGTCCTGAAGGACAGAAATCATACAGTTATCGAACAAGTGTTTATAAGACGGAGTTGTCACCTTTCTGTATGGCCTTAAGCCTCTCACTCAGGCTCATTCACAGCAGCAGGCCTGGCTGTCATGAAAAAGTGATCTAATTAAGCTGTCAGACAACCTGCACATCTCCCGTGACCTACAGGGACTTGGTTATTGGTGGTTTGTGGAGGTGGCTCTGGGTTAAGCCAGAAAGGAAGAGAAATCAGTGATAGAGACTGTGGGTCGTGGCGGGGTGAGGTTGTGTGAGTGGGCGCGGGGGGGGAGGCTCTGGGGGAGGGGGGGCTGGATGTGGAACAGTCATCCTGATTGTGCCAAGAAGGTCAGTGAGCAGGTCTGCCTGGACAGGGGAGCCCAAGGACACCTCGGGCTGACAGCTCTGCATTGCTGTGCCCCTAGATGGATCTGAAAACAAAAGCAGAAATCCAAGGTCGGGAGAGCTTAGCCTGAAGAGCCTCTGATCCGTTGCTCTTGATTTGCTGTCAGGTCCTTTCCCTTGTCAGGCTCAGTAGGTGTGCAAATAACACTGTTCCAAAAGCTGACCCAGAGAAGTTTCCGTGTGTTCAGGACATCGATGGTTTCCGGTGCTGCAGTGGGTAGCTCAACACGCTTAAAATCACAGGAGGACAACTGCGTGTGTTTTTCTTCCTCCTGAAAGCCAGTTAGCTGAAAATCCACACAGGAGTAATGCAAGTCTTTCAAAACATTAGCAACCAATTGGTGGCTTCCGATGGCCAAGAAGTGTCTGTGCATCCCAAGTCCTGCCTGCCCCACGCCTACCCAAGTGTCCCCAGCACATCCAGCCTCCTGACTGATTTGTCAGCGTATTCCTGGGGGGGTGACAGTCGCTGGAGCAGCTGCCGCTAACCTGTGGGAGGTGGATCCTGGGGGTTTTGGATCAAACAAAGGGGTCAGCAAACTTTCTATAGGAGGCCCAATAATAAATTTTAGGTTTTGTGGGGTTAAGAAGCAAAATGAGAATATTATTGTTACATAGGTACTTTATATAGGTACTTATAAAACAATTGCCACGAAATTTTTATTGACCAAACTTAAAGTATAATAGTAATAATTGAGCACAATTTTTTTTTGTAGTATAGGTCTACTATTGAAAAGAATGAATTGTTTTTTGTTGGGGGTAACATTTTGCTTCATTTAGGTTTAGTGTTTGTGTTCCCTACCATCAAAATCTTCACTTATAAAAGCTAGTCCTAGATCAGGGACCAGATATGCCCCATTGGGTGTAGTTGGCTGACCCTTAACCCAACAAAAGCAGTGTGCAAATCCATATGAGCTCTACCTAACGTTTTTCTATAGACTAGATAATTAACATTTTCTGCATGTATATGTCATGCAAATAGATGTTGCTATGATTAAATAAAATGCAGACTAATTTAAAAGCATTATTGTATTTAAAGTAACCCTTTGTCTTTATGGATTTTCTTAATCAGTAGATGCCATCACATGGGGAGCGGGTGGCATTTTTTGATGTCGTCAACAGATCAGCACACAAAAAACATACTGTGTACAGAATTCTTGCCCTGAGTTTACATTAGGCTGTAAGACTCTCAAACTACTACCAGAGAAGCTGATATTTATCACCTATATGCCTAGTTTCTTAAGAGAGGTAGTGCTGGTTGGTTTTTTTTTTTCTTTTATTTTTACATCTTTATTGGAGTATAATTGCTTTACAATGGTGTGTTAGTTTCTACTTTATAACAAAGTGAATCAGTTATACATATGCTCCCATATCTCTTCCCTCTTGCGTCTCCCTCCCTCCCACCCTCCCTGTCCCACCCCTCCAGGCGGTCACAAAGCACCTAGCTGATCTCCCTGTGCTATGCGGCTGCTTCCCACTAGCTGTCTATTTTACGTTTGGTAGCGTATATATGTCCATACCTCTCTCTCGCTTTGTCACAGCTTACCCTTCCCCCTCCCCATATCCTCAAGTCCGTTCTCTAGTAGGTCTGTGTCTTTATTCCTGTCTTACCCCTGGGTTCTTCATGACATTTTTTTTTTCTTAAATTCCATATATATGTGTTAGCATACGGTATTTATCTTTCTCTTTCTGACTTACTTCACTCTGTATGACAGACTCTAGGTCTATCCACCTCATTACAAATATCTCAATTTTGTTTCTTTTTATGGCTGAGTAATACTCCATTGTATATATGTGCCACATCTTCTTTATCCATTCATCCGATGATGGACACTTAGGTTGTTTCCATGTCCTGGCTATTGTAAATAGAGCTGCAATGGGTAGTGCTGGTTTTAAAACCAACCTCATGATGATGGTGATGACAAACAGGGCAGAGCGTCAGCTAAGGAGTAACTGAATCATGCTTTCCTTAGTCGTTTTGTTTTGTCCCTTCCCTGGTGTGTTCACTCAGTGCAGGCTCAGGAGGCTCCAGAAGCAGAGTCTGCCCTCATCCTAAAGAATGAAGGTGCTGGGGGACCTGGTCCATGAAATCTCCTTGAGGGGCAGGCAAGTGAGATGGAAGCCAGCTGAGGAAGGGAGGAAACGCACAGGAAGTGAGCAGTTCCTGTGGCCGGGCTGTGCTGGGAGATGGCACACATGTAACCTCATTTCATCTCTTCTGAATTAGCCCATTCTGCTAGTCGGCCATAGCTAGGTATTTCCCTGTTCAGAATTTCTGGTTGCAGGGCAGAGTAGGGGTGGCTGCTAGCCAAGTGTGATAAGCCTTCATTGTTGGGCTGTTTTGAAAACAGTATATATTTATATATATAGAACAGGGCTTCACGATTTTGAAAGATGCCAATGTATAGAAAGCTTTTCCAGTCATCAGAGCCATTTTGCCAGGCTTTTTTTTTTTTTTTTTTTTTTTGCGGTACGTGGGCCTCTCACTGCTGTGGCCTCTCCCGTTGCGGAGCACAGGCTCCGGACGCGCAGGCTCAGCGGCCATGGCTCACGGGCCCAGCTGCTCCGTGGCATGTGGGATCTTCCTGGACCGGGGCACCAACCCGTGTCCCCTGCGTCGGCAGGCGGACTCTCAACCACTGCACCACCAGGGAAGCCCCAGGCTTTTCTTTTTTTTCCCTGAGGACCCGTGGATGTCCCCAGGAGGAGAAAGTGCCCCTGCATCCAGACATAGCACCTGGACTAAGCACAACTGGAGACTTAAATTGTGGTGAGTGTGGATCTTCTGATTCTGTTATCTATGGATTAAGGGCCATCTGAGGTTAAAAAAAAAAAAAAAGACGCATTTCTCACAAATGTGAATTTATCCTTTAGAGACATGTCTGAGAAATGCTGACTCTTAAGAAAGCTGTCCTCGTTAGGAGAGTGTGCTCTCAGCTCTGGGGAACCACACAGTATCCGTGGACAGGAATCAGTGAAGAGTGGCTATGATCTCTATGCTTCTTTTGTAGTTTTGGGCTTGCAGGACACTCTCCAAAGTTCTTATTTCCTGAAATTCTTTTCCTCCACTTGGGAAAAGTTAAGACTAGGTAGATCAGGACAGGTTGCCTTCTGTCTTACGTTCTGGACAAAAAGGATGTGTGTCAGTATGCAAAACTGTGAGAACATTATTAATACAAACGGACTTTTTAAAAAAAATTGAGATAATGGACATCTAACATTGTATTAATTTCAGGTTACCACTTATATATTTTCTATAAAAATACTCTGGGAGTTCCCTGGTGGTCTAGTGTTAGGACTCTGTGCTTTCACTGCTGTGGCCTGGGTTCAATCCCAGCTCAGGGAAATAAGATCTCACAAGCCGCGTGCCACAGCCAAAAAAAAAACTGTATTAATAAACTTGCCACATGAACTAATTTTGAATCACTATATTTAAAAATGACACATATGTTTAGAGCAACTTTCTTTTTTTAATATAAATTTATTTATTTATGGCTGCGTTGGGTCTTCGTTGCTGTGTGGGGGCTTTTCTCTAGTTGCGGCGAGCGGGGGCTACTCTTTGCTGCGGTGTGTGGGCTTCTCATTGCGGTGGCTTCTCTTGTAGCAGAGCACGGGCTCTAGGCACGCAGGCTTCAGTAGTTGTGGCATGTGAGCTCAGTAGTTGTGGCTTGCGGGCTCTAGAGCACAGGCTCAGTAGTTGTGGTGCACGGCCTTAGTTGCTCCATGTCATGTGGGATCTTCCCGGACCAGGGCTTGAACCCGTGTCCCCTGCATTGGCAGGCGGATTCTTAGCCACTGCACCACCAGGGAAGTCCCTAGAGCAACATTTATAGAAGCACAAGCGTCCGGGTACAACTGATTACATTTATCACTAATCTCCTCCCTCCATTATGTAGCCAAGGAGTCCTTTTGCTGCAACACACCAGGCCGGTATTACTCAGGTACTCACTATTTTCCAAAAGTTCCTTTTTAGCTTTTTTTTTTTTTTTTAACCTCCTTGGCCTTGAAGATTCTGTTTCCTCTGCTCGTCCTTTGCCAATGCTGTGGCTAAATCCCACTCGTCTTAATGGCCATCTTCGACCCAACATCCTTTCTCAGCCACCTTCCTTCCCTCATTTAACTCTTCCTTCAAGCCTCGCGTCAAATCACATTATACCTTCTTTATGCTTAGAACAATTGCTTTTATTTTGCACATATTTCATGCTGCTTTTTTCCTTTGCTTTCCCTTTCTCTCATACTTCTCACACCCCATCAACTCTTTCCAATACACACACACACAGAGATTCCAAATATCATGAGCATATTAAGTGAAAGGATTAGGTATTACCTACAATTTTGTCCCATTACTATGTACTCTGAGTACAGGCCTTTGATGTTATTTTTTCCTTCATACATCCTATTTCTCTGCTAATCTCTTTCAAAGCTTTTCTGTTGTTCTCTGTAATAAATTTACATCAAATACTGTGCTTAGCTTTATTCTTCAGTATGTTCTCATCTCTGCCTACAGTTTCTCTCTGGCCCCTCCCACCACCTTGCTCCTTTTTTTTGTTTTATTGTTTTTTTGTTTTTTTTTATATAGATGGGTCTCTAAATCATATTATTGCTTTGAGAAAGACTAAAATTCTTTCTGGACTAGAACTTACCTTTTGTACATATCAGCATATTGAAACACATGTATATTTTTTAAAAAAACACAACATTGGTGAAATGTAAAGAGAAAATACTTTTCTTACAGATGTAATTGCAATTACCAGTTCCCCAAATGTCATTCTATGCATCTAACTTCCATGGATCCCACAAACACTTGGGTAACCCCTAGTGCCCTATTTCTTGGCCATCTCGGGAAGTACGTAAACTGCCACGCAGGCTACTGGCACAAACAATTAGAAGGTAGTCCGTTAATAATGCAGGGTGCACTTAAAAACTTTCCCAGAAGTCAGAGAGATTAACTCAAGCTCATTAAAAAACGTGATTGTTTCAAGAAAATGAGAAGTCATCTTATATGCTCAGCGTGGGGCTGAACAGAAGCTGCTTGGCATGGTTATGAGGGAATATCCATGTCTTCTTGATTCAGACTCCTTCTTGGTCTTTTTCTTTGGGCAACAAAAGCCTTGCCAGGCAGTAACTAGCTTCATTGATGCGTGAGTTGTTCTGGCCCTCAGAACAGATGTTGCATCACAGGAGACCATCATTCAAAGAGCAATTTTAAATACTTGAATTGCACCACAGAATCATACATTATTAACATGTCTCCACGTTGTGATTTGGAAACGTAAAGATGGGAAATGAGAGAAAAACACAGAACCAGAGAGAAACTGGAAAGGTGAAATGCCAAAGTTACCCAAACAATAAAAGGAGCATACCATTATAAGAAAGAAATCATTACAGGAAAAACCAAATGTTCCTCCGTTGGAGTTTTTTCCTTTACTTACAGAATCATACTTTCAAAACTTAGCCCCACGAAAGAATTTCTTTCAACTGTGTGGATGTTTATATTATCTTGAATGTCTCTAGAAGAAAGTACAGACAAATTAGGTATTTATGTCAGCTCCACTCCATGTCACCTCCCCACAAGCAGTCTACTTGGCATGGTGTAGTCTTTAGCTGAGGTAATGTCGGAATAGCTGTTGTTCTGAAGGTTGATGAGCTCAATGTTTGGGAAGTGAATGGCATCTCATTTACCTTTAGTGTATCAGTTCTTCTTAACAATGGAATTGCAGACATGCAGCCTCTTCCCTCTCTGAAAGTCTTCTTAGCTAATTCAACTGTGCTGAGGTTCTAACAGATTCACTTGTTACCCTTGCCTCCACAGTTGGTACCTGATCAATAGGACAAAGTCACTTAAGCTGACCTTTCATCTCCAGACCAAACTTCTCCATCCACCTTACTTGGGCCTTCATCTTCCTCCATCTCAATCCCCTTCTCAAAGCTAGTTTCCTTCCTCTGTTCTCCTTGGGTCACAGAAATTTTTATCATTGGTTTTTCTCCTCCTGACTGAAAGGATGAAGAAAGTCTCGGTTTTCTGTTTGTACCCCTCATCCTCTGAAGCTTCCCTGTTGGGTCTGATCTAACATGTAAATGTAAAAGGAGTAAATTGCTTGGAACAATTTGAGAAATGGGGGATATTCTCTAGTTTTCCCTCTCCCTCCCTCTCTCCTTCCTTCCTTAGCTCATTGCATCTCTTCCCTACCTCTTCCTTTTGGGTCTGTCCAGATTCTTACAATTTCACTATTGAAAATAAACTTGCTATTATACATTGCCTTTTCTCTTGCTCTTTCAAAATACATCGTCATTAACACTTCACTGTGAGTTTGTCAGGTGGTTTCTTTATGCTTAGGGCAGCATGGGAATTCTGGAGGGAAGAGGAGACGATGGTGGAAGACAAAGGGGGTTACAGGAGGGAGGTGGGTAAGGTACTAAATAGTGAAGAAAGGGGAGACTTCCTGATTTGCTACAAGCTGGCTCTGTTGACAACTGTCTTACTGAGGAGCCTGCTGACTTTCTCCAAACTGAGATTAGCTGGTCTTAAGGTAAAACCGAGGACACTTGCTGTTTGCCTTCCTACCTCTGCTCACCCAGAGCAACATCTTTGGAGGATGTAGACTACACAGTGCATAGTACAGGCCCAGAGGCTGTTGGGCAGGACAGCTATCGAGTAAAGAGTTGGTAACCACTCTTCAAACTTACAGTAACACCTTTTGGAGAGATTGAATCTTGTGAACAGCTGGCAAGTGCTTAATACCTGTGTTGGATATTAACCTAGAAAGAGACAAACTGAGAGTGAGTGAAAAACGAAGCTGGTTATTTTAACAATTGCTAGAGTCTAAGCTTTCCAAATTCAAAATATCAATTTTGAGCTTTCAGAAAACCTACCAGAAAATCCCATAATACACCTGAATCATGCTAATGTTTTCTATTTTAAGACTCTACCCAGGATATAGGAAGCTACTGATATCTTAGAGAAAGGAAACTTACACTTCAGGCACAAAGATCTGCTAGTATACCACAAGGCATACCTTTTTTTTTTTTTTATTAACATCTTTATTGGAGTATAATTGCTTTACAATGATGTGTTAGTTTCCGCTTTATAACAAAGTGAATCACCTATACATATACATATGTTCCCATATCTCTTCCCTCTTGTGTCTCCCTCCCTCCCACCCTCCCTGTCCCACCCCTCTAGGTGGTCACAAAGCTGATCTCCCTGTGCTATACGGCTGCTTCCCACTAGCTATCTATTTTACGTTTGGTAGTGTATATATGTCCATGCCACTCTCTCACTTTGTCACACCTTACCCTTCCCCCTCCCCATATCCTCAAGTCTGTTTTCTAGTAGGTCTCTGTGTTTATTCCAGTCTTGCCCCTAGGTTCTTCATGACCTTTTTTTTTTTTTTCTTAGATTCCATATATATGTGTTAGCATACGGTATTTGTTTTCCTTTCTGACTTACTTTACTCTGTACGACAGACTCGAGGTCCATCCACCTCACTACAAATAACTCAATTTCCTTTCTTTTTATGGCTGAGTAATATTCCATTGTACATGTGCCACATCTTTATCCATTCATCTGTTGATGGACACTTAGGTTGCTTCCATGTCCTGGCTATTGTAAATAGAGCTGCAATGAGCATTTTGGTACATGACTCTTTTTGAATCATGGTTTTCTCAGGGTATATGCCCAGTAGTGGGATTGCTGGGTCATACGGTAGTTCTATTTGTAGTTTTTTAAGGAACCTCCATACTGTTCTCCATAGTGGCTGAACCAATTCACATTCCCACCAGCAGTGCAAGAGTGTTCCCGTTTCTCCACACCCTCTCCAGCATTTATCGTTTCTAGATTTTTTGATGATGGCCATTCTGACTGGTGTGAGATGATACCTCATTGTAGTTTTGATTTGCATTTCTCTAATGATTAATGATGTTGAGCATTCTTTCATGTGTTTGTTGGCAGTCTGTATACCTTCTTTGGAGAAATGTCTATTTAGGTCTTCTGCCCATTTTTGGATTGGGTTGTTTGTTTTTTTTTGTCATTGAGCTGCATGAGCTGCTTGTAAATTTTGGAGATTAATCCTTTGTCAGTTGCTTCATTTGCAAATATGTTCTCCCATTCTGAGGGTTGTCTTTTGGTCTTGTTTATGGTTTCCTTGGCTGTGCAAAAACTTTAAAGTTTCATTAGGTCCCATTTGTTTATTTTTGTTTTTATTTCCATTTCTCTAGGAGGTGGGTCAAAAGGATCTTGCTGTGATTTATGTCATAGAGTGTTCTGCCTGTATTTTCCTCTAAGGGTTTGATAGTGTCTGGCCTTACACTTAGGTCTTTAATCCATTTTGAGCTTATTTTTGTGTAAGATGTTAGGGTGTATTCTAATTTCATACTTTTACATGTACCTGTCCAGTTTTCCCAGCACCACTTATTGAAGAGGCTGTCTTTTCTCCACTGTATATTCTTGCCTCCTTTATCAAAGATAAGGTGACCGTATGTGCGTGGGTTTATCTCTAACCTTTCTATCCTGTTCCATTGATCTATATTTCTGTTTTTGTGCCAGTACCATACTGTCTTGATTACTGTAGCTTTGTAGTATAGTCTGAAGTCAGGGAGCCTGATTCCTCCAGCTCCGTTTTTCGTTCTCAAGATTGCTTTGGCTATTCGGGGTCTTTTGTGTTTCCATACAAATTGTGAAATTTTTTGTTCTAGTTCTGTGAAAAATGCCAGTGGTAATTTGGTAGGGATTTGATTAAATCTGTAGATTTTGGGTAGTATAGTCATTTTCACAATGTTGATTCTTCCAGTCCAAGACCATGGTATATCTCTCCATCTATTTGTATCATCTTTAATTTCTTTCATCAGTGTCTTATAATTTTCTGCATGCAGGTCTTTTGTCTCCTTAGGTAGGTTTATTCCTAGATATTTTATTCTTTTTGTTGCAGTGGTAAATGGAAGTGTTTTCTTAATTTCACTTTCAGATTTTTCATCATTAGTGTATAGGAATGCCAGAGATTTCTGTGCATTAATTTTGTATCCTGCTACTTTACCAAATTCATTGATTAGATCTAGTAGTTTTCTGGTAGCATCTTTAGGATTCTCTATGTATAGTATCATGTCATCTGCAAACAGTGACAGCTTTACTTCTTCTTTTCTGATTAGGATTCCTTTTATTTCTTTTTCTTCTCTGATTGCTGTGGCTAAAACTTCCAAAACTATGTTGAATAAGAGTGGTGAGAGTGGGCAACCGTGTCTTGTTCCTGATCTTAGTGGAAATGGTTTCAGTTTTTCCCCATTGAGGACGATATTGGCTGTGGGTTTGTCATATATGGCCTTTATTATGTTGAGGAAAGTTCCCTCTATGCCTACTTTCTGGAGGGTTTTTATCATAAACGGGTATTGAATTTTGTTGAAAGCTTTCTCTGCATCTATTGAGATGATCATATGGTTTTTCTCTTTAGGTTTGTTAATATGGTGTATCACATCGATTGATTTGCATATATTGAAGAATCCTTGCATTCCTGGAATAAACCCCACTTGATCATGGTGTATGATCCTTTTAATGTGCTGTTGGATTCTGTTTGCTAGTATTTTGTTGAGGATTTTTGCATCTATGTTCATCAGTGATATTGGCCTGTAGTTTTCGTTCTTTGTGACATCTTTGTCTGGTTTTGGTATCAGGATGATGGTGGCCTTGTAGAATGAGTTTGGGAGTGTTCCTCCCTCTGCTATATTTTGGAAGAGTTTGAGAAGGATAGGTGTTAGCTCTTCTCTGAATGTTTGATAGAATTCGCCTTTGAAGCCTGCTGGTCCTGAGCTTTTGTTTGTTGGAAGATTTTTAATCACAGTTTCAATTTCAGTGCTTGTGATTGGTCTGTTCATATTTTCTATTTCTTCCTGATTCAGTCTTGGCAGTTGTGCATTTCTAAGAATTTGTTCATTTCTTCCAGGTTGTCCATTTTATTGGCATAGAGTTGCTTGTAGTAATCTCTCATGATCCTTTGTATTTCTGCAGTGTCAGTTGTTACTTCTCCTTTTTCACTTCTAATTCTATTGATTTGAGTCTTCTCCCTTTTTTTCTTGATGAGTCTGGCTAATGGTTTATCAATTTTGTTTATCTTCTCAAAGAACCAGCTTTTAGTTTTATTGATCTTTGCTATCATTTCCTTCATTTCTTTTTCATTTATTTCTGATCTGATCTTTATGATTTCTTTCCTTCTGCTAACTTTGGGGTTTTTTGTTCTTTTTTGTCTAATTGCTTTAGGTGCAAGGTTAGATTGTTTATTCAAGATGTTTCCTGTTTCTTAAGGTAGGATTGTATTGCTATAAACTTCCCTCTTAGAACTGCTTTTGCTGCATCCCGTAGGTTTTGGGTCATCGTGTCTCCATTGTCATTTGTTTCTAGGTATTTTTTGATTTCCTCTTTGATTTCTTCAGTGATCACTTCGTTATTAAGTAGTGTATTGTTTAGCCTTCATGTGTTTGTAGTTTTTACAGATCTTTTCCTGTAATTGATATCTAGTCTCATTGCATTGTGGTCAGAAAAGATACTTGATACGATTTCAATTTTCTTAAATTTACCAAGGGTTGATTTGTGACCCAAGATATGATCTATCCTGGAGAATGTTTCATGAGCACTTGAGAAGAATGTGTATTCTGTTGTTTTTGGTTGGAATGTCCTATAAATATCAATTAAGTCCATCTTGTTTAATGTATCATTTAAAGCTTGTGCTTCCTTGTTTATTTTCATTTTGGATGATCTGTCCATTGGTGAAAGTGGGGTGTTAAATTCCCCTACTATGATTGTGTTACTGTCGATTTCCCCTTTTATGGCTGTTAGTAATTGCCTTATGTATTGAGGTGCTCCTATGTTGGGTGCATAAATATTTACAATTGTTTACAATTATTTACAATCTTCTTCTTGGATTGATCCCTCGATCATTATGTAGTGTCCTTCTTTGTCTCTTGTAATAGTCTTTATTTTAAAGTCAATTTTGTCTGATAAGAGAATTGCTACTCCAGCTTTCTTTTGATTTCCATTTGCATGGAATATCTTTTTCTATCCCCTTACTTTCAGTCTGTATGTGCCCCTAGGTCTGAACTGGTTCTGTTGTACACAGCAAATATACGGGTCCTGTTTTTGTATTCATATAGTGAGTCGTGTCTTTTGGTGGGAGCATTTAATCCATTTACATTTAAGGTAATTATCGATAGGTATGTTCCTATTCCCATTTTCTTAATTGTTTTGGGTTTGTTATTGTAGGTCTTTTCCTTCTCTTGTGTTTCCTGCCTAGAGAAGTTCCTTTAGCATTTGTTTTAAAGCTGGTTTGTTGGTCCTGAGCTGTCTCAGCTTTTGCTTGTCTGTAAAGGTTTTAATTTCTCCATCAAATCTGAAGAGATCCTTGCTGGGTAGAGTAATCTTGGTTGTAGGTTTTTCTCCTTCATCTCTTTAAATATGTCCTGCCACTCCTTTCTGGCTTGCTGAGTTTCTGCTGAAAGATCAGCTCTTGTTCTTATGGGGATTCCCTTGTGTGTTATTTGTTGTTTTTCCCTTGCTGCTTTTAGTATGTTTTCTTTGTATTTAATTTTTGACAGTTTGATTAATATGTGTCTTGTCGTGTTTCTCCTTGGATTTATCCTGTATGAGACTCCTTGTGCTTCCTGGACTTGATTAACTATTTCCTTTCCCATATTAGGGAAGTTTTCAACTATAATCTCTTCAAATATTTTCTCAGTCCCTTTCTTTTTCTTTTCTTCTTCTGGGACACCTGTAATTCGAATGTTGGTGTTTTTAATGTTAATGTTATCTTAAAAAAAGAGAAATTAACATGATCCAAAAGCAGCTTGCAACTAGAAAACAGAATTTTCCTAAATCATCCCGTTTCCAATTTCCACATACTCTTTGAAGAACTGCCTCTTCTCCAAGTGATTCTGTTGAGATTAGGGCATGAATTCCATATCCTTTGACCTCAGAGTATGTATGTGACCTAAGCTGGGCTGATCAGACTCTCTCCTGGGAAGAAGTTGAAGGTTGGTTACAGATGAGTCCACTGATATCATCACTCTCAAGCGAAAGTCCACATATTTCTACAGCTGAGATTTCCAGAGCTATATTGGATCATTTCCAAGGCCTGTGTGTCTTGGCCTGGGTTCCCCAGGAAGCAGAGCCTGAGATAAAAGCTGGCTTGCATTTAGTATATTTGATAATATGTGATCAGAGAGTTTGGGACAGGTGGAATGAAACAGAGATGGAAGAAAGGGAATCAGTACAAGAATGAGTTATTGTACTGTATTGAGTTGTCGACCACTACTAGTGACTGGTCTTTAATGCCAAGGACTTGACTTAGGAGATTTTCAAAATGGGTATCAGAACTATTGCTCTGAATGGGGGAAAAGAGGAGGCATTTATCCACAGACTAGTATTTCCTGTTGGTGGAAGGTATCCCCATGGTGTTAAGTCCACTCTGACGTGCACACTTGTGGGTACCCAGCAAGTTCCTACTGGGCATCACTTACAGTGGTGTAGAAGAAGCCCCAGGACTAGAAATGAGAGGTACACAAGGCCAGAGTAGCTGCTCTACAGTTGAAATTAAGCTGCATTAAGCTGGTTGAAATTTGGGTGGAACTGGCTTCCATAGCAGTGGTGAAAAAGATTTTCAAGTTGACCCATGACAGTTGTCTGACACACTGTTCTTCAGTATTTCCCGGGCTCCTGTAGGTTACTCAGAATCCTTCCAGTTCCTTCCCACTCCCATTTCCCTTTTCTCTGTGTGCCTTACCTAAGACAAAGTTGGTCTTAGTTGCCTGCAATGTAATGAACCTTCACCGGTGCACTCATCATTGTGAAAGATCGTGTGTCTTTTGGGTTTATGATTCTAGAGGAGACTTTAGTGTCTTGTTCTCTGCTTCTGTCTTCAGAAAGCCAATGCATTCTCCCTACAGGTCCCTGAGAACCTGTAATGGTTCTCAGATGTTTTGCTCCTTCTTGGTTCCCAAGTGATCCACACAGAACCCATTTTGGTCAGTTCTTCCTTTGATTATTTCAATAGCCCTTGAGATCGTCTCCCTTTGTTTATTTGTGGGAAAGAGCTGTTAACGTGCTTTTGTTAGGAATTTGTTGTGTTATTTACTTTAAAAATTTTCACAGTGAAAAATAGATTGTTTTGTGTAGAGACCTGAGTGAACACAAGCATGTACAGCTGTTTAAATACTGGCACACTCAAGATACAGCCAAGTTCCAGAACGCTCCAAGTTATGTTGTGTTGCCCTTTGTAGTTACCTCTCCTTCTACTTCCTATTCCTACCAACCACTGATCAGTTTCTATTTCTATAATTTTGCCTTTTCCAAAATGTCATATCAGTGCAACCATGTTATGGAACTTCTCTCATACAGTATAATGCATTTGAGAGTCTTCCATGTTATTGTATGTATCAGTAGTTCACTGGGTTTTTTTTTTAATATTTATTTAATTTATATTGGCTGCTCTGGGTCTTAGTTGCGGCATGCATGTGGGATATAGTACCCTGACCAGGGTTCGAACCTGGGCCCCCTGCATTGGGAGATGGAGTCTTACCTGGTGGACCACCAGGGAAGTCCCAGTAGTTCGCTGTTTTTTATTGCAGATTAGTCTTCCATTGTAAGGATATACCACAGTTTGTTTATTCATTCGTAGGTTGAAGGACATGTAGGTTGTTTCCAGTTTTTGTGATTATAAAAAAGCTGCTTTAAACATTTGTGTATAGTGTGTGTGTGTGTGTGTGTGTGTGAGAGAGAGAGAGACAGACAGAGAGACAGAGACAGAGACTGAGACTGACAGGGAGGGAGGGAGGGAGGGAGAGAGGGAACATTTCTACTTTTCTTGGGTCACTACGTATGAGTGGGATTACTAGGTCGATGGTAAGTGTATGTTTAACTTTATTAGAAACTGCCCAACTGTTTTCCAAAGTGGCTCTACCATTTTGCACTCTCACTAGCAATGTGTGAGAGTTCTAGTGGCTCAACATCCTTTGGTTATTTTAAAAAGTATATTCTTTGAATATAAAAGTAATACATATGTATTGTAAAACTTATGGAAAATATGGAAACATCTACAGCAGACAGGAAAAATCACTTCTAGTTTCACTACCCAGAGATAGCTTCTGTTAACACCTGGAGTTTGAAGTTTCTAACCAAAACAAATGACTTCCATGATTGCTCTCCACCACCTCTGAGTTTCTACTCAGAGAAGTTCCAACAGAAACATTGCCATAACTAAATATCTGCTAGCTTGACACAGGCTTATTCTACATTTGTTATATAATCATATCCAGCCTTCTACTATTTTTAGATCTCTTCCCATGGGTCTATGCAGTATTCTTTTAATGAGACATCAAAGCAAGGACCATACTTAATATTCTTTGACAATCTGTACTACTGGTGCAGATCGGGAATACAGTATGTGCTCATAAAATATTAGGTTAATTGGTTGTTGGTTCTAAAACATTTCTTGCTTCTGTCACGAAGAATGTATTAAAACGCTTATGCAGTGAATTTACTTGTCAGGTATCACGGATACTTGAAGTAATTAATCTTAAACAGAGGCAAGGAGGTCTGGAGGCCAGGAATCAGGAGAATGTACATGCCAGCTCTGGCATGAACTAGACGCAAGCCATTTCATCTTTCCAGACTGGAAAGGCTGTGGAGTGTGTGAATATCAAGGTAGATATTATATCAGACACCGCTGAGCCCTGCTTCACATCCTCTTGCTCCATCTTTTACTCTAGCGGTTACCATAGCAACCATGTACATACGGATTTAACTTAGCAGACACTGGCCCTCAGTTATGCTGAGTATCTCTCATTCTGTATCCTCGGCTCCTCTACCACCTCTGAGTGGGACCCTTATGGGAATCTGCTCAACTATTTTGAGGCATGGGGCAGATTGGGAGGTACGAGGGAGTTAGGACCCCATAGGGCAACTCTTCTAGTGGTGAACTCTTCCACTCCTTGGGTGAACACCTCTTAATGTATTCTAAATGACAGCTTAGATGGGCTCTAGCATAATTGGGCCTTGATTTCCTGGTGGCATTCAGCCGATAATACATTCTTGAGTTGCCTTTCCCTCATTCCTTCTTTTCTTCTTAGTCATCTAATCTCTTTTCTCCAGTTTGAATGTAAAATAAAATACTCACTTGTTAAGTCCTTGCTCAGACGTATTTTGGATCACCTGGACTGAGACCGATAGTAACTTGTACTGAATTTCACATTTTACACAGACTCACTGATGCTTGCCATTTGCCTTCACTCCAAATCTGTCTCCGCTTGCAGCCCAGCCTTGTTTCTCTTCCTTCTTTTACAGTAAAGTTTCTAGAAAGAGTTGTCTGCGTATGCTATCTTCATTTTCTCATGTTCTATTCCTCTTTAATTTGTTGAGGATGCCCCGGTTTGTTTTCATTCTGTACCCCTCCACTGAAACTACTTTTGTCATGCCCCAAATCTACCAACCCATAAACAATGAATCTAATGAACAATTTAAATTCTCATTTTTTAGACCTTTCAGGAGAATTCAGTACTCTCTGCCAGACTCTCTCTTCTATTAGTTTCTGTCCAATCACACTTTTCTATTATTCCACCTCTTTCTTTGTTACTCCTTTTAAGTTTTTTGTTGTTGACGCCCCCTCCTCTAGACATACTCCGGAGCCTTCTGCCTTTTTTCTCTATAGTCTTGCTGGGAAGGTCTCATTTCCCATAGCTTCAAGTAGTATCAATATGATGACGACTCCTAGATTTATACTTGACTTCTGACCTCTCTAGTTTATCCTAATTAAAGTTTACTTTACATATTCTCTTCTGAATGTCTCATTGACATAGCAAACTAAACTAGTTCCCACCATCACTTTCACAAAACTGCTCCTCTCAATTCTTCTTCATAAACAGCACTCCCATCTATCAGTTATTTGTTAGAAATGTGGCATTAAACTTGGCTTCGTCACCCTCATTCCCCAACATCCAGTTCATCTCAACATCCTCTTAGTTTCCATTTCCATACAGTTTCTTCCATCTCGACTGACATCATTCTAGAACAAGCCACCATCATCTTTCCTCTAGATTTCTGCAATAGTCTCCTCCTTCCCACACATTTAATCTTGTCTTTTCAAACCCAGTCTCCATACAGCACACAGAGCATTCTTTTAAAAAATGTGAATAAGATGACATTAGTCCTCTGCTTTTCTTTAGTTGTTTCCTATAGTAAAATTTATACTCCTTCCTACTTACACTTGAACCCTCAACTCATGCCATTCACCCAATTCACTTCAGCACCAGTGGCTTTCTTTCAATTCTTCACATGCACTAAGTTCTTCCCTGTATCCAGGCATTTGCACATGCTCTATCTGGAAGGCTCACCACCCACACTTCACCTGGCCAACCTCAACTCATCCTTCAGGGTTCAGTTACAAATGTTGTTTCTTCAGAGAAGAGCTCCCTGATTGCCAGTCTAAATTAAGGTTCCGATTTATTCCCAGTATAATCATATTCCTTTTTAGCACTTTTCCCTTATTAGCACTCATCAAGATTCTCAATTGTATATTAGCTTGCGTTCATGTGTCTATTCAACGTCTGTCTCTTCAACCAGATTGTGAACGACATGATGATGGAAATCATGTTTCTTCTGAAAACTCAACGTTTTCACAGTGGTTGGCACATGTATAGTGCTTGATGTGTATCAGGCCAGGCAGTGTGTTATGGGCTGTCAAGAGATGAGCACAAAAAAGGAATCATTCACTAGCTGTGTTCATCACACCTAACTGATTTGACATTATATGGATAACAACTTGGCTCTCTTTCTGTTAGTGAATGAGTAAGAATTTTATATAATTGAAGGAGGGAAGAATTTATGATTGTCAATGAGAAGAGTACAAGTACATTATTTAATATCAATAGTATGAGCTCCCAAAGCCACTATACTTATGGGACATCTATAAGTGTCTATAGGTGCACACTGAAATTTTTGGTGTTTATAGAAAAGAAAACACACAGCAAAAATGGCTAAGATTATTCCAGTAGTTCTGAGTTTAAGGCACTTAAAAAGATCTAGTGACCATCTAGTGAGATGGATTATTGGTAATAACTCTACAGCTGAAACTCTCCATAACCCCAAGGTAACTCAGGAAATGGAGTTCGGATGAACACTTAGTTTTCAATTCATTTTTCCCCTTTGATCAATAAATTCATGTCTGTTGGAGGCTGGAAGTGGGTAATCAGCTAGGAGCTCTATGTCTCAATGGGTTTGCTTTGGTCAGATGACTGCTTGCTGTGAAATTATTTTGATTCATTCAACAACAGTTTATCTTCAAGAACAGGTAAAGGCCTGAGGGCCAAATGTCAGCAAATTTAAGTTCTGCAGATGGATCTTCTAAAGAAAGGTAACTGGCTCACAGGCCTCTCTAGTCAACATTCTGAGCTGGTGTTAACACCTTTCATGCCTAACTGTCGCCAGTCTTGAGGTTACAGTGATGAAAATGGGTACTTCGCCTTCCAGGATGAACTTAGTGAGGTCCCTTCATTTGATGGGAACCAGTCCCACTATGTCCTGCTCCCTAACTAGATACTATACTTGCTTTCATGAACAGTTGACCCCAAAGCTCTAAGGCTCATTGTCCTAAACATCATTAGTGCTTTCATGAATCTTCAACAGTGCTGGTGTGTTGTTTTTTTTTAAATTTATAGTGTGTGTGTGCTCACTTGTTTTGCATTGGGCTGTACATCTTCTCTTCATACAACCTCCATCCCATCCAAGAGAGGACACCAAAGACCATGCCCAAACCACCAAAGACCCATGTCTTCAGGGTTTGCAGGTGAATTGAGGAGTTAAGACTAGTATAGTGGAAATACTCAGACAGGTCTAGTGCTAAAATCTATGTTACTGACTGTGAGTGTCTTAAGAGTTCAGGGAATGGGAGAGCAGTATGGGTTGGATTAGTCAAGGAAGGAGAGCAAACCAGATTTCTGAGAGAGTATGAAGCTTACTGGCCTGAACTAGGGAAGTGAGTGTGTGTAGCTTAGACCACAGGAGGTTTATAGGAGGTGGGACACAGAGGAAAAGAGGATGGAAGGGGAAGGAGGAGGTAGTATCTTAAGAATCTTTAAGACCAGGTAAAGGACTTGATGCCTAAGTGTTTAGAAGCCACTCTGAGGTGCTGTAATGGGAAGTAAGAACACTTGGGGACCCCCTGAGCAGAGGTGGCCCATATTTTCACCATCCCATAACCCTGACTTCACAGTAGTGGTCAGGACAAACCAATGGGTAGTTATTGAGAACCTACTGCATAACTCACTGAACTGAGAAAAGTCAGGTAGAACAACATATCACTCTCCATCACACATGCTAACCAAGAATGCAATTCTTTATCTCTATTCCACTCAGAATCCACTGTGGCAGGGAATGCTGAATTCTGAGACGGTGCGAACCAGTTTTCTTTTAGTTTGTGAACGGAGGCAGAAACAGATTCCATACCATGACCTTAATGGCCCACTGAGATATTTTAGGCAAATTTGATTTAAGAATGGGACGCTGCCAGTTGTGTGTCTAGGTTAGGGGTTTACTATTTTTGCCAAAGCACATTTCCTAGAAACCAAGACTGAGGGTTTGAACTTGAACTCCTTTTTCCATCTTCTAATTGATTTCCCGTGATATAAGCTTTGTTTGCACCTAATTTAGGTCTTTGTCTCCCTTATTTTTTTACATTTTTAATTACACTTTTCTGTCTCTTAGATAAAATGTACTTCTTCCTTCTGACCACTCTGGGAGAAGTTAGTTATCCAATGATACATAAGAAGGAGAATCGTGGACTATACTTAATTAATCTATGAGAAGCCTCCTTACCTTTTGAGACTCACTGATATCGAGTTTTCTATTAACTGTAGATCCTTATTGACTGGGAATTTGCATCTCTACATACATCATTAGAAAAGATGCTAACATATACTTTCCAGATCATTAAATAAAGATTTGATTAGGTGTAAAATCACGTAAGCTTGGAGTTGGATGGGAGTGTGTGTAATAAGCTGTAGTTCAATGAAAAGGGCCTTAGACGTAAGATGAGGGACCCTGGATTTAAGTGCTTTCTCTCTCACTAGTTGGATGGCGCTGAGCAGTTCACTTACTTTTTCAGAGCCTCGGTTTCTCTTTCTGTAAAATGATCTTGGGTAAGGAATTACCTGAGACAGTGGGAGAGCCTTGTTTCCTGCCTCCCCAGTCTCATGTCTTCAAAGCTGGAAATATTTAACTCATATTCAGATCAGACTTGCCTCAGTCTCCATGGAAACCAAACTCCTTAGCAATCAGGGGGAATTTAATGAGCCCGAAGGCAGGATTTTGAAGATCTCAGCCTTGTTAGCCTGGCTGCAGATTCTGTTTTGACCTAATATTCTGGTTAAACAATCGGGCTCTGGTCCTCTTCTCAGATAGGACGAGTAGCATAGCTTTAAACTAGCAGCTCTGTTGCTAGAGGATCTGGGTTCAAGTCCTGACTGTACCACTTTTTAAGCTGTATGGCCGTAAGGAGTCAGTTGAAGTCTGTAGGACTCAGATCCTTTATCTGTTACTCAGGGAAATAAGATTTACCTAACAGGAAACCTTAGCGCTGTGTCCAGGCACTGTTATTGGTCATGGTTCAGTCACATTCCATTGCTATAACTGAGACCTTGTCTGATTTCCTGGTTTCCCTAGAACCTGGGCCATGCCTTGCTTTCCCCCAGTTCTCTTGGGCACTGAGATGCTGTTTCCGTGTCTGGGTCCTTGTTGTCCTTGTGGGACCTCCATGATGCCTGGGCAGGCTGGTCTGTTATCTGCTGCCTGAGGCTCTCTGTGCCCTGTTGCAACCACTGGAAGCCGCAGCTGAATTTCCCAGGTTCCTCCTTCCCCCTTTCTCTAATTTCCTCCTTCTTCTTTGGACAAACCTGTCTGGATAAACCTTCTTGCCTGTCAGATTCTGTTTAGTGTCTGGGTCCTGATCATACTATTACCTAGAGGCTTGTTGGTCATCTCGAGGAAAATTACTACCAAGAGTTGACAAAATGGAAGATGACTTACAAATTAAAAGAAAGTACAAGTGTTCCAATCGGTTGAGTTTTTCTGTGATGAAAAATGACTATCAGAAATAATGTTACAAAGCAGATATTTTCAAATTAGACATATCTGATTTATCTCTTTAAGAGAAAGGTGATGTATTAATAATGAGGAAGAATACAACAGCATTTCAAAAGGAAAGAATTTGGGGAAAAATGGAAATTAATTTATTGCTGAAAATGATGCATGTCATCAGTTATGAAAACTCTCATATTGCATATTTTAAAAACAAGGATATGTAATTTTCTAACTTGTTTATATTTTTTCACTGGGTTTTGAACACTTTGATTAGAAAAAAAAAACTACAACATCATTCAGGTTTGTAAGAACATCTGATTGGCATTAGGGAAGAGAATTTACTAGCTGAATTTCATAAAAATATTTGCATGAAAGAGTAGGATTGAACATGGAGTCTGGGTGACTCAGAGTGCAGCTATAGGCTGGTCTTCCATTAGACCTATTTGTTTTAGTGAGGTTTTGTTCTCAGCTTTGACAGCCATTGAAATCTATTATTGAAATGACCTGTGAATTGCTTTTCTGAGTGTTAAACTAAGGATTAAAAAATAACGAAACAGGGGCTTCCCTGGTGGCGCAGTGGTTGGGAGTCCGCCTGCCGATGCTGGGGACGCGGGTTCGTGCCCCGGTCCGGGAGGATCCCCCACGTGCCGCGGAGCGGCTGGGGCCGTGGCCGCTGGGCCTGCGCGTCCGGAGCCTGTGCTCCGTGGCGGGAGAGGCCACAGCAGTGAGAGGTCCGCGTACTGCAAAATAATAAAAATAAAAAAATAATAATGAAACACATCCTATGGTATTGCTTTCTCTAAAATATTGTTATAATTAGAGCAAACTAGGCTTATTGTGCCATATAAAATGGTATATTATAAGGCAAGGTGTACATGTAAAACATATGATTTATTCACCTTTATTTCATACTTTAAAATATAATTTTTGTGTATATATGTATCTACTTTATAAATAAACTTATATTGGGATATAGGTTTTTTGTTGTTGTTTTTTGGTGTTTTTTTTTAGCTGATGGGGTGAAGACTCAAGACCGTATTGTTCACTATGTAGGATATTTTGCTTGGGAAGAGAAGCCTGTGATTCTGAAGAGCTTCCAGGTGGAAATAGTAATAGGTTTGTGCTGTGTTGCTTGGGAAAGTAGGTATAGGATTAATAATAATAACGGTCAACATTTATTCAACACTTCCTATGTACCAGGTACCACACCAAGCACTTAACATTGATTATCTTATTTATTCCTCTCCTCTGCCTTAGGAGATGGGTATCATTACCATCCTCATATCAGAGTGGAGGAGGCTTAGCCGAGAGGTCCAATCACTTTCGCAAAGACGCACATAAGGGGGCAGAGCTAGAGGTTGAATCCACATCTTTCTGACTCTAAAGTTTGTGCTCCTACTGTGATCAGACCGAAGAATGAATTGTACTGCAAAGCACTTGGTTCCCTACCTTTGGAAATGTGTCTGTGTGGCTGGGTTTCTTCATGAGGGGTGTGATATGGTTATTTATGATACAGAATATATATCTGGTCTCCATTCCCCTTCCTGGCATAGACCTTCTGGGTGGGGAGCATGGTGGGCTTGGAGAAGGCATGGAAGCTCTGAATCCTTTCCCCATACCTTGCCCTATGCATCTCTTCCATTTGGCTGTTCCTAAGTTGTGTCCTTTTATAATAAGCTGGTAATCTAGTAAGCAGAATGTTTCCCTGAGTTCTGTGAGCCTTTCTAGCAAATTACCCAAACTCAAAGAGGGGTCATTGGAAGCTCCAATCTATAGCTGTTTGGTCAGGAGCACAGGTGACAACCTGGACTTGCAATTGGTGCCTGAAGGGGGACAGTCTTATTGAATCGTAGGGCACCCAGCTGGTGTCTGAGAATTGCTTGGATGTGTGAGGGGAAACCCCACACATTGGAACGGGGTGTAGAATTGGAAAGGGGAGTTGAACTCTGTGACCTCTAAGGTGACTTCCAACTTAGAAACTTGGAGCATTTCTCCATAAATGCTGTTTCCAAAGGTTATAAATGCTTTGCTTACAAACGAAAGGCCACAGTCATCAAATAAGTCTAGGAAGTGCTGCATTAATAAGGTTAAACAGTTTCTTTCCTGCAGGATTCTCAGAGCCTTTACCACAATATGATTCATTGTAAATGCCCAAGAGGAGGAAGTAGTGCGCTGTCTTTCCCCAAACGTATTGACCCTGGATTCTTCCTTTATTGTAGAGTATCTCCTGAGTGTGGTGTTTCCTAGTTCAACCCTGGAAGCCCTGCTAGAAGCTAGAGTATTTATGCTGATTTATGCTAATTCTCCAAAAATGCTGTTACCATTTAGAGCATGGTTGGCAAACTCTCTCTTAGACAGAGTGTTCTGTTAGTCAGCCCCCTGTATTCCTCTACCATGATATAAATCAGAAAGTTTACAGAACCACACTGGTGAAAAGGCACACTCTGTCAAATGAACTTTGATCCAATTTCTCCCGGCATTTCAGGCATTTTAGGATGGGCCCCTTTAGGGTACAACCTAAAGAGGGAAGAGACTCTGAATAACTCCCCTGCAGCTGTACAGGGTCTGTCAGTCACAGGATCAGATTCCTACTCCTAGCCCAACAATTAACCTCTCTACTACACACCCCGTCTGGGTAAGAAGAAATCATGTTCTCTGATGGCAAAATGAATCAAAGGAGGACTAAACTGAAGAGAAATCTTTGACAAAATGGGCCTGAATGTAGAAAACAACAAAGTTTGTGATGGGTTACTGAGCAGCTCTCACTTTGTTGTTATTCGTCCTTTCAATTTGGGGCCTGCAACACGATGCCTTCGTGGCTAGGGCAGGTCTCAGTGTAACAGGATGTCAGAGTTGGAGTTTTTCCTGAGATGCCGAGGTATGAGACATGCTATAGTCCAGGTTCCTAGAAACCAGTTACACAACTCTTAACCTCTCGTGCGCAGTGGGCGTGAAAACGGTGTAGGAACCTTGTGAGAAGGGTTCCTGGAGACGCCTGAGAATCTGCCCTTCCCAGCGCCCCACGATGGGGAAGGGTGGGAGCTGTTGTTGTGTCACTTGGGCTGAGAGAAGGACTTTAAGAAAACCACGTGGCAGCTTTCATCACTGTCTCCTCCTGCTTGGGGACACAGTGACCGGTGTCTGACTTGGGCCTGGGTGAGAGGCTGCCTACAGTGGCAATAGACCAGAGGACTGGTATTTGGGAAGTAACAAGCCCTAGGAACTGATTACACAGGTCACAGTTCTGACCCAGACTTCTAGGAAGAAAAGGCTGGAAAATCGCCTTATCTTATATTTGTGTAGCTCAAGTGACTGACAGAGCTATTTCACATTACCTCATTTGACTTTACTGTGAGTTTCTAAGGTGAATACAATTATGATTCCCGTCTTACAGATAAGGGAGGCAACACTCATAGAGGATAAACGAATCACCCAAATTTCTAAGCTCAAACCAGAAAGAATCATAGCTAATACTTTCCAGTTACCTTACCACATGTCAGGCACCATCATACAGGCCTTGCCTGTACAGAGTCACTTATTCCTGCCCACAACTCCATGAAGAAGATACTATTATTAGCTCCATTTTCTAGATAAGGAAACTGAGGCTTAGAGAGTTTCAGTTAACTTGTTTGCTAGCAAGTGGAAGAAATGGGAACGGAACCTGGGCCCTCGGGCTCCCGTGCCTCTTGGTGATCTTTCCATGATACCACACTGGCTACATAAGGACTTTTAAAACCTAAAGATCTCTCCAAGTTAGATTCACTGCTAACAGAGTGTTCCTAAGAGGTAATCTTTTGGGATCTTCTTGGATGCCAATGTACGAATAACTTTAGTCAGACTACCAATCTGTGGCAAGCAGTTACTTTTAAATTACATAGGGGAATCGCAAAAGAGTTAATATTTTAAACGGTTTGCGCACCCTTCCCCACAACTCATTTCAAGCATTCGTTATTTAGAAAGCTATTTCTTAGGTACACTTCAACACAGCCGCGTAGATGATCACAAGTTCCAAATGGCAAACGGGAATCAGGTGTCACTCTTGTGCTCAGAACACTGGGTACGTTGACATTGGCTTCACCCACACTCCGCACCTTCCCAGCCGCGGAGCCCCGGAAAGTGGGGAGAACCGGGATGGAGTCAGACACTCCTGGCCTCAGATCTCAGTTCTGCCAACTACAGGATCTCTGAGTTTCAAATTCCTCATTTATAAATTGGGCAAAATACACACCTCACTGTTTTGGAAGGTTGGAAGATGAGTTGTGAGAACAAAATACCTAGTTTAGGGTCTGCCATCTAGTAGATGTTCAATTAGTATCAGTTTCCCTGTCTCTCTTGCTCCAAGATCCTTTCTTAATCCCATTTGGGGAATTAGGGCAATTCAGTCAGCATCTCTGAACCTCAAGTTTCCCACCTGTGAGATGGAACCATCAGTAAATATCTCAGAGGGCTTTTGTAAGACTATGTAAATTAATATAAAGTGAAAGTGCTTTCTAAATTGTGATTTCTGTGTCCCACCCCGTATCCGCCCGCAGTGCCCTGTCCAATCAGCAGTGCTTGCACTTGTTTGCCATTTTGAACTTTCAAAGCGTCCCCGCACCCTGACTCATCTTCTCCCTTCCTTTCTCTTCCTTACAACTTTTGAAGGAGATGGGGCTGTCCCTTTCCTCTCCATCTTACATGAGGCCCAGAGAGGTCTCGTTACTTGCTTACACAAGCAGGACCACGGCTGGAGCCTGAGCGTGCGGCTCTCCCATAAAGAGAAGAGCTTTTCCTTGGTGTCCAGGCGGCTCCTGTGGTTTGGCCCTTGTCCAGAGAGACTGTGCTGGGTGAGCTTTGTGAGGGAGGCTGCCTAATTTTATCTTTGAATCCGAACTGGTGGGGGAGGAGCTCAGCCCCTCTTGAACTAGACATTATTTGTGGGGTGTTTGCTGTGGGTGACCTCATGATCAAACCGCAGCAGAACATTTTTGTAATGTCTGCTGGGGATGAAAATATTCTTCCTTAGACCATTTGTCACTGCAGTGTTCACACTCTGTAATGCCCCAAGATATTTCTCTAAAAACAGCAGCTGCTTCCCTTCCACTACCCAAACAGAACGATTCAAATCCAGGCCCGCCCACATTTTCATTAAGGACCTACTCTGTGCACGCCCTTCTGTAGAAGCTCAGAGATGAGCTAGATGCAGCCTTTGCTCTGGATTAGAGGTCAGTTGAATCAGGTGATGCCCTCTCCTCCCACTTCACTGCTCCCCAGTCCTGAGCCAGCTGATCTGGCTGGCCGAGGAGCCCCCTGGAATGCCTGCCTCCTATAGCCATGCCCACGGGAAGACCACATCTTCCCAGATGGACAAGCCAAGGGTTTGGGAGCAGCGGGGCCATGTGGCTAGTAGATGCCTGTGTTCTTAGCTTACAACCTAAGAGCACACACTGTGAAAGATAAAGCAGATGAGATGAATGAGGGCAGCAATGAACAAATGGGTCCCTCAACAAGCGTTACAGAGTGAGGCGAGAACCAGGTGCACAAGAGGTCTGGCGTGAGAGATCACAGCCAGTGTTCTCTAAAAGGAGAAATAAATAGCTGAACGCCTTTTTTTGTGCCACGTACTGGGGGTATGGCCGTGAAGACCACCTGGTCCCCGTCCTGGAGGAGCACACAATCTGGTAACCAGAGTTGACTGCGTGATGCCCTCCCCTCTCTCCTGCTCATCCCCTGTTGCCCACGGCACTGCCCAACCTCCTCTGGCCCATCTCTGCTTCCAGGGGCTGCCCCATCCCGACAGAGACGGTAGCTGACAGTTCTTGTGTTAGCTCCAATATCTTAATATGTGGCCTTTCCCAGGGATAATTGCAAATCTAAAAGGGTCAGAAAGGACCAAAATACCTTTGAAACCTTCCTATATTGAATTGAGGCTGCAGTGGTGGAAGAAGAGACAGCAGTTTATTTTCCACAGAGGTGGGGCTTCACTTGATGCCCTTCAGATTCTCGCCAGCTAAGCTGTCTCTCCTTCTGCCTGTGCCTGGGGCCAACCCTGCCAGGGATTGGCCCTCCCAGGCCAGCTCCAATGGCTGCTGGGCGTTGTCTGCCTCTTAAGCCTGGTGCCACATCCAGTACCTCTGAGGCTCCACTAAGGCCGGCTGTGCTCATTTTGTAAGGGGCCGAAGTGGCAGGGCTCATGCTGTGAGTCCCCTTTAGCTTAAGAAGGGGACTTCTTTTGAGAGTAATTTACAGCCGGTTTAAGTGTTTGATGCCTCTGAAGGATCTCAGCATTTAAAGGGTCTCCTTGAATCCTGGGGAAGAGGAGCCTGATCTGGGAAGCAGAGTGGCCTGCAGGAGGCTGGATTTTCCTGTCTTATAGAGGGACTTTCTCCTTCCATACAAGGCCCTTTGCGCTGGATCTGAATATGCTGAACTCAGGACAGGACAGTGACTCTGGGATCCCCAGATTCGTGAAGAACACAATTTAGACACCAGGCGCCTGAGGGCTAGAAGAGATCTAAGAGGATGTACAGTCCCTTCTCCTCTTTCATCGGCCTCTTGAAGCATACTTTATGATTTCCATTTTGTAGGTGAAGAAACCGAGCCTTGAAGCGATCAGCCCGTCACTGTCTGGGGGGAGGTGGAGGTGATCTTAGCCATGAGGAGGAGGGCAGGGCTGAGTTTCACGCAGCTAATCGGAGGCTTGTTTCTCTCGGAACCCTCTCTAGGCTTGTCTTTACGTCTGATTTCTGGTGACGACAGAGGTCTTATTTCAGAATTAACGAGGTGAGGCTATACCTACCTCATAAGAGGGATATCCTGTGAAAATATAATCCAGAGACTGCAAGCGGCTGGAGTAGGTGGTCACCTACATGCTATATGAGTGGATCCTGTTGGACTCTCTTTCCCTCTCAGAAGCCCCACGCCCGGGAGTCTATCATGATCAATTCTTGGGTTTCACATTGTCTTTTCCAGGCTCCTTTTTAAAAATATGCCACTTCCCTTGAGAAGAAGACCATCAGTCTGAACGTACTGATGTGAATTGATAGATGCAGTAATTGCCTCGCTGATGGAGAAGGCCTGAGCTTCTTGGTGCACAAAGCACTGAACAGGTCAGAGGAGTGAAGAGCAGAGGTTAGCAGCATGAAAATGTCACCATTGTTACAAGCAGGCCCCAAGACAAGAGGAAGTTCTCGCTCTCCTGGGGCTGACATGCTCAGGCTGAAGTCTCATGCTGAACTCCAGTGTTCCACAAGGAAAATCTGGCTATCTTCTCCTGGAGTTGACAATGGCAGGCATAGTTGGCTCTGCTAGACAGATTACTGATAAAAGAAGCAATTGTGTAATTTCCATTGTGCCCAGACATCCTTGTAGTCATGACAACATCCTTAGACGTTTACAACACTGACAGCCAGAGAGGTGGCTAATAATTTCCTCCCAATACTCACAACCACTGTGTAAGGTGATTTCTGGCCCAGAGTGAATTCTTGATGAGTACTGTCTGCAGGGTGATTCTGTGTGGGAGTCACTAGGGGGAAGGGAGGCTTTGGGCGTTACTAGAGGTGAGTGGGCAAAAATCACTGCATTCACTTGGGTCGTCCGACCTAGAGGGAAATCATATGCCGGTGGTACAGTTTTGGAAATGTGTCCCCCGTTGAACCATGCCTTTCTATTCCTCCAGGTGCCACCATTACTGTACTCCTGCATTGTGGCAACTGGTCCTTAGCAGGTCTCCCTTGAGTATAGTCTATACCCTGTTACCTGTCAATCTACAGTCCAAATCATTGTCATCCTGGCACTCTGCTGCTTAAGAAGCTCTTTTTCTAAAAACAATTGACGTATAGTTGATTTACAGTGCTGTGTTAGTTTCAGGTGTACAGCAAAGTGATTCACTTATACACATATGTATCTGTTCTTTTGCAGATCCTTTTCCCTTATAGGTCATTACAGAATATTGAGTATAGTTCGCTGTGCTGTACAGTAGGTCCTTGTCGGTAAGACTGTCTTATAGCGTACTCTCTGCTCCTAAGCTCCTTGCTTAAATTTAGTTTTCCAATCTCGCCAAACCCAATCCCTCCTGATGCAGGCGGACTCCTTCTCGGTGTGCGCCTTCTTTTTATTGAGCCTCAGAATCTCGTCATCCTCTGCCTATTCCACGGCCCTTTTATGTTCTATGCATTTACTCACCTCTTTCTTTCACAGAAAATGCCTTCTTTTCTGTCTTTCTAAATTTTATTCATCCCCCAGGTTGCAGCTAAATTCTCCCTACCTTGAAAGAAGCTTTCCTTGACTAGTGCAACCCAAGGCATTGGATCAGTCCTCTTATGTATGGCCAGTGCCACACGGCTTGAAAGATGTGTTATATTCAGGGGTTAACGAATGACAGTCTTTTCTCCCCAGAAGACGGAGCTCCTTGTTTTGGGAGCTGTCCGTAGATGACTCCTTTGTCTCTCACAAGGCCATCCCCTCTGTCCTTTCTCCACCACCCTTTTTAAACCGTCACTCAACTTTCCCTGCTTTATTTTTCTTCATATCACTATCACCACGGACATTATACAACATCATTTTTCTCTCCAATTAAAATGTAAGTTCCATAAGGGCAGAGGCTTCATCTGTCTTGTCATCTTTTGTACACCCAAGAAACATCACAATAAAGCCTGGGATATAGTATGGCCTCAGTAAATGATTGTTGAATGATTGGCTGAATGAATGAGTCCTTACTGACTGGCTACTTCACATCTGAAATGATGGAGGAGAAATGGGAAGGCACCGATCCTTTCTACTGTGCACGTGGCTGCAGTAACTTTGAAAAATGAACCCAAGTATGGCTCTTCCCCCCCCACCACAGAGAACCAAATGTTGCTGAACATCAAAAGTATCGGAACAGTCCACAGGGACATTGCACATTCCCGTCCGAAGAGCTCTGTGACCAGGGAGTACAGGCATGGCCAGCTGGCTTCTGTAATTGCTTGTACTTTTACTGCCCTGCTTACTCCTTGGACTGTTGTGAGGTTCAAACGCAATGAAGTGTGATAAAAAGAGTCAAATTGTAAATCAACATAAAAATAGGAAGCATTATCCAACCAGTTGGTTGATGGGGATGGCATGAGGTACTGTGGACCACTAGTGTTGAAAATGAGCAAAAGGAGGGGTTAGGATTATGCAGGATTATGTCATTTCACTTGTTTGGAGGGGCCTTTCTGGATTTGTCAGGACTTTGGTAAGAAGGATGCCTTTTACTTTTGAGAAACACAAATGATATATTTTCATGTGTGAATGCTGATCAGTGGGTTCTGTCCAAAAGAAACAAGGCCTTCGAAACCTTAGAAACATTGGAAGGGGAAAGAGATATCACCACCACCAACACATCATCATCATCGTCATCAAATTAATCCTTACAAGACTCTTAGAGATAGGTATTCTTTTTTTTTTCTTTTTCTTTTCTTTTTTTTTTTTTGCAGAGGAGAGAACTGAGATACGTAGAGGTGGAGTCCCTTACACAGGCTCCCTTAGCTAGTAAATGATAGAGTCGGGAATTTAATAAGAATTGCTAACATTGATTGAGAATTTTTAAAATGTCAGTCATTCTTTTCAGTACTTCATTTACTACAATGCAGAGATGCAGGCAATGTTATTCCTCATTTATAGAAAGGAAAACTGAGACCTAGAGGAGTTAAGCCAGTTACCCAAGGTCACACAACTAAGAAGGGTAAGAACCGAGACCTGAGCCCAGCCAGATGGCCCTGGAGCCTCTGTGCTTCCTTGTTATTCTGTGCCGCCTCCTGAATCCCTGCCCTCTGTCCCTTTTGCCATGCGATGTCCAACAAATGGCTTAACTTTTGTAACCAGAGAAGCTACTTTCATCACTCCTACCAAAACAAATGAAAGAGAGGAACGCAGAAAAGAGAGAGAGGGACTTGGGAGGGCTGGGGGAAGAAACAGCCAGAAATGCCGAGGTGAGTCCCCGTGAAGACTCTCCTGGAATCATCCCTGGCTGGAGAAAGCGGATGGCGTGGCTGCCGTGAACAGCCCCCTAAGAAGCTCTAAGAGTCCCCCACGTGAGAGGAAGAGAGTTGTCAGTTGAGGGTGCGGGCCCACCCAGCTGTGTGAAGGGTTTGCCAAGATGGAATTAAGGTTTATTGAGTAGCAAAGAGCAACATCCAGCTGCCTAAGAATTACGCTGACAGGATGCAAAGGCAAGAGAATATTGTGTAAACCTTATTTACAGATCAGTAGATAATCTTTCATACGCAAAAGCTCAGCTCCAGGAAGGCAGAGTGGTAAAGAAAGAAATACTGCTTTGCAAATACAATATTGACTTGAAAATATCCACCCAGATGAATCCTTTGATGTATATTCTTCTAGTCAAAGTACATTTCTTTATTCATGAGTTTTTTTCTCCCCCCCCCCCCCAACCATTTCAGGTTCCTTAATGAAGGATGAAGGGAATAATGAAGAACGCTGATTTCTAGTTGTCTTGAATTCTGTGCTGTCAAAAGATCAGCATGAAATGGAATCAACGCTGAGAATCTCAGAATAACATTTCTAAGTGTGTGTGTGTGTACGCAGCGCTTAGGGTTCTCAAGTCAAATGACAACACACCCCTACCCCTTGTAATTTCCTGCTCTGCTGACTGTGATGATAAACATTTAACCTGGCTTAAGGAAATAAACAACTACTCCATCCTACCGGTCCCCTCTGGATTCCTTCATCCATTTTGTGTTTCCTCTTTGCCTTGAAGCAAGTAGTTCATCATTCCCAAGAATATCTGAAATCGTTACCACCCACCTCTACCTGGCTGCTGGATTGCGAAGCTGTTCATGACCACTGCTCAGACACAAATAAGAATGGAAAAAGAACGAAGCTTAACTGGGCTTTTTTTCCACGAAATCATCTTTTAGATTAGAGGACCAACTCTGAATTTAGGTGATTCCTCTTAGCAGTTTGGAAAACACTTCAAAGGACCACGGTCTGAGAGACCTGAATAGATGTCTTGCTGGTAGTGTCTTTGGAGTGAAAAGTTGCTCTAGTTCCCAGGGTCACCCTGTGCTGCATTCCGGGAGGAGTGTGCAGCTGGGAAAAGTCCACCCTGGGCAATAAGTCCAAAGGCTTAAGATGGACGGCTCTTCAGCCCAACTTCCCGAGGGGGATCAGCATGGCAGTGGATGTGAAAGGACCTCATACTCTGTAGGATTATGTAAGTATATATATTTTTCAGAGCCATCGAGGAGGATCATTTAACAGTGACACAATTCCTCTAAACTGCTTACAAGTTCTTTTCTTTCTCCAGTTAGAAAGCGTGTTTCAGATACACTCAGAACGATAACCTCCTCTTGGGAACAGATGTGGCTGGAAGTGGTCACCTCCAGCTTTGTCTGGACTTGATGGGGAGCCAGGTGTGCCTGAGGATTACTGAACACCTCAAAATGAGAGAAGGACACAAAGGGGAGGCTGGACTCGATGACAGATGACACAGATTTCCAGAGTCAAAGTCGGAGATTTGTCCCCTCTGTTCTGCCAGAGTTCCCCCTTCAGTCTAGGGCTGTGCCTTCCACGCCCTCATCCTCCCAAGTTCCTCCCCAGCCCTCATCCCCTAGAGGGAGGGCTGAGGGTCCTTATTAATAAGAACAAATGGTGCTGGCTACAAGATGCGGGCTAATATTAGGGCCAAATGCTGGAGCTCTTGATTTCAAACTTTGCAGTGATTGCCCATCCCTTGGTCACGTGCTCCCAGGCCCCCATTCTCAGACCTGCTGTTATCATCATAGCTGTGGAATGTGTGAGTGAGGGGGTCCCTTTCTTCTCGAATCTCTCCTCTGCAGGAGCGCTTCTCATGAGCCACATGTGACAGTTTGTGAATAGGGGTGTCCCTTTGCGTATCCTAATGTGCTTTTGTTCTGCTGTGGAAGGCTCTGTGGCCGCCCCTATTCCACTCAGACTTTTTCTAAGAGGAAGGGGAGAGGAGAAGGAAGGGAAGAATGGCAATTGGGAGGGAAAGAAGAAAAGAAGAAGGGGTAAAGGAAACCACCTGGGTAATAGGTAGTTTTAAGAATTTTATATCTATATAGTTCTTTATGGTTTATACACTAAAAACAACTTGCAAAATGTTTCTACAGGCATAATCTTACTTAGTTTTTACAACCACCCAATTTACAGGTAAGGAGGCTTAGAGAAGGTAATGGTTATCTGGCTAATGAATAACAGCATCCCATCTGGAATCCAGTCCTTCTGACGTCATATATAGTTTTTTCTTTTTCTTTTCTATACTGCTCCATTAAATGTACAGGCATGTCCCAAAGTCCTTTTTTTCTTTTTCTTTTTTTTTTAAACTCATGCTTTCTAGGTGAAAGCTGAAGGTCTTAGGGGCCACCATAACTCTGTATTAAACCCTTATTGGACTTTTTCTGAGGGTGGACTTGTAGACTTTGGTTGGCCAGAGAGAGTATCCTGCAAATACTTAGTACATTTATTAATGTTTTTGAGCAGTTTGTAGTTTACAGTATATTTTCCCATGTAAACCTCACTTGAGAGTCCTATAAGCTATGCACCTCTCAGAAATCCAGTGATTGGCCCAAGAGTAAATGGTGGAGTCAGGATGAGGTCCTAGATTTTTTTTTCAATCCTAAGGCCCATGCCTTTTCTGTTACCTCAGATTTCCTCCACTGCTATGTACCTAACCCAGGTTAGATTCTGCAGAGAGTATAGCAAAGTCCATTTAGAGAGCCACGGCTCCTGAGTCAGTCGTAACCCTGACCTCTGAGCATGAATGGCTACATAATTTGTGAGGTGCAGTGCAAAATGAAAATGCAGGGCTCCTCGTTCAAAGCTGTTTAAGTGTTTCAAGATGGCGACAGCAGAGTGTTATACCTGGGGTGAGGCCCTCTGAGCGTGGGTGCCTTTAGAGCATGGAGCCCCGTGAGACTGCCCTGGTTGCGTGCCAGTGAAGCTGGTCCTGCCTCTGACATGAACTCAGGAGTGGAAGACCTTGTTTCTCTCTCAGATCCTTTCTGGGGCTCCTATCAGAGAGCAGAAGTTCCAGGTCGTAGGGACTTTGTTCTGTTAGATCTCTTATTCCCTCAGTCAGCCTCCATTCAGTGAGCTAAACCACAGTGGCCCGGTGTTCCTTATTTTACTTGCTAACTCCAGGTCTCCTGGATCAAAAGTTAGGGACAGAGTCATAATATCACTAGTAGCTAATCTTTATTGAGCATCTACTATGATGTCACAGGAACTGTGGGAAACTTTTTACATGCTGTAAATTGATTGCAGAGATGGCCTCAATTCCCTGTCCTTCCCTGTATCCACACACCTTGTCTTGAGACTCTGCAGCTTTTTCCATCAAGTAGTGGAGTCTGGTTCTCCACCTCTTGAACCTCAGCTGGTCCCATGAATTGCTTTGGCTAATAAAATTCAACAGGAGAAATGGTGTGCGAATTCGGGGTTTAGGTCTCAAGAGGCTTGCAAGCTTACTGTCTCTATTGGAACCCCCAGGACAGCCATGTGGACAAGCCTGTGTGAGTTGGCTGGAAACGAACACCACTTGGTGGAGAGCTGTCATCCCAAACTGAGACCACCCAGAGCAGCCAGCAGCCTGCCAACTAACTTCAAATACATGCGTGAGCTTAGCTGAGGTCAGGCCACCAGAGTCCAGCTCAGCAGAACCATTCCACTGATCAACTCACAGACAGGTAAAAATGATACATCGTTGTTGCTTAAAAACTGTCTTTTGGGGGTAGGTGGTTATGCATTATTATGATGTTAATAGATAACAGATACACATTCATCATGATTTCCATTCTCTTGACAAGGAAACAGGCTTTAAGAGGTTAAATTCTTGCCTGTGATCAGTAGCTAATAAATGGGTCCAGAAAGTTTGACTCCATAGGTCAAATTCTTATCTGTTATTTTGTGGGGCCCCATCACAGCACTCAGGGCTCTGACAAGCCCTCAGCGAATCTGAAAGCTGTTGGAGTGAAAGAAGCAGAGTTTTTGCAGATGGAGGCAGGCCCATGGGATAAAGCTCAAACACCAGGAATCTCTCTGCTGATAAAAACACCATGTCTATTATTAACCAAAACTTTTAATATAAAACACTGTAATCTATCAAAGAAAAAAAATGCTTAAATGCAGAACAAGAGAGACGATGTCTTTGAGGTCAAGGTCACAAGCTAAATGCTAGCGGAAATTTTGGCTGTATCTCATTAACACTGAATTATGACTGAGTTCTGCAAGAGGTCCTTGTGACAATCCCATTAATGCAAATGGCATTCCTTATGATGTCTGTTTTTCTAAATGAAAACAAAATGCAATTATGTCAGTGGAATTCACTCATTAAACTAAACTAAAATCCACCAGCAAGTGTCTCCCCACTTCACTTCTGCCCCACATCTTTGATTAAAAGCAGTTGTTCCCCAGAGTTGCAAATGGATATTTTGCTAAAATATGAATGCACAATTTGATCATAGAGCAGGCACAGGAGTTCTTACAGATATCGGAGGTTGGGAAGGTTCTGGAAGGCATCAGGGTCGATGTATAGCAGGTTGTTGGCTTTTTCAATTCTACTGTAAAAGAGGAGAGTACATGCACGTGACCTCAACGGTAAGGAATGCTGTGGTGTTTTTCACATTATGCAAAGAGTATGTTAATGTCATTCACCCATCCGTCCATCTATTCATCCATCCATCGTTTCAACAAAAATTGAGCATACATGCTGTGTCTTTTACTATACTAAACTGCGCAAACAAAATATTAACCCTGTCCCATATAACTCTCATCACTGAAGTCTTCCTGGAACCTATTCATCAGAGATAAACAAAACGCTGACTGGGTGAGTCATTTCCACTGAGCACAGTTGAGTCTTTAACCATTAAGGATCTCCCAGGGTCTGAGGAGGCTAAGAGGGTAGGGACAAGACTAATGGGGGAAACGAGCTTTTGTCCGGTTGGGAGACAAGAGAGAAGGGCATGGAAAACAACATAAGAGGGTGGGAAGGAAAAAGGCTGAAGGGCTAAAGGAGGTTAGAGAAAAGGAGAGTGAAGGGGCAAAGGAAAACAAAGACTGGGGGAAAACCAGTGCGCATCTCTGTGCAGTCCCAGCAGACAGCAGCTGGGAATGTGCCAGTGAGTCCCCTCACGCTCACACCGAGGCTGCTCTCTCACAGCTCATGGCAAGTGATGGCTTCTGCCCCAGGTTGACCTGCACTGTGTCCTGATCTGGACACAGTGCAGTTCTGGAGGTGGGCATGTTCACATTTGGATTCCGACAGAGAGAGGCTGCCCTTTCCCCATCTTGCTACATCAATGTATATTTGCAGAGATGCTCTGTGTTAATTACTTCCTCCCTGTTTCATTAGCTTAATGTTGCAGTAACCTGTAGCTACCCAGATCCAAGTACCAGGTAATGAATCATTTTAAGTACGGTCAGTGCTACATGGGGGTGAGAACCTCTCCGTTCAGCAAAGAGATGAAAGAGCCATCCCATTAGCTCCACTGCCCGTTGAAGAGCATAGAGGGACGCCTGCTTGACCTTGCCCGGAGGGCCAGCTGCCGTTTGGTTCATTTCTCTGATGTTCTCTGCGGGTTCTGAGACCCTGGTCAGATCTCTTTTCCCAACTAGGGTAAGGAAAGGCCAAGCAGAGTGAGAAGGAAGGAAGGAGCACGAGGGCAATGGGGGGAGGGAGGGAAGGCGTCAGTTGCAGAGGCTTAATGACAACGAGGAAGAATGAGAGCGGGATGCGGAGTGAGTAGGAGAAAAGGGAAGGAGGTCTGCCAAGATGGACAGACTGTCATTCCTAAACAAATTCATATGGATGTATGTATGCATACATGAATTATGCATGTGTGTGTGGGTATGTATATATGCTTGACAAGCGCTAAAAAGTGTTCCAAAAGATACGAAGGAGTCAGGAGATTTATGTTCAAGTCCTTATCCTGCTGTGGATTTGGCTGGGTGACCAGAGAAGCCTCACAACTTCTCTCTGTCTTTCTTTCCTCACCTGTAAAATTAGGGAAGTGGGTCACTGGCTTTCCTAACTGTGCTCCATGAGAATTTTGTGAGATATTAATCAATGCTTCACAGAGAAACCTTTCCAATGACATTAGCTGAGAAACTCTTAATACGATACCCTTCTTGGAGATTCCAAGTGTATATTCGCATATTACAGGCTCTGAGTTTTCCTATAGTAAGTGAATCTGTCCAACTTAACCTTATTTGACCATAGACTTTTTTCCTTTTTTGGAGCACTTAATAATTTTCCAAGTGTTTAATGACACACAGAATATACTTTGGAAAATTTTGCACCAGATTGTCTGTGAAGTCTCTTCTGGCTTTGATAACCTATGGTAATTAGAGACTGGTATGAAACAGAGGTGGATCTGTGTGAGTATTGGCATGTATGTAAAACTAGAATGTCAACAAGAGGAAGTAAATTTGGTTGGGGTAGTAAAGAGGCCAAGGATTGTGATGATCTTACCGTATGCCCGTTGATGTGTTAGATCTAGTTAACATTTATCATCTCATTTATTCATCACAGTGATCCTGTGAGGCATGCAATTTTATTATTCTCACTTACAGATAAGAAAACTAAGTCTTAGCATGATTTTGTATCTTGGCCAAGGTTTCATGGTGGGTATATGGAGTCAGACTAAGACTGCCCATCTTCAGCTGCATCATGGGGGATTTATTTGACTGTGGAATAAATTTGAATGAGAGGATGAGGTAGACGCACTTGCAGTCACAGAGCTAGATTCTTGAGTCTACTCTGCAAGAAATTCTGGGAGGGAAGAAGCAGGATAAGACCAAGCTCTGGAATGGGACCTGGATGGATCACCAGGCAGAGACACATGACAGTGCCTTTTGGACTGACTTTGACATCTTAAAATGAAATTCTAGGGCTCTGAGGGCAGAGCCGAGCCAGGGCCTCCCAGGAATATAAGTGAACTTTAAAGCTATGGCCGAGAACAGCCATGAGCAAACAGGTTCTTGCTTACATTTCATGTAGTTTGGGCAGATTGGAGAACACATTTGCCTCTATCACTTCCAAGACATCATTCTGCGAGATCTCTCTGCAAAGAAAGAAATATAATTCAAGTCAGTTCAGTTACACTCCAGAAGTGGATTTAGAGCTCAGCATAGAGCCTTGTGCCTACAGTGATTCATGAGACACACACAACTCTGTTCCTCCTCCCAAAAAAGGCAGCTGTAATGATGAGGCAAAGCTAACAACTGAGATGTTAATACTTGCAGAACAATGAGAGAATAAACCCAAGGCAGTGATTCAGGTCAGAGGTTATTCAGTCTACAAATGTAGCACCTGAGGCCCAGAGAGGGAAAGGGACTTGGTTAAAGATATTTAGGGAATATGGGGGATGGGAACAAACTTTACATTCCCTAGACCAGGGGTCAGCAAACGTCTTCTACAGGACTAGGCAGTAATTTTTTTTTTTTCTTTTTTAGCTTTGTGGATCATTTGGTCTCTGTTGCAACCACTCAGTTGATATTGTCGTGTAAAAGTGGTCAGAGATATCATGTAAATCAATGAGCATGCCTCTGTTCCAGTCAAACTTTATTCATAAAAACAGGGGGCAGGCTGGATTTTGTGTCATGGGCTGTAGTAGTTCAGTGACCCTGCCCTAGACCATGGAGGCAAGTTCTTCATTCTGCTAATCTGGCTTTGGGAGATGAGAACCTCAATTCAGTCTCTTTTAAAGAAACATCCATGCCATTTTACCCAAGTGGCGTTTGTTACTCCAGGACCTTTGGCATTAATGTTGTCTTGGCCTAAAATCCCCAGAAAAGATCCTTCAGCTCCCAGCTTATTTCCTCCTGGAGCAATTTGAGGGGAGTGGAGGATGAAGTCCCCTCTGCAGAAGCCCAGAGCTCATGAGGAGAGAAGGGTAGCTTAATGAGTTAATGTTTATAAAGTGGCTCAAAGGTGAAACACGGTATTATTAGGCCTCCTGAGGAAGACCCTCATGCAGTTTTAAGAGAGTCTCAGGAAATCTCATAGGCAGCATGCACTCAAACTGGCTGAGGTGAAGCGCTGTCTGCTGGCCTGGGATTTAGCTGAGAAGCTATAGAAAGGCTCTTGATCAAGGGAAAAGCCTGGAGGGCAGGGCAGGGCAGGGAGAGGGCCTGTTGAGGGAGGGGAAGTATGGTTGTGAGCGCAGTCAGCTCAGGGAGGGGAACTGGTAACATCCGGGGCTTGTCAGCTCAGAGGTTGGCAGGGTCGTTTCTCACACTCCCCCGTGAGTGCAGAGACATTTTGTGAGAGAAAAGCACCTCTTATTCTATGGTAGCTTCCTTCGTGATTCATTTGGTAAAGTGAATTGGTCTTCACAGTTTTCATAGTTGAACATAGATGAGGGTGGTGTGTACATGTGTGTATTTAATAGGACATGTTGGTCATTGGGCATTTATTTTGCTCCTCTGTCCTTCAAGTGGAAAGAGTACTGGGAGGTGCAGAAATGAGAAGGAGTAGGAAAGGAGTGGTAGACCTTGAAAAATGAGACATTTATTTGAACACTTAAAGGAGTCAAGTGAAAGAGTTGCACAGGTGGAAAATAAGCATGGAGGAAAGCACTAGATGACAGAGAGGGTTTAAATGCAGATAGGCCCATATTGTCCAAAAGCTATTTCCAGGTTCACTTACAGGTCCTGGTAGGTTTGGTCACCCCATTGCGGTAATATCTCAGCCTAATACTGCCTAAAAGGTGGACATTTTGACTTAACTGAATTCATGTACCAAGCATTCCATTATATGGATTTTTTTTTCCAAAGAGAACTAAAAATTATTAAAACAAACTAGCCAAGAAACACTTCTAAATTAATTATTTCAGAAGGCAGTTCATATTTTATGGCCTCAACTTCAAGGACAGGAGAGGGTATTGGGGTTGGGTGGAGGCTGAGGGAACCTTTGGCTAGAGGAGTCTTGGGGGGAGGTGAACAGCATGCAGTAGTGGAAAAACACCTCACTGGAAAATTCAGGGATCTTGCTCCCGTTCAACCCAGTTCTGCTTCTAGTTATTTCTACGCTCGTTGACTAGGTATCTACTATTTACCAGCCACTCTACATACATTGTCTCCGATCCCTTTAGCATGCCTGTGAAGTCAGTGTTTTAATCTCCATGTTAATAAACAGCCCCATCTGTATGCAGAACCAGCTGTGGCTGACTGCCGGGCTGGAACAGTTTCTTCTACATGCCCTGCCTCGCAGGGCCACGCTGGGCCTAATATTTCCACTCCTATATATTTACTCAAAAGAAATAAAAACTCATGCCCTCCCAAAGAGTTGTACAGAGATGTTCATAGCAACTTTATTTGTAATAGCCCCAAACTGGGAACAACCCAGTGGATGAACTGTGGAATATCCGTACAGTGGGATATTACTCATCCATAAAGTGGAACAAACAGCTGAACCAACATAGTTGAATCTTTAAAAAATTATGCTGAGTGAAAGAATGCAGACAGGAAAGAAAGCATACTGTCTGATTGCATTTATCTGAGGGTCTAGAAGAAGAAAAACTAATATGCAATGATAGAAATCAGAGTAATTGTCACGTGGGGCCTGGGATGGAGGTTGCTGGCAGGGAAGAGGCAGAGAGCTCTCTGGGATGATGGAAATGTTCTATATCAAGATTGGGGAGGTCTGAACATGAGTTTGTCTAACTTATTGAACTTTTCGTTTTTTTTGAGTTATTTTTGGCTGCGTTGGGTCTTTGTTGCTGTGTACCGGCTTTCTCTAGTTGCGGCCAGCTTGGCTACTCTTCATCGCGGTGCGTGGGCTTCTCGTCGCGGAGCACAGGCTCAAGGTGCGTGGGCTCAGTAGTTGTGACGCACGGGCTTAGTTGCTCCGCGGCATGTGGGATCTTCCCGGAACAGGGCTCGAACCCGTGTCCCCTGCATTGGCAGGCGGATTCTTAACCACTGTGCCACCAGGGAAGTCCTAACTTATTGAACTTTAAGTTTAAAATGAATGCATATATTTTATTGTATATGAAACATACCTTAATACAGTTATTTAAACAGTGTCTTTCATTCAAAGGAAGGAGAGTAAATTCCATTTTGTTTGTGTTTTGAGAACTCTGAATTAAGAGAATTAATGGAAGAATGTTGGTTATATTGTCTGGCCAGAAGGTGGTGTTCAACTCCTAGCTCTATCCTGGAGCTTCTCGATAAGGTTCCTTCCCTCCTGGCTGTTCTCCCCGCCACCTCCCATTCCCTCTCCACAATCTGTAAAGTGCATAGCTGAACTAGGTCAGAGGATCAGAGTTTCTCAACTCTGGATGCACATTAGCATCTTCTGGTGGACCTTTAAAAACTTCCGAAACCTGAGTTCACATCGGAGAGTTGGATTTATTTAGTCTGGGGTGAAACTCTGGTGTTATTTTATTTTATTTTATTTTTCCCTTTAATTCTCCAAGCAATGGTGATTCTAATGTGCATGGTCTCTGGTGGTCTCTGTGGTCAAAACTATTTTCATAATCATGCTAAAATATAATTTTTTCACTCATTCTATGAGCATACAGTGGAGCCCAGGGGCTAGTCGATGTGTGGATGCAGAAGTAGATACGAGAATCCATCTGTCTTCTATTAAACAAGATGTTAAAATGTTTTGAAAATATGTAAAAAACTATGGTACTCTTCTCCCTAACATTTTTTTGAACATGGTTATTTTGCATAACAACTGTTATTTATGTTATTATGTAGAGATTTATTATTGTTTTAAAATGGACTAGCAAAATATTTCTCAGTTTGAATTTCTAGAATGGTAAGTGTCAGTAGCTATAAGCTACATAAGCAAAATCTGTTTGGTGTCTTTAATAACTTTTAAGATGTAAAGAGATCCTGAGCCCAGAAAGTTTGGGAACTGTCCAATGTAGGCATTGAACGCTGTTCTTTTTGGGTGAGGGATCCTGATTCTGTGGAAAGCTTATTTCCAGAGATGAGGCTCTCATCTCAGACGATGCTTCTCAGTTGTTCATGCATATATGAATCACCTGGGGATCGTGTTGAAATGCAGATTCTCAATGGGAAGATCTCGAGTGGGGTCTGAGGTTCTGCCTTTTTAATGCCTCAGGGTGATAGGGATGGTGCTAGTCTTGAGACCACACTTTGGATTGCAAGGTTCTTTAGAAGAATGGTAGTAACACCCTAACAGGCCTTTCTCCCCAACACACACCCAGTGGTGGGTATGAAAAGCATGATAGAGGAGGAGTGGAGTGAAGTACTTGATTTTAAAAACCCTTTATCCCCTGTGGAAACCCTTCCCTTACTCTCTTATTGAAGTTTTTCTGTCCTCTAGATTCTCACAAGACTTCTTTCATTTCTCAGTTAAAGCAATTACCATGTTGTTTTGTCATTGCTGTTTTTTGTGGGGGTTCTCATTGTCTAATTACCTAACCTGACTTTGAGTTCCTGGGTGGTATCTTATCCATCTATCTTTCTATCTCTAGCATCTAGTGGTACGTTGGCGTGTGATAGGTACTCAATAAATGCTTAGTGGGTGGATGTGTAGATGAAGAAAAAGTCGTCTTCAGGTTCAGAAACAGCATCTGAAAAGCTGCAAAGGAGATGAAGTTTGTCTTCTGTAGTCTTTCACCCCCCTTTCTGTAGCCAACGTGCCCAAGTATGGTATGTGATGGCCAAACCTAGCTTGTCTGTGAGTTAGATTTTTGTCCCAGGGATTTTTCTACATTGAATACACAGCATGCAAGGGACACATACCTGGATTTGGTCTATGTATGGATGTCTAATAGAGTCTGGATGCTTTTAGCTCTACCCCTATGGGTCATAGCATTTCCAGCTCCTCTCTGGCTCACAGATGAGGTCCTTGAATTTACAAAACACCCATAGAGGAGAGAATGGGAGAGATGACTGGTGTGCCTGTAGGAGTTCTTAAAGCATTTGATTGGGTGTTAGATCTCTTCTGTGCATGGAATTCCACGTTTCTTTGAAGGCAGGGGAGATGTGCTTGCATGAAGTGCTGGACATTATCAGGACATTCCCTCTGGAGTGAGTTTCAGAGCCACAATCAAATTCTACTCCAGATTGCGTTGTTTTGGCCAATGGAGTGGCATTCATGTACAAGTACACTTGTGGGTGGGGGTCGGGTCAGTAGGAGGGACTTTAGGGAGAGAATGAGCATGTAGCATTCAGCTGGGTCCAGCCTGAAATGTCAACGTATCCTAGAGTGATATTCATTTGTCCACCATTTCACCTGACACTCAGTTGCCAAACGCTGGGACTGTTTCATTCAGAGAAGAGATGCTACAGGTTTGTGGGATTAGGAAAAACTGAAGAACTGTTACCAGCAATTCAGGACCTCCCTAGAATTTCAACGACATGTATGAATTGGAGAGCAGGATGTAATAAGAAATCAAACACTCACAGAAACATTGTCTTTGCTTTTTTTCTGATATAGGAGATATTCTCCAACCAGGTTTTCCCCTCTTTTCCCTCGTCCCCTGACCTTCCTTAGAGAATTTTCCTTCAGTAAATCTGACATATCCCTCCCTAACTGGGCATTCAACTGCATTAAAATATTTTTTTTTTTTTTTTTTGTGGTACGTGGGCCTCTCACCGTTGCGGCCTCTCCCGTTGCGGAGCACAGGCTCCGGACGCGCAGGCTCAGCGGCCACGGCTCACGGGCCCAGCCGCTCCGCGGCACGTGGGATCCTCCCGGACCGGGGCACGAACCCGTGTCCCCTGCATCGGCAGGTGGACTCTCAACCACTGCGCCACCAGGGAAGCCCTAAAATATTTTTAATACTCACTGAATCAGATTTCTTTCTTTTGTCTTTAATAACCTCAGGCTAAATTTAGTTGACTGTTTCTCTTCCCTGAGTCCCCTGTGGGACGCCCTCACACACTCTCACATAGCCCTCACAGACCGCGCTGGGTTTGCTTTCGGGTTTGTCTCTTTCACCAGGTAAAGAACTCCTGGAGGACGGTGACATTGCCTTTCAGCTTAGTATTTCTGCTCCCAGCCAAGTGTTTGCTGAATGAGTGAATTATGTTTGAAAGATTATAAAAGATTTTCCACCTTTGCTCTTGCACAATGAAGCTGTGTTCTTGAAAATTTGCAGTAAACAGAGTATTTGCAAATCAGAATGTGTACTAACGCAAGAAGGAAGCTTCTGGTTTCGCAGAGCCTAGGAGTGCATTTTTAAAAGAGTGAAGAGCTAATCCAACAAATGTTCAACAAGTTTTAATTAAGCAGCTTTGGTATTTCAGGCACTAGGCTTCGCGTTGGGGCTCTAAAGATGAATAAAATGGGTTCTGGGTTTTGTCAATTGTCTTTAACTCAGCGAGTCTAGTATTCTAGGCTTTCCTTAACTGGGTGCTATCTTTATTTGATGGGCTACATCTGAGTTACTAGAAAGAATAAAATGGATTGTTGGTATGTTGTATTTGAATATAACTACAGATATATAAATAATATACTTTCATATATAGTATATATATATATATAGTATATACATAATTATATATGTATTATACATTGTGTTATATACATGATTATATATTGATTATATATATGATTATATGATTATATTATATATTGATTATATATAATATATGATTATATATTATACACACATAAGTGTGTGTGTATATATATAATAATATATTATATATAATATATATGTTATATATATAATATATATATATGTATTTCTACCATATGTCTACTCCCTTAATTCTTCTGGAAATGTGCCAAATAACTTAAGTAAATACAGAACAGGGTGGGTGAAAATGTCCATGAAAATACATTCCAGTAAATTTCATAAATTTCTCCAAATATATACTTCCACCCTTATTTAGAATTCCCTTAAGATCAGATCTGGAGACTTTACAATAGAGACCTGAGTTTGAATCCTGCCTCCATTTCTTACTAGCTGTACAACTGTGGCAAGTTACAGCAGAGTCTCTCTGAGCTTCAGTTTCCTTGTCTGTAAAATGGGAATAATTGCTATATCACAGGGCTGTCAAAGGTATTAAATAAGATGGTATGTGTGAAAGCACAACGCTTCTCACGTGGTAAACTCAAATATCGCTGTGCCTGCTTCCATCTCTCTGTGGAGTTGAGGACTGAAGTCCTCTGCATCTGGGAAATACTGGGCTTGCTGATCACTGAACTGGGGAAAACGGTGTGAGCAAGTGTTCTAGGAATGCTTCTCTTAACCCTGCCCACACATCATTTAAATTCTTAAGCCAGGCTATGGCATTATCCCAGACACCATCCTGAGTCTTAACCACAATGAGACCTGCCATCTGGTCTGTTGGCCAACAAAGGAGATTAGGCAGAGCACGTAGGTGCCCCAACAAGCATGTCTCCACCACTGAAGTCCTAATCTAAAAAGGAAGCTGGTCCCTTTGGGAGAGGGTCAATACAGAGTGGAACATGTTGTCAGGGTGGGGTAAGGACATTGCCAATAGGCTCCTCTCACTTCCCCAGGTGGCAGCAGGTAGGTGCATTCCTTTCCTGACATGTCCCATCTGCTTCCTTCTCCCTGGGCAAAGTGCGTCTTTGCTAAAGATGCTGTAAAGATGTCCCCAAGTGAGACAGAAATTAAAGCACCCTCAGTGACGCGAATTCAACTCCTTCACTTTTAAATTCATCAACAACAAACTTGTGTCCATTTTTAATTTTGTCTTCATTTAAAATGTTAAGTAATAATCTATATTTTGGAATATTTCCCTTGCTTTGCTCAGCAGGTAAGGAAAGGAACTAAAACTCACAGACATAATAGCTAACGTTTATTATGCACTTCTTATGTGCCAAGCAATTTTTCTGCACTTTACGTTTGTTAAATTGCTTAATCCTCACAACAACCCTTTGAGGGAAGTACCATCCTTGACCCCTTTACAGAAGAGGAAAATGAGGCATACAGAGGTTGAGTAATTTCCCCAGTGCCACAGAGCCAGTGAGCGAAGTCGACCTAGGATATGAACGCACCATTCATGGGGCCTCAAAATGATGGCAGAAATCAGATAGGCCATATAGCCAGTGACCCGGAAAACTATTTCCACTTCAGAAGATCTTGTTGTTATTGTTTTAATTTCCAATAGAGTATAAAAATTTTGGCTCAGCAATACGCCTATAAAACAACTAAATACTGCCCCCTTCCTCCATGCTGCATGGTACTTGAGTTCTGATGAGGCAGAATATGTCAACATGCTAATTCACCTTCTACAGGTAAATCAAAGTCCCAAGCAGTGACTCATAGGGTAAGTGCTTTTTTAGGGCATTCTCTATGCAAGGGCAAAACACGTAAGACAATAGAAAGCAGTGCCCCTGCCTTCCCAGAGTCTGCACTTTAGTTGGGTAGAAGCAACATGCATGGGAAGTTGGGCATGCAAAGTCAGTAGAAGTGGAAGAAAGTATGAGAGGAATGTCCAACACAGAGCAGGGCAAACAGTGAGCATTCAACACCTTTTATTTTCCCTCTCACACCCTAGCTAAATGTCAGCATTTCTCAAGCTCTGTCTTAGTATCCCTTTAGATTTCCCTGTTAGAACCTCTCTGTTGATGCCTCACATGTCATCAGAACAAGTTTCCCTCTTAGACTGGAGACCCATGTCTGTAATGGCCAAAGCCATGTTCTGCATACCCTTGATGGACAACTAGTCTGGAGCAGGCTTATTATTTTCCTCTCCCAATTCTCCATCACATCCCCCGACCCAGGCACAACCCCAGACACCAGCTGCATTGTCATTCCTATTGGTTCATTGGACCAACCCTAGCTTTAAATCTTGGGGTCATCTCTGACTCCTTTTCGACTTTTAACAGATTCTAAATCTTCTCAATTACTTTTTTTTCCTTTTTTTTTTTTTTTTTTTTTTTAGTATTTCTTGCAAATATCCCTTCATTTCCCACCATCATTATCGTAATTATGGCTCTTTGCAATTTCCGCTGGACCAGCGGTACTTAACAGTCATGTGATGACTCAGGATTTGGGTCTGATGTGGGTCGTGAATCATCTTTTTTTCAAACAAATTAAATGTCCCAGTGGCCAATGATTTACTCAAAAATTTGGAGTAGATTCAAGGATGTGTATATATATATATATATATATATATATACACAGAGAAAAAAAATATATATATATATATTTTTTTTAACAACAAAGTGGAATGGCTAGTGGGGAAAAGAGTGGAGTAGAAAGTGAGGACCTGGGGCTTCCCTGGTGGCGCGGTGGTGAAGAATCCACCTGCCAGTGCAGGAGACACAGGTTCAAGCCCTGGTCCGGGAAGATCCCACATCGCGGAGCAACTAAGCCCGTGCACCACAACTACTGAGCCTGCACTCTAGAGCCTGCAAGCCATAACTACTGAGCCCGCATGCCACAACTACTGAAGCCTGTGCGCCTAGAGCCCATGCTCTGCAACAAGAGAAGCCACTGCAATGAGAAGCCCGCGCACCGCAACGAAGAGTAGCCCCCGCTTGCTGAAACTAGAGAAAGCCCATGCGCAGCAATGAAGACCCAATGCAGCCAAAGATTAAAAAGAAAAAAAAAAGAAAAAAAAGTGAAGGCCTGGAGTTTACTCTGCCTGGATACAGGAGTGTAGCGAATATTTATGCTTGGGAGCCATGAGTAGGGAAGGTAAATGGAATTAAAAGAGGATGATAAAAAGGGAAGGAGGAAGAAAGAGCAGGAGGTAAAGGGAAAGAGGTTTTCTGGAGGTAGAATGATATTAGAAGTTAGAAAAGGTAGGTAATTTCTTTATTACTCTGTATTCCTGTCAGAAATTATTTAAACAGGAATTCATTACATTCTAAGTGATGGGAGATAAGGGGTTGGGCAGGTAATAAGTGAGGGGACGTTGATTGGGTCACTTGGCTTCAGTGCGGGCTGCCAGCTTTAGCAGAGGACAAAGAAGGGGAGGTGGGAAGGCTGGAGGCGTCTCTGACCCACAAGGATGGGTAAATTGTCTGTAGGTTTGGGACCCCGGCAAGTTTGAGCTGTGTAACTCAAGGCTGCAGGAATAAAGATGATGGTGATAATTACCTTTATTAGACAGTTACTGTGAGGCGGGCATAGTGCTAAATGTTCTACATGGGTAATCTCACTAATGGCCTTGTCTTATCAGGGCCCTGCTGACTTGTATGTCTAAGTTCATATGCACGTGTTAGTGGCAGCATGAACCTGGAAGCCAGATAGGCCTGGATTCAAATTCTAGCTTTATCATTGCCTAGTTGTGTGACCTTAGACAGGTCAGGTAACCTCCATGAGTTTTATCTCAATGGGGGTAATTATAGCTGCCTTTTAGGGTTTTATGAGAGTTATGGATATAACAGATGGCACGGAAGAGGTTTCTAGCTGCCCACCGTAGTCCATTTTCCCCTCTTATTTCTGGGGCACAGCTTGACTATGTTTCCTGGCAATCTTGCTGTTAGGTATAGCCTTGAGGGGAGAAGGCTCCTCCTAAGGAATGGGAGCAGAAGTGACGTGTGCTGTGCCAGGCTTGCCCGTAACCTCTCTCGTGTGCTCCTCTGTGCTCTGTCTCCCATCCAACCTGGCTGAAGATGCCAGGACAACCTTGGGGGCCAGGATTGAAAACGGAGAAGCTGCTGGTGGCTTGGGGTCCTAAATCAAGTGCTGAGGACTACCACCCGACTACGAGGTGAGAAAGAAAGAAGCTTGTTCTTAAGGTCCCTGACGTTATGGAGTTTGTGGTTGCCATCTAACCACTCTGATACCTAAGGTAGGAGTCTAGCATCCAGCATCCTGTCTGTATTTGCTCAACAAGTGCTCCTCCCATCAGGGCAGGTATGAGTTTTGCATCTACCATCTGCTGAAAAATGGGTCTATACAGTAGGTGTTGAGTACATTTTTGTTGGCTGGCTAATTAGGAGTCATGTAGAAGTGTCGCTTGGCCAAACTGGGAGGAAACAAACAACAACCAAAAAAATCCCTCCTCAAAACTGTCTATATGTGACCTCGTTTAGCCAGAGACCTCTGTTCCTTGGTGACACAGTATTTACTCCCTGTGATTGAATTGCTTGGCCTCTTGCGGGGAACACACCAGCTGGCTGCTCCTTATTGAATTATGGGCCCTTGGCTTTTTTCTCTCTTTTTCAATTATTTCATGAAAAAAAATGCCAGAAAGAACAACTTTTTAACAATGGGGACTACTAAATCCATTAGCACACAGACCCTGGGGGGGTGTTCAGGTTGAGAAATTTGAACCCTCAGCTCTGTAATCTCCAGCGGCGCAGAGCTGCGTGAGGTGAGGTCTCCCCAGTGGGCAAAAGCAAGTCCTTCATCACTTTGGCAAATCACTGGAGCTCTCTGAGATCCATTTCCCTCTGTAAGATGTTGCTAAGGCCCTCTGTCCCTCAGTACATTTTACACTCGATCCTTTGTAGTTGGCAGGGCTATTGAAGATCACATGAATAATGCATGTCACGCGGAAGAAAAAAGTACATAGTGTTATGCAAAGGTCGTGCTGCTTACTGTTATTTTTATTACTTCAGTGGAGTCAGGAGACCTCAGTTCTAGTCCGGACTCTGCCACTAATTAACCGCTTTCCTTGAGTCAAATCAGTTACCTTCTCTGGGCCTTTGTTCCTCATCTATAAAACAACACTGTTGATCCAGATGACCTCGTGGGTCCCTTCTAGCCCTAAAATTCAGTGATTTTAATTATATCTATGATTCTGTTATTAAAAGGCAGCCAACCACGTTGTTGGCAGTCCTCCATGACAGCCAGCTTCCATTTCTAAAAAGCCCGGCTGAAGGCAAGGGAGCCATGAAGCCTCCTGATTAAGGAACTGCACCTGTTCCCTTACGAGCAGGTCTGCGGGCGGACCCAGGAGGGAGCAACGGGACGGTAGCCCCCAAGGGCCATCCTTCCTGAGCCCTGCACAAGGTGAGAAAGTGCCCTCGCCTGAGCCATCAGACTCCTGAAGACAGTGTTTGTTTTACTGTCAGCTTAAAGAGGGCTTCATTGATCTTCCTGTAAGCCAGTGTTGATTTCTTCCTTGTCATACATCCCGAGCCTCTTTACCAAAGAAATTCAAATCTGTGTGTGTGTGTGAGGCGGCGGTGGGGGGGGGGGGGCGGATGGTGGCAGGGAGGCAGTTGTTGTAGGCTTTTCTGTCCACTTGTGTCGCCCAGCAGCCCCTCAAAAGCTTCCTTAATTATTTTCTCTGGGCTCTATCGTGCCTTTCTGCTACCCTTGCCACGCTTGTAACGTAATTCGCCCTTCCCCAGCGGGCTTTCATCCTCCTTCCAGCCTCTGTCTTCACTCTGCAATTCATAATTACTCTCGCTTTTATGCCCCTCCATTTTCCACCTCATTAATTCTTATTCTCGGCACAAGAGCGTCTCCTTTATGGGCTGCAGTGAAGGAACTACAAGGAACTCACATTTGGCTTCTGAATTTGAGTCGCTTTGATTGTCTCGTTTTCCTCTTTGGAACTGCTTGAGTCTGGTGCCCTCATAAGCACCCTGCATGCAGAGCTGTTATCTACCCTGCCCTTTGCTACCTTTTCTGAATTTCTTTGAATTTAGAAATTCAGGGGCCTAATTTCATCAACCCCCGATTTAATGGATTTTATATCCGTTTCTGAGCAGGTTTCCCTCTCTCATCCCAAATGGTAGTTGAAGGCCCTACTCCAGGGCCTCCTTTGCCTCACGATGGTCCTGAAAGTGTACCTGTTCTTACAGCAAAGAGACCTGTATGGTCAGGAAAAAGAAAGGAAGTTTTTAAAAAGAGCTTCCTATTTTATGAAACTTTGCCGTGCCTGGAGAAATAAGTGGTCATTCTAGAAAGTGAGGAGGAAAGTGGATTCTTTCCCAAGCTGAATCTTCGGTTCAGTTGGTTAAGGCCACCCAAGATGTTGGGAATCATCAACCTAGTTCAGTATATGTCCAGGCCTCTTCTGTGCCTTGGAAACCTTTGTTTAAACAAAAGCTTAGAGAGTAGCAAAACTAATAATGATGGAATTGTTCCCGTCAAGGTCTAGGGCGTTGGCTGTGTGGGGCAGAAGAAGACAACCCAGATCTCCTTCCTCACTCCAGCAGCTTCTGAGGGGTGCTTCCTTCTCCTATGCGTGTGTGTAATTTAATTATGAAATATGCATTTGTCTGGTCCCAAGATAATTTCAAGTAATGAAGATCCTTTTAGGAAGACATCTTTTAGGAAATTTTTGAATCTTATTTTTGTAATGCCACTGAAATGAGAATTTCAGGGTATCAGAAAAGGAAGGAAAGGACTTCAGTGGTTATCTTCTGAATTTACTTTCCTGTACATGCCTCCTCTCCCCTTTTTTCAAACAGATAAAATAACAAAGGCACAAGAAGCTGTAATTACATGGGTAGTTAATAATTGTGCTGGTCTCGGCTGAGATGTTCTTTACCTATGATGATAAGAGTGCATTTTCATTCATCCACTCAAATTCCGTTATAGGGGTCTCCTTGCTGGAGCTGTAGAAACAAGGTCAAGGCTAACCGAGTTCCAGGAGAGGGGATATCTGTATTATGAGCCAAACAACAGAGCTAGCACTGTAGACCCGTGCAAGTACTTGTAGACCCATTCAAGCTGTGTGAAGCTGGCAAAGTTACTTAACCTCTCTGAGCCTCAGTTTCCTCATATGTGAAATGAGGACAGTGGTATTTATCTTGCAAAACTTTGTGAGGATTAAATATTAAATAATTACATATTAAGTACTTAAAGCTTAATAAGTGTTAAAAGAAATGCTATTTATTATCATTGTTGTTATTTTTCTCTCAAGTCTAGTCTAGTGACTATAGATCCCTTAGGGTCAAGGACTTTGTTGTCTTCATAGCTTGTCACCTGTGCCTCTAGCAGGTACACCAGAAATGTGTGCTGAATGGACAGATGACATTTGCAGCCTTTGAAGTCCTTTGCTTTGTATTGATTCAACATGTATTTTTACCCTCACATTTGAGTAGTTGAGCAGGAAGGAAACCCTTTCCAATTTTAAGGCGCAATCTTTAAAGTTTTCTCCGAGGACACCTTCCCTAATGCTGCAGAATTAAGACAGTTGCCTTCCTCCGAGCTTCCCTTCCCTTCCCTTCCCTCCTTTCCTCCTTCCTTCCTTCCCTTCCCTTCCCTCCTTGTGTCTTTGTCATAGTGGGACTAACAGTCGCGTTAGCTGTGCTTATGGCTGCAGGCTCCTGAGGTCTGGAGCTGTGGCCCCTGTCAAACTTTCAATAGCGCTAGGCCCAGGCATCGTACTCAGCAGGCTTTCAAATGTATTGAGTTGGAGGGAACAGGTATTATACAGTGTTTTAGTATATTGGGCACCAAATCTTAAATTCCTTTGCAGACCTTTTCTTCAGACATATTCAAAAGAATACAATTCCTGCCTTCAAGGAACTTTTAATGCAACAGGAAATTGCACTGTTGTCTTCTCCATGGTGACTGATTTTCAAGGCTTCCTGTTCAACACGTGATTGTTGATTGACTAAATTAATGAGAGAAGCAAAAGCTGTTATCTTGTTTATCAGTGAAGAATGATTAAGCACAGAAAGGTTAGGTGATTTACCTCAGGCCACACAGCAAGTTAAAGAGAAGTAAAACCTGGGTCTGCCAACTCCCATGCTGATGTTCTTTCAAGCACACAATGCAGCATCCCAGATCTCATACCTAATTTTAAGCTATGAATAGCCACCTCCTTCTTGCTTGTCCATGATACATTTTCTTTCTTTCTTTTTTTCTAAAAAAGTGTAAATATTTGGAGGAAAAGAAAAACCTTCTGACCAAATGTGCCTTTGGTAGAAATTCTGGTACCAATTTATTACATCAAATCCAGATTTAGATTTCAGAATCCATTTGAATATATTCATTTCACAATTTGTATATCTAACTACGTTTTCCTCTGTCACCAACCACAAGCAACTTCCCTCCATTTAGGATCATTGTGTCTTTAAATCTAAGACCTAAGACACAGGAATTACCATAGCAACTTGCTTTCCAGTTAGACTGCAATTGCTGACAATCAATGTGATTAGACAAGGTCAGTGGCAGAGTAAGCCCCACAGTGTTTAAAGAGAGCTGAGGAAGTGCAGGGACGAGGAAATGAGAAAGTGATTGGAAAAATGTCTCCCCAGGGTTGGGTATGAGCTCCTTATTGCTTGCTGCTTGTATAACCTAAGGAGATGTCTCATAGTAGCAACGGTTTCCAACCTGCCAGCAAGAACTGGGGGAGGCTGAGAGATGTTTAGTTGTTTTGGTTTTCCTTTTTTTCTGGTCCCCAAACACTTTACAAAACTAAAGACTGAAAATCACCGACTTGAAAGTGAGGATAAATAGTAGCTGAAGGGGGACTTAATGAAGAGGCAAACCAGGGCAGCTGTTTTCAGACCAGAGAGGGAACGAGGGTGTTCGTGAGGAAAGGGGATGGTCCACAGCTGAGTTTGCCTGGAGTGGGGCTGTGGAACTGGGGTAGCTCCAGGTATCATGGGAAGTGTTGCTGGCCTCGAACCCTGCATCATTTAAGCCCCTTTCTGTGGCTTCCTCTCCCCCTCTTCCTGTACTGATCTCTGCTTTAAAGAAGAAAACCTCATTCATACCAAAGCGTCAGCATCTGGTAACTGATTACAGTTTGATTGCAGGGGACAGCATTGCATTTTAATAGGGAGCAGAGCGTAAACGGAACAGTCATTATGTCTGTTAGGCCCAGAGGAGCAGATAGCAGAAGTACTTCTGCCTCCTTTCTGGAACTCCTGCAAATCACATCTGTGCCCTACCAGGATTTCATAGCAGGCTGGTTTAACCTGAGGACCTCACTCACTTAAGGAAAAGATGAAATGAGCTGATTGTTCTAGTGGCTGAACTGTAGACACTTCTCGGGCACAAGGCAACACCATAGAAAGCAAATGCAAACTCACACACCCTGGGAGCGTTTGTGTGGAGGAGAGAAGACCCGACTTCTGGAGGGCTCGCTTGTTTGCTATCCAGCAGGAGAGCCTAGAGTGAGTAACTCCCTGCCTGATACTCCCTGTCTCCCTCTCCCCTTCCCAAGCTATTCTCTGCCGGAGGACTGAGTGGAAGGAAGCCAGTTCTAACATGGGAAGGATGAAAGCTGGAGCCCTTGGAAGGCGGTGTGAGGTCAAGCCTTGGGTTATCAGTTTTCGCCTGACCCCTAAGAAACCCTGAGTCGTCAAGGAAAGCCAACCTGTTAATCCTGTGGTTGACACTTCCTATCTCTCTGCTCTCGCAGAGAGTCTCTGGGGTACTTGAAGCAAAGCAAGGTAGTGGGTGCGGGATCCACAGCTGGCGTCTAGTTTTAGTTTTCCACTTGCTTATCAGTAGTGTGACCTGGGACGAGACTCTCGACTCTCCAAATCTCATGTGTAAAGTGAATAAACAACTCTTGTATCTACTTCATATAATCCAAATCAAAAGTAAGTGATGCCTGTGAAAGCATCTGGCAAACTGTAAAGCATGAAACACACGAGCCCATTTTTGGAACGATTACAGCGATTACTCTCAGTGCTGTTATGACTGGTATCCTTCTTTGAGCAGACCCCCACTCCCTGCCCCATTCTGTACTCCTTTCCCTCATTTCCATTATGCTTTTCCTCCAGACACCAGTTTTTGAGATAAAACTCGTAACTCAGAACCAACTCGATAAATTCACCCCAAGAACTGTTACTGTAGACCCAACATTTCTCTCCTCCAGAGAAATAGATAGAGGGGTTGGAGAGAGGGTGACATTTAACATATAAAATGCTGTTGGGAGGTAGAATTTAGGCACTAAGGATGAGTCGGAGAAGGTGTTTTAGTCAAAACTTGTATTTTGTGGAGGTGACCCCTGCCAGTGCCTCTCCCGTGACGCTGCAGGTGGTGCCGCTTCCTCTACCGACCCAGGTGGCTACCCGCTGTCACATTTGACATGTTTGTGTCTTTAAGCACCAGTGCTGGTTTTTATAGACTTTACACTTTATACAAAGTGTTGCTCTTTTAGAACATGGGATGACTGTGTTACAGATAAACTGTGTTCTGATTTGCTGCTGGAAAGACACATCACCGAGAATTGCAGGAGAGGGGAGAGAGCAGATATCCTAACGAGGCCCTGAGGAGGTCCTTGTGTGCAACTTTCCACTGTAGGCATAGTTTTCTCCAGTGCTTTATTTGATTTCACACTGCCTTTCATTTTCAAAGGGTCTTTACTAGGAACAGAAGGGAACAAGGGCAATGAACACTTGATATATGTTAACATCATGCCCATCTAAGGAGCAAAGCTGTGGGGTGTAACTCTTTGGCAGTATCCTCTTCCCTGCCTTCCACCAGGAAAGCGTTTTGGGTCTCAGAGGAGTTCAGGGTGACGCCTATATTGGTTTTAACCATGCCTTCACCCCTCCTGTGCCAAGTGGCATTTAAGGCTATGAATCCACCCTGATTCCTAGTCTTCTATAAAACTTATCTGCCTGTGAGTTTTTCATATTATGGAACTTTAGAACTACAGAATAAATCCTGGTAAGAGGAGACACCCAAGAGATCATTTGTTTCCAACTCTCTTATGAATCGAAGACCACAAGAGGGTGATTGTTTCCTAGCTGCTCAAGACTTGCGTGGGTGCTGGTACTTTATATTTCCAGGCATCAGTGTTGCATTTTTATGAAGGATTGCAGTCTTCGAACCATGAGTAAGGTGAGAGTTCCAAGCATACTACCTGGCCAGTAGGAGAGAGATTTGAGACAATAGTGCATTTTAAATACATCTTAGATCACAAGATGTATAACTTGATGCCATCTGCTCGAGGTGACTGTCACCAGCAATTTCAAACGTGTAGCTTTCATTTGAAAAGGTGAACACCACTTCTCTCCCTCTCATTCTCTCTCTCCGTCATCCATAATCAATTTGTGGACAGGTAGATATAGATACTCTATATACTAGATTCTAACAAAAAGAAAGTTTCCCACATGTTTTAGATTATCTGCTATGGACATGAACCAACATCTTTAGCCATGATTATTTATATTACATGGAACAATCAGCAGGGTTAATTATTGTCATGAGGGAAACAGTGCTTGACATCTTGCTGCTCAAGAAAATTATTTTCTTTCTCTTTGGGGATCTAAAATGTATTCCCACCAAGACAGAATTTGTTATCTTTGATCTCTGTTTCATCATCTTCAGTCATCCTTTATGTTCATTGTCTGTTTGTATATTTACTATCCACCATTCACTTAAACATTGTACCATGTTGAAGCTGTGAATGTCCCCCAAAGATTTATTCAAAGAGGCACAGAGTCTCCTCCTAAGTATTCTTGCTGCCAGCCATCAGTTCTGCATTATTTTACTTTGATACCTCAGCTTCTCAAAAGCCTGCTTGAACATTGGAACTTCAGATTCTATTACGATTCTGGGAGTCTAAATATGATTCTCACTGCAGCTTGTCCCCAAACACAAATGCCTCATACCTATAACCACTTGGAGCTAGTGGGAAGGGAAAGCTGGAACAGGCTTGGTACTGGAGAAGGATGGTCGCGACCTGAAAGTCAGGATCAGAAGGGGAGCAACCATTTGCCACATACTCTTCTGTCTAACCTTTGGATCAACTTCTTTTCTCTCTCTTTACAGGTGGTGCCCATCTATAAACTGGTAAAGCCAGTTTAATGCCCTGTGCTAGACAGGGTAAGGGTTAGGAGTCAGAAGAACTGTTCTCTACCTACTTTTCCTATTAACTAGCTATTGGCCCATGGGCTAATAACTTAAATGGGGTATGCCTGTTCCTGTGATTTATGTGAAGATGATAATACCTATTTCATCCCTTTTCTAGGATGGTAGGATGGTGTGAGGATCAGCTTAGCAACATGTGCTAAATGGATAAATGAACAGTAGGTAGGAAAGTGCTTTGGATAGTTAAATATATTTTCGAAAGGCAAAGTATATAACTAATGCAGGCATAACGTTACCTAGCTTTGGAGTTGCTATGGTAATATGATTGCCCAGTTTGTGATTGGACTCACTCAGTTATCGTTCTCGGATCTATTATCCCAACCGCACCTTCTCATCCCATAGTTTTAAGATATTTTTCTGTTCTTTGTTTTGGATTCTCAGCTATTCTCACATGTGAATGACAAGATTTAGCTTGTTCAGTTTCTGTTGCTGAATACATCCTTTGATGTTTAGATCTTATTTATATGGGAGCTTTGACTTCACAAGTGTGTGTGTGTGTGTGTGTGTGTGTGTGTGTATGAGAAAAGTTGCCTTTGGTGTCCTCAGCACCTTGTTTCTACAACTTCTTCCCTCTTTCTATCATTCCTTCTTCTTCGAGATGCTCAGTACCATCAGGCAGCCCCAGTTTGTCAAGGTAGAAGGTAATCTAAACTGTATCTTCCACTAAGATGTTGGTTACCTCCTTCTGACATCTTCCTATTTTCAAAGGAGAGCCAGGGGAAGGTGATTTACTACCATAAAGCATGAAACAGTGATGTTGGGAGTTTGGGCTGATATGGAAGTCTGGGATGAGGGTCTCTCTACCTCCAGGCACATAGAAATACTGGATAAAAAGGTCAAACAGCCAATTAAGAAACTATGTAAGTAACACTGTCCTTAACCTGGTCAGAATGGTTAAGTGTACATTGAAGCCAAAGGGCAAAGAAAAAATTCTAATTAGGTTAATGGCTGGGTCTTGGAGCTTTGCCACCCACTTGGGAAGATGAGCCCAAATTGCAGATATGTCTTTGTCTGAGAGGAGCTAGAACTGACCTACCTGCATAAAGTCAAGAATCAGGAAAGGCTGCACATTAGTGAGATGGAGGACTCTAGAATTCCATTAAGTGACCAGGGAAAACCTCAAAGAAGCAGCTGGGGTGGAAATAGTCACCTGCAGGTATTTATAATAGCAGGTCATCGTCACGTGATTACATTGGATGAGAATTTACAGTGACTTCAAGCCAAAAAAATTACTAGAAAAGTCATCCCGAACTGGAGAAAATGAGGACGCTCAATAGCAGCAAATGAGAAAGTGTTAAGATGTTTCCATACCAGAGCACGGGACTCCCACTGACCACACCTCATCACTCCTAAGATGCATGGGCTGAGAGTAAATGTTACAGATCATACAAGGAGATACCACGTGAGAGAGAATGACTATACCTCCTTGATTGGAGATTAAAATAAGATTGAAAGAGATTTACGATTAAATATTTTTCAATTCTCAGATAAAGGAAGATACAGAAATCACAGGATAAAGCAGGATAGTGTGAAAAAGGACAGGCTTGAGAAAAGAATTAATGAAACATATTGATGTAAGAACATACAGTCAGGTAATTAAAAACTTAATTGGATTTAATAATGGACTAGATATAATGAAAAACAAAATGAATGAATTGGAAAGTAGATAAGGCAAATCATGCAAAATATAGTATAAGAATTTCCAGTATAGATCTAGTAGGAGATCCAGAAGGAGAGAAGAAAGAATAAAAAAGAGGGTAGAGATAATAATAAAAGCTTTTCCAGAGTTGAGGAAAGACTGCCTTAGTTTGAGGAAGCCACTAAGTCACAAGCATAAAAAATAAAAACAAATCTACACTCAATAGTGAAAGTATAAGCAAAGGGAAAGAAGATCTTAAAAGCTATCAGAGGGCTTCCCTGGTGGCGCAGTGGTTGAGAAGCTGCCTGCCAATGCAGGAGACACGGGTTCGAGCCCTGGACTGGGAAGATCCCACATGCCGCGGAGCAACTGGGCCCATGAGCCACAACTACTGAGCCTGCGCATCTGGAGTCTGCTCTGCAACAAGAGAGGCCGCGATAGTGAGAGGCCCGCGCACCACGATGAAGAGTGGCTCCCGCTTGCCGCAACTAGAGAAAGCCCTCGCACAGAAACAAAGACCCAACACAGCAAAAATAAATAAATTTATTTAAAAAAAAGCTATCAGAGAGGAAAGATAGACTACCAAAAACTAGACTGACAGCACACTTCACATAAGCAACAGTACTTACCAGAAGATAATAGAGTTACTTGCTGAGTGTAAATTCTGGTCGACCCAGGTTTATAAATTCACCTAGATTATTATTAATAGTTCAGTAGGGGGCAGGGGTGACATTTTCAAATACACGAAGACTGAAGAAAGCTTACTACTCATACATGGACAATTTGATTTTGTTTTCCACAATTAAGATAGGACTTTTTATGATTTAAAACAGTACAGTAGAAAAAACAAACAATGCAGAAAGTTATAAAGAATAATTATATTATGAAGAACAATTTTCGTCAACAGGAAGGAGATTGAACCCAGAAGAAACAAGTAGAGTTTAAGAGCAAAATTCCTGGCAAAATGATGGTAATATTGGTCAATTATTCAATTTAAGTGGTGCTAATTTGGGGCTATTTAAAAACTAAATAGAACTAAAGTGCTGGACAGAAATGACATGGAAAATTGCAAGGGGAAATGCTGTGTTCAGGTAAAGTGATGTTGATAAATTTGGGGGGTTGATAAATATATTTTAAAATGATAAAATAACTATAAGATAGAACATAACTTCTAGAATAGAAGAGAGGAAAAAATAGAGACCAAAGAAATTGTAATGGTGACATTTCAAGCACTAACGGGAAAGGTTTTATTATTGGATGTGTATATGTGTATAGATGTGTGTATGTGCTGGATGCCAAAGGTCCTCTGATAGCTCACAAATCTATTTCCATGAAGCCCTACGCATATCCTAATTGTAAATCTGAAACAAATTTTAACACCTGCATAGGCTCAGAATGGCAGTTTTTCCACAGTCCTCTGTTGTAGCAAGTACAATTGCACGTGTTGCTGCAGCCAACTGATTCTTTATCTCTGAGAAACCAGGCTGCAGGTGCCGCTAGGGGCCCTTTTACATCCTTGTTTTCTGGTCAGTTTTCAAGAGAGTCCAAGGTCTCCTTTTTTCTTGTGTAGCCGGGCTTGTTTTCTAGAGAGCTGCCATCTTTTACATTGATTTCCGTCTAATGACATTCACTATCCATTGACAATAAAGATAACGTATGCCTTTTAGAGAGATCTCTGTCTATGGCGCTTTCCAGGTTCAGCCTTCATGGAGGTGGGCACAGGGCAACACACACACACACACACACACACACACATACATACACACACACACACACACACACACACACACGATGATCTATTCTCTCATCTTCTTTCCAAAATGATTAACAAAGTACTTTTCTTGCATATGTGACTCTTCAGTGTTTTTCTCCTGCGTTCTGCGAGCCTTTTCATTCAAACTAGAGGTGACGTGTTCCCTGTAGGCTCCTACTTTTTCCCGAGCTGGTATCTGATCTCTTCCACTTATCATAGTCATAGATGTGTTCTAATTTTCCTAAATTAGGGATTCTTACCCCTGTCTTTTAACACTTTATCATCCATCAGTTTCCTCTAAAACATTTTGTCAACATACAGTTACGTGAAAAACGGAGGTTACAAAAGAGCATGCATAATATCTCATTTTAATTTAAAAAAAATGTGCGTCAGCAGAGAAAAAATTGTGAAAGGCTGCTCACCAATGTATTAACAGTAGGTACGTATGTTATTGTAGAATTACGTGGAATCATCATTCTTCCTGCATTGTTTGTTTTTTTCTATAGCAAGCATGTATTACTTTTATAATCACAAAAAAAATCCTATCTTAATTGTGAACACCAAAACCATTGCATCAGGGACAGCATTCCTTGTTCCACAACTTGGGAGAGACTGTGGGATGACAAAGGCAGGTGGGCAGTACGGAAGTATGCAGTGCCTTGTGAAATAATATACATTGTGGTTTGGGGAGCTACCTGAAAAAAAAATGTTATTGCCTACTCTGTTTCTCCTATTCAGTTGCAGTTAGGTTTATCCTAGGAATAGGCTCACAGACGTGTTGCAGTGGTGGCCACAGACATATTATGGCATGGTAAGACCAACGTGGAATTTGAGCATCTTGTGAATTACTGGACCACAGACTGGGGAGCAAGTCTTAGAAGAGACACTCCTGATCCCCTTACCCTGCTCTAATTTTTCTCCACCCGCCACTACTCAGAACTTATCATCTCTATATGTTACTTGATCTCCTTAAAAACAGTTTATTGTTCATTTCCTGTCTCTTACTCCAAGAAACTAAACTCCAGGGCGAGGGCAAGGATCTCTGCCTTGGTCAGTGTTGTCTCTAGCGTCTGGCACACAGTAGGTGCTCAATAAGTATATGTGGAAGGAAGGAATACATGCTAAATGGTTCTCTACGTGGCGAGAGGAGTGGTAACCCCGAAGGTAGGGGAACAGCATGAGTAGAGATGAGAAGGCAAGAAAGGAGATAGCATGGACATGGGGCCATGAGGAGCCTGACTTGGCCGGCAGGGAGGGCCCTTCAAGGTAAGTGTTAGCTAAGTTGGATGGCTGGGCTGGGGAGAAATGATGAAAGGGACTTGAAAATAAAACAGGAGAGAATCAAAGTAAGGAGGGGGCACACTCAGGGCATGTACTGAGAGTAATGCAGGATTTTCTAATGTGGCGTTAAGTCAGGGCTCTGGCATTGATACAGAGGAAATGGTTTCTCACTCTGAATTACTCTAAAGGGAAAGTGGACGCTGGTACAAAATTTGGAAAAGGAGTGGGCTAGATTGTTTCTTTTATTGTCTGTCTGTGATAATATTACCCGAGTCAAACATTCAGGGTTTAAAGGCTTTGAATTCGGAATCATTTTCACTTCAAACCACCTGACAATGCCAGACAGCTATACTTGTACAGAAACAGAACACTTAAGGAGATACAGACCTGTTTTAGGCTCATCTGAAACTCTAATTAAATGAAATGGATCTGTGCCTCGAGCTTAGCTCTGGTTTTTTTTCGTACAGTGCATTCTAGAGGCACATTGTGAATATGTATTTGAACATTTTGGTGGTGCTCATTTGTGATGAGTATGGATAGAAATGGAATTCACTCAGTATAAAAATGTTTACATGCTACAGTGAGCACGCCTCTGCTGTTTCTGAAAAGAGACAGCATGCCTTTTTGCTTAGTCCAGCTTCTGAGGGTGGCATGTCAGGGAGCTCCTCCGGCCATGCAGAAATCCTGAGTTATACTAGAAAATGGAATTTGCAGTTAGGATGGGCAGAACCGAGACCGTGTCTCTGTTCCAGAAATGTGCATATCTCTTATAAGATTTCCAAGCTGCATGAAGAATTATTTCAGTCCTCATATTATCTTTGATTTATGGCCCTAGGGGATTTTATATTTTAAATATTACTAGATTATTCTAAAGAAGACCCAAGATAGTGGTTGCTGGGAAACAATGCAATGGAATATTCTAGAATTGAAAAGGAGTCTGGTCTGAGGAGTTCTAGACCAAGAAATGTATTTTTTCCTTGAGCCTACCCCCTGACATCCTGCCTGAAGGGAAGGGAATAGATTCTCTGAGCCTAGGAGGGCGCTTCTTTCCTCCCTCATCATGGAACACTTACTTTTAAGAAGTGAAGAGGGAGAAATGGTGCAATGATAGGGGCTTAAAGTACCTTCACCACCCTCCCACCATGTACATAGCAATTCATCTTGGAAATGTTTCCAGAGACATGGACAAGGCAAGCGCCCATCCTTCCACATCATATTTTATACTGTAGAATCTAGAACTGGTGCTTTTGAAACTCTACCTTCCCCAATTTTACCCAGTGACGTAGGTCTGGGGCATTTAAGTCGTGGCTTTAAAGGTGATCATCTACTCTTGTGTTTAAGAATTATTTGGAGTGAGAATCAGGAGAGATTAGATGTTGATGGGGAGTGAAGACGTTCTGAATGCCAAAGAAGGGATGATAGAACAAGAACAGAGAAACACTGAACCTGAAAATAGGATTGTCAGAGCAGTGTGTGGTATAAGTCTCACAGGGGACTGTGGCAATCTGACAAAAGTTGGTGGTCAAAATTTATCACTGCTCTCGATAAAGAGCAGAAAAATTCATTGCATCCACATTTTCTCCTCTATATAGGATGGCTACAGAACCCACACATATGTTTGTTGCTGTATCTTTTGAAGTCTTCAAAGGCGTGGTTTTGCTTTTAATCATACATTAGTGAATGTTGGAACAGCAATTTCTTTTTTTTTAATAGCTCTAAATGTGGCATCTTAAGTTCGAAAGAGCCAAATATATTTCTAGGGTTGGTCATCCCTAGACTCCTGGGGCAGAAGCAGGAACAGGAGCAGGTTTGGACTAAAAAGACAGAGTTAATGAGGAAGGACTGAGGAAGCGGCATATTTAGTTCAGTCATATCCCACCATTTGCATTGTTCAAATAGAGGATTGCCAAGAGGCAGGGACCAGCTATAGTATTATGTCACCCATGAACTCACTGATCAGACGGAGCCTGTTTTTCATCTTGACACAACAGTTTATGGAAGAAAAGCAGAATATATAGCAGCTCTTAGAGCATTTTTAAAAGCGCACCAAGACCTTCTCATATTTCTGCAGTGGAGACAACTGGGCTTGGGAATGGTGAGCATTCACTTGGCTTTCTCCAGAGGAGATCAGGAAAACACTTGCGTTTGGTCAGGAGCAGAATATTTCCCTTTCTGACTTGCTTGCTGCCCAAGTTCAGGGAGCACTGAGGAATTTTAGGGACAGCCTAAGGGACATCTGTCTATGGAGAGCTGGCCTTCTTAACAACAGTTCCCCCAAATCAATGAGACTAAACAGTTTTAGATGTAATTCGAGTCTGTCTATTGTACACCGACCATTACACTGTCTGGATATTGATGGACAGTCTCCTAGCATCTTGACTGCAGAGTCATGGGTGGGGCATTAAAAGCGTCAGTATCCTGGTGAATTCAGATACAGTTATCCCAGTGCATGAATCTTCTTTTCTTCTACTCCTGTTTGAACTTTCTGAGCTCAGTGGGAGCCCTTTGTGCATAATGTGATCAAAAGACAAGGACTGTGGGAGCCTGCAGACCTCTTTAGGGAGACCTCAGATCCCCATTATGACTTTGAATTTGTTTCATGAATATCTGCCACTCAGAACACTTGGCCTCTCTCCTTTTTTTTTTCTTTTTTTTAATAAGCTTTGCCATTCTTCTTATGTCTTTTCTTTTTTTGGTTTTAAATTTTATTTTTGCCTGCATTGGGTCTTTGTTGCTGCACGCGGGCTTTTCTCTAGTTGCGGCGAGAAAGGGCTACTCTTCTTTGCAGTGTGCGGGCTTCTCATTGTGGTGGCTTCTCTTGTTGTGGAGCACAGGCTCTAGGCACGTGGGCTTCAGTAGTTGTGGCACACGGGCTCAGTAGTTGTGACACACGGGCTTAGTTGCTCTGCAGCATGTGGGATCTTCCCGGACCAGGGCTTGAATCCGTGTCCCCTGCATTGGCAGGTGGATTCTTAAGCACTGCGCCATGAGGGAAGCCCTGCCCTCTCTCCTTTGATTATGGAAATCTCCACAAAACCTCTCTGGCTTCTCTGCACCACACTGATGTAGCTCCCATCTCTTCAAACTGCTTTCAGCACCCAGGATCTGGACAGCAACATTTAGAGGTTGCTTCTGTTCTGGTTTGTGACCTCTGTTTCACATGAATTCCTTTTATTTCTATAACTACATCACAAACTTCTTAGGAGCTAGAACCAAATCCTATATTCTCTTTCAGCTTCTAATATGGAAGACTGACTGAAAGATGAATGGATAGATAGATTGGTAAGAGGAGCTTAGGCACATCTAATAAGAATGAATCTGAGGGCTTCCCTGGTGGTGCAGTGGTTGAGAGTCCGCCTGCCGATGCGGGGGACATGGGGTTCGTGCCCCGGTCTGGGAAGATCCCACATGCCACAGAGCGGCTGGGCCCGTGAGCCATGGCCGCTGAGCCTGCACGTCCGGAGCCTGTGCTCCGCATTGGGAGAGGCCACAACAGTGAGAGGCCCGCGTACTGCAAAAATAAATAAATAAAGAAAGAAAGAATGAATCTGAGAGTTTGTGAAGTGTTCTTTCTGATTGCACAAAGTCATAAGCAGGTGGGGAGAATTCACATTTCCAGTTGGTGAGGATCACCTATTCTGCTTATTACCATTCCCTTCAGAAACCCTCTCACCCTCCCACCTTCCCTTATTACTTATGTACACCACACTTAAAATTGGAGGCATAACCTTGTTCAAGAATCTGCAAAACAGGAACATGGTAATGAACTCCTGTTGCTGCTATAAACTTGATGAATGGCTTGTGGTGGAAGGGCATTAAATGGCAATCTCAGTCCAGTGATTAGCTCTGTGGCATTCTTCCCTTGGAACTCATGCAGACCAACATAACTTTCATTCTGCTCCAGGTGTCCTGTGAGCTTCGTTGATTGTGCCAGGAATGTTTCTTGGCCTTGGCTGGAAGGGTAAGGAACAAAGAAGGTCTCTTTGTTTCTTTCCAGCATTCCCACTGCCTTCCTCCATCTCTCTTCCCCCAACCCATATCACTCACGACTCTGGCTGTACTTGATCTTGAATGAAACGTGTGCTACCTTGACCTACACTGTCCCTTTGACCTGCGTCCACTTCAGACTGCAAGGACATAAATGCCTGTATTCAGTCTCCTACTTTTTGCCTGAGATACACATATCCTTCTGCCACAAGAAGGAGTTCTGAGGCTCAACTTGCCCAGATGAGCCATACAATGGGTTTGCTCCTGAAATAGTTGTAAGCGAATTGCAATTTTCAGTGTCCAGCAGTGTTTCCAGAGTACCGGTAGAGGGACATTCAGAAACTGAGACAATACTTTTTTGAGTGACTAATTATACTAAAAAAATGAGGACGGTTTGTACTATTAAATGTGATCTAACAATGACAAAGAAAATAAGAAAACTTTTTCCCATTACCTGTCATTTGGTTATAGCAGTGGAGCATGTTTATGCATTTGTTCTGTGCTTTTCTTTAATTGATTCATGTGTATTTTATCGACAACTACACTAGAGCAGGGATTGTGGTCCATTTCTCTTGAATCCTCCACCATACACCTCCTTACACAGGACTAATATTTTTTTAGATCTTATAACTCCTTCTAGTCCGGACTAGCGGTGTTGGTATCACCTGGGAGCTGGTTAGCACTGCAGAATCTCGGGTCCCACCCAGACCTCCTTAGTCGGACTCTCCATATGAGTTAGATTCCCCAGGTGATTGTATACACATTAAGATTTGAGATGCCATGATGTAGGAGACACTTAGTAGAAGGTCATAAAATGCTCACTGCATTTAACTAAAAGAAAAATCCTTTCTTACAGAGATGAAATGCTGTGTCTTGGCTAGGAAGTTCTGATTGAATCTACATGTTACTAGAATGTTAATTCCAAGGAGAGACAAAGGGGAGTAGGCGAAAACAGGAAGAAGAAAAGCCAATAAATATAGCTGACTTAGGAAATTTCCATTAAAAAATGATGTTTTGATGAAATAGCATGGGCCAGTTTTTAATAATGGACCCACCCTATTAGAGCATTTCCTCTTTGGCATGAAAAAGGCCAGTTTTGCACTTGGATTTTCAGTTCTTGGACCAGACATCCATCCATTCCTAGGGCGTCTTTTTTTTTTCCCCCACTGCCAAGTGCTCAAGACTGAGTGGAAAGTATGAGAAATGCTGAGCACCTGTATATAAAGTTTATGTACTTGGCAGAAATATAAGGGTTACTTTTTTCTTCAGACTTGGACACTCTGTTACTATCCTACACTGATATGACTGTAAGACTCTCAAGATGTAATTTCTCTTTAATAAATGAGAGACAGCATCGCAAAAAGCAAAGCATTATATGGAGAAAACACACGGCGTGTGGCATCTGAGAAATCCCACCTCTATCACTTCGTAGGTGTTGATCTCAGACCAGTCACCAAACTTCTCTGAATTTCATTTCCTCACCTGTGAGGTGGACTCAAATTCTTGCCCTAGCTGCCAGTGAAGGGTTGGTGTGTGAGATTAAATAAGCTAATAGGTGTACGAGGCAGTTTTGAAGTTGTAAAATAGGAAACCGATGCAAAGCTATTCAAACTACTACTACGAATAAAATGGATGAGGACTCTGTGACTCCTACTTCACTCCATTAGAGAACAAGATTATCACTGTCCTATATCATTTATTATTTGGACTCCTTTTGTTGCATTCATAGATATTACAGAATAATAGATTACTTTGTGAACATGGGAGTCAGAAAGCCTGGTTTTCAGGTTTCACCATCCCAGCCCTACCCTTTATTAGATGTGTGACATTGGGCAAGTCACATAACCCCTTTGACTTCAGTCTTCTTTCTGTAAAATTGGGATGATGAGGTTATGGTAATTAAATAAGATAGTGCATGTAAAGTGGCTTATCTCAGTTTCTGGCAACATAATCGCTCAACAAATGACAGCCGATTGTTGCTGTTCTCCTTGAGAACTCCTGGAGAGCAGGGACTTTGTATCTTCATCTTTCTTGCCCAGAACATCTAGCAGTGACCGGCACACAAGCTTCATCAAATCACTGCTCATCTAATTAATGTATTTTGTGACTCAAGAAGAATTTGTGGAACTTTTGGCTGACTGATGGATTAAGCTTTTCTGAGTTCGCCTGGTCTCTCTCAAGGTTGCTCACAAATAGAATAGACCAAACACAACCGCGTATACACCAGTCAGAGGAGGTGTCCCCGGCTTGAGGAAGCATGTTAGCTCTACGGGCCTCATCCTCACAGGTGTTCAGGGAGTGATGGAAGTCACAGTCATTTACTCTGTGAACCCTGAGAAATCACTTGATGGACTAGCTGGTGTCGTCCATCAGGCTGCACTTGTCTTGAGTACTTGACTGAAGCCTATAAATCGCTTCTCTTTAAGAAGCTCCAGCCAGTGATTTCTGATTTGGCCTCATTTCCTTGAAGTTAGTGAAGAACTTACCCTCGATGCAGGATTTTTTTTTTTGTTATTGTTATGGAACTTGGTGCTGCAGTAAACCACCATCCTTTTCCCCCTAAAGCAACTGTCTGCTTTACTACATGGAAAGTCACATCTTAAGTGTTTTATCTGATTGGACTGAGAAGTTATATGTGCATATGAAGAGAAGCAGGGAAGACAGTATAAGGGGACGTATAAGGGGACACATTTTAAACAAATATATGAAGACTGGAACCCCAATTTTTAAAAATTTTTTTTTGTAGTACGCGGGCCTCCCACTGTTGCGGCCTCTGCCGTTGCGGAGCACAGGCTCCAGACGCGCAGGCTCAGCAGCCATGGCTCACAGGCCTCGCTGCTCGGTGGCATGTGGGATCTTCCCGGACCGGGGCACGAACCCGTGTCCCCTGCATCGGCAGACGGACTCTCAACCACTGCGCCACCAGGGAAGCCCAGAACTCCAAAATTTTAACATTCAGTAAAGGAAGAACAAAACAGACACCAGCCTGAGTTCTCCACCTGGTGTCAGACCGTGAGGGGGCCCATTCTCAGTAGATGGAATCTTGAAGGCACTAATGTTTGTGATTACAGGAAGCTCATTTTTCCCTCAAATTTCTGTTCATGTACACATGGACTTTGCAGTGCAAACAAGTAAGTCAGTCTAGATATGATTCTTCAGGTATTAAAGCGAATCTCCTTAAGCACATGTGCCACATTGACTAAAATCCCACCATTAGCAATTCAATCCTTTGGAAATGGCATCACCCACTTCATGGCTTTTTAAAAAGGCAAATTGTCTTGGAGTATCTAATTCAGAACTCCTTAGAAAATCAATGCCATTACATTATTCAGATGTTGTTATCGTTACTGGGAAAGAAGAATGAAGAACAAGATAAAAAAGATACTGAGAGCCTGATTTGGGGAAGAGGTTCTGAAAAGTTGGGAAAGGACCGCAGGGGCAGAGATGACAAATTCACAAACTTTGCCTGCCATTATCTTTCCAGTGTGCCCAGTCCCATGCTAGGCGCGTTGGAGAGGAATATGAGAAGAGAGAAAGGCAAAATCTGTAATCAGTATGTAGTTGAGCTGAGACACCATGAATGGGAGGCAGAGCACATGTGCTGTCTTTATAATTCATACCTTGCATTTGTATGCACTTTTACCTTTTCAAAGCATGCTCACATCCAGGCACAAATTACATGTTTGTGAAACACTTGGCATCAACAATTGCTATCTCTGTGCCCAGACTCTCTCAGAATCTCAGACCCACTGGGGTGGTTGACTTCCGCTTTATTCATTTAGGCTCCTCTGGCATTTGTCCCTCACTCCTCTGCTTTTTCTCTCTGCCTGTTTAACCTCTGGAATGGTTTGAACTGTAAAACCCCATCTCTGATCATTCAGTTTCTGTGTAGGCTCTAGCCGGAGTGGATCTGAGCACCACAGAAGAGGTTTCTGGAGTATAAGATTCAGGTAGTTTGTTTGTTACGGGTGGTGGGCAGGCAGGTGGGGGTGTGTCCTATTCGAGTCTTTTACTGCTTAAGGCATCTTATTAAGTCATAAACAGCCCAGATGGATGTGGTTGTGATGGGCATGGGCTAAATGAGGAAATAAAAATAAATAGTTTGTGCATCGATCGGAGCTTGTGTTTAGATTGCATCTTTTTATTTTAATACTACTCTATTAGAAAAAAAATCTAGCAAGAGTCTGTAGGGCAGAGCCACGAGGCTATTTTTCACTTGAGTGTTATGCTACCTTAATTGTGTCTTCTCTGAGTAGACACAAACAATGAGTTGCTGGCAGAGAGAACAGAAAGGCCAGTTCATTTTCTGGTATATCCGTGAGCCCTGGCAAACATAACACATTTGGAGGTCTTTCCCACAGCTTGCCTTGTCAAGAAAGGTCAGAAGGGCAAGCAGAAGCCTTAAAAGAAAGAGAAGATGACATTGCTTGGGTGTTGATTAAGAAATGGAAGGAGATTGTATTTGATGGTAAGCCAAACGTCTGGCTTGAGTAAACTCTGTGAAGTCTTGCCACCTGTAAGCTTTAGCTGCTGAATTAAAGGCAGCGAGCAGAGGTCACCAGGACCGTGAATGCCTTAGAGCATCAAGTAGCCAAGAGGCTGGAGGAGCCTAGAGATGGAAGATGGTAATGAGGGCATATCTGTGCTTTCCAAGCAAGGGAGCATCTACAACATACATACTGTAAGCTTGCTAGTTCACAGTGGGCGCTATGGACTGAGGGTTGATGTCTCTCCCCGCCCACCCCAAATTCATATGTTTAGGCCCTAATTCCCAGTGTGGTGGAATTTGGAGATGGGGACTTTGGGAAATAATTGGGTAAGGTCATGGAGGTGGAGCTCTCATGATGGGATTGGTGCTCACATAAGGGGATAAAGAGACCAGAGCTCTCTCTTAACCATGTGGAGATACAGAGAAAAGGCAGGGAGTGGGTTCTTCCACTTGGACTTCTAATCTTGGACTCTTAGAACTGTGAGATTTAAATGTCTGTTGTTTAAGCCACCCAATCCAGTATTTTATTACAGCCGCCTGAGCTGATTAAGTCAATGGGGCTCTCATCTGTATTTTTTCAGTATTGCCTTTTTTGGAATCTCTTCCAGCAAAGGAAACCCTACTCTACCTTCATGGATAAAACAGAAGGGACTGAGATGTGGACAGTTGCAATGAATATAAGCTTGAAGGCATCCATAAAATTACTAGATCTCAGGAACTCTGTTTCCTTTATCAGACTCCTCCCCACCATGCACACATAGAAAGAAATCAAAGTGAAAACAAGCGAAAAAACAAAACCAAACCAAGTATATAAATGCAAAGCTAATAAATTATTCTCTTTTCTTATCTGGTCAGCTATTAGATATTGTAGAGTTTATTTTGAGGACCCACCTAGAAACAGTTGAAAATAAGGAGACTTAATGGAGATACTAAAACCACATCAACCCAAAAAGTGACAAGAAAATGGCTTCTTGTGTTCTTGGTTGAAGCAGTAAATACAACAAAAATACTTATTTTCAGAATATTTATGGAGAACAGGAAATGAGATAAGGACTTTCACCTTCTAGACACTAACTCATGTTTGACCTGGGTCAATAATGACAACTTGATTGGCCCAACTTTTACATTTCCCAACTGCTGACTAAGTTAATTTGCAACTTAACAGGCAGCCCAGTTTGCAAAGCCTTGAACTAAAGCCAGTCTCAGCAGGATCTTTACCCAGAAATGAGTTGGTATACTGAAACTTGAAGGTGGAAAAAAATATTCCAAGAAGAGGTTTCCTCTCCTCTACGACTGTCCCAGGAGAGGTCTCCTCTCCTCTGTGACTGTCTCCTCTAGACTCTAGGTTCTGGTTTATGGCAATTCCAAGTGTTTAGGCACAGAAATGCTCTCTTCTAATTTTAAATGACATCAAAGGAAGCTTTCACAGCATTAATCCTCCCCTTTGTCACTTTTTACTTTAGTAGAATGATTCTGGAAAATGGTAGACGCCAACAAAAAGGAAGCCTGGTGTAGCCGAAAGAACCAGATTACCTTGGGTTCAAATCCTAGCTTCCCTGCAAAAGAACTCTCTGATGCTAGTTGACTGCTTACCTTTTCTGAATGTCAGTATCCCTGTCTATAAAGTGCAGATTAACTGAAAGGTATTTAAAACACCTGGCCCCAAATAGGTGCTGAAAAATTGTTGATTTTAGACAATCAGCTTCATTTATTGAAGTGTAATTTAACAAATAATACTATTCACTCATTGAAACTCTTCCAGGAGTTTTTTTTACAAATTCATATATTTTGTAACAGCCATCACAATCAAGATATAGAACATCTCCATCAGCCTTAAAATTTCCTTTGCACCCCTTCCCAGACAATCCCAACCATCACCCTTGGCCCCAAGTACTGATGTGCTTCCTGTCACAATAGATTTGATATTCTTCCTTCAAGTTTCATGTAAATGGAATTATTTGCTGTATGGTATATTCTTTTGTGTTTCGCTTCTTTGCCTTAGTAGAAATGCTTGAGACTCATCCATGTGGTTGTGTCAGTAGTTTATTCCCTTTTATTACTTATTCATACTCTGTTGTATGAATAGAACATAATTTGTTTACCCAGTGACCTGGTGATGAGTACTTGGATTGTTTTTAGTTGGGAGCTATTATGAATAAACTCTGTTATCAACATTCTTGAACAAGTCTTTGTGTGGACATATGTTTTCATTTCTCTTGGATAAATACTTTATAAGGAACTGTCAAACTGTTTCCCAAAGGGGTTGTACTATTTTGCAGTCTCACCAGATACATACGAGAGTTCCAGTCACTCCGCAGTTTCACCAATGCCTATATTGTGAGTCTTTAATTCTAGCTATTCTAGTGGGTATGGGTATGTAATGGTATTCCTTTAAGGTTTTAAAATTCATTTCTGTAATGGCCACTAATATTGGATATCTTTTTATGTGCTTATTGTCCATTTGTGTATCTTTGGGAAGTATCCATTCAGATCTTTTGCCTATTTTCAATTGGATTGTTTATCTACTTATTTTTCACTTTGAAGAGTTCTTTATATAGTCTTAATACAAGTCCTTTTTCAGAAGCGTGTTTTGGAAATATTTTTCTCCCCGCCTGTGGCTTGGTTTTTCATTTTCCTGATAGCTGTTCTTTTGAAGAGCAGAGATTTTATTTTCACTTCATCAAAATAAAATCTGATCTTATGCTTTTTGTGTCCTATTTAAGAAACGTTTGCCTATCCCGAGATTGTGAAGATTTTCTCCTACATTTTCTTCTAGATATTTTAAAGTTTTAGCTTTTACATTTAAGACTATGATCTGTTCAGAGGTAGATTTTGTATACGACATGAGGTAAGGGTTGAGGTTTATTTTTTTTTCCCATGTGAATACCGAGTTGATTCAGCACCGTTTGTGGAAAAAAAGTATTCTTTCCTTATTGTAACCAACTCTTTCAAGACACAGAGGATGAGGGGACATTTCCCAACTCATTTTATAGCACCAGTATAACAAAACAAAACAGAGCAATTATAAGAAAAGAAATATACAGGCTAACATCTCTACAAATATAGACACAAAAATTCTTAACAAAATATTAGTCAATCAAAATCTGTGTGTGCAAGTGAACTGTAACAAATCCAAGTCAGATAGTTAGTTGCTCAAAATAACCCATGTAATTTCCATCACGCTCACTGTGACACTCAAACTTTTCCCCATGGCCTGTAAGGTTCTCCATGACCTTACCCCGGCTTCTTCTATGACCTCATCTCCTACCACCTCCCCTCTGTTTGTTCTCCTTCAACCACACCATGTAGATACACTATACGTGGTGAATACTCTTTCTACAAATTGGATTCAGACTTAAATATCATCCACTCAGTAGCTTTCACCTGTGAACGTACGTTAGCATCATCAAGGGAGTTTTAAAAAATGATCAATCCTTGGCCCTACCCTAGACAGATAGAATGAAAAAATCCCTGGAAATGACAGTCAAGCTTGTGCATTATTTTTTAAAATAAGTTTTTAGAAGTTCCCCAGAGGATTCTAAAGTACAACCTGAACCTCATTATCACTTTTTTTTTTTTTTTTGCCCTGGGATTCAGATCCCCTCTTCCCATTCAGAGGTCCAGCCACTCCAACACTGGCCTTCAGTTTTTTATCAGGAGCCTGTAGAATCATCAGCCTTTCCTTCTTGCTTTATTTCAGTAAGTGGGACTCAAGGCTGCTTTGCCCATTAACTCTCAGAATCACAGACGGTCAGAGTAGGAACAGACCTAAGGAAATGTTAGGGAGGCAAAGCAGGTTGGAACCCACATTTTCCAGCACCGGTGCCATTAGTATTTTAGTTACCTGACTTATTTCCTTTCCCTTTATCTGTGCTGAGTGAGCCCGTAGGACTGAGAATTGGAGGATATCAGCTTTTTTAGTGTGCTTGCCACCGTTTTCATTCAATAAATGTCTTCCTCTACAAGTCTCTCTATTAACTTTTCTTCCCCCAGTGATCTGGGGGTGGAGGCTGGAGTGTCAGACTAGTAGTCTCATTTTCATATGCGAATAAATCACTTGATTATACTTTTTGTCCTTATGTTATCATGAATATTTCAGATGAATTTTATATGGTTCATATTTATGGTTTGGGAGCTGTTTCACATTTTGGCTCCTTGCCGTCTCATCTGCATATACCACATCTCAGCTGATGTTGATTGGTCTCATTTACATATTCACCATGCTCCTATTTTCAAAGATATTTTATTATACGCTGGCTTTTCTTCCCCCTCCAGTGTTACAATAGCACGTAGATGTGTTTTTAAATTGCACTCATTTCCATACATAACTTTTCTGGTTACCATAAATCACCACATTGTCACCTCCTCCCCCCCACCCTATTTAGTGTAGTCTTCACACTTTATACCAAGCTGATATATGACTCCAAGATAATTAAAGATAAGGTAAACAGTTTACAGTGCACTTTGAAAAGCCACTTCACACTGCAGAGAGTTTGATGATTTTCTTTTCCCCCAGTCAGTCCCAAAGCAATGAAGAGTCAGGAGGTTTGAGAGAGTGATGCTGAGGAAAGCTAAGGTGTGACAGTGATCATTTCATTTCTATTGGAGAATCTCCTGCTCCACTTCTACCAAAAGACTCCGTTCCCTCTTGACTTCTTATAGAAGCAGAGGCGGGTGGGTTAAGCTGGATTAATGAGAGATGGATTAGCATGGATTGGGGCAGAGTTACTGGATTCTTCCAATTATTCTAACAGGAGGAAGGGGGAAGAATCAAACGTAGCAAATCCCCAACTACCCAGGTCACAAAGCCCTCTCTCTTCTGGATGAGAAGAGGACTAATTTTCTTTTTAGACATTCATTGTTTGCTCCCAACTACCAGCATCTAGTCTCCACTTTTTTTTTTTTTTTCCTTCAGCAGTGGCCTCAGTTTTTGTTTGTGGATCTCCCTCCCCCCATTCCAAATCCATGTGGTTGGGGTAGGTGTTCTCACCTCTAGGTATGGAGCCCGTTACCCAGGCCACAGCCAATTTGAACATTACAGCTGCAGTGGTTGGTCCAGGGATGGTTCTGTGATCTAAGCAAGTCAGACTTAAATCTTAAGACGTTTATGGGATTGAGCAAGAAAAAGGGCAGCACATTCCCCCTGAATAGAACCTGAGATGATGTTTGAAGGCAGGACTGCTACTGCTTTCTTGCCACCAAGGGTGGGGCTCAGGGCTGGAATGAACATAGTGAAGGGAGACCAGAGAGAGGGGGAGAGGCCGAGTCCTAAGGACCTTGAACCTGAATAGAGCTGTTTCTAAAGCCATTCCTTCTCGCTGACCATCAAGTTAAATGAGCCATTAAACTCCCTTTTCTTCAGCCTGTTTGAGGTTTATTTTCTTTTGCCCTCACACAACAGGAAGAGTCCGAACAAATACAATGTTTGTATCACTTATTTTGCACGTATTGTCCTGTACATTTTTGTCCTGCGTTTGATTTTAAACTATAGCCATGTAAGTGCCTAGATCAGAGCAGAGTCTCAGCCAGTGTTTGTATGTCTGTTAACTCCACCATCAGTTATCATTATCATTCCTACGACTTAGTATTTTCTTGTTATATCTGGGTATCTTCTTTCTCCAACTACTTATATTTTTTCATTTTTATTTGTGCATTTATCAGATATTTATTGTGGGTACCTGGCTCTGTGTGAGACATCATGGATCCAATAATGAGTAAAAGCAATCATGTCCTTGTGCTCATGGAAATTACAGTCCAATAGGGGAGTTAGAGATTAATTCAAGTAATACATAAGTAAGTGTAAGAGTGTTAAAATGAGAGTCACCACCTAGAGTCTAGTGGTGATGTGAGAGTGTATTATATTAGCAGGAGGTTTTGTCCTAGTTGGGGAGGTCGGGGGAGCGTTCCTGGGCAAGTGATACTGGTGTCAGGGTCTGAAGAACGAGGAGGAACTTACTAAATTAAGAGGGCAGAGTGGAAAGGAAGTTCTAGTCAGAAGGAGCAAGCAAGGCCCACGGTGGGCTGCATAACATGGTACGTTTTATGAACTGAAGAAGAGCCAGTAGAGCAAAGGACAAAACGTGAGCAGTCTAGTTTCTTTTTTATGTTAAGAGCAGCAGTAAGGTATGGAGAGAGAGAGAGAGAGGGAGAGAGAGCGAGCGAGAGAGCACGTGCGTGTGTACCAGGTGCACCAGGTGTTGAAGGTGACATGATTAGGTATGAATTTAGAAAATGTCCCTCTGGCTGCTGTGTAGAGAATGGATGAGGGCGAGGGGAGAGCATGCTGGTGGATGGGGAGGCACAAGTAGAAGACTGGTGCAGGTTTCCAGGACAAGATAATGGTAGCTGGAGAAGGAGACGAGCAGATAGATTAGAGGTGAAGCCAGGAGATAAAACAACAGGACTTGGTGTTGTACTTAATACAAAGTTAAGTTACACTCTGACCTTGCTCTGAAAGAACAATCTTAAGGATCTGGAAAAACGTGTAAACTCCAAATGCAATCTGATAAATACGCTATTGCTACTACAAGCACGAGATTATGGTTTGGAAGCACTGGGAGAGTTCTGGAAAGGCTGTACGGGGTTTGGGGGGTAAACATTTGCTCTGCCTCTTGGGGGAAAAGCAGACTTCTACCAAGTGGGATTTTAGGCAGAAGGACAGCATCTATATAAGACCGGTGTGAAAGTATATTTGTTCACTTGTTCATCTATACCTTCACCTGCACCTATTTTTTGGTCTACGTGCCAGGCATTGTCCAAAGAACCAGCCATCACATTCTAAATAAGCAATACGATGTCTGATAATGGCAGTGCTTGGGAAATGGCAAATCTTCCTACCTGGCAAAAGTGTGGGGTATACTGTGTATGACTGTGTATGGTGGGAGATAATGAGCTTTGATTTCTGTGTCAGAGACTTAAGACTGAAGCCCATAGCAGTGATGGTCCCTGGAGGGATCCAAAGTCCCTGCAAGGGACTTTGGGCAGAGCAGGTCTGGAAACAGAGTGGTGGGAGATTGCAGCTGGGGCAGGCAGAGCAGCCTCACGCAGTAGGCTATGCAAGTGACTTTAAACCTCATAGCTGCAGGAGTAAGATGAGGACAGGGTTCCAGAGATAGTTTTTTTTTTTTTTTCTTTTTTTTTTTAACATCTTTATTGGAGTATAATTGCTTTACAATGGTATGTTAGTTTCAGCTTCACAACAAAATGAATCAGTTATATATATACATATGTTCCCATATCTCTTCCCGCTTGCGTCTCCCTCCCTCCCACCCTCCCTATCCCACCCCTCCAGGCGGTCACAAAGCACCGAGCTGATCTCCCTGTGCTATGCGGCTGCTTCCCACTAGCTATCTACATATATACACTACCAAACGTAAGGTAGATAGCTAGTGGGAAGCAGAGATAGTTTTGAGAGGGAGTCGAGAGAACTGGAAGAGCACCTGCACAGAAGAAAGAGAGAAGGCACATGAGTCGAGGGAGACTGAATTTTCTTGCTTGGGAAGCTGGGCAGATGGTGATGTTATGCAGGGCAATATGGGAAGATGAGAAATTTAAGGGTAAGGATAATGAGTTTGTCTGGATATGCTGAATCTGAGGCACTTGTGGTTCACTTAAGGGTAGATATTGAGGACTCCCTCCATTTCAAAAAACAAGAATTATGGCCTCAGAAGAGAGGCGGGGTTTGCGGATGAAGGTTTAGGAGCCCCGGTAGTAAGATATAATTGATAAATAGTAATGAGGATGTGACTATAAAAACAGAAAATGGCCAAAACTGGCACCCTGGAATATCTGAACCTTTGAGGAGCAACTGAGGAAAAAGAAAAGGGACAGAACTGGTTATGGAGTAGGTCTGGAAGGCCCAGAGGACAGGCAGGAGGACGTGGTGCCACCGGCGTTAGAAGGGGAAAGAGTATGGAGAGGGATGGCATGAACGGTCAGTGTAATCAGTGGCTACCTATCGGTTAAATACTAAGAGGACAAAGTAGAAGTCATTAGTTCTGACGGTTTCGGTATTGTTGGGACCTTGGACAGAGTAATTTAGTGTTAGAGAATTTGTGGTTGAATAGCAAGAGGACAGGCTGAGGAGTGACTGAAAGGAAAGGATAGAGAGGCAGTGAACACGGGCTGCTTTTTCAAGAGTGGCAGTGATGGGGAAGAGAGAGGATGGTAGCAGGGAAGGAAAGCAGGATTTATCCAGAAAGCTTTCTCCCCTTCCTTTTAATAAGGACATGTGAAACTGGGCCACATGTGCAGAATGAGTGAAAGGGGTTTTGTGATTTGTGAAGAGGGAGGTATTGAAGAGGAAGCCAATATTTATTAAGTTCAGAAAACTGGTTAAAAACTGGAGGAAGAACATAAATGAAGAACATAAATGTGGAAAGGAGATGAGAGCTTATCAGTGACCAAGAATAGGAGGTGAGACAATGGATGAAGGTGAGCCTAGGGACCGAAGGGTACAAATAGTCTGTTCAGAGTTCAGTTCGGTACTGGGTTCTCTGCTCCGGAATGTTTTGGAAATCTTAGGACATAAACAGTATTGAAAACATAAGATTAATTTTTCTGGCATCTGTGGCAGTGCAGGCTGACTAATAAAGGCATGAGGTAGAAATGGACAACCTGTGTCTGAGGAAGTTGAGTTTCTGAACCAGCTGTTCTGTCTCTGGGATTATTGCTATGTCAGCTCAGATCAACTAGCTATCGCCAAAGGAAGGTCTCATGGTAGCCTGAGTACCCAATGAGAGGTCAGTCACATTTGCTGGATTGAATTTATGAAGGTGAATTATTTGTGGTACCTGGGATTCCTGTCTTTAGAATTATTTCTACGTAATTACAGAACTTTTATGGGGGGAGACCTATCCAATAGTCACCTAGTCTCTTAATTCCAGGCAGGGCAATGGCTGATCCATCCAGGAATACACCTTGAGTCAAAAGCTCTCCAACTCTGTTCCTTCCCTGTTTTCCTTGGTGAGCTCTGCTCAGATGAGTGCCCCATCTCCCAGTTCCTGTGCATGTTGAATGTCTTCAAGAATTGTAAACATGGAAGACTCAGGTCTTAAACTGGGCTCTCATCCAACTGGGAGAAGTTTGCGCATAGAAATTAGAGATCACATAAGCTACCCCCCCCCCTTTAAAATCTCCTCCCTTGATACACAGATGAGGAAGCCAAGGTTCTGAGAGATAAGGTGATTTAATCAAGGTTACACAGTAAGTTTATATTAAAATTAACACTCAGACCCAGGATTCTGACCAACCTCCTCTAAGCAGTTGGCATAACTGCTCAAACACATTGCCACTCTCTCTGCTTTGTGTTTCTTTCATTAATGGATTTCTTTCTCGCTTCCTCAGACCTGGGCAAGTGTTCTTTTTAAAAGTGCAGTGAAAGAACCAAGACAAAAATTGAATGACTTAAAGGAGAAGCTTATGTAACTGGGGGGTGGGGTGGGCCTTGCTTTATTCTTATAATGAAAAAAAACATTCTTTTCTGTGTAATCCATCTGTATTACTGTACTTACTGGCATTAAGTTCTAGATTCTGGCTGTGGTGAAAAACACTTTTCCCATCCCTAAAAGCCTAGGGGATGGGATCAAGGACCTTCAAAGGCAGGGTGGGTTACCTTAAGCATGAAAGAATTTGCTGTTTTTTCTTACTCTACCCTACTTTGAGAAAAGCCTATTTGGGGAAACCCCTACATTACACTAGCCCAGTAGAAAGCGAGTGTTCACATTAACAAAGTCTCCTCTTTTCAAAGGAAATCGCCCTCAGTGCTCTAAACTTTCCCAATACTTTTGAATGTTTATATATCACTTACCACTTGTCAGCATGGCTTAGGAACAAGAAGTCCAGAAAATCTCTAGAGCACAAATGTTAGGCCCTGCTGTCAATTAAAAATTAATCAGAGTTAATAATTAACTCTATTAATAGTTAATTAATAGAGAGGATCTCTTAAAAAGAATGGATGTCAGCAGAGAAAATAGGCTTTGATTTATAAAACTTTCACTCACAGGTACTTTGGGAGCAACACCTTATACCACAAAAGTGAGAATTGCTTGTATTCACCTTACGCTGATTTCAGTGGCCACATGCTGAAAGACTTCACACTACTGTTTAGGACCTGTGGTAAGGAAATACAATGGGACAAGGTGCAAAACCTTCGCTTAGCGTGTGATTCTGGTTCCTAAGCACAGAGAACCATGCTAGACGTGGTCTGAGGTTGCTGCCCATAGCCCATGTGAAGCATTCACCCACTGCTCAGGTACATACATTTTCTCCAGGTCCCCAAATCCCGAAAATGCTCCTTTTGGGATGACTTGAAGCTTGGTGAGAACAAACCTCCTGAAAAGAGAGTGGACATAAAATATCACAACCTATCCATTCATTGGTAAGGTACCGAGTGCCTAATGTATAATAGCAGATAACAGCCAAGGTATACCGAGTGCTTGCCATTTAGTAGTGCTTACGATTACTTCTCCATGGTCTCTTTTCACCCACACCACAAAGCAGTGATGTTGGCAGTATTGTTATCCCCATTTTGTATAAGAGGAAACTGAGGTTTAAGGAGGTTAGCAAACTTACCCAGGGTCACATGGCTAATATGTGGCAGAGCTAGGATATGAACCTTCTTGTCACCACTACTCCATTTGACTCCTACAGCCCTGTGAGGCCGCTTCTCTTTTTCTATTCCAACTCCCAATACCTCCTCCCTATTATCCTTCTTAGCTGACCTTGCTTCTTACTTCAGAGAAAATGAAACCAGTAGAAGAGGACTTTCTCATGCTCTCACATGGCTCCCAGCCATCCTCCCACCTGCACCTGGGCTTTATATACCTTGCCTTCCCTCCTGTTACCATGCGTGAGCTGTCCAGGGTCCTGACTAAAAACAGTCCCTCCAACCCCTGCCATATCTCTTTCCTTGTCTTGTAGTGAAGGTAGCCACTACAGCAATTCCCCCCTTTCTTTCATACATTTCCTTCCCATCAGTATACAGACATGCCTTAATTTCTCCCATCTAAGAAAAGTCTTAACCTCAGCCACCTTCAGCTTTTGCCATTTTCTTCTGCTTGAAATATTTGCCTCACACCTGCCTCAAAATTCCTTCCAATGGCTCCGCATCTCAGTCAGGAAAAAAAACCCTCTTGTATTGTGTTGACCAAAAGGTTCATTCGGTTTTTTCTGTAAGGTGGCTCTAGTAACACTTAGTTGTCTTTAACTTCATTCGAAACAATTTTGTTAGATTGTATGTGACAGCTGTCATATCAGTGTGCAATGAAAAAAAAAGACTTATCAAAATTGGTGAATTTTGGTGTGGCCATTTTGATATTGAAGATGGAAGAAAAACAACATTTTCGGCATATTATGCATTATTATTTCAAGAAAGGTAAAAATGGGACCGAAGTGCAAAAACAGATTTGTGCAGTGTATGGAGAAGGTGCTGTGACTGACGGAACGTGTCCAAAGTGGTTTGCGAAGTTTTGTGCTGGAGATTTCTCGTTGGACAATGCTCCACGGTTGGGTAGACCAGTTGAAGTTGATAGCCATCAAATCGAGACATTAACTGAGAACAATCAATGTTATACCATGAGGGAGATAGCCGACATACTCAAAATATCCAAATCAAGCCCTGAAAATCATTTGCACCAGCTTGGTTACGTTAATCACTTTGCTGTCTGGGTTCCACATAAGTTAAGTGAAAAAAAACCCTTCTTGACCATATTTCTGCATGTGATTCTCTACTTAAACATAACAAAAACATTCCGTTTTTAAAACAAATTGTGACTGGCGATGAAAAGTGGATACTGTACAATAATGTGGAACAGAAGAGATCATGGGGCAAGCGAAATGAACCACCACCAACCGCATCAAGGCCAGTCTTCATTCAAAGAAGGTAATGTTGTGTACATGGTGGGATTGGAAGGGAGTCCTCTATTATGAGCTCCTTCCAGAAAACCAGACAATTAATTCCAACAACTACTGCTCCCAGTAGACCAACTGAAAGCAGCACTCGATGAAAAGCATCAGGAATTAGTCAACAGAAAATGCATAATCTTCCATCAGGATAACGCAAGACCGCACGTTTATTTGATGACCAGGCAAAAACTTTTACAGCTTGGCTGGGAAGTTGATTCATCTGTTGTATTCACCAGACATTGCACCTTGGGATTTCCATTTATTTCAGCCTTTACAAAATTCTCTTAATGGAAAAATTTCAATTCCCTGGAAGACTGTAAAAGGCACCTGGAACAGTTCTTTGCTCAAAAAGATAAAAAGTTTTGGGAAGACGGAATTATGAAAAATTTGCCTGAAAGATGGCAGAAGGTAGTGGAACAAAAGGATGAATACATTGTTCAATAAAGCTCTTGGTGAAAATGAAAAGTGTGTCTTTTATTTTTAGTTAAAAATCAAAGTCACATTTTGGCCAACACAATATATCACGGCCTGCAGGACCCTATAGGATCTTCCCACTCTCCCTTCCCGTATATCCTCTAACCTCAATTTTGACAGCTCACACCATTGCTTATCTCATTCTCTTCACAGTAATCTCTTGCTATTCTTTGTACATGCCAGGTTCCTTCTTGCCTAATATTTCTGCATTTGCAATTCTCTCTTCCTGGAGCATTCCTCTCTCAGATATCCTTCTTGCTTTGCTCTTTCATCCAGCTGCTTACTCACATGTCACTTTCTCAGTGAGGCTTTCCCTAACCACCCTATTTAAAATGACAATTTTCCCAACTTAGTCCCTTAACCCCTTTCTTCATAGTACTTCTGCCATGTTACACTTTATATTATCTATTTATGTATTCATATACTTATTTATCTTTTACCCATAACTAGAATGCAAGCTCTGTGAAGGGAGGAATTTTTGTCTGATTTGTCTACTGTTGTATACCAAACGCCTAGAACAGTGGCTGGTACATGACACATATTCAGAAAAACATTTCTTGAATGGCTATTGAAGTCTGAGAGTTCAAGGCTTGAGGGTAGAATTACAAGTGACTCTTTGGGAGTCTCTACAGTGGGAATACTATTTCTTCCTCTGCCTTTCCTCCCTCCCACTTTCTCTTACTTTGCAATTGGTTAATAGGGAGTTGGTTTTCTTTCCACTTTAATCCTTCCTTCTGCAAGGCAGTCTGTCAGTAGGAATTCAGTACTGTGGACTTGGATAGTTTCACAAACTTTCATTGCTTTTATTCCTATTATTTATTGGTATTAGTGAAATTCCCATTTCACATAAAGTTATTGTTCAGGCAAACAGTTCTTTTCTTCCACTTTGTTTGCCTTTGGTCACCATGTGCACCAGCTCCATGGTGAGGAATCATGAGAGAGAATCCTGTGCACTTTTCTCGCTCTGGAGGAGTTTATATACATGGGAAGGCAAAAACAGAAGCCTTGGAATCACCAGGAAACAGATGTGGGATATAGTTGATGTAATAACTATAGATGTTATACAGGAATGAAATGTCCCAAAGTACATAAATATATAAGAGGAAGATCGGAAGGAGTGGGTGAATTTGAGCCTGGGTCTCAGAACTATCAGATCATACTAAAAGCATAGTCTCTGTGAAACTATTGGATCTAATTGAGGATTGAGTGTAATGGTTCTAGAACAGTATCAACTTCTAGAACACTCATCCGAAAAGAATCAAGGTCAGTTCATAGTCTCTTAATGTACTCAACCTTAGTTAACATAGACAAGTTCCTTTTGTTCCTATTTATCACAAGACAGAAGAATGATGAAAACAAATTGGTAAAAGCAAATAATAAAATTGCTTTAAACTACCCAATCAGTCTAAAGTTTCAAGGGAGTTGAAACATTAAGGTAAATATTAGTTAGTAAGATGTGCAAAGAGCAGAATCTTGGATAATTGACTCTCTTTAATAACAGGTCAACTAGATAGTTCTTTTTGGTTCAACTCTAGTAGCAGGCACATTTTCTAAAAATTTCAACATCTGTGCCTGTATTAAGTGGTTCAAACTAATTAATATAATTAAATGTTTTTGAAGATTGAAAGTCTTGACTTCCATTTCCTGAAATGCTATAAATTTAGATAACCTGAAGATATTTCCACCAAAGATCACCCAGAAATTGTCTATAAAACATAACCACTATTGTTTTAATTGCATAGCTGAGCTTATTAGAAAATATAAGAAATTCCTAGGGTCCTACAGTAGAACAACTGAAAACCAGATGGAACCTTGAGTTGTGAATGTAAACAGAATTCTAAGAGGGTAAATTGAAGTCAGTGTATTTGGGGGGGGGGGTGGGGAAGAAGGGAGGAGTGGGGAGAGGGTTGTCTGGACTTGGTAGACAAGGAATTTGTGTTTTGATGCCCAACTGGTACATGAGACGAAACATGGATGATGGAATGCAAAGATCTGTTTCTGTGTGTCATTTGTCTGTTTACCTAGCTACCTGCCTACCTACCTATCACATGTGCATTCTAGAAAGAAAGATACAGAAAATGGAGAACAGGCAACTTTCAATGAAATAACATGTGGATAATTTCCAGAAATTATGAAAGGCATAAATCCTCAGATTCAGAAATCTCAACAAGTTCCAGGAAGGATAACAAATCCACTGCTGGATACCTGTGAATTAAAACTGTAGAGCCAAAAAAGAAAATATTTTAAATGCAAACAGAGAAAAAAAGACATATTATCTTCAAAGAAAAAACAATTAGAAAACTTCGTAAAAATATCTTCAAAATTATTAGAGAAAATAACTGCCAGTTTAGAATCCTGTGCCCAGAAATAATCATTCAAACGTGAGGGTAAAATAAAGACACTTTTAGACAAATTTAATTAGCCATTAACAAAGTTTTAGCAAAAGAATTCCCTTAGAAAATAAGATAATTTAATCCAGTAGGAAGTCTCCAAAAATAAGAAGGAATAGTGAACAAAGAAATGAATGCTCCTTATTGAATAGGTTGGTTTTTCATAATGGTTGGAAAATTCACCTATTTAATAAGGAACACTAAAAAAATGTTGACCAAGAAGTGGGTCACAAAGGAAAGCAAATTGTTATCAAACAAATCATTTTCTTTGACAATGATGCATTTGAATTACTTAGAAGTCAGTAATAAGAGATAATTATCCCCACCGCCCCACCACATGTGCACACGCATTTGGAGAGCCAAAACCAAACCAAATCAAACAAACGAAACACTCTTTTAAATCATACATGGGTCAAAGGAGAAGTTACATTAATAATTGGAAATTATTTGGAATTGAACCATGATGAAAATGCAACATATCAAACTTATGAGATGCAGCTAAACTGCTTCTTACAGAGAAATTTGTAGCTTTAAATTATTATACCAGAAAAAGAGACAAAAAAGATGGAAAATTAATGTGCTAACACAGGAAAGCAGTGAAAGAACAACAGAATTGTGTTAACAGAAAACTATAAAGCAATGTTCATTCCATTTCTGGCTAGAACTTAAAATGCAAACTCAAAAGCAGTTTAATAAAAAAAAAAAAGGTCAAATGAGGGGCTGTTGATAGGGATGTTTTGAGAAGATAAACACTCATCTAGACATTAAAACTTGATATATAGAGTTTAAGTTTTAATTTTTCATTTTAGAAATAAAGCAAATGAGAGTCTAACAGATTAACTGTAAACACATTGCAAAATTTGTTTGCCTTGAGAGAAGAAACCTAGGAGAGTAGAGAGAAAAAAATAATAAAGATAAGAGTAGAAATACATTAGAGAGGATCAACAAAATCAAAAGCTAATAACCCTTTGGAAAGACTAATAGACTAAAAAGAAATCTGTTCGTATCAACCAAGGGGGAAAAAACCCAATAAAACAATGAGAGACGTGAAAAATGGCACTTAACTACAAATAAAACGTGTTTTAAATCAGAGAGCCCTCAGAACAATTTTATAACATTAGATTTAAAAAAATCAGTATGGATAATTTTCCTAGAAATATATACTTACTAAAACTGACTCATGAAGATGTAGAAAACTGAACAGATCTATAACGATCAACAAATTGGATTGGTAGTTTAACACCTATTCACCAAAAACAAGGTCAGCATCGTATGATTTTAGAAGTAAATTCTACCCCTTTAAAGTGATGGAAAATCTCAATCTTTTACAAACTATTCCAGAGACTAGCAAAAGATGGAATGTTCTTCAACCCATTTAATGTGGCTGGTGTAACACCAGTAATAAAATAGACAAGGACAATAAAAGGATGGAAAGATTTAGACCAATCTCACTTATTAATGTAATTGGAAAAAATCTGAAATAGTGTAGTGACAGTGTATATCCAAATGGAGGCTAAACGAATAATATATCATTATCATTTGGGTTTGTCCCAGATTTCAAGGGTTGCTAAATATTAGATAACTCTGTTAAAGGAAATTTCCACATTGAGAAATTAAAAGTGAAAATTCACATGATTTTATTAATAGGCATAGAAAATATATTTGATAAAAACCCAAAACATTTTGACAAATGAGAAAAGGGGGGAATATTATTAATCTGATAAGGGGTAAAATCTATCAACCACTACAATAAATATCATGCTCAGTGGTGAAATATTAGACACATTCCAGTTAAAGTTAGGAATGAGGCAAGGATGTCTACTATTATGCCTTCCATTCAGTATTGTGCTAGATGCCCTCGCCTGTACAGTAAGATAAAAAAAAAGATATAGGGCTTCCCTGGTGGCGCAGTGGTTGAGAGTCCGCCTGCCGATGCAGGGGACACGGGTTCGTGCCCCGGTCCGGGAAGATCCCACATGCCGCGGAGTGGCTGGGCCCGTGAGCCATGGCTGCTGAGCCTGCACGTCCGGAGCCTGTGCTCCGCAATGGGAGAGGCCAAAACAGTGAGAGGCCCGCGTATCGCAAAAAAAAAAAAAAAAAAAAAATGTATGGAGGAAGATGTGGATTAATCAATAAGGGATGCTAAAACTATTGATTATCCTTGTGGATAAAAATAACACCTTTGCTTATTACCATATTAAAATCTCAGCTCCAGGTTTATTAAAAATCCAAATGAGGAAAATCAACACTTTAAAATTTTTAAATAAAATATAGCGTTCTATTGAGGAGACTTTCTTTAAAAGTGCACACCAAAATTGAAAAGCTGATAGACTTGACAATAATAAACTTAAAATTTCTCTAAAACAGATATATTGTAGGTTGGTGAAAGATATTTGCAACACATACAACTAACAAGGGTTAGCATCCAGAATACAAAGAACTTTACAAAATTATGAGAAAAATACAAACAACCCAGTAGAAAGATAGGCAAAAGATATGAACAGGCAGTTCATATAGGAGAAAATGCAAATGGCCAATAAACATATGCAAAGATGCTCAACTTCACTAGTCATCAAGAAAATGCAAATTTAAGCAATAATTAGGTACCTTTAAACACCATCATATTGGCGAACAATAAAAGGAAAACCTCACAATAACAGTGCTGGTGAGGCAGTGGAATAGTAGGACATTTTCTACACTCTTGAAGGGTAATTTTCTACAAGTACTTTCAGTAGCCATTTGGCAAAATGTATTAAAGTCAAAGAAACAAATGCCTTTGAATCCAGTTATTCTATGTCTCCTGGCCACATGTGCACCCGGAGACGGGTAAAAGATTAACCACTGCAACATCATTTGTAATCGTAGAAAACTGGAGACAAACGCTTATAAACAAGGGGATGAATAAATATTAATAAACTATGGTATATTGACACAATGCTAAATTATAAAGCAGTGAAAAGGAACAAATTGACTGGAGCTACATACAACAATCTGGATAAATTCCCAAAGCATGATGTTGAGGAAAAAAAACGTCAATTATATGCACAATATGTGCAGTATGATATGATTTTCATAGAGGTTAACAACATACAAAATAAAACAGTGTATTGTTTTGTATGAATCATGTTTTTTCATTCCATATTTTTGATGTTTTGACATCTTGGGGTTTGCTGACTCTGGAGGGACTACTCCTGCTAGGGCTAACTCCTAGAGATAGCAAACAACTGGCCTGAGAGTGTGCCTTTCTTATGCAAACCAACTAATCCATACCCCCAGGCACCTCCTTTAAGGGCCCCTTACACTCTGGGCCACCATTCCTCTGTCCTAATCACCCCAGGGAAGCTCCTACACCACAGAGTCCACTGAAATTATTTAGACTAGCCAATCCTAAACCTGTTTACCCTGTTTCACCCATTTTTTTTCCCTTGGAAGCCACAATAAAATGTTTTCCCCCAGCTCCCTCTGCCTCATGACCAACCCTGGTGCTTCCCCATGTGCCCCCTTCTCCTGGGAGCTGTGAGAATAACAAACTCTCTTTTCAGTGGTAGTTTTCTCCTAATCTTCTGGCCTCACCATACTCAGATAGTAATAAGACCTATATTGCAAAACATGTTTAGAGATGCATACATATCTATCAAAAGGAAAATTCTGAGAACCACAACACCAAAATCAGCATAGTGTTTACCTCTGTGACAAGAAGAAAAGGAGTGAAACACAACTATATCTAAAGTGTTTTGTATTTTTTAAAAAGATCTAAACCATTTTGACCAAACGTTAAGAGTTGGCAAAGCTGAGCGGTGCCTTATGAGTGTTTATGATACCATTCTCTACGCTTCATACTTGAAATATTTCATAATTAGTTTTTCAAGATTGAACTTCTCACCAGGCCATATCCCAAGCATCATTTATTTATCTGTTTGTTTTTAAACAGGGAGAGCTATTTAAAAGTATCATCGTACCCTTCATGTCAGATGGCAACTTTACTTCACTCTGTTAAGGGGGCACGAAGTTCCTGAACGATTTCTGTAAAGATGTACAGTTCATCAAGATGGCTCTGAAAAGAAAATTTTCTTCACTATATTGCAAGTTACTTACTGTCTCTTCCATGATAAATGGAGTGGGTGGGGTTTAATTTTTTCTTTCCTGAAATGGAGAAGCGTTAGGATTCCCTTGAACTCTGTCTCTGTTAGAAGCAATCCGTATCTTGGGCAGTCCATTCACCCTTGGCCAAATTTAATTCCTCTTTGTGGATGAAAGGAGAAGAGTTTAAAAGATCCCATAAAAAGCTTCCTGGCAGCCTGGAAAACAGCCAATATTCTTTTTGAGGAAGCTGCCTTTTTATGATGTGGCCCAAGTTTAAATGACACTGGGCTCTGTGTTCTTTGAATTTCACACAAGTTTAAAAAATTAAAGTGAGAACAGCTTGGCCCAGGATATACAAAAAGAAATTGATCACCATCCTGACCTCAAAATGCCAAGAGTTTTTGTGCTTCACACTCTTTAGGTCAAACTGCTACCCTAATTAACTTTCTGGGAACGTGTCCAGGAAAACTATCGAAGGGGGTGGATTGAACTAAATGAGGAAATCATCCAGAAAAAAAGAGAGTTTAAATAACTTGCTTTGGCTTTTTACCATGACCCAGGAGATAACTACCCCACTGTCAAAATCATTTAGGCCCCTAATTGGTGGTATTTCTCATGTTGTTACACATGAGTCTTGAAGCCAGTGGGGCAGCCAATAGTAGGAAGGAAGAGGTGGGAAGGTAGGAAGAGGTGGCTTCCTTATGTAACTGGACTTTAAGGTTTTTTTAAAGAAAAAAAAAACCTTCACATTTTGGCATAAGTCTCAACTGCCTAGATGTGGGGTGCTTTGTGATGTGTAATGTGAGGTGCTCTGTAAAACAGAGAAATTGCTTCAGCTAGCCTTAGCCCTTCATCCACCTTCCGGCTGTGTATGAAAATGCCAGCGATTCATTGGGGGTTGCAAAGCCTCTCGTGGGGTTTCTTGGAATAGAGGTGTCAGTGTTCTTTGTATCCTTCTTCCATTGTGTGGTGGAGACTCTTGTCCTCAACCTTAAACCAAATGTATTAAAGCAGAGGTATTAGGAGAACTAATTAAAGGGGTTGTCACTCATTTCCTGCAAATCTGGAAGACATAGAGCCTGGCTTATGACTGAAGTCTGACCTCTAAAGGTGAGAAGTGGCCAGCTGCTTTGGGAGAGGGCTGCAGTTCCACGGAACCCACAGTTCCACAGTGTGGGTTTCCCAGAAGCTGGACCTATACCCAGCTGAAGGGAGCTGGATTCTCATCCTCAAAACAATGGACTTGCCTACCTAGTGACCAGACCCCAAAAGAAAACCTGTCTGGGGCTTCTACTCCCGGAAGCCAGTGAGGGGAAGGAACTGCTCTCCCAGAACCACAGATGGAGGTCATTAAGAATTAGCCTTTGAGTATCTGCCACACCCAGAGGGGTCCAAAGCCAGGTGGCCACCGTGCCCTCAGTGCTGGATCCAGTTCCTTTCCCTCCAGTCTCTCTACCTCCTAGGCCCAAGCCAGGCAAGGCCAGAAACAACAGCAAGTTGGGGAGGAATTAACAAGGAAGAGAGAAGAAACGCCCCCTTCCTCACCAGTTACAGGTTTCTGAGTCTGAAGTGGGCCCAAACAGTGGAACAGGGAGGTTTTAAATAGGATGAAAACGTGGACCTTTAATAATAGTCAACACTAGACTTTCATGACATTTATGAGACTGGAACAGCTATGACGCTTGCCCCGAATTTCATCTGGGATGGGGGAAAATGAGTCAGCAGAGTAGGGTTTGCCTGCCAGTGGTAGGAAAGAAGAGAGCTACTTCTGGTTGTACCCTGTTGAATCCATCTTGATCAATATGTTATGATTTCTGAGTTGGTGAAAACCTTCCCCAAGTCTTCCTCTGTAGAACTTTATCTGTGAGAGAAAAAGTATTGTGAACTGAAGTGGGAGAAGGAATGGAAAGCATTCTTATTCTTATTTCCTCCCCTGTTATTTAGCTCTTGTTCCCTGGGCTGTCAATGAGCAGTTTAGGACAGAGAGGGTAATTTGGCTTCTCCTTTTGGTGCAGTTTGACGTAGAAGAAACGTTTGCAAGTCAGAGCCCCAGCCATGGGGATTACCTACATAATAGCAGAATGGCTGGCTAAAGGAAGGAAAATGATTGCCCAGATGTTCAGTTTCCATTGACCTTCTATTCAGTTAAAGTTCCAGATAATCTGTCTCATGTAGACACTGCCACATGCCATTGTGTCAACTCGCGATACCATGATGTTTTCTTTAGGAGAGAAAATTTATGGTTGTAGGATAGAAACGCATGAGGCGGGCGCACTCCAAACCCAGCTCCCAGGACACCTCGCTGTCCCCTGAGTCTCCAGGATTTCCCCTCACCAACCTTCCTGGAGTGGTGATTCTTCAATTTTACCATCTTCAGTGAACAGGGATTTCTAATAGCTCTTTTGAATCTGCTTTCCTTTTTATTCCACTTATGTCCCCTTATCTCAACATCTGTGCTGGGCTGATAAAGGGGATGTTGGCTCTCCTGCTAACTGTATATCACTGCTGACTTTATCTCCTCCTTTGTATAACCTTTGTATCAAGGTGGTGGAGACTTTTTTTTTTCCTGTCTCCCTCCTCCCTTGTTTGCACTGAGTGGCCCTGGAATTATTCTTTACACCACGTTTTATCACCTGTTCACTTTCATTTTATCAGCTGTGCACTTTCGTCGTCTTACCTGAATCTGATGCCTGATTTGTAACTCATTTATATGAGAGCTCGGGATGAAGAAGCAACATGGTGAAGAGAAAAGACCACTAGGGTAAAAAATTAGAAATCTGGGTTCCATTCTGGCTCTGCTACAAAGTATGCAAATAACTGAGAAAAGTCAGGTCCAATCTGTAAAGTGAGGGGGATGGGCCCGATGATCTCTAAAGCCCTAGAAGATAGATTTTACACTGTGGTTATGTAGAGGAATCATACTCAAATGCTGTCCCATTTCAGTCACATTCTGTTTAAAGCAAAAGAAATAATTTTACATTAAGTGCTCAACACAGAATGAAGCCCATCATAGGGGATTACTGAATGATAGCTAGCCCTCCTTTTTCTCTAGTCAAGGTTAAAATCACTTGAGCCTGCCCTTTCCTTCCCATCCCTCTGCCCTGACTCAGGCAAGACCCTCATCCCCTCATGTCTGCAGCCTTGGCTGGGACCTACTAACAGGATTTCCTCCTCTGGTCTCTACTGTCTAGTCTGTCTCATCTAAGACCAGAGTGTTCCTTCTAACACTGCTTGCCTCAACACTCTCCTACTCAAAAGCAAGACAAAACAAAAGAAAAAAAAGCCAACAAAGATTAAAGACACATAAAGCCCCTTCAGTTGCTTGCCAGTACCTCTAGGAATCTTAACTCATTTGTCATCCATTTGAGGCACTCCACAGTCTGCCTCCACTACTTTCCAGAGAAATGTTCTACTGCTTCCTACATAGAAACTCTAGCCAGGGCCTCACCATTAATACATGGCTTGTGTTGTATATGTACTGAAATTCCATGGGTGTATGTCCAGTCTCCCTAAGTATATGGAATGGTCTCATAGAGCGGGAACCATGCCACTTGTCTGTATTCCAAAGGGCCTCATCTCATCAGTGCTTTGTGTATTTCAAATATTAATGCATATTAGTAGATGGGGGATAATGTATATAATGGCAGTAGCTCTAAGTTTCAGGCATATGAGCATCTCATACTCTAAATCACAGAATTTTTGGCCCTTTAAAGTTATTCCAACCATACCAATCAGTTTTGTTCAAAACAATACCTAGAACATACATGAATGATGAAAAAGAAATCTAGCTTTCTAGGAATTTAATACAGACTTGGTGAAGAGTATAGAAAGGGTTTCTTAGGATATGGGAGAGCAGTTGGTAGAAAGTAAAAACTGCAAACTATTGGCCCATGAATTGAATCCAGCTCCAGACATGTTTTGTTCAGCCCACACAGTATTTTAAAGAAATTTGAATTGCTTGCCAGCACTTCAAATTGTGAAAGTTCATCTAAAATTGCAGATCTGTGGCCTCTCTTGAAGACTTAGAATATCTAGCAACACTGGGCTACATTCCCACGTAACTGCAGTTGGCTACAGCTGAGTGATGGCTGACACAGCATCAGCTACCGGTTGGTCAGATTCCTTGCTGGCTTGTTTTTCTGTCTTGTGCCCTACGACTTTGTGTTTGGGATTTCTGGTACTTGAAAAGCTAGTCTGAATGAGTTTGAACCTTTTAGAACCCAGTGGTTCTCAGCCTTGGGTGCATATGAGAATCACTTGGGGCTGTTTTTGTTGCTGTTGTTTTCTACATACTTATAAATGCCTGAGCCCCACCTGTGGGTGGGTGGTGCAGTCAGGAATCCTTATTTTAAAAGCTCCCTAGGTGATTCTCACGCACTGTGAACATTAGGAACACCTGCTTTGGAGGGACAGCACAGAGAACCAGCAACAAGCTGCCTTGGTCAGTAGTTAGGGAGTAGGCATGATGGGGAAGGTGTTTACAAAGCTGCTCCTATCCCAAATCTGATTCCCCTCAGTACATGGTTGAGGGGTAATCTAAGCAGTTCCTTATAATCTAGGAGCAGTAGGAAACCCTAAATTAGACATCACCATGATTCACTGGAATAACAGCACATACATAGGACATGTGCATGTTCCCTTGGAGACCTCCTTCTTCAGTCAACGGAACTTAAGTTTTTGGCTGGGGCTGGATCAGGGTAGAGAGGACTTGAGCTCAGAGAGTGTATAGTGCTATGAATAAGAGTCATGTATTTCACAGTAAAGAAGGAGGGCATTGAATGGAAGTGAGACAGCAAGCCAGAGAGGGGAGTCCAAGGGACAGGACCAGAGGCAGATTTTGAAAGTCAGAGTCAGAGAAAGTCCATTTGTTCTTTTGACAAATATTTATCGTGTTCCTACTTATATGTCTGACACTGTTCTAGGTCCTGGTGACATAGTGGTAACAAAGACAAAGTGTCTTCTCTGATGAGTTTATATTCTAGCCAGAGAAGTGAGGAACGAGAAATAATTTGAGAAAAAAAGCAGGTACAGTCATGGGGCAATTACTTGGAATGAAAGGAAGGTCAGTGATGCATAAATTAACAGCTATAAAGAAGAAACAGTTCTTTAAAAATTATATCCTATGGATGGATGGAGAGAGAGAGAGAGAATATACAGTTATTCATTTACTGATCAACTACTAATGACACACATTATCTAAAGTTCTGGGGAAAGCAATGGTGCGCAAGATACATTTCTTGCCCTACCAATTTTAATTCTATTGTGATATACATATACATATATATATAATCTAATAATTATAGTACAGAGTGTATGGTGATGATGACAGTGGGCATTTTTAGCACTTGCTGTGTCAGGCACTATGCTAAATATTTCATTTGCATGACTTCCCTGGTGGTGCAGTGGTTAAGAATCCACCTGCTGATGCAGGGGACATGGGTTCAAACCCTGGTCCGGGAAGATCCCACATTCCACGAAGCAACTAAGCCCGTGTGCCACAACTACTGAGCCTGCGCTCTAGAGCCTACGAACCACAACTACTGAGCCCATGTGACACAACTACTGAAGCCTGTGTGCCTAGAGCCTGTGGTCTGCAACAGTAGAAGCCACTGCAATGAGAAGCCCGTGCACCGCAATGAAGAGTAGCCCCTGCTCGCCGCAACTAGAGAAAGCCTGCACGCAGCAAGGAAGACCCAACACAGCCAAAAATAATAAATAAATAAATAAATAAGTGGATTAGCCCACAACATGGAATATTTCATTTGCATTATCTAATATAATCCTCAAAACCACCTTATGAAGTAAGTAACTATACTTGTATCTATTTATAGATGAGAGCATTGAGTTAAGAGTGTAGTAAGTTGATCAAGGACACAGTGGCAGATCTGATTTTCAAAGTCAAGTCTGGCCCCCAAAGCCCATGCTCACATATGTATATGTGAATTCATATATACATGAGAGGGATAAGAGATTGGGGCCAGGGCTGGTAAGATTTTAATGGGGGCAAGTGGGATGAATGAGATCAAAGCAGATCTGGAGCTTAGATGTTTTTTTAAAAAGCAGTACCAGGTAAGTTAATTCAAAGGGGGGACTGCAGTCATTTCAGGTTGTGCTGGGAATTTGGGAAAACACAAAGATGGCTCAAGAAGGTGAAAGGAGAAATCTTATTAGAAATTCCTCTGAAGGCCAGTCTTACTACATTAATTCAGAACTGGGTTTTTGTTACTCTAGATTCTGGGTCTTGGTCTGGATAGAATTCAGGGCTGCCCTTACTCTGTTGGAGTGAATAAACAGAATTCCACTTTAATGACTCGCCAGGGTCTCAGACAGCATCTGATAAAATGGCAAATATATTAAGCCTCTAAAGCAGTTCTTTCGGTCCCCTTGGTTAATGTCAACCTGGTTTAACTGTGATTTTTATTGACAACATTTAGCTCAAGAGGGAATAATGAAAGGCGACTGACACATAAAGGTCAGTTTGGGGCAACTTCTGCTCAGATATAGGAGGATTAACTAGGGATAAACTTCCTGCTGGAATCTGTGGGCTCTGCCTGACTGTGACAATCACTGAGAATGAAACCACAAGAACAGCACCAAAAAAAGTCATCACTGCTCCATGAACCAAAGATAAATTTAAGTCTTTCATAACACACTTAAAACTAATTTCCGTTTTCTATTTGTGAGTTTCACACATTTAATCAAAAAGCATATGCGTTGAATAATTATCTTTTACTGACTCTGTAAAATGCAAATGTCGAATGTTCAAATGAACTCTGTTAGAGACAAGAACAAATGAATGAAACTATTTAAAATAGATTCAGAGAAAAGCGAACAAGACATTGCTCAGAATGCAACCCTGGATCCAAAATCACTCCTCAGATAATAAAAATGTTATTTATTACAGGATTTTGAAGAATGCTTTATTTAATCGTCAAGGTAATAATCTGATGATATCTATACCTAATCCTTAAGACCAACATGTATTTTGACAGAAAAAGATTCCCTGAAAAATTTAATTTCCTCTGTGAGGATAAGAAGAAAGCATTATTTAACATTGTTTCTTTTGAATATGGACCAGAGATTTTACTGAAAATCAAGATAAATACCTCTGCTTTGCATCAGAAGAACATTAACTATTAAGCACACATGATGCTTCTCTAGATACTAACTGCTAGCACAGAGCAGATCCTGAATAAATAGTTCCTGCATTGTAATAGAGGCAAAGCATTATTTGTCTATACTACTTAACTGGTAGAAATAAAGAGCAATAACCAGTAGAAACACAAGGACTCTATACTTCATTAAAAATATTACAATCTATAAATGATAATTTCTAGATTAACTGTGTGTGACAAATGCAACAATGATGTAATAGTATTGGTACCTTGCATGTAACAAAGAGGGTCATGTCTCCAATTTTTTGAGCATGGGATGTATTTCATTTTACTCTAGGAATGAAATCTCTATCTTGGCTTTTGACATTTCCTATTTTGAAAACACCCATTGATCTAAGAAATAAATGTTCCTGTTAAACGAGGCCTTTGTACTAATTGAAGACTAAAACGTGGTGAAGAGCTGGGTCATTGCTGGTGGGATGCACTCTCCGCCAGCCTTTTCTAATTCTAAGCTGTGCAAAGCACATGGATCCTAGCTCGTGGGGACACTGACCAATGGCAAGGGGCTTAGCCTTGTCTGAGAGGAATAAAAAATGGGGGAAGTGAAGTAACATTTGGTGAAGACTTGCGATGTACAGCCATTGTTCAAGGCTGTTTACCACATGCTCTTACTTTTTTTTTTTTTTTTTTTTTTTTCTTGCGGTACGTGGGCCTCTCACTGCTGTGGCCTCTCCCGTTGCGGAGCGCAGGCTCCGGACGCGCAGGCCCAGCGGCCGTGGCCCACGGGCCCAGCCGCCCCGCGGCACGTGGGATCCTCCCGGACCGAGGCACAAACCCGTGTCCCCTGCATCGGCAGGCGGACCCTCAACCACTGCGCCACCAGGGGAGCCCCTGCTCTTACTTTTTAGGTCTCACTGCAGCGTAACAAAGTAAATTCGTTTTTTTCAAACTAACATACAGTTTGAGTGTATGTGTAAAATTGTAAGAGTTTTAACACATGAGTAGATTCATATAACCCTCACCACCACAATCAGGATACAGAACAGTTCCCTCCCATCTCCACAAAACTCACTGTGCTGCCCCTTTAAAGTCACACTGATTCCCATCCTTCCCCTCCCCTACCCCACAAGTCTTAAGCCCTGTTAACCACTGATCTGTGTTCTGTTGCTACATTTTTGCCTTTCTCAAATATTATATAAATGGCACGGCCCAGTATATTACCTTTTGAGACTGGCTTTTTTCCATCAGTACTCTTCAGTTAAGTTTGTCTTGTTTATCAATAGTTTGTTTCTTTTTGTTGCTGAATAGTATTTCATTGTAAGTATATACTACAATTTGTTTGCTTATTCACTTGTTGAAGGACATTTGGGTTGTTTCCAGTTTTGAGCGATTAGGACTAGAGCTACTGTAAACACTGATGTGCAGGGTTTTGTATGAATATACATTTTCACTTTTCTAGGATAAATACCTAGGAGTGAAATGACTGGGTTATACGGTAAATGTAAATTTAACTGTATAAGAAACTGCCAAGTTATTTTGCAGAACAGCTTTACCATTTTGCAGTCTCACTGGTTATATGTGACAGTTCCAGGTGTGCTGCATTCCTGTCAGCATTTGGTAGTATCCGTTTTGTTTTGTTTTTATTTTAGCTGTGCAGTTTTATCACATTGAGATTTTAATTACTTCCTTAATGGCCTTCCTCAACTGAGGTTGAGCATCTCTTTATGTGCATCTTTTTGTCCCTTATATCTTCTTTGGTGAAATGTCTGTTCATATCTTTACCCTGACTTTTTTTTGTTGTTTCCTTTCTGCTGAGTTCTAAGAGTTTTCCTTTTTTAGAACATAATCTGGATACATGTTCCTTCTTAGATATGTGATTTACAAATATTTTCTCCCACTCTGTAGTTTGTCTTTCATTCTCCTGACAGTATGTTACACAGAGCAAAAGTTTTTAATTTTGATAAAGTCCAATTTATCCATTGTTTCTTTTATGGGTAGTGCTTTTAATGTTATATCTAAAAACTCTTTGCCTAACTCCAGGTCATAGAGATTTTCTCCAATGTGTTCTAAGAATTTTATAATTTTATATTTTACATTTAGATTTATGATCCATTTTGGGTTTGTGGTTAATGTTTGTATAAGGGGTGAGGTTTAGGTCAAGCTTCTTTTTTTGGATATGTTCCAACAGTATTTGTTTAAAAAGACTATCCTTTTGCCATTGAATCACTTTTGCACTTAAATCAATCAGCCATAATTGTGTGGGTTTATTATTGGACTCTCTAATCTGTTACATTGATCTGCGTCTATCCCTTTGCCAATGCCATATTTTCTTGATTACTCTAGTTTTATAGTAAGTCTTGAAATTTCATAATGTGAATTCTCTTTATTCTTTTTTAGAATTGTTTTGGCTATTTTAATTCCTTTGCCTTTCCATATAAATTTTAAAATCAACTAATCTGTATTTATAAAAAACCTGCTGGGATTTTGAATGAAATTATATTAACCTACAGATCAGTTTGGGGAGAATTGACATCTTAACTATATTACTTTTTCCAATTATGAACACAACAGAGTATATCTCTTTTATTTAGGTCTTCTTTGGTTTCTTTCATCAGCATTTTGTAGCTATCAGGATACAGATCCTTTATTTTACAGGGTTTATAACTAAGAATTTCATTTTTTTAAATTGATTGTCAATGGTATTGGATTTTATTTTCTAATTGTTGTTCATTGTTAATTTAAATGTAAAATGATTTTTACTTGTTGCATCCTGCAGCTTTCCTAAACTCACTTATTACTTCTGGGACCATTTTTTTGAGATTGCATGGACTTTCTATATAGACAATCATATCATCTATTAATGGAAACAATTTTATTTCTTATTTTCCAATCTGAATGCCTTTTATTTATCTTTCTTGCCATATTGTACTGGCAAGGTTTCCAGTACTATGTTAAAGGGAAGTGGTGAAAGTGGACATTCTTGCTTTATTCCTGATCTACATTCTTGCCTTTCACCTCTCATGATTATGATATTAGTGGTAGCTATTTTTCTTGATGCTCTTTATCAAGTAGGAAGTTACCTTCTATTCCAGGTTTTCTGAGTGTTTTACTATGAGTGGATATTGAATTATTTTCAAATGTTTTTCCTACATTAATTTATATAATCTTGTTGTTTTTGTTCTTTAGTCTTTTCAGTCTGTAGGTTGCATTGTTTGATTTTCAAATATTAAAAGTCTTGCATTCTTGGGATAAACCCTACTTGGTCATTGTGTGTAATTCTTATTATATGTTGCTGGTTTTGATTTGCTTATATGTCGCTGAAGGTTTATCATCTGTGTTCATGGGGGGTATTAGTCCTTAGTTTTCTTCTGTTGCACTATCTCTGTCTAGTTTTGATATCAGAGCAATGCTGGCCTCATAAAATGAGTTTGGAAATGTCAGTTAGATCCACTTGACTGATGATGTTGTTCATTCTTCTAGATCCTTACTGATGTTATACCTACTTTCTCTGTTCATTACTGAGAAAGGAATGTTAAAGCCTCCAAATATAGCTGTAGATTTGTCCATTTCTCATTTCAGTTGTATCAATTTTTGCTTCATATATTTTGAAGCAATGTTGTCAGGTGCATACACATTTAAAATTATTAAGTCTTCTTGACCCTTTTGTCATTATGTAATGTGTCTTTTTATTCTTAGTAGTTTTCTTTGCTCTGAAGTCTACTATTTCTTTGCTCTGATGTTTGATATTAATGTAGCCACTCCTACTTTGTTTTGATCAGTGTTTGCATGATATATCTTTATTCATCCTTTATTGTCAATCTTCCTATAACATCATATTTAAAGTAGATTTCGTTTAGTGTATAGTTTAATGTCTTTATTTTAATTGGGGTGCTTAAGTTATTTACACATAAGGTAAATTATTAATATGTTTAGACTTAGGTCTATCATTTTCTAATTTGTTTGTTTCTTCTATTTTTTTTACTCTGTTACCCCTTTCCTTCCTTCTTTTGGATTATTTCAATTTTTTTCAAATTTTATTTGACCATATTTCTTTATATAAATTATTAAGTGGTTGCTCTAGGGATTAAAATATTCACACTTTCAAAATTTTCAAAATTCACAATTTCAAAATCCACTTAGAATTTATATTTTATGATTTCAAGATGAATGTAGAAACCTTACCATCATATAGTCCTTTTAACTTTCTTTCATGTTGTACTTGTCATATGCATTTCATCTACATATATTGAAAAACCGATCAGATAAAATTATAATTTTTTCTTTTTAGTTATATTTATCTACATATTTCAGATATTTTATTATTTATATGTGTCTCTATTATATATATTATTTAATATATACTATTAGCTGTTAATGTTCTAAGTTTACTTTTGGAATAATTTTCCTTCAAACCAAAGAACTTTCTTCAGAATTTCTTTTAGGGCAGTTTTGCTAGCAACAGATTCTCTTGGATTTCTTTCTTTTGATAATGTTTTATTTTATCTCTATTCTTTAAGGCTATTTTCATAGGACATGGAATTCTGGGTTTTTCTTTTAGAACTTTAAAATGTCGTTCCATGAATGAAAAGAAAAACACAACATACTAAAGCTTATGGGATGCCAACAAATTAGATAACCTAGGTTAAATGGACAAGTTCCTAGGAAGACACAAACTACCAAAACCTACTAAAGAATAAACAGAAAATCTGAATGGATACAATAAATCAATACTCTGAATTAGTAAGCAAAAAATCTTTTCACATAGAAAAGCCCAGGGCAAGATGTCTTCACTGGTGAATTCTGTCAATTGTTTAAAGAAGAATTAACCCCTTTTTCACAAAATTCAAATCCTTCACAAAAGTTTTTAAAATATAGAAGATGAATGAGTAGTTTCTAATTTATTCCATGAGACAAGTATTACTGTAATACCGAAATCAAAGACATCACAAGAAAATAAAATTACATACCAATAACCCTTATGAATACAGATGCAAAAATCCTCAACAAAATATAAGCAAACCAAATCCAATAACATATAGAAAAGATTGTACACCATGATCAAGTGGAATTTATGCCAGGAATACATGGTTGGTTTAACACACAAAAATCAATATGTTACATTATAATAATAGGATAGAGGACAAAAATGATATTATCACTCCAAGAGGTGCAGAAAAAGCATTTGACAAAATCCAGCACTGAACAGACTAGGAACAAATGCACGCTTCCTCGAGCCGATAAAAGGCATCTATGAATACCTCACAGCTAATAACAACATACTTAATGGTGTAAGACTGAAAACTTATCACCAAGATCAGGAACAAGACAAAGATGTCCACTCACAATTTCAGTTTAATAATACTGGAGGTTCTAGCCAGAGCAATTGAGCAAGAAAAATAAAAGACCTCCAGATTGAAAAAGAAGTAAAACTATCTCTTTTCACAGATGACATGATCTGTGAAAAGAGATAATTATAATACAGAAAATTCTGTATCATAGTTTAGTTGTGATACAGAAAATTCTAAGGAATCCACAAAAAATATTAGAGCTGATAAGTTCATCAAGGTTGCAGAAAAATCAATTGTATTTTTATACAGTTGCAATAAACAATTCAAAAACAGAAGGAAGAAAATAATTCCATTTACAATAGCATGAAAAACAATAAAATACTTAGAAATAAACTTAATAAAAACAGTGTTAAATTTCTACTCTGAAAACTACAAAATATTGTTGAAAGAAATTAAAGAAGACCTAAATAAATGGAAAGACATCCTGTTTTATGGAACGGAAGACTGAATTACTATTGATATGGAAATACTCTCCAAATCAATCTACAGATTTAAAGCAATACCTATCTAAATCTCAGCTTTTTTTTTTAAACAGAAATTAACAAGATGATTCTAGAATCCATATGATAATGCAAGGGACTCAGAATAGCCAAAATAATCATGAAAAAGAACAAAGTTGGAGGACTTACACTTTCTGATTTAAAAAGTAACTACAGCATTACAGTAAGCAAGTTCATGTGGTACTGGCAAAGGATAAAAGTATAGATTAATGAAATAGAACTGAGAGGCCAGAAGTAAGCCCACAGATTTTTGGGCAATTGATTTTTGACAAGGCATTTTAGTGGGAGGAAGAACAGTCTTTTCAACGAATGGCATTGACACAACTGAATAGCCACATGCAAAAGAAGGGAATTGAACCACTACCGCACACCATATACAAAAGTAACTCAAAATGGATCAAAGATCTAAATATAAGAGTGAAAACTTTAAAAGTCTCAGAAGTAAATCCCTGTGTCCTTAGATTAGTTCTTTCCTTATTAAATATGATACCAAAAGCAAAAGTGACAAAAGAAAAATAAAGTTGTAATTCATCAAAAATAAAAATGTTTGTGCTTTAAAGGACACTGTCAAGAAAGTGAAGAGTTATCCCACAGATAGGGAAACAATATTTGTAGATCATATATATGATAAGGGTCTTGTATCCAGAATATATATATATATATATAAAATTCAACAATAAGACAAATAATCCAATTTAAAAATAGGCAGGGGATTTGAATAGATATTTCTTCAATAAAGATATACAAATGGCCAATAAGTGTGTGAAAAGGTATTCTACATCTTTAGTCATTAGGGAAATGCAAATTGAAGCCACACTGAGATGCCACTTCACATCCACTAGATCACTGTAATAAAAAAGATGGAAAATAACAAGTGTTGATGAGGATGAGGAGACATTAGAATATTCTTACATTGCTAGTGCAAATGTATAATGATGTAGGTACTTAGAAAGAATTGCTATGATGGTTCTTCAGAAAGTTTGTAGAGTTCTCGTATAATCCATCAGTTCCATTCCTGTGTATCAGTATATACCCAAGAGAATGGAAAACATGTATCTACAAAAAAACAAGTCCATGAATGTTCATAGCAACATTATTCATGATAGTCAAAAGTGGAAACAACCCAAATGTCCATCAGTGGATGAATGGATAAATAAAGTGTGGTATATCCACACAATGGAATGCTACTTGGCTATAAAAAGGAATGAAGTACTGATAGATAATATAATATAGTTGAACTTTGAAAACATTATGCTAAGTAAAAGAGCAGACATAATAGGCCACATATTGCATGATTGGTTTACGTGAACTGCCTGTAGTAAGCAAATAGATAGAGGCAAAAAGTATTTTAGTGTTTTCCAAGGCATGGAGGGAGAAGGAGATAGGGTGATTACTAATGCATATAGTTTCTTTTTGTGATGAAAATATTCTGGAATTATATAGTGGGGATGGTTGTAAAACCTAGTGAATATACTAAAAATAACTGAATTGTTCACTTTAAAAGAGTGAATTTTATGGTATGTGAATATCTCAATACAGCAGAATAATAATAGCAATAATACTAATACTAATAACTGTTGTACTTCTTTCCGGCTTCCATATTTTCTGATGAGAAATCCATAATCATTTGAATTGTCGTTCCCTTATATGAAACGTGTTGTTTTTCTGCTTTCAGTAAATTTTTTTTAAAGCATTACTTTTTTTTATCGCTTTTATTTTTTTAAATTTATTTAGTTAATTAATTTATTTCCTTTACTTTTTTGGCTGCATCGGATCTTAGCTGTGGGATTTTCGTTGAGGCATGTGGGATCTTTTGTTGCAGCACGGGCTCTTCATTGTGGCCCGCGGGCTTCTCTGTAGTTGTGGCACGCAGGCTTCTCTTCTCTCTAGTTGTGGCTCATGGGCTTCTCTCTAGTTATAGTGTGTGGATTTTCTCTCTCTAGCTGTGACACGTGGGCTCTGTAGTTTGTGGCACTCGGGCTCTCTTGCTGAGGTGCACAAGCTCGCAAGCTCAGTAGTTGTGGTGCGAGGGCTTAGTTGCCCAGCGGCATGTGGGATCCTCGTTCCCCGACCAGGGATCAAACCCGCATCCCCTGCATTGGAAGGCAGATTCTTTACCACTGGACCACCAGCGAAGTCCCCAGTAAATTTTCTTTTTCTTTAGTTTTCATCAGTTAAATTATATTATTCTGGACATGGATTTCTTTGAGTCTTTCCTGTTTGAGATTTGCTAAATTTCTTGAATCTATAGGTTTATGTATTTCACCAAAATTGAGAAGTTTTCAGCTAGTTTTTCCATTCTATTTTCTGCTTCAGCTTCTTTTTCCTCTCCTCCTGGAACTCAGATAATACAAATAATAGACCTTATGATACTGACCCGCAGGTTCCTGACACTCTGTTCATTTCTCTTCTTTCTTTTCTCTGTTTTTCAGGTTGGATAATTCCTCCTGATCTATGTTTAAGCTTTTGACCAGGATCTTGGATTTAGTAGAAAATGGATGAACTTTTGGATAATTTGGAATTGTAGTGGCTATTTGGAGGAATCTTTCACTTAGATAAGGTAGTCTACCTTAGGGGAACTCTTAAAAAGAGAGGATTCCTAACCTCTCAGAGACAATAGAATGCATTCTTTGATTGGTATGCAGAAAAATGACTCCATAAATAACTTCTCTGAGTCCTTGCAGCATGTAAATAAAAAATATTTGGTAAAAACTTTAGCCATCTTAGCAGGTAACTAACTTATTCTGTCTCCTAGGAACACAATTTGGATCCAGCTTTTCTTTTGAGTTTTGTGTTATTGTACCAGATACATGCTTAAAATTTTTAAATGAAAGCTGTAAGATCCCTGTTTGCATCTGTCTGTATGTTTATGTGCATCTATGTATGTATGTATATTATGTATATGTGATATTTTTTAAAAGCTCTATTTAATTGGTTTAAAAAATAAGCCAATTAAGTATTCCTAAATTAGGTATTATATAAAGTATTCCTAAAACTCTCAGAAATACAGAGGCTAGCCCAAAGGTTTTCCAAGCTCACACGATCTAGGATAATATTCAATAAATAAAAGCTAGTTTAAGTTTATTGGTTTAGTTAAAACAGGCATGTTCTCAGAGTTGGCAACATAAAATATAATTCAAACATACTGCTTTTTCTACCTAGATTTACTAGTCAATTAAGCTCATGCTATCTCTATGTTACAAAATTTGTCAGCAAGAAAAATAACTAAAGATGATGGTTAGCTGTTTAACATCTAATCCAAGCATACTTGTTTAGAAAAACAAGTAATTTAAATAAATGTAAATAAGATAAAAGTTTATACTAAATTAAGTTAAATTAAATGATGGCTATTCATTGAATATAGGTCATTTCTATACTAGAACATTAATAGCTAAACATAACTTTAGCTACCATTGGCTTGTTAATTTTTACAGATGAAAAATATCTGGGTCTATTGATAACTATGTCTTTCGCCACATTAAAAAATTATACTATGAAAAGATGTGTTAAAAATTATAATTTTTTTGTAATTATGTATTCATAAATTTGCTAATCTACAAGATGCTAATATATGACAGACAGTTCCTAATTGCCTGCTTCCTAGTTTTCACTAGAAAATATAGGTTACTAATAGTTAAATTTCATGATCAATATGTAAAAATAAAACTACTAGAAACAGTTAAGAGTGAAGGGAAACAGCCTTGTATACAAAGTATGGCAGGAAAAGGGGATGTGTTTTTAAATGAAGAGCATGCAAGGAATATAGGATGTGTTTTTGTTAAAGAAAAAAGGGAGTAATTTTGTCCTAAAGTAAAATGGCTGGTTGTTCCAGAATGAAAAAGAAAAAAAGAAATCGGACAAAATATAAATGGATATAGAAAGTTGCAGAAGGTTTGTGGAAAGGAAATTATTTGTTGTGAGATCAAGGCTAACAAATTCAATGGATTTATTTATGAGTTTTTAAAATGTGCTCCATAATGTACTGATTAAAAAAAAACCTTGAGTTTAATTTTCTCTCTGTTAAAATGAGAAAATTTCTTAAATTATTAGTCTGCTCTTAATAAGAGATTGTAAAAGATTTTTTTTGTGATCTGCCTAGGAAACAAAGATCTTTTGTCTTACCAAAATAATTTCCTGTGCACATAGTCTTTATCAGGTCTTTGATTGTTTAGAAAAACAGAGTCTTTTCACTGTTAAAAGAGTTGAGGTTTGTTTTGTTTTTTCTTTTAACAGTTACTTGATCTTCTATATTTGGTTTTGAAATCTTTTAATTGTCACTGTGGTTGAATGATTAAGTTTTGTTTCCCAGTGGTCTATGATCCTGTTTGATCAAGTGTTTTAAATCTTTTGACATTTTTGACAGACTGCCCCAAATCAAGTCTGAATGAAGTCTTTTTTTCGGTTTTTCCAGAGGGTCCTTGGAAGATCTCAAAAGATTTGTTCTCTCTTCTTAGAAAAAGAGAAATATTAAATTAATAGGCTTATTTGATATATTCAATTACATTGGAAACATTGTCACATAAAAGTGATGATTAACCTTCTTTAGGTTATATATGCATGCGTATATATTACTAATGTTCCCAAAACTATACAGAATTCTGTAAGATTTGTCATTGTCCTTACTGTCTATATAATCAGTCATAATTCCAGTTTTTTCTTAAAATATGGCATATCACAAAAATAACCAAATTCCTTTGTCAATTGCATTATCATGAACTCTCACCGTATCTTTAACAGTGGCCATTTTAATTATAGACAGTTACGCTTTTACTTTCATGCTTTCCTGAAAGCTTTTGCAAGCAGCTATGATTTAAAATTGCAAGAGATTAATGGGAAAGACCCTGAAAAGTACTCTAGAATACAGGTTTCTGATAATTTTAAGATCATAACACTGACCTAGGTAGGGATTTCTAAAATTCTCATTGAAAAACCGATGGATTCTTAAAACTGCTAACCAAGCAAAACAAGAATTAGTTACATGGAACTGAATGAACTTATGGAAGTGATTACAATTTTTATGACTTTGTTTGAAACATTACTGGTTCTTCAATGTTTTGTTTTCTAGCTGTAAAGAACCTGTGCCCCCACCCCTCCCCCCACCCCTCCCCCCACCCTCAATCTCTCTCTCTCTCTCTCCCTTTTTCTCGCCTATCCATAATTTATACCTGTTTGGTACAGTATACTTTTATAAGCAAAATAAAACACTTATCTTTTTCTCCTTACCTGATCCCTCCAGAATACTCTTATTGAGTAATCTCATTTTCATGGCAATATAGGTATTTAGCTAAGTTCAATAAGAATTTGTATCCCTTATAACAAGATACAATTGGGCAAGTCTTTAACTTAGCTTCTTAGCCTAAAGAGACTTTTAAAGATATAATTTTAAATTCCTTATTACTAGACAGTTTTAAAGAACTAAGGTTGACTTTATGGAGCCAGGAAAGCCCCTTGGATATTAATAAAGCTTTGGCTGGAATATCATATTTGAGAATATTGCATAGACTCACTATTCTTCTGCACTGTGTAAATCATCAGGCCAACTGTAATGAGACTAGACTTGTTTACAGACAAATTAGTCTTACCGTGATTGTCTTTGATAAAAATGAGATGACTATAGAAAAGAAGAGAAGAGTAAAGAGTAGAGAAGAGTAGAAAACTATAAGTGCTCTTGTTATCAGATTCTAGTTGTGTTCATTGTCTTTGAGGTTTTGTTATCTACCTGTAAACTTCAGAGAAATCACAGCAGGTCATGTATGTACAACCTTCTGTGTGGTTGTACTTCTCTGTGGGCCACTCAGAGAGTGCAACAGAACACCCAGTGACATCATCAAGGACATTCAAACTGCAAACCAGAAAAATCCATCCGATTGGAACTGCCGTTCCCATTCTACTATCTAAAGATGCTTTGAGCTCAAATCTAGAAAATTTCTTGACTGACTGCTTTCTAGACTTGGAAACAGAGTTTATAATTTGCTCCAACTCTTAAGCTTTATTTTTCTTTTGTTTCTATAGGAATCCCTCTTATAAAATACCCGATCCTTACACCAGTAGAGTTCTAACCCAGGTGGAAGCTCGCCTGCAACACTACCTCCTGAAATGAAACATCCCCCTGCTCTAAATAATTATGATGTGGTTCAATAATATAAAGCACTAATACAATATTCAAAGGCTTATTTCCACCAAGTCTAAAAAGCTTTCTGTGATCTGCATTCAAAAGAAGACAATATGTCCCATACGCTAGAACATGGAGTCTTTAATTTATTGAAGAAGTCGCTGATGAAAGACTGCATTTAAACCTCCTTAAAAGAGACCTTATCTGCTTATCTACAATTTCAACAAGAATCTATGAATTTTTTAAGACAGAATTGTATTTGACAGTTGCATAACCTTAGGCCATTTACTGGCTGAATGAGAAAGAATATATGTCATGTTGTGTCTATGTAAATAACTCAGGAAAAAAATGGAAACTTAATTCACGTTATCCAAAAAACACAGATTGGCTTTGAAAAGTAAAACTTGAATCTGGGGAATTCCCTGGTGACGCAGTGGTTAAGAATCTGCCTGCCAGTGCAGGGGACGTGGGTTCAATCCCTGATCCAGGAAGATCCCACATGCTGCATAGCAACTAAGCCTGTGTGCCATAACTACTGAGCCTGCGCTCTAGAGCCCGTGAGCCACAGCTACTAAGCCCGCATGCTGCAACTACTGAAGCCCTTGCTCCTAGAGCCCATGCTCCGCAATAAGAGAAGCCACCGCAATGAGAAGCCCACGCACCGCAACGAAGAGTAGCTCCCGCTCTCCGCAACTAGAGAAAGCCTGCGCGCAGCAATGAAGACCCAACCCGCAGCCAAAAGTAAATAAATAAATTTATTAAAAAAAAACTTGAATCTGATTATAACTTCTTTGATTTTTTTAGTTGGTTAAATCTTAGTTCCTAGGAATATCTGGTCTGGGGAGTTTTTCAATACTTGGCTTATTATTCTACGCATAGTCATGATATTAACCTCTCAAGTGCCTCGTGTCCTCTTCGAGGGTCTTAAGTGCCTTCCGGCAGCCACTCACACTTCAAATGAAATCCATCAGGATTAGACAGCTTGAAGAACTCAGTCATCTGACTGCCGATGTCTATGATGCCTGTGCAGCTATTGGAAACAGTGACTATATGACCATCTGTCCCAGCAACTATATTAACAGTGGTACCAAGAGTAATGCTATACTATTTGGTCACACCCTCAGCTTGCGGAAAGAATGACCAAAAGGGAAGAATTATTAAAATTTAAAAAATGGAGACCAGCCTTGAAGATCCCTCAGGCAGACAAAACCAGTTAAGCCACATAAGAGAAGCCATCTTGCATATTTCATGAATATAAGCAAAATTTAATTTAGGCTATTTCTTGCAAATGCCTGTGACAATCATAAATGAAACTTAATGACACCTTCCTAAAATGATATGTGATAATAACTTTGAACCTCCCCTGTCTTCTGGAGGCCTCCATTATAATAACCAATCACGGTAAAAGTCCTCATTTTACTTTACGAGCCGCCCTGTAACATCACATCCTGCTTCTGAGAGTCAATACCAGTTTCAGGTTTGCAGTATCCCGGTGCGTGCACCGTTTGTTTCTTAATAAAATATTCATATCAAGTAAAGCTCTCTGAATTTTCTTTTGACAGTAGGAAAGGTCATTGTCTAAGCAAACCCTCACATGGAAGAAAATTAAAGTAGGTTTCATCTTTGCAAAATGCTGACCCTGGGCCCAATGACCTCTTGGAGCAAGGGGTGGTCCTAGAAGCTGGCCAACTGCTTTTCTCCAGAGTCCCAGCAGGCTGATCAGATGAACAGGCCCACCGGGACTTTGTCGTCAGCCGCTGCCATTTCCTTCCCACTGGGAGAATTGCTAATGCATTGAGTAGGAGCAGGTGGTGCTGTGGAGAGGCCACCTGAGCCAGAATTCTCTGTGAAGGAGAAAAATGGTGAAAACACGAGGGTACTCTGCTTGGTCAGGGTTCAAAACAATCCTCCGCGGAAAGTTGCTTTGAGAGCCGTTCTGCTTCCATGGTCTTTCACATCCATCAAAGCTTTTCTTTTATGTAGGAAAAAAGGAAAAGTTTAAGAAAGAGAAAATGTTTCGTTCAGTCTTGTCTTTGCATTCTTTGCAAGCTGTAACCTTGACAGAAGCAAGTTGATTAGCAGAGTTAATAAGGGAAAAATAGTTTGCAGAAAGGCCTCGTGTTCCAGAGGGTATGTGGCATCGTGTGCGAAGGGGACCGGAGAATGCCATGAACGTGAGGAGGACGGGAGTTGCTTCAGTGGGTCTTTCTTTTGGTTCCTGTCTACCTCTGACTATTGTCCTCAAAGGAGCAGGGTAGAGAGAAGGGAGCAGTCACCCCATCCCACCCAGACAGTCCAGCTGGTCCAGCTTTGCTTGGCCCCAAGCTACAGGTGGTGGGGGAAGATGGAGCACATTGGTGGTGGAGAGGAGACCAGCCTTCCAAAACTGCTTGGGGCGTGTGGAGGGTGAGAAGCGTTTGGCACTGGGACTCCAGAATTAAAGTTTAGTGAATCCGGGTAACAGAAATATCTGTTCTGAGTAGAAAACCCCACAGGTTCGAAGACTTTGGGGGAAAGGGCTTAAGCCATCAATCCTGGACAGGACAAGGGCAGGGGTTGAGGGTTTGGGGCCAATCATACTTTGTTCTTCTCAAAGAAACATAACACAGAGCATGAAGATTGTGTGTTATTTTCACCAATGTAGTCTGGTTTATGTGAATATCAGGAATGGCCTTGAAAAGCTAAAGCCAGCCTGTATTGAAAGAGCAGGGGTGGTGTCCTCTTTGCCTTGGTGTCCTGGGGGAGGGCTGTCGGTATTTATAACCTCAATCATGTTGCATTGGAAAGCTCCCCTCCTGCACTTTCTCCACACCTGCTGCCACCCCATTCCTCCTGAGACCGGAGGCCTTATTTCCTAAGTTCAGTGAAAGGGCTGTGGTCCCAAGAAAGCCCACTTGAGGTCTCCTCGTACATTAGAAGGCCAGACACCTCCCCTTTTGTGCTTGAAAAACAGAAATTGACAAACTTCAAAAGTCAGGAGGCTGAGAAAAAAATAAACAGAAAAGATTTAAATGAGGAAACAAAGTTTCTGCTTTCTCAGAAAGATCAGCCTCTACAAGCCAACTCTTAACAATGTGCCTGTTGGTTCCCACCCCCCAAGCGCTCCATCTCAGTCTCAACACTGATACACTCAGCCTTTTGGGACAAAGCACCTCTGTCCTCGTGAGCTGCACTCCCCTGCCAGACAGCTGGGAGCTGCCGGACCCAAGGCCGCCAGGCGGACAAACAAAACTCTTCGAGGAGGTTCGTCTGGATGTACTGACCTCGATTCACTGTGGGGGTCTGGTTGGTTTCGTCTGCTTCCAAGTGGAAATGGGAGTTGAAGAACACTGATGCAGAAGAGGTTCATGGCAAGCTGAGGGTACTCCTCCCCCCAGCCATTCAGCAAGCTAGAATTTACCCAGAGAGTGAACTGTGTGGCCTTAAGCACATCACTTGGAACCCCTCCAGATCTCAGTTTTCTCCCCTGTAAAATGGGCATATCACCATCTGCTCGCCTTCTGACCAGGTTATTAGGAAGGCCAAATGAAAGAATATTTGGTAACTATTAAATACCATACAGGTGTTTTTAGAGACACCTTCCTAGTGTGATTTCAGGAGTGTGAAGCTAAGGCTCTCTACCTGCCCACCTCTTCTTCCTTAGCCTTAAGGCCTGAAATAGCTTGAAAAGGAAGCAAGTCTTCATGTTTACTAATAAGATGCCACCTGACATGCAGTTACTCCAGGGAGGCGATGTGCAGTGATACACTTAGGCCTCCGGATGAGTGACTGCATCAGAGGTGCAGAGCCAGGTGTGATAGGAGGAGGGAAAGAGAGAACTCTTACAGTTGGAATGTGGGTGCATAGGGAAGGATGAAGGTGAGGAAGACAAGGTTCCCGGGATAAACCTCACTTATTTTACAGTTTGGCTGGGGACTGATCCAGCCATTCAGGGGTTTTCTTCAGAGATACAGATTGAAATTATTAAGGAAGAAGAAAGATATATTTCATCCCGTCTGGCTCTTTAGGAGGTTTGATGCCGTGGAAAGCGGCATTTTATTAAACTCCACCAAACCCCAGGCCCATGGGCATGGAGCAACATTCTTGACACCAAATCTACGCCCCTGGCCATTACCCACATTTCGCTCATTAGGATTTGCCCAGACAACCTCAGTGTAGTTTACTTCCTGAGACATTTCTTGCCTGATGATCTAACCTCTCCTCTAATCCAAAGCTTCCTAACCCATGTGCCACGTCACACTGGTGGGCTACAAGGACGCTATGTGTGTGCAAACCCTTTCAGCCCCCTGGGCAGCTGTGTGGCACCAGGATAGCCTCTCACCTTAGGCAGTGCTGGAACCATCCCTTCATTGTCTAAGTCTGTGTGTGCCATGATGTGAACAAAGTTGGAAAGCATTGCTCTAGTCCACGTTCTACAACAACTAAAGAAAACGTTCTCAATGCAAATCCTGCCCCGTCATTTCCTTTCAGTGACGCCTTATTACCCGTAGAATAAAGTTCAGGCTCTTCAGCAGGACGGTTGTGAATGAGCCCTGTGTGATCTGGCTCCTGCTTTTCCTCCCAGTCCTCAAGCTCCCTGCTGTTGGCTGAATGCATCATGCTACTCTTTTTTTTTTGGCTGTACGTGGGCCTCTCACTGCTGTGGCCTCTCCCGTTGCGGAGCACAGGCTCCGGACGCGGAGGCTCAGCGGCCATGGCACACGGGCCCAGCCGCTCCGCGGCATGTGGGATCCTCCCGGACCGGGGCACGAACCCGTGTCCCCTGCATCGGCAGGCGGACTCTCAACCACTGCGCCACCAGGGAAGCCCCCGTGCTACTCTTCTCTCTGCTTTTTGCACGCGCTGTTTCCTCTGCTTAAAATGGCCTTCCTTTTTAGTTCTCATGGGGATTTCTTCCCTTCCTTTAAAATTCGTCTCCACTATCACTTCCTCTGGGCAGGTGTCTCTGGTCTCTGACCTCCTTAGGCTCTGCTAAGCCTTTGTTTGGAAGCGCTCATGTGGCATTGCACATACCATCTTACGGCGTTTATCCTAACTCCTGTGATCATTTGCGGACCTATTTTACTCCATTATAATTAGCCCCAGGAGGGTAGGCTCTGTGTTTCATTTATCTGGAGACTTGAAAATAATAGGTGTTTAACAATTACTTATTGGAGAATAATTGATCCATCTGTAATGTTACAAACGAAACTGTTTGGTTTTCAGCTGAAAGCTGATTGACAATATGAAATCACAGAATTCTTCTTAGTGATCACTAACTTTTATTGGAAATGTGCTATGTGACAAGCACACAGTGTGGAGAGTTTCATGTGCCTGCTTTGTAGTCCTACAGTGTAAAAACAACTATCTCCAATTTTCCAAGTGAGGAAAATGAGGCTGAGAGAGATTAGGTGACTTTGCCAAGTTCACAGAATTATTTAGCAGCAAAGATATGTTTCATTCAAGGCATTTCTGCCTTCAGAGATGGAGTTCTTTCTTCTCTCCCACTGCAGCTTGGAAATGCACATTGGGATATATGTTGAGTACACATTCCTTACCTGGACACTTCAGTACCTGTCAGTACCTACGTGTGTTTGCTTCCAAGTCTCACATGCATTTTGCTTCCCTCACCCCTTGCTCTGCTCTATTTGGCTAAACCCAGCCTAGAACCTTAGCACCTTTGGATCTGGTCAGAAAGCGGGCAAAGGGCTGAGGAGGATCGTTAAGTGTTGACCGTGTCCCATCTGTAATTTCTCCTGCCGAGAATCTATTGTGTAGAAGCTAAGCATAAGGGTTTTCAGAAATGAAAGTGGAACAGAGCAAAGCACACTGTAGAGGGAGGGTAAGGAGACCTGCACGGCTAGTGTCGGGTATGCTATTGAGAACACCAAGCCTGGCCTTGCACGGAGGGAAAAATCATGACCTAAAGGTAAAGGTACCTGTCATAGTGAGAATGATGATGAGGGGATATACACCAGAGATAGTTAAAAGAGTCAAAAGCCAGATGCCTTGTGTGGGGAGGGGGTTTAAATGGGAAATTTCTGTACCTTCCTGTCAACTTTGTTAGAAACCTAAAACTGCCAAAAAAAAAAAAGTCTTAAAAAAAAGAACACTCAGTGTTCTTAGGCAGATGTGTTAGGCAGACGTTTTTGGCAACACTTTTGTTTCAGATATATATGTATATAGACGCACACATATATATATACACACACGTATATATATACACACATGTGTGTGTGTTTGTTGGATTGTTATGTAAAATGTATTTTTTAGGTCAAAAGAGTTTGCAAGCCACTGTAGTTAAGTTATACTTGCAAATAAAAGCTCAGATTAACCTCAGAAAAAGTTAGATGCTTAAATAGATGCAGGACATTGAAAAGTCATTGATACATTTACTCTAAACATTTATAACCTAATGTGTGCCAGGTGGGTAACAAAAGGACAGTTAGGACCAAAGGGACAATTAGGACAGTTGGGGGAAGGGGGCAAGTCTAGTTTTGGATATGTAGACCAGACATACTGAGAGCCAGTCAAATAAAGAGGAAACCACCAGTCACAGAAAGTTTCCTGCACCTGACGCAAACCTGCACAGCTCGGTGTCACTTCTTCTGAGAAGGCCTCTCTAATCCCTTAGAAACTAAGGGCTTTCTCCTTCCCACCACCATGATGGGGATAGGGGAAGCCATTCTGCCACATTAGGAAAATGAAACTAAAATTTCAAGTTAGGAAAAGGATAAAATATCATCCAGTAAAAAAAAAAAAAAAAAAAAAAGTTTCCACTTCTCCTAGGAAATCAGGACAAATCTGTTCAGGTGGGACCAGAGATAAGGAGTAAGGAAAAGAGGCCGTCTAGGATAAGGGCAGTGGGCTACCTAGGTGGCAAAGCATGCAAGAGTGCCTGAGAGGCAGGCCAGGACAGTTGCAGGAGGAGAAGGCCAAGAAGAGTGCATTTGGGAGCAGAATTTGCATGTTGCAAACCGAGTCATTCAAGAATTCTCATGTTTACATGTGGTCTGCACCCTTTATGTTTAATACAGCATTGCTCAGTAACAACAGCCAACACTAACCTGCAAAGCATGGTTCTAAGTGTTGTACCTTTATAATCCATCTAATCCTTTCAGTAACCCATGAGGTAGGGACCATCTCCACCCTCACTTTATAGGCGAGAAAACTGAGCACAAAGCAGATACATTTTTGGAAGTAGCGGACTCAAGACTTGAACACAGGTGGTCTGTCCCTAACGCTGATCCTTAACCACTTAATATACTGCCTCTGCTCGTTCAATTCTTCAGTGTACATTTCTGTGATGAGTATTTGTCTTGTAAATCATTTATTTCCAGGCACGTATATGACATTCGTCAATATCCCATAAAAGTAACGTAGCTGGCGCAATTCAAGGAAAACGGAACGGGAGGAGGTTTAACATCTAGTTAGTTGTTAGTTGATCACACATTTGTCACCCTCACTAGGTTTTAAGTCTCTAGGGTCCTCTTTTCTCCCTTGAGCTCCCTTATAACAGGTGGTTTAGATCTTCACACAAAGCAGGTGATCATAAACACCTTTCAGTCAGTTCCCCCCTCCCAGCAATTTAAGTTCTGTACAGTTTCCAGCCATACCAGGGTTTGTCAGAATCACCAGGCCCACCTCCTTGTGCTACCCTCCCATGGCCTGGAGTGGTTGCCGGGAAATGGTTGCCCAGCCAGGAACAACATTTCCAGGCCCCCGCATCCTGGTGGGGCTGTATGGAATTCTGGAAATGGAATTGAGTGAAAGAGCTACCCAGCCAGAATTTGCCGGAAGGAGAGATAAATTTTTGTCATGTTAAGCCACTGTGATTTGGGGAGGTTGCTTGTTAATAGCAGTTGAGCCTACCCTTATGAAGACATGGTGATTTCTTTAACTAAAAAAAAAGAAGGAAATGGGAGTCCGAGTCTGCATCCCATATGGCTTTTGGCCATGTAGCTTAACTGGAGGCAGAAGCCCCCGGGACTTGTTTTTGTCCAGATTAGTTATTTGTCACTGTCTTGTCCTTATCCAATCGTTAGAACACAGGAGAACCCCTGTTCTGAGTGTCAGAGAGAATGGCAGCCCCAGGACGCTTCTCTGACAGACAAAGGGCTATTGTATAATCAACCATTATGTCATCCCTTCGCAGTGCCTGTTCTTTTTTGGCCGGCCCTGTGAAGAAAACAGGTGAGGGGAATTTTTGTTTTAAGCCACCGACCGTTGTTCTCCCCGAGTGTTTTGCCTTTAAAATGCCTTTGGTCTTCAAATGCAGACTGATCATAGTTTTTGCTGAAAGAATCATCATCTCCTTGCTGCTCAGCTGGTCACTTTGTCTCTCTGTCTGGTAGCGGCAAGTATTATTATTAGACGATTTCTCTTCTCTCCCAGGGGAAAGAGCAGAAGGTGACAAACACACTTTTTCTGGTGGCTTTTGTGTCTGAACCCTCCACACAGTGGAGGAGACAGCCACTGCCCAGGGTGGCAGGTTCATTGATCCAGATAGTCAGCAGGGAGGCCTCTCCCAACACAGTCTGGCAGCTGGCACTCCCCGCGACTCCTCAGCAAGCATCCATTACGAGCTTGCACAGAAGGCCCCAGGAGCCATAACAGGAGAGCTGGCAGGGAAATTCTCCATATTCTGTACACACGCCCACTGAGCGCGGCTTCTGCAACGTGTCTTTTCTTTTCCTTCTTAGTAATTACGTCCTGCACTTTACAAAGTGAGTCCGCCTGGCTCTCCCCATGGGCTTCTCGCATCTTGGTGAAGTAAGGGGGCAGGTTCTATGACTCCCAATTTATAGAGGAGGAAGCGAAGGATAAAGCAATTTACTTAAGGTAACACAGCGTCTGAGTGCTAGGGGTCCAGGGAGGAGACTCTCTTACACATTCTCTTCACTTTATGGTGTCACTTCTCATAGAAAATGAGCTGAAGCCTTGGGTGGTGTGTAAGCCTGCTTCCACTGCAGTCCTCAAGTCCAGCAAAGAGAAGAATCCCCTGCTAATCGTTACGTTGCCATTCACGAAACTACAAATCCGCACGCCCAAGGTACTTCAGGATAATGTATACGTATCGTAGTAAGGAGGCAAAGTTGGGTAAGAGAAAATGTCACTTTTTTCCAATAAAATACAGATGAAAATATGGGTAATAATAGTCTGGGATTTTCTTTAAAATAATATAGTAGAGGAGGATTTGGGGGGAGTGGGGGGACCTAGATGAAACAAGGTTGGCCATTTATTGATAATTGTTGAAGTTGAGTCTTAGGGACGTTGGAGTTGTTATGTTACTTTCTACACAGGTTTGAATATTTAAATATTTTCAAAACAAAATGCTAAACATATAAAGATGCATTGATAGGGTAGAGACGCCCCTGTCTTTGGAATCTGCAGGTAGAAGTTGGAGACCCCTTGGTGAGCATATGCACGAGAGCACCAGGTGAGAGGACCCCCACCCAAAACCACTAGAAGCAGAGACTGGCTGCCACTGTGTTTTTATTTTGGGGAGAGAAACTTCCCAATAGTAACTAAGTAAAGGAGATCATAAATCCTTCTTGCTCCTACCAGCTTTTGTTATCGTGAAGCATGCTTTATTTAGGTTTTCGAGTTGCACCAAGTGTTTGGATGAACTGGTGGTCCCGCTGTGTGTTTGAAAGCTGCATTAATGCCAAATAGGCCATTAGGGATCCAGCCCTGAGAACCTTTATTCCTGAGACAAACCCCAAATGCCCTGTTGGGAGAAAGCAATCGGAGAGGAAAAGAAAAGCCCCCAGGAATGTGAGAGGAGAAGAAGATAGGAGGGTTGGTAGACCACGTTGGAACAGCAGGAAGGAGGGAGGCGGGACAGCACTCTGGGAGCTGTGAGGTAAGGGGTGGGGATGGAGGCATTGCGGGCAGGGTGCCCTTCATCACCAGCCTTAGCTACCGGTGACCTTGAGGGGATGCCACTGCCTCCAGGCCTGTGAGGCTGGCAGCTCCCAGAGCCAGTTCTGCCTGACAGGGCTAAGCCATTTGAACACATTGCTTATTCTGCTGGCAAGGCACGGGCTGGAAATCCGTAGATGGCCTGTCTGTGGCTCTGCGCGAGTCTGGAAGGCCCGAGGTGGGGGGATGTTGGGCAGAGAAGAGGCTGAGCCCTGAGAAGTTAACATTCTGAGCTTCTGTGAGCCCTTGTCTCGTCAGTGCCGGAATTTTTATTTTATTTTTTTGTCTGCATACATATAGAATTCTATTATGTGGTTGCCTTGCACTGGAAAAACATCACCAAAATAAGACATAGCCTGGGGACATTCATATCATTATCTGTCAGGTTATGCTGGTTTATTACTGACACATAACGTAACACATAAAGGACTTCTCTCCAGAAAACTATGTCAGTGCCGGAATTTAAAAGGATGATTATTTGTGAAGACAGTTCATCCCTCTGCATTCCCACCTTCTGTTCTGGGAAGCTGCGGATTCACACAGACAGGGAGAGAGCTGATGTTAACTCAGCAGGTTAGGAGATGAGATTGAAATGGAAAACAATTCAAGCTTTTTAAAAATTTGTTTTCCTTTTGCCTAAATGTATTTTTTCCCCCTTTAACTAGAAGATAACTAGATAGGGCCTGTGAGAACATGAGTTTGTTCATTTGGTCCACTCCCACCCCCAGCAACTTGTCTTAATTGAACTAGTAGTTTCATTAGAGACATGGCTGCTGGTTTCCTATATGACAGTGACATTTTGTGGGAGGTGGTTTCTGAACTAAACCTGTGCAGAAGAGGACCCCAGGACCTCCGAGGAAGCCCTTGGAGCTCAGGTACACAGGTCCTGACACAGGTGCGAGACTTACTGGCAGTAAATTCTGCCTTTCCCTTGATTACATGCAAAGTGCCTTTAATGTTTTACACCCATTAATCTCCTGTCATTCTCAAGGGACCTGGAAGTGGTCTCAGTGAGCCTTTTACTCCCATTTAGAAGATAGACTAATTAAGGCTTAGAGCTATGGCAGAGCTAGTTAAGAGCTCATTTCCCCAGATCCCGGGTCACGGCAGCAAAGCATGCTGCCGTTCCAGTTAACAGGGTTGTTATGCTCTCATGCCTCCCTTGCTGCAGACTCGCTTTCCAGCAAATCCATCTTTTTACCTCCCTTCTTGGTTACCAGAGGGTGACGCAGAGACCACTGTGCAAACCAATAACTTTGTAACCCTAGCATTACCACATTGGCAGTACAACCACCTGCACTTATGGAAGCTTTGCTGAGTCTCACGTCACAGGGCCGAGTGTTACCTAAATGCTAAACATGGTGATTGAAGAACAATCAATTCTGCATCCTGGGGAGCCTCTGTGGACTCATACGTTCATTCTAGACCAAGACAATATTCTCTTAATGCATCGCTTTGACATAATGCGTCAGAACCAGCCTGCTCTATTTTCCTTTGTTTATAAACCACAGTCTTGCCTTTGGGGAAGTGCTTCAGAAAAAAAGAATCAACAAGCAGGTTTGCACATGAGCTTGGAGTCCCATGTTTAAACTTTGGCTCCAATACTTAACAGCTATGTGACCTGGGGTAAATGAGTTACTGTTTCTGAGTCTAGGTTGCCACAACTCTAAACAATAAAAGGAGTACTTAAAGGGGACAATATTTGTGAAGATGTCTTGGAAAGGATAATAAAGATGATAGCAACAATCATAATACTTTTATATTATTGAAGAAGTAAGAAGTTGAGATGGTTTTTCACTCTGCCTTGGGGAAGCTGAGATGCCCTGAATTCCAATCAAAGCAGAAATCTTGTGGTGGGGAGGGTGCATTAAAAGCATGCTAGGCTCAGAGCTGAATGCTGTTACGGTGATCAAACAAGCCTTTGATTGTGGTGAAAACAATATGACACAAAGGAATGAGGATCCTTTGAAAGATGTACAGATATACACAAAAAGTATCATTATCTAATGCTGAGAGACAAAGGACTAAAATTTGATTTAAGTCATTTGGTGGACAAATTTGTTCATCCTTCTTCCTGCTCTTAAAGAATGATCCAATGGAAGCCCAGTTCTAGGGGACAGGAGGTACACGGGAAGCAGACGGCCCCCTCCAACCACAGAGTGGTGAGTGGAGAGCACCTGGCTTACAGGAAGAAGGGCAGATGGAAAAAAGACTTGGCCACGGCATGGCCCTTCACGGGGCCCAACCAGAACCTCTGGAGGGATGAGAGCAGAGAGAGTTTATTGCAGCCAGATGCACCTCCTTAATACCTCCAGACATGTTTTGAACACCAACTCTGAACCCAGCACTTTATACATGGGAAACATGCCAATCACCAGTGATATTCATCATTATCTCACCCCAAGTTCAAAGAGGTAGATCATTCATTCACTCAGCATGTATTTATTGAGCATCTTCTATGTGCCAGACAGTGTTCCAGGTTAGTGGAAAGAGGGAAGAACCAGGTTGACAACGGTCCCGGTTTGTGTGGACTGTGAAATCTAAAGGATGCGATGATTGTAATTTGAGGTAAGTGCTGGGGTGAAAACAAAGATGGGGCTGTTGCTGTGAAGATGAGAGGAAAATGACAAGGAAAAGCTTCTCTTGATGAGGACTCACTTTGGGGAATTGTTGGTAACAGCTGGGACTTGAAACTAGGACTTGAAACACATGCATTCCAGTAGGACACACCGCTAGAGACACAACTCCCTTAAATCATGCTGTCTTATATCATGAAAAGGGAAACAAAACCATTCTGTCAGGATCTCCTGCCCTCCTTGCGTCATTAGTAAGAGTTGGCTTTTAGCTCTGAGGTTTCCGCACTTGCTCTGTTGATTTACGGAAGACCTGGTTTGTGTCAGTCATGGTGCCAACTTCAGGGGATAAGACAATGAATAAGCTACTGTTGTTGCTCTCAAGGACCCAATCTAGAGGTTAGAAAGAAAAGTGATTTGGTGTGATATGTGCAGTGACACAGGTGCAGGGGTGGCTCTAGGACCCCCGAGAAAGGGGCAGCTTATGGAGCCTGTGGGATCTTGAAGACTTCTGAGAGGAGGTGAATGTGTACCAAATCCTGTAGGCGTATTTGTATTAAAATACAATAGGGAATCAGAACAGGGGAGGGAGGGACAAGACTATTTTGGTAGGGGGAGCTTCTTGTTCTGAGACTTGCTAAGAAGAGGAAACTTGGCGTTTTCCAGGAACTGCAGGAAAATCATCGTGGGTAGACCAGAAGCGTGAGGAATGTGTAAGAACTGAGGCTGTGTGTGGGCACGCGTCAACTCAGGAAGGCTCTTGCTAAGCTGTATTGGGGAATTTCGGGTACACAGGGAGCCCGGAGAGGGCTTAAGCAGGCCTGTGAAATGGTCAGACTTGGGCTTCGGAAGTCCCCTCTGCTGCTCTGTGGCGACAGGTGGGAGGGATGAGATTGAGGCAGGACACCATGATGAGTTCGAAGGCTCCAGCAAACACATGGCTCAGAAGCGACCTGGTGAGGTTAAGGGCATGGCTTTAGCATTAGACAGATCGGGGTCTCAGTCTTTGCTATGCTCTCCATATGCTGTGTATCCTTTAAACATGAGTTTTCCTCTCTGTAAAATGAGGATAAAAATAGTGCTTCCTAATAAGCGTGTTGTGAAGATCAAATGAGGTGTTGTGAATGCATGTAAAGTTCTTAGCACAGGGCCTAACACGTGGTAGTTGGAAAAGCAAGCTAGATTTTTTTTTTTTCCCCCCGATACGCGGGCGTCTCACTGTTGTGGTCCCTCCCGCTGCGGAGCACAGGCTCCGGACGCGCAGGCTCAGCGGCCATGGCTCACGGGCCCAGCCGCTCCGCGGCATGTGGGATCTTCCCAGACCGGGGCACGAACTCGTGTCCCCTGCATCGGCAGGCGGACTGTCAACCACTGCGCCACCAGGGAAGCCCTAGAATTTTTTTATAACCTCCAATTATGTCACCAATAGCTTTTCATGTGACCGCATTTTGCTACCGTATGTCTTAGAGGAATGTTCTTAGTTCAAGATTCTGGCCTCCTTCCCCAATATCTGCTTTGTTGACTTCAATTAGAAGCCAAAAAGCAAACAAAGGAACAATCACTCTGCCCTATTGTATTTCTGTCTGAGACTGATAAGGGTGGCATCATTTTCAGTCCAACTAGCTCTAGGAGTAAGAAAAACACATGAGAAAGGAGAGCTTGGGGAGGAGAGGGCTTCTTTTCTCTTTTCAACTACTGCTAGGTAAACATGGCCCTGGTGCTTTGTGAACGCCCAACTGGTGTTAGCTGGGATTGTTATCGTTGGCTTGGTCAGAGTTTGGAGGCTGCCGGCCCACAATCAGGCCAAGAAAAAGGTTCACAGGTTTTAGATTAAAAATCACTGAGGGCAACTCTGGCATATGCAGCTTCTATGTTTAATACTCACCCTTCCAAGCTACCAGGATGATTTTTCCAAATCAAAGCAACCCCTTCTATCGCCACTACGCGCACCCCTTTGCATCTCAGGTCTGTCATTGGTGTCATTGAAGGAACTCCTCTATTGAATGGGACACACCTGCTAACACCTTTCATTTGATTTGGCGTTCTCTGGCTCTACTGAGTATCTGCATAATAATAGTTCACGGATGACAGAGTAGAAGCAAAGAAAAATTAGTTTATACGGGGGTAATCATTTTACCATTTGCTCCTCTGGAATTCAGTCTGAACCATACAAACTAGCAGCTGCTTCTGTTTACCTGTGCTGAGGACTAATCAGAGTTCTAAAGAGTAGAGTTTTCTTCCAGGTAACTGGGGCATCTGGAAGCACTGGGCAGTGCAACTGAAGAGGAAGAAAAAAGGTTTAGTGCTATTGAGAACTTGATCAATGTGTACCAATGAGTTAGACTGAGTATACCACCGAGGAGATGATCGGTGGTATGTCATCTTCGCTCTCATTCTGTTCTTCAAATTTCTTTGCATATGTGCCCCTATGGCCACCTTCACTGTTTATTTTGCTTGACCATTCTTAGAGGTGAATTATTTCATCTCAACTTTTCTCCTGATCCCATGTTATCGTTTTTATTGACTACTCCCATGGGCTCTGTTTTGTATCACAGCAGTACTCGCCCACTATAGCAAAGAGAGAGAGAGAAGAAAAACCCAGTGCAAAGAAAAGGTATGGGATTATTTTAGGAAACTGTGACGTGGCACCGCAACTTCATCGCTTAGCAATATTGCTGAGCCTTTCACTAAGAGCTAGGGCGACATACAGATGTATGGGATCCAGATGATTTTATCCTTTAGAGATTTGGAAGTGTTTGAATCTAGTTGATGAGTAGATGTGGCCAGTAGCTTTGGGACATCTCTTTCAAAATGCTGATTTGATGGATGGTTGAGTGAGAAGAGGATGCCCCTAGGAACCTGATTTGTATGTGGAATGCCTGGAAGCAGTCAGCTCAGGGAAAACTCAGGAAGATCTTTAACCTCTCCCAAGAACGTGGACGGTGTTTGAGCACCCTGAAGGGAGGGGCTCTAGGTGGAAGTTGAGGGAACTTTTTCCACGGGAGGGGTGAGGAGTGGAGGGGCAGTGGAGGAGTTGGGGGAGATGGAGACAGGCTTAGGGTGCGTCAAGGACAGCGGCCAACACAGGAGGCTTTGGTTCATGGCCGGCTGAGTGGGACGTAGTGAAGTAAGAGTTCTCTCTTCTCAGTGCAACTAATGAGCTATTGCCCGTGAGAGACAGTGGATCCTCACCCCCGTGGCTCTCATCGTGGCAGCAGTGGGACTGGAGAGGCTTCATATGGAGTGACTTCATGGGCAGTGGACGTTGGCACGTTGGCCAGAACCAGAGGACCACATCTGACCGCATGTGATCCTCCCCCAGAAATTGCCAGTGTATCTCAGGGACCCTTTACAGGCGAAGTGAAAGCTGACTTTGTAAAGGGAGTGAGGGAGTTGGGCAAGAAATAAGATACTTTAAAATTTACTGTTACTACAATATGATTTGTTTCTACTATGCTGGTGGAATTTGAGGAAATTTAGGTTAGATATATTGGAAAATGTTCCATAAGCAAATAATGCATGATTTGGCCAAACATTCAGATAAGAAGCATCCTCTGGTTTGGGTTTTTTATTTTTTTAATTGTTTTGTCTTTATTTTGGTTTTTTTTTTTTTTTTTTTAATCATTCCCATCACCCTCTTTTTTTCCGGTAAGTTTCATGCTGAAAGCCTAAATCATTAATGTTCCTTTCTAACCCATCAAGTCTACCTACCTCACACCTGCACAGTTTCCTCCCTTTTTTCCAATGGCACATTTAAAATCACTGGTTTGTTTCGTTTTGTTTGACCAAATCTGTTAACACTGAATTATCTTCCCAGATTCTTGTGCAGATATTATGTAAACATTTATAATAGATTGCCACTGAAATCCCAGGCAACACACATTGCCCTTGGGCACCCTCCCTGTGCAGCTGTTATGATGGTAAGAGATGATTTTCAACATCAAAAAAGTGGACAGAAGTAAAAAGTGAACAAAGAGCCCAGACTCAGGGCTTAAAGCTGTGTGAGCCGGAATGTCGTGCAACCTCTCTGAGTCTCAGTTTCCCCATCTTCAAACTGGGTCTAATAATACTCTCTACATCCTGGGGTCACCGTGAGGATTAAATGAGAGAACGTGATCCCAGCACACAGCTGCGGCAACACATACAGAGGCTCAGTGAAGAAGGAAACCCTTACGACGCTGTGCTCTAGGTGTAGAATTTCATCTTCTAAATCAGGATGATAGTGGAATCTCTTGTGAATCAAAACTGGGGGGAGATGTACTGTGGCCCCCTGAAGATGATACTAAAGAATTCTGGTTTCTGTCCTTGGACCAGGTGGCCTTTTGTGGTTACCTGACACTTCGACATAAGTCAGCAGGGAACCTGGCACTTTGAATTATATAGATGCAGTGATGTAACATTATGTCCTTGAAAGAGCTAGAGAATTTGGTGGGGTTAAGTAGCACTCAGTAGAATTCTAGCAATTTCTAGAATCAAGAGGTCTGTGCTATAGTTGAAATAGGATGGACTAGGAGGCAGACACACTTTCTGGGGTCAAATCTTGGCTCAGTGATGCACCAGTCACACCATGGACAAATCTTACAGTCTTCCTGGGCCTCGCTGTCTTGTGCACCAAGAGGCTTTAATGCCAGCTGTCTCACGAGGTTGTTTTGGGCTAATCACAGTTGCTGGCGTATAGTAGGTGCTGGGTAAATCTTGATTTCCTTTCCATTGTGCTTCCGCCTTCTAAGCTCTACACCAACATTATGCTCAGTATACGTTAATTGAGTATTAGAATATGAGAGCAAAATGCATTGCAATGTTCCAGGGAGATACTGGTGAATCTGGGTTTTTCTTCTTTGCCTAATAAATTAGCAGGAATTAGAAATCCTTTTGAGACGTCCAGACAGCGAGTAATTGTGAACCAAATTATTCTACTTTGTTTGCATGGTCACCCTTTGCAGGAAGAATTGCTAAAGTATTTGACAAGTTGTTCTGGTGAAGTTCTTGTGTGTTGTGGTATATAGGTGGTACCATTTATTGAGCAGCATCTATGTAACAGACACCGGACTGAGTAATTTACATAACCTACCTTTGGTCTTCACAGCAACGTTGGATTCAGATTCTGTTTTCATTTTAAAGTGTATACTTTTGGGCAAATCATTTAACCTCTCTGACCCTCAGTTTCCTCATTAGCACAGAATAATAACCTCTGTATTACTGCTATAATCTGAATGTTTGTGTCCCCTAAATTGGCATGCTAAAATTCTAACCCCCAAGGTGATGGTATTAGGAGGTAGGGCCTTTGTAAGACGATTAGGTCATGAGGGTGGAGCCCTTATGAATGAGATCAGTGCCCTTATAAAAGAGGCCCCAGAGAGATACCTTGCCCTTTCTACCATGCGAGGATGCAGTGAGAAGGTGCTATGAACCAAAAAGTAGGTTCCCATCATACACTGAATCTGCCAGCGCCTTGAACTTGGTCTTTTTAACCTCCAGAGCTGTGAGAAATAAATTTCTGTTGTTTGTTAAGTCACCGAGTCTATGGTATTTTGTTATAGCAGCCCAAATGGACTGAAATACTTGCACATTGTGAGAATCAAATGAGATAATGCCTGTCGAAGTGCCTTGCAAACTGTCAAATACTCTGTAAATGTTAGCTATTGTTATGAATTAAAAGAACCATTAGGAACAGAAATCTGGGCTATTTTGATGTCTCTAAAAGCCGTAGCCCTGTGCATCACTATAGTTGAGAACAGTGCAGGAAGGGACTAATCTTTTGGGGGGTTATCTACTGTATTCTAGATATTCAGTGAGGGCTTTTGCATACACGTGCCTGGAGTTCTGGGTATCAGTGGTAGACTCCTCAATAACTTCCTTTGCCTTCAAGTTGTCATTCTGAGTGCCTCAGTGCATATGAAAAATGCAGCTCAGGGGCAGAGCTACATGCATAGCTATCTAAACTTCAACATCAAAGTCCATCACAGGAAGACTGAGGACCACCATATCAAAATCCCCAAGTCTTTCATTCTTAGTAACAGAGGTCTTTTTCCCTTAAGAAAAATACCCATAAGGTAACATCTCTTCTCTGCCTCATCCTCTCGTGATCTGTGTCTTCAGGACAAAAATGAGCCCACTTTTTCTTGAACGGGATGCTTTCCCAGTTATTTATTTATTTATTTGAGAAAATTGTCATCAAAGCACTTCAATCCAGTCTCCTTTTGTATTTCTCCTCCCCGATGCCTGCTCAGCCAGGCGACACGCGTGCCACTTCAGATTGCTCCTAACTGAAGAATCAGAACACTTGCTGCATCTTGTTTTCTTTTATCCATTTCTTGGTGCTTTCAGAATCCTGGCACTGATGGCGCGAAAGGTGAGCTTTTTTCTTTCTCAGCTTTGGGATAAAATATGCTTTGCCTAAAGCACGCTCTGAGCGTTTTTCTTTGTACCTTCGAGATGGAAAAAAAAGAGCTGGAAACCGACTGACAGACCTACGTGTGCATGTTCTTGGCTGGCAAAGGAATGAGCTGGTGCCTTTCTGATGTTGCTGACAGAGCTGCCATCCTCCTAATGGAGGGGTGGGGGAAGGCCCTGGCTTTCTCTAGGAATGGGGCCACAGAGGGACTACAAGCTTGTGAAACAGCGAGCCAGCCTCCATGGTAACGACAGTCGGGTTTGTCTTTGACTGGCTCTTGTTCTCAACCCTCATTACCACAAAATCCGATTGCTTCTTCCTTGGAAAATTCTCCTGGATCCACCCTTTCTTCTCCATTTCTACTTTTATTCTGGTCCAGAGTCTTGTTCACCTCATGACCGAATAACTGTAATGGCCTCTGTTCTGGTCTCCATTTCACCAGTTTCTCTCTTTTCCAGTTTGTCTTGAACACTTACTTTCAAGCGAAGGCTCAAAAAACATGACTTCACACTCCTGCTCCCAGGCCTACAATGGCTTTCTGTTGCCTGCTCAACTGAACCTACAATCCTCTGCCTCACTTTCAAAGTCCCTCCTGGTGAAGAGGTCTCACTTCTGCTGAAGATCAAGGTCCAGAACCTTGGGTGCCATTCTTGGTTTTGCCAAATTCTGGCTCTGGGTCTTTGGGAAGGTTGCCTCAGCCCTCTGGAATCTCAACTTCGACATTTATAAAATGAAGGATGTAGACAGAGCTGGCGGCCCAGGGGACATGGCAGAGTCCGGAAAATCTCTCCTGCGCCTCTGTGTCAAATGGGGACTGTACAAGAACATCTTTTGGAAACTTTGCAAGAAACGGAGTAGGTATTCGTACCACTCCTGATGGAACTGTCTACAATGGAAGCTGGAAAGATGACAAGGGTGGAAGGTGAAGGGCAATATACTGATATCCAAGGACTCGAATGGTGTGGTCACTTTCATTTCACAGCTGCTCCAGGCCTGCGACTAAAGTTCCACATGTAGATAATTCTGCATTGAAGTTTTAATGTGGTAATTGCAGCTTTTAGCTGTAAGGAAAACAACTAAATCTGTCATCTGAAATAACTGCCTACACTACCTATATATTATAATTTTGCCAATAAAACCATCACTCGCTTTAAAAATAAATAAATAAAATGAAAGGATGTAGTAGCTATGATGGGGTCTATCTGCCTAGCCCACTGGAATCCTTTTCTCTAAGAACTGTAGTACTTCTCTCTCCTCATTTCCCTCAGTGCTTTCCTCCTTCCCTCTCCCCCTTCTTCCCTCCCTTCCTCCTTTTATCCACGTTTTGATTTGAGACAGAAACATTCAGGGCATGAGGCATTTAAGTGACTTACTTACTTGAGTCATATAAACACTATGTTCTATACACATTATGGCCGTAAAGTCTGTTTTAAAAGGAATCATGCCCTCCAAGCAAGGTTCAGATGTCAGGGAGCTCCACCCAGAGTTGCTTTCTGGGGGAGGGGGCGGGGAGGGAGAGGGGGAGATGGAGTAGAAGCGCCAGGACTTTGCCAAGGGGCAGGACAAAGTGAAGAGTGTTGGTGATAAAATGAACAGATGCAGCAGTTTTCTTCAGGGGAGAGAGGGTCCTCCCTGAACCATCACTAAAAAAGAGGGTACATGGTTTACGTCCGTAGCCAGAGGGAACTTGCTTAGCTATTAGGAGGCATTTAAAAAAGCTAATCCTGAGATAATAATGTAATTATTCAGAAGCTCTTTTTTGTTTTTAAGTGTAAGTTTTTAGTGTAACATTCTAAGAGCTAGGGACAGGCATAAGTTTAACCTGGGCAGCATCAGAAAACAAGAATGTAATTACATATCCAAATCATGATCTGTAGACTATGGAATGATTTTTAAGAAGATAAAGGTCTCTTTTCTTTAAGGTTACATCTGTCTCATAATCCTTACGGTGCCTCCCCTCCACCCCGGCCTTCACCTCTTTAAGGAATTTTAAGGCCATCCACTGCCTCAAATTTCCAGGGCTCTTGGTTTTAAATATTGGACTTAGGAAAGGAAAGCCAGGAATTATCACACACATACACACCCGCTGAAATGGCCCTCACTCCTGGGTTGTGCCACTCGCTGTAGTGATGAGGTTACAATGTCAGCTGCTGACAGACCTAAAGCCGAGGAAACTGCGGACGGCTGATGGGCTCTGTTAACCTCTGCTTCTCCTCCTCTCGGGGCAGGGTCTACAGGGCAAGCTGTCAATAAAAAGACACCCGGTCCTTTAGCTTTTCCCTGCTGCCACTTAATCATGACAAGCCTGAAAAAAGAGGCTGGCAAAAAATGCAGGACTTTCACTGCACAGGTGAGATTCCTAGAATCGCATATGACAAAGCTGTCAGAGTCTCTGGAAGTGGTAGGCTGGGAAGGACAGTGACCGTGTCATGAAGCTGGTGTGATTATTAAAGGGTTGAATGATTTCAGTCAGAGTTCATTCTCAGGGCTCAAATTTTCCTGCTGTTTGGTGGGGAGGGAAGTGACCTCAGGGATTCTCGTGTTCAGTTCTGTGACTTTATAGGAGCGTAAACTGAGGCCCTTAGATGTTAGATGATTTTCCTAGGTTGGATAAGAAGGTGCTCTTGGGATTAGAACGAGATCCCGGGTCTTCTCACGCCTAGTCCTGGGATCTTTCCCAGATGCTGTTTGGCCTCCTTACCCTGTGATACACCTATCATACGGTGGAACGTGAGGGTTTCAGAGATGGCCTGCAGGCCTGCCCCACAGGCAGGCATCTGTCCTTTCTCTCTGCTTCCTGAACTCACCAGAAAAATTGTCGACTTCCGTCAAGGTGCCAGAGACATGGTGAGGGACCAAGGATGGGTTTGCACAAACTTGTGGAAGCCAAGGGACTCTAAAGAGCTGGGATCTTCAGAACTAGAATACAGTAATTAGAATCATGTGTGTGGTTCTGATTCTCTAGGATGGTTAGAACACCTCTATGTGCAGGGCTCAGCGGAGGCACTCAGTCACGCCTCACTGATGGGAGCAGAAAATTCAGCAGTGGACAACAGGCCTTTTGGTGCCCACAGGGCAGGGAGATAACGCCATGTCAGTATTCCTGCATTCTGGAAGTATGAACACGGTGTCCAGCACTAACTAGGGCCTCTGTGTCCCAAGACATTAATTGAACATTTTCAACATTATGGGGCTATGTTTTGGATTATAAAGTATAGATAAATATAAATATGAGATTATTATTTTTTAAAAACTTTTATTTTATGACATTCCCAGAAATTAGAACCCTGACATACCTACACTCTGTACAATAGGGTTCAGCAGATCCTACCAGGGTCAAACTTCAGGAAGTCCAAGAGATGTGAAATCTGGATGTCTTAAAAATGTTTACATTAAGGAGATTGGAACAGGTTTATAATTGCACGTCCTCAAGAGGGGAAAAAATTCCTCCTTTCTGCTGTTTCTCCGTTTCCTTAAATTGTTGTCATTATCCTTTCTTAAAACTTTTATTTAAACTGTGGTTATAAACTCTTTTTCTTCCCTGCCCATGATGTCTTGCAATGGTTAACAGCAGTGTCTTGAGGTCTTGCTTCCTGAGTCCAAAAATCCTGGATGTGCCCCTTGGGCAAATTACTTAATTGCTTTGATGCCCAGTTGCTTTATCTGAAAGTGTGGGTAATAGTGGGGCTTGCCCCAAGGGGTTGCTATGAGGAGTAAAAAAGATGCTACAGTGAGACACTTAGAGCTGTGCCTGTCATTCTACTTACACAGTACACATAAGCCCAGTTATTTGTCTTTACTGTTATTATGTCTGGAGGCTCTGTTCTGCTCCCACTTTGCTATCTGTCCTTGGGAAATCACTTAACCTCTGGTCCTCAGCAGCCAGGAGGGCCTGGACTCCCTGATCATGCTGAGTTCTGGCCCTGATCAGCTAGTGAATGGTACATCCTTACCTTCCTTCTACTTTCATGATAGCTACTCTGTCAGTGCAGAGAAGTCCAATTCAATTCATTTCAATCCAATCCAATTCAATTTAACTCATCAGTTCAACTCAGTGCAAGCCATTCATTTCATTTATTCAGAAATATCGCTTGCGGTAGGTCTGAGACATGCATGATACTTGCCAGACCTGAGACAGGGGCATGGGCATCCTTGTTTTTGAGGGTCTTACAAGTCTAAATGCTTTCTGTAGATGTCACATCTTTCTAAGTAGAAAGAAAATGAAAAAGACTCTATCCCTTTAGGGGTTTAAAGGAGTTTTCCTTTAAACAATCTTGAGAAAAACAGCATGGAGCCAGTCTCTAGGAAATGCAATTCTGAAATCTAAGTAGTTGTAATTATTCCCTACTCAAGGGGGGCTGTTCCTAAAGGCTGGCAAATCTTCCCCAAAGGCTGCAGGAGACAAGCTATTCAACTTCGGTGAAAACAAGATGGTGGCTGTCGGCTGTCTGTCAGTGTTCAGACAACAGCAGAATCAACAAAGTCCCAATTATGATTCGAGGGAGGATTTTGTATTTAGTTCAAAGGAATTGATTTCCCCTGGCGTGTCACTTACACCATCGTGATTATTGGAAGGGAGACAACTTAAGAGTGATGCAAAAACAAAAGTAGATGGTAGTATATATATGTCAGTGCTACTCTCTCACTTTGTCCCAGTTTACCTTTCCCCCTCCCCGTGTCCTCAAGTCCATTATCTACGTCTGCGTCTTTATTCCTGTCCTGCCCCTAGACTCAAATGTAAAATAGATAGCTAGTGGGAAGCAGCCGCATAGCACAGGGAGATCAGCTCGGTGCTTTGTGACCACTGAGAGGGGTGGGATAGGGAGGGTGGGAGGGAGACACAAGAGGGAGGAGATATGGGGATATATGTATATGTATAGGGGATTCATTTTGTTATACAGCAGAAGCTAACACACCATTCCAAAGCAATTATACTCCAATGAAGATGTTAAGAAAAAAAAAAAAAAAGTAGATGGGCTGCCATCAGTAGCTGATCTTGACTGCTCACCTTGAAAGCAGTTAGAAGACAGTAGATGGAGAGGCAGAATATTTGGAACATTTTCTTGATATTTATTGTTTTATGCTCAATTATTCATTCATTTTTTTCCTTTCTTTTGAAAAACAGTTGGGTTGGGGATCAACAAACAAAATGGCTAATTTCAGGTTAATTCTAGGAAAAGTTATCTAGATCTAGTTGGCGTCTATTTGCTTAGTGTGTGAAAGAGTAAATTAGCCCAATGTTTAAGTAAGTTTCTCTGAAAGAATTATTTATTTCAGAAACATATGGTTTTAGATCCAAAGATCTCCTAGGCGTAATATGACCTCAGCTAGTCCCTACTCCAGACAATTGAAATAAATAATTGAGTGAAAAACTGATTCTATTTGAAAATACTTCTAGTGACTTAAGTAATTTGTATTTCTTAACTGCAAAATCAGTCTGGGTCTAGTCTGTTCTGCATTCAGTCAAAGAGATTTGTAAAGCCATTTAACACACTCCGCTAAATTTCTCTGAATCATGCCTTGGTTCTTTCTACCCAAACCTCCACTAATTATTAAAACAGAACATTTTTTTTTTCCCTGCTAGATAATCTTTCTTGAATTTGGAGATCTGGAATGGAAACGCTCCAATTTCCCCCACTCTCACCCAAGTGCTGTGCTTGGCACATTTTGAGAAATGAAATTGATAATTCAGAAACAATACTATTTCCTTCTGGAGAAAAAGCTATTTCTTTGATTTGCTGCTGTTGGACTAGCTCTCCAGGTGTTCTTTCTATCTACTAAGCATCTTCCCTCACTGTTACATATTTAAATCTTTTTTTCTTTATATCCACCACATGTCTCACCTATTCAAGGAAGTACCCTTGTTTGTTTATTGCGAGCGTGGGTACCTCTCCCTTCAAGGAACTTCCACAGTAGTCAAATTTTGTCCTGAATTCCCTGTCCTTATTGTGTTATCACATGATCACTTGAAAAGCCTTGTTCTCTTTTTCTATGTCTCTGTGTGTGTCTACTCTCTTCAGCTACATTAAAAGGGTCATATGTCAGGGCTGCAAAATGGGCTCTTATATCCCAGCAAATGGCTGTACACACAGTAAGTATTCAATAAAGGTGTGATGCGTGTAGTAGCAGGTCGTGTATGATGTACCACTTGGTTTAGGGTCTCGGTGATTTTTCGGGGAAGATGCTGAACTCAAGATTTTGATACTGCTTTTGGCTTGTTTTCCATTTGGTACAACTGCACGCTCCCTGTTGCTGAAATTACTTCAGTCAAATGGTCAGGACTGTCAACACGCAGGGAGAAGGTCATTTTGTCTCTAGCCTGCTCAGGAGGAAAGAAATCTGTTTTTCTCTTTTGATCTAATAAACTAGAACAACCCTGGAAACCATCCTTTCAGATATAATTCCATTTCCACTTGTTTTGCTCGCCATATCACAGTGTTTAAGAAACTGGTATGCCTGCCAAGAAAGCAGTTAGTGGCCTTATTTGGTAGGTGATAGAGCCATTACTATTCACCAGACCAACATTTAGGACATGTGTACTGAATTATTTAAAACTAATAATGTATATGAAAAACATTAAAGTAAAAATGGGGTGAAAAATTTATTCCTGGCTTGCCCAACTGTCCTCCTTTGTCCAAGGGCACACCAAGAACTTCAGAGAGGATAATCCTGGGTACCTGACTGCTTTTCTGCTTTCAGTCACAACCAGCTCCCCCTTTGCTTTGCTTGATCAAGAACATAGTGGTGTGATTGATTTTCAGCACGACTGTGTGAGGAGCTCAGCTGACCAGCTCTGTAGTGAACCTGGTAAAAATTATAAAAACAAAGCAAACCAACCAAAGAAGAAAGCCTCTGGAAATGGTCCTAAGGGCAAAGAGCAAAGGAGGAAACATCTATTCAAGAAAATCTATGAAAATCTAGTTAAAAAAAGGCAAGAGTGTGTTACTTAAATCAAAACTACGGCCTCCCTCTCCCCTCCCACCTCAGAGAAGTGGAGACTCTACTCCAGAATGCAAGAAGTCAAGAACACAGGGTTTCGTCTCTTCCCAGCTTCCAGGTGGAGGGCTTTCTTCCAGGAGAAGCAGGACTTCAGCATTTCTCATTCTGCCTCCAGCTGCGTGTTGCTGAGGCTGCATTCTGGGCAAGTGTGGTTGGGAAGTGGGGGCTCCTTTCTTTTTACCAAGGCACACTTGTGCACCAGAGGCTCTATCTTGGGTGTGGCCTGCTGAGAATATTGGAGATCCAGAACTCTTCCCAGGGCTCATGAGGTGGTGGTTCCAAGCCAAAAGAATCCAGCCAAGAACATCTCAGGTTGCTACTCTACCTTCCTTCAAGTGTTTAACTCCTGGAATGAGGGTCTCAGAGAAAAGTTTGCCTTTGAATCCACTCCTGGCTCCAGAGCCCTGGCTGAGATTTTGCCCGAAGTGAGAAGCAGACTGTGAAATGCGTATCTGCTATTCTCTTCCCAAGGGAACTGATTTCACTTGCAACAGAGGATGGAGAAGTTTAAGCCTGAGAGCACTTTCAAGAACAGCAAAGGTATGGTAAAGGCAATTGGGATATTCATGGATCTAATAGATATATAACGTAGGACAATTAGTTTGCAGGAGAGAACCGGGGGAATAAGACAGCTGGAAGGAGTCCCCCTGGGGTCAGAATGGATATCAGACATTGACCCCGTAAATGATTTATTTAAAGGAGCCACAATTTGACTGGATTAGTTTATAGAGGAATTTGTGCCCTGGGAATTGTTGAAAGTAGTAGCATAATCTGCCTGCAAGTAGTAAAGTTTAACATCTGGGTGTGGTCAGGGAAAGAATGGAAGGGAGCCCTGCCAATACCTTGTCTTCCCAGGGTGACTGTGGGCATATTCAAAGCTGTGCCTTCTTGATAATCAACATCAAAGGCTTTCACTAAAATAATCTAGCTGGTAGTCACTAAACAACAAACAAACAAACAGCACTAATAAGTCATGGAGGTGGAACCAGTACCCAGAATGCTACAATAGATTATCTGAAATGTTGTTTCCAGCAAAAAAACAAAAAGAAGAAAAAGAAAGAAAAAAAAAACCGAAAATCAAAGGGATACAAAGAAACAGGAAAATAAAACAGGCAACAGAAACTGCCTGTGAGAATAACCAGATGTCAGATTTAACAGAAATATATTTGAACATAGTCATTATGAATATGTTCACAGAAGTAAAGAAAAGCATGATTAAAGAAATAGAGGAAAATATGCTGACAATATTGCATTGAATAGAGAATATAAATAAAGAGATAGCAATTATTTTAAAAAACAAAATGAAATTTAAAAAAATCACAAGGGTCTCAAATCACAGTAGATTTGAACTTGCAGAAGAAAGAAATAGAAAAATTGAAAATAAACCAATAGTGATTATGCAAGCCAAAAACAGAAAAAAAGAATGAAGAAAAATGAAGAGAACCTCAGAGAAATATGGGACAAAATTGAGCACACCAATATGTGCATAATGGAAGTATCGGGGAGAGGAGAAAGAAAAAGGAGGAAAAAAATATTTGGAAAAATAATAGCTGAAAACCTCCTAGATTTATTGAAAACATCTAGTAAGCTCAATATTATTCCAGTAGAATATACACAAAGAGACCCATAAACAAACACAATACAGTAAAAATGCTGAAAATCAAAGACAAGGAGAAAATCGTGAAAGCAGCAAGAGAAGAATGACTCATTACTTACAAGGGACCATCAACAAGGTTAACAGCTCACTTCTCATCAGAAACAATGGAGGCCAGAGGTGGAGCTGGGATAACATATTTATAGTGTTCAAAGAAAAAAACCCCCTGTTAACCAAGAACACTATAACCAGCAACCCCATGTTTCAAAAATGAAGGCAAAATAAAGGTTTTCTAAGGTAAACAAAAGCTTAGAGAATTTGTTGCTATTAGACCTGCCTTATAAGGAATGTTAAAGGAAGTTTTTCAGGCTGAAACAAGTGACCCCTGATAGTAATTCGAATCCACACAAACAAAAAGCATTGATAGAGGTAATTATGTAATTATAAAAGACTCTATAACTGCAAATTTTTTTCTTTTCTTCTCTTAATTGTTAGGGAGTAGAGCTATATAGGGGTAACATATTCCACACCATACAGCTTGCGCTCTCTCTCTCTCTCTCTCTCTTTCTCATTAACCTAGCTGATTCTGATAAGATGTATATGATAAACCTTAGAGCAACCACTAGAAAAACAAAATCTCAAAAATATAGTAAAAAGTCATTAAAAAATTTAAAAGCTACATTAGAAAAGATTCACTTGATGTGAAAGAAAGTAGTAAATGAGGAATAGACGAAGAAAAAAGACATGAGACATATAGAAAACAAAAAGTCAGATGTAAATAAAACCAAAGTCAGATGAAAACAAAAATGGCGAATGTAAATCCACCTATATCAGTAATAACATTAAATGTGAATGGATCAAACAATCCAGTCGTAAGACAGAGATTAACAAACTAGGCTAAAAATATGGTCTAGCCATATATTTTCTAAAGGACACACATTAAACTCAAAGGCACAAATAGACTCAAAGTAAAAGGATTGAAACAGTATATACATCATGCAAATAGCAGCCATAGGAAATCTGGAGTAGCTATACAAATACCAGCTATACTAATACCAGTCACAGGAAATCTGGAGTAGCTATACTAATATAAGAAAAAAGAGACTTTAAAACAAAACAGTGTTGCTAGATATAAAGAGGAATATTTTATGAGGATAACAGTTTCTATCCATCGGGAAGATGTAACAGTTAAAAACATATATATACCTAATAACAGAGCACCAATATATGTGAAGCAAAAACTGACAGAAATTAAGAAATAGGTTATTTGAAAATAAAAGTGGAAGACTTCACTACCCTGCTTTCAATAATAGAACAACTAGACAGAAGATCAACAAATATATAGGAGACTTGAACAATGCTATAAACCAACTAGATCTAACAGACATGTATAGAACCCTCAACCCAACAACAAGAGATTATACAGTCTTCTCAAGTGCACATGGAACATTCTCCATACAACCAAGACAGTTTGGTACTGATACAAGGATAGATATATAGATCAATGGAACAGAATTTAGAGTCCAGAAATAAATTCACATCTCTATGGACAAATAATTTTCAACAAAGATGCCAAGACTATTCAGTAGGGGAAAAATAGTCTTTTCAACAAATGGTGTTGGGACAACTGGATAGCCACATGCAAAAAATGATGTTGGACAATTACTTGACATCATATACAAAAATTAAATCAAAATGGATCAAAGACCAACATGTAAGATCTAAAACTTTAAGTCTCAGAAGAAAACGGAGAAATAAATTTTCGTGACCTTGGATTTGGCAAGGAATTCTTGGATATGAAACCAAAACCAAATATCACAACAACAAAAAATACACTGGATTTTGTCAATATTAAAAACTTTGTGCTTCAAAGGACACCACCAAGAAGGTGAAAAGACAACCCACAGAATGGGACAAAATACTTGCAGATCATACATCTGATAAGGGACTTGTATCTAGAATGTACCACAAATTCTCACAACTCAGTAATAAAAAGATATTGTTAAAATGACCATACTACCCAAGGCAATCTACAGATTTAATGTAATCCCTATCAAAATACCAATGTTGTTTTTTACAGAAGTAGAACAAATAAGTTAAAAATTTGTATGGAAACACAAAAGACTCCAAATAGCTAAAACAATCTTGAGAAAGAAGAACAGAGCTGAAGGAATCATGTGTCCTGACTTCAGACTATACTACAAAGCTACAGTAATCAAAACAATATGATACTGGCACAAAAACAGACACATAGATCAATGGAACAGGATAGAGTGCAGAACTAAACCAACAAATTTGTGGCCAATTACTCTTCAACAAAGGAGTCAAGAATATACAATGGAGAAAAGACAATCTCTTCAGTAAGTGGTGCTGGGAAAACTGGACAGCTACATGTAAAACAAAGAGTTAGAACATTCTCTAACACCATATACAAAAATAAACTCAAAACGGATTAAAGACCTAAATATAGGAGCAGAAACCATAAGACTCCGAGAGGAAAACATAGGCAGATAGGTTTATTCTTTAAAGAGAGTAGAATAGAGAGTTTCTGAACTGGAGATCACAGAGACCACTTATGGCTGCCGGATGCTGAGACCCCCAGCCCTTCTCCCCAGCCATCAGAATGCTGGCAGTAGGGCTTCACTCTCCAGGTAGGAGCTTGGAAGAATCTTCTCCAGGGACTTTGCCCAGCCCAAGAGGCAAGACCTAGATATTGACACAGTGATTCCCCGACTCAGTGGCCCAGCCCCTCCTTTTATTTATACTTCTGTGGCTCTTGTTTTGTTTCTTCTTACCCTATAGCTCTGCTTCCAGAGCTACTTTGTAATTTTCCTATCTGGTTATCACAACTGTTTGTTCTCTTTCGTCTTGTGCCTAATATTTGTTTGGGGGAGTCAGATGCCATTCTAAGACGGTATGTTCTTATTGAAGGAGCTCAGCCGATTTTCACAATCAGGGGCCTGATAAACAATTTTGCTACTGTGTGCAGGATTCCAGATGACCGCTTTGCTGTTCACCATAAATCTCATATTTGCTTTCATTGCCTTTCCAGTTCGTTTTCTAAATTAAAAGAGTGTTTCTTGTATTTTCTGCTGCACCCCACCCCCAATATATGTACTTATGGAAAGTCTACACTGCTTGCCCATAAAAGAAACACCAATTAAATGAAGAAAGAAACACCATAAAGAAACACCAATTAAATTCCTGCCTGCCCTGAGCGGAAATTAGCCTTGGTGGGCGTATGGCAGTGCGAGGGTTTGGGGCTGACTGTTGACACTTGCTCAGGCTGTGATCTGATGATGGAGAGTGATCATTTATTTTTTTCGCATTCAATTTGTTTTTCTATTCTAAACAGAGCCATGTAAAAATAGTTTGAAATTTAGAAGGAAGAGGAATTGCTTATAAATTCTAGAGCATTCAAGAATTTCTTATTAGTGGCCTGCTTATGCCAAGGTAGACGTTTTTAAGGTATTATCATTTTCAGAAGAGACATCTGGGCTTTGTTAAGACTAACTCTGTGTGATTACCAGATTAGCTGACGTTCAGCTGCTCTGAAGGGAAGCTGTCATACACTGTGCATTGACACGTAAACTCCTTTTACCCACGGTCTCCCCAATATCACTTAATAGTATTCACGGGCACAAGCAGCTTCGGGAAATTATGAGGGTAGCAAAGAAAACAGTGCAGCCTAAGCTTCCACTTTTGGTGCTGTTTTCCACCTTCTGTACCCTTCTCCTCTATCCCAACTCAAAGGACCCAGACCCTTGTATTTGCCCAATTTGAAAATTTCTAGTCAAACTTAAATATTTGGACGCCTGCCAGTTAAGCCTTACCATAAATTTGCTGGTGTTCATTTGTCGTTCTGTTTTATTTGAGGGCTGTGTTTTCCTTGTAAAATAAAGATAGGAGTTTCTGACCTTTAAAAAAAAATAAAGTGTCTGGAAGTGGCCCTGCACAGCTCCTGAAATCAACCCTAGGTGGTCAAAAGAGCAAATCTCTTGTAGATGGGACAGGCAGACAGCTGTCTTCGCATCCATTTTTTCTCCGGCATCAGGCAGGCAGACGTCTCCTCATTGGCCTTCATTAGGCATCTGTTTCTTCCAACTCTCACAATCTATGATTTCAGATTGTACAAGGCAACTTGCAGTTAATTGTCAAATGAGTGGTTCTAACAGTGACCGTTCCGGGTTCTGAGGGGGATTTTTATTGTTGTGGGTAAAAGTGAGGAAAAGCATTACTGTCGTTTCTTGTTTGATACTCTTCTCTTTTAGCAGCTCCATGAGAACAGGCCCCGTGCCTCCCCTATTGATTCTTTTCTCCCAAGTGTCCAGTATAGTGCCTTGCACAAATATAATCAATAAATATTTGATGTTGAAAGAAAACTTCATGAAAAATGAGCATCTTACCTGGTCTCAAAAGCTGACTCTATTAGAGTAGGATTCATTTCAGGTTGGAGAAAATAATAGTATTTAGGTAGGGGAATATAAGGTATGTTTGGGAGCTGGGGATTAGGAAATAGTCCATAGAGCAAAGCGTAGAAAGGCTAGAAGCTGAGAGAGATGACAGGAGACTTAAATTTGAGGACAAAATATGGAGGAACTTAATGTCAAACTTATGACTTTGGACTTTTGTCCTGAATCTGGGCATTGGAGCCCACAGAGGAATTAAACCAGAGCCAGGACTCAGAGCAGAGGGTTGGGAGGGGAGAAGGCTGAAGGCATAGAGGCTGATTCAGAAGCTGTTACCCTGAGCTGATGAGTGAAGCACAAGTACAGGCACCCTGTCTTCTAGGGACGTGATCCTGTCTTCTGAACCAAAACTTGGTAGACTTTCTTAGAAGGGACAAGATACTCCTGAAATCTAGTGCTCAAGGCTCTGGCTCTTCTTTTATTTTTTCAATGCCCTTCTATTCCAGGAGGTTCTGCGTGAAATGTTCCATGACCTCCAATCAGCCTCTGTTTATCTAGTTACAAAGTTATTTTTGGAGCTGGGATCCCTCACAAAGTCTTTGTTTAAAACCTCAAACTGAAAGTCACCATAGAGAGGTGTCTGTGGGGAGGTTTTCCGTGTTGCATTTATAAATAACAGAACTTAACAGAACTGTCTATTAAGCCTAAGAACCACACCCCCCTTCAAAATCCCACAACTGAAATACAGAAATTTAGGAATTACATACGTGTTGGACTCTGGAGGCCTAGAAAAAGCCTGTTGGTTTTGGGAAGTGTGATGCCTGAAGATGTTTGTAAAATCAAAGCATTTTAAAATTGAAAGAAACCTCAGCACTGTTTTACTTCCACCTTTCACCAATCTACTGATGAATTTTCTCTCCCATATCCTCAATTGATCTCTCTGATTCATTGGAACAGCTGAACTTTTAGGGTTCCTATTTCTTAGAGGTTTTCATCAGTCTTAGCATCAAGGAGATACAAAAGTTGGCTCATGCTGTATGTTTTCCAGATTTGTGATAACAGGATTCTGTGATGGCTGTGTGTTGGCTCTAGCTGGAAAGAGAGCCAACTCTGGGAGAGAGTATGAGAGAGAGTAGACGCTAGCCACTCCTGAGACTAAAACTATAATTGACTTCAGGTCTATGGCAAGGGTTTGGTTGCTTTACTCAAAAAGAGTTTTTGAACATCCCTTGAAGACTTTCAGATCAGTTGCCATATTCCATATGAAAGAACAAGGTAATGACGTGTTCGGGTCAGAGACCCAAAACATGCCCAGAGATACTTCAGGGAGAGGTCAGATTAAGAAGAAACGTCCAATTCTCATCATGATCATCAGATCCTAAGCAATTAAAAATAATTACTCTCTTTCCTAGGTGACCTTATGGGATATATAAGCTAGAATCTAGTCTAAATAAAGCTAAATTGGAGAGTTTAAATCTAACAGCTTAAAAATAAATAGTCCAATCAACCACAGTGACTGGATAACCCAATTAGTGGTTTTGGAGAAGGAAAATCAGACGTTAAATGAATTTTCCATTTGCTGCCAAGATTTCCTTCTTCTGAAGCTTAGGCTTCTTTGGCAGAAGACTTGGGGGAGGAAGGACAGCACTGACCTTTAGGTAAGCAAGGGGATTTTATCATCACCAAGTAGTGCAGCTCTACACTATCAAACCCTTACTTTTCAATAGCTGAAATGACTCTGTAAATTATAGCTCTTAGCCAATTCTCAGAGTAGATTTCATCTTCTACTTTAAAGAATTTATTTCCGCTGCAATATAATTTTTACTTTTCCCCTTTCAAGTTACTGCATTCTATAGCTGTTCCTTTTTCTGATTCCTCTGCAGGAAATATAAACCTTCCTTACCCCAGTCCAATTAAATTCCAAATGTTGGACATAGACATATCATTTCTCACTAAAGTAGGTGCAGGGTTTTGTTTTGAGAGGAAAGCTTATGTATGCATTAGCATGAAAACTGTGCTGTTTGTTTCTTTCAAAGAAATATCTAAACAAGACAGTAAGAGTCTCCAGATATGGGCACCCAGAGCAGTCTGCACAGTGGGGTGTTTGGTTTTAATATCCAAGCAGACTACAATAATCAAAGCACATCTGGGAAACACAAGAAACCTAACATTCAGGCTTTGGAATTTGACCTTAATTGGCAAAAATTATATTTCTTTGAACATTTTTATCTGGTTTAAAGTGATTTTGTTTAGGTAATTTCACTCATCCTTTCAGTATGCTTTTTAGAAATAGAGAGACAGGTATTATTAAGTCAAGAGAACTGAGTGGCGTGCCTAAAATATAGAATATTCAGCTTTTAACTTAGTAGACTTTGTTTCTAGTCTATGTATCTCTCTTTCTGAATAAATTAATGGATTCCAGAATGATATACAGGCATTTAAAAAAAAATAAACACATAAAAAAGCGAAGAAAACAAGGAAACTATCAAATCCTATAGTAGTTCACCACAGGGAGAGCAATAATCATCTTTTATACGAATCTTTTCTTCGATACTGAGGAGCGCAGCAAGTAAATAGATGCAATTCCCCCTTATTTATTGTACCATTTGTTCTACATGTAATCGAGGCCCCAGAAACTACATTGCATTGAGCCAGGCACAATAAGGAGTACAAAGGAAATTTTCACTTCAGTTGCGGAAATAAGATACATATGAAAAATTAAGGGCAAAGCAAGATTATAAAATGAACGGCACCGGGATTCAGATTAAATGAAAATGTAATGGTCAGGGAAGCAACCTTTGAGTAAGCTTATGATAAGTAGGTTGGATTTCAAGAGACAAAGAAGTAATTGAAGATTACATAAGCATGTAATATGTATGACATATGTATGACATAAACACCCCGGGACACAGACTGAGCTTGAGAGCAAGTCTTTATCAGCCTGGCGGAGTAGATGGTTCCTGTTGGTGAAAGGTGAGAGGTAAAGTCAGAAAGATGAGCCACGGAATGATTGTGAACTGGGGAATCATAACATGGTGGCAGTGGTGTTTAATGGAGAAGCCTAGAATGACAATGTTCAGGCTGGTTTGGAGAAGAGAGAGATTGGTAGCAAGGAGGTAGATTAGCACATAATTATTTAATCCAGGCCTTAGATGTTCAGATCCCAAACAAAGAAGATGGCAAAGAAAAAAAAGAATTACTTCTTGTAGCAGTATGAAGGGAGTTTGTAAAACATTAGATGTGGGCAATTGGAAACATGAAACCTACATGATGAGGTGAATTGAATTATCAATATTCAACAAATGAAGAAGTCAACAGTGGCTTTAGTAGTTTTATAATCCATCCCTTTCTACACCTCTGAAAGAGGAACACCTAGTTCTGTTGTGGCTTTAGTCCATAGTTCAGAACCATCTCCTTCATGAGGACACATGGTGGTCTTAAATAGTTGCTTGTCAGGCGTAAAGCAATGAAAATCAGCCAGAGGTCCACCTTTAGCTGTTATTGAGCACTGAACTGGGAGTCAGGGGATCTGGGCTGCAGTGCAGACTTTACAGGGGTTCTGTACTGGTAGCTGGGGTTGGATAGACCAACTTCGAACCAGCCTTTCTCAAACTGTTCTCAGAATATTAATCCTGGAAGACGCTCTTAAAGAAAAAATTCCACAATTGAAATTGTTTGCAAGCATCAAAAAATCTATTTTCCTCTTGGAGATCACAGAACCTTATTGGCATAGCGAAAGGCTTTCCTTTCGGCGTAATACTGATAACATCCCTCTGAACGAAGGACCTACTAAGGAAAGACTAAACTAGTTCCTAGCTAAACAGTAGTCTATGGTTATGGGATATGGCTAGTGATCTAAACCAAAACAGCAAAACAAGGAATATATAGCAAAGGAAGAAAATAAAAGGGAAAAATATAATTAGATAATTAGAAGTAAGTGCTGGTCAGTTGAGATGGCAGTGAGATACAGGAACTTGCTGTGAGGAGAGGGGTCAACACAGGCAGCCTATAATATAATCTCAGTACAGATCTCCCTACGCCAAGAATGGCCATCAGTGGAGTCTTTTCTTCTCGTATTGTGGCCATCTGACCCCGCTGGAGAAAAAGATATCTGTATCCACACAGTCACTTAGACTTAAAATTTCAAGTTTTGAATGGGTGTTCACATTCTTAGAAATTCTAACTCCAGGAAGAATTAAGCGAGATCAAAGGGGCCTTTCTAGATTCATTGACTGCCCCCAGGTAAAGCTGAGTTTCTAAGTTAAGTCTGAAATCAAAAACCCTTTGCCCATGGTCAGGATGAAACCTGCTCCTTGAGTTCTTGGAAAATACTGAAAGCCTAAAGGAACACATTTTCTTACTCGGAAAGTAAGGGCACAGAGAGGGAGAGCTCTGGCCACTGGGAGGAGGAGGAGATTATTCTTAAATCAGTGGGTTGCTGTAAACTATCTCAAAGTTATGAAGAGCTTTACATCCATTTTTCAAAGCATTCTCATTCCTATTGATTCATTTGATCATCCTGAATGCCCTCTGTGGTGTTTTTTTCTCTAGTATTTTACAGATGACGAAAGGAACAGCAATCCCCCCCTCCCCTGCCACTTGCAAGGCATTGTGCTGGATGTTTTAATCCTCCATTTAATCCTCACAGCAACTCTGAAAAAGACACATTGCAATTTCCATGATACAGCCAAGAGCCCACGTGATAGAACAAAAAGCAGTGTCATAGTCTGGGTTAGAACCCAGGTCTCTTGCGATCGGGAGTCCACACTCTTCCATCTCTGACTTGTCATAATCAATTAAAGGCCCACCTGTGACTATAACCTGAGAATTCCTTCCATTCCTGACCCTGCTCACCTAGTTGAGTACTTTATTCACGGTGCTATGTTGTCTCAGGCTGCCTAAACCCTACTGAAGCCAGAAATATTTAGCCACTCTCAGCTATCGTCTAAATCAGAAGTGGGCATTCCACAGACTGCGGCTCACATCTGGCTACTCCCTGTTGTTCTATGCAGAATGAAACAAATTCTCTCTTCTAGTAAAGAGATACCAGAAAGCAGACAGCCTAGCACAGAAGGGAGTTTTGGATAGAGGAATATCACCGTAAAATTAAGTCTCGTTAGAGGCTGTCTGCTTTAGCGACTGGTTGGCGCTGCTTGGCCCATGGGGAAACATTGAAAAAAGAGAAGGGCCAGGAGAGGTAGAAATTGTGTGTGTGTTGGGGGGCTGTATCATTTAGCGTTCACCACCATCCGACTAAGCAGGTCGTATTAAACCCTCTAGAAGTTAGGAACCTGAGGCTCAAAAGAGGTTAAGTAATTGTTCAAAGTCGCTTAGGAATGGGTGACTTCTTACAGGAGCTCAGGTACACCGGCTTCCTCCTGTGTTTATGATCAAGTAAGAAAGCAGACTGTGCATAGGTGCGTTCTTCCTTATAATCGGGAGTAGCTGTCCATCTGAGGCGGTTCAGCCAGAACACGCAGTTGGTCCCTTATTTTCCCTGCCGCTGCAGCTGCCTTTGGGTAGGAATGGAGGGCTTGTGATGTCAAGGGAAAAAGGAACAAGCAGAACCTAGTCAGTCTTGCGGCCGTTTGTCCCTGAATGGAAATCTGAAGTGCAGCACCATCGTGTTTGAGTGTAGGTAAGGTAATTGGTAAACAAAAAGGTGACCACCTTCTGCAGTAACATAAGAATCATGCATAGCTTTGGGGAACCAAGATTAAAACAGGCTTCCAGAATAGCAGCTTCTGTTTCAAATCCTTGGGATAAAACCACTGAGCAGATCTACAGTCTCTCAGCCACCACTTGCCAGTTCTCGGGGGAAATATCAATAGTAATTGGACAATTAAACAGTTCCGCTTTCCTCTTGCTCTAATGCAGCGGACATGGGACTTTAAGGGAAGAATAGTTGACTGTGAGGCAAAAGGCCTGCTTTCTAGTTTAGGCTCTGTCTCAACTCATTGTGAGAGTTTGGGCAATTCTCTTTACTCTCCAGACCCCGGATTCCTCCATTGCAAAATAAAGAGGTAGAGTGAAATGCTGTCTAAGATCTTGTCCAATTCTTAGAGTCCATCTACTTCCTATTAAAGTAGTTCAGTAAAAACCTAAAGTTGGGAATCACACTTTCCCAGGGGTATGAAAGATTATCCTGTCTCTCTCCATCCCTCTCTGCCTCCTTTTCTCTTTTCTTTCTTCCTTTTTTCACACCCCTTCCCTCCCTTACAATTCCTTTTTCCCCAGGAAGCAGAGTCTCAGTTCAGGGATTACTTGCTGGTGCCTCCAAAGCAGTAGTGACTCTTGCCTTCTTGAATTCAGTGTCCTCAGGAAACACACCGCGCTTTCCACTTAAATCGAAGGCGTCTTTCTCCCTCCAACCCCTAACTCTTCTAGGTTTCTGATTTTTCTTAGTTTTATTTTTCTGGTTTCACCAAAGAGTCTATGGCACCCAAGAGCAGAAGTGTTGAAAACAACGAAAAACTCTTCCCTTTGCATTTGGATTTGGGTCTCCGTGCTGCCCTTCCCCGACAATTCTAAGACAAAGTCTCACTACGATCCTTAGAGAACCGCGGGGCGGGAGTGTTGGGCCGGGGGAGTTTGTTTTATGTAAGCCTTTGGTCAGGGCCGAAATATTTTAGCCCCACAGTTATCAGTCCAATGTGAAAATAATAATAGCATGCAACACACAAATACCGGCCACGCTGTCGTTCCCACTGTCTCTGATACTCACAGTTCAACCGCATTCCTGGGGAGGTCGGAGGGAATCTCTGTCACCTTGCTCTCCTGGCAGAGGAGAACCCTGTTAGAGCAGTGGCAGATCCGATGATGACATCCTGAGCCCAAGCTCAGGAATGTGAGCAAGGCCACCAGGAGCAAGGCCATGTTTATTTATGCATCCACCTGCTTTCTTCCTGCGTCTGCAGAGAAAAACCGGCACAGGTTTCAGAGGCTCCCCACCGAGCCCTTGTGAGAAGAGATCTGCCTTGGGAGCTGGTAGGGTCACGTGACCCACCCAGGGATGCTTTCCCCCCCACCCTTCGGTCACTTCCAGACAAATAGCAAAATGCCTGTGTGCTAGCATTGATTTTAGGGGAAGCAAGATAAGTTACTCCCTTATCTTTCTTGATTGAGTTTATTACACCCTGACCCAAGGAAGACAGCAAATAGAACCTTGGTGCATGTCTGGAATAGTTTATGTTAATTTGACTGTAGAAATGTCCTTCCTGGTCACTGTTTTTTCCTCAAACCAGTGACATGACTGGTCACCGACTTCGACTTTCTCCAAAAAAGACACAGTCTGGAATGTGAAACATCATTAAGAGTGTCACTGGGTGAAGGGCAGGGACCTGTTTCCAGTCTTGGCCTCAGCGTCTTCCTCTAGTCCACTTGATATAAAACCAGAACTTCTGGGTTGTGCTCATTGATCCTCTTCCTTGCTGGAATTACTAACCAGAAATGGTGTTGCTCGGAAGACAGGCAGTGGGTTAGTGAGCCCCAGGCAGATCGTGTTAGGTAGAAGGCACTTCTGAGAGGGGAGTCCACAGAGATAACTGACTCCTCTGAGGGACCTATGGAATGGGCTGTGTTTTCAGCGGGGTTTAGTAGATGCCAGCTGTCCACTCCCTATGGCATAGCCTTTCTGGCTTCTCTCATTTCCAGGCTCTGAAGATTGCCTTTGCCTTTTGGAAGCTGGCACAAATGAATTTATTTAATCTATGCTTTGAACTTAGTTTTACATGTTCTCTGCAGGTGACGATCGTGGCGCTTTTGTTGACACTCGCCATCAAGGAGATGGCGAGGATCTGAGGAACGTTTGGCCACACTGTCAGTAAAGGGCCTTCAACTTTCAACTCCAGAACCTATGCAAGTTTAAAAGGCAGAATATTCTCTAAGATCCTGCCTAAAGCTTATTACTTGCTAAAATTAGCTTCAACACTATCTTTAAGTAATTAGTTGCGTAAAATTGAGTTATGTGAAAATGCTAAGCAGTATATATTGATCCCACTCCTTTCTTCCTCTCTACTAGCTCATCAAGGAATAATGACATATGATGAATGGATTAAATAATCATTAAGGGAAAAACAGAAGCAAGTGACTTTTAGGGTGAAGTTGTTCCCTGGCTTCTTCTGGGAGCAACTGATTCATTCTAACTCCAGAACTGGAAGGTCAAGGCAGTATCTGTATAGACTCTATATGCCAGCAGTTTTGGCTAACATGAACAGTTAAATTATTTCATTCACCAGTCGATGCATGGAGTCATAGTCTTTCAGATGTGGAAGGGTCTTAATTCAATAAATTAACTAAGGCTTACGTTTACTTTAAAATATCCACATTGATGTAAAGGGGTTGACTTACCTCTGTTTGAATAACTCCACTGACCAAAAAACTCATTACCCGTTGAACTTCTCACCCATACACCTACCCCACAAATCCCCACTGAGATGTTGGAGAGCTCTAGTTATAACTAAATTAGTCCTCATATAACGAGCATAAATTTGAGCATAAATGAGTTATACATTTTTTAACTGAGATTTTGATTTTAAAAACTATGTCCTCTTCACAATTGACAGATGACATATATAAGGTAAATGTAAATTATTGAGCAAGAGAGTAGAACAGTTGTAGACTGAAGAAGTAGATGCCACCGACATTGCATCTATGTAGTTGTCTCTCCTTTATCCCTCTCATGTTCCTATGCCTAGAAGTGACCCTTAATCTGAATTTTATGTTTATTATTCCTTTGTTTTTAAAATTAATTTTATCACCAAAGTATGCATCTCCAAACAGTAGATTGCTTAATTTTGCTTGTTTTTGAGTTTTATACAAATTGTATTACTCTTAACTAGTTTTTGATTACTTGCTGTTTTACACTATGACATTCTAAAGGACCTTCCGTATTTCTATATGTAGCTGTAGTTTGTAAAATTTCACTACTGCGTAATATTCCATTATATAAATATACTACCATTTATGTTTTCATTCTCCTGTGATCTTTCTTTATTCTGAGGCCATAAAAATATTCTCCTGTGTTTTCTTCTAAAACTTTTATAGTTTTACTCTGCACATTTAAGTCTTTAATTTATTAGGTATTAATATTTATGTGTGGTACGTGTCGGGAACCCAATTTCGGTATTATTCAATGGCATATGGTTTTTATCCACATGGATAAACAATTTTCCCAGAACCGCTTTTTGAATAGACCCTCTTTTTTTTCTTTCATTTGTAAAATTATCACATCTCAAGTAACTACTATTTTGCATAGGTTTGCATTTAAGCTCTTTTATATATAGACCATCATCCTTTCTACATGCACCAATGCTATACTGTCTTAATTACTAGAACTTTAAAATCGTCTTGACATGTGGTAAGAAAATTTCTTCTTTTCTAATTCCTTCCTTCCTCCTTCTTCCCTCTCCCTCTCCTTCCCTCCTTCTTCCCTCTCCCTCTCCTTCCCTCCCCTCTCCCTCCCTCATTCTCTCTTCCTTCTCTCTGTCTCTTTCTCTCTCTCTCTCTCTCTCTCTCTTCCTTTCTTTTTCTTCTCTGGTTGGGATACCCAGTGCAATGATTAGTAGAAGTTATGATGAGCATTCTTGTCATGTTCCTGATTTTAGAGAAAATGTTTTCTAATTTTTCACCTTTAAAATGATATTTGTTATAGGCTTTTGATGCCTACTAGGTTAGATATCAGGTTAAAGATTGTAGAAAAGTTTTCTAAGAAATTTTTTCTTACCATGAATAGAAATGAATATCATCAAATGCCTTTTCTGCATTTGTTTTACCCCTAACCTATTAATTTGCTGAGTTACAATGATAATTTTATACTATTAAACTCCTCATATTCCTAGGATTAACAGACTTCGTTAAAAGTTACTGTTATTTTATATGCCAAGAGATTTGACTTCCAGTATTTTATTTAGAATTTTGGCATCTGTGTTCATAAGCAATTTGTAATTTAGTAATGAGTAATGTAATTTCTAATTTTCCTTTCTCTTGTTGTCCTTATACGGTTTGGTATCATGGGTGTATTTACCTCACAGACTAAGTTGGGCCATAATCCCTCTTATTTGGCTCTTAGGAAAAAACTGTTTCAGATTAGAATAATCTGTTCCTTGAAACTGTGGATTTACTTGCCTGTAAACCATCCAAGCCTGGTCTTATGGGCTGTGTGTGTGTGTGTGTGTGTGTGTGTGTGTGTGTGTGTGTGTGTAGATTTAAAAATATTCGTTCAACTTCTTTAGTTGTTATTGGGCTATTCAAGCTTCCTATTTCTTAAATTTTACACTATAAGTTTTCTAGGAATTTTCCATTTCATTCAAGTTTTTAAATGTATTGTGATCAAGGTTTTTAGTATTCTCTTTTTAAATCTTTTAAAAACTATTCCTAGTGTTCTTTATTTCTGTCCATTTTCTTCGTATTAGCCAACCTTGCCAAATTTTTTTCTATTAATTGTCCTCTCACGGACTGACTTCTGCCTTTGCCAGTCATATTCTACCTTTATTTTCCTTTTCCACAGTTTTTCCTATTGTTTTCTCATCTGTTTTCTTTTTGCTCTTTTTTTTTTTAACCTCTTATTTGGATGTCAGTTCATTCGTTTTTCAGCCCTTCCTCCTTTCTAATATATATATATGTATACTTACATATAAGTATATATATATATACACACACATACTTAATCTGTTAATTTTCCTGTAGTCTTTGCCTTAGCTCTATCCCATAAATATTGATGAGTAAATTTTTCATTATAGCTAAGTCCTAAGTATTCCTCAATTTTCCATTATGATTTCTTCTTTAACTCCCAGATAATTGAGATGTACAGTTTTGAAATCTACAAAATACAGATATTTAAATGTATCTGTTTGTTATTGACCTCTAATTTAAATTGCATAATGGTCAGAGAATGTGCTATTGATTTTTCCCCCAAATATGTTGATATGTGTTTTATGGCTTAGTACAGTTAAATTTTGTAAATATTCAATGTGAGCTTGAGAAGGATCTCTATTTACCTGTGACATTCTCTATTTACCTGTTCCAGGCTCTATATTTGTCCCATAAATCCAGTATATTATTATTTTCCTAAAATTGTCTATATATCAATATTTACTAACATTTTAAGTTTTAATTAAACTAATGAAGGGATTTCTGTTGAAATTTCACATGGTCAGAATGACACAAGTTGTCCCTATATTTTTCTTCACATATAAATGATACTTGGGGCATACACCTTTAGAATGGAATATATACATGGTGAATTAAACCTTCTCTAATTTTGTAGCATCTTACTGTACACATAGTATTGTCTTTCATCTTAAAATCTATCTGTCCGATATTAGCATAGAGATACCACCTTTTCATTTGATAAATATTTTTCTAGTATAACTTTTTCTACCTTTGTGCTTTCAGCCTTTCTGTGTCTTTATGTTTTAGGCATGTCTTTTATAACCACTGGTAGAATTTTATAACCACTTAGCTGAATTTTTTGTTTTAATACATTCTTACAATCTCTTTTAACAGATGACCTTAATAATTTACATTTATTCTGATTATTAATCCATATGGATGCTTTTTTCCTGCCATGCAGCTTGCTTTCTACTTTGTTCTACTTTTACATGCTCCATTTTTTTCCCTTTTTTGTCTTTTATTTGTTGAATCTTGTGTGTTTGTCTCTTTTATTGCTTTGTTTTGTTTTCTTATTCTGTTTTGTTCCATCTACCATTTTGGATGTTATAGACTCTCCTTATTAATTTTAATGGTTACTCTGAAATTTTTACCTCATACTTCAGCTTATGCCTTTTATTTAAAAAGTTTAATTTTATCAGTATTTAAAATCCCTTCCTGAAAGATGCATGGACTTTAAATTTTTAAGCCTACTCACTGGCTAGATAAAATGTATTTTTTTGCTGTCCAATATTTTAGTTCTGTCATTATTATATATCTTCATTATTTTATACGTTCAATATTTGCTTAGATTCTCTGCCACTTTGGACATGTTAATGGATCTCCAAGGAGTTTGTATTCTCATTTTCCTTTATCAATACTGCATTGGAAAGCTTTGAGAAGCTTTGCTTATGACCAAATATAATCTCTTTCCAAAGATAAGCCTCAAAATAATGGAAGACAGCTATTTTCAGGGAAATGCTGGTAAATGTTTAACAATCAGCCTTCCAGGGGAAAAATGTCCTTGTTTATAGTGTTTGTTAATTTCCACGGTGTAAATTCTCCTGCCATAGCTTACATCAAGCTACCAATGTGATGTCAACCAGCTTGCTAAATTCCTCCACATTTGTCCATCTGCTCTTATGGGTTGGTAAGAGCTGGTTCTAGCACATCGCTGGCTATTTTGTACCTCTTGAATCATCTTTTTACTTGTTTAGGTGATCCCCGATTCCTTCAAGCCATTCCTTACCTGACATAGCTTTGAGTGTGTGATAGTTTATCTGGATCTTCACTTTAGAATCATCTCCAACATGGGTTGCTGTATCTCAGGGGCCGAAGCCTAGAGTGTTGTTTGGGGTTGTTTAACATCATCGTGAGTTCTGTGAGCTTTATGAGAGTCTGGCTGGATGGGAAGTGTTGTGCATATATAGTGATGGGAAGTGATGTGCATATATAGACATACTCTCAGAAGCAGCTATTTGGAATTGTGGTCTTCTCAAATGATCGGAGAATTGGGCATAGCAATTGTGGCAGCAATGTTTGGCTCTGATATTGGATACTGAAGGGAAAAACTCTTCTCTAACATAAAAGGGAATCTAATACATGGAAAATGAGGCTCTAAATGAGCTTACCAGGAGATTAGTGGTGATAAACCTGAATTAAATGCCTTATTTCTGAGTGTTTAGTCCTGAAAAATTATGTGGGATACAGATCTTTTTCTTCCCCTGTATATCTCCCACCAAACCCTCATCATTCTTTTTATCCTGTCATTAGCTTCCCTTGCCTTTTCTTTTACTTATTCTGTTTCGAGAAGAGCTTTCTTTTGAGGTCATTTGCCAGTTCTTCCTTGCATCAGCGGACACCTTGTATTCGGCACTGCCATCAGGTTGCTCAGATTTCCCTGTGGATTTCTGAGGGTTTAAGAACAATGCAAGCATCAGGTGATGATGATTATGATTATGGCTGTCGTCTTAAGAATGTGTTCTTAGGAATCTATCTCTTAGGAAATCAGGGTCCCTTTTAGCTTCCTGATTTCATAAGTTAAAGTTTGTCAGATCACAGAGATCTTGAATCTCAGAGATGAGGCAGCCTGTCTGCACCATTGGAATGGAGGACGAAATGCAGTTTCTTCTGGCGGCTTTTATTCTGTGGACTCTGATGGTCTCACACAACTATGTGCAGTTCTTCACCCAGGAAAGTTTGTCACAGGTTGGAAATTTGAAGTGGCTTATAAATCTGAAAAATTAATTTCCAAACCAATTTTCTTTTCATTTCACGGTAGTCATGTAAAGATAGGGTCTCTGGGGTCACTGGGAGAACATCTGTGTGTCTGCTGTTTGGGCAGAAAGCTGTCCTATGGATGGAGATAACTTCTGTTGCAATCTATTGGTCATGCCAAGTCACAAGGCTAGATCAGATTCAAGGGCTGGGAAACAGACTCCACCTTGGTGAGAGGAACACAAAGGTACGTGGCAAAGTGGCGTGCACACACAGGGGGAAATAATTGCAGCCACTTCTGCCAATATTTACTGCAAGTATCTAAGCATTTAGAGAGGACATCATTGTTTATGCTAGGTAACTTTTGCTGCTTCTTTCCTTAATGTTTTCCAAAGTACCAGTTAGGCCAACTAATAGAGATACTGACAATGATAATGTTGAAGATTCATTTTCAGCCTTTAGTAGTTTGTTCAATTATTAACTAACCATGTTCCTACCCCACGAAAGACAATAATGTAAGCTGGTCGTTTTAACACTATGATGTTTTCAAATGACCAAAGATATTTATTTTCCATTCAGAAATTTGTATTTGGTAGGTTTGTATTTATTTAAAAAAACTAAATTCCTTTTCTCCTTTTATACATTGTTATACTGTAATTTCAGTTGTTCATGTGAATCTAATGTAGACTTGCTATAATATTAGTGGCCTTAGTGAAGTATACTAAGAGACTTATGGCAGGAATAAAAATTCCTTGTGATATGACGAGAGCATAAAGGTATCATTTGTGAATATGCAGTAAAGCATGATAATCTTTGGACACGAAGTCTTTCAAGTAGCAGCCTTGAATCCACTTTATTATTTAAGATTATATTATAATCTTAATTACAGTTCCTATTATACTTATTTTTTATACATTAAGCTTTATTTATTGACATTTTATTGTTCTATCATATAATTTCTAATAAGAATTAGATGGGATTGTGTAAACCTGGTAGGGCATTACATAGGAGCCTAGCACACCAGCCCCACCAGTCATACCTGGCACGTTTTCATATTGAGACAGACAGTCATTTAGGTCGTAATGTTAATGAACCCTCTTGGGTTGAGCAGTGCACGACCTGTACAGCTGCACCTGACGGTCCTACACCAGGGAATCAGGATGGGTACCAGTGATTAGTGCTTGACCCGGTGACGGTAAGTTTATTGGACAGTAGCAGTGGAGGCTGAGGAGAAGTATTTTGCCACTCTGGCAAAATACTCAGAGTGCTGGGGTGGTGGTCCAGAGGAGCATCCTTTAGGACATCACACAACTGATCATCTGCATTACCTATTCCTAAGGTCAAGAAAGGAAGAAGCAGTGCACTGGAGTTGGGAGACCTGGGCTCTGTCCATAACTCTGTCACTCCTGTGGCATCCCTGGAGATTTTTCGTCATCTGCAAGTCAGTTTCTTCTCCTCCAACATGTGAGTGTAAACACTTAACCTACAGGGCTGTTGTGAAGACAGCCTGGGATTCACATGTGAAAGCACTGCGACAGAGCCTGGTGTCAATGTGTGCTATTCTTCTTGTGGCTGTTGTGATGAAAAGGAAAGGTAAGCAGCTCATCGCTGGAGGAGAGAATCTTTTTCATGACGATTTTCCATTTGGTTTATGTGGTGAGGTGGTAGGCGAACAACTTTGGCCGCGTGATTGTTTAACCCTGTGTGCCCCTGACCTTGTCCGAGCCAGTCATCACCATTACTCCAGGGGCAACACCGATCTTCACGGACCCTTGTCTCCCCTTCTTGGACCCTTTCTCCCACTCAGGACTTGGGGAGTTCAAGGCCAACCTGTTGTGGGCAGAGAGATGATGTAGCCTCCCAGTGTGTCCTTGACTGATTGGGTAACAAACGAAGTATACGGTCAAAACAAAAATGTTACAATGAAGACTAACGATAGGTGAAGGGGAGGCCTGTTTGTAAGCCTGATGGCCAATTGGTGCCACTTTTGAACAAACAAAGCGGAGTTTGAAATTCTTGCATTAGTTTAATTTCTCATAGGTGTGGAATGTCTCAGGCTCTTTTAAAAACACAATGGGGAGAATGCAAATCACACCTTAGTCATTGCAAATGATCTTTGGTCCAGTGTTTTGACCCCCAACATTTCTAGGCTTCAGAGTAAGTTGAAATTGAAAGGGAGCACGCTTGGGAATTGGGGTGCACTGATATAAGGGTCAGATGCATCGTATGTTCCGACACCAGGCAGGGGCTGGTGGAAAGCAGGGTAGTGACTGCATCTAGTCACTGGTTTGATCCTGGGAAGTTTCATGAAAAATTCAAGGGCAATGAATGTTTTCAGGAATGGTTGTAGTGAAGCCATTATTAATATAAATCTACACCTGGTATCTCCCAAAAATTTAGCCCTAGGAATTGGTGCGTACCAAAGGCTAGGATCCTGCCCCTTGCCTCGAGGAGCTTAAACGTTTGGTTATGACAACGTGACTATACAACGTATGATGTTCTTTACTTCACAGGAATATCACCAAGAATTAAAGTATTGCCTTATACCTAATTACAAACTATGTAGGCTGCAGTGCTCCAGGAAACACTGATTTTGAACTGAGTCTCCGTAGCTCTGAAGAAAAATAGTTTTGACAGTTTTCTGACTTAGCTGTTTCCTGCACCCACTTAGACCTCTCCACCAAACATCCAGTTAAACAAAATATTTTAAATATGAATATATACATATATATGCAGTATATAGACATATTCAAAAGAATGGCATGGCAGAGTGGGGTCGCTGTTTATGAAAGCATGAGTGTCAGTTGCCAGCAACACAGCATTGCAGGCTAAACTCCCAGGGTCTATTTTCTGTTTCTATTCTTTGGAATGAAGAAAAGTAATACTGACATTCCATTATTCATGGACATGGTTAAAGAAAAGAGAAGCAGTGAAATTTCACTGCTTTCAGAGGCTAGTTTATTTTGATTCCACATAGGGCCCTGGGCCTTTGCCTCACAACGATGTCCCTTTCCCTGTCGATACCTCAGCAACCCTGGTGCTGTGATGTCTCAGTGCCCTCTAGGGTAAGGGAAAGAGCTGGCGGAACCTAGCCATCAGTATTCCCTGGGCTTGGGAGGCACCTGGTTAATGGGTCAGGAGCGTGTGGAAGGCCCGCTTTGTGTCTTGCACTCTGGAACCTTGGGTGCTGTGAGCGAAGCTGAGGCAGAAAACGGAGACTCTGTTCTCAGGGGATTACTGGTGCACAGGATTGACGGGAGCTGGGCCTATAAAAATAGGGTCCCATGTATATAAGATGGGCAGAATGCAGAGCACAGCTTATGTTTATTTTGTGCTAACTTTGCACTAGACCCCAGGCTAAATACTTGCATAATCTCTGGTCCTTCTACCAACGCTACAAGGCAGCTCTGATTATTCTCATTTTGTGGATGGAAAAACTGAGGCTTAGAAAGGTTAAGTGTATCTGCCCTGGGTCACACGGCTGGCGACTGATAAGCCTAGAATTGGAATATGAATGGTATCCCTCTGAAGTCAGAGCACCTCTGCTTAGGTGCAGCAGGGCCTTGGAAAGCAAGGCAGCCTGGGAGGGGGGGCCGGAAGCAGCAGGCTGGGGATGGTTGGCCGGCAGGCTGACTGACACAGTGACTTCTGCTGGGCTGTGCTCAGCTACCTTCCAGGGAAGAGGAACCCCCCCCTCTGTTGCTGCTTGGTGACCCTGGAAGGCAGTGGACCCTCATTTGTTTCTGCGGGATAGCCCTGCTGAATCATCCCAACCACATTGTGGCCAACTTACCTACTACCTTCATGTTCTATTTTTATGTTTGTGGCTCTCAGCAGGAAATAGCTCAGCTTTAATGGCAGCTTTTAGAGTGAGGTTTTTAAAGAACCCATTTAATTTATCATGTAAACTAGGACAATTTTGAGAGTGAAAGGGAAATCTGCTAGTAATTATGCCAGGGCTATCCTGGGCACCCAAGGCTATGGTCACCCTACCGATATTGGACCAAAGGATGGAGCTACCATGGAAATAAGATCTACCTTATTCAGACAAGAACATCTTTAGAATAGGGAGCAGCGAAACGGAAGTTTCTTCTACTACAGCAGTGTTGTCTTCTGTCTGATGTTAGGGCATGAATTAGGACAACTTAAGTCCCTCAACCTTCACCCACCTCGGACAAGGCCAAGGCAGCTCTGATTTACCATGTCAGAGTGACATTGTTATGTGGAGACCTCGTGCCTACTGCCAGACTTAATGAATCTGGACTGTTCTAACTTAAAGGAGTTAAAGAACTTCTTATTCTTGAAGATCTTTGAACATTTTTGCTTACAATTTATAAATTGGACTATAGCAAGGCATGCTGGGGTTTCCCTTAATAGGTCAGCTAACCAAAGGCATTGCAAGAATCTGGAAAATGTCACAGATTGCTGGTCCGGGACTCCAAAAGAGGGGAGATAAGGAGTGGAGAGGAGGAGAGGGAGGGAAGAAAGGAGGAAGGAAGGGAGGGAGGACCGACTAGATGGCTTTAAGCCAAAAAACTCCAGGAACGTCTTGTGACAGTGGACCTCGAGCCCAGGATCCTGCTCTTTTTAATCCCTGACCCTCGTGTCGTTTGTTCTCTTTGGGCTGACAAATGGGTGCTGATTCGTGACAGCATCATTGATCGAATGACATGTTGTCTTGTATCATGTCTGATAATAAAGAAACGTAAAAATGCTTCTAGGCTTAACTTGACAGTATCCATTTAGATGGTAGCTTCTAGTCCTAAATCTTTCCGAGAATGACAGAAAATTCCCTTTGTCTAAAACATGAGTGTTTTTCATCACCAATACCCCAAATAATGCTTGGTCTGAGACCAGGCTCCTCACTAATTTCCATCAAACGACTCCTAATGGGGGGAGGGGTGGGTTTCCAAAGAGGTCCTCGATAAAGTCAGCATTGCTTTGAGCCTCTTATTTTATATTATAAATGTATGCAAATATGTATATGTATGCAAATATTCTATTTTACAATATACCCATGTTTGCTATAGAATTTGTCAGAATATCTTTAGTAAGAGTTATATGCAAAGACGACGTGCCATTTTTATTCTGCAGTTTCCCATTATCCCTGACATAAGACCACATCCTCCATTTTAAAAATGAGGGAATAAAACCTCCCCACAGCGCTGACAGGAGGGAGGAGTTGATTATTTTTGGAGTCAGAGATCTAGAGTTTTGCTTCTGAAAGTCAAATAAAAACCTGGACATATTGATTTTATTTCAAAACTTTTTTTTCCTCCAAATTCTTCAGAAGATCAGAAATATAGTACCAGATAAACAAGTGATTCTGACCATGTTATTGCACACAGTATTGACCTGCAAGGAGCCAGGGAGAGGAAACGAGGAGAGAAATATCGTAACACGATTTTGGTACCAACCAAATAAAACCCTTAGTGACTCTTTTCTCCCGCATGGCTCCATCTCCCTAAACAGTTCATTGGTTTTTATCAGAAGGATAATTTACAATTTGGAATTTCAGGGTACAGTAGGATTAAAATAAAGTCCCAAAATTCAGACTCAACTCTGAATTTTCCCTTCTCTCTCTCTTTTTTTTTTTTTTTTTTTTTTTTTTTTTGCGTTACGCGGGCCTCTCACTGTTGTGGCCTCTCCCGTTGCGGAGCACAGGCTCCGGACACGCAGGCTCAGTGGCCATGGCCCACGGGCCCAGCCGCTCCGCGGCATGTGGGATCTTCCCGGACCGGGGCACGAACCCATGTCCCCTGCATCGGCAGGCGGACTCTCAACCACTGCGCCACCAGGGAAGCCCTCTTTTTTCTTTTTGATGGAGATGTGTTTGTCTTTCCCTGAGGGAAGGACAGATGAGTATGAACTTTGGTATTCTTGGAGTAGACTTAAAAAGAGATGTACTTTCAAATTCTTTTGATGTTCTGATGAGAACATAATTAACCTCAGGATAAATCTGTCGGCATAATATAGTCCTTCCCTATATATTACTGTCAGTATCCTAAATACTAAAAACAGAAAACAAAAAATGAATGACCTCCCTAAAACCAAAACAAAGCAATAAAACTGAAGATGTTGATAACATTAAAGGAAAAAAGCCAATTTGATTTTAGAAAACATTTCCCCATTTTCTCTACATTTTAAGTACATATGTTGATATAGATAATCAGATTTATCTTCCACAGTAGAGTCCTTCTACATTTATTTAGTCACTGGAACTCAGTCTTACCACATGAGAGATTTGATCCCGAGAATGCCTAATACCATTCGCACCATCTACTCCGAGAACGGTTGAACACAAATGCCTTCTCAGCTATATTAGTGCCCTTCACTCATTGTCCAGACCTCTGCTGAGTTTCTCTTAGGCCCCGTGCTTGATGCTGAATAGTTGAAAATGGATTGAAACATACTCCCTGTCTTCTGATATCATAGTCCAGAGTAGAGACAGACAGGTAAGGTGTGCTGGACCATGTGAGGTCAACTTGGCCAAATCTGGGAACTGTGTTTCCCAGGAAAACCTTGCCGGACTCCTTTTCCAAAAGAAAAAATCCTTACATGTGGTTTGACCATCACAAATGAAGCCGAATCCATTGCTCTCAGGTCTTTGTCGTCAACTACGGCCATGGACAGAGGAACAGGTACCTGCTGGGCTCCAGCCATTCTCTCTTCCATTCCTCATCCAGCTTGTCTTCATGCAGTGGCTCCAGGCCCACCACCAGGTTCTTGGCTGGTGACCCATCAAGCCTACAGCTGTGCAGAGGCAACTTCTTCCCCAGAGGGGGGCAGTTTCCAAAGACTTCCCTATGAGCTCTCTTTTTGGGGTCCCACTTTGGTGGCTTCTTGGGTTTGTCTTTGAGCTGCCACCCCTTTGCTCCATGGAGCCTGACTAATGACTTTTTCTGACCCTCCGACTTCCCCTTCCAGATCATCTCTTCCCCAGCTCCTGGCGTACTTGTATACAGGCTAACTCCGATAACAAAGCCTTTATTTCCATACTACTTATAGTGGCCCTGTTTTCCTGTCTGAATATTATTCAAACCACTATGAGAGGATGCTATAATAAAGGCAAGTGGTGGGCACAAAGGAAGATCAGAAAGGAGTGGTGTCTCACACAGATTGGCAGTGCTGCAGGCATGGTCAGGGGAGGTTACCTGGAGGTGGGGCTGGATGGGCAAAGAAGGGAAGGGCACTCCATAGAGACGGCATGAACATTTTGGAGCTGCAAATAATTCTGGATCATACGATACACGTCGAGAGGTGTAGTGGGAGATAAATTTGGAGAGGTTAGGCAGGAGCCAGATTATAAAATCATTTTGTGCCTCTGGCCAAGGAGTCTGTTTGTGGATAATGGGGAACCTTGGAGTGTTTTCTTTTTTGTTTCTTTGTGGGTTTTTTTTTTGCGGTACGCGGGCCTCTCACTGTCGTGGCCTCTCCCGTTGCGGAGCAACAGGCTCCGGACGCGCAGGCTCAGCGGCCATGGCCCACGGGCCCAGCCGCTCTGCGGCATGTGGGATCTTCCCAGACCGGGGCACGAACCCGCGTCCCCTGCATCGGCAGGCGGACTCTCAACCACTGCGCCACCAGGGAAGCCCTTGGAGTGTTTTTAAACAAGGAAAACTTTGGGGAGACTTACTTTGGAAAATTTCTCTGGCAGTTATATAGAAGCTGAATTGGAGAGAAGCAAGACTAAAGGCAAGAGGACCAAGGAGACAATTGCATCAGAACAAAGTAAAACAAAAATGTAATAAAACAGCCTGGGCTCACTGATGCAGAGGAAGAGGGACCAGAGAGAAAGAGGGAACATCATGTAATGGGCTGAAGGAAGAAATTTGTGAAAGAAGCTGATGAGGAAGGGTCAGAGAGGTTGTAGGATAATAAGAATGGGAGCAAACGGAGGGGGGGACATTAAGAGAGGAAAGTGGTCAACATTGCAAAGAAATCGGAAGGACAGGAAATTGCCCATTCTTTTTTTTTAAACCAAGTATATGTTATTGGTAACCATAAGGTGGCGTAGTTCCAGTTATATTTGTATTATTATTCTTTCACTAGCTTTCTGGACACAGAATCTCTGGAGAAAATTGCATTATGTGTATAGTGAACTTCGGCAATGAAGGGAACAAAGCAGTCTTAGCCCCTTAGTCTTAGTGATCAGCTAATTTCCCTGGTTCACAGAGTCCAGCTCATCCACAAATGAGAGAAAATGTGCTGAGCAAGGTCTTAGAAAACACCTCCCTCCACTATCCCTCAAGAGAAGTCAATTCTGATTCTTATAAGTAGTGGGCCATTTCAGACCTTTCAGTAACTTGTCAATAACTTGGATGACGACGAGAGAGAGGTGGGGCGTGAGATAGCTTTTACTAAATCTGACGCTTGCTTTGTTTTTGCCCCTTCAGTCAGAAAACAGAGTTTTAGATTTCTCTGAGTCATCATCTTCCTTCGCGAGACAAACTGCATGGGGTGATTCTCCATCAGTCTCTGCTGGAGCCCAGGTGACCCAAGGAGGAAGTTAAAGCCACTTCGCCATGTTGATAGGAAAAGCCCACAGAGGCTGAAACCCAGAGTACAATCTTCCTCTTCCTTATGAGCAGAGGAAGTTAATTATATGTTACTGTCTTTGCTTCTTTTTGCCTTCAGTTCACAGAGATTCATTTTTTCCTCTGCTTTCTCCTGATGTTTTTTTAAAAAATGCTGTTTCTTTCTTTTGGTAAATCTATTCGTTTACTTTATAAGGAGTGGGATGAACCACAGTCCTCATGGAGCAATTCCTCCTTTCCAGGGGTCTGTGACTGAGGAACTACTGCTCTAGGTTAGCAAGGGCTTGTTACAGAGAGGGAACATTTTGAGGCATCATATCCTTTCCTTTTATACAAATAGATTACAAACCTGGAAACGACATTTCACACTTTGAGCTCCTATTGTTAAAAGGCAACCCTCCCAAACTGCCTATCACCCCCTCACCCTCCCAACATATACACACACATGACCACCCACTAGATTTTAAGAACCTTGAAGGCTGAGGCCATGCTTTGTTTACCTTTGTAATATATATCAACAGTATATCTCCTCAAGTCTGAGATATTCTCATTTAAATAATACCACTTAGGGAGTATTAATTATTAATCTTACTTTAGAACAGTTATCTAAATCTTTAGGGGCCCGGTCTGCCTGACAACGAATGCAATCAAAACATGCAAACTTCAGCCTACGCCATCTGCATTCACATTTGTGGGGAAACCACGGTTTTTTCTGAGAACCATTGTTGGCATCAACGTCTGCATTTTCTATGTGTAACTGAAGGGTCTATCCTGTTGATTTCTCCCAAACCAAGGAAGTCTGTTTCAAAAGATTCTAACAATATACCCAAATAGAAGTTTTCCCACTAAAATAAAAGGAAAACATTTAAAGTTTGTCTTTAGGGGTACCCTATTACATGAGTATTTGTTGAATTAATAAATGAATTTTAGGGAATTCCCTGGCGGTCCCGCGGTTAGGACTCAGCGTTTTCACTGACGTGAGGCTGGGTTCAGTCCCTGGTTAGGGAACTAAGATCTCGCAAGCAACATGGCATGGCCAAAAAAAAAAAAAAAAAAAAAAAGGTGGTGGGGGGATTTTAAAGTCCTGTGATATTAAAAAAAAATTACCTTTAATAATTGCATCTCAAACCAATGGCAAAGAGAGTAAGTGGCAATGGCCAGAGAAGTTAACCTAAAATTCTCCATCATAAGGAGTACTGTTATTGTTGTTGCTATTTGTAAAATAAGAGGCCCCACTATTATATCTTAATACAAATGCATACTGGCTCCTTTTAAAAAAATTTATTTTATTGAAGTATAGTTGATTTACAGTGTTGTGTTAATTTCTACTGTATAGCAAACTGATTCATTTATACATATGTATAAATTCTTTTTCATATTCTTTTCCATTATGGTTTATCACAGGATATTGAATATAGTTTCCTGTGCTCTACAGTAGGATCTTGTTGTTTATCCATTCTGTATATAATAGTTTGCATCTGCTAACCCCGAACTCCCTATCCATCCCTCCCCCCCCCCATAATGGCTCTTGATTCTTCCTTTGTTCTTGTGTACCCTCTTCCCTCTCTAGTCATATTAATAATGTGGGGGTCCCCTGCTGCTGCAAAGTGGGCAGGTCTATTAGTCAGATGAGCTCATGTGTTTTAATGAGAACAGTATGAACCCAGAGCCCAGGAATCATGGGTTCACATTCTGGATCTGTAACTTCTTCCTTCAATGATGTCAGACCAGTCAATTCTTTCTGCTACAATTTCTTCATCAATCTAAAGAGGGTGATGAGGCTTCTCTCTCTACAAGGAAAAGTATAATAAGTCCATGCAGGGCTCAGGGCCATTGCTTTCCTTACTGATGTACCTCTTCTGGGGAAACCTGGGCGCTGGGAAACAGGAGTTTCTTTGTCGGAGGGTGGGGCATATAGAAACAGGAATGTGGGGCTGGGTTTAGGGTCCAGTAGAAAGGTGACTCTAGGACCAGGGTTGTTTTTTTTTTTTTTTTTGGCTGGACTGGGGCTTCGTTGCTGCGCACGGGCTTTCTCTAGTTGCGGCAAGCAGAGGGCTACTGTTCGTTGCGGTGCGCGGGCTTCTCATTGCGGTGGCTTCTCTTGTTGCAGAGCACGGGCTCTAGGTGCACGGGCTTCAGTAGTTGCAGCATGCAGGCTCAGTAGTTGTGGTGCACAGGCTTAGTTGCTCTGCGGCATGTGGGATCTTCCTGAACCAGGGATCGAACCTGTGTCGAACCTACATTGGCAGGCGGCTTCTTAACCACTTAACCACTTCTTAACCACTGCGCCACCAGGGAAGTCCCAGGAACAAGGTTTTTGTTTTGTTTGTTTTGCGGTACGCGGGCTTCTCACTGTTGTGGCCTCTCCCGTTGCGGAGCACAGACTCCGGACGCGCAGGCTCAGTGGCCACGGCTCACGGGCCCAGCCGCTCCGCGGCATGTGGGATCTTCCTGCACCGGGGCACGAACCCGCGTCCCCTGCATCGGCAGGCGGACTCTCAACCACTGCGCCACCAGGGAAGCCCCAGGACCAAGGTTTTTTAATAGCAGAGAATTCTTCAAGGAGCTGCACCCCTCTCTGTGCACTGAATGCTGGGAAATCAGCAGCCTTGGTCCATGTTTCTCAAACTGGAACGCATGGGCAAATATCTCAGAAAAGAAGTTTTAAAAGTCGGTGTGGCATTTCAAAGGTAATCTAATAAATTAACAGGCATATTCTGAATTATTTTAACATCATTCATTCCAAGAACTGCCACATAATATCCACGTGGACATTTGCATTTGTTTTTAGAAATTTCATTTTGACTAAGTGAAGATCAAATGACTTCAGAGATTGATGCACTAATAAAAGTATCACAGGAAGAAATATAATGGGAGAACTGAGCCATCAGAGAGTGCAAGGGCCTATATGCACATCCCACTCAAAGCAGGATACTCCTGGGCAGCCCTCCCCCTGATTACACAGATAGCCACCACAGAACCCATCACTGAACAAGCCCTACCATCCATGCTCATGCACTTTAAGCATGGCCAGACACAGGACATGAGACCTGCTTCTGGCAGTCAGGGTTTAGTCAATGAAAATGTCAGTAATGCTGCGAGCATAACCCTCTTTTCAAGTAAACAAGGCACCATTACAGAGTTATCAAATGACACTTAATTCAAATTGACGCTTGAAGATTGTTCGTTGGCAGCTTTTCGGAAACATGTGAGGTCTATTTATTGTGAACCAGCAAGCAGAGCCTTGAAATAATTAATAACATACTTACGCTAACAGGCATTATCTGATTTACTGAAGCCAAAATACATGCAAAAATTATATTAAATGCAGAACCTGACCTGAGGCTCATCTTTCTCCTATTAAAACCCACACTGGCAATCTAGTTTCAGCAGCAGAACGTCCTTCATCACACTGAATTAATGTTTTTAATTGGAATGTTATGGGTCTTATAGTTTAGTTATTAAATATTTCTAATATATATGTTTGGTTTTGGTTTCATTATTTTAGAATGAGTTTAGAGCTAATTTTATATTCACATTTTGATAACATTGTAATAAAAGTATTTAAGTCAATACTGGAAGGGCACCAGATTTTTCTTTTTCTTTAAAGGGGGTCTGTGCATCCTTCAAATTTAGGAGACATTGTTATAGGGGTTAAGAGCATAGCCTTCGTAATCAGGGAGACCTGGGTTCAAATCTATGCTTTGTTGCTTAAAAACAGTAAACTTGAGCATGTTATTGAACTGAATTGTGCTTCATTTTCCTGATTTAATAAAAAGGTGTAATAATAATACTTCATCGTGGGGTTATTGTGAGGAATAAACAAAATGATAGCTTCCCAGTATATGATCTTGGGCACATAGTAAGTGCTTAGAAAAAGTTAGCCATTATCATCATCATCATTATTATTATTATTTGTGGTACGCGGGCCTCTCACTGTTGTGGCCTCTCCCGTTGCGGAGCACAGGCTCCGGACGCTCAGGCTTAGCGGCCATGGCTCACGGGCCCAGCCGCTCCGCGGCACGTGGGATCCTTCCGGACCGGGGCACGAACCCGTGTCCCCTGCATCGGCAGGCGGACTCCCAACCACTGCGCCACCAGGGAAGGCCATCATTATTATTTTTTAAACTTTGGTCTGAGGGACCCAAGGGATGGCAGAGCCATTCAAGTAGATAAGAATTGCTGTAGCAGTAGCTGCTAGGAGCCATTGCTGTCAACAAGAGCAATGTCTTTTAAGGAGTGCTGGGCCTGAGCAGCCTCAGGAACTCCCAGAGGGAGTAGTTTTCACCCGAGTAGCAGTCTGGTACAACCACTATCTTTGCGAGCAGCCGAAGCTGTCAGTCTGGTGAGACCTTATTACCTGGAGGTCCCACCCTCTCTAACAGCCCTGAAGTGTGGGTCACCTCCGAGGAAGAAAACCATGGTTCAGTACCTGTTGTTGCTTTGACTGTTGCTTCCAGAACTTTCTTGATGTGCTCAGTGTGGCTGCCTGCCCTGTGCTCTCACAGTCACCCCTAGCACGTGACCCATTATATAGATTTTCTGGTCTTGGTTCTTGAGTTTGTTCAGATTATGTCTGTTGTGGCCATTCACGGGACATCCAGCCTCACCTACTGTGTTGTCTGGGACCTCTGTGGCTGTCATCCTCTGTGGGTTCCGTCAAATCCTAACCAGGGAAACTAGAGACTTTCTGTGGGCGTGAGATGGCTGGTGGGAGCATTTCATAGTGTCAGTTATCTTCTACCATTGTTCTCTTTTCATGCCTGGAGGTTTGTTGAAATATACCTATGAGTCCAAGACCTAACAGCAATCCTGATTAGATCATCCAGTGGGGTCCTCCAACTCTAACTCCCCCTGCAGTTTTTGGATCACGAGTTTTTCAGATTTGGTCCAGATACCTCAGAGCTACTGTCCTGCAAAGCAGGGAGGCTGGGTAGATACCAGTGGCTTAAGCCGACCTGGAGAGAAAGGAGGCAGAAACCTGTAAGGATTATGGAGGAGAAGAAAAAAGGTGAGCTGTTTCAGCCTTGCAGAGCACGCAGAATGTTCACTGTATGATGATTTTTTAAAAATCATTTGCAGAGCTGGTTCAACTCCCACAGAAAGCCAGCCTGATTCCTTATCACATGATCTACAGCAAGATTTGCTCATCCGGACACCTGGCTAGAGTTGCATTAGCATGTAGCACACATACCCCTCTCTTCCCAAACCCACAAACCCCTCCGGACAGCTTTTTTTCCTCCTCCTCCTTTTTCCTAGAGCATCTCAAAGCCTTCTGTGATCCCAGAGAGCATGAATTATTCACTCTATGTAGCATCAGGCTTCAAAGCATACTTTTTAAAAAGTACATCTGCCTAAACCATCCAAGGCTTTGCCTCGGCCTTCACTGTCATCAACTGGATGGTCATCTTTAGAATCACTACCCATCTTCCTTCCTGCCATCTTGTTGTTGTCTTGGTTCCCCTTCCTCCCTCCCTCCACCTTTATAAGTAACACAGGTGCTCATCCTATCTTGCCTCAGGCATGTCCTGCTCAAGGGTGTGGTTTACACCTATAGCCATGATCCATGTAAATGTCATCATTTTCATTTTAAAGGGCTTCACGATCACAAGTGGAAGTATGTAATATCTCTCTCACTCAGTGTCAGCCCAGCTGCAAATTCTACTCACTGAGGTAGTGACCACCTACCTGCATGTCTTTAGCATTTATTAAGATTTAGGAAGCACCCACAGCTTAGGTTTGCTTTCTGGCACTGCCATTAATTAAACGTATGAGCTTCCTTCGGTCAGTCATGTAACTTTCTGAGTCCCAGTTTCTTCATCAGCAAAAGAGGATCGAGCAGCAAGGTGGAAGTTAATGACTGCATGTTTACCCAGCATCTAGCATAAAGAAAATTCTTAAATAGTGGTGTCAGTAATTTATTTAATCAGTGGTGAGTTGTTATGCATAATCTAGGTTCATGACATCTTAGCCCCTGGCTCCAGCAGTTATAGCCGGTCCAGACATCACACGTTAGGAGCTCAGGCTCTGATATTTATCAGATTTGAGTTCAGATCCTGTCTTGGCTACTTGACCATGTGACTTTGGGCAATTTATTTCATCTGTGAGTCGTTTCATCTCTTTAAGCTTTATTTCCTCATGTGTGAAATGGAGACCATAAAAGTGCCAACCCAGCTGTTTTTGTGCTAATCAAATAAGGTATTGGATATAAAGTTTTTAGTCCAGTGCTTGACACTTGACAAATATTTGTTTTTAAGCTGCAACTTAAATGCATTAACTCCGGCCATTCTGTCCTTTCTCCACAGCTATAGAGAAACGTTGAAAAATGTGTGAAGGGGAAGAGGGAAATGGCCATAGGCAAAGTGATCTGGTGTTTTCCAGACCAATCTCTTTATTTTTTTCCCCTCATTTTATTATGAAGAATTTAATACGTACAAAATAATAAATATATCACATGTGAGACGTGACTCAGAATACTAATAGGGCCACTTATGAAGACACCATGAGGAATGAAAGTTTACCTAAACCTTTGAAACTACTGTGAATTCTTCTAATTCCATTTCCCTGCCTTCCCTCAGAGGTAACTACTGTCTTTGACTGTTTGTTTGTTTTTATTCCCTTATTTTCCTTTATAATGTTACCACATATGTATGTATCTCGAAACAACATATTGTCTAGTTTTGCTTTCTTTGGGACTTTATGAAAATGATATTATACTGTATACATTCCCATGAAACTTGCTTTTCTCATTCAGCATTTGTTTCTAAGATTCGTTCATATTGTGTGGCAGCTGTTCGTTCATTTTTATTGCTGCATAGTATTCCATTATCTGAGCAGTCTAACTAAATTAGCCATTCTCTTGTCAATGAGTATTTGGACTGTTTCCATGTTTTTGCTGTTGAGAGCAAGGCTGCCATGGACACAAACATTGCCGTACATGTTTGCCGTGACTCCCTGAGTTATGCTGTCCAATATGGCGGGCGCTGTCCGCTTGGCTATTGAACACATGAAATGTGGCTAGTCTGAGTTGATACGTGCCCTAAGATTTAGTAGAAAAATGTAAAATATCTAGTTAACATCTTTTATATTAGTTTCATGTTGAACTGATATATTGTGTTAAATAAAATATATTAAATCTATTGTTAAGAGTAAGTTTACCTTTTTTGAAAACTATTTTTAACGTGGCTATTGGAAAAAATTATATATGTGTCTTGCATTAAATTTCTGTTGGCCAGTGCTGCTATAGGGTATAATTAGGGTATTCTTAGGAGTGGAACTTCTAGGTCAGAGGGTTCTGCTCATCACCTTTACAAGATGATGTCAATTGTACTTCCAAGTGGTTACGCTAATTTGAATTTCCATCCTATGTGTACGATCCTTCATTGCTCCACATTTTTGTCGTAATTGGTATTGTCAGATTTTAAAATGTTTGTCAGATTGGTGATTGTAAATCACATTTCATTGTCTTATTTTGATTACTCTGATTACTATTTTGTGTGACTATTTCCCCCACCTATTTGTTAGTCATTCGTTTTTCTTCTTCTGGGAAATGCCTGTCCATATCTTTTGAAGATCCTTATGTGGGGATGTTTGCCTTTTTCTTGCTGATTTTTTGAAGGCATTTAAAAATATAATCTTTGTTCTATTTCTTCTCACAGACTATGGCTTGTATATTTAGTTTCTTCCTGGAATCTTTGGATAAATAAAAGTTCTTAATGCAGTCATTAAAATTTTTTAAACCTATTAAAATAGTTTCATTTTATGGTCAGCTCTTTTTTCTCTACCCAGAAATCATAGAATTGTATTTCAAAATGGTGTCTTTTACATCTGAGTCTTCAATCCAGTAGGCATTGATTTGTGTAGGTAATGTGACCTTGGAGATAGAATTTTAATTTTTCCCTATGGATAACCAGTTTTCCTAGCATCATTTATTAAACAGTTTCTCATTTCCCCACATCCACCAATATAAGCAAATTAACATACATGTAACACTATTTCTGGATTCTCTTTTCTGTTCTATTGTATTTGTCTATCATTGAGCTGATTCTCACTATTTTATTGCAGCTTTATGATGAATCTTTTTCTCTGGTTGAGTAAGGCCTCCCTTTCTTATGAGTGTTGGCTCCTCTTGGCTTTTGGTCTATTATATAGATTTTAGAATCAGCAGATTCAACAATAAGAAATTGTTGAATTTCTTTTAAAAACTTCTTGGGCTTTTGATGAAATTGCGTTCAAGGGCTTCCCTGGTGGCGCAGTGGTTGAGCGTCCGCCTGCCGATGCAGGGGACGTGGGTTCGTGCCCCGGTCCGGGAAGATCCCACATGCTGCGGAGCGGCTGGGCCCGTGAGCCATGGCCACTGAGCCTGCGCTTCCGGAGCCTGTGCTCCGCAACGGGAGAGGCCACAACAGTGAGAGGCCCGCGTAACGCAAAAAAAAAAAAAAAAAAATTGCGTTCAAACTATAGGTCAACTTAGGGATACTTTACATGTGTTCATGATATTTAGTCTTCTAATCCGAGATTAGAAGATTATCAAAGATAATCAAAGATTATTTATCTAGTTCTTTTATGACTTTAAATCAAGTTCTATAATTTCCTTCTACAAATGATTTTCACATCATTTGTTAATTGTATTTTTAGGTAAAATGCATATTTTATATTACTGTTGTTAATATACAGAGCATTTTCTCATTGTTTCTATTGTATAGAAATACAATTAATTATATATCAATCTTTTATCTAATTATATTTCAAAACTCATAAGTACTAACATTTTGTCTGTAGACTGCTTTTGGTTTTCACTGTAGACAATTATATAATAATTCTTGAATAATAAGATTTTGTGTCTTCTATGCCAATCCTTATACATTAGACATTTTATTCTTACTTGCTAAGATCATTAAGACCTTCAATATAATGCTTAATAGAATATATTGACTAGTGAGCACCCTTGCCTTACTTTATATTTATTTATTTATTTATTTATTTATTTATTTATTTTTTGGCGGTACGCAGGCCTCTCACTGTTGTGGCCTCTCCCGTTGCGGAGCACAGGATCCAGACGCGCAGGCTCAGCGGTCACGGCTCACGGGCCCAGCCGCCCCGCGGCATGTGGGATCTTCCCGGACCGGGGCACGAACCCGTGCCCCCTGCATCGGCAGGCGGACTCTCAACCAATGCGCCACCAGGGAAGCCCCTTACTTTTTATTTTTAAAAGACTGTTCCAGTATTTGAATATCCAGTGGATCGTGGCTGTAGATTTTTTAGTGGTCACCTTTAATCAAGTTAAGAGATATTCAGTCTTCTACGAGTTTGCTGGAAACACTTATTATAAATTGAATTTTATTAAGTACTTGTCTGCACCCTTAATGTGATCACTTGATTTTCCTCTTTTAATGCTAATATGGTAAATACCCTAATAAATTTTTTAATGCAATATTAGTCTTGCATCCCTGTGATATATCCAACTTGATCATTATATGGTTTCAGTTTTAAAACACTGCTGAATGTAATTTGCTGTTACTGTTTAAGACTTTTGTACCTATATCCAGTCCTTATCCTACTTAACCTATCAACTGCATTTGATGCCCTTGGTCACTCTGGGTTTCTTCCTTTATGTCTGATCACTCCTCAGTCAGCATTGTTAGCTCCTCCTTAGTTTCCTAACTCACAGCCTGTGTTGACCCCCAAACTCAATCCTTGGACCTCTTCCCTTTTCTGTCTATACTCACCCTCTTCGTGATCTCATCTAGTCTCATGGCTTTAAAAACCATCCATATACTGATGACTGTCAAGTGTTGAGCTCTAGCCTGTACCACTCCTCTGAACTCCAGACTCGTGTCTAACTGCCTATACGATATCTCTCCTGGTTGTCTACTTGACGTCTAAAGGTTGATGTGTCTAAATCTGAGCTTCTATCCCTCCCACTGCTCTCCCCTTTAGGAAGTGGCAAGTCCATCCTTCCAGGTGTTCAGACCAAACACCTTGGCATCTTGCTTGACTCTAATACTCTGCATCCAACCTGTCAGCACATCCCCTAGGCTTTCCCTCAAAATGAATCCAGAAACTAGCCATTTCTCACCATGTTTATAACTACCACCAAGATCGAAGCCGCTGTGATTTCTCAGTTATTATAGTAACCTCCTAAGTTGTTTTGTCCCTTCAGCCTATTCACAACATAATAGAGTGTTATTATTAAAATACAGATCAGATCAAATCCTCTTCCAATATTGCCCTTTCTCACTCATAGTAAAATCGAACATTTCTTACAATAGCTACGAAGCCCTACCCTGCCTGGCATCCCTTATCTCTCTGGCCTGATCTCCTACTACTCTCCCTCAGGTTTATTCTGCTCTAGGCTCCAGCCACACTGGTCCATCTTATTGGAACAATATAGGTAGACGTCAGCTTCAGGCCTTTTTCACTTCCTGTCCCATCTGCCTGGAATGTTTTCCCTTCAGAGACCACATTGTTCCCTCCATCACCTCCTGGTCTTTACTCAAATGTTTCTTTCTCAGTGAGGTTTGCCATGGCCCACCTCCCTAAGATTGATACTCTAATTCCCCTCTACTCTCTTGCCTCATTTGCAGTTTTATTTTTTCTCCTTATTATGTATCATTCTCTAATATACTATATACTTTATTTACTTATTTAACATCTGTCTTCTTTCAGGAGAATATAAGCTCCATGACGTGGTGGTCTCTGTTAACGTTTGTGAATATTCCATGTGTGTCTGAAAATCAAGTGTTAGGCACAGGTTCTTCACATATTCATTATTGAAGCTTGGGGATAGTAATATGCAAATCTTTATGCTTGCTGATTTTTGTTCTGCTTGATCTGTGAATCACTAAGAAAGGATTTAATACCTCCCACAGAGCGGTAGGTTTGCCATTTTCCCTCATAGTTGTTTCAGTTTTGTTCTACATATTTCAAGATGTCTTGGGGCAATACAGATTTAGAATTATCACATCACCCAGGAAAACCAAACCTTTTCTCACTGTGGTAGGAGCTTCTTTAACTCGGGTCTTATATATGTATAAGGCCTATTTTGACTGGAATTATACAGATGTACTAAATACCAGATATCTTTGGTTAATGTTTGCTGAGTATGTTTATTTCAACTCTTTATCCTCGACATTTGTCTGTCTTTGTGTGAGGCTTGCTTGATTTCTTTGCAATCAACTCTGACAGCTCATGCCATTTCCCCAGAGAGCTCAGTCCATCCTCATTTACTGTAATTTCTGAAATATTTTGATTTATTTTTATCAGCTTATTTTTAAGCTTTCCATCTGTCCCACTCTTCCTGTCTCGGATTTTCCTCCTCTGTTGGTTTCTTCTGAATTAATTGAGCTCCACTGCCCCAATTCCATTATCTACCCTCTTTAAAACTATTTGGAAGACATATATTCTACTTCTGTTTCCCATTTTTAAAAATTTAACATCTCACACTTCTCATTAAGTCAAAATTGAATGGAGTTTTACTCTCTTTCAAAACTATAAAGCCCTAGAAAAATTTTCTATTTATCATAAGATGTATGAATAGGAAGGATCCATGGACTGTGTGATAGATACAAAGGGTTGAGAAGTCCCCCTCAGCTCTCTGGCTCGCTTACTTGCTCTCCTATATGTTTCCGTAGAGAATTTATTATCCTCTGACTTTATCAGTTTGTTTATTGCCTGCTTTTCTGTACTAACATGCAAATTTCATGGAGACAAGAATTTTTCACTGTTTTATTCACTCTTACCTACCTAGTGGGTCAGATAGTTCCTGCTTATAGTAAGTGCTCACCAAGTATTGTTGAATGAACAAATGCTACAATTGCAAACACACACTCCAAACTTACATGATATGATTGCTTAGATTTTTAATGTTCTTATTCGTTTTTAACCTCACTAACTATTTTTATTATTTTAAAAATAATATTTATTTCAGTATTTTAAATTATTTTCTTATTTTGTAGAAGGATTATTTGTTGAGTTTAATCTACATGCCTAGCATTTTATTTACCCACTGTTTGTCCTTAGGGTCACCTTTCTTTTGTCTTCAGTAGCATCCTTTATAAGCTTTAGTGTAGGTCTGTAGGTTGCAGACTCTTTCATTTACTATTTATAGGAGTAGTTTTATTTCATTCTTGTTATTAAAAGATAATTTTTAATGGGATACAAATGTAGGTTTGAGATGGGACACAAATGACAGTTCTGTCACAATATGAAAATATTGGAAGATACTCTTCTTCAACTTTCTGGCTTTTATTTTCCCCATCAAAAAGTTAGGTGTGGGCTTCCCTGGTGGCGCAGTGGTTGAGAGTCCGCCTGCCGATGCAGGGGACACGGGTTCGTGCCCCGGTCCGGGTAGATCCCACATGCCGTGCGGCGGCTGGGCCCGTGAGCCATGACCGCTGAGCCTGCGCGTCCGGAGCCGCGTCCGGAGCTTGTGCTCCGCAACGGGAGAGGCCACAACAGTGAGAGGCCCGCGTACCGCAAAAAAAAAAAAAAAAAAAAAAAAAAAGTTAGGTGTCAATCTAAATATTGCTCTTGGTGTGTAGTCTATCTGTTCTCTGTAGTCTGTAGTTACACTTAAGAACTTTTCGTTACCTTTAGTGTAATTTGATTGCACTCTACCTAAAAATGGATTTTTTTAGTATTATTCTTCTTGGGGTTGAATGACTTCCTGGGTTTGAGGGTTCATGTCTTTCCCAGAGTTTGGGAAATTCTGGACACTATCTCTCTTTTTCTTTAAAGATTTATTTATTATTATTAATTTTAAAAATTTTTGAACATTTATTATGTGCTAGGTATGGTGCATAGCATTTTGAACACATTAACTCATTTTTTTTAACATCTTTATTGGAGTATAATTGCTTTACAATGGTGTGTTAGTTTCTGCTTTATAACAAACAAAGTGAATCAGCTATACATATACATGTATCCCCATATCTCCTCCCTCTTGCGTCTCCCTCCCACCCTCCCTATCCCACCCCTCTAGGTGATCACAAGACAGGAATAAAGATGCAGACGTAGAAAATGGACTTGAAGACACGGGGAGTGGGAAGGATAAACTGGGATGAAGTGAGAGAGTGGCATGGACATATGTACACTACCAAATGTAAAATAGATAGCTAGTGGGAAGCAGCCACATAGCACAGGGAGATCAGCTCGATTTATTTATTATTTATTAATTTATTTTATTTATTTTTGGCTGTGTCAGGTCTTAGTTGGGGCACGTGGGATCTTTGTTGAGGCATGCAGGATCTTCTGTTGTGGCGCATGGGCTTCTCTCTAGTTGTGGCGTGGGGGTTTTCTCTTCTTTAGTTGTGGCTTGCAGACTGGGGGGGGGTGGGCTCCGTAGTTTGTGGCACGCAGGCTCTATAGTTGAGGCGCGTGAGCTCAGTAGTTGTGGCGCACAGGCTTAGTTGCTCCGCCACAAGTGGGATCTTAGTTCCCTGACCAGGGATTGAACCCATGTCCTCTGCATTGCAAGGCAGATTCTTTACCACTGGACCACCAGGGAAGTCCCTGGACACTAGCTCTTCAAATATTATCCATTCCCCATTTTCTCTTTTATTTCCTTCCACCACTGTACTTGGATATGTGTTGCTCCTTTCCCCATGTTCTTAATCTCTCTTTCCTATTTTCAGTCTTTTTGTCTCTGTACTTCATCCTGTTCTGTTTCATCATATCTACCTTCCAGTTACTTAGCCTCTCTTTAAACATGTCTCTTTCAATGTTTAACCGTTCCGTTACATTTTTTATTTCTGTGATCATATTCTTCAATTCTAAAAGTTCTATCTGAACGTTTATCAAACTAGTTTGTTCATTTTTGATGGTCTCCTGCTATTTATTCTTATTTTTATTTCGTATGTCTGATTTCTTTTATTTGTATTTCCACTCACTTTCACTGTCTGTTAGAACGTAAGAGGCCTGTGCTGAGGTGTGTTCCTCCTAAGGGGTGTACTTTTGATTCTTCAGGCATCTAAGGGCATTACTACAGAACCAGGTCTAATTTAAATTAAAATGGTAAGGCTGTGTTTTTTTTCAATTGCAAAACAAAGTGTAAATTCAGACCCAAACTCATGTGAATCTCAGGGGGTCAAGAGCAAAGGGCATCCTTGTTTTTTGACTCTACTGGGTAGCTTTTCTTCTGATTCACCACATATACCCCTTCCTGAGCCCTTACTTGGTGTGGGATGATCAATGATCCAGTGCTCTGTGATGCACATGTATAGGCTTAGTTAACCTTCCCCCTCATCGGCTGACGCTTTGGCCCAGATGGATTCCTGGATGTGTCTTGGGTACATAACGGCTATAGTGCTGGTTTATCTCCCCAGACTCACATTCTCATTTTTTTCTGAAGTTAGAGGAATTCATTTACTTTATTCTAGTTTTATTTGTTAATTTATAAAGGTCCTTTAAAAATATTTTGGCTAACATTTTTAGATTTTCTGTAACAATGTGTTGTAGGATTTCTGTTACATTGTTGGAAACAAAACTGTGGAACACTCTTTCTTGATAGTATTTCCCCAAAACGAATTACCATCCACCGAGGCAGGGGAAGAGCAAGATAAATAGCCTTGTCCATGTGCTCTGTGATCATGAGGTCAGACAGACCAGACTAGATTGTTGGCATCTTCCCTCAGTTCTGTGACTCTGTCTCTGCTGTACCTTGAATCACTTCTCTGTTCTCTTCTACAGATCCTGACAGATCTCAGCTCCTGTACAACGCACCCCTCTGTGGCTCAGCATGGGGTATGATGTAGCATCTGGAGTCAAACAATGACCCTTACAATTCTTGTTGATTTAAAAGCTTACTGTATTATAATGTTACAGCAGCCAATACTATGGGAGACTAACAGAGATGGTGGTTTTCTCTCCCCAGTTCAGGAGCTGTAGTATTTATTTTGTGGCAACTCACCTGTGTGTGGCTGAGTTCTTGCTTTATTCATGCAACTATAGCCTGGCAGGGAGTGTACCACAAGCCTGTAAAGGTTGTTGCAAAATCCACAATTTATTGCTCCATAATGGCTATTCTGAAGTTTATGCTTTTTATCCTCTTCCTCTGTCTTACCATGAGAAGAAGATTCTGTGAAGTTGTAGAGTTTTAGCAGAGTTTTGGATAAGCACTTCCACTGGGAACTCTGGTCATCATACCCTTTCTATCTAGGGTCCAGCTTGTTGAAGTGATGAGAATGAGGTTAATACTCACCAGAGGGCCATCGTGGTTGATGTGGCCATTTATCACAGTCACAAAAGTAGCCAATATATCAGAAAAAGTGGCCAGAGAGGCCACTCAGTGCTTCACTGAGTCACAGAGCGTCTCAGCTTTGAGATGGATATTTTGGCAGTGGAGCTCCTGGCTCCTGGGGACAGAAGAACAGAAGAGAGAGTATTCTCCTATCCTGGCTTCTTTGCCTTGCTTTCATGTGTACTTGTGCATCTTCTGCCCCCGTCATCTGGTTCCAGAATGTTCCAGTGGGAAGAGATCCCAGAAGCCATCATGAGTTTCATGTTTCCCTTTTATTTAAGAAAATTCTGCTACACAGAAAATAAAAGAAACAAATATGTAAGGTAGAGATAAGACTAATTATAGACAGTAGGTAAGCAGGTGGCTTGTGAGTCACAGTGAAAACTCATAAAGAGAAAGTTAGTAACCTGTGAGGCACAGTAGAACTAGCTAGAATGAATGGAACATTTGTACCAGATGAACTCCTGCAATGTGAGGTTGGTCCCTATCTGCTACACAAATTTTGCCACTCACCTTCAAAAGCTACTCTAATGTATCTTATTGTGCTTACAGAGGACTTAGTTCCTTTATAGGTTCCTCTCCTATTTTTCCTGAAGATAAGCTTCCTCACGTTCACCAGGGTGGTCTACTCACTGTTTGTGCCTCCTTTGCCCCTGCTTCCTCATCCCCCCATGCTGGGGTACAGCACGTGTGTTTGGAGCCTTCTAAGCTGTGGGGTCTCATTTCTCTGGTTCCACTGTAGAGCCAACCAAATGCATCCAGCACACCTTATGACCCAGTACAGCCTCCAAATGGCCTTCTGACATGTGGCCTCAGAGCTTAGAGAAATGGGTGATGGGAGCTTTTTAACTAGGGTTAACTCTCTTGCCTGCCTTACTCATATACCGTGGGGGCCCTCTGAGCCAGGAAGATTACCCAGAAGTGCCAGTCTATAGTTCTTATCTTCCGATGCAAAAGACAGATTGTATACTTGCCTTTGCTTGCTCGTATTTCAGTCTTCCAAATAGAATACTGGCAGGAAGTCGCTCTTAGTAAGCAAAGGTCACTACTCCCCTTCTTCATTTGCTAGCTCCCAGATGGTTAGTTTAAAATGCACTGTCATTGCTCTTCCTTCTCTGTCTCAGCAGTAAGGAATTTGGGATATGAGTCTTTAAGGTCAGATAAATCGGACACTGGGAGTTCCATAAAGCTGAACATGTCAGATGTTAAGGTTGTGGACGTTGGGTATACATGTCTGTTCATGCCTGCTCTGTCCAGCTCAGCAAAGAATTGTGGGCCTTTGGTGAGGGGTCGGGCTGCACTCATGCTCTCTTTTCTGGGGAAAGTGCTCCCACTATATTCTGTGATCCTGGTGGGGCTTCCAGTCAGACCACCTAGCCTCACCAGCCATTGGGATGGACATGTGATCAAGACCAGCAATTTCCCTCTCTTTTCTTATAGTATTCATAGCGCCTGGTTGAACTGGAGAGAGAAGGGAGCCCTGCCTCTGAGTTCATGAACTAGGAAAAGGATGAGCTGATATTTGATGCTCCTGCCTTAGGGGGAATCATTTTCTGTAGCAGGAGAGAATAAAATCTGAGACAATTAGAACTGAGAGAAGATCATATCAGTGTCAACTCCTTGTTTTGGTTGTCAGTGGTACCAGAGCTGCGCTTGTCTTCTTAGCTGTACTCGTTTCTATGAGCCCATTCAGTTAAAGGGGACAATAAGCCCCTTTTGGTGTAAGCCAGTTTGTGTTCAGTTTCTTTTACGTATGTAGAGATTTCTGAGAAAACAGACATTAGTCACTGGAACTGGAGCATTACCATTATCAGGCACCAGGATTCAGAACTGGCTGATTTCAGGTAGAGTGTGGTTAGAAAGATTGCTTTCAACTGGGCTGGGGAAATGGAATTATTGTTATGTAATCTCATGGACGATGTAATTATTGTTATGTAATGCTTTCTTGTCACCTCTTGAGTCATAGCTCAATTGTGCATACCGAGAGAGCTTTTAAGAACTTGGAACTGAGGTACGGATGGTAGAAGGTATTGGCTTCCTCTTATAGTCATCAAGGGGTTCTGATAAGGGAAAAGTCTTATTACCAGCTGACATGACTGAAACTACAAAAGAAACAATTCAGTATTGGTACAATAAGTCCTTTCCATCTGCCAACAGCATCCTTCTTGGTCCTGTGCAAGTTCCACCTCCTGCGCAGGTCTTCTCCAACTACTCCAGCCCACTCATTTTCAGCTCCTCATGCATTTATTGTGCGAATATTTATTTAGTGCCTTCTGAGTGCCAGAAGTTGGGCAAGGTGCCAGACATTTCTACTGATCCTACTGTTTCCAGGACATGATTTGTTAACAGTGCAGTTTATTTATTGATTTAAAGTTGTCATTTAACACCATAACTCAGAGCCCTAGATCTATGGCTGTTCAACAAGGGAGTTCCGGTCATGTGATTTTCCCCAGGGAGGCACCACAAAAAGCAAGAGCATATTCAGCAACATTAATTGAGGGCTCATCTGCAAATTTTCCATGACTTCTGCCTTTGGGGAGTTCATGGATTCCTGGGAACAGTGTTAAGTCAACACGTTGGGATCATTCTAGATTATCAAGAAACCAGCTGCTGGGTTTCCCTTTACAGGGATTCTATTTTCATTCTTTCCTAAAATCACATCAGGCCAAAAGAAACTATGATATACTCTGAACACTTGGACAAAATGCCGGCGCTACAAAATCACCTTGTGAAGAAGATGGAACTTTTTACTGTTGAATAAAGTTCCTTCAGAGGGGTTGGTATTCATATCTCCCTGCTACACATTTCCTGTTTCTCTGTGCTCTGAGAATAAGATGATGGGCCATCAACTGTCATCATCAAACGGATTTGTAAGTTTACTATTTCCTTTATTCATTCATGTGTTCATTTGTTGGTTCATCAAGTATTTTAAACTCACGCTATGTAGCAAGTTGTGTACCCGGTGAAACCAGAGGCAGCGTCAAGCTGAGAGCGAGGTAATGTGAATTACAGACCCTGCTTTGCAACTGAGTGACTGTGTGATCCTTGGCGAGTCATGAAAATGCTCTGTATCTCAAATTCTTTATCTGCGGAATGGGGATTAAAATCTGTACCTCACAATTATAAGATGATCTAGGAGCATAAATGAAATAAATATCCGTGAGTCCATACTGATATAAATTAATGGTCAAATAAATAAATAAGGGGAAAGGAGCAATTCGGAGGAATTCAGAAAATACATGTGGAAGGAATTAGGAAAATAGAATCACCTTTAGGTAATTGCTGCAGGCAAAATCCCCAGTAAATGCTAAAAACGGTGGATAAAACTTTAAGGAGAAACAGCCTCCAAGTATCACCCCAAAATATCTATCAAATACTGTGGTGGTTTTAACATGTCTACAAATTATTTGATATTCCTCTTCACAGGAAATGGGGCTAATTTCCCTGTCCTTGAATGTTGGCTGGACTCAGATTCACTTCTAACAGCATACTTTGACAGGAACAAATATCACTTTGCCCTGGCAGACCCCACCTTAGCCGCATGACCAAGGTTAACATCACCAGTAACAACTATGTTGATATCGGGTACCTCATACGATGCAATGGAAAGGGCACATTGCTTCTTTGGTATTTTCCCCCCAAAACTCATAACCGCAGCCTAATCGTGAGAAAACACTGGACAAACACAACCTGAGGGATATTCTGCCAACACCTGGCCAGTGTTCCTCAAATGTGTCACCATCATAAAAAAAAAAGAAAGAAAAACCTCCAAACTGTCACAGATTGGAAATGTTTAAAGAGGCTAAATGCAACGTGGGCTCTTGGAAAGGAAATCAGCAAAAGGATTAATAGATACTAGTGGAAATTTTTGTGAAATCTGAATTAAGTTTGTAGTTTAGTTAAGAATATTGCACCAAAGTTAGTTCCTTAAAGTTTTGACAAATGTAGCTTGGTTATGTAAGATGCTAACATTGGGAGAAGTGAGGTGAAGGAGATGCATGAATTCTCTGAACTAACTATGTGACTTTTCTGAAAATCTATAATTACGTCAAAATTAAGAGTTAAAAAAAAATGCTGTACCTCATGATGTTGTTTAAGGGACTCCCGCCAAAATATTTGAAAATCCCTAGAAAAGTGTAAAGTATCATACATAAAATATGACTTTTCTTTTTACTCTGGGGGAATAGAAATAGTGGAGTGGGAGTGGGGGCTGCTGGCTAAACTGAGAGATGAAGGGAAATAGTTTAAGTGGCATTTTTTTAAAAGATCCAAAACCAGTGTCTAACTCCTGCTTATCAGAACACCAGCTTCAAGAAGGGAGAGGTTTTGTCTTGTTCAGGGCTGTATTCCAAGCCCTAGAACAGTGCCTGGCACATAGCAAGTGCTCCATAGACATTGTTGAACGAATGACTGAATGCGTGAACGAATGAATGGTGTTCTGTGTCGGTCATGAAGTGAGGCAGAGTTGGAATGTGCTGACAGCAACAAGAAGAGATGATAAACCCCCAAGTAGTGGTTAGGATGTGGGAGAATAATCTGAATCCTTGTCTGTTTGGTGAGGGGTGAGGGGTGAGGGGTGTGGTCAAGGTCAGAGCAAAATGAGGGTTATCAAAAGTAGAGGGAGGGCTTCCCTGGTGGCGCAGTGGTTGAGAGTCCGCCTGCCGATGCAGGGGATACGGGTTCGTGCCCCGGTCGGGAAAGATCCCACGTGCCGCGGAGCGGCTGGACCCGTGAGCCATGGCCGTTGAGCCTGCGCGTCCGGAACCTGTGCTCCACAACGGGAGAGGCCACGGCAGTGAGAGGCCCGCGTACCGCAAAAAAAAAAAAAGCGCCCAGGAAAGCAAGAACAGCCAAGGCGCAGAACCTGAGGTGAGTGTTTCGAGCAGCTCTCCGAGTCCTTAACCTTTCTCACAAATCTAGGACCGCTCCTGACCAAGGTCTCTGTTCCTCTGAATCAGTCAGCCCACTGACCGGGGGCAGGTCTTGTTACAACTAGACAGGGGTATGTATGCCCAGGTATACGACACCCTTAATCCCAGAACAGTGAGGACTGTGGATTTCTGCCCCTACATTTGGGTTCCAGCTTCTGAATAGAAGCATCTTCCAATCCCATTTGGGGAGAGGTAGAGAGAACACATTTCCCCTGCCTTGGTGGAGTTATCTAGATTGTACAGCCCCCCACGCCCTTCAGAGTTGGGACGTGCAGTCTAGCATAGCTAAACACGCTGCAGACCTAGGCTGGCAATGTGTTTAATTCTGGGGAACTTGTTCTTTTTTTTAACATCTTTATTGGAGTATAATTGCTTTACAATGGTGTGTTAGTTTCTGCTGTATAACAAAGTGTAATTCTGGGGAACTTTTAAACTGTGTTTTCTAGTTAATGACTGTTTCCTAGGTCTGGGGGTTCATCCCTCAGGCTGACCATTTGTTAGGCCTCCACCAGCACCTGTGTTTCCTGAAGGAAGCCCTGTTCCCCACAGAGCCCATAATGAGCCCTAAGGAGTGCTGGGCCAGTTAGCTGAGGCCACACCGAGTGCAGAGCTGCCAGCATCTCTTCCTCCACTTATGTAACACAGAAAAATTAGCTCTTTCCTCTCCTTCTTCAGATTGATTTAATTTTTTCCTAAATTTCCAGGGCTGAGCCCCATAATGTGGGCTAAGGCGGGCTTCCAGCCTTATGACCATCATTACTGTCGACTTGCAGTTTCCAGCAGAAAGTTTTTCCCAGAGTTGGTAGCTCAGCTGTTTCATATCATAATGGGGAGGAAAAGTGGCCGGCGGGCTGTCAAACCTGATGCAAATGATATTTTATAAAAAGTGGTTTAAATTGGCTGAAGCTGTTTTTAGACTGATCAGTTAAAAAAGTATGTAGGGCATCTTTCTGACTTGCAGAAACACAGCTCCCAAGCATTAGATGTTTCATCATACTCTTTGGGAGAGGTTCGTAGGTGGGCACAAGCTCATAAAAAGTAGATGAGGATTTGTTAATGTGGAAATACGTAAATTGGATTCAGGCTGCCCTCAATTAATTGGAAGGGACTTGTGAGCTAAGTGGGGAAAAAGGGAAAGAGATATTGGAAGAAAATGCTTGCACGCCCTGGAGAGTAAATCTTTGCTCTTGGTTTCCTCTGGGGCTATTTGAAGAGTTGCAGGAATTCTGCCCGAAGACACCAGAGGCAGGGCTCCTTGGCTCCTAGGGATAACCATTACAGATTTCCCTTGCTACCTGAAAGTAGAACGTTCCTATGCAACCTTTCTAAACTGAAATGGCATAAAGCAAAGAAACGATTACCTCAGGACACATCTTGCTAACAGATGCACAAAATAGATTGAGATAGAGCACAGATGCTCACAAGACGTAGTTCAAAGCCGTGGCGGCTTGGTGTGGAGTCCAGTTCCCGGGAAAGGAGCTCAGCGGTGTTTTATTCTTGCCGCTCAGGGTGCCGATCGATGCCTCTATCCTGGTTCAGCTCTCAGCAAAACAAATAGTGAATGCTATTTATTTTCACTTTTTGCCTTTTCATGAAAGTGAAAATCCTCTTTGGATTTTAACAAAAACAGGTACTAATGGAGGTCTTTCGTACAAGTGAAATGGTGTAAATCAAACTTTTGAAAAGCCGGGGCTTGTCTCTCATGTTCAGCAGCAACAGAAGAGGCGAGTAGTGTTTGATAAAGGGATTTCAGGGGTAGCAGCTAACAACTGGGGGAAGTTAACTTTCTGAGTTCTGGGAAGATTACAGTCATCCCTTGGTACCTGCCAGGGATTGGTTCCAGGACCCACCATGGATACTAAAATTTGTGGATGTTCAAGTTCCACGGTGGGTTTTCCTTATCTGCGGGTTCCTCATCCACAGATTCAACCAACTGCAGATCGTGTACTAGGTGTGCCATCTGTGGTTGGTTGAATTTGTTGATAGGGAGCCAGCGGATGTGGAACGGTGGGGCGTGAGGATACAGAGGGCCGACTGTATAGTTTTTGAAATAGATCCATGTAAAGTGGACCCGAACAGTTCAAACCCGTGTTGTTCAAGGGTCACCTATGGTTTCCACTGAGGAACTTTGGAGTCTGTGGTTTATATTGGTGTCTGGGCTACCAAATGCCCTTTTTTTTCTTTCTTTCTACTCAAATCCTACTCAGTCATTTTCTGAATTCAGGGCCAGCCTAGACACAGCAAGTATGCTCGCGTCTCTAGAGCCAACCCAGGAAATGTGTCTCTTCTCCCTTGTTAAGTCTATGGAATTAGGCTGTTGGAAGCTCATCTCCAGTATAGTCTAGATGAGACACACAATATTGAACATACCTGATCCCATTTGGCTCAACACAGAGATGCTGGAAATTTGTGTGAAAATGATGAATATGAGAACGGCTATAAAATCTCCCTCCTCCTGTTGGCTACCAAAAATCCTAAGTGAGTTTCTTCAGTATCTCTCTGCTTCCTCCCTGGATTCATCCTAGGACTTAGGGGATAATGAGTTGGGGGTGGGGATGGGAAGGACCAGAGGGAGATTACAAGGAGGTTTTGCGGGGTGGCTTTAGGTGGTTTGGAGGAGAGACCCAAGAGCAGGTGAAATTCACACACTGAAGAAGGAAAGAGACTTTAACAAGCATTGCTGTTCATTAAAGTCCTTTTCGTGGTGTTGGGTGTTAGAGAAAAAATAAGGTTTGGAGCTGAATTATGTTCATATTATTTCGATTGCATGGACCATGTTTTTTGACTATGATACCATTCTGGTGCCAAATCATGTGGATCACAGCATCATAAGCATTGTATTTGGTTCATGCAGTTGGCCAGTCCACATATACAGCTGGGTCTTTACTCTCTGCCTTCTATGAGATAAGCATAAGTTGTGGTGTGAGCCCTGGAGGAATCTACTTGGGAAGACAAAAGATTGGAAACATATGTAGAGATGCTGGTCATTCACTGTGGTGATAACCGTGAGGAGAGAAGCTAAATCACACAAGGACTTCAATAGCTCCTGTTCCCTGCTGGAGCTGATCTCATCTTTGTTTGGCTTTGCAGTGTATCTAAATGCTGACCTTGGTCTTTCTGCCCTTTCTTCATGTTATAGTTCAGCGCTCTTGTTTGCTTCATTCAGGTCATTCTTCTCTTTACCTTGTGTATCTCCCTCAATTCTGACTCCCTGCCTTGGTTCTAGCTGTCACCCTCACTTGGGGACATCCTTTCTTCTTTTTCTCATCTGTTCGCATCCTAACCATGCTTCAGGAGGTGATGCGAGGTTTTAATGATCTGTGAAACTTTTGGTTCCCAAGTTCACCAGAATCTTTCTGTGTTCATTGTACTCCATTTTTAAGTATTAATTATTTTATGCAGCTTAGTCATAAGATTGAGAAAATTAGAATCAAAATATCAGAGAGTTGGAAGGATGCTTACAGACCATAGGTGACCACCTCCATTCATTTTTTCAGATGATGCAGCTGAGGTTCAGTGACATATTGTTACGGACTTTAGAACATCCACTGGGAATATATGTTAACATTTACAAGCTGAAAATTGCTATAGAAATAGTTGTTATCCTTGTAGTGGCAGAGTCATGTCTGGGAGCCAAGTTCTCTGACCCCTTCCTCTATCCATTATATGAAGCTGCCTCTACCAAATTGGTATCATCCTCTAGAAGCCTTGTCTGCCCAGTTTGAGGTGAGAGATCAAAGTTTGGAGGGAAGCATCATGTGGCAGCTGTCATGTACCAACTGCAATTTTACAAATACCCTGAGAGATAACGTATCATACTTATTCTTACAGATGAGGACACTAAGCCTCGGAGAGGTTAAAATATTTGCCCAAGATCACACGGAAAGCAATAAAGGCAGTATTCAAATGTAGATCTGCCTAACTCAAAAGCTTGTGTGTCTCCTTTCTCGTTCCTCTATATCACGCTCCTTGATGCAGAAATAGATTCCTTTTTCTTTTATTTCCCTCAGCGTTTATCCCATCTTTGGCCACAGCATACGATCAGTCACAACGTTCTGCTTCATTGATGACTGAGTCCTCCACAGGAAGTCTCTATGAACCTTGTCTTTTTCAATGAACAATTTCCAAGGATGCATCTCACAAACCTTATTTTCGAATGGTTCACAGTCATTAAAAAAATCTTAGGTTAAAAAGAATTTCATATATGCTTTGGCTCTCTAGAGAAAGATGTGAGAAATTTGGCTGGTGCTTTGAACTCTTCAGTTAAAAGTCACTCTTGGAATATAAAGGGCAGTTCATCTCATTTTTCAGTGGGTGAATTCTGCATGATAATTGACAAGCACAAAAATGGGGTCAGGGTCTGTCATAGCCCAAACTGTTGTGGAGAGTTGCTCTCCGCTGCAACACAAGATTGTACATGTTGGGCTTCCCTGGTGGCTCAGTGGTAGAGAGTCCGCCTGCCGATGCAGGGGACACGGGTTCGTGCCCCGGTCCGGGAAGATCCTGCATGCCGCGGAGTGGCTGGGCCTGTGAGCCATGGCCGCTGAGCCTGCGCGTCCGGAGCCTGTGCTCCGCAACGGGAGAGGCCACAACAGTGAGAGGCCCACGTACCACACACACAAAAAAAAGATTGTACATGCTGACAACAACTCTTCTGGACAATGCATAGATGCAATGACTTGAGTACCTGCAGTGGGCTCTGGTCAACTCAAGAGGTTCTCTTTTTTCCAGTGTCAGTAGTTTTCTCTTTGCCTCTCTCAGAAGTTTCTCTTACTGAGCCTGGCCATTTTTTCGTGAGGCCTGCTCAGTTGTCTTCATTAGATGAGATGCTCCACATGACACATTATGCTGAGGTAGCCCTAAAAAAGTATTAATGCCCCTGTTCTAGGGTAAATTTATTCTTTAAGAGTGCTGTTAGAGGCATAATGTCTTTCATTCCAAAGAGCGAGTATAATTTAGGGTTCTTGGAGGTATGGAAGGCTGGTGAGAAGGTTGTTTTGGCTGAGTATCTATAGATATTAGGTGGGGAAAAGGAAGGAATATATTTTTATACCTTTCAGACTACCTGTGTATCCGTTAAGTACCATGCATCGAAAATGCACCCTAATTTGTAATGAGACACTAGTGGCTATGAGATGAAGAGGTAAAGGGAAAAGGTCTAAATTAGGGGACGTTCACTATGAGACCAAATTTATTCTGTGTTATGACCTCCTCTCTTCTGTCCTAGTTGCAGACCGTACTCTTTGTGGCTGTGGCTACATATGTGACTGCCATTTGCCTCATTAGGCATCACTGCCGTTGATGTAGCAGCAGCCAGGCACCCATCTGGCCTTCACTCAGCATCCCTTTATTTTCTTTTATTCTTTTCCTGACAGCTACTGGTGAGTGATTTGCTCTCAAATGGTAATCTGCACACTCAGAAATGACCCTCAGGCATACACTATACAGAACAAGGTAGCCTTCATCCAATTTTGCCTGTCACTACCTATCTCTTTCATCTAATGATGTGAGAGTCTATTTGCCAAACATCTGCAGTTTGGACTGTGGTTTTGAATAATGTCACTGGCAGATGGGTTTATTCAGCCTCTGGGGATGGCATCTCCTGATGGCCCGCCTAATGCCCCAGTGTTTATTCTTTTCACCGCGAAAGTGCTCTCTTACTCATCTGAACTGTCAATTTTCCCAATACCTGTCTTTTAAATAGTAACCATTGTCTCTCGGTGTCCCTTGAGGATAGAAAGGCTAAACAGCAAGTTTTCTGCTTCTATAGCGTGCAGCTGCTGAGAGAGGAGTTCTCGACTAGACCACATCTCCATCTAAAGCGGTCTTACACAACCTTGGCTAATTAAAGACAGGGGGATGATCTGATGGCCGATACATTCTCCTCCTGAAGGTTGGAAGGTTCATCTGCTTGACATCTGTCACAAACTACTCATTCATGACTGCTGTGTTCTCCGTAACGTCTTGGGTGCTGAGGGGCTCTGGAGCAGTTTACGAGATATTCTTGCCCTTAAGGAATTACAGTCTAATCCACCCATTCAGGAATCTGTGTGGATTATCCATTATGCATAGCACATTGTGCCAGGGTATGAAATGAAAATGTGGGCCGTGTCCTTGAGTGATCACAATACAGTAAGATTAGTTATGTTCAAAACACAACGCAATGTCTTATGAGATAAATGGCCTAGGGGTATGTTATAACTGTTCAGAGGCAAGGAATATCTAGCCATTTTGCAGGCATGCTACGTTTTTCATGCACAGTGCCAGACTCATTTGCTTTTCTGTTTCTTTTCCTACCCTCAGTTTTGCTCCTCTTTTGTCTTCTTCAAATAGTGTCATTCTAGCCAACAGAACTAAAATGTCAATCTTTTCCTCCCCTCTCTTCTACCTCCCCTTTCTCAACCAGATGTTGTCAATTCTATATGGTAAATGTTTCACAACACATGCCTTCTCTTCATTAGCCCTGCCCTCTTCTCCAAGTGCATTCTCTTTTCATCTGTAATTTCTTGCAATAATTATTTCTTGCAATAATTTCTAAGTGATTGATCGGTGTACAGCTGCTTCTTCATCTAATGCATCCTCTACACTGCTGTCAGAGTTACAATTCTGATCTTATTTGACTATTTTATTTAGGTGTTCATAAGAGAAATGTTCAACTATGAAAACATGGCATAGGAGAACCTGCACCAGGGGTTAGCAAACTTTCTTCCTATAAAAAGTCAGTAAATATTTTAGGCTTTGTGGACAATATAGTCTTTGTCACAACTATTCAACTTTGCACTGTAGTGCAAAAGCAGACTTAGATAATAAATAAACAAATGGACATTGCTGCGTACCAATAAAACCTTACTTATGGACACTGATATTTGAATTTCATATAATTTACATGTAATAGTATCCTTCATGAGAAGGATACACAAAGTAGTATCCTTCTTTTGATTCTTTTCAACAAGCTAAAAATGCAAAAACCATTCTTAGTGCCTGGGCAACACACACACACACACAAAAATGGCAGGCCAGATTTGGTCCATTGGCAAAACCCTGGCCTACAGAGTCTGATCCTTCCTTACCTCACTGACACCTCATTACCTCCATTCCTTCACCTTCTGTCCAATCCTTTGTTTCTGCCACAACAGACTACTCACCTATTTCTGTGCATGCCGTATACTTGCATACTTCTATACCTGTGATTCTTAACCCTGACTACCACTTGGGCAAGAAGACTCAATACTGGATCCTAGGGAATCTTCTCATATCCTTGAAACCAGCCCAAGGACTTTTGTACTTAGTCTTCCAGAAAGCCATTCTCCTGTGACTATCCAGTGTCATCTCCCAAATTATCTGAAGTAGTAAAGAACTGATTTGCGATTCCCTGGTTTGCGAGGTAACAAATCAGTCGGCCGCAATGTCATGGATGCCGGCTTGTTACCTCATCTTGAAGTAGAAGATGTCTTTGGATTTTTTGTTTTCTAATGATCTGTCTGGTTTTGTGGGGGCATTTGAGGAGCTTCAACAACTATGAATGACACTGTTGTAGCCGTCTTCCAGAGTCCTGCCATTTCTTTCTCTCACTGTTTTAATCTTACCTAATATAATCATCCATTATTTTTCATTGTCTGCAATTTACACTCAGCCTTAAGACCTTGTTTGGAACATATATTTTTTGTTGTTGTTGTTCCCTCTTCTAGTTTCTAACCCAGATACCTTTCCCAGAATATGGACATTTTATATAGTGCTATAACATAATTGACAAGGTCTTAATTCACAAAACTCAACACCTTGTGTTACTATTCATTTTGTACTTAACCTTTCTTTTGTAAAGAACAAAGTAATGCCATTTGCAGCAACATGGCTGTAACTAGAGATTATCATACTAAGTGAAGTAAGTCAGAAAGACAAATACCATGTGATATCACTCACATGTAGAATACGTTTTATACGTAGAATCTAAAATATGGCACAAATGAACGTATCTACAAAACAGAAACACACTCAGAGACATAGAGAACAAGCTTGGTTGCCAAGGGGAAGGTGGGGAGAGAAACGGCTGGACTGGGAGTTTGGGGTTGGTGGATGCAAACTATTACATTTAGAATGGATAAGCATTAAGGTCCTACTGTATCTCACAGGGAACTGTATCCAGTCTCCTGGGATAAACCATAATGGAAAAGAATATTTAAAAAGAATGTGTATGTGTGTAAAGCTGAGTCCCTTTGCTGCACAGCAGAGATCGCCACAACATTGTACGTCAACTATACTTCAATACAAAAATGACATAAACTTTCTTTTTTTTGGATACGAATTAAGTAATCTTCTATAATGTGTTTTACTGCCTTTCAATGCAGGCTAAAAAATAGTCTAATAGCAGTGACAGAAAAAATAATGCCAAGTTATAGTTAATGGTGTATATTAGTGTCTTTAGCTCTTTGTAAAGTTAATGAATGACCAAATCACCTTTGAAAGACAGTTGATACTGAGAAATATCATGGGTTTCTGGCTTCTCATCCAGCTATTGAAACCCATCTTATACAACAGAGTCATGTAGATTCTGTCAAGCCTCATTGATGTCTTGATGAAAGTACTTAATATTTATATCATAAAGGTCCCTTTTTCAAACACAAACTGCTACAATATACTGTTTTTAATGTTGTAAAATTTCTGAAAATACGCTGTATCCAGTGGGTCAGCTTACCCATTCTGAGTCAGATGAGACTTTACTAGAAGCTTGACCTGTTTGAATACCACATTAGTTCTCTTTGCTGCCATAGAATTTACCACAGACTTAGTAGTTGGTAAATTACTTGGTCAGAAGTCTGGATGGGCATGACTGGGTCCTCTGCTGAGCTTCAACAAGACCAAACTCAAAGCAGGAGCTGCCTGAATCGTTCTTCATGTTTTCCAAGTGGCCCTACACATGGCAGGTTGAGTCCCTCTCCTGATTCTAATGTCTCCGACTTCCCCTCAGACTACTTCTCTCTTGCATCCAGCCAGAGGCAGCTCTCTGCTTCTAAGGGCTCATATGATTAGACTTGGCCACCTCGATAATCCAGAAAAATCTCCCTACTTTAAGATTAGTAATCTTTTTTGAGTTTTTTTGACTTTCTTTTTTAATACATTTATTTATTTTTTGGCTGTTTTGGGTCTTTGTTGCTGCACGTGGGCTTTCTCTAGTTGCGGTGAGCAGGAGCTACCCTTCCTTGCGGTGCGCGGGCTTCTCATTGCGGTGGCTTCTCTTGTTGTGGAGCACAGGCTCTAGGCGTGTGGCCTTCAGTAGTTGTGGCACATGAGTTCGATAGTTGTGGCTCGCGGGCTCGAGCGCAGGCTCAGTAGCTGTGGCGCACAGGCTTAGTTGCTCCGCGGCATGTGGGATCTTCCCGGACCAGGGCTCGATCCCATGTCCCCTGCATTGGCAGGCAGATTTGTAACCACTGCTCCACCAGGGAAGTCCTAGTAATCTTTTTTTATCTTTTTATTTTATATTGGAGTATAGTTGATTAAGACTGTTGTGTTAATTTTAGGTGTACAGAAAAGTGATTCAGTTATACATAGACATGTAGCTATTCTTTTTCAAATTCTTTTCCCATTTAGGTTGTTACACAATATTGAGCAGAGTTCCCTGTGCTATACAGTAGGTCCTTGTTGGTTATGCGTTTTAAATATAGCAGTGTATACATGTCAGTCCCAACCTCCCTAACTATCCCTCCTCCCTCCCCTTCCCTGCTGGTAACCATAAATTCATTCTCTAAGTCTGTGAGTCTGTTCCTTAATTACATTTGCAAAGTTTCCCTTTCCATGTAATACACATATTCACAGATTCCAGGGATTAAGACATGGACATCTTTTGAGTACCCCTCTGCTAACTACAAATATTATTATTTTTATTCCTTGGTGGCTGGAAAACATACTATGTTAACGAGGGTAATCAAAAAATAACATGAAAATTTATTTATCATGGAGCAAGGATTCCCATGTTACCTCCTTCATTATCTCTCCATTTCATGCTTCTGTCCTGATATAGAAAAGATAGTTAATAGTTGTAACATTAGGTACCAAGGGTAAGTTTATAGAAACCTTTAGTGGACCAACATTAATCTCAAAGGCCAGAGACAACCCTAGAAATATAGTTTTCTTTCAAAACCTCTTCCATCTCTGTTGTTATGAGCATGGCATAAGAGAATCCTCAGGCAATTGACAAATTCACTTCTAGCTAACTTAAGGAATAATAATAATAGCTGACATTTATTCTGCCATTAATATTCACTAGGCTATTTGATTAACTCTTCACATACCCTATCATAGTTGATATTCAGAACAATTCTGTGAGGTAGAAATGATTTCTCTGGTATACAGACAAAGAGGCATCCAAGTTCAGTGACATGCCCAAGGCTTAAAAAGTGGTAGAGCCAACATTTTAAAAGCCAGATGCAAAGCCTGTGCTGTTTAGAAAAAATAAGTGCTGGTTTTATTAAAGTTATACATGAAAACATGTTAAAGAGTTATGATACAAGGTTTGTTACCAAAAATAGCAGTCTTCTGCCCACATCATTCCCTTTTTCATCTCCCAGAGACAACTGTTTCCGATGGTTTTATCTGTTTGGTTACCTCCATGGCTCTATATAACATGCTTACACTAGTATTTCTTGAGTTTTCAGTTTTAGTACTTGTCTTTTGACTCTTTCCCTTGGAAAACGAGAATTTAAGTCTCTCATGTGCCTTACCTAACTTCTTTTTTAAAAACCTCCCATTTTCCCTGTTGTCATTTTGCACACCTCCTGAATTTTTTAATGCATGCTATCGTAGTTTTAATTTCCAGGAGATTTTTTTTTATCCAAATGTTTTTGCACAGCATATCGTTCTTATTTCTATGAGGTTATTAATGATCTATTTGTATTTTATTATTCTGTTCTTTTTCTCCCAAGTTTCTTTCTCTATTTGTTTTGGTTTCTGCTCTTCAAGTAGTTCTTTCTTAGTTCTCTGCTGATTCTAGGCTCCCTGCTTGTATTTAAGATAATGGAAGGGCTGTTTGCATAGACTAGTTAATTGTGGGCTTCATTACGTGGTGTTATAGTGGGGAATCATCAGTGCTGTATAGACACTTCCTCTAGGCCTGGTTAGATTTCCAAGAGTGACAGCACTCTGAGGTGTTGGTAAGGAAAGATAGCTGCTGGTGGTAGGGATGCGGAATGGGTATCTCAAGATTCTATCTGTAGGCTTTTACATCTTCTCCCCTTTCTTGGTATCACATCCCTATTCTTACCAGCGCTTTCTGTCCTCTAGATTGAAGACTCCCTGTTTTCTTCTCAGGAGAATACATCTCTAATCTTCTGATGGAATAGAAATGTTCAGTTAATCAGACAGATGACCTTAGGGTCCAACTGCTCTGTAAACAGACTTTGATTCTCCCATTTGGAGTCCCATTTTTACCCCCACTTCCAGAGGTGATAGGTGATGCCCCTTTCTGAGCCTTTCTTGGGGGTCATGAATCAAGTTGCTTCTCAGCATTCCTTATTTCATTCAAGATGCAGCTTTCGGGGTTTGCCCTTGTGCATCTGCTTCCCAACTTTCTCAGCGTTGTTGCTGTTGCCTCATCTCTTTTCTTTATGAGCTAAACTTCTAAAAAATTGCTTTTCTATCCTCTCAATAGGTCTTGAAAGGGAGCAGGGGTAAACCCTCGTGCTCGCTCTGCCATCTGCCGTCTTTCACTGGCACCCGATCCAACTGCATTATCGCTCCAGGCGTGTTGTCCTTTCAGGCTCTACTCCATCGATATTGGCATTCACTTCGGTTGTTCATTCACATGAACAACTCAGGTTGAAGGGTACAGGCGATACAAAAGGCCCTTTCCTACTCCAGGGCCTCATAGAGTACACTCTTGTGGAGTATGGATTTTCAGAGGCAAGTGTCAACACCCACACTTCCTTCCCAACAATGGCCTTCAGAAGCAGCTGCAATGCTACCGCTTAGTTCAGCTTAGCAAAGGATCCTACAAGGAGTGTGGAAATTGTGGTTGAGCATTCTCCAGTCTCTTTCAGAAAGAGAGCCAGAGACGAATCTTTCTAATTGTGTTCCCTCAAGAAGGAAGAAATCCAATTACCTATATAAATCTGAGCATTAAAGCAAGACGTCCAGGTTTTTCTCCTCAGCAGTAACCATGCTATTGACAAGTTACCGGGGATCCGGAAGGCACATAGGAAATAACTGTTACGACAATAGGTGGCGGACTGTGGTTTAATCGGAAACCCCTGGGTTGCCTTGAATCTGTTCATTTTCTTGAGCTGCCCAGTTGTTTGATAGCTATGCACTAAGTACTAGCTTCAGGCCAGGCAGAGTGTGAGGCTTACGGTGTTGAGACTAAAACGAGATGTGGCGTGACACCTGCCACAGCGCTTGGAATACCTTGGTTCTTGGTAAATAGTTGTTAAAGTGAAAATATGGACCTTGCTCTCAAATAGTATGTTCTCTAGACAGTAGGGCAAAGGCATTTTGTTAAGGGTGCATAGAAGAAACAAAACTTTAGGTAGGTCTGAAAGCTAGAGTAATAATCAGGTGAAAATTAATTACTAACAAGTCTCCCTTCACCTGTGTACCTGAAAAACTTGATCAAGTTAAGGCCAAAGTAAGTAATTGCTTGATAAAATGTTGTGCAAAATATTCAAGGCATTAAATATTGTCTGGTGTTGCTGAAGATGTCAGGGCTGCATATTTGGAATCCCGAACAATTTTGTGAATGAACAAGGGCAAGGAAACTGTTTGGATCTTAGAGCACTTATGTCTAACTTCTACACTTTTTTTCTTCTGTTTCTCGATGAAATGAGGCTATACATGGGCATCATAGGCTCATAAGTATTGTATATAAGCCATTTCTGAATAAACTGTTTTGACTAGATTAACCAAGTTGTTCAGTCAAAAACCCATTCCTGGGCTTCCCTGGTGGCGCAGTGGTTGAGAGTCCGCCTGCCGATGCAGGGGACGCGGGTTCGTGCCCCGGTCCGGGAAGATCCCACATGCCGCGGAGCGGCTGGGCCCGTGAGCCATGGCCGCTGAGCCTGCGCGTCCGGAGCCTGTTGCTCCGCAACGGGAGAGGCCACAACAGTGAGAGGCTCACGTACTGCAAAAAAAAACAAAACAAAAACCCATTCCTATTATAGGTTTGAGTGGCATTTTAAAATCGAGAATCCCTTAGTTTTTTCATAGATGATGAAATTCATATATTCATCCAGTTATCTTGTCATCATATGAATAGAATGGTAGTCTGGGGCTTAATTTGTAAAACTAATGGAAAACACTTGTGGAATTTTGTACCGTGTATTCTTCTGTGGTAGTTTTAGTCTTGAAAAATACATGCCATCACTCAAAGGGAAACATTTAAACGGTTTTAATATGTGTGGCAGGTACTGCTTACTGGCACATAGCCATATACCCGCCTTTCTACTGGGGGTACATTTCCCAGACCCACTTTGGGCTCAAGGGAGGTTCTGTCAGTGGGAGACCTTCATGGAGGATTAGAGGCAGAAGGGCAGTGGAAGCCATTCTGCTTCTGCTGAAACTTAGGCAGAAGAACCAGCAGTGGGAGCAGTAGGGTCATGGTTCTTGTTCAGGATTCAGTGGTACCAGCAGCAGGTGTAGTCCCTTCACATCTTACAAGGGCACTGGCTGCTTCTTGATCTCTGGTCAATATCACCCTCCCTCTTTTGCTGCCCCAGAACTTTCAACACCTTTCTAATTTCTTGCGTTAAATCTCTCTATAGGCTATGAAGAGTGGTTTCTCTCTACCTCCCCGGGTACCGGCTGATAAAGAACAGAATTCCTTAAAACTACAATCAGGGTTTTCCTGTGTCTTTTAGTGAAAAGCGTTCTGTAATTTCTGGATATTTACCTGATAGTCTGGTTCCTCTATTCTTGCCCTTCTGAGGACATTAGTTTAGTCTTATGTGGAGGTCATAAATGTAACTACATAGATATTAATCCCATATAATCAAATAGTGTTTAACCTTATCTTATTTTTACATGGCATAAATGGACCACACTTTACTCTTCAACTGTATGTTATATATTTAAATGTTTTTGGAAAATGATCTTGAATTAATTATCTGTTGTAGCATAACAAATTCCCTCAAAACGTAGTGGCTTAAAACGACGCTTGTTATCCCGTGGTTTCTGTAGGTCAGGAATCTGGTGTGGCTTAGCAGAGTCATCTGTCTCAGAATCTCTCTCAAGACTACAAGGTATTGACGGGTGTTTTCGCCTCATTTGAAGGCTCAACTAGTGGACGATCTGCTTCCAGCCCGTGATTGTTGTTTGGATTCAGTTCCTCATGGGCTGTTGGACTGAAGGCCTAAATTCCTCATGGGTTGTTCAACCTGGAAGCTGCTCTCAGTTCCTTGCCACATGGGTTTCTCAACAGGGGAGCTCACAGCATGGTATGATGGCCATCTTGGAGACATAGTCTTTTATAACCCAATCTGGGAAGGGACTGTCCACCACCTTTTCCATTTTCTATTTGATAGAAGCAGGGCATTTCATCCAGCCCACACACAAGGGGAGAGGGATCACACAAGCATGTGAATACTGGGAGGTGGGGGTCATTTGGAGTCATTTCAGAAGGTGCCAAACACATTACTTTCCCAAACAAACAGTGCATTTCTTGATTTCTGTTTCAGTGTTTAGTAAAATATTGATGAGATTTGGGCTTTTTACGTGGTGTAGTCAGCCTAATTATGTGGTTTCAGTGACTGTGTACATAAACTTATAAGCAGTAGAAACAGGCAGCCAAACAGATTAGCCCACCTCCCTTTCACCCTGGGGTGTACATTTATTTCTTGAGATTGCAATTAATACATTATTAGTTTCCACTTATATATTGTGTAGAATCGCCACATAAATGAATCACCTTAGCTACTACCAGTTTATGTGAGAGATTTTCTTTAGCTAGGGAGAACTTTAGGATCTTCAAGTCAACCTCCACTCTGGAATCATCTTTTTAATGGCCACAGAAATGAAGAACCTGCCACCCGCAGACTTGCAGATAAACAGATCCCCATTTCCAGTGGAAATGGGAATGTCTGCTTTCAATGGGATCTTTCAAACTTGCATCATGCTTGCACTTCAGTCTCTTCCCTAAACGCTGATAAATAACAAAGTGCTCTCTTTGGATAGGGCAGGCTTCTGCTATTAAAGACGCTCACATGGCAACTCTGTGCTCTCTCTTAGGAGTCCTGCCAGTGCTTTTATCATTTCAAATCTAAAAGGGGCTTAAAGTTGCTTCGTTAAAACCCTCTCTATGAAAAGTCAAAATCCTTCCATAAGTCAGAATGAGATACATCTATATAAAGATTCAGCAGTTACGTTACTTTCCAGGTAGAAAACGTATTGGCTGTGCTCCACCATATTACATTGGAAGAAGAAATTTTTTGTATAAATCTCAGATATCAGAGACATGAGCACACAAGTTTTAAACATACACACTGAAATATTTGGTACAAGGCTTTGCCTTGCATGAAGGCAGAGACAGCATTACCCAGGTGGTGAGATTTTAAGATCAAGGGACAAACCAACACCTTAAACGAACTCTACTTCCAGTTTAAGTATGATGTGAGCTATTCTCTTATTTAAGAGTTACTGCTATGGATGAATTAACTGTCCCCTTTCCAAATGCAAATGCCTGCAGAAGGAAAAAATGTAAGTAATTTTCAGAACCCAGTACCTTCAGATAAATTAGTCATATTCTTTCCATAGGAGGGTTCTTGACAGATGCCAGAAGGTGGTGGGAAGAAAGCTGAGTACCTTCCCCAGGCAAGTGGATGGAGAGTGAGGGTCACAGGGCAGTTAGGCCATTGGAAGAACAGATGACAAACTAGATAAGGTGAGAAAATCTCATTAATAAGGCATTTATTTGTGTGTCAGATGTTGTGTATCATATATACATCACATAATGCATCCTCACATCTCCCTTCATGGCTAGAAGTGGCAGAGCTGGGATTCAGATTCAGCTCTGTCTGACACTAAAGACAGTGCTCTTTCATCACACTGTCTCAGAATTATTCTGGAATTTAAGGTGGGAAGCCCCAAAGATAGGATTGGCAACTTCCTTTCCTAAGTGTATTTATGGTGAAAGAGAAAATGTGAGAGCCATCCTATGCTAGAATTGAAATGTTTGTTACTGCCTTGAGCACATTGGATCAGTTTATCTTTGCCATGGAAATTGTTTGTTTGGTTATCTTAAAATTTCTATCTTGAATGCTCCAGGCCACTTGGCATAGATAGTTTAAGGAACTGTGAGGCACCACATTTGCTCATGTGCCTCTTTTCCTTCCTGCACATGTTGGACCAAACTACATCCTCAGAGACAGAAGCAAACGATAATTGATGGTCATAATAATAACCCTGAAATATCAAGAAAATGTCAAATTGTGTTCAGTGGCCCATATGTAATAAGACAAAAATATACATCGTATATTTCAGAAAGTTTTTTTTTTTTTTTTTTTTTTTTTTTGCTGTATTGGGTCTTCGTTGCTACGCGTGGGCTTTCTCTAGCTGTGGAGAGTGGAGGCTACTCTTCATTGCGGTGCTCGGGCTTCTCGTTGCAGTGGCTTCTCTTGTTGCGGAGCATGGGCTCTAGGCACGCGGGCTTCAGTAGTTGCAGCACATGGGCTCAGTAGTTGTGGCTCGCGGACTCTAGGGTGCAGGCTTAGTAGCTGTGGTGCACGGACTTAGTTGTTCCGCGGCATGTGGGATCTTCCCGGACCAGGGCTCGAACCCGTGTCCCCTGCATTGGCAGGTGGATTCTTAACCACTGCACCACCAGGGAAGTCCCCAGAAAGATTTCCAATATGTTTATTTTTCTAAATATTGGTGTCTGAATCCATTGATGTCAACTCATTCATTGACCTGTTGCTTAATTTAAAAAAATGCCTAAGAGGTGTTTGGCATGGTTCTTGTCCTCAAGAATTTCTACTCTTGTTCATCCAACAAACATTCGTTAAGTACCTACTGGATACTGGGCAGAGGTCTAGAGGCTAGAGATAGAGCAGTGAATGAACTTATATTGAACAAGAAGACAAAAAGACCTTAAAAAGTTGAGTGGGTGGCTACATGTAGTGTACAGACTCCTAAAATTTGACGATTCCACAGAGAAGGGAAGAGTACAGTATTTGGGGAGATTTGCACTTGGCCAAATAGAGGCTGATTTTAATTTCCTGAAGGGTCTAAACTTTAATTTAAAAAGATATAGCTCCTCTTAAACTTGCTGTCTGGCCCACACGTCCTTCTCCACAGGGAAACTAGCCTGCTGCCATCCACCCATCTACGCACTCATTCATTCATTTGTTCAGCGATTACCTGAGTGCCTCCTACATGCAGGACAGTGGGTTGGGTCTCGTCAATATGTACGAACTAAAGGGCAAGCGCTGCCCCTCATGGGAAGATGCATACGTTGCAAAGTGCGAGTGAGGAAAATAGCAAAGAGTTATTTGACAGAATACATATTGAAAGGCCTCTCTTAGGAGATGACATGCATGCTTGAAATCTGATGCATGAGAAAGAGGCAGACCAGTGAAGAAGTGAAAGAAGAGAATTGCGGGCTCAGCATTCAGCTTTCACAGGAACCAACAGCGAGAGTGAGATTAGTATGTTTAAAAACGAAAACAAGGCCACTTTGGCAGGTGCATTGGGAGTGAAGGTGGCAGGTTTATAGGGTTGGAGAGGTGGGCAAGAATCAGGCTGTCAGTGCCTTGTAAGTCATGGTAAAGAACTTGGGTTTTATTTTAAATGAAAAGGAAGTCACTGATTGGTTTTAAGAAGAGGGTGGTCCAAATTATGTTTATAAATATCATTTTGGTTACTTTGTGGAGAATGGACTGAAGAAGGAAGAGACTGAGGGAAGACGATTAGGAGGCTTTAGTTACAGGCCAGGTGAGGACATCACAAGCTTTTCACTTTGCAAAACTGGCAGGTCATAAAAATAGAGTCGGTAATTTTGCCTTCCATTTGTCTGAAGCACTTGCTCTTCTTTGAGATATTGAATCAACTCAATAGTGACAATTGGCTTTTCTCTGGGGAATCACTGACTCAATAAATTTTCAAAGCCAGTGTCCAGTTTAACCCACAGTGGGGTCTTTTTTCCTAGATGTTCAATAGCCTCTTCTCCTATTCTCCTTCCCCTCCTCTCCCTCCCTCCTCCTCCTCCTCCTCCTCCTCCTCCTCCTCCTCCTCCCATCCCCTTCCTCCCCCTCCCCCTCCCCTCCCCCTCCCCTCCCCCTCCCCTCCCCCTCCCCTCCCCCTCCCCTTCCCCCTCCTCCTCCTCCTCCTCCTCCCCCCTCCTCCTTCCCCCCTCCTCCTCCCCCTCCCCCCCTCCTTCTTCCCCTTCTTCTTCCCCTTCTTCCTCCTCCTCCTATTATAATTATTATTTTCCTAGTCCTCCTTGATTCTTCTAAGCAATATTTGTTATCTCATGCCACACTTATTCTCCCTCATTTCAGCTCAAATAAGAGGCTTCTCACATTCTCAGTCATCCTAGTCAAGTCAAAAGATAGATAATGACCACAGTCCATACTCTGTACAGAGCAGGAGAAGAAATGGTTCTTGTGTGATTAAGGAGATTTTATCATGTTCACTATTAACAACATGAACATGAAAACAACTTAGTGATGGAAAGTATGATTGCCAAGGGAGGGTGGAGTCAGTGAGAGAAGGAGGCATTTGCTACAGGTTGGAGGAGAGTTGACCTTCACCTGGCTTACAATAATCAGGGTTCAATTCCAGAGCCTGTGAGTGGAACAAATCCTGCCCTATCTCATAAGTATCTACCCAGGGAGGGAGAGAGGAATGGATGGCAAGGATACAAACTCCCTAGACAGTTATTAGTTGGCGTGGGTTGCTATAACAAAATACCATAGACTGGGTGGATTAAACAACAGACATTTATTTTTTCACAGTCTTGGATGCTGGAAGTCCAAGATCAGGGTGCCTGCATGATTGGTTTCTGGTGAGGCCTCTCTCCCTAGCTTGCAGATAGCTGCACATAGTGGAGAAAGAGAGCAATCTCTCGGGTATCTTTTCTTATAAGGACACTAATCCCGTCAGTAGGGTTCCCACTCATGACCTCATCTAATTACCTCCCATGGGCCTCACCTCCAAATACCATCACATTAGGGATTAGGTTTTCAACATAGAAATTTTGGGGGACACAATTCAGTCCATAACAGACTGTTTCAGGCCCTGTTTCAGACTTTTGTACTTTCTTTTGTAACATGTATACATATGCATATTTATTATGGGGTTATATATCATGAAATATTATGTACATGTATAATTATTTAATTCATCTCTATCTCTTCCATGAGACTAGACTTTTTAAACATAGTGATTGAGTCCTTTGCTCATTGCTTTTTCTCTAGCTGTTTAAATGATAGGTGCTTAGTACATATCTGCTTAATGAATGTTTACATTTGAAGTATAATATAAATATTTAAAAACCATTCTGTGATTTACATATTGGGATTCTACATTATTATCTCACTTTTTACGATGGAATACATTGTAATAAATGCTGAGAAAATACATGTCGTTCATGCTAAGAAACTTTGAAAACACTAAATGCCTCTCTATAAGCTCCTCTGTCATTTGCATTATGGGTAAACTGACAGAAATTTATAGTGTTACGTAGTACCCTCTGTGGCTTATGTTTGCTAGATTCTCTTATAAAAAATCACTCTCGGTCCTTTGGTCCAGGAAATCTTAGTCAGGAATGCAGGACTCCTTACAATCTGGTTTCAGTCTACCATCTGGGTTTCTCAGCTCTTCTCCTTCAGTCCACTGTCTCCACTAGAGGGCTGGTAGATAAACTCTACCAGTTTATCTGTTTCAAAAACATGCCCTGCAAATTTGCCCCTGTCATCCTCCTAACCCCACTGATGGCATTCCAAGCTGAGCTTTTCCTAAGGCTTCACATACCTAACCCTATTTAATTCTTACAATGATCCTATGAGGTGGGTATTGTTGTTCAAATTTTAGCTGAAGAAGTTTGGGGTCAGAGAAGTGAAGTAACTTGCCTAAAATGACATGGCTAATAAGTGGCAAATCCAAGTCTCTACCCCAAAGTTTGTAATCCCCAACGTGATACCTTCACTTCCGAAAGGATCTATCCATTTCTACCTACATCCTCAAAGCCCAACTTGGGTGGTACTTCCTCTATCAAGTCTTTGCTAAACACTCTAAATTCAGTGAATTGTCCCTTCTTATAACAAACATAGTCATCATTTGTTGAGTGCCTACCATGTACCAGGACTTCTGTTAAGTTCTTTTATGTAAGTTATCTTATTTAATACTCTCATTGACCTTATGAAATTAGTATAACGTTATCACAGAAGAGAAGCTAGCTTCAGAGTGATACCATACTTGTTCAAGGTCACAGGGCTATAATATTTTACAGAAGGGATTCAAACCCAGGTTGTTCTGGCCCCGGAGCCAGGGTTTTTACCTTGTCATAATCTCCCACGTTAGAAGTACCACCCACCTGACCAGGCATGGCTGGTTATGGGATAATGTGCGACTGTGAATAGTATTAATGAAGTCATCCTAATTAGAAATAATGGCACGGAGTGACCAACACAACACAGATCCATATAAAAGAGTATAAATTGGATGGCTATGTTAGTTTCCTCTTGCTGCTGTAACTAATTACCACAAATTTAGTGGCTTAACATAACACAAATTTAGAATCTTATGGTTCTGGACGTCACAAGTCCTAAAATCAAGGTTTCGGCAGGGCTGTGTTTTTTTCTAGAGTCTCTAGCAAAGAATATGTTTCCTTGTCTAGTTTTTATAGGCTGCCTGCATTGCTTGGCTTATGATTCCATCCTACAACTTCAAAGTCAGCAGTGTTGTATTTTTCAAACTTTTTCCTTCGACCCTTACACCTCTCTCTTCAAAGGACCCATTTGATTACATTGGGTCCCTCTGGGTAATCCAAAGTAGTCTTTCCATTTCAAGATCTTCCACTTAATCACATCTGGAAAGCCTCTTTAGACAGATAAGGTAACATATTTGTGTTCTTGGGATTAGGGCATGAACATTTTTGGCGTGTGGGGGAGTGGGCATTATTCACCCTGCCACAGTGACGGTGATGTGCAGGACATTCAGGTCTCAAGGGCTGGGGAGAAAGAGTTGAGGACTGATTGTTCTGATCCATATTGTCGGGTTTTTTTATTTTAAGGAAAAACAGAGAGAAATGGTTAATCCAAAGGAAAAAAGCTCCAATGGTGAGATTTCAGGCATTGCTACCTGCAGCGTTTTTCAAAATTCAAAAGGTAAACAGTTTCCCATTGTACCAACATAGAACACCAACCTAGGAAAAATTCCCACGGAGACTTCTCAGTAAGTCCTCACTGAGGATAAACATATGATGATCAAACATCATCTTTGTGAAACTCTTCGATCCTGTTGGAGTGCTACGAGTGGAGACACGGTCAGATAGCAGGGCAGTGTCTGCCTAGAGGCCCTGCCGTGGAGATGACCACACCTGTTTTCTAGGTGATGGAGAGATGGCATCCGAGTACCTGACCTACTTGTCTAAGTTTTCATTGCAAATGAGTTGAAGGGTTGGAACTAAATCTGTGATTGCTTGAACCTCAGTCTGGTTCCCCTTTTCATTCTGAAACTGAGGGTTGTTTTTAAAGGCAGTGGAGAGAAAAAGGGGTGTCAGCTGGGAAAGAACAGAATAGACTGCTGAAGGCCAGCAGCTGAGAGCGGCGTGTCAGTGTAGCACTGGATCTCCTTCCATGCTTCACTTCTAAATGGGGCCCTACTTTCCATTTTTCTCCTCTTGGTTCCTTTGCCCTGTTGAAGACAACATCAGGGTCTATGGTGGTGGCCCATGGTGTGGGTGCTTGATACAGGAAAGGCTGGAGGTGATGGAGGAGTATAGGCAGTGCTTTTTCTTTCATCTCCAATTCTGTTCCCGTTGCTCAAGTGACTTAGAAGCTAAATGGTTAAAGAGGGCAACAGCTGTTGCTGTTGTAGAAAATGTTTCAGGTTGTTATACTATATGTATCCTGGTATCTATATTTCCATGTGAATAATACCTTTGAAAACTGGACTCTAAACTTGACGTTACTCTTCCCCTCCTGATTCTGCAGCAGAGGCAAAATTCTTTAGCACGGGCAAAATGCAGAATGCTGAGTTTTTACAAAAACACTTTATTGAGGTATGATTGAGATATAAAAAGCTGTCCATATTTAATGTATACAACTTGATGAATTTTGGAATAAGATACACCAGTGGTCCCCAACCTTTTTGGCACCAGGGACGGGTTTCGTGGGAGACAATTTTTCTGCGTGGGGGGGGGGGCGGTTGGGGACGGTTCAGGTGGTAATGCGAGCAATGGGGAGCGGCAGATGAAGCTTTGATAGCTCGCCGCTCACCTTCTGCTGTGCGGCCTGGCTCCTAACAGGCTGCAGACTGGTAGCGGTGTGTGGCCTGGGGTTGCGGACCCCTGAGATACACCCATGAAACCTTCACCATCACCACCATCAAGGCCATGAACATATTTATCACCTCCCCAAATTTCCTCCCATCTCTATTGTTATTATTATTACAACAGTTAACATAAGATCTTCCTTCTTAGCAAATTTTATGTATACAGTACAGTATTGTTAGATATAGGTGTTATGCTATATAATAGATATCCAGAACTTATTTATCTTATATAACTAAATGCTAAAATTTTTGAGGCTATTAGATCAAGCCCTCAGAACAAAGATATAGATGTAACTCTAGCCTTTTGCTAATAGATATACAAATAGTAAGAGAAATAGATAGCAGGCATTGGCAGAGTTACCTGAAGGAAATAAATCTCTTTACTGAGAGAATTTTAACATCGTTAATTTCGACTAAGGGTGTATTCTTTGAGTTGGGTATCTGTTTATTGCATTTAAGATCTTGGTGTACATAATCTGGTGAACTCAGTTAAGACAGCACTTTTTGAGTAATGTTGGCTTCACAAGATGTATTGGAGTCTCAAGATGCTACATATTAATGCGTTCCACTCTGGAAAAAAATGTGAAGCTACAGCATAAGATTTGCCTCAGCTGGTACAATTTCTTCTTTGTCTGTTTACCTCATCCAAGCTGACACCGGTTCTCCTGCTCATTCACATGGACGTGTTAGAGCAGACATGCTCCCCATTTTAAGGAAACTTGCTTTTAAAAGAGTCTGAAGTGAATGATACATTCTACTGTAACTAATACAGAATTGCAGGTAAAAGTAGAGAGACATTTGGGAAAAAGGGGATTTTCTTCCTACAAATAACCACTGCATTTTATACACTGTTTATATGTATCTTAAATCTCCTTTACCACCAAAAGGAATTTAAATGCTCATTTCTCTCTCACTATGATATCTAAGTATTTTTTTCCCTAATGCTTCCATCTCTGGAATGCATGCAAATCTGTTAACGGTTGACTTGGGAATGGACATCCAAAGGTTGATCAGCTATCATTTCCCAGGGCCAGGGCCAGGGCTGAATCAGCAGCATGACAAGCTACACGCAGCTGGAATATCTGGAACAACATCAGAGGTGTAAAGGGAACGATTTCTCACGGCCAGATCTCAGACTAATTCAGACAAATCAAATTCAATCTGGTGATAATTCACTTTGGCTCTTGCTCTTGTGTTGGAAACATCAAGTCCCTACCAGGGCAACCAGTATGGCTGAAAGGAGAAAGTTAAAACAGCAATTAGATGGTACTAATGTGGTTCCAATATAATCCCTCCCCTGGTTTCAGGTCTTTGCCTGTCAGGGCTCTTGGCCACCATCCCAGGGCTTAATTGCATTTTGCAAGTAGCCATAGTACAGTTGCCACTGTATCTCCCTAGCTAATTTCAGACACAGTCCTCATGGCCAATTCACTAAAAAGGAACTGAAATATCTCTGACAGAAAAATGAAAGTATTTTCTAGTTTCAAGACTGACTCAATTAAGGGAATAGTTGGTTCTGAGAGAGAAAGAATAGGGGGCAAAATAGATGAACAAATCATACCCTTGAACTCTAGAATTCTCTTTCAGTAAAACACGATAGAGTAATGGTTAATAAGATTTGAGACATTGCTACTGTTTAAATTTTATATACATTTTCAAGTGGAGTGGATTTTAAGTGGAATTTGGCCTTATGGTGATTGAGGGGCAGTGGAGCTTAGTACAATGGGTACTGGTCTGATTCTGGAGACCACTTACTCTAGGCCAGGTGAACTTCATTTTAGTCTCGCCTAGGCTACTTGCTAAATATATAAACTTGGAGAAGCCACTTGGAAATTTTATATCTCCATTTTCTCATCAACATATTGAGGATAAAAAAGATGTTTCCCGTATCTAATTTTCAGGATTGATTGTTAAAATACTTGGCAATTTACAAAATGATGAGTTTAAGGTCTTATATTAAAATCTAACTAGTAAATATTTCTAGTAAAAATAAATAGATGGCTGTCAACTACAGTCATCTATAAAATTGTAAGGAAGACTGGAGGAAAAGTTTTTAAAAAGTATGAGTTTTAAGGAAGATGAACAGAAAGCAGCCACAAAATGAGCCCATGGGCAATATTACCTCCTAGAGCTAATTCTAATGCGAAGAGACAAACTCCATCTTCCCATTAGGCTACAGTGCAGTGGGAATGGAACTGCTGGACCACCAGTTGACACCTATGAGCACTTACAGGGCACTTAACACTATGCTGGCCATTGTGGGAATTAGAACACTCCAGTCTCTTTTCTTAAGGGGCTCATAATCTAGCTGAAGAAACGAGACCCAGATATTATGCCACTGGACAAGAAAATATGTACTTATAAACGGTTCAGTACAAATTTAAAGGTCAGTAAAAGTTGAGGTCCTAGAAAAGAAAAAAAAAATAAAAGAACAGAACAGTTTAAAGAGGCTTCATGGAGGAGATAGGATTTGAGTAGGGACTGAAAGATTGTTAGGATTTGAAAATAGAAAATAGGAAAAAGTTTGGCTATTTCAGGAGAGGGGAACATACTGAATAAAAGTGTAGAGGAGGGAATAAACATGATGAAAAGAGAGGTGGCTTTGTTAATTAAAGTACGATTTATAAACCTCATTTATAGCTCCTACATACGTAAGCAGGTATGGCAAAGTTTCTCACCAAAAAGGCATCATACGTTTAATACCCATACCAAACAGTAAGTCATGTAATTTATAAACGTCTGAATCTTCCTGAAAGATGACAGGGACCCTAGACAAACAAGGTTCACCCTGAAAGAGGTGAGAATACTTCAAGTACAAAAGAACAGATGAAAATAAAAAGACCAAATTTAATAAGGGCCAGAATCAGGTGTCAAAGTCGAGTTAGAGAATCGAGTTCAAAATCAGAGAGATGAGGTCAAACAAGAGCAGAATCTCTAGAGAGGGCTCAGAAAACAGGGCCCAGAACCTTTGCCTCCAAGACCAGCTGGTCATCAAGCTTTCCTTTTATGAGCTAACAGAAGACATTCAAGAGTCTGATTCAGAGTCCCGGGGGTTGAGGAATGGACGGGAGGCCATTTAGATCAATGCAATCACAGCTTTCAATGATCAAATTCTACTTTGCAGTCCTGTTCCCTTAAGATCCTAGTCATAGGAAAAAAGCTGATGCTTACTAAGCCACAGAACCTGAAAGAGGCTTTAAATAGGTCTTCTTGATTTATTTTAGTTCAATTGTTAATACCAATAAGTTTAGAGGAATCTTTGGGAAGATTTGACGTTATCGGCTGGAAGAAAAAATAATTAAGATCAATTATGTTTTGAAACATCTAATTTTGATTTCCAATAATTATAGGGCAATGTTCATCCTATACTACTTGAGATAACAAGAGAGACTTAGGGAGGTAAAATGGAATTTTCGAAGTACTCTGCTTTGAATATGTCTACAGCGTAGTCTCATGTAGATTTACTAATTCTCTCTGCAGCTTTCTCCAGAGAGACCAGCATTCCCACGTGGAGTATCAACGCCCGCCTTTGCAGAGGTAATGCTTCTAGTGCCTGTGGTATTCTTACAGCAACCTCAGCCCAAAGAGCAGGCTTGGCAGAAGCAAAAAAGGGAACACAATCAGAATAGTTGTTACAAAGCCCATTCACTTCATTAAACTTTATTAATAAGTTTAGGGAAGTCAGCTCAGAGTCTGTTAATTAGATTCTTGCATAATATTGATTTAATGATCTGGATTTAGTTAATCTGGTTAACCTTGGCTTCCTGGTACTTTTGGTTCTGTTTTAGCTCATCAGTAAAAAACAAAAAACAAAGAATAGAAGTTATGAGCCACCGACACAATCAATTGAATTAGCATGTGAAAAACTCTAGATGCTTACTGCATAGCTTAAACCAAAAGAAATGCCAGATGGACTGAAATTTTAAGCATAAATAACAGAAGCCTGAGAGAACTGGAAGACATACGTGAATAATTATACTTGGTAAAGGAGAATTGCCGAGGCGTAGTCCCCAAAACAAAGCTCATAAGGGAAAATATTGATAGATTTGATAACATAAAATTTTTAAATTTGGTAAAGTGAATTTTTAAATTTGGTAAATTTGGTAAAGTGAATTTTTAAATTTGGTAAGGTGAAATTTGGTAAAATTTTTAAATTTGCCCAAATTAAAAGGCAAATCACAGTCTGGAAAAGCATTTATAATACATTTGACAGGTAAAGGATTAATTTCCTTAAGGAAATCTTATAGGTCAGTAAGAGAAGACAATCCCAATGGAAAAAAATGAAATAATAACCATAAGAATGTACGTCATCCCTAGTGATGAAGTGAATCTAATGTAACTAACAATAAAAAAAAAACACTGAGCTCGTAAAAGAAAAATACCCAGTGTTGATAAGGATCTGGGGGAAAGATAATCCCATACACTGAAATAACAATGGTTAAATTTTATTTAATACATGTTATATGTATCAGATCCCATTTTATATTTTTATGTAAATTTTCACATTTAATCTTCAGAACAACTGTATGAAATAGATAGCATTATTTTACCTATTTTTTAGATGTGGAAATTAAGACCTAGAGGGGTTCAGTAAGTTGCCAATTACCAGAGGTTATTAAGCTAAGATTTGAACCTGGAGTCTACCTCAGAGGCCCATAGTCTTATTCATCACTGTGAGGTTATCTCTGTTTAAGAGGGATATAAATTGATAATGACTTTCTGGAAGACAATTTGGCAAAAACCAATTCAATTGCAAAAGTTGTTAAACTGTTCATATCCTTTTGTTTGTTTGTTTTTGTTTGCGGTACACGGGCCTCTCACTGTTGTGGCCTCTCCCGTTGCGGAGCACAGGCCCCGGACACGCAGGTTCAGTGACCATGGCTCACGGGCCCAGCCGCTCTGCGGCATGTGGGATCTTCCCAGACCAGGGCACGAACCTGTGTCCCCTGCATCGGCAGGCGGACCCTCAACCACTGCGCCACCAGGGAAGCCCTGTTCATATCCTTTTACCCAAGAATTCTTCTTTTAAAAATACAGTAAAAAGAGTGAGAAGAATGCAAAATTATACGTGCAATGATATTTATTAGAGTATGGTCCACAATAAGAAGATAATCCAGATAGCAAAGATATAGGAAATGGCAGTGCAACTTTAAGGGACATCTATAGTGGAATGTGATGCATATATTACAAAAGATGATGTAAAAATATAAAGAGGGTCAGGGAAATATGGTTCATTTGAGTTCAAAAAGCCTAGTACAACAGCTCCTGTATTCAATGTGTTGCCAAGTCCAATTACAAGCTCTTCTCTGGTAATAATATACATTTTATTATAAACATTTAGAGAGAGCCCTCTGTGTACTGAGTATTTATGACCAAATATCTTTGTTGTCATGGAGCTTACATTCTAGTGGGGGAGACAGACTATAAACAAGAATAAAACAGGAAAATAGCATATCGGAGGGCAAAGAGAAAAAAATAAAGCATATGCAATGTTGGCAGGAGGGTGACAATCGAAATTTAGGTGGAGTGACCAGGAAAGACCTCACAGAGAATATGGCTTTTTATCAAACAACACTTATCCCATGTGGAAATTGAAATAGAGAGTAAAGAAGTCATTTCGCTGAGGTCTAGCACCCAGTTAGTAAAAGAGGCAAATGCGAGCACCCCGATTCCACTCTGCTATAGATAAAAACAGAGTTGTATTTATAATTATGAATAGTAATTATTTATGCGTGGTGAGATTTTTTTTTGAAAACCTCTGTGTCTGCTGGTGTATAAGACACGTGGTGTCTTTTTTTTTTAACATCTTTGAGTATAATTGCTTTACAATGGTGTGTTAGTTTCTGCTTTATAACAAAGTGAATCAGCTATACATAAAAATATATCCCCACATCTCCTCCCTCTTGCCTATTCCTCCCACCCTCCCTATCCCACCCCTCTAGGTGGTCACAAAGCACCGAGCTGATCTTCCTGTGCTATGTGGCTCCTTCCCACTAGCTATCTATTTTACATTTGGTAGTGTATATATGTCCATGCCACTCTCTCACTTCATCCCAGCTTACCCTTCTCACTCCCTGTGTCCTCAAGTCCATTCTCTACGTCTGCGTCTTTATATCTGTCCTGCCCCTAGGTTCTTCAGAACCATTTTTTTTTCTTTTGGTTCCACATATATGTGTTAGCACATGGTAATTGTTTTTCTCTTTCTGACTTACTTCACTCTGTATGACAGACTATAGGTCCATCTACCTCACTACAAACAACTCAATTTCGTTTCCTCTTATGGCTGAGTAATATTCCACTGTATGTATGTGCCACATCTTCTTTATCCATTCATCTGTCAATGGACACTTAGGTTGCTTCCATGTCCTGGCTATTGTAAACAGAGCTGCAATGAACATTTTGGTGCATGACTCTTTTTGATTTATGGCTTTCTTAGAGTATATGCCCAGTAGTGGGATTGCTGGGTCATACGGTAGTTCTATTTGTAGTTTTTTAAGGAACCTCCATACTGTTCTCCATAGTGGCTGTATCAATTTACATTCCCACCAACAGTGCAAGAGGCTTTCCTTTTCTCCACACCCTCTCCAGCATTTATTGTTTCTAGATTTTTTGATGATGGCCATTCTGACTGGTGTGAGGTGATACCTCAGTGTAGTTTTGATTTGCATTTCTCTAATGATTAGTGATGTTGAGCATCCTTTCATGTGTTTGTTGGCAATCTGTATATCTTCTTTGGAAAAATGTCTATTTAGGTCTTCTGCCCATTTTTGGATTGGATTGCTTGTTTTTTTGATATTGAGCTGCATGAGCTGCTTGTAAATTTTGGAGATTAGCCCTTTGTCAGTTGCTTCATTTGCAAATATTTTCTCCCATTCTAATGGTTGTCTTTTCATCTTGTTTATGGTTTCCTTTGCTGTGCAAAAGCTTTGAAGTTTCATTAGGTCCCATTTGTTTATTTTTGTCTTTATTTCCATTTCTCTAGGAGGTGGGTCAAAAAGGATCTTGCTGTGATTTATGTCATAGAGTGTTCTGCCTATGTTTTCCTCGAAGAGCTGTATACTGTTTAGCCTTACATTTAAGTCTTTAATCCATTTTGAGTTTATTTTTGTGTATGGTGTTAGGGAGTGCTCTGATTTCCTTCTTTTACATGTAGCTGTCCAGTTTTCCCAGCACCACTTATTGAAGAGGCTGTCTTTTTTCCATTGTATATTCTTCCCTCCTTTATCAAAAATAAGGTGACCATATGTGCACGGGTTTGTCTCTGGGCTTTCTATCCTGTTCCATTGATCTGTATTTCTGTTTTTATGCCAGTACCATACTGTCTTGATTAGTGTAGTTTTGTAGTATAGTCTAGAGGCCAGGAGCCCGATTCCTCCAACTCCGTTTTTCTTTCTCAAGATTGCTTTGGTTATTCGGGGTCTTTTGTGTTTCCATACAAAGTGTGAACTTTTTTGTTCTAGTTCTGTGAAAAATGCCATTGGTATTTTGATAGGGATTGAATTGAATCTGTAGGTTACTTTGGGTAGTATAGTCATTTTCATAATATTGAGTCTTCCAATTCAAGAACATGGTATATCTCTCCATCTGCTTGTTTCACCTTTAATTTCTTTCATAACTGTCTTATAGTATTCTGCATACAGGTCTTCTGTCTCCTTAGGTAGGTTTATTCCTAGGTATTTGATTCTTTTTGTTGCAATGGTAAATGGGAGTGTTTCCTTAATTTCTCTTTCAGATATTTCATCATTAGTGTATAGGAATGCAAGAGATTTTGGTGCATTAATTTTGTATCCTGCTACTTTACCAAATTCATTGATTAGCTCTAGTAGTTTTTTGGTGGCATCCTTAGGATTCTTTATGTATAGTATCATGTCATCTGCAAACAGTGACAGCTTTACTTCTTTTCTGGTTAGGATTCCTTTTATTTCTTTTTCTTCCCTGATTGCTGTGGCTAAAACTTCCAAAACTATGTTGAATAATAGTGGTGAGGGTGGACAATCTTGTCTTGTTCCTGATCTTAGAGGAAATGGTTTCAGTTTTTCACCATTGAGAACAATGCTGGCTGTGGTTTTGTCATATATGGCCTTTATTATGTTCAGGTAAGTTCCCTCTATGCCTACTTTCTGGATGGTTTTTATCATAAATGGGTGTTGAATTTTGTCAAATGCTTTTTCTGCATCTATTGAGATGATCATATGGTTTTTCTTCTTCAATTTGTTAATATGGTTTATCACATTGCTTTGCGTATATTGAAGAATCCTTGCATTCCTGGGATAAACCCCACTTGATCATGGTGTATGATCCTTTTAATGTGCTGTTGGATTCTGTTTGCTAGAATTTTCTGGAGGATTTTTGCATCTATGTTCATCAGTGATATTCTCTTTCTTTGTGACATCTTTGTCTGGTTTTGGTATCAGGGTAATAGTGGCCTCGTAGAATGAGTTTGGGAGTGTTCCTCCCTCTGCTGTATTTTCGAAGAGTTTGAGAAGGACAGGTGTTAGCTCTTCTCTAAATGTTTGATAAAATTCGCCTGTGAAGCCATCTGGTCCTGGGCTTTTGTTTGTTGGAAGATTTTTAATCACAGTTTCAATTTCAGTGCCTTTGATCTGTTCATATTTTCTATTTCTTCCTGGTTCAATCTTGGAAGGTCATGCATTTCTAAGAATTTGTCCATTTCTTCCAGGTTGTCCATTTTATTGGCATATAGTTGCTTATAATAATCTCTCATGATCCTTTATGTTTCTGCAGTGTCAGTTGTTATTTTCCTTTCTCATTTCTAAGTCTATTGATTTGAGTCTTCTCCCTCTTTTTCTTGATGAGTCTGGCTAATGGTTTATCAATTTTCTTTATGTTCTCAAAGAACCAGCTTTTAGTTTTATTGATCTTTGCTATTGTTTCCTTCATTTCTTTTTCATTTATTTCTGATCTGATCTTTATGATTTCTTTCCTTCTGCTAACTTTGGGATTCTTTTGTTCTTCTTTCTCTAATTGCTTTAGGTGTAAGGTTGGGTTGTTTATTTGAGATGTTTCTTGTTTCTGGAGGTAGGATTGTATTGCTATAAACTTCCCTCTTAGAACTGCTTTTGCTGCATCCCATAGGCTTTGGGTTGTCGTGTTTTATTTGTTGTTTGTTTCTACGTATTTTTTGATTTCCTGTTTGATTTCTTCAGTGATCTCTTGGTTATTTAGTAGTGTATTGTTTAGCCTCCATGTGTTTGTATTTTTTACAGATTATTTCCTATAATTGATATCTAGTCTCATAGCATTGTGGTCGGGAAAGATACTTGATACAATTTCAATTTTCTTAAATTTACCAAGGCTTGATTTGTGACGCACAATATGATCTATCCTGGAGACTGTTCCATGAGCACTTGAGAAGAAAGTGTATTCTGTTGTTTGTGGATGGAATGTCCTATAAATTTCAATTAAGTCCATCTTGTTTAATGTATCATTTAAAGCTTGTGTTTTCTTATTTATTTTCATCTTGGATGATCTGTCCATTGGTGAAAGTGAGGTGTTAAAGTCCCCTACTAGGATTCTGTTACTGTCAATTTCCCCTTTTATGGATGTTAGCCTTTGCCTTTTGTATTTAGGTGCTCCTATGTTGGGTGCATAAATATTTACAATTGTTATATCTTCTTCTTGGCTTGATCCCTTGATCATTATGTATTGTCCTTCTTTTTCTCTTGTAATAGTCTTTATTTTAAGGCCTATTTTGTCTGATATAAGAATTGCTACTCCAGCCTTCTTTTGACTTCCATTTGCATGGACTGTCTTTTTCCATCCCCTCACTTTCAGTCTGTATGTGTCCCTTGGTATAAAGTGGGTCTCTTGTAGACACCCTATATACGGGTCTTATTTTTGTATCCATTCAGCCAGTCCATGTCTTTTGGTTGGAGCATTTAATCCATTTACACTTAAGGTAGTTAGCATTATGTATGTTCCTATCACCTTTTTCTTAATTGTTTTGGGTTTGTTATTTTAGGTCTTTTCCTTCTCTTGTGTTTCCTGCCTATAGAAGTTCCTTTAGAATTTGTTGTAAAGCTGGGTTTTTGGTGCTGAGTTCTCCTAACTTAGGCTTGTCTGTAAAGATTTTAATTTCTTCGTCAAATCTGAATGAGATCCTTGCTCGGTAGAGTAATCTTGGTTGTTGGTTTTTCCCTCTCATCACTTTAAATATGTTCTGCCACTCCCTTCTGCCTTGCAGAGTTTCTGCTGAAAGGTCAGCTGTTTACCTTATGGGGATTCCTTTGTATATTATTTGTTGTTTTTCCCTTGCTGCTTTTAATATTTTTTCTTTGTATGTAATTTTTGATAGTTTGATTAATATGTGTCTTCCCGTGTTTCTCCTTGGATTTATCCTGTATGAGACACTCTGTGCTTCCTGGGCCTGACTGACTATTTCCTTTCCCATAATAGGGAAGTTTTCAACTATAATCTCTTCAAATGTTTTCTCAGTCCCTTTCTTTTTCTCTTTTTCTTCTGGGACCCCTATAATTCGAATGTTGGTGTGTTTAATGTTGTCCCAGAGGTCTCTGAGACTGTCTTCAATTCTTTGCATTCTTTTTTCTTTATTCTGCTCTGCAGTAGTTATTTCCACTATTTTATCTTCCAGGTCACTATCCATTCCTCTGCCTCAGTTATTCTGCTATTGATTCCTTCTAGAGGGTTTTTAATTTCATTTATTGTGTTGTTCATCACTGTTTGTTTGCTCTTTCGTTCTTCTAGGTCTCTGTTAAACATTTCTTGTATTTTGTCCATTCTATTTCCAAGATTTTGTATCATCTTCACTATCATTACTCTGAATTCTTTTTCAGGTAGACTGCCTATTTCCTCTTCATTTGTTTGGTCTGGTGGGTTTTTACCTTGCTTCTTCATCTGCTGTGTGTTTCTCTGCCTTCTTATTTTGCTTATCTTACTGTGTTTGGGGTCTCCTTTTCACAGGCTGCAGGTTCATAGTTCCTGTTGTTTTTGGTGTCTGCCCCCAGTGGGTAAGGTTGGTTCAGTGGGTTTTGTAGGCTTCCTGGTGGAGGGGACTAGTGCCTGTGTTCTGGTGGATGAGGCTGGATCTTCTCTTTCTGGTTGGCAGGACTGCATCTGGTGGTGTGTTTTGGGGTATCTTTGGCCTTGTTACGATTTTAGGCAGCCTCTCTGCTAATGGATGGGGTTGTGTTCCTGTCTTGCTAGTTGTTTGGCATAGGGTGTCCAGCACTGGAGCTTGCTGGTCGTTGAGTGGAGCTGGGTCTTTGCGTTCAGATAGAGATCTCTGGGAGAGTTTTCACCGTCTGATATTACATGGAGTTGTGAGGTCTCTGATGGACCAATGTCCTGAACTCGGCTCTCCCACCTCAGAGGCACAGGCCAGTCACCTGGCCGGAGCACCAAGACCCTGGCAGCCACATGGCTCAGAAGAAAGGGGAGAAAAAAAGAAGGAAAGAATGAAAGAAAAATATATAAAATAAAATAAAGTTATTGAAATAAAAAATTTTAAAAATTGGGCTTCCCTGGTGGCGCAGTGGTTGAGAGTCTGCCTGCCATTGTAGGGGACACGGGTTCATGCCCCGGTCCAGGAAGATCCCACATGCCGTGGAGCGGCTGGACCCGTGAGCCATGGCCGCTGAGCCTGCGCATCCAGAGCCTGTGCTCCGCAACGGGAGAGGCCACAGCAGTGAGAGGCCCGCGTACCACAAAAAAAAAAAAAAAAAAAAAAAAAAAATTATTAAAAATAAAAAGTAAAAAAGGTAAAAATGGACAGACAGAACCCTAGGACAAATGGTAAAAGCAAAGCTATACTGACAAAATCACACAAAGAAGCATACACATACATGCTCACAAAAAGAGAAAAAGGAAAAAATATACCTATATAAAAAAAGGAAGAGAGCAACCAAATCAATAAACAAACCTACCAATGATAGTAAGCTCTATATACTAAACTAAGATAAACATAAAACCAGAAACAAATTAGATGCAGAAAGCAAACCCCAAGTCTACAGTTGCTCCCGAAGTCCACCACCTCAATTTGGGATGATTCATTGTCTATTCATGTACTCCACAGATGCAGGGTACATCAAGTTGATTGTGGAGCTTTAATCCGCTGCCCCTGAGGCTGCTGGGACGGATTTCCCTTTCTCTTCTTTGTTCTCACAGCTCCTGGGGCTCAGCTTTGGATTTGGCCCCGCCTCTGCGTGTAGGTCGCCTGAGGGCATCTGTTCTTCGCTCAGACAGGACGGGGTTAAAGGAGCCGCTGACTCGGGGGCTCTGGCTCACTCAGGCCGGGGGTGAGGGAGGGGCACGGAGTCCGGGGCGGGCCTGCGGCGGCAGAGGCCGTCGTGACGTTGCACCAGCGTGAGGCGCGCCGTGCATTCTCCCGGGGATGTTGTCCCTGGATCACGGACCCTGGCAGTGGCGGGCCGCACAGGCTCCCCGGAAGGGGGGTGTGGATAGTGACCTGTGCTCGCACACAGGCTTCTTGGTGGCGGCGGCAGCGGCCTTAGCGTCTCATGCCCGTCTCTGGGGTCCGCGCTTTTAGCCACGGCTCGCACCCGTCTCTGGAGCTCCGTTAAGCAGCGCTCTTAATCCCCTCTCCTCGCGCACCAGGAAACATAGAGGCAAGAAAAAGTCTCTTGCCTCTTTGGCAGCTCCAGACTTTTTCCTGGACTCCCTCCCGGCTAGCCGTGGTGCACTAGCCCCCTTCAGGCTGTGTTCACGCCGCCAACCCCAGTCCTCTCCCTGTAATCCGATCCGACCGAAGCCCGAGCCTCAGCTCCCAGGCCCGCCCGCCGCGGCGGGTGAGCAGACAAGCCTCTCGGGCTGGTGAGTGCCGGTCGGCACCGATCCTCTGTGCGGGAATCTCTCCCCTTTGCCCTCCGCACCCCGGTGGCTGCGCTCTCCTCCGCGGCTCCGAAGCTCCCCCCTCTGCCACACCCCGTCTCCGCCTGCGAAGGGGCTTCCTAGTGTGTGGAAAGCTTTCCTCCTTCACAGCTCCCTCCCACTGGTGCAGGTCCCATCCCTATACTTTTGTCTCTGTTTTTCCTTTTTTCTTTTGCCCTCCCCAGGTACGTCGGGAGTTTCTCGCCTTTTGGGAGGTCTGAGGTCTTCTGGCAGCGTTCAGTAGGTGTTCTGTAGGAGTTGTTCCACATGTAGATGTATTTCTGCTGTATTTGTGGGGAGGAAGGTGACCTCTACATCTTACTCCTCTGCCATCTTGAAGGTCTCTCCACATGGTGTCTTTTGGTGCTGATCTGTCCGGCTGTAATAGTGGTGAAGATGTAGAAGAGTACCATATTAGAAATCTTGAGACAATTTTTGAATGGATTTCAGGGCCCACTAGACCAACTCACTTCTCTGGCTTCTACCATAGTTGCTGTGCTTCAATCAAACACTCCGATTCTCATCAGGATAACCTTTATCTCCCCGATACGGGGTCTCCACAGTGGCTTCTCCTCTGGCCCATCTGTGTGAAGCCCCACCATTATCCCAGCCACTGGCTCTCTCCTTCTCTTACTTCCTACTCCTCTGACCCCCACATTCAGTTAATGGCCAAATCTAATAGACTTTTACATCATAATTTTCTTACATATGCCCTCTTCTTTCCATTGTCATGGCCATGGCACCAATTTAGGGTTTAATACTCTCCCTCTCCAGGAGACCAACTCCAGGATAATAGCTGGCTTTAACCAAACCCCATCAGGTCACTCCCCGATCATACACTTTCAGTGGTCGCCGCAGTTCCTGTTAACGTACGTGCAAATCCCTTAACCTGCTCTTCATGGCTAAAAGGGCAGGACATTTCCCATCTTACGTTTTAATCCCAACTGTACATATTTCTAGTCCAGCCATGACAGGGATAGTAATGCCCACCAAATAACCTACTTTCCCCTACATTTTTCAGCTCTTTGCAGTTAGGCGAGACATATGGCTAGTTCTAGTTAATTGGCTGTGAGCAGAAAAGACATGTGTTACTTCTGTGCCAGAATGTAGAAGAAGAGGTGGGAGTTCTACGTGTGTCTTTATTCTCTGGAAGCAACAGAGAAAGCTGCATATTTCAGATCATACAGCTACAAAATGGTAACATCTGAATCCCCACTGACCTCTGATGGATATGCAGTGTGAGCAAGAAATAGACCTTTGATGTGTTGGTGTGTTGTTATGTTGAGCTCCTCATTTGTTACTACAGCATAATCTAGCCCATCTCAATTAATACATCAACCGTAGTGGGTGGACTCACCAATGCCTGCCCCACTTTGTGCTTTCCCATATCCTTACCTTTGCCTTGGCTTGTCTCTCCATTGGGAACTTTCCGTAATCAATTCCTTCATCCCATCATCACATTACTCATTCACATTTTACTCATCCTTCCAGAATCATCACAGTGCCAACCTGCCTTGGTCCTTCTCCTTATCTGCCCAATCAGATGTAATTTATCTTTCTTCTAATCATAAAGAAACTTGGTAGTTACCTTTCTGATTGCTTTTCACAAATTCTGCCTTGTATTGCAGTTATTGGTATACTTATTTTTCCTCTCAGTTAGAATAGCAGGCCCTTCTGAGGGTCTGAATCATATGTATATGTCTAACCTTCACAGCCTCTTATATCTAATAGTTTTCTGAAAAAACTATTTGTGACACTGCATTGAAGGCTCATAAGTATACACTATAGTTTTCAAAATCTCTACCATAATGGCTAAAAGAAAATGTGATTTGGGCGTTTGGGGAACTAACTTTCATATAATGATTTTTTAAGCAAATTCTGGTAGTTTCCTGTTTCTCTTCTATTTCCATCATTAAATGGTGAACTTCTTTGCACTTTTGTCCTCTCGAGACCAATGTCTCAAGGACATTGCTTGGTACAAAATTAAGTGCTAGATAACATGTCAGTGAAAAGGAAAGATTCAGTATATAAAATATTACTGGATTAAAAATCGAGTTAGCTAATATTTAATTGCATACAAGACCTCTAGACCTGGAAAGAGCCATTGACATATAAGATGAGAGAGTTTTAAAGCTAATAGGGATAAGGGAAATGAAAACTAAATTTTGAAGGTGTTACATTTTGAAAAAGATTCTCATATATAGTATATCATCACTTGATTGTTATAATCACTCTCTGAAGTAGGCAGGTATCATCCCCACTTTAGACGTGAAGAAACTAAATCCCAGAAAGTTTAAGTGACTTGTGCAAGGTCAAACAGTTGGTTTAAAAGTAGAGTTTTCAGACATCCTAATTCCTGGTCCACTGCTCTTTATTCTGTATATTATTGCCTTTCCTTATCGAAGTTCAGGGCAAGGAACATCTTAGTATCATCTTTATCCTTGTGTAATATGTTATTCTGGCAGTGTCAAGTAGATAAGTAGCTGAAGAAGGTCCATGCTCACACATGCACACACGCACACACGCACACACACACACACATACATAATTATACATGCCTCCTCCAGTCTGGGCTAAAATAGAATTAATCCTGTGTTCGTTGTTGGTGAATGCTGAATCCTTCCATATCGGTGTTTGTGTTTAAGAATAAGGCAGTATACACACTCTGTAATTGAATGTCAGGAAATATGAAAATGTATTGTTTTATTGCTACTGTTCATTGATTTATTGACGTGAGTTATTGTCGATGGACATGCAGTCCAACAAATCACTTCGCTGACACTATCAGCTGCCTTAACTAGGTTGTCAGTTCACGACATTAAAGGTAATGGATGGTGATTATTTTACAGTAATGGGTTTAATCAGTGCTTTGAATGACTTAGCAGTCATGTCAGAGTAGAGCCAAACTCATTCATCAAGGCAGCATTTTGTTTACCAACATCATCTATAATTCATCTGATTGTTGACAATCATCAGCGAATACCTCTCAGGCACAGTTTTATCAGCGATGGAAATCTGCACAGCTGCAGCGTGCTAAGTGACTCCGTGGGGCTGTCTGAGCAGACACAGGTGGGGAGGAATGTCCTTGCCGTAAGCCCCTGAAGTGGAGGCTCCCGCCAACTGGGCTTCCAGTCTTCTCTCCATTCCCATGGATTGGATTCTTTCGTTTCCATCTCTTCAACCCCCTGATTTCACAGGGCCTTTAGTCACCCAGAAAGATTTCAGAAAGACCTTCAGTCTAGAAGGTAGGAAGACGAGAAGCACGTGATCTTACTGATTGAATCAGCTCAACACAGCTAAACACATGGTCTTGGCTCTGCTGCTTGTAACTAGTCACAGTGGGAGTCACGGTGGCAGTAAATCTACTACTGAGGTTCAGATGTGTCTGGGCAGGTTTGGTGACCCAGTGGGGTAGATGTAGCAAGTACCTAATTTTGTAAGAGATTGTAGGGTTTCCTATAGTAAAGCTCAACATAAAGCTAGGACCTTTTTTGACCCTTTGAGAATTTCATATTTCTCGCCAGAAAAAAATTATATAATGCAACATTTATATATATAATTTTAGTGAGTTTGCAAACTCTGTGAAGCCTAGCCATAAAGTAGAGTGGTTAGGATCTTGGATTCTGGAGGCAGCCACACTTGGCTAGAATATCTGCTCTGCCCGCTAGCAGTTATAAGCCTTTGCACAAGTGACTAAACATCTTTTGGTTTCATCTATAAATGGGAGGTGATAATATTACCTTTGTCACGGGGTGGTTGTGAATATGAAATGCATTCATGTGGGTAAAGTGGTTAGCACCATGCCCTACACAGAGTAGGTTTTCAAAGAGTGTTGGTTCTTATTTTTGTTATTGTGTTTTACTTATGAATTCAGTTTCAGAGGCTATGTCCTAATGGGTAGGAGAATCAGAAAGCCAAATTAAAGTAGAAACAAAAGTTGTCTGAATTCATTGCTGTGTTTTTGCCCTGCTCCTCTACTCAATTTTAGATGCAACCCCAGCGAGAAACACAAGGGAGGAAAACAGGAGCTATAAGTAAGAAATTGAAAGAAAGAGTTGTTCTGAAATTTGGGAGCAGGATGCCATGCAAGTTGCATTACCTTGGTTTTCTGTGTAACAGGATATACTACAACACACATACCTTTGGCACCTTATAGGTCCCAGGGCATCAGTGGGGGTACAGTGCACAGGGGGAGGCAGTGGTGCTGGATGGGAGATGGCAGATCATTAGGAGTGCCAGCAAGAATGCCCAGCGGAAGCAGCGGTAGGAACTGGAAGATGCCATAGTAGCTGGAGGCATCATGGACCCAGAAGTACTTGGAACATGACTTAGTAATTCAAAGAGTGGCCAACAGAGTGCAAAGAAGAACAGAGAAACCATGCAGTGGCTGAAAGGACAGTTTGATTTTGAGCATATGTGTGATGTTCCCTAAGGGCTGCCAGAAATTATTTGGGGAAGCATACATCACAAGAAGTTGGAGACCCTAAAACTGGCAGGGTGGGGACAAGAGCCAGAGAAGCGCTGGTCCACAATACTTAGCAACATGTCTTTCTTTGGCAGAGCCATTTCTCCTCTCCTGGCCTCATTTTTCCCCTCTGTAAGCTGAGCGTGTTAGTCAGGATATGTAGACTCCAGTGAACAAGGAATAGGTTAGAGATATATCAGATCATCTAAGAGACTGGAGCCTAACATATAGTTGGGGCTTTCAAGGAACCTTATCAGAATTTATGTTTGAGATTTGGTAGATGTTGAATAGAGTGGAGGTGGGGGATTAGGATAGATAGGGTGTGTGTGTGTGTGTGTGTGTGCGTGTGTGTGTGTGTGCGTGTGTTAGGGTTGACAGAAGGCATATTTAAGCTCCACATGTTATTATGATTGATATTTTTAGGTCAGGCCATCTCTGATTTCCTTTCACGTCCATGATACTATAAAATTGTGTTGCATTAATTAACTTCTTATAATCATCTTTAGTTTCCTTTTATAAATCTATTCTTATTTCTTAGACTGGTCTAAGCATCCCTGGTCATGGAGGGAGTGAGGCCTTCTAAGTCAGATACTGTAGGAGAGATACTGGATAAGGATGACACTCTCAGGTAGTCTAAGGAATGAATACAAATATAATAATAACATTCATTGAGTGCTTGCAATGTGGTAAACACTGTTCAAAGTGCTTTTCATGCATTATCTCATTTAATCTCACAACAAACTTATGAGGTAGGTTTGGTTATAGATAAAAAGAAATTCAAGCACATAGAAGTAAAAGAACTTGCCCAAGATCACTCAGCTAGAAAGTGGTAGAACCAGGCTTTGAACCCAAGCAACTGATTCCAGGGCTGTTGACCCCTGTTCTACACTATATGGGTATGATTAATGCATAGAGTGAATTAATGTACAGTTAGTGGGGAAAATGACTCTCAGAGTCATTTTCTCAGACTCTCCAATTAGACACTCCTCTCAGACCACAGTTAGCGTGTAGGTGGGTAAGAAGCCTCTCCCGTGCTTTCACTGAATGGATGACAAACTTGCTTTTCTCCTAATGTCTGAAATAACTTAAGACATGACACAACTTCTTAGCATGTTATATTTGCACTAATAATACCCTCTTTGGTGCTGAAAGGAAGCAGAATGTGGGACAGGCTGGCTAGGGAATCACAAAGGGACCATAGCAGACATCTGAGCCTGGAGCCCAGAAGACAACTTTGTCTGCCTCGAAACTCAATTGGGGACAGGCTACACTCTTGAAACCTGGCAAACTCCTTTTGAGCTTGGATAAGCAGTCTTCTCTGTATACAAATCTCATGGAAAGAGGATCATGTCTAAGAAGGAGAGACCACTGAGCATCACCACCAGGATGTTGAGATCCCCACCATGTTCCTGTGGCAGCATCAGGGGACAACTGTGGACAACGAACCCCAAAGGAGTGGCAGAGAAGAAGGAAGGGAGGGAGGAATAAGAGAAAAGGAAAAAGGAAAGAAAAGCTCCTAAAATCCTGCTTTGGATACCAGTGGAAGAAGGTGATGATGCACCTCTTTCCAAAACAAATTTGCTTTATTTAATAGCATGGACTTTATTAGATACACATTTTTTCAACCCATTTATCACTGCAGAAAGCTAGGAAATATTCAGATTTAAACAACTGGTGTAAAAACGAGGAGACTATAAAGGAAACTTTTACTGCTTTTGAAATAACCCCATTTCCTTTTATCTCCATGGTGCAACAAGAGCTATCTGCCTCCGCTCAGGCTCCAGGAAATATAAACGTGTAAGTCTTCTCTCTGCCCAAATCATCTTCTCTCATCTCCAGATGACAGAAAAGACACTCAGGAAGTGGGTAGTGGGGAAGGCAAGAGGGTCTTCAAAATGAGTTTGTTCAGTTTGTCATGCGTAAAAGCTACAGAGATATTTCTTCATTTACTAAAATGCCTTCTCGCTAAATGCCCTTCACAGATCTCCAAAACGCGGGCACACCTGCTCAAACACCAGAACTTTCCACTTGTAAGGAACTTCCCTTACCAAAAAGTGGTGTCACAGCTCAGGAGAAATGACAAGTGCTCACAAGCAGGAAATCTGTACCCCTTTTTCTCCCGCTGCAAGGCGAAGGATGGAAGGTGGAATCGCTCTTTACCTTTGAAAACCCAAAGGCTCAACTAATTGAGATTTGAAGGCACGTAAATAATCAAAGTTTTACATAGACTTCAAACATTAATTGAGGGCCTGTACAAACATAAGATAAGCCATTAAATGGTAATGCAAAACAGAACATAACCAGATGATCAAATAAACTGTGCAAGAGGAGATATCAGTGTGGGCTGAGCTAGTTAGGTAAGTTAGGTGAGGCTTCAGGACACAGTGGTCCTTGAGGAAATGATAGACTACAAAGGGGTAAGGACAATCAGAAGACAGAAAGCACATTAGCAGGGCTTCAGAGGTGGGGGCATTATCAAAAACCGGGGTGACCCTCGTGAGTATAACTCGACTTGGCTACAGGTATGCGTGTATTTAAATCACTGTCTGAAAGCATGCTAATATTACCATAATTTTTGATGAGTAACACATGACTCATGTAATTTTCAACACTTCCAAACTAAAGGGATGGGTAACATCTAGCAAAGTTGTGAAAAAATAGCAATGGCAGTGTGGCAGATTTCCTTCCAGAAGAATGAAGGAGAGAAGGAAGATAGTGTCTTGAAGTGGTGCTTTCGCTTTGCAATGTGTGTCCTTCAGCTATGTTAACGGTTCAACCAATTCTATCTTGTTGAAAAATAGCCACAGATAATTTTATTTACACTAATTTTGAATCTTTAATAGAAATAATGCATCCTATCTATGCTCATTGTAGGAAAATTTTTTAAATGTAGATTAAAAAATAAAGAAAAAATTCTTATAACCTCACTGTTGCTTATAAAGATAAATTAATCTTTTGGGATGTCCCCTTCAGACTGTGTATATGAGATATGTGTGTTAGGATGTGATTATAATGTGCATACAATTTCGGTAGGTTATATATACCGTGACTCCCAATGAATCATTCCTCCGTGTACACATATGCCTTCATATAGTCCCCTCCCGCATTAACTTTGGGATTAGCCCTGTGACTTTCACTGGGCAATGGGACATCAGAAAGCATAATCCAGGTAGAAGCTAAGCCTCGTTAAGGATAAAAGACCGCATTTCTAGATAGGTAAGTCCAGTCATCCTAGATGTCCCAGATAAGCCAGGCCCCTGGTGAGCCTGTAGCTGCACTGCCTAGCACTCCTGCATCAGTGATCCCAGAAGAATCCAGCAGAAAGACTCCTTAGCCAACCAAAAGATTGTAAGATGTGCTATATTGTTATTTTAAGCCATTAAGTATTGAGGTATAACAGATGCAGTATTTTAAAACTGATTTTTCATTTAATATATTGTGAGCAATTTCTTAGGCTCTTAAATAGAACTCAAGAACTCTATTTTTAAACCATTTCATCACATTCCATTACAGCGTGCACCATAACCTGTGTAGCTAATGCCTTATAGTTTGACATGCTTACATTTAGTTTTTAATGTTCAGTTGGTGACTCCGTAATGCCACTTCCACTATATGTGTTTCAGGGAATGTAAACTTATCTTAAAACAAGTTTATGTATCACTACATTCTAAACTGTTTGAGAACAGTAGCCATGAATCAATCAGCCTTTTTTCCCCTAAGTCTTTGCACTGTGCATGGCAAATAACGCTCCAAATATTTCTTGAATAAAAAAGAATAAATAAATGTTTGAAAAATAGCGGTTAATAGCCTATAAATTTCAATAGTGTGTCATATCCAGGCAAAAGGTAATGGAGAACTCTTGGTATTGGTGGTCTCTCTTCTTCTACCTTGCACTTTTATGCTGTCCAGAAGCACTGAGAAATGAAGGTTCCCACTGAATTCAGTGTTGCCACCTCAAAATTTATTATTCCCATGTCCTGTTCTCTCATTGTCCTGCTTAGAGTAGAGGTGAAAACTAGCTAAGCTGATGAACTAATTTTCACAAAACCGATAGTCTACCGTGTTTAGCAAACCCAAAGATATGTATGTTCATAAAGAAATAGTTTGTATTTCCTCAAATCATACAACATTCCACGTATTCTGATCTTTATGACAAGAAAATACTTCGAGGCAATCTGCTGTTTTAGGGATTTTGTTTCTTTGGTTCCCCCTGTAAATAAGGATAATTCAGAGATGGCCATGACATATTTTTCAAGAAATTACCACCCTTCATTCAGGCTAATCCAATATTCAATTTAGGTTTGAATTGAAATGTTTTAGAAAGGTAAAATAATCAAGATAACAAGTTCTTTTTCGCATTAACCTCTAGGGCAACTTGTGTATTTTGTTTCCTTTGGATAAAGGGAAGTACATTGTAATCTTCATTTTTAATTAGGTTTTAAAGTATATTTAATCCCCAGGTTAAAGCATATTATTCATGTTTAACAGAGAAAATGAACAACCTTAAGAATGTCAGTTTCAGATTGAAGCTATTTGTTTGTTTGTTTTGCGCAAAGGCTCAACGGCCATGGCTCACGGACCCAGCCGCTCTGTGGCACGTGGGATCTTCCCGGAGCGGGGCATGAACCCGTGTCCCCTGCATCGGCAGGCGGACTCTTAACCACTGCGCCACCAGGGAAGCCCCAGATTGAAGCTATTTGGATAACACTGTCTAGGAGGCACCAAAACTTTAAAAGACATTCTTGTAATTTCAAGCTTTGACCCAGAAAACTCTTTTCCTTTACCGCTTTTCGTGGTTAACCATTTTGAATATCCACTCATTTTACTTCACTTTCCCCATCATAGCATTCTCTGTCTTTGGCAGGCAAGGGAAAGAGAATCAACATTCCTTGAGCACAGCCCGTGGTCCCATGAAATAGACACTATTATTCACATTTTATAGCTAACAAAATTGCCACTCAGATGACTACAGAGGAAACTGGTTTATAGAGCTGACACTCAGATTTCTCTAGATCCAGAGTATGCTGTTTCTGAAACTGAACAGTCAGAAGGCCTAGATTCTAGTCATGGTTCTTGCAATACTTCTGAGGTCTTGAGCAAATACATGAGCCTTGATTTCCTTATTAGCAAAAAATTTCTACTTTTCTATTCAGAGGGATAGCATTGCTTTTCCTACCTGTCTCATAGGGTTGATGTGATAATAGTTGGGAATATGTTTTAAAAACTGAAATATCTCATAGAAATATATTGCCTTAAGCCCCACAGTATGAATGAGTTTAAATGATATGATGGGGCCCACATATGGTACATGAACATCTTGGCCATCCCCATGAGTGAGAAACAGTAGGGCTCTTTAAAGTGTCCCTTTGAACTGAGCCTCCCGGTCCTTCTTTTCATGATGACTCATTGATTTTCTTTTCTTCCTGCCTCAAAGCAGTCTTTGGGTTTTTTTTTTTAAAAACTATGTAACAGGGCTGAGATCTACTCAGCAAGAACAGCTTTTGAAGGGAGAAAAAGTGACAGCCTTAGAGAAGCAGTGTCTTAGGAACACATATTTTGAATCTGGTGAGAGAAGAACTGAGATGAATTGGATGCCTTCTAAAGGAAGTGAGAACTTGCTTTTAGTCAGTGATTGCCATGACTGACTTCTGTGTTCGTGTTTAGTACATCAACACCCCCTCACCCTTCTCTAAACAAGAGAAGTCCTCTAAACTCTTAGGTACCTTCCCTTTTCTTTCATAACTTTTGTTTCTCTGCAACAGTTTTCCTCCTGTTTTCTCTTTCTCTCAAATATTTTTTGCGTGTGTGCCAAGAACTGGACACTAAATGATGAGGAACATGGTGGTGATCATTTTACATTATGGTTGGCCAGTTTAATTTTAGTGGACCTTTAACCTTTCCACCTGCAAAATGGGCATATGATATTTTCTCAGGTCTCTTCATTCTGAGTATTGAAAAGGTGTTTGGAAAAGTTTGGGTTTCCTCAGAATCACACTGATTGCCTGCAGTATCTTTTTGTGATGACAAATGTTAGTTCAATAATTCAGCACTTTTTTTCCCTCTGAAGGCAATATGCACTTAGTAAAATAATGTTTCTATTAGGTTGAACTGTATGAGATGGCGGTATTTGTAGGGAAAAATGGTCAGTTACCAGCAATTTCATATAGTTTAGTCTAGTGTCTCAAATGATTGTGTTTCTACATACACGCTTACCTTTTAATATGTGGACCAAACCATATCCATCCTGCTTCCCTAGAAAGAAATGATATCCTTATGGGTTCTTATTAATAGATATTGTGAAGTAATAAAGTTTTCCTCTTCTGCAATCTAGTGTGATTATTCATCCGATGGTACAGCTCAGGAGTTTGATACAGATGATACAGTCGTGTTTTTGCAGGTGGACATGTTCGTGCCATTTCAGTGCTCTGGAAAACAGAAAATTGTGCAGACCATCCTTACGAATGAAGAGGAAGAGATAGGGAAAGCGGGGATTAGGTTGTGGCCTGGGCCAGGTAGCATGGGAGAAGGGGTACTGGGAGGATCCCAGAGCCTTTTCTCTAGGAAATCGCTTTGTTTTGGGAATGAGCTTCTGACTGTTAGAAGTTATGCCCAGAGAGTAGGGAAGCCCAGAGTCTGGGAATTACAGAGTCTTTGCCTCCAAATCCTACTTTACCACTTACTCCAAGTAGTATCTATACTCTCACGATGAAAACAGAATTTGGTCATTTCTTTAACTGTGATTTGTAATCTCCATATTTAAAGTTTATAAAGTATATGGTTTTTTCATTAATTATATTTCTTTCTATAAATCTGTTCTCAAAATTCATGTTAGAGGACAGTACTACAATGCCTAGCGGGGTAGATATTTCTAGATATGTCAGTGAACCATGCCAAGAATAGTGGACTCCTGAAGTCGTGGGCTCGTTCCGGAGTGGCAGCTGTAACCTCAGTCAGGGCAGCAGCAGTTGACCCCAGTCAGTCATTCCATTCCATTAATGTAGTGTAGGAACTCACTACATTTTACAAAGCAAGGAGCTTGGGCGGCAATTAGATATGGAAGATGTGAACACTACATTTTAAATTATTTTCTCAGTTGATGTTGCTTTGAATACCATTGCACTGTTTTCACTCATAGACACTGCCTGTATAGCATTAACGGTTATACAAATGATATCAAACATTTGTTGAGCACTTTTTACATGGCAGATTCTCTACTAAAAGATTAATATGCTTATCTCACTTAATCCTTACAAAACTCTTGCATGTCAGGTACTGTTAGTACTCTCATTTGCAGATGGAGTAATCTAAAATTAAGAGGTTAATTAACAAGCCCCAGATGACACAATTAGGAAGGGCAGAAACAAGAGAAGTTACGATTTGTTCAACAGCAAAGGCAGGTTTGTTTATGACCTGTAGCTTATATCACTCTGATGAGCTTATAAAAGGACAGATGGAAGAATCCGGCCAGCCACTTAAATGACTTCTCATAGAGGGATGAGATAAGTGCAGATAAGGGCACTAAGAGAGTGAAGTAGCCAAGTAGTCTTAGCATCTATTCCAAATTGACTGCCCATGAATCTCCTAGTGACCCTTTGTTCTTCCATTTAGAAACCTGAAGTATTTCTAAGTGAAATAAAACGGAGATCTACACAAACCTTCACGCTCTTTCTCTTAAAGTTTGAAACACTGACGTTAAAACTTAAATATTCCACTGGCCTTCACTGGCCTAATATTTCTTCTCTTACACTGATTTTGCTCATCTTGGAGATGAAATTTGAAAATAGATTAAATAATTTCAGAACCTATGTTACTGTGGTGACCCAGGATGGACCTCGTGAGATTTCTTCCCTTTATATCTTGATACTGAGTAGTTTGCTTATTTGTCCCTGTCTTTTACAGAAGCTCACCATGTGATAAGAGTGATAACATGTGGAGAAGTGTTATTCCAGACACGTTGGGAGAAATGCACTTTGGAACTGGCCTCTGTCTGCTTCTGAGAGCGTCAGGTGTGAATAATTCTGTGGCTCATATTCAAAAGCTAATGAAGTCTGGGATGGTTTGAAGCTTGATAACCACACTGTGCTATTGATTTACGAATGCGGCCCCAAAGCATATTCTCAGGTCTTGTCTCTTTTCTATCCATTCCTCATCCCTAGGTGATCTCAAGCAGCTTCAGTTTTTAAGTACCATCTATGTAATGATGATTCCTGAATTTGCATCCCCATCAAGAACTCTTTCCTGAACTCCACGCTTGAAACTCAAATGCCTTCTTAAACTAGCACTGCCAGATAAAATACAGGATGCTCAGTTAAATTTGCATGTCAGATATACAACGAATAATCTTTTAGCATAGGTAAATACAACATTTGGGACATGGTTATATTTAAAATTATTCATTGTGTATCTGAAATTGAAATTTAACCGGACATCTGCATTTCACTTGCTAAATTTGATAACCCTACTCCTCGACCCAACACCTCTATTTAGATAGCTAAGAAATGCTCCAAGCTTATCATTTCCCAAGAGAAACTCCCAAGTTTACTCACCTAAACTCTCTTAGTCTTTTCCAAATCAGTGAATGACCACTCCATTCTTCTGATTACTCAGCCCAAACCCTTTGACTCTTCTCTTTTTTGCATCCCTACATTGAATCCAGTTGGAAATGATGCTGATTCTACCTTTATTATCTGCCCAAAATAGGACTACCGTTACCTTGTTCATTGCTGCTACCTTGGACCAAGTCACAATCATCATCTCTTGGACTGTTGAAATAACCACTTTGTTTCGCCCCTATAGTCCCTTTTCTACACTTGCTTGGTTGATTCTTTCAAAGCATAAGTCAGAGCATGTCAGTAAACTCTAATTTTGAGTAAAAGCCAGCGTCCTTGAAATTGTCCATAAAGGCCTGTGTGCCCAGCTGCCCTCCCACTGCCATAACGTCTTTTTCCTCATCCCCAAACACTCCTACTCTCACTTGTTTTGTGCCATGCTGGCCTCTTCGTTGTTCCACAAACACACCAAGCAAACTTGACCTCAGAGCCTTTGTACTTGTAATCCCTTTTGCCTGGAAGTTTCCTTGCCCCATGTGTGCATGGCTTGCTCCCTCACTGCGTTTTTCGGGCTTCCAAATGTTGTCTTGTATAAGACTATTTCTCCACCCCTCTTCCACCGTCCAGCACTCAACATTCCATTTGCATTGTTTAATTTTTCTCTATTGAATTGTTTACCATCTGACGTGTGCTTATGTGTTTATTTGGTCGTTGTCTCTTGATCCACATAGAATGAAGCTCAGTGAGAGCAGGGACCTCTAACTCCAGGACTTAGGACAGTACCTGGCTCTGTGAAAATCTGGTAAACAAGGAATGAAATCACCAATCATTTTTCAGTAATCAGGTGAAGAAAAAACTCACAGGAGAAAAAAAGGGTCTGTGAATTGGGATATGCAAATTTGTTTATAAGGAGACACGTGAGCATGTAGGAGTTATCATCTTTGTGTATATGTGAGGCTCTCATAATCTTAGTGTGCTTAAGTGACAAGGATGCCAAAAGGCATACCTTTCCTTCTCTGTTCTTGTCTCTGTCGTTACCAGTAATCTATTTATGTCTTTGTCGAATGCTTTGTGTGCGTATAATCAGAGTTTATTTCTTTGCTTACATTATTTAAAGAGACTAGGGACTTTATTTCCTTAATATTTGGGGTAATGCTTCCCTGCATCATATATTAGCAGTGATAACTGTTTATCCAGTCCATCCCTCTTTCTCCTGGCATCTGCATGATTTCTTTTAATCACATTCCCATTATCCTCTAATTATGTAAAATTATGTTATATTAAGTATAATTTCTGCTGGTAGCCACAGGGTGGCATTCACGTTCTTTGCTATCACTTTAATGACTGATAGATTACAAGGTCACTCTGAGCAGATAAATAGCCTATAGATCCTTTCCAGTGAGGTTCACGTTCTGATTTTTCATATTAACACTTGTAAATTACAGAACTTATTATGCTATCCCACCTGCATCTCATTTTGCTTCCAGCACCTCTGGTCCCCTCCTGCAGGAATCCAGGATAACTCTATCCGGTAGCCTTGTTTCAATATTCAACTCAGTCAGAGTACCTAATGAAAGCCAGCCGCTGACACCGCCTTGGTATTCACTTCAACTCAGGCATCATGGGAAGATTTGCCAGCAGCCTTTAGCACAGGACTCTGACTGGATGTTGGCTGGTAAACACTAATGTGAATAACAAGTAGGATCATTCACCCCAACAGGTTTATGCTCATCTAGGTGGATTCTCCAGACTAGTCCTTGAGGCATTAAAACCACCTCTTTAATATTGAAACATGACTTTGATTATTAAAGGAAAACACACACACAGAAATGGTTACATGAGGAATTTCAGCTCTAATGTAACATCTGAACTGGGTTTCAAGATGCAGAGCTTAGCCCTTCTTCCCTCCTAATCTGACACTAGAGCCAGGCATTCATTCATTCATTCATTCATTCATTCTTTTAGAGAACTCAATTCCATTTAACTTGTGAGTTTATCTATCATTGTATATTTTATCACATTCATATCTCGGGTATTATTTTTCTCATTTTATAAGTGAGGAAAGTGAGGATCAGAAAAATTAACAGTTAGTTGAAGACAACACTGAAAATAAATCACAGAGGTGATACAGATATAGAGAATTTTGATTAACAGATTAATAGTGATAGTACTTGTATCACCCACATAGGTGTTCTGGGGCTGACACAAGTGCTGTTTATTACCTCCAGCTCCCTGAAGCCTGAAAGGCGTCCATTCTCTCACCATCTCACATAGGATTATCTTAACAGCGGCTTTTGTTTAGCATTTCTGACTTTGACCTCTTCTCCGTATAACCTATATTACTGTTCCCTTCCGGAGTCATCTTCCTGAAACTATGATGTCATTTATTTCTTACTCAGAAAAGTGGGATCTCATCAAAAACTCAACTTACTTTTACCTCCCATCAACGCTTTAAAATTAATTCACTGAAAATTTCTTTCTCCCCCTCCGATCAAACACCGTAGAGACCTCCATTAATTTTCCAGTGACTTCTAGGTGATAGAAAGCCCTATGGTTTCCTTAAGCCACAAATATAAACTCAATACAGAAAGCAGGATGTCCAATCTGATATATTAAGCAAGACTTTAATCTTCATTTAATGGAAAGATTTCTCCCCTTCACCTGCAGCTGAGGCTTCCTGCCTTCGAGGAGCAGAATGCAGTCAGATCCATTCTTTTTGCTTGCTCACCTGTTCTCCTACCTGCTAGATGCTGTTCCTTTTTGGGATTATAGTGCATGTAAATAAGAAGAGCAGTGGAACAGACAGTTCTTATTTGACTAGTATAATTAGAGGACAGCTTTGCCTTCCTGATGCCTGTAAGACGTATATAAAGTGTCTTTCTGGGCTTCCCTGGTGGCACAGTGGTTGGGAGTCCGCCTGCCGATGCAGGGGACACGGGTTCGTGCCCCGGTCCAGGAGGATCCCACATGCCGCGGAGCGGCTGGGCCCATGAGCCATGGCCGCTGAGCCTGCGCGTCCGGAGCCTGTGCTCCGCTAACGGGAGAGGCCACAACAGTGAGAGGCCCGCGTACCGCAAAATAAATAAATAAATAAATAATAAAGTGTCTTTCTTACGACATCTGTGGGTTCTTCAGAGGCTCCCTGGCTAGGTCCTCAGACTGCAGCTCCTTTCATTTGGGAATTACCTCTTTGACTTGCTGTTCCTTATGCTTCCCAACTTCTGGTTTTCTGGCAGTCCACTAAACATATACCCTCTGTTGGAAGTTCATGGTCCCCAGAAGCAACCCTTTGGATTCAGGATCACTTTAAAAATGATCTTAAGCTTGTATGCTTACCAGAGTTTCCATATCTAGTCCCCTGCATTCTTGCATATTTGACCATCACTGAGAGTCGTTACTTCCTAGATAAAGCATTTTACTCTGCTACTGTGTGACGCTTTAGCTGGCCTCTCATCTTTGGATTCTTTCAGATTAAGTCAGCACTGTTCTTCTGTGTTCTAGAACTGTTTCTCAAACTCTCAGACTAGTCTTATAAATCCTTTCTCTGGGCTTGAGGAAATCTACACTTCCATTGCATTTCTCTCAGTACCTTTTTGTCTTCTAGACCAGCTGTCTCACTGGCTTTCTGAAACCTATTTTGAAAAGTCTGCGTCTTCGTCACCTCACTTTTGTATTTAATATCTATTATTTGGCGCTTCAAAGTTAAGTCTCATTATATAAATTTCAAAAATATTATTTAGATTCCAGTCTTTGGAACTAGTAGACTACGTAGTTCAGACTAATCCCACTGAGGATAAAACATAGACCAATTTTTGCTTTTTAATCTGCTGGAAGACCTTGAGGAACTAATAAGTTTGTGAGAAATTATTATAACAGCATCTCGAAGATCCCAGTATTTGGGGTCCACTTTTGCCCAAGTGGCGTTTGCTGATCAAAGACACATCTAGGAAGTGGAATAGCTCTTTTGACAGCTTAGAAGGGCCAGCAGAACAGATCTAAATTTTAGGAGTTTCCCTGAAAGACTTCTGAAGAGTTGCACTAGGTGAAAGGATTAACTTGTAAATCAGCTATTGCATTGACTGCAGAGTTTTGAATCCTCTCAGTAATTCGGGAATTCTCAGGCCTTATAGTTGTATTAAGGGGATTCCTGATTGTAGTTCTCACAGGTACTTGGATGAAACAAAGCAAAGTTCCCTAACAAGGAAATCAACATCATTCTAGGACCCAATGAATTCCATAAATATTTTTTAAAAATACAATATCTGGCGCAGAATCAAAGAACCAGGTGTATGCAGGTAAGAAAATGTAAATGAGAAATAGTAGAAATATCAAAGCTAGAAAATAGGCCCACAAGGGCTTCAGATACTGGAATTTAAAACAATTTAACCTATCATCTTCAAAAAGACAAAAGACAAGATACAAAATATTGGCATAAGACGTGACCCTCTAAAAAGTGACACAACGGATTTAAAAAGGAACTAATATAAATTCTGAGATTGAAAATGCAATATATAATTACAAACTCAATGAAATTGTTAAACAGCATATTAGACATAGATGAAGAGAAAAGTAGTGGCCTGAAATGTAGGTTGGAAGGAAATATCTGTAACAAAGCACAGAGAGATCAAAGAATTGAAAATATAGGAAAATGGGCAAGACAAGGATGACACAGTAAAATCCAAGATATACTTATGATGGAGAGAAGAGAATGGGCAATCACATATTTGAAGTGTCAATGACCAAGAATCTTCTAAAAGTGATGAAAGACTGCAACCCATAGATTGAAGAAGTCCAACAAAACCATAGCAAAGTAAATAAAAACAAATCAATACCTAGACAAATCACAGTGAAATCACAGAAAACAAAAAGAAAGATCATTTTAGAAATAAATGGAAGATGGGAAAAGAGATAATCTTTAAAGGCCCAGTATGGAGACTGAAAGCTGATTTCTCAAAAGCATTATAACTTTTGAAAAATTAGAAGAAGGCAATGAAATAATATCTTTAGTGTGCTGAAAAAAACCAATTGGCAACCTAAAATTTTAGCCCATTGGAATATCCTTCAATAATAAAAGTGACCATGCCAAGGAAGTGCAACATTGGATCCTGGATTGATTCTGCATCACAAAAGATAATGCTCTGAAGGATATTATTGACACCATCAGAAATCTTCGAGTATATACATTACATAATTGCCAATCAATGTATGATCCGTGAATCAGTCGCCTTAATCTCACCTGGGAGCTTATTAAACATGGATAATCATTGACGTCACAAACCTGCTGATTTAGATTCACATTTTAGCAAAATCCCCAGATGATTTGAACGCACACTGAAGTTTGAGGAGCACTGTATTAGTCAGTTGTATTTTATTCATGTTAAATTTCCTGAATTTGATAATATGTCAGATAATGTGATGTATCAGAAAGTGTCTTTGTTCTCCTGCAATGTATACTGAAGTATTTAGGGCTGAGGGGTCATGATGTTTGCAATTTAATGTGAAGATCTCAAGTGTTTCTTTAAAATGATGAATGCCAATAAGAAGTAACCATACATAGTGCCAATAATAAATAAATAAATATAACTGCTGTGAGGGAGAGTGCAAAGTATGTGGTAAAGCATTTATAATTAGTGAATCTAGGTGAAGAGACAAGTGCTTATTGTACTATTCTTGCAATTTGGAATAATCCGTTTGGAAAACTTTTCTGTTAGGGTTGAAAATACATCTAATCTATATTCCAACAATTCTACTACTAGATACGTATCCAAGAAAAATGTGTGTGCATGTCTACTAAGAGATACATAGAAGAATATTCAGAGTAGTATTGTTTGCAGTGATCCACAAGCAGAAACACGAAAATTTCTACCAAGAATAGAATGAATATATTATGACATAAACACACAATAGAATACCGTATAGCAATAGAAATAAATCAACTACTGCTACAGACAACAATATTCATGATACTCACAAATATAATATTGAATGAAAAAAACAACTAAAAGAATGCATGCTTTGTAATTCTATTTTAGTTGACAGATGGATGATTAAGTGATAAAAGTATAAATAAAAGTAACTTATTGTACAGGTCAAGATAGTGGTTATCTGTAGGAGGGAGGGAGATGGTTGGGGTTTGGAAGGAGATTGTTTAAGATTTATGTGCTGGTACGAGTCTATCTAGACTTTGAACTTGGGGTAGTTCCATGGAAATTTGATTTATTGTAATTCACTGAGCTGAATATTTATGTTTTGTGTTCTTTCTGTATATGTGTTTTATTTCAGGATAAAAAAAAAAGAGGTTGGAAAAAATGATTACTCTTGTTGCTGTTTGGAAAGTGGATCTGAAGAGGTAAGAAAGGAAACAAGGTGGTAGCGGGGACTTGCCATAATCTGTGTGATAGATGGTGTTGGTATAGAAATAGAGCTAAGTGGATGGATTCCAGACATGGTTAGGACACAGACTTAATAATACTCATTAATGGAATCTATGTGTAGACTTAAGTCCTATTCCCTCCAAAAAGAAGTTATGAAGAATAGCATCTCAGTTTTGGACTAACTATACAACTGATGGGGCCACTGACTGAGATGGAGAAGAACAAGGAAGGAACAATCTAGAAGGAAGAAATCATGAGTTTATTTTTGGAGTATACAGAGAGAAGACAATGGAGAGCAGAACTGAATCTCAGGGCACTCTGGAGAATGTGGTATCATGGAAGGAAAGGAAAAGTGTTTTAAGAAGGAGGGATTAGTCAAGCAAGATTAAGACAGAGAAGTGACTTTTGAATTTAACAAGATGAAGATTATTTAGTCATTGTTGCAAGAGCAGTTTTGGTGGAGAGGTAGATAGAGGGACGTGAGCCTGTTTCAAGTTAGTCAAAGCGACAACGGGAGTGAGGATGTCTGGAAACAAAAATTAACAACTCTTAAGATATTTTATTGTGAAACTGAACAAGATAAATAGCGTAGTGGCTAGACAGAGAGATGAGGCTCAAAAGTGATTTTTTAATAAGGAAGAAAGAAGGGTCCATTTCTAGGTTGATGACAGTAAATTCGATGAAAGGAAAATGATGAAGCAGAAGAAAGATGGCATACTTCCAGGCATGAGGTCCTTGAGTAGAAAAGAGGTTATGGGTATTATCGAGCATACATTACATGGCAGGCATTGCTCAAGGAACATGTGTATTCAGCGTAAAAATTCATTTTCTGCCCTCAAGGACAGCACGGAGCAGGGGTGGGTGTGGGGGGTGGGGAGAGAGCTTAATAAACTAGCAATGGCAGCATACTGTGCCATTAATATAAAGAAATGCATGGAATTCGCCGGGAGGTGAGTGCTCCTAGGTAAACCTTGGAAACAGTGAAGACTTTCTCAAAGAAATTACACTTAAGCTGACCCTTAAAGGATTCATTTAAATCTTACCAGATGTGGGAGGGATAACATAGTAAAAGTTCTTTTATGAGTTCACCACTGCTAAACTTCCCGGCATTATCACTTGTCACGGTATCCCTGCCTCTAAACATGCACATCTGAAGATGCACTCACATCAGCATACTCATCACTTGCCTACCGTGTGATGCTATTTTGTGATGCACACGCTTGTTGGTGTTCTGTGAAATGCTCTTTGCTTCCTAGTGAACTTCTGCAAGGCTCACTTTAAAAGCCACTTAATCTCCAATACCCTCCAATACCCTTTCCAGAGAAGATGGAAAGAGGGGGCACCCAGGGCAAAAGGTCCTGTTCTTACTCTTGCCTCTGTGCTCCTGTGGCACTTTATAAGTTCCTCTGTAAGGTGATTGTTCCTCTATAAGGTGATTGTGATTTTTTTTAAGGGAGGGAGTTACCACAGTGGTTAAAAGTATGGACTCGGTGCCAGGCTCCCTGAGTCAAATCGTAGTTCTGTCATTTACCAGCTGTGTCACCTGGAGCAAGTTCCTTAATCTCTAGGTGTCCCGGTTTCCTCCTCTCTAAAATGGGAGCAGTGAAACTAACCTGCTGGACTTGGAAGTGAGAGACAGCTCACAAAAGGGGGAAGGTGCAGAGGATGTAGAAGCAAGGGATGCCCAAGTGAAAATTCCAGACCTTGTGGGCTTGCCTGCAGGTCTGCCCTGCTTCCCCTTGACCTGCCTTGTTCACCTCCCCTGGAGAAGAGGTGAATATACATGTTAGAGGGAAAATTGCTCTTGGTTTCATGACTGTCTTGGCTGTGAATTTTGTGTGATTCTAGAAAGGAACCTGGTTTTATTTCTTACAACATTTTTTTTTGTCCTCTGCATTCTCTCTCTTTCTTTACTTTTTTCGAGTGTACTGTCCATTTATTCCCATAGAAACCACTGAAAATTTACAGTTTAAGTGGGTCTGAGAAGAGGCACAGGTTGTTGTGGGTATGAAATGAGTTTATACTGCAAAACACTTAGAGCAGCATCCGGCAAGTGAAAAACGCTCAGTAATTTTAGCTATTATTACTATGATTGTATATGTTTTTCAACTGTGATGATAAGAATAGCTCTTATTTATATTTACTTTTTGTATCCTGCCACTCTTCCAACACCCACCAACTTGCCCTGCATGACATGAAGAAACTCAATAAAGACATATTGGAAGGGATACATGAATGGATTTCCCTCCCCTCTCCCCAACCGGTTTTATAGCAGGGCTCTTTTCTTGGTGTCTGCTTTGGGCTTAGCATACATTTGGACATAAGGCACTCACGGGATAGGGCTGTCGGAATGATTTTTTAAAGTCTTGGACTCTAAAGATTTCTAAAATTGCAGGAATATCAGGAGAGACGGTGCATTAAATCCTTAACACATTAGTACACCTGCTAACAAAGTCACAGGTTGCCAGGATGAAAATTTGAGCTCAAAGAGTTGAGTTTCCTTCTTTGTTAAGGGCATCCCTTCTCACATCTTTCACCCATGGTTAGTCATTTAAGCTTTACTTAAAAGTGGGTAATCAGGAGACTTCTCTCTGGGGAGAATGTGAGCACTGGATGCCAGAGTGGGAATAAGAGAGAACCAAATAGAGGGGGAAAGGGCAGAGAAGGTGGAAAGAGGGGGCACCCAGGACAAAAAGTCCAGATCCTATGAATTTGCCTGCAGGTCCTGCCCTACTTCCTCTTGTCCAGCCTTGCCCATTTTCCTTGAAGAAAGAGTCATGTACATGCTGGAGGGAAAATTGGTTCTGAATTTTATGTTTTGAAATCATAAGTGTAATAAGAGTGACATGTGTGTGATTTTAAAAAGGAAATTGGTTTTATTTTTTGACAGGGTCCTTTTTGTTCTTTGTGGTTCTCTCTCTCTCTCTCTTTTTTTTCCAAGTGCCTTGTCCATTTTGCCAATTTGTTTCCATGGACACCGTTGACAATTTACAGGTTATTTAAGTGGATTTGAGAAGAGGCAATAGTAATAACTAAAGCTCTGACATGGGCTATAAATAGCAAGAGTGCTCTGGACTGCCCATCTTCCACCTGTCTACTTACTACTTAACAAATCAAGTTTACAATAAGAACTTAAAAAACACTAGACTCTTTTTTTTTTTTCTTCCTGGAAGTGAGTGGTAGGAGGGAGGAGAAAGCTTGTCAATCCCCACCTCTTTGGTTATTTTAATGGAAGTTGTGGCCAATCTAAGGTGAACGGGGCATCCTCAAAGGCACAGATGAATCATCAGTGCCTGGCCCTGGTGGCGTCTGGCCCACACGCAGCTCTTAGCATTTACTTTTCTCAGGGCAGCTAGGGCAAATGCGGCTCCTAAAATGATTGCAAATGGCAGGGAGGAAGGAGCTTGGCATTTTTGTCCTTTTCACTGATAGCGTCCCTTTCACTGAAGGGGGTGGACGGAGCAGGGAAGAGGTCATTGCTCAGGGCTACAACAGACAGATGCCGAGAGCAGAAGGCAATTTTTGCCTTGCAGGGGACCAGCTCCACAGTATCCAAGACAAGGAGGCAAATCAGGGAGAGCAGGAGGGCTGAGCCCCAAAGGACTGGCCGGCTCTAAAAGAGGGTTTCCTCCATTCAGATAAGTGCACCTCCAGATCCACTTCCAACCTCTGCCCCTCAATAACCATGATGCTTAGATACCATTCCCTGTTGCTCAGGTCTAAATTAGGAGGGAGAAGGTAAAAAAGGCTGAGTCACATAAGCAATAAAAGAGGGAAAGGAATAAGGGTGAGGGAAAAGATAGGAACGGAGAGATTTAGAGATATAGAGAGAGAATTCAAGACTATGCTGAAGGAGGAAAATAAATCAGTAAGTCGTAATGGTCTTTATGAAAAATTAGTGATTGTGCAGCTGCCGTTTTTCAGCATTCTGCTACAGCACAAGCAATTTAAAAATGAAGGCTAAAATTTCTTCCCTAGAAAATTTGTGACAGGTGAAGGAAAGCTTGAATGTCAAAATAAAGCTTATTTCCCCAATCCCATGGGTCTTCTCTGTGGTGGAAGAACAATTTAAAGCTGAAACAGTGGTAGATGGAAAGTCATACTTTGGACAAGGCCAAACAGCCCTAGAGAATGCAGCCACTCTTGTTGCTGTGGGTTAGTGCTGGGTCAGAATCAGTCTAGATGCCAAAATATCCCCTGGTCAAATGCTTTGGAAAATAAAGAAGTTGAAGAAATTAGTTTACATTTACAATATGCTAATGAGCTAACCAGGTTAGCTTTTGCAGTCACCCCTGCTCCCCAGCCCTGAGCCAAATACTTGCTCTAAGGCTTAGTTGAGATATTACTTCTCATGACCAAGAGGTGGCAAAATTGGGGAGCTAATAAGAGGCCGATTACCGTGCTACATCTCTTAGAGATGATGTTCTCATTGGAGCTAGATGTTCTTAGAGAGCTAGATGTTCTCATTGGTTCAGCGTGGAAGAGAGTGGAATCTAGGAAATTCTTGGTCTGACTCTTCTCTATATACACACAGATTAGAATCTCTAGGAAGTATGGAGATGGCACTCTTACAGTTTAGAGTGCTGAAACACATACAGTTGGATGGGGTGTTTTAAATGACACTAAAATATCCATTCTACTTATTGATTCCAGTAACCTGAAGTTGCATTGTGAATGCATGAGGTAAAGGGCTGTTAAGTGAGGTAGCAGAACAATAAAAACAAGAACTTGATGTACACCTTACCAGGCTAATTAAATAGAAATAAAGGTCTAATGGGGGCCTAAACCTCACTAAGGAGCAAGAGATTCCTCTCAAGAAGGGCTAGTAAAGGTGCGCCATCCCTTCAAGAAACGCAAGGGATAAGCCAAGTGGACCAAATGGATAAAATGTCCAGTGAATGACATATTCTTGTACAAGATGCTAAGAACGTTGTTGACAGTTTCACCAGCTAGACAGAAGATACACAGATGAATAGCCAGATAAATATTGCATATAGTAATTATACACCAGCTAGAAATAAGGTGAGTTGATGTTTTCTGCCCTCGGGGAAGTACAGTTAAAATTGGGACAGCAATTTTGATGAGAAGGGAAGCAGAAGTCAGGGAACTTGAGTTCAGAATTTTAAGCAGCCCTGGAGACTGGGTCATCATAATAAAGCATTATACACCACCAAGGAGAATTTCATTTTTCTGGGTCACTCTCATGAGGTTTGCATGCGAAGAGGTTATAGTCCTTTCCTGCCTGTTTGTTTCTAGCGGCAGGATTCCTTGGGCTAGGATGTCCATTTGTGTTACAGACTTTAGCCACAGGCAATCTGACCTGGTTGCTTTTTGTTGCTCGAATGCTCCACTGGAGTAATAATAAGATTAGCTCCAAAAAAACCAAACATCTTGACCTCTGTCTTTGCTGAAACTTGTTCTTGAACATGAGAGAAGTGTAAATTCCAAAGCTAAATCCTGTAGTATAGGAAGAAAAAAACCCTAAGTGCACCTCAGAAAGCTATATCTCTGCTAGTGATTTATGTTTTCTGCTTTGTAAGCTGTGATAGAAATATGGTCTTAGATATGAGGATAAAGCTCAATGTCCTAGTGTTGGAAATATATATCCCCAGTGCAAACTTTCCCCACGCTGAGTTGCTGTAATTTTGGTTAACTGTTTTTCTTTCTTTTATTCTTGAAAAATCTTTGTTTCCTTTTATTATATGACACTCATAGGGCAATAGCGATTCTACAAAATGGCTGCCCTCCCTCCATTTTAGTAAAAGAAACAAGTAGAGGAAGTGATGCCCGTTGGTGTGTGCGTTTACCTATTGTGGGTTAGTCCAGACCTTGTGGGTAAGGGCAGCTGGGACCCTGGCGCTCATGCTTATATTGTACATTCTTGTGAATTCCTCTGCTAGAGTTCTTTAACATGAACGTGCTCAGGACACATCTCTACTCAAAGATATTTCCCTGGTTCCTTATCACTCGCTGGTTTGAGTATTTTTAAGTGGGGCTTCCAAAGTCCTTCCTAATATGGAGCCAACCACGCTCAGCCTTACTGTTCCTCTCTGTTCACGGATCACTCATTCCTAGAGCCACATCCAACCTAGCACACTTTCATTTTTTTCTTGCCTTTGAGTAGTCTGCCTTCTCTTCTTGGAATGCCATTGTTTTGATCTCGCTATCATATCCCCTCTCCAAGTCTACTCATTCTCAAGGATCCAGCTTAAAAGTTACCTCTGTGAAGTCCTCCTGAATAACTCTCCTGATACTGATATAGTAAAATGATCCCTTAACTTGTCTTTTTTCTAACAAACTGCCTCTCTCAAGGTCAGGGATGTTTTCTCATTAACCCCTGTATTCCCCTGTGCCCAGTAACACATACTAAAAGCCTCTCGGGGGATAAAAATGAGGAAATAAAGAATAGATATTAATGAAATATTGGTAAAAAGGAACAACTACATTAAAAAAGATCACATACTATCTTTCTGAATGTGTGATTCGTATTTTAACTTACACAATTATACTATGCATATTGATTTTGTTACTGCAAAATCAACAAAAATGTAAATTCAAAAGAAAATCACGAAGTCCAGTCTTTTTTGTTAGTCCATGGAAGAACTTCAGATCTACATGATATGGATAATTATTTTGGTTACCTATTTTGGTATCATAAGCTACCTTAAAACCTAGAGGCTTTAAGCAATTATTTTAAAAATTCTGTGGGTCAGGAATTCAAGAAAGATTTGACTGGTTGGTTGGTCCCTGCAGTTGGAGGAGCTCCTCCATGGTCGTTGCTTTATACATTAGCACTTCTTTGCTTCTTGGTTTCTCTCTCTGTCTCTCCACGTGACATCTTATCCCCAGGGCCTCTTACTTGGCCTGGACTTCTCACATGATGGTCTCTGGGTAGTTACGCTTCTTACCTGGTGGCTGCCCTCAGAGGCAGGAAGGGGATGCTTCCAGGCCAGTTAAGAACTATCCCTGGAACTGGCATGAGTCACTTTCTGCATACTCTGTTGATCAAAGCAGAGCCCAGCCAGATTCAATGGGGTGAAGAAACGGACACCACCTCTTAATTGGATGTGACAAGATTACATTGCAGAAAAGCACGTGAGATGGAGCATGATTTTGCCGCCATCTTTGGGAAATATAATCTGTGATGTAATTAATACACTTTTGACAAATCAGTGCCCACGGGACCTTGTCACAAAAATCAATTAACTAACTCTCTAGAAATGTTCAATGCACCACACTGTGATAAGGTTTAATCCAGTGTAAGCTGCTTTTTTCATCTGTCATAGAGATGAAATCTCTGAGGAAGAGAAGGGAAATCAAGCCTACTGTTCTTCATTTAGATCTTTTGATCACATTTATTTTATCTAACATACTACAGAACTACAAGCGAGAGAAAGTTCTTATATTGTGAGTACTTACACTTATAGAACTCACTTCCCCAAAAGGTGGCTTTAGGTAAATTTATGGGTAATAGATCTTCCCTGGATATAAGAAATAGAAGTGTTAGAGCTATATCCCTACCCTTTGAGGCTGACAGCATAAAGAGCAAGGTTTTTCAAGCTGTAAGTTGTGATCCTATTAGTGGATCACGAAATCAGTTTAGTAGGTCAGGGCCAGTGGTTAAAAATAAAAAAGGAATTGAATGGAACACAAAGTATCAGTTGCACATCATATAACGTATGTATAATATAAATAAGTATGTATAGGTGAGTTTTTTTGCATGTGTGTGAGTGTGAATACTGGATTACAATGTAAACTCTATTTCTAACCGGGATCCACAGTCAAAAATGTTTTTGAAGCCATGAAAATAGAGTATCTGTGCCCTCTCTTGGTGCCACTTTCAAAGGCAAAACACGGGACTAGACAGACCGTCGGTTGGATTCAGCATGGCATTTCTGATGTTCTTATGAAAAATATTTTGTTTGGGGCCCAGAATGACAAATAGCTCAGAGTCCAATCGAACCATCATTTTCTAAGAGAAGAAATTGCTTTACAGACAGTGTACAGCAAAATAAAATACCTCACCTCCACAGCTTATGCCCTCTGTCACCTATAAAGAGTTTTTACAGAAGACTTTTTGTTCTTTCCTTTCAAACTTACGTTTGCTTGAATAGATTTCCCAAGAGCTTAATTCTTCACCTACGCAATGTTTCTGACCCTTGACAGGCTACAAGATATGGTCCAGGTTAGAACCTGAAGTGCTGAGAAATGCCTAGTTGTACAGTGAGGGCTACATCTGATTGGACTGGGAAACAGCACAGTTGTGGAGGGTGTGACACAGAGATGTTTTTCAGACTCTGATCTTTCACATGCCACTCAGTCTCCTTTCCCTCTGACAGAATCTTTCCCCACTCCCGTCTCAGCCACACCTGTAAAAGCACAATGGTATATTCTAGTGTCAGTTTTTGACTTTCCAAATCAAGCGCCTTTAAAATTATAATTCATTATGAGCAGTAAATATAGTTTACAAGAATACTTTTCAAATATACCCTTTCACTTAATATTCAGAACACACTTATGGGCTGGTTATCATAAATATTTTCATTTTAAAGGTAGAGAAGTCACGGCTCAGAGAGGTTGAATTGCTTGTTCAAGGTCATACACATATGGGAAGCAGCAGGCCTAAGGTTTGACTTTGACTCCAAATCCTCCATTATGCTGCCCTCAGCCAGAGAAAACTGGGTCTGAGCTAGGTCTCCGGACTTGTGCAATGTTCTTGATTTTATTTTTTTTTTATTTTTTTTCTGCTATGATTTCTTAATGAACTATTTATTAGAAGATTCAATCTTGGAAAGATCTTGATTTTATTTTAAGTTTCTTTCCTAAAGATGCCTTCAGGGCATTTATTCATTTACTGGTCCAGCTCTCAAAATCAGGGGATAGTACAAGTTTTGCCCCACTTCTAAAAGTCCATGGCACTGTAAAAAAAATAAAAGTGATATAAGGGAAAAGAGCCAATCATGGCCAAGGAGATGTGTTGAATGGAGGTACCTTGTCTGTCTTGGACTTGTCAGATTTCTGTACCTGTGTTTGGCTCTTGATTTGGGCATCTGGCTGTTGAGCCCCCTGAGTGTTGGCATATGATTTAAAAAAGGAGACATCATGTGACACCTCTGTGTTGTTCTTGAAGGTGTACATTCTTTAAGGATATATAATATGTGTAGAACAGGTAGAGACGTTGGTTAGACATTTTTTGTATCGATTTTCTAGGCACCTTGGGAACTTGTCAGTTTAGCATAACCATCGTAAGCTAACAAACAAGGGTGCTTGTACTGATTCTGTTCTATGAATTAAAGAATATAATTATAATGATATCTCATTAGGTAAATAACTTAAGCATAACTATAATGTAATAAGCTACACCGTTATACATTGCATTTCAGCGCTAACTTCCCTTTCTTAATGGAACATTGGTGAAACTCTCATTCCTGTGTGACCCAGGGAAATGTCTCTGTTTTCACCTTTTATATACTTCTCGCATGCTTTTTTTTCTTTTGTATCTTATATCAATGCATACCACATTCTTATCTGGGTAAGTATGAAAATATCATTATATTAGGGCTGATAGCTTAATTATAGATATAATTTATGTGTCACAAGCCCGAATGGTGTGGGTCTATAAAATAATGACACAATTACACTGACATCCAAATGATTGTAGAGAGTTCTCATCCTTGCGGTATGCGGGCCTCTCACTGTTGTGGCCTCTCCCGCTGCGGAGCACAGGCTCCGGACGCGCAGGCTCAGCGGCCATGGCTCACGGGCCCAGCCCCTCCGCGGCATGTGGGATCTTCCCGGACCGGGGCACAAACCCGCGTCCCCCGCATCGGCAGGCGGACTCTCAACCACTGCGCCACCAGGGAAGCCCCCTCATACTTTTTAAGTTCAGGAAATCTAGTCTTTTTGCCACATTGTTCCTCCTCAGAGCCTGTTCATACTTCCTGCACGAATCTGCCTGATGTTCTCTTCTTATCTCAGCCGGCCTCTGGCTCCTGACGGCCACTCTGACCTTCTGCCTGTCACTGATTGCCTTCTTGAGCCTGACTTCCGTTAGGTTTGCCAGCTCCTTCTGCACCCCAATCTCCAAGCTAGTGGGCATTGCCGATACCCCTGTCCTGGCCTCCAGAAGGGACATGACTTTCTCCTGAGTTACTTCTTCTGAAGTGTGGCCAGATACCCCAGCTATTGCACAAAGAAACAATTCCTAAAGAGACTGTATACCTGAATCAGATTTCAGAGTTCCTTGGTAGATACGTTCCCTGCTTAGGTCCCTGACGTTCACCACATGACAGGAACAAGCTTACAGAGCCTCCATTTTCCACCAATTACTAAAAATCTCCAGGCTTCTCTACACTTTAGAGTCTAGATCCAGCAGAAATTTCCTTACCCTGCTGCCCTTAAGAAAAATGGTTAGTGCTTGCTTTACATCTGTGTGACCAAATGGACTTTGCAAAACATTGCCCCCAAGAACAAAGAGCCTCCTCGCCTTAAAGGCAAAGCCCAAGAAGCACAAATGACTTATCTTTTAAAAGAGAGGTTTTCCTTGCTCTGAAAAAAAAAAAAAGTTAAGGCTTGGTCTTTGCTGGATACCCCATTATGCAGACAATTCTACATCTTGCCATTTGCAATTGCCCGGAAGTTCAAAATCTTCACAACTTTTTAGGCTGTTTTTCATGTTTTTGACTCATAAGTTGAGTGTTAAGACAAATACTGATGTCTAAAATTGGGGAAGTGAAGAAAGAGTATATGTGACTATAAACCTATTAGTGTTGATCTTCAGCTATTTGCATTTTTGAAACCTTCTCATCAGTCTCCATTTGACTTTATTTTTTATTCACCTCCCACCCCATGCATACAGCCTCCCCATCCTATACCCTTGATTAAGTTGTATAAAATGTTGGCCTCCTATAGCCAAAGGCACATCATTCCTATTCTATTGTCTCATCCCCCAAAATTCTGGAGCCTGAAGATGAACTGGGGAAATGGTTTTCCAGGACCCCTGCCTGTCCCAAGTTCTTCTCTAAGCCTGGGAGTCCATCAGCAAGCCAGTGATCTTGTTTCACTGTGTATATTGGTCAGGTTACCCAAATAACAAAGGAATTGCCAATTCATTTCTGTCAACCTTATTCCTTGCTCAGGGCAAACCAATTGGAAGGGGTTCAAATTGTCTTCTCCAACATTTATGGGGAAGAGCAGCTGTCTGTGTAACTTCCAAGCTCCTCTCTCACCAGCTGAGTTGGAATCTTGGGACAAATTCCCTTATGCACTTCTACTAGCTAGTGTCAATTTGCTGACAGTTGACATTTCCCACGGCCAATCATTCACAGAAGCATTGCCTATTCAGTTAAAAGATAGTAGGTCTTGGGAGCGGAGGATGAATAGAAATGGATGAGTGAGGAAAAAATTTTGGTTCTAAAACTGTAACTAAAAACACTAATTAGAAATGACCGAACACCTGAGGCAGAGCCAGGATTGGGGGATGGTATTTTCAGCATCTCTCTCTCTCTCTCTCTCTCTCTCTCTCTCTCTCTCTCATACACACACACACACGCACACACACACACACGCACACACACACAGCCCTAAACATAAATGATAAAAAGTTGTGTCATCACATAAGGCCACTAAACCCCTATTTCTACTTTACAAAGCAGATTCAATATGGTCATAACCTTCTTCCTTACTGACCTTTAATCCATCATGATTTGCATTAGATGTGTAGCCTTTTTGTGAGAGTTACTCATATGAATGAGGATTTGATTGGGTAGATGAGAATTTGCAAGTGTTTTGTCAGTTCTACCCTCCCTCTTTCTCTCTGTCCTTCCTTTCGTCTTTTTTAAAAAAAATCATTGAATGCCTACTACACATACAGAACTATCTAAATTTTGTGAAGGAATCCAAAAAGTGTAGATGAAGATGTCTTTGCCCTCAAAGATGTTGTAGCTTGGGAAAATAAAACAAATGCATAGAATGTCCAACTGTCATATAATCATCACCACCACCACCACCACCAACATCATCATCATCATCATCATCCTACAATTTATGTCACACGTTAGAGTAGGAACCATTAAATACCAAGAGGGCAAAACAGAGTAGATGTGATCAGAGGAGAGAAAGAGTGTGAGCTCAGGGAATGTTTCCCAGAAGTGGTGGAATTGTAATAGAGTTTTATGAAAATGTAGGTTTGGAGTAAATAGAAATAAGGTAAGGAATAGATTGCAGGTGGAAAACAGAGCATCTGCAAAGTTTCTTCCCATTCAGGGAGATCTGCTTGTGAGCTCCTCGGAGCAGAGATTATGCCTTTTATACTGAAGGTCCAGCAGAGGGCCTGGAACCTAGGAGCACATGGGGTGGGATGAATGAACCCTGAGGGCAAGGGTGAGATTCCAAACAAAGCCACAAGGGCATCCACACTTAGCCTCTATACCTAAGGTTGTGTATTTTGATATGGAAGGTTTAGGGGACAAAGTGTTTTATTTGTTTGGCTTCGCTTTGCTTTTGAAGTCTATGACAGCCACTGTAGTCAGAGGTTATGTGCCACTGTCTGGGAAGAGAGTTATTTTAGGGAAGATGGGTGATGGAGACAGGGAAGTAGATTACTCATAACTTAGGCGATTCCAGCTCCCATACAAGAAGTCACCCATGGCCCCCTGTTCTCTAGCTCTCCTTTCAAATAAAGTAGTTCTTGGCAGTCTGGATACTCATAAGCTTTTCAATGGATAACATCCTTACTTTCCCTTTATAAGTGCTTCTCATGAATTTGGAATTAATATTTCTTTTATTACAACCAAGGGACCGTAAATCAGGACAAGGTGATTTCTTCAATTCTAGCCCAATACCACAGCCAATGAGTCTAGGAGGGGAAATGGCCCAAAACCCACATCTGTCCAAGTTTCCAACTTCTGAGTGAAAATTAAGAAGCGACCTTTTAAAATGTTCTCCTTTACATAAGATTATGGTTGCTGCATAGGAAATAAAACAATGATATTCTCCACCCCTGAGACTTTTTTGTTCCTTGTGGTGAACTTGCTTCAATTTAGATGGAGGAATCGTCTTTCATCCTTCCTGCTTATAAATAGGAATGTGTAATCTGATTGGGTCAGCTGTCAATAGTTTGACATTTCTTCCCCAGCAGCAGAGTTGCGCATATGCCCCAAAGTTTGAGTTTTATTGCTAATTTACCAGATTTATTGGGTTATTTTTTATTACACTCTTCAGGGACAAAAGTAGAAAAAAAAGAATCTAATTTCTGATGCATCTTTAATCTAGTGAACACTGTTGGGAACTAATAAGAAATACAGCCTTAAACAAAAGTGCTAGTTGGGGGCCAGGGGTGGGAGGGAAAGGTGTTTGTGTTGCTTCGACTTAGAAAGTGACATCCGTGATCTCAATGATAAGGGATACAACATAACAGGCAGCTACAGAGATGCACAAATGTCAGGGAATTTTAGGACTAATTCTATTCATTGTCTTGGGTCTAAACAGTTATCAGGTGAGCTTGATCTTACATTCTTTAATGATGCAGCTTCAGGGCCCAGAGTGGCCAGGGAGTGTAGCTACCTCTAATGAGACTTGGGGACTCTGGGAGGGCTCATGCCAAGGAGTACTTCCCAGAACTTCTGCTGTCAGTGTCCTTGTCCCCTCGGTGGGCCCCGCCTCTGCAGGAGACCTTCCAACACTAGCAGATGTGTGGCTGACAGGGTCTTGGGGCTCCGGCCGGGTGTCAGGCCTGAGCCTCTGAGGTGGGAGAGCCGAGTTCAGGACATTGGTCCACCAGACACCTCCTGGCCCCTCGTAATATCAATCAGCGAGAGGTCTCCCAGAGATCTCCATCTCAACGCTAAGACCCAGCTCCACTAAACGACCAGCAAGCTCCCATGCTGGACACCCTATGCCAAACAACTAGCAAGACAGGAACATGGCCCCACCCATTAGCAGAGAGGCTGCCTAAAATCATAATAAGGTCACAGACACCCCAAAACACACCACCGGACGCAGTCCTGCCCACCAGAAAGACAAGATCCAGCCTCACCCACCAGAACACAGGCACCAGTCTCCTCCACCAGGAAGCCTACACAACCCACTGAACCAACCTTACCCACTGGGGGCAGACACCAAAAACAATGGGAACTACGAACCTGCAGCCTGCGGAATGCAGACCCCAAACACAGTAAGTTAAGCAAAATGAGAAGAGAGAGAAACACACAGCAGATGAAGGAACAAGGTAAAAACCCACCAGACCAAACAAAAAAGATGTTAAAAAAATGAAAGACTTGGATCAAGTGGCTGTTAACGTCTTCCCAGCCTACAGTCCTGGGCAGCTCTCCCTGGTGACGGTGACGGTGATGGTGACTGCGATGGTGCATGTGCATTGAAAAGATGAGTCATCTGCTCAGAGGGCTTACGATATGTCTTACTTGTTTCTGTATCTAGTGTCTAGAACTGTGCCTGGAACAAAGGAATTTGTCAAACACAGCATGTGTTTGTTGAACTATGTCTTGTATTGCCTGGTATGGGCTGCCACTGTGACTTTACCTCCAGGAATGTATCAAATATTCACAGACCAAATCACCAGAGAAAATAAAAGTACCATTTCACTTTCCTTCTTCTCTAACGTGGCTGGAAGAAACAGAAAGAAGAGAGGAGTCTTTGTTTTGTGTCACACTCTATGTGGGTCCTAATGAATTGCAGAACCTTCAAAAACTCCACTGACTTTTTCCCCCAGTTTTATTGAGAAATAATTTGCATACGTCACTGTATAAGTTTAAGGCAAACAGCATGGTGGTTTGATACATATATGATTACCACAGTATGTTCAGCTAACATCCATCTTCTCATATAAATACAATGAAAGGAGAAGAGAGAAAAAGAATAAAGTAAAAGAAAATTTTTTTCTCTTTGTGATAAGAACTCTTGGGATCTACTCTCTTTATAACTTTCCTGTGTATCATACAGCAGTGTTAGCTATAGTCATCATGCTGTACGTTACATCCCTAGTGCTTATTTATCTTATAACTGGAAGTTTGTAACTTTGGACCACCTTCCTCCAATTTCCCCTCCCATCACTCCCTGCCATTGGTAACCACAAGTCTGATCTCTTTTCCTACAAGTTTTGTTCTGTTTTGTTTTAGATTCCACATATAAGCGAGATTATACAGTATTTGTCTTTCTCTGACTTATTTCACTTAGCATAATGCCTTCAGGGTCCATCCATGTTGTCATAAATGGTAGAATTTCCTTATTTTGTATGGCCGAATTATATTCCATTGGGTGTATATATATATATATATATATATATATATATATATACACACACACACCACAACTTCTTTATCCATTTATCCATTGATGGACATACGGGTTGTTTCTCTGTCTTGGCTGTTGTAAATAATGCTGCTATGAACATGGGGGTGCAGATACCTTTTTGAGTTATTGTTTTTGTTATCTTTGACTATATTCCCAGAAGTGGAATTGCTTCCATTGCCTTTCTAAAGTGCTTTCTCAGTGGCCTTTTCTAGCCCTGATCCTTAATTTCACTCACTGAAATTATGCCTCTGGCCGTCTTTAAAAATTCTAAATTGATACCAGTGACATTGGGTTTACAATGTTCATGTCCAGAATACCCAGATGTAAGCGGGAGTGGGAAAATACGCCATATTGAGGCAGTTCTTACAATGCTCCATGCTCTCTCACTCCCGTGCCTTAGTACAGGCTATGCTTGGAAACCCAGAGTCTGCTGGTTACTGCCTACTAGCTTCACAACACTCAAAACAGGGCTCATGTCATGTGGGAAGCTTTTACTGAATCCCGTGCTGGGATAGGGTTCTTCCCTTGCATGCCCATAAATCCCTATGTGTACTTCACCAACTGTAGTCCTTGCTTCTCTATCTTAGGCTGCTGACTTCAGAACCCCAGCCACCCAACACACTAAATTATGAACTTTTTAAAGACAAGGAATTCATAAGTTTGATTCGTCTCTGTTGTCTTTTTGCCTAGCACAATGACTGGCAGATATTAGGGATGCAATGCATGCTTTTGAATAAATGAGTGAGGTTGTTCCCAAGAAATTATCTGGTACAATTTGGCAAATGAAAACATGGTGGAAGAAGATGAAGGGTGGAGAGGCTGTTTCAGGTACTTCTTGGATTAATCTAGTTTGTAGAAATCAGCTAAAGTTCTGGGTCAAGGATGGTAGGCCTGGGTTCTCCAGTCACTGGGGTCATGAGCGTGATGCCTTTTGCCCTTGACACAGACTGTTCCCCTGAGCGTAGAGACAAACGTCTGAGCATCCTCACTCTATCACAGACTATTCTGTGCACAAGATACTCAAAAACCAGATACTCAAGACCAGACTTACAGTAAAGGGGAAAAACCCAGCATTCTTGAGCCCTCAGTCCCTCTCCAAGAGCTTGAGTCTGCCTAGATGGCTGCACTAGGTCTGCCTAGATGGGATGATTGTCACTTGTGGGAGAAGAAGGTACAGTGAAATGTATAGGCCCCAAATCTTTTAGAACACTAAGGGGAAAGTGCTTCCACAAGCCGTATTAACACTTACTGAGACTTTCTTATCCAAACCTGTATCATATGCTAGTCTATTGTTTGTGTGAAGTTGTGTGAACGAGCAGCACTAAAAGGATATGTGACCCAGTTCACTCCCTCCTGGGGCCCAGAGCTTTCAATATATCTGAAGACAGAGGATACTACAAGGCCATATCTATTGACATATTTATTGAAAAGTAAATAAAATTGAAGTCATAAACATATATTCAGCAACTTACTGCAAGTGGTCCAGAGGAGAAAGGTCAGTAGTGACTAAAGGTATTAAAATTGAAATGTGAGATTGTTTCAGTCTTCAGGTCCCAAGGACACTCTTCAGATCCAAGGCCCCTTTTGGTTCCTACTCTCAGGCTGTCTCATCCATCCTCCAGTGTTACCTTCAAATTCATCAAATGACCTGGAACCTGGCTCACAGCTTCCCTCTTACCCCCTTGTCTGCCATGTTTTTGAGTGGTTTCAAGGTCCATGTGGGCAACTGTCCCCAAACCTTGGATTCTTGGTTTCTTAATCTACTTAATCTTAATAACATCTACTCTGATCTCTCTGGAACCTGACATCGCTAGAACTGTTCCTACTCTAAGATCCTAAATCCAAGCTCTGTCACCCAGGGAGAGAGAGGACAGATGGAGAAGAGGGGAGAGTTAGAGCTCTGGAATGCCCTAGCATCCAGACATCAGGTGCAAGAGAAAAAGTCAGCAAAGGGCAGTGAGATTGGAAGAAAACCAGAAGGGCACGGTGTCACAGGAAAACAGAACACATTTTTTGGAGGTGAAGGGTGTCAACTGTGTCAAATACTCTTGAGAGGTTAAGATAATGAGAGAAAAATGGCTGCTGAAGTTAGCAATATTAATATTATTGGTACTATTGATAGGTGTATGTTAGAGCCTGGTCATGGTATCCTAAACAATGCCAGGCTCTGAGTAAATACTTCCAGGAAGGTGAAGGGGACGGAGGCAGAGGGGACCCAGAAAATGAATTGGCTTGTGTACCACTGAGAGTGTGATTTATGACAAATGGGAATGATTAATCAACTAGGAGTAGATTCTGGAGATTATAGAAGTCTTTAGCTAATACTCTAAAAATATTGGGAGGAAATAAGTAACCTAGAGAGAGCCAGAGAACTAACACAAAGGTTCATTGGGTAGAGACATCCAGAGAGAACCAAACAGGAGTTCAAGCAGGGACTAGATAGAATTGGCACTAAATATTTCCTGTACATAATGCTGGGCATTGCCTATTAAATACAGAGGAGATGAAAGCTGGATCAGAAAAGGAATTTCAGGGAGAGAAAGGAATGTCTTACTGTAGAAAAATCTGGGGCTTCTGAGGAACCCATTGGGTCAAAACTAGACCCTGAACCTAAATGGGTTTTGTCACAAGGCAGAACAAATAGGCGGAATGCAGATAATCTCTTTAGCTGACCACAGCTCTACCTGTGTTCAGACTTTGCAGCATAATGTAGAGAGATAAGAGGGATTAGTTAAAGCATTCTGACTAAGTAGAGCAGGACAGTCGCACTCTTTGCTGAATTACAGTGTACCCTCAAGTGCCAAGTTGCTCTGGACCAACTAATGAGTTCTCTGAGTCTCAATGTACTCAACTGTAAATTGAGGGGTAATTTACCCAGTGAGTCATAGGAAACCATTTACTTTCCCATCTTTCCAAGGACCTGCCTAAAGGATGATGGTTATCAAACTGACCCAACTGAGAACAAAGTTTGTTTCCGATGAGGCATACATACATTGCAATGGAGCTGCGCACCCAGCAGAAGGAAGCTTGAAATAGCAATCTCCAGAAAAGATGTGCTGCTGAGACTCCATGTTTAGCCTCATGCATTATGCCTTTGTTTAAAAAGATGCAGAAATCTAAGCAAGGAGCTGGAACAACTTGCTCTGGGCTGGTGACAAATCCTGTGGGCTGGTATGTGGCAAAAGGAGTTATCTCATTGTCAGCTCTCTCCTCTCTCTTTTCTGATGTGTCAAGACAATTCAGAGACTGTCTTTTAACCCATGTGATCCTTTATTCAAACATGAATTGAGGACCACCTATGTGCTCGGTGTAGAAAAATAAATCTGGATGATATGGTCTCTGCCCTTAAGAAACACTTATGGTCTGATGAAGGGGACAGATACATATCAGAGAGTTAAAATAGTTGTAGGTGCCATAACACAAGAATAATGTATATGGTGGGTGTCTCTCCAACCTCCATTCCACCTGCCCTGTATGGGGCAGTGCAGAGGATTGACCTGGCCTTGGGAATGGGTTTCATCAACGCTGACCCACATTTATATCTTCACTGGACTCCTTTTATTTTAATATTTTGAGTGCGCCATCTGTAACTCTGAAAGGACCGATAGACTGATATAGGTAGCAAACATTTTAACGTACCTGCCTTAAGCCATGGGTAATCCATAAGGCAGGTTATTGGCATCGTTTCTTAAATGGCTAAACTGAGGCTCTGATTGATCAAATAAAGTGTCTGATTCAGTGTGTTTCAGAATCACCTAGCAACTTGTTAAGCACAGACTGCTTAACGGCTGTTCTCTATCCCCAGAGTTTCTGATTCAGCAGGTGTGGGGCAAGACCATAGAATTCACATTTCTAACAAGTTTCCAGATGTTAGTAACTCTGCTAGTCTGAGGGCCACACTTTGAGAACCACTGCTCTAGTATTTGTTAGTATCTGGTAGAGCTGAGCTGTGAGCCCAAGTCTGTCTGCCTGTAATAACTGTGCCCTTTCCCCTACACCACCCTTTCTCCTGTTAACACAAGTATTTTTCTTAACAGCTCCTTTATGGAAGCTTAGCTTAACAGCAGCAATAAAAAGTTACATGGAATGAGTTTGGCAAACACAGACATTGTATTGCCTTTGCAAGTGGGGTGACCATACATCCCAGGATGCCTGAGGTAATTCTGTTTTGTGTCTCTTAATCTGACATATGGTTGCTAGTTCTCCTCTCTTCCTCTAACAAGGGTCTGAGGTTGGCTAATACGTTATATGGCCATCCTACTTTTAGGGATTCACAACTCAATAACTTACGTTCACATTTTAAAGACTCCATGAAGAACTTGAAAAGGTTATTGGTCTTTATTTACCCCAGTGTTCTTAAACTTACTTAAGCATGGGCACTTTTTATTCTACTCAGGTAATTCCTTTTAACATTTTGGTGAATGCTGACCTGTGTGCATTTTCTCGTGTGGTTATGTTTTGATGCCTGTGTCCAACTAGGAAATGGACTCCTAATATCTTTATGTCTTATGCTCTATAACCCTCCAAAGCACCTTGCTGGGCACCTGCCACTCTCTCAGCCAATTATTGTTCTTTAAGCAAAGAAAACATATTCTCTGAGTAGAGACTTTATACGGCAGGGCAAAATTTTAATGTTCACGCACATGCTATTGAGACATGAACCATGAGTAGAGCATTCTGTTGGGGGGAAAAGCAGACCTAAGGGGCCATGTAATCTTTCAGCTCAGCCCTGACTGTCTGTGGTGAGACGGACGAATAAGAGCTTCCTCACACCAATGAACATGTAATTGTGAAACTCATCGCCCTGGGAGCTCCCTCTCTTTGCAAACCAATGAAAGAGGAAGCCATGGCTTATCCAGGGTATGTTGCTTCCTGAGTGGCCTTTTTACTGAAAGATGGAGACAAAGGGTAAGAAATGCTGTGGATTTAACACACTTGGGATTGGGGTGGGGTCTGTTCACGATGTTACTCCTAAAAATAAACTAATAAATATAAGATCTCATACTAATGTGTTACTTGCTAGGCATCTAGTGCTGTGAAGAACTGGTATCTCAACACACACACACACACACACACACACACACACACACACACACATACATACCCCTGAACCTCATTCTCCCACTTATAAAAGTGGATTTTTAAAATAAAATTTTTATTGTACATTCACTGTACACATTAGTCAATTTATATTTGGGGGAAGAAAAACTCTCCTTGTTCCAAGTCTATCTCCTAATGCCCAGCAGAGAAATCTCAAATATCTGTCTGTCCAAATCCCAGGCATAATTCTAGTAGAACCAGTCCAAAAGCCACGTTGTCCTTGAAGATTGGTTCAACTACCCACTTTCCTTTGGTTAACTTATCTCAACTTCATGCACCAGCGCACATGTCTTTTCTAGGATGTCTTCCTTCACCTTCCACCTGGACTGACCACCCTCCACTATGGAGCGAGGGCATCCTTTCCTTGACTCTATTCTTCCCGTGTTATGCTGGAATGATCTCTTGACTACTTCTGTCTCCCAGTGAGTGCTGGAGAGGGACAGTGTATTACTGATTTATGTACCTAGAGCCACCAGCATCTAGCACAGTGCCTGACACATAATTTGTGCTCAGTGATTATTTGTTGAACCCGACTGAGTTATCTATGGGGGATCTTAACTGTCACTGGACCCCTAGAACACAGGTGATATCTTAATAGGGGCAAGATGGTCCCCCCAAGGGGGAGAATATTAGTTCTTGGAAGGTGAAAAAAATTATACACTAAAGTAGTTCATGGCCCTCTAAAGGGCCATGGTACCTACACAGATATAAAATATATCTGTGGCATTCAATTTTCATGAGAGTATGGTTAGGAAAAAATGTCTAGAAAGGCTCCTCAGTGAGTAATAATTGGAAAAAGGGTTGAGAAGTGCTGCCCTTGAATTGTTTCTGGAAAAATGGTCAGAAGATCGTGGCCCCAGAATCAGCTTGAGTGTTTGCTAAGATACAGATTACCCGGCACCACCCCACGTTTCCTGCTTCACTCACTTGGAAGAGGACAGAGGTTGGCACATAGCAAAGTGCTCAATAAATGTCTGCTGAGCAAATGTTTGCTCTCCCAGTTGTCAAGTGAGGTTTGCATTCCCACCAACTCTTATAGCCACTGTATTTGTTACTCAAGGAAAACTTTCACTGACCGTTGGAAAACGAAGTAGCCCAGATGGGACAACATCCACAGCATAGAATGGATCCTGCTTCCTCAGTTCTGGCTGGGTTAAAATGTTTAGCTGGGATAGGCCTCACTGTCAACTTCAGAATATGTGACCTCTCAATTCTAGAATGAAGTTAAAATGCCTTTCTTTCTTTCTTTTAAACATCCTTATTGGAGTATAATTGCTTTAAGAGGTTGCGTTAGTTTTAGTTTCTGCTGTATAACAAAGTGAATCAGCTCTATGTATACATATATCCCCATAAAATGCCTTTCTTTCCATCCTCAGCCATAATCCTTGGGCCACTACTTTCAGAAGTCCCTGTCTGCCCCACACTTCCAAAAAGCCTCTAACTGGGCCAGAGAAATAGGCTTTCTGAAAGCACTGAAAACCTGTATGAATCAGAAGAAGCCACTGCAAAGGGCCTCTTCAGAGGGTGTCAAGAGATTATGAGCTATTTTTTTTTTTTCTATTCTTTATCCAGTTGTCAATATTCCTGCTGGGCCTCAGCAATGCCGTCTTGCTTTTCTCCCTTGGGTGAGCTCTTTCATCTCCTTCTTTCCACTCTGTTTTGTTTTTTTTTTTTCCTCTATTGTATACCTTAATCTATTTATTTCCTCCATTCCCATTCAGTGTCTGTTTTCCTTTGGGCATTGTCCTGAATTATTTAATAGTTGTTCTGTTTTTTTTCCTGTTCACTCTTTCGCCTTTCTTCTCTTTGATGGTTTGTCCAGGTTCCCTTTTGCTCTTGTATACACCTCACCCAGTAATCCTCTTCTTTCTAAACCATAAATCACGGTGGGGCAGATTGTGTGTGTGGACACCAGGCGGGAGAGATGGGGCCCAAGGTGGGTAGGCAGGGGAGGAGCATGCGTCAGTGACTTGCTTTTAGGAGGTAACAGATTTGATCATTTTTCAGGGAACAGAGCAGGCAGCCTATAATTGATAATGAAGGTACATCTCTCCATCATTTTTGCTAAACTGTACAGAACTTGGGTACACTATATCTGCAGTTTTCAGACTTTTCCACTGAGATTTTCTCCTGGCAGCTTTGGGTCAAGGTAAATGGAAAATAATTCTGTTATTAATTTTTATTCTAATTTTTCAGTGTGTTCAAGGTTACCTGTGGCTGGAAAAATAGCTTTCAAGAGGAGAAAACACTTTTACATGTAGGTCCACACATACCTACATAACCCACGTATCACTTACACATTTGGGAAACTTGTGACATTAAAAAAGGTAGTCCTTTGGTGACCTTTTGCTTTTTCTTTTTTTTTTTTTTTTTTACATCTTTATTGGAGTATAATTGCTACGCAATGGTGTGTTAGTTTCTGCTTTATAACAAAGTGAATCGGTTATACATATACATATGTTCCCATATCTCTTCCCTCTTGCGTCTCCCTCCCTCCCACCCTCCCTATCCCACCCCTCCAGGCGGTCACAAAGCACCTAGCTGATCTCCCTGTGCTATGCGGCTGCTTCCCACTAGCTATGTACCTTACGTTTGGTAGTGTATATATGTCCATGCCTCTCTCTCACTTTGTCACAGCTTACCCTTCCCCCTCCCCATATCCTCAAGTCTATTCTCTACTAGGTCTGTGTCTTTATTCCTGTCTTACCACTAGGTTCTTCATGACATTTTTTTTTCTTAAATTCCATATATATGTGTTAGCATACGGTATTTGTCTTTCTCTTTCTGACTTACTTCACTCTGTATGACAGACTCTAGGTCTACCCACCTCATTACAAATAGCTCAATTTCGTTTCTTTTTATGGCTGAGTAATATTCCATTGTATATATGTGCCACATCTTCTTTATCCATTCATCCAATGATGGACACTTAGGTTGTTTCCATCTCCTGGCTATTGTAAATAGAGCTGCAATGAACATTTTGGTACATGACTCTTTTTGAATTTTGGTTTTCTCAGGGTATACGCCCAGTAGTGGGATTGCTGGATCATATGGTAGTTCTATTTGTAGTTGTTTTTTTTTTTTTAACATCTTTATTGGGGTATAATTTCTTTACAATGTTGTGTTAGTTTCTGCTTTATAACAAAGTGAATCACTTATACATATACATATGTTCCCATATCTCTTCCCTCTTGCGTCTCCCTCCCTCCCACCCTCCCTATCCCACCCCTCCAGGCGGTCGCAAAGCACCGAACTGATATCCCTGTGCTATGTGGCTGCTTCCCACTAGCTATCTAACTTACGTTTCTTAGTGTATATATGTCCATGCCTCTCTCTCGCTTTGTCACAGCTCACCCTTCCCCCTCCCCATATCCTCAAGTCCGTTCTCCAGTAGGTCTGTGTCTTTATTCCTGTCTTACCACTAGGTTCTTCATAACATTTTTTTTTTCTTAAATTCCATTTATATGTGTTAGCATACGGTATTTGTCTCTCTCTTTCTGACTTACTTCACTCTGTATGACAGACTCTAGGTCTATCCACCTCATTACAAATAGCTCAATTTCGTTTCTTTTTATGGCTGAGTAATATTCCACTGTATATATGTGCCACATCTTCTTTATCCATTTATCTGTCGATGGACACTTAGGTTGCTTCCATGTCCTGGCTATTGTAAATAGAGCTGCAATGAACATTTTGGTACATGACTCTTTTTGAATTTTGATTTTCTCAGGGTATATGCCCAGGAGTGGGATTGCTGGGTCATATGGTAGTTCTAGTTGTAGTTTTTTAAGGAACCTCCATACTGTTCTCCACAGTGGCTGTATCAATTTACATTCCCACCAACAGTGCAAGAGTGTTCCCTTTTCTCCACACCCTCTCCAGCATTTATTGTTTCTAGATTTTTTGATGATGGCCATTCTGACTGTTGTGAAATGATATCTCATTGTAGTTTTGATTTGCATTTCTCTAATGATTAATGATGTTGAGCATTCTTTCATGTGTTTGTTGGCAGTCTGTATATCTTCTTTGGAGAAATGTCTATTTAGGTCTTCTGCCCATTTTTGGATTGGGTTGTTTGTTTTTTTGTTATTAAGCCGCATGAGCGGCTTGTAAATTTTGGAAATTAATCCTTTGTCAGTTGCTTTATTTGCAAATATTTTCTCCCATTCTGAGGGTTGTCTTTTGGTCTTGTTTATGGTTTCCTTTGCTGTACAAAAGCTTTTAAGTTTCATTAGGTCCCATTTGTTTATTTTTGTTTTTATTTCCATTTCTCTAGGAGGTGGGTCAAAAAGGATCTTGCTGTGATTTATGTCATAGAGTGTTCTGCCTATGTTTTCCTCTAAGAGTTTGATAGTTTCTGGCCTTACCTTTAGGTCTTTAATCCATTTTGAGCTTATTTTTGTGTATGGTGTTAGGGAGTGATCTAATCTCATACTTTTACATGTAGCTGTCCAGTTTTCCCAGCACCACTTATTGAAGAGGCTGTCCTTTCTCCACTGTACATTCCTGCCTCCTTTATCAAAGATAAGGTGACCTTATGTGCGTGGGTTTATCTCTGGGCTTTCTATCCTGTTCCATTGATCTATCTTTCTGTTTTTGTGCCAGTACTGTACTGTCTTGATTACTGTAGCTTTGTAGTATAATCTGAAGTCAGGGAGCCTGATTCCTCCAGCTCCGTTTTTCGTTCTCAAGATTGCTTTGGCTATTCGGGGTCTTTTGTGTTGCCATACAAATTGTGAAATTTTTTGTCCTAGTTCTCTGAAAAATGCCAGTGGTAGTTTGATAGGGATTGCTTTGAATCTATAGATTGCTTTGGGTCATAGAGTCATTATCACAGTGTTGATTCTTCCAATCCAAGAACATGGTATATCTCTCCATCTATTTGTATCATCTTTAATTTCTTTCATCAGTGTCTTATAATTTTCCTTATACAGGTCTTTTGTCTCCTTAGGTAGGTTTATTCCTAGATACTTTATTCTTTTTGTTGCAGTGGTAAATGGGAGTATTTTCTTGATTTCACTTTCAGATTTTTCATCATTAGTGTATAGGAATGCCAGAGATTTCTGTGCATCAATTTTGTATCCTACTACTTTACCACATTCATTGATTAGCTCTAGTAGTTTTCTGGTAGCATCTTTAGGATTCTCTGTGTATAGTATCATGTCATCTACAAACAGTGACAGCTTTACTTCTTCTTTTCCAATTTGGATTCCTTTTATTTCCTTTTCTTCTCTGATTGCCATGGCTAAAACTTCCAAAACTATGTTGAATAAGAGTGGTGAGAGTGGGCAACCTTGTCTTGTTCCTGATCTTAGTGGAAATGGTTTCAGTTTTTCACCATTGAGGATGATGTTGGCTGTGGGCTTGTCATATATGGCCTTTATTATGTTGAGGAAAGTTCCCTCTATGCCTACTTTCTGCAGGGTTTTTATCATAAATAGGTGTTGAATTTTGTCAAAAGCTTTCTCTGCATCTATTGAGATGATCATATGGTTTTTCTCCTTCAATTTGTTAATATGGTTTATCACGTTGATAGATTTGCGTATATTGAAGAATCCTTGCATTCCTGGGATAAACCCCACTTGATCATGGTGTATGATCCTTTTAATGTGCTGTTGGATTCTGTTTGCTAGTATTTTGTTGAGGATTTTTGCATCTATGTTCATCAGTGATATTGGCCTGTAGTTTTCTTTCTTTGTGACATCCTTGTCTGGTTTTGGTATCACGGTGATGGTGGCCTTGTAGAAGGAATTTGGGAGTGTTCCTCCCTCTGCTATATTTTGGAAGAGTTTGAGAAGGATAGGTGTTAGCTCTTCTCTAAATGTTTGATAGAATTCGCCTTTGAAGCCATCTGGTCCTGGGCTTTTGTTTGTTGGAAGATTTTTAATCACAGTTTCAATTTCAGTGCTTGTGATTGGTCTGTTCATATTTTCTATTTCTTCCTGATTCAGTCTTGGAAGGTCATGCATTTCTAAGAATTTGTCCATTTCTTCCAGGTTGTCCATTTTATTGGCATAGAGTTGCTTGTAGTAATCTCTCATGATCTTTTGTATTTCTGCAGTGTCAGCTGTTACTTCTCCTTTTTCATTGCTAATTCTATTGATTTGAGTCTTCTCCCTTTTTTTCTTGATGAGTCTGGCTAATGGTTTATCAATTTTGTTTATCTTCTCAAAGAAGCAGCTTTTAGTTTTATTGATCTTTGCTATCGTTTCCTTCATTTCTTTTTCATTTATTTCTGATCTGATTTTTATGATTTCTTTCCTTCTGCTACCTTTGGTGTTTTTTTGTTCTTCTTTCTCTAATTGCTTTAGGTGCAAGGCTGGGTTGTTTATTTGAGATGTTTCCTGTTTCGTAAGTTAGGATTGTATTGCTATAAACTTCCCTCTTAGAACTGCTTTGCTGCATCCCATAGATTTTGGGTCGTCGTGTCTCCATTGTCATTTGTTTCTAGGTATTTTTTTTTATTTCCTCTTTGATTTCTTCAGTGATCACTTCGTTATCAAGTAGTGTATTGTTTAGCCTCCATGTGTTTGTATTTTTTACAGATCTTTTCCTGTAATTGATATCTAGTCTCATAGCATTGTGGTTGGAAAAGATACTTGATAGAATTTCAATTTTCTTACATTTACCAAGGCTAGATTTGTGACCCAAGATATGATCTATCCTGGAGAATGTTCCATGAGCACTTGAGAAAGATGTGTATTCTGTTGTTTTTGGATGGAATGTCCTATAAATATCAATTAAGTCCATCTTGTTTAATGTGTCATTTAAAGCTTGTGTTTCCTTATTTATTTTCATTTTGGATCATCTGTCCATTGGTGAAAGTGGGGTGTTAAAGTCCCCTACTATGATTCTGTTACTGTTGATTTCCCCTTTTATGGCTGTTAGTATTTGCCTTATGTATTGAGGTGCTCCTATGTTGGGTGAATAAATATTTACAATTGTTATACCTTCTTCATGGAATGACCCCTTGATCATTATGTAGTGTCCTTCTTTGTCTCTTCTAATAGTCTTTATTTTAAAGTCTATTTTGTCTGATATGAGAATTGCTACTCCAGCTTTCTTTTGGTTTCCATTTTCATGAAATATCTTTTTCCATCCCCTCACTTTCAGTCTGTATGTGTCTCTAGGTCTGAAGTGGGTTTCTTGTAGACAGCCAATATATGAGTCTTGTTTTTGTACCCAATCTGTGTCTTTTGGTGGGAGCATTTAGTCCATTTACATTTAAGGTAATTATTGATATGTATGTTCCTATTCCCATTTTCTTAATTGTTTTGGGTTCGTTATTGTAGGTCTTTTCCTTCTCTTGTGTTTCTTGCCTAGAGAAGTTCCTTTAGCAGTTCTTGTAAAGCTGGTTTGGTGATGCTGAACTCTCTCAGCTTTTGCTTCTCTTTAAAGGTTTTAATTTCTCCATCAAATCTGAATCAGATCCTTGCTTGGTAGAGTAATCTTGGTTGCAGGTTTTTCTCATTCATCACTTTAAATATGTCCTGCCAGTCCCTTCTGGCTTGCAGAGTTTCTGCTGAAAGATCAGCTGGTAACCTTATGGGGATTCCCGTGTGTGTTATTTGTTGTTTTTCCCTTGCTGCTTTTAATATGTTTTCTTTGTATTTAATTTTTGACAGTTTGATTAATATGTGTCTTGGCGTATTTCTCCTTGGATTTATCCTGTATGGGACTCTCTGTGCTTCCTGGACTTGATTAACTATTTCCTTTCCCATATTAGGGAAGTTTTCAACTATAATCTCTTCAAATATTTTCTCAGTTCCTTTCTTTTTCTCTTCTTCTGGAACCCCTATAATTCGAATGTTGGTGCGTTTGATGTTGTCCCACAGGTCTCTGAGACTGTCCTCAGTTCTTTTCATTCTTGTTTCTTTATTGTGCTCTGCAGTAGTTATTTCCACTATTTTATCTTCCAGGTCACTTATCTGTTCTTCTGCCTCAGTTATTCTGCTATTGATCCCATCTAGAGTATTTTTAATTTCATTTATTGTGTTGTTCATCGTTGTTTGTTTCATCTTTAGTTCTTCTAGGTCCTTGTTAAATGTTTCTTGCATTTTCTCTATTCTATTTCCAAGATTTTGGATCATCTTTACTGTCATTATTCTGAATTCTTTTTCAGGTAGACTGCCTATTTCTTCTTCATTTGTTAGGTCTGGTGGGTTTTTGTCTTGCTCCTTCATCTGCTGTGTGTTTTTCTGTCTTCTCATTTTGCTTATCTTACTGTGTTTGGGGTCTCCTTTTTGCAGGCTGAAGGTTCATAGTTCCCGTTGTTTTTGGTGTCTGTTCCCAGTGGCTAAGGTTGGTTCAGTGGGTTGTGTAGGCTTCCTGGTTGAGGGGACTGGTGCCTGTGTTCTGGTGGATGAGGCTGGATCTTGTCTTTCTGGTGGGCATGTCCACATCTGGTGGTGTGTTTTGGGGTGTCTGTGGACTTATTATGATTTTAGGCAGCCTCTCTGCTAATGGGTGGGGTTGTGTTCCTTCTTGCTAGTTGTTTGGCATAGGATGTCCAGCACTGTAGCTTGCTGGTCGTTGAGTGAAGCTGGGTGCTGGTGTTGAGATGGAGATCTCTGGGAGATTTTTGCCGTTTGATATTATGTGGAGCTGGGAGGTCTCTTGTTGACCAGTGTCCTGAAGTTGGCTCTCCCTCCTCAGAGGCACAGCACTGACTCCTGGCTGCTGCACCGAGAGCGTTTCATCCACACGGCTCAGAATAAAAGGGAGAAAAAGTAGAAAGAATGAATTAGTAAAAGTAGAGAGAGAGAAAGAAAAAAGAATGAAAGGTGGGAGCGAGGGAGGAAGGAAGGAAGGAAGGAGAGAAGGAAGGAAAAAAGAAAGGAGATAAAGTAAAGTAAAATTAAGATAAAATGTAATAAAGTTATAAGAATAAAAAAATAATTATTAAGAAAAAAAAATTTTAAAAACAGATAGAACCCTAGGACAAATGGTGGAAGCAAAGCTATACAGACAAAATCTCGCACAGAAGCATACACGTACACACTCACAAAAAGAGGAAAAGGGGAAAAAATCATAAATCTTGCTCTCAAAGTCCACCTCCTCAATTTGGGGTGATTCGTTGTCGATTCAGGTATCCCACAGATGCAGGGTCCATCAAGTTGATTGTGGAGCTTTAATCCGCTGCTTCTGAGGCTGCTGGGAGGGATTTCCCTTTCTCTTCTTTGTTCTCACAGCTCCCAGGGGCTCAGCTTTGGATTTGGCCCCGCCTCTGTGTGTAGGTCGCCAGAGGGCGTCTGTTCTTCGCTCAGACAGGACGGGGTTAAAGGAGCCGCTGATTCGGGGGCTCTGGCTCACTCAGGCCGGGAGGGAGGGAGGGGCACTGAGTGCGGGACGACCCTGCGGCAGCAGAGGCTGGTGTGACGTTGCACCAGCCTGAGGCGCGCCGTGCGTTCTCCCGAAGGAGTTGACCCTGGATCCCGGGACCCTGGCAGTGGCGGGCTGCATAGGCTCCCTGGAAGAGGGGTGTGGATAGTGACCTGTGCTTGCACACAGGTTTCTTGGTGGCGGCAGCAGCAGCCTTAGCGTCTTATGCCCGTCTCTGGGGTCCGCGCTGTTTAGCAGCGGCTCGTGCCCGTCTCTGGACCTCCTTTAAGCAGTGCTCTTAATCCCCTCTCCCTGCGCACCAGGAAACAAAGAGGTAAGAAAAAGTCTCTTGCCTCTTCAGCAGGTCCAGACTTTTCCCCGGACTCCCTCCCGGCCAGCCGTGGTGCACTAACCCCCTTCAGGCTGTGTTTAGGCCGCCAACTCCAGTCCCTTCCCTGCACTCCGACCGAAGCCCGAGCCTGAGCTCCCAGCCCCGCCCGCCCCGGTGGGTGAGCAGACAAGCCTCTTGGGCTGGTGAGTGCCGGTCGGCACCAATCCTCTGTGCGGGAATCTCTCCCCTTTGCCCTCCGCACCCCTGTTGCTGCGCTCTCCTCCGCGGCTCCGAAGCTTTCCCCCTCTGCCACCCGCAGTCTCCGCCCCCGAAGGGGCTTCCTAGTGTGCGCAAACCTTTCCTCCTTAACAGCTCCCTCCCACTGGTGCAGGTTCTTTCCCTAATCTTTTGTCTCTGTTTATTCTTTTTTCTTTTGCCCTACCCTGGTACGTGGGGGGTTTCTTGCCTTTTGGGAGGTCTTGGTCTTCTGCCAGCATTCAGTAGGTGTTCTGTAGGAGTTGTTCCACGTGTAGATGTATTTGTGGTGTATCTGTGGGGAGGAAGGTGATCTCTGCGTCTTACTCTTCCGCCATCTTCCCGGAAGCCTCAGTTTTGCAGGCTGGAAGTCCAAAGTCAAGATGGAGGCAGGTTTGGTTTTTTGTGAGGCATCTCTTTTCAGCTTACTGGTGGCCACTTTTGCACTATGTCCCCATGTGGTCTTTCCTCTGTGCGTGCACGTGCCTGAAGTCTCTCTGTGTCCATGGGTGACCTTTTTCTGAATGCTTTTTTTTTTTTTTCCCAGTAACCTTTTCATGGAAGGCACTTATTTTCTCCTAAGATCCTGTCTTTCCAAGCTGTAAAAAGAGGACCATAGGATAAAATTGTTAGGTATACATGAGAGGCTCCTACCAGGGAGATTTCAATTAAGAGGCACAGGGAGAGGCCTAAACCTAAACAAAGAACTTCTATAAACATTTCAGTCTTCTGGCAAGCCAGTGCAGGGGATACTTCTGGGTAATGGCAGGCCATATTGATATTTCCTAAATCTTCGCTGTTATTTTCCCCTACCTGTGCAGCAAACTGAGGAGGACTCAGCCACATGCCTTGATATGTCCTCTGTCAACTGCTGCTTAGACTGTTCTTCTGCCTAACTTTGTCATAGGGATGCTACCCAGTTGGATACTTGCAAATGAGTGCTTCCAAAAGCAAGCTTTGTGGAAGGTCATCCAGAGGTTGTACTCTGTCTGTGGCCACTGGCATCCTCTTTACTCAACTACAAAAATAGTTATTCATGTTCATTTATTCATTCAACCAATATTTTCTCAATTCCTATTCACAAAGCAATGGGTAAATTACAGTGAGTGATTCAAAGATAAAATCTGGTCTTGTGTCCCTGCGTCCATGGTCAAGGAGGGATAATACCTTCCAGTATTCCCTAAATTGTGGTCCCTTGGAACACTGGAGCCATGTTATGTTAATGGGATTTGGGGGAAATGAGTTCTAGGGTAAAACGAATGGAGGTAACACTGGGAAAAATAAAGAATGTTTGATGCTAATAGATATTGTCATGGTAGGACCAAATGAGTACAGTAGCGTTCTCCCAGGTTCTATCTTGGGAAGGGCTGCCTAATTCAAAGTGGAAAGTGGTTAAGTGCTATAAGAGAGTTAGAGAGAGAGTGGGTTGAATGAGTAGAGGATTTTTTTCTTCAAGCCAGGAAAATCAAGGAATCCACAGAGCAGACTGCATTTAAGTTGAACCCTGAAGGATGAGTAGAATTTAGAATTGAGATTTGTGAAGAAGAGTTATTTAGAAGAAGGGTACTGGAAAAAAGGCAAACAGATAGCAAACAAAACATATATGTGAAAGTTTAGGTGAAATGGACAGAAACATAGCCTGTTCAAGAGTTAATTGTGGTGGAAAGGGACTGGAAAGGTAGGTTAAAACTCTGGACAATTTGACTCAAACGAAGATTTTTTTTTTTCCAGTGGGAGTGATCAGCACTTCTTTCCTGGGGCAACTACCAACACAGTTTGAGAGATTAGGTAGTGGAGAGACGCTTAGTATCTTGTGTCCTTGAACAAGTTGCCTCATGTCATACTGATGCTCTATTTTCCAGCTGAAAAAGTGGGGAAGAATATATTAACTTCTTGGGTTATTGTGGACACAATGAATGCCCCGTGAAATGTGTTTAGGATAGCATCTGACATATAGCGATTACCTAATAAATATTAGTTATTTAGTTACTACTTTCCATGAAGAGAAAAAAGTATAAGCAAAAATTACAGGTGTTCTCAAAAATATAGACCACTGGTCAATTCGACCTACTTTGACCAGCCTCTGTTAATTCTTTCATTTTTAGCTTTTCTGTGACCCAGATCTCTGTCTGGTCTTCTACATTTTCAATATGGAAATTTGGTCATTTCAGGCTTCGTTTTCTTTGTTTTGGGGGATTTACCTTCAGTCCTATCGGCCCTATCCTCAGCCCTCAGCCGGTTTGTGTTAAGTGTCTAACAACTGGCTCTGCACACACACACTCACGCACACACACTCTCACACACACATGAACACATGCTTACTATGAATTTATTGATATAGGGAATATGTAGCACACAATTTACAAGTAATAGTAACATAAATAATACTCTTTACTGTAAATTCCATAAAGCCAGTTGATTCTCATAGAATATTTTTGTTGATTTTTTCAAAAAATATTTTATCTGCCGACAATTTATGGTTACCATTGATGAACAGAGGCAACTCCAACATGAATATTTGTTGAAATTTTCTTTGCATTAAAGAGAAGGTGAAAGTAAAACAATGGAGATGTATGTCAGGAATTTATTCTTTCATCAAGGATATGAGAAACATCATTGTTGAATGAGATAAAAATTTTTAATAGTTTTAAAAAAGATATTTTCTCATTTTTTGCATTATTAGCAATGTGACAACTACAGAATGACGCACATGAATTTAACGTGCATGATTACTATTTTCTCTATTACTTTAAAAAGTCTAGACAATTAACAAGACAAACCCTATCTCTAGTACAGAGTGGTGGTAGTGTGAGGTATATGAGGTACAGTATCTGCCTTCTCAAACCTGAGATCATAATTTTTGGATCCATCACCCAACATGGAGGGCTAGTTATGTACCATGTATTCATGTGCTGGGTCTTCTGGAGGATTGAGAAAAACATTACATAATGGTCAGTGCTTTGAAATTTGCTCTTGCCGTATTCTATTCTTTGGGCAAATGGATTTACTAAGCTGTAACCCAAAAATACCAGACTTGAATAAAGGGACTAGAGTTCTCAGGGCTCTTTCTTATTCCCAAGCTGATCTAGCAACTTGATGATGTCAAGGTAGGTTGGCAATGAATTAGCTGAAGGTGGCATTTATGTCTTCTGAAGATCTCGGTACTAAAACATCATTCTCGTTGGCGAGATGCTGGCACACCCCTTTCTCCTGCTTTCCACCTGCAGATTCTTGCATTGAAAAGGAAGAATGTTCTGCTTTAATTTTTCCAGCACACTAGTGCCTCCACTGGTGCCATTTTAACTTGGTTCCAGAATACCCCTCAGTCCAGGCTGCTTTAGTCGCACCACAGCACGTTCCAATAATACTTCTTGGCTCATGTTTTCTGTTTGGCATCAGCAACTCTAAAATGAATGCTGTATTTTGTAGGGAGTCATGTGATGAAGCACTAGGTAGAACATCACAACTCTGGTCACCGTTTCAGGGGGGTACTCTGACAGGCATTCAGTTTCTGAAACGGATCTCATGCATAGAGATTAATTAATTTACTGGGATTACAATTTTGCTTAATGATTAACTTGCAGTCCTAATTTATGTCGTCAAATATACCCTCTCTGGAAAATGTCAATGATAACCTGCCATGATCCGGTCTTAGGAACTTCTCTAAAATCCTATATGTAAATGAGAAACATCTGAGTCTGAGGGCATTTTCCCTCCAATTTAATATTTTTTATAAAGGTGTGAATATCACTCTTCTGTAACTTCTGAGTGAGGCTGAAGTGCAGGAGTTTTTCAAAGCCATGCTACAGGCATGGAAAATAAAATTGCTATATACCAACCACATCTTGCTGAGGTTAGAGTTAGTTCTAATTACTAAAAATGGAGCTGTGAACAGCAGTTTCCAATTGCACAGGTGTGGCTGTCCGCAGCACATTTAAATTATATAAAGGTTAGTCCCCAGGTTCAAATATCTCTGTATTTCCTCCCAGACTGCTCTTTGAAATGATGCAGCTGGATATTGGGACCCATGTTCCCAAGTTGGCTGTCCTGCTGGGACATGTTTAAAGCCATATTTGCCAACCTACACTATTGCCATTACTTCCACTGAAATCTACTGAGCTGATCTGTGTCTTTATTCCTCAGAACACACTTGTGGTTTTCAATTTGAGCTGGGTTTTTTTGTTTGTTTTCCCAGTTCACTACTACAAAGGCTTTACTGCAGTGTCATTCTAGACCAAGACACAGTCACTATTTATGTCATTGACAGCTAGCTGGGGTCCCTCATGTCTTTGGGGTCTTTTCTTTCTCCTCCCCCCACTTTAGGCAAAGGCAAATGTCATCCTTCATCTTAAAGGTTAATGTGGATGGAAAAATCCCATGATCTCAAAGGCGGTGCAGTGATTTTCCTGAGCATTAACACCTGCATCGTTTACAGAGGATAGATGGGACAGGTTTGCTTACCACCCCATGCAGGCGGAGAAAATTAGGACAAGTGCTTGTTTCAATCATTTCCCAGAGAAATATTGATAGAAATGCTACCTCTTTTCAAATATGCCTTTGAGAAGGACATGCTGACTGTTAAAAACACAGGTCTCCAATTACCAAATGAAAACTGAGCTACATACTGTGTTCACTGTATCCTTTCCCCTAGAAACTTCCATTCATGGGGACCTTGCTGTCTTTTCAATGTCCTTTCCTTCCTTCTTTTCTTGCCTCTTTTCTCTTCCTTCCCTCCCTTCCTCCCTTCCTTCCTTCTTTCCTTCCACACAAGTAAGTAAATTCCCTATTGGTAATTCAAGTAAGCTTTTGGTAGAATAGAACCATTTGTTATAAGTGAATATGCCCAAGGTTGCCTTCACGGTCCATAGCTACAGGGGGTGAATATAATGAGACAATATTCAAATGTTGGAGTCAAGTATTCACTCATCTCCCTGAATGATTTTTCTCTGAGCTATCGTATTTGATCCTCTTAGGCATTAAAGCATCGGCCACTATAAAAGTGCAAGATATTGAATGCTTATTTTAAATCTGTCAGTTTCTCTCAATCTCAGTAACCAGATGCTTACATGATATTTCACCTGTATTACTGCAGTAGCCTCCTGACTGGCCTCTGTGATTGCATTGTTACCAGTTCTATACGGATGGTCCCTGACTTACTGTAGTCCGACTTTACTCTTGTGCAAAAGTAGTACATATTCAGTTGAAACCATAGTTCATATTTTGAAATTTGATCTTTTCCCAGGCTAGTGACACGTGGTAGGATACTCTTTCCTGATGCTGAGTAGTGGCAGCAAACCACAGCTCCCAGTCAGCCATGGGGTGGCGAGGGTGAACAGCCAATATGCCTACAACCATTTTGTACCAGACAACCATTCTGTTTTTCACTTTCAATGAAAGTTGAAAATGAAAGTATTCAATGAGCTGCTCAACTTTATTATAAAATATGCTTTGTGTTAGATGATTTTGCCCAACCATAGGCTACTGTCAGTGTTCTGATCACATTTAAGGTAGGCTAGGCTAAGCTATGATGTTCAGTAGGTTAGGTGTATTAAATATATTTCCTACTTTTAGCATTTTCAAATTACGATGGGTTTATAGAGACATAAACCCATCGAGGAAGATCCGTAATTCATTCTACAGCTTACAGATTGGGCATTTATGAATATAAACCAGATCATAACATGATGTGCATACTTAGAATTAAAATCCAAACACTTCTCCTGGTTTACAAAGCCCTACATGGTCTGGCTCCCATTTACCTCTCCCATCTCATCTCCTCATTTTAAACTTCAGCTACCATGCTCCAGCTACTATGGCTTCCTTTCCATATTTATCACAAATTAAGGGAGCTTCCATATTAGGACCTTTGCACCTGGCCTTCCCCATGCCCAATTCACTTTATTCTCCCTGAAATTTACGGGACTGGGTCATTCATGCCATTCAGATTTCACCTTAAATATCACCTCATCACTGAAGCTTTTATTCACTACCCTAAATGTATTAGTTGTCCAATTAATTACATCACCCAGTTTTAATTCTCTGCATAGCTGTGAGCATTATTTGGTTTGTTCTTGTTTTTTAAATTTGTTTTTATTTCTTTGTTGTCTATGATCTGTTTTTCCCTTAGCAGAATGTAACTTAACGACATGAGGATACTTTTCTATCTTGTTCCATATCATATCCTCAGTGCTTAAAATGGTGCATGGCACACATAGAGGCACTCAATAAATGTTTGGAAAATGAATAAATAAGCACATGCAAGAAATGCAAATATGTCACATGCCAACAGAAATCTGTCACAGTCCCATGCCCTCACTTCCCTCCTTACCCAGCTTAGATTCCATCACCATGAAAATCTCTGCTTGCATATTCTGCAGCTCCCTTGCCCCCCTTCCTTTCAGCCATTTTCCCCTGGTAAAACTCCAGTGCTGGGTAAATCCAATTATCCACCTCCTCTTAGCTGGCTAAATGTGGGTGGAGAGAAACACAAAATCATGCTGGCCAGTTCCACTTTGAATCCATGATCATAAACTTTAGATGGGATCTTAGTGCAGCCTGGAAATCATGCTACCATATTTAACCTATTCTAAGATTCATAGTTTTTCACATTTTAACATTTCTGAAATCAGGATGTAATTTACAGTCAGTGTCAATCCCTGTCATCAAGATGTCAGTTGTGATGTCAGAACTTGGTTGCATTCCTGGGGGTATGGCCAACTGAGTGGCAACCCCTCTACTTTTTAGTCAAGAAGCTCTTTAAGGATCATTTGAAGAAAAATCATGAGTCCTGCTTCTGGTTTGAAAACCTTCCATTAACATCTTCTGGTAGCAGAAAATGCATGAGCATCAAACTTGCAGGAAGGGTATCTGCGTTCATATACCCAGTCCTCTCCTCTCATTCTCTAATTGTCTTCATGGAAGTCTTAACGACATATTTTGAACAAGTCATATATTTAAATGGTTTAAAAATCAAAACAATTTATAAGATTGCAGTGAGATGTCTTGCTTCCACCTCTGTCCATCCTCCTCATTCCTGCTACCCCTCCAACAGTTAACCTGTCTTATTAAATTTCTTATGTATCTTTCCAATGACACTTTATGCAAATATGAGCCAAAGTAAACATATATTCTATTTGATTCCTTTATGACCCAAAAGGTGTCATACAATGCAAACTGTTTTCACCTTTCCTTTTTCCACCTAACAGTGGATACCACAGGTCGGTACATGTTACTGCATAGAGTTTCCTCAATCATGTCCTCAGTTACACATATTCCATCGTGCAGATATATCACGGTTTGTTGAACTGACCCTTATTGGTAGTCACCTGGGTTATTTTCAATCATTTGTTGTTACAAACAGCGGTGCAATGAATAACTTTATACACACGTAATTTTATAGCGATATATAAGATAAATGACCCCCTATAGGTTGCTAGGTCAAAGGGAAAATGTATGTTTTGGATCAAATTGTGTCACCTAGAAAGATGTGTTCAAGTCCTAACTTTTGAAACCTGTGACTATGACCTTATCTGGAAATACAGCCTCTGCAAATGTAACCAAGTTAAAATGAGGTCATTTCAAGTTAAATTGAGGTTAAGTTAATATGAGGGCCCAAACTAATCCAACGACTGTTGTCCTAACAAGAAGAGGGACTTTGGACAGAGACATACAGGGAAGAAAGCCATGTAAAGATGGAAGCAGAGATTGAAGTGTTCCATCTGTAAACCAAGGAATGCCAGTGATTGCCAGCAGCTACTAGCAGTTAAAGAGGCAAGGAAGGATTCTTCCCCAGAGCCTTCCCCGTGGCCCTGTCAACACCTTGATTTCAGACTTGTAGTCTCCAGAGCTATGAAAAAAAAAGTCTGTTTTAAGCTACTCTGTGTGTGTCTCTTTGTTACTGAAGTCCTAGGAAACTAATACAGTGTGTCTGTAATTTTGATAAATATTCCTGGGTTACCCTCCCTGGATATTTACCATGTGCCCTGTTACCAGCTAAGCATGGCCATGATTGTTATCCTGTAGCCTCAGCAACAGAGAATATTGTTAAATTTCTCAGTTGCTGCCCTGCTGATCGGTGATAAATGATACTTCAGTGTAGTTTTAATTTATATTTTCCTTTTCATGAGAGGGAATCGTGTCATATGTTGAAAGGCTATTAATATCTCTTTTTCTGTGAATTCTGTTTATATCTTTTGCTGTTTTCTGTTTGTTATTGTCATTTTTCTTACAATTCATAATTATATTAAGGGATTAGTACTTTGTGATATGTACTGCAGATATCTTTTCCAGTTTATTATTTGTCCTGTGAAACAGTGATTTGCTGAATTTTTGTTTAGAGTAATTTATTAATCTTTCGTATGGCTTCTGGAATTTGAATCATAGTTGGGAAAGTTTTCTCCACTCCCAGTGTGTAAAGGATTTCACTTACGATTTCTTTCAGAACTTTTTTTTCCTTCATAAGCAGTTCATTGGAAATCTTGAAAGGATAAAGTTGGATCTAACTTTATCTTTTTCCAGATGGTATATAGTTTATTTCAACACCATTTATTCTTGAAATGTTACCTTTATCATATACTGAATTCTCATATATATTTGGATCTATTTCTGGAAATTCTGCTCTGTTACATTGGCCAGTCTTTCTATTCATGTGCCAATAAAACCTGTCTTAATTTTTGAAGTTTTGTAGTCTTATTTTAATATGTAGGCAAGCTAGTCAATTTTCCACCCACTTTCTCTAATGAACCCACACTGGTTAAGCCTCCATCCCCACTAACTTACCCAAATTGCTCTCATCAAGATTTCCGGTGAACTCCGTGTTGCTAAGACAAATGGCTGGTTGTCAGTCCTCATCTAACTAGATCAGTCAGTAACATTTGACATAGTTGAATAGTACTTCCTTCTTAAAATCCCTTCTTTGGGGAGAGCCTTCTCTTCCTCCTTCACTGCTTGCTCCTTCTTACTCTCCCCTGCACACTCCTTCTCATTTCTCTGACCTGCACATGCCCCGTGTGTCCCAAGGCTTAGTTTTCTGACATCGTTTCCACCCTCCCCATACTCATTTTCTGGATGATTTCATCTGGGAAAAAGGTTTTAAATACTATCTGTATCCTAACGATGACCACATTTTATAACTCCGACCAGCTCCTCTCTCGTGAACTCCAAACTCATGTACTCAGCTGTTCATTCAACATTTCTACTTGTACTCAAAATGTACTCTCCCCAAAACTGAATTAACGCTTTTCCTCTACCAAATTTGTTCTTCTTTCAGTGGAACAAATCAGCAATTTTGGAGTAATCCTTAACTCTTCTGCTTTTGTCTCTCATACCTCACATCCATTTCATCAGCTTCATCTGAGCTCTGACTTCAAAATATTTCTGGAATCCAAACACTTCTCAGCATTTCCACTACTGTGCTCTGGTCCCAGCTACAGCCATCTCTTGCCAGAGTTATTGTAATGTCCTTCTACCTATTCTCTGCCTCTTCTATAGTCTATTCTTTCCCGAGTGGTCAGAAGGATACTCTCCACGGAAGTATGCCATCTTACTCAGAGCAAAGGTCAAAGCCTTTATCATGACTCAAAGGCCCTAAATACTGTCATCAGCATGATGACCTCATCTCCTGCCACCCTTGCCCACCCTCTTCCAGCTGCAGCACCCTGTTCTGTTCCTCAGACCTGCCAGCACATTCCCATTGCAAAGCTTTGCCACTTGATATTCTCTGATATTTCCTTTCATTAAATCCTCACAACCATGCGCTGTGATGATTATTATCCTCATTGGGCAGATGAGAAAGCGAAGAGTGGAGAATATGTAAAGTTCTTCGCAAGTCTGTACAGTTACTACCTGGCAAAATAGCGCTCAAATCCAGATCTCTTTGGTGGCTAATTCTGTACTCTTTTTATCATAGAAACTTTCTGGTTTCTCATCCCACCTCTGCTGCTGTGTTGTTTGGATCACCAGTCTGGGTAACATATCTTGGCCTTAGTCTATTTACCTGAGAAATGGGACTCCAGTGTAGATATTCTCAAAGTTTTGACCGATTCAGTTGCTCTGTGACTCCATGACTCTGAAAGGGTCCCCAGCCGTGCTCAACGTGAGAATAGCAGTGATGTTGGTGAAGAGAGGAGTGTGCAGCAAAACGTGGGCAGGTGTCGTTAGAGAGGGAACCTTACCATTGCAGATGTGGGGTGGCACTAACGACTTACTTAGTACTACTTAGGAGTATTCTTCTAGGTCTGTCCCTCTTGACTGTATATTATTTCAATCAGTGCCTACGTGTAAATAAGCCACCTTGTCTTTACAGGGTACGCTTCACCATCTCCATTGTCAAACCAGATAGTGATGGAGACAGATAAGAACTTGCTCTTCCCTAGACTTGTGAACTCTAAGGACTTGGTGTTTCCATTCTTTAAACTTAGGAGGCTGGTCTAGCCACTCATCTCCCTAATTCCACTTACAGTCAGGACAAAAGTTGTCACCCCAAAAGATATAAATCCACTGTGCCCCCAAGCAAACCTATCAGAGGGCCGGGCTCTGATAGGATGCTTTCCTGACTCTAAAAGCATTAGTGTCACCATACCAACATGGCTGCCTCCTACTCACCTGGGGCAGATCTTCCTCGCTTCTCCAGAGTTTATCAAGTGGCCGTGCTATCACTCCACCTGGGTTTAGTGCTGCTTCTGCCACTTTCTTGTGATGCCATCTGCTTTGCATGTAGCCAGTCCTCCTCTCTCCTAAGGCATGACTCTCAGAGGCTTGGAGACAGGCCTTCCCCAGCTTCCTCCATTCTTCCACCTGGAGTCTCCTACAGTGCCCTTACCCTCTGGGAACTTGGTAAGTTCACCAGGGACTGGGAGAGAAGACAGTTTGATAGTGGATAACATCACTGCTCCATGCTTCTGTGGTAGAAATGAAACCACTTAACTTCGGGGGAAACAAGAACTCCTTCATTTCTTCATTGCCTTGTAATCAGATTAAATCCCCTGCAGAGCCTCATCCCACCTAGATGGCAAGAAATTAAAGCTCAGTTTTCATTTGGGGTACCTGCTCACCCTGAAATAAACAGAGTTCCATGCTTAGAGATGTTCCATAATCAAACGAGTACCTAGCTAGGCCCAGCCTTCTAAGATTCACGTGGCAGCCACATACAGCTAATCTGGGAGTGGCATTCCCGTAGACTGATGTGAATGGAAACGCTAGAAATGAGCAATTATTTAATCAAACTATACTTACAATAATAAATAAACCATAGATAAAGCAGGAAAGAAAGAAAGAAATCCAGATGGTCTCTCCTAGACCACCGTGATCTGTGATGCCCACTCTCCTCTGAACCCAGTCCAAATGCCCCATATCTCTGTTTTCTGCCGAGTGCTAAGTGACGCTGTAACCTAGGACCAGAGAGCTCTATGTGCTTCACCTGTCATAACCTAGTTAGTCCTCACACTACGTGGTCGATAGGGGCTACTGTTTCTCTCACTTCACAGAGATACAGAGATGAGTAACTGGTGAAAGGTTACATAGAAAGTAAGTGGCAAAGCCAGAATTTGAGCCCGGCTGCTACGGTTCCAGAGTCCATGCTCTGAACAAATGATGCCCTTTGTTAATCTCACGTAAGCCCAAGAAGTCAGTGAGCTATGGCTCCTGCTTCACAATAACGGAACGAAGGCAGGAGTGGGTTCTGTCCCTTGCTCATGATTACTCAGCTATGAGAGTGAGAATGGAACCCAGGCCCCAGCCCAGACCTTGCCAGTCCCATTGCCCTCATTCTTTGTTTCTCTTTCATCCCTGCCTTCTTCTTGGTTCCTCTTTTTTAAAAAAGCAGATTCCCCCGAGAGGGTGATGGAACGCCCTGACTGTGTGTTTCTCAGCTTGCTCTTGTGTGCAGGGTATGTGCGGAAATGTGGGCAGTGGAGAGGCCCAAAGGAGTGCAGTGACTAAGGTCGCCTATGCCCATGTAACTATGCCGTGGCCCTCCTTCTTAACATTCATAGTCAGATATGGACCAACGTGATGTAGACAAATACCTGAAGAGATGGAAAGCCATCCATTGTTGAGCGCACTGAGAGAGAATATTCTGTCTCAAGCCCAGGCTAAAAATAAACTGTTGACAGTACGCACATCCTCCCTCACCCTGCAGTGTCTCAGGAACAGAGGCAGAATTTAAATCATTTCATCCTCTGAAGTGAAGGCTTCTATGGTTTAATATGCACACATCACAGGTTTCAAATTTTGCTGCTGAAATTCAGTCTTCAACAAAAGCCTAGCTGTCTCTTTGACGTGAAATGTGTTCTAAAATGTATAATAAAGGTCTATTGAAACCAATAATGCATCTCCAGAAAATGCTGGTTTATCCCACACAGCCAATTCTCTTTTTCATAAATTCAAGTTGTACTGTTTGGTTGAAGAGACTGTTTGCTGAGCCCTGACATAAGTGGATGCTGAGGTTGACGCTCATGCATGGAAAAATCTTTGGGAAAAATCATGTAATTGATCGCACTTGTCAGGTTTGTCAGGCCCCGCCTGGCTCCAAGTCTCTGCAAGTCTTTTTTGCCCACAGTTAAAAGTGCTGGACCAACAGGGTTGGCTCTTCCCTAATCACTGGATGTAAGTAACTCCAGCCTAACTCTAATGGATGGACTGGGTGTGGCAGGGGCTTGGGCCTCTGGGCCTTAGTTCTTCTGAATAGCTTCATGCTATTTCTTTCTGAGACCTAATCCTTTTTTAAAATTTTTATTGGAGTATAGTTGCTTTACAATGTTATGTTAGTTTCTACTGTACAGCAAAGTGAATCAGCTATACCTATACATACATCCCCTCTTTTTTGGATTTCCTTCCCATTTAGGTCACCACAGAGCACTGAGTAGGGTTCCCTGTGCTATACAGTGGGTTCTCATTAGTTATCTATTTTATACATAGTATCAACAGTGTATATATGTCAGTCCTAATCTCCCAATTCATCCCACCCCCCCCCTTTCCTCCTTGGTATCCCTATGTCTGTGTCTCTATTTCTGCTTTGTAAATAAGATTGTCTATACCAATTTTTTGATTCCACATATATGCGTTAATATACAATACTTGTTTTTCTCTTTCTGACTTACTTCACTCTGTATGACAGTGTCTAGGTCCATCCACGTCTCTACAAATGACCCAATTTCATTCATTTTTATGGCTGAGAAATATTCCACTGTATATATGTACCACATCTTCTTTATCTGTTCCTCTGTTGATGGGCATTTAGGTTGTTTCCATGTCCTGGCTATTGTAAATAGTGCTGCAGTGAACATTGGGGTGCATGTGTCTGTTTGAATTATGGTTTTCTCTGGGTATATGCCCAGTAGTGAGACTGCTGGGTCACAACCCAATCAAAAACTGGGCGGAAGACCTAAATAGATATTTCTCCAGAGAAGACACACGCATGACCAACAAACACATGAAAAGCTGCTCAACATCACTAATCACTAGAGAAATGCAAATCAAAACTACAATGAGGTATCACCTCACATGGGTCAGACTGGCCATCATCACAAAATCTACAAATAACAAATGCTGGAGAGGGTGTGGAGAAAAGGGAACCCTCTTGCACTGTTGGTGGGAATGTAAATTGATGCAGCCACTGTGGAGAACAGTATGGAGGTTCCTTAAGAAACTAAAAATAGAACTACCGAGACCTAATCCTTGTACCTTGCTTCTAGTGCTGAATTTCCAGCTCCTATGTTAACATCCCTGTTCACCTCTGTGCTAAGTGGCCTGATTCTTCAGAGAATGGAGAACCTCACTTGCTTATGCTAACCCTCCTTGTCCTCAATCTAGGGTTTCTCAGCCTTGATTTGAGGCTCTTAATGTTTTGGCTCTAAATCTCTTTGCTTTGGGAAGCCATTCGGTGCCATGCAGAATGTTTAGCAGTGGCCCTGGGTCTTCCCACTAAATGCCAGCAGCACCCCGAACCCAGTCACGGCAATAAAAATGCCTCCAGACGTTCAAATGTTCCTTGGAGGAGGTGGAGCAAACTGCCGCTGCTTCAGAACTAGTGTTTTATTTCCATCCCGTGGAAATAAAAGGACTGATGCTCTGTCCTTGCACCCCAGTACGGTCGCTGCCCCATAGAAATATAATGTGAGCCTCCAGTGTGAGTCACATGTGTAACGTTCAGTTCTCTAGTAGATTGGCAAATTAACAAGAAACAGGTGAAATTAATTTGGATAATGTATGCTACTTTATCCAGTATATCCAAATTATTATTTTTATGCTAAATATTCGACATCCGATGTGTATTTTACACTTATAGCACTTATCAGTTTGGACTAGCCACATTTCAAGTGCTCAAAAGCTACATGTAGGCAGTGGCTTTTGTTTTTTTTTGTTTTTGTTTTTAACGTCTTTATTGGAGTATAATTGTTTTAAAACGGTGTGTTAGTTTCTGCTTTATAACAAAGTGTATCAGCTATACATATACATATATCACCACCTCTCCTCCCTCTTGTGTCTCCCTCCCACCCTCCCTATCCCACCCGTCTAGGTGGTCACAAAGCACCGAACTGATCTCCCTGTGAGATGCAGCTGCTTCCCACTAGCTATCTATTTTATATTTGGTAGTATATATTAGTCCATGCCATTATCTCACTTCATCCCAGCTTACGCTTCCCCCTCACTGTGTCTTCAAGTGCATTCTCTACATTTGTTTCATTATTCCTGTCCTGCCCCTAGGTTTTTCAGATCCTTTCTTTTTTAGATTCCATATATATGTGTTAGCATACGGTATTTGTTTTTCTCTTTCTGACTTTCTTCACTCTGTATGACAGTCTCTATGTCCATCCACCTCACTATAAATGTCTCAGTTTCATTTTTTTTATGGCTGAGTAATATTCTTTTGTATAGATGTACCACAACTTCTTTATCTATTCATCTGTCAGTGGACACTCAGGTTGCCTCCATGTCCTGGCTATTGTAAATAGAGCTGCAGTGAACATTGTGGTACATGACTCCTTTTGAATTATGGTTTTCTCAGGGTAGATGCCCAGTAGTGGGATTGCTGGGTCATATGGTAGTTCTATTTTTAGCTTTTTAAGGAACCTCCATACTGTTCTCCATAGTGGCTGTATCCATTTACATTCCCACCAACACTGCAAGAGGCTTCCCTTTTCTCCACACCCTCTCCAGCATTTATTGTTTCTAGATTTTTTGATGATGGCCATCCTGACTGGTGTGAGGTGATACCTCGTTGTAGTTTTGATTTGCATTTCTCTAATGATTAGTGATGTTGAGCATTCTTTCATATGTTTGTTGGCTGTCTGTATATCTTCTTCGGAGAAATGTCTATTTAGGTCTTCTGCCCATTTTTGGATTGGGTTGTTTGTTTTTTTTTTTTGATATTGAGCTGCTTAAATATTTTGGAGATTAATCCTTTGTCAGTTGCTTCATTTGCAAATATTTTCTCCCATTCTGATGGTTGTCTTTTCATCTTGTTTATGGTTTCCTTTGCTGTGTAAAAGCTTTTAAGTTTCATTAGGTCCCATTTGTTTATTTTTGTCTTTATTTCTATTTCTCTAGGAGGTGGGTCAAAAAGGATCTTGCTGTGATTTATGTCATAGAGTGTTCTGCCTGTGTTTTCCTCTAAGAGTTTTATAGTGTTTGGCCTTACATTTAGGTCTTTAATCCATTTTGAGTTTATTTTTGTGTATGGTGTTAGGGTGTGTTCTAACTTCATTCTTTTACATGTAGCTGTCCAGTTTTCCCAGCACCACTTATTGAAGAGGCTGTCTTTCTCCGTTGGATACTCTTGCCTCCTTTATCAAAGATAAGGTGACCATATGTGCATGGGTTTATCTCTGGGCTTTCTATCCCGTTCCATTGATCTATATTTCTGTTTTTGTGCCAGTACCATATGGTCTTGATTACTGTAGCTTTGTAGTATAGTCTGAAGTCAGGGAGCCTGATTCCTCCAGCTCTGTTTTTCTTTTCAAGATTGCTTTGGCTATTCGACGTCTTTTGTGTTTCCCTACAAATTGTGAAATTTTTTGTTCTTGTTCTGTGAAAAATGCCAGTGGTAGTTTGATAGGGATTGCATTAAATGTGTAGATTGCTTTGGGTAGTAGAGTCATTTTCACAATGTTGATTCTTCCAATCCAAGAACATGGCATACCTCTCCATTTGTTTGTAACATCTTTAATTTTTTTCATCAGTGTCTTATAATTTTCTGCATACAGGTCTTTTGTCTCCTTAGGTAGGTTTATTCCTAGATCTTTTATTCTTTTTGTTGCAATGGTAAATGGGAGTGTTTTATTAATTTCACTTTCAGATTTTTCATCATTAGTGTACAGGAATGCAGGAGATTTCTGTGCATTAATTTTGTATCCTGCTACTTTACCAAATTCATTGATTAGCTCTAGTAGTTTTCTGGTAGCATCTTTAGGATTCTCTATGTATAGTATCATGTCATCTGCAAACAGTGACAGTTTAACTTCTTCTTTTCTATTTGGATTCCTTTTATTTCTTTTTCTTGTCTGGTTGCTGTGGCTGAAACTTCCAAAACTAAGTTGAATGATAGTGCTGAGAGTGGGCAACCTTGTCTTGTTCCTGATCTTAGTGGAAATGCTTTCAGTTTTTCACCATTGAGAATGATGTTGGCTGTGGGTTTGTCATATATGGCCTTTATTATGTTCAGGTAAGTTCCCTCTATGCCTACATTCTGGAGAGGTTTTTTTTTTTTTTTTTTTTTTTTTTTGCGGTACGCGGGCCTCTCACTGTTGTGGCCTCTCCCGTTGCGGAGCACAGGCTCCGGACGCGCAGGCTCGGCGGCCATGGCTCATGGGCCCAGCCATTCCGTGGCATGTGGGATCTTCCCAGACCGGGGCACGAACCCGTGTCCCCTGCATCGGCAGGCGGACTCCCAACCACTGCGCCACCAGGGAAGCCCCCCTGGAGAGGTTTTATCATAAATGGCTGTAGAATTTTGTTGAAAGTTTTTTCTGCATCTATTGAGATGATCATATGGTTTTTCTCCTTCAGTTTGTTAATATGGTATATCACATTGATTGACTTGCATATATTGAAGAATCCTTGCATCCCTGGGATAAACCCCACTTGATCATGGTGTATGATCCTTTTAATGGGCGGTTGGATTCTGTTTACTAGTATTTTGTGGAGGATTTTTGCGTCTATGTTCATCAGTGATGTTGGCCTATAGTTTTCTTTCTTTGTGACATCTTTGTCTGGTTTCGGTATCAGGGTGATCGTGGCCTCGTAGAATGAGTTTGGGAGTGTTCCTCCCTCTGCTATATTTTGGAAGAGTTTGAGAAGGATAGGTGTTAGCTCTTCTCTAGATGTTTGATAGAATTCGCCTGTGAAGCCACCTGTTCCTGGGCTTTTGTTTGTTGGTAGATTTTTAACCACAGTCTCAATTTCAGTGCTTGTGATTGGTCTGTTTATATTTTCTATTTCTTCCTGGTTCAGTCTTGTAAGGTTGTGCTTTTCTAAGAATTTGTCCATTTCTTCCAGGTTGTCCATTTTATTGGCATAGAGTTGCTTGTAGTAATCTTTCATGATCTTTTGTATTTCTGCAGTGTCATTTGTTACTTCTCCTTTTTCATTTCTAATTCCATTGACTGAGTCTTCTCCCTTTTTTTCTTGGTGAGTTTGGCTAATGGTTTATCAATTTTGTTTATCTTCTCAAAGAAGCAGCTTTTAGTTTTATTGATCTTTGCTATCGTTTCCTTCATTTCTTTTTCATTTATTTCTGATCTGATCTTTATGATTCCTTTCCTTCTGCTAACTTTGGGTTTTTTTTGTTCTTTCTCTAATTGCTTTAGGTGTAAGGTTGGGTTGTTTATTTGAGATGTTTCTTCTCTCTTGAGGTAAGATTTGATATAAACTTCCCTCTTAGAACTGCTTTTGCTGTATCCCATAGGTTTTGGGTCGTCGTGTTTTCATTGTCATTTGTTTCTAGGTATTTTTTGATTTCCTCTTTGATTTCTTCAGTGATCTCTTGGTTATTAAGTAGTGTGTTGTTTAGCCTCCATGTGTTTGTATTTCTTACAGATTTTTTTTCTGTAATTGATATCTAGTCTCATAGCGTTGTGGTTGGTAAAGATACTTGACATGATTTCAGTTTTCTTAAATTTACCAAGGCTTGATCTGTGACCCAAGATACGATCTATCCTGGAGACTATTCCATGAGCACTTGAGAAGAAAGTGTATTCTGTTGTTTTTGGATGGAATGTCCTATAAATATCAATTAAATCCATCTTGTTTAATGTGTCATTTAAAACTTGTGTTTCCTTATTTACTTTCATTTTGGATGATCTGTCCATTGATGAAAGTGGGGTGTTAAAGTCCCCTACTATGATCGTGTTACTGTTGATTTCCCCTTTTGTGGCTGTTAGCATCTGCCTTATGTACTGAGGTGCTCCTATGTTGGGTGCATAAATATTTACAATTGTTATATCTTCTTGGATTGATCTCTTGATCATTTTGTAGTGTCCTTCTTTGTCTCTTGTAATAGTCTTTGTTTTAAAGTCTATTTTGTCTTATATGAAAATTGCTACTCTAGCTTTCTTTTGATTTCCATTTGCATGGACTGTCTTTTCCCATCCCTCACTTTCAGTCTGTATGTTTCCCTAGGTCTGAAGTGGGTCTCTTGTAGACAGCCTATATATGGGTCTTGTTTTTCTATCCATTCAGCCAGTCTGTGTTTTGGTTGAAGCATTTAATCCATTTATATTTAAGGTAGTTATCCTTAAGTATGTTCCTATTACAATTTTCTTAATTGTTTTGGGTTTGTTATTGTAGGTTTTTTTCCTTCTCTTGTGTTTCCTGCCTAGAGAAGTTCCTTTAGCATTTGTTGTGGAGCTGGTTTGGTGGTGCTGAATTTTCTTAGCTTTTGCTTGTCTGTAAAGCTTTTAATTTCTCCATCAAATCTGAATGAGATCCTTGCTGGGTAGAGTAATCTTGGTTGTAGTTTCTTCCCTTTCATGACTTTAAATATGTACTTCCACTCCCTTCTGGTTTGCAGAGTTTCTGCTGATAGATCAGCTGTTAACCTTATGGGGATTCCCTTGTATGTTATTTGTTGTTTTTCCCTTGCTGCTTTTAATATTTTTTCTTTGTGTTTAATTTTTGATAGTTTGATTAATATGTGTCTTGGTGTGTTTCTCCTTGGATTTTTTCCTGTATGAGACTCTCTGCACTTCCTGGACTTGATTAACTATTTCCTTTCCCATATTATGGAATTTATCAACTATAATCTCTTCAAATATTTTCTCAGTCCCTTTCTTTTTCTCTTCTTCTTCTGGGACCCGTATAATTTAAATGTTGGTGTGTTTAACGTTGTCCCAGCGGTCTCTGAGACTGTCCTCAACTCTTTTCATTCTTTTGTCTTTATTCTGCTGTGCAGTAGTTATTTCCACCATTTTATCTTCCTGGTCGCTTTTCCGTTCTTCTGCCTCAGTTATTCTGCTATTGATTCCCTCTAGAGTATTTTTAATTTCATTGATTGTGTTGTTCATGCCTGTTTTTTTGCTTTTTAGTTCTTCTAGATCCTTGTGAAATGTTCTTGTATTTTCTCCATTCTGTTTCTGAGATTTTGGATCATCTTTTCTATCATTACTCTGAATTCTTTTTCAGGTAGACTGCCTATTTCCTCTTCATATGTTTGGTCTAGTGGGATTTTACCTTGCGTCTTCATCTGCTGTGTGTTTCTCAGCCTTCTCATTTTGCTTAATTTACTGTGTTTGGGGTCTCCTTTTCTCAGGCTGCAGGTTCGTAGTTCCCATTGTTTTTGGTGTCTGCTCCCAGGGGCTGAGTTTGGTTCAGTGGGTTTTGTAGGCTTCTTGGTGGAGGGGACTGGTGACTGTGTTCTGATACATGAGGCTGGATCTTGTCTTTCTGGTGGGCAGTACCACATCCAGTGGTGTGTTTTGGGGTGTCTGTGACCTTATTATGATTTTAGTCAGCCTCTCTGCTAATGGTGGGGTTGTGTTCCTGTCTTGGTAGTTTTTTGGCAGAAGGTGTCCAACACTGGAGCTTGCTGGTTGTTGAGCGGAGCTGGGTTTTGCTGTTGAGATAGAGGTCTACGGGAGAGCTTTCGCCACCTAATATTACATGGAGCTGGGAGGTCTCTTGTGGACCAATGTCCTGAAGTTGGCTCTCCCATCTCAGAGGGACAAGTCTGACACCTGGCCGGAGCACCAAGCCCCTGTCAGCCAAACAGCTCAGAATAAAAGGAAGGAAGGAAGGAAGGAAGGAGGGGAGGAAGGAAGGAAGGAGAGAAAAGAAAAATTATTAAAATAAAAGATAATTATTCAAAATTTAAAAAAGAGTAACCAAACCAAAAAACAAATCCACCAATGATATCAAGCACTAAAAACTATACTTAAAAAAAAAAAAAAAGACAGAGCCCTAGGACAAATGGTAAAAGCCAAACTTTACAGACAAAATCACATACACACTCACAAAAAGAGAAAAATAAATAAATATATCGTTGTTCCCAAAGTCCCCTGCCTCAATTTTGGGATGATTCGTTGTCTTTTCAGGTATTCCACAGATTCAGGGTACATCAGGTTGATTGTGGAGATTTAATCCGCTGCTCCTGAGGCTGCTGGGAGAGATTTCTTTTTCTTTTATATGTTCGCACAGATCCTGGGGTTCAGCTTTGGATTTGGACCCTTCTCTGCGTGTAGGTCGTCGGAGGGCGTCTGTTCTTCGCTCAGAGAGGACGGGGTTAAAGGGGCAGCTGCTTCGGGGGCTCTGGCTCACTCAGGCCGGGGGGAGGGAGGGGCACGGAGTGTGGGGCTGAGGTGGCAGAGGCCAGCGTGACGTTGCACCAGCCTGAGGCGCGCTGTGCGTTCTCCCAGAGGAGTTGCCCCTGGATCCCGGGACCCTGGCAGTGGCGGGCTGCACAGGCTCCCCGGAAGGGGGCTGTGGAGAGTGACCTGTGCTCGCACACAGGCTTCTTGGTGGCGGCAGCAGCAACCTTAGCGTCTCATGCGCGTCTCTGGGGTCCGCGCTTTTAGCCGTGGCTCGCGCCCGTCTCTGCAGCTCCTTTAAGCAGCATTCTTAATCCCCTCTCCTTGCGCACCCGGAAACAAGGGTCTCTTGCCTCTTAGGCAGGTCTAGACATTTTCCTGGACTCCCTCCTGGCTAGCGTGGCGCACTAGCCCCCTGCAGGCTGTGTTCACGCCGCCAACCCCAGTCCTCTCCCTTCGATCCTACCAAAGCCTGAGCCTCAGCTCCCAGCCCCGTCCGCCCCGGCGGGTGAGTAGACAAACCTCTCAGGCTGGTGAGAGCTGGTCGGCACCTATCCTCTGTGCGGGAATCTCCCCACTTTGCCCTCCGCACCCCTGTGGCTGCGCTCTGCTCCGTGGCTCCGAGGCTTCTCCGTCGCCCCCCACCTCCCCGTCTCCACCAGTGAAGGGGCTTCCTAGTGTGTGGAAAATTTTCCTCCTTCACAGCTCCCTCCCAGAGGTGAAGGTTTCGTCCCTATTGTTTTGTCTCTGTTTTTCCTTTTTTCCTTTGCCCTGTCCAGGTACCTGGGGAGTTTCTTGCCTTTTGGGAAGTCTGAGGTCTTCTGCCAGCGTTCAGTAGGTGTTCTGTACGAGTTGTTCCACATGTAGATGTATTTCTGCTGTATTTGTGGGGAGGAAGGTGATCTCCAAGTCTCACTCTTCTGCCATCTTGAAGGCCTCCCTCTAAAAAAGCAGTGCCTTTTGTATGGGCAGCACTGATCTAAATTTCTAAAATACCCCTTTATTTTTCAGTTCACTCCAAGCCTCAGAACAGTACAGTGATGTAAGCGAGGGCCTGGGGTGTCGGATGTACCTGGTTTAAATATTTCTGAATCTCTTTCCAACAGTATGGCCTTGAAATAATTATTTAATCTCTCTGAACCTCATTTTAATATTTGCATTGGAGAAATAATAATATTGCTCTTCAAAAAGTTTTTATGAGTCTTACCTTAAATAATGTATATAGTGCCTAGAGCAGGTGCTTAATAAGTGGGACAGGTCCATTTTCTGTACTTCTACTATCATCAGCTAACATTCGTTTTAAGTTCCTCTAGTGCTAGCCTCTTGCTTGAAAAAACACCAATGTTCCATCCTTTGGACGCCATGCTCTGGGCCTAATTGGACACTCAGTGGGCATGTAAAACACTGACTCATCCCAGGGAATCCAGGTTCATCCCACTTGGTCCTGCCCAGCTGCTGTTAATTAAGCCATGTTTAGTGGTGTCTGCAGAAAATGCAATTTTGAAAAATGACCCAGCCCTCTCAGTTTCATTTGATTTCAGCTGGCATTGTTCCACCTTCACTGCAAGTCAATAACATGGGGTAGAAAGGAAAGCACTCTGGGCTGCATCATTCCCATCAAGAGGGTCAGCTATATAGCATAGTCCTTTAAGCCACAATCCCACAATGCTGGCAGGTTTCATCTGCAGAGACACTACATCAACATTTTGGCCAACGTTAAAAAGAGAGCAAATGCCTAGACCAGTTTGGCTAGACAAGTGGCCGGTTAATCCATCCTAATGGATGGGATGCATAAAAGATAGAAAGTCATTATCGTGGCAGAAACAGCCCATATTATCTGTTGCATGGCCATGAATATTCATTTAGTTCAGAACTCATATCCAGAGGTATTGGGGTCAATTGTTTATGCTGGGAAGCTGACAGTCTTCCTGTATAGAACTGATTTCTTCATAGTTTTCCTGCCTTTGTGGGGGAGTTCCTCCTCCTGTCAATCCCCTTTCACCTGTGTGCAAACACGCATTGGCCAACACAATATGCTAATTACTGCCTTCCCATTTGGCCCTGGATTGTCTTTGTCAAAGCCTTAAAGGAGGTCATGTTTTCCCCTAATCACCAGGAAGTTATTGTGAGAAGTCTATCAGAATTAGCTGAGAGATGTATTGGAAGAATCTAAGTATGTGTCAGGCACTGGGGACTCCAGATGATTAAAGGAGCTTTCGCTCTTCTGGACTTCACAGCCCAGGAGGGAACAGCATGTAAATAAATGATCACAATAAGATACACAACTCACACTGTATAGAACTTTGGGAGCACGGAGAAAGGAGAAATTTTTCATTTATTGAGCACTGTATCTCTGTGTTATATCATGTAAGTATTTTTTAGATTGTACGTTTTCTAACCACCATGATTCTGAATTTAGGCACATACTCAATTAAATCAGAGAAGTCCACAGAAAGACTCAACAACTTCAGCATTTGTGACTATTACACACACTCATTTCTCTGGCCAAAGTAATGATGGCAGGGCTCTGGTTAATAGAGAGTTGCTGTATATATGCATAATATAATTTTAAGATTAGTTTTCACTTAAAGACTATAACACAATGAACTCTAGATTTGTTTTAAAATTAGTTTATTCTCCTGTTGCTAATTTAACTGTCCTTTAGTATCTTTCAGGGTCTTAGAATCTTCACCATATATATCAATAATAATTTCACAAAGAAATGTGAACTTACGGTGAATTGTGTATATATACATATATACACACACACACACATATGTACATGTATATTTAAGTAACATCTTAGCTTTGCACATCAAGCTTTTCTTCTTCAAGTTTGTTTTAAATTCAGTGTCACAGTAGTACTATAAGGTGGAAGTATTATGACAGTATTATTTTTCTCTTCTTACCAATAAGGTCGACCGAACACAAAAGACTAAGCGACTTGCCTGACCTTTTGGAGAATAACTTTAACTGTAATGCCAGGACTACATTCCAAGTTTCCTGAGTCTCAGTCTTTGAGCCTAATCAGAGAATTGTTGTTTGGTTTACCTAAAATATGTCTAAGTTTTAAAGGGTGTTTCTCAACAAGTTTCCAGCCTTCTAAATATTCTAAAAACATCATTCTTTATCTGTTAGTTGAGAAACTTCAAGTTGGATATAATCAATCATTATTGACTGTCTACTAGGTATAAAATGGGCAATTACAAAACAGCCAGGAAAATTGCTTTCCTCAAGTAACTTACAATGTAAATATTGATGCATAAGATCTCCTTAGCATAGGGTAGAATAATTATAATAGCTATAAAAATGTGTTGGTTGTTCTAACCAGTGAAAGTACTATTGGTGAGAGTTCACTACTTGGCATTCTTGGTCCTAGTGTCCCTGTGATGTGTTGGCAAGAGGATAGACATATAGACCAATGGAACAGAATAGAGAGTCCAAAAATATACCCACATATCTATAATCATCTGATTTAAAGCAAAGTTGTCACTAAATTCAAGGGAGAAAAGGATGGCATTTTCAATAAATGGTGCTGAGTTACACGGATATTCATATTAGAAATAAATGTAATGTGATGCCTCCCTCACACCATACAAAAAAGTAATTTGAGGTGAACCACAGACCTAAGTGTGAAAGGCAAAGAAATAAAGCATCTAGAAGATGACATAGGAGAATATCTTCATGTCCTTGGAGTAGGCAACTATTTTTAAAATATAACTCAAAAACAATAACCATAAAAAAATTTCTAAAACGGTCTGTAGCATTATGTAGTTATAAAAAGCAGCGCATAAACATACCCTAGTGTAAACCACAGAGAACAGATGAGTTAAAATGGATAATCCATTTAATTCACTACAGGAAGTAGTAACTTGGCATTCAACTTATATATTCCAAATATTCACTCACAAAAATGTCAAGCCTAATAAAATACAGATTACAAAAATAAAAACAATCAATCAATTGATCAATCAATAAAATGGTCTCTATTAAAATGAAGAACTTTTATTCACCGAAAGTTATCATTGAGTGAAACAGTAGTCACAGTTGAGAAATACATTGCAATACATATATCTGACAAAGACCTCTTTTCACAATATATAAAGGACATCTACAAGTTTTTTTTTTTTAAAAGGCAAATGACTGAACTACAAGTAAAATGGGAAAAAGACTTGAAGACAATATACAAATAGTCAATTAGCATGAGAAAAGGTGCTCAACATCATTAGTCCTCAAGCAAAGGCAAATTGTAAAACTGCAGTGGGACACCACTATAACCCTACCTGAAGCCCCCAAATCAAGAGGTCCGATCATATGATTTGTCAGTGAGGGTACAGAGCAACTGAAACTTTTACTGCTGGTAGGAGTATAAATTGTTACAACTGCTTTGAAAATTCTTCAGTGGTATCTGCTAAAGCTGAACGTATGTATGCATGAGAATCAACAGACATGCAAAAGAAAGTTCATCATATCTTTATTCACAATAGCCCCAAACTGTAAACAAAATAAATGCCTAACAGTGGGAGAATGGGTAAATACGGTACATGCACTCAGTGGAATAATACACAGAAATACAAAAGATAAATTATTGTTATAGTTGTATGAACACAAATTAATCTCACAGGCAAAGTATTGAGAAAAAGAAGCCCAACACAAAAGTAGTACATATTGCTTGATTCCATTTATATGAAGTTTAAAAACAGGCAGAACTAATCAGTGGTGATATAGGTCAAAGAGTGATTGTTTCTGGAAGAGCATATGGACAAGAAGGGGTCACCAAGAAGTTCCAGAAAACAAGAGAGTTGAAAGTGTGCTATATGTTTTCCTAGTTGTGGTTCTAAGGGTATAGATACATCACAATTCATCAAATTGTATGCTTAAGATTTGTTCAATTTCCTGTATTATGCAGTAAAGAGAATAATAGCCCCCTGAAGATGTCCACAACTTAATCCCTGGGATTTGTGAATATATTCCTTATTTGACAAAAGGGAGTTTTGCAGAAGTAATTAAAGACACTGAGGTGGGGAGATTATCCAGGACTATTTGAGTGGACCCGATCTATACACATCAGCTCTTAAAAGTTGAAGAGGATAAGAAGAATGGGTTAGAACTCTGAAGCATAAGAAGGACTCAATCCACCACTGCTAGATTTGAAAATGGAGGAAAGGGTCCATGAGCCAAAGAACGTGGGCAGCTTAGGATCTGGAGAAGGCAAGGAAAAAGATTCTCCCCTAGAACTTCCAGAAAGGAACATAGCCCTGATAATGGCTTTATTTTAGCCCAGTGAGACCCGTGTCAGCTTCCTGACTTACAGAACTATACCATGATACGTTAGTGTTGTTTGAAGCCACTAAGTTTGTGGTAGTGAGTTATGGCAGCCATAGAAAATTAATATACCTCAACAAAAAAAGTAAAAGGATATTACAGACAAAGCATTCCTGTATCTCTTTTTTGAAGGGTCTTAAAAGTGACACTGCTAACCACTTGCTCAACCTGGTTACTCTATCCCTGGAGTGCTCACAGAATTCCATTTTACTGCTATTCACCTGTCTTATCTTTCATCCCCACTGGATGGTGAGTTCTCTGAGAGCATCTTCATATCGTCCACAATGCCAGGCACTGTACATATGTACATTCTATAGAGTCGTTGCTCCATACGTGCTTGGTAAATTAAATTACATGACACCATTTATCTGTATGAGAGGCAGAGACCAAGACAGGATCGTGCTAATGTGTTCTTTGAGTCGACTTAGCAAGCTCTCCACTGCAAAGACACGTTATGTTAGTGGTTCTAAATAATGAGGCTGCAGTTGTTTAAAACAGCCGGCTGGCATCAGATGAAACATTTCCATATCATTCTAGATTAAATAAAACTTTCACCATTGCATGCTTTCTCTCCTGGTAATTTTTGCCTTGTCCTTCACGTTAGTGATTTGTTCCACATGGCCACGCATTTAGGATAACAGCAAACCAATAGGCGTGACAAAAAGAGACGGGTCCATACCTGATCACTAATACTCCATTACGCTTCCTTGAGCTGCGGGCCTGGTAAAACTGTCAGTGTCTTTAAACAAAGGAACTGTGCTCTAGTCTGCGTATTAGGAATTCAATGACTGCAGTAGCAGTAATCAACTTATATAGTAAGTGGAGCTACATGGCTATAAAGGGAGGCCACCATCACAAGGAACTGTTTTCCCTGTGTCCAGTCAAACAACAAATATTTTTTAGCCCGTATTATATGTACAGCCCTGTGATAAGTACTGTGGGGGGATATGAAAGACAGATTCCTTGTACTTCAAAAATGTATAATACAATTGGGAAAATAAAACATTTAAGAAAAGTAACACAGGAATAGGACCAATACATAGTATAAAATTTCAGAAGAGGGAGGGAGCATTTGGAAACGATTCTGGGAGTTGGTAGGAGTCAAGGCAGGAGTTATACTTTAGAATTAAAGGTGGAAAACTGAGGTGGCATGGTAGGGAGTTGGGCACAGAATATTCCAGGAACAATTGGCAGCCCCGTTTATCTAGAGCAGGGTTTCCCAATCTCAGCACTATTGATGTTGGAGACCGTAATTTTTTATGGGGGGTCGTCTTGAGTATCATAGGACATTTAGCAGCATCCCTGATCTCTACCAACTAAATGCCAATAACTTCCCGCCCCCCAAAGCTATGACAACCATTTGTGCCCTCTGGAGGTAAAATTGCCCCTCGCTGAGAACCAATGTGCTGGAGTAAACATTCCCAGAGGGAACTCATGGGAGTTACATGGCATGGCAAGGAATTTGGATTTTACTCTACGTATATAATAGGGAACCACTGAAAACATTTGTGCTGAAGACTGGCAGGCTGAAAACTGTAGTTGGAAGGGAATTTATCTGATTGAGATCCCCTCCCAAAATTGGAGCAAGGCATTGTGGGAAAAAGGAAGAACAACCCAAATCCTATCAAAATAGTCCAAGCACAAAATGATGAAGATTGGTAGCCACAGGATTAAAGAGGACTCAGTGCCTGCAGGTGTTCTTAATGCCCTACAACTTTGAAGTACTTTTATATTTAGATCAGCATTTCAGCATCGCATGGCATGTTTCATCTGAATACCAAGTTCTCAGAGATACTTCTCCTTTTAGGATAATAAAGCAGCAGAACTCCCTGCACCCACTCATGGGCCTCCCTGGAGAGAGGAACAGCCACCAGCAGCGTCTAAAGCAATCTGTAGCTTGGGAAGCTTGGCTGGGAACGCTCCACCGCCCGATGGCTAGGAAAAGCAGTGTAGGCAGCACAGGACCCAACATGTGGGGCAAATCCTCTGGTACCATCCATGAGGCCCCTGGAGAGAAGAAAGCAACAACTTAGAAGCCTCTAGAAGCCGCCAAGGCAATAACTTTCTTGTACTCCACTCTCTATATACATTTCAAGTTTATATCTAATTACGGTAAAAAAGTATTTTTTAACAAGTTTTTTTTTTTAATTTCTTTTTTCTTCCTTGTGAAATAGCAGTGAGAGGAAAAGGGGAACTAAGTGTATCTTGGGCTCTGCATTCTGGTGGGCGTTTCCTAAGCTCACTGAACCAGGCTGAAATATTGGGAAACCTATAAGCATGGCTAAGCTGCATGGAGAGCCACTTTCTTCATGATCTAAAAATAACACTGATGCATTTAGAGGAGTGTTTAAAAACATATGTAATGAAGATATTTATAAGAAAAAAAAACAAGCTTAAACAGAAAGATTACTAAAAATTGAGGAAATTTGTGAAATATAGCATAATAATATAAAATGAGTAATTTCAAAAACATAGTAAATACTTTAATTAATAAATATTTCAGTTCTCAAACTTGAAAAAATTTATCTCAGTAATATTTTAATGAGAAATTTAATGAAAGAAAACTTCAAGTGTTATTGATAGGGTTAAAAATAAACTCGAATGGGACTTCCCTGGTGGTGCAGTGGTTAAGAATCTGCCTGCCAATGCAGGGGACATGGGTTCAATCCCTGGTCCAGGAAGATCCCAAATGCTGCAGAGCGACTAAGCCCGTGAACCACAACTACTGAGCTTGTGCTCTAGGGCCCACATGCTGCAACTACTGAAGCCCATGCACCTAGAGCCAGCGCCCTGCAACAAGAGAAGCCACCACAATGAGAAGCCCGTGCACCGCAACGAAGACCCAACGCAGCTACAAAACACCAAAAAACCTCGAATGAATCGACACGAGAGCATATACCTTAGTGGAATGGTTAAATGAATATAGGTGTGATTTCTTCCCCATTCAGCTCACTGAATTCTGAATATTTGGGGGAATACAGCAACATGATTTTCAAGTTAATTGAGAATTCCTGTACAATTGAGATTACCCTCCCTCCAAAGTTCTAAAAAGGTGTGAAATAGAACAGGAATATCATAGACCTCTCAAATGTTAAAACTTGAAGGAAAAAAACAAAAAAGCTAAGCTAGTTAAAATGGAAGTTATGACTGCAAAAACAGATTTCTGGCATAGGATAGCTTAAAAAATATTTAAACCATTGCAAAGTAGTATTTCAAATAAAACATTTTCTGAATAGTGAAAAAAAGCAACACTGAAATTCAGTAGATAGGTGTTCATATTTAGGATACACTGATAGAATTCAAGAAATCTCTTCAAATAGGTTAAAATTTCCACAAGGACAGGACCTACATATATCCTGTTATTCTACACATCCTTACCCAGTCAAGTGATGGGCAAATGACAACGCTCAATCAACAGCTGTCTGAAATTAAATTCACCATAACCCATCAGTAAAATGATTTGTCAAAGGAATGAAGTTCATGGTATCATATCACAGGTTGGGGATATGTTCTCCCCAACAGAGAAATAGTGTATTGCCTTGCAGCATGAGCTCAGGACTCAGACAACTGGGGTTCAAATCCTGCCTTCACATCTTCTAGGTATATGACCTTAGGAGATTCATTTATTTTCTGTGCTCCAGTTCCCTCGATTATAAAATGGGGCTAAAATAGAATCCATCTTACAGGGGAATTGTGTAGAATTAATGCATCATATCTAAATATATATAAATACTTCATATACATGTACTTGATAAATAAAGAAATATTATTGGAATGGTGAATGCAAATTAAAGTAAATCACTTAATATTTTTAGTACTAATTTTTTAAATATTAGAATTTTCTATGTGCTGACTATTTAAAGGGACTTCCTAGGAACTCCTCTGGCATTATGAAGGCACCTTCTAATTTGTTCAGTAGCCAGGGATTTTAATATATTGAACTTTCCCTCAATCATGGGTCACTTAGGAATCAGCAATGGGAAGGAAAAGCACAGTCTGGGATCAGATCTCACCTGTGACACTGATTCTGTCTATGATCTTGCTTCCCTGAGCCTCATGCACTTGCCTATAACAAAGAGATGGTGTCCACCTCCCTTGTTAAGAAAATTAACGTGTTTGTCCTCTACTGCAGGGTCTGGGCCACAAAGAAGTTTAATGTTCCATTTACCTGTCTCAAGAAAAGAGACTTTGGTCTGTGTTACCATGTGGGGTCCTCCCTCATCCTAGAAAATATCAAGAATCTGCCAACTTCTGATAGAAAAGTTTTCATTCTCCATATAAATGCAAAAATATTTCCATATCAATGACAGTCAGTCTCAAATGCATGTCTCTCAGTCAACTTTACTTTTCCCATCATGTACATCAAGTAAGTGGGCTTGATTAAAGTGGGCTGCCAAGCTAGCTGGGGAAGGAGTAGCCAAAACATTCCAGAACAAGGTCCTGCATGATGATTTTCAAGGATGAGGCACAAGTGCTTTGTAGCAATCATTTCCTTGGCCCATGAAACTCTTTTTTTATTGACTACGGAATATAGACATACTGTCAAATGATTTAAATCAATTTTATACAATAACTTTCTTGAACTACCATTACTCCAACAAGATTCATATCTGCAGCTGATTTGGAGACAACTGTGACTAAAATATCAGAGCTGCAGCTCTTATTGAAAAATACCTCTCTGTAGATTGTTATTTTTTTGGCACTTGAAAGCCTAATACCACAGAGAAATGAAATCCCATTTTGCATCTGCCTTTTTAAATGTAGGCTTTTAACTACCATAATCCCTAAGCCAAGGTTCACACATATCACCTTATTCCAAACAGAACTTGGGGATTAACGGTCTGGTATTAAAAGCGGAAACAAAAATGCAATTGCTTTGGGAAGCGCTTAAGTATAGTGATACCTGGCTGAAGAAAAGGACTTAGTACACAGCTGAAAAGCTAGCTTTGCATTAGTTATCAGTGCAATAATTTTGGAAAGTAATAGATCATTCTTCCATTTACTGGCATTCTGAAACTATGGATGTAATTCATGTGTTTAACCCTTGATAAATTGGGTTCATTTACTGCACCATTGAGAATCAATAAAAAAGATCAATCCAGGTGTCTCCCCTTCTTCACCTCTGCTAAACACTAAGCTTCCTGATGGCTGGGATTCCAGGGTATTAGCCTTCATAAAAGCCATAATATTCAACCCATATCAGGTCCTCAGTAGCTCTGTCCAATACTGTCCAGGCACTGGGGACACAAAAAAGCAGAAATGACTCTTGCCCTCAAATACTAGAAGGAAAGGGAAATGTAATCAATTAATTGCCAATAAAGATGTCTTATAGTACAAGTAATAGAAAGTTGACATCTAGTTTTAGACCAGTTGGAGAACAAGTAGAGACTTCCTTCCTTCCCTAGAATCTTAGAATTTCCATAAAAGGGAAACAAAGATTAATGTGCTTCAAAACAAGTTTACCAAATAAGATAAAAACATTGTGAAACACTTTCAGAATAAGATGGTCTGGCCTCTGGGCATGGGAACATATGTATATGTATAACTGATTCACTTTGTTATAAAGCAGAAACTAACATACCATTGTAAAGCAATTATACTCCAATAAAGATGTAAAAAATAATTAAAAAAAAGACTCCAAGAAAGTATAATTGGAAAATAAATGCATAATAAATGTCAATTAAAAGTAATTAATTATAGAAATAAAAAGCAAGGGAAAAAAAAAAAACCCTAGTTATTCAGAAGCCAGGTAGGGGCTATTACACTTCAATTTTAATCAGAAACTGGCTGAGGTAGAATCCAGGGCCCAAGAAAAAAAAAAAAAAAAAGAATGGAAAAGATATACCAGGCATATCAGAAATGAAATAATTCTGACAAAATTAGGTGAAGGGAGATTATCTGTTATATAGATAGAGAAAGGCATATATCTACTGTTATATACTCAGAAATGGAAAACTGGAATAATAAATCAAAATAAAACATATGCAAGCTCCCCCACAGACTCAAATATAAAGTGATAATTGACAAAATTATGGGGCGATAGATAAACTAGTAATTGCAATTACAGATTTTAATATGGCCTTCTTGGTAACTGTTAGATCAAGCAAAAAAAATAATAAGGTTGGATAAATAACACTGGAATAACACAATTAATAAATTCAATTTAAAAGCTAAATATAAAATTTTAAATCAGTAAACACAAAAACTTCATCCTTTGAAATTATAATAGTCACAGTAATTGATGACCTATTATACCACATAGTAAGGAGTAGAAAAAGAAAATATCAGGAGATGCACGTTATTGATAATTTTCTAGGTCTTGCACTGGATGGAAGGCTCCAAAGTGTCCACTATATTGTATATAAATAAGAGAATATATAGATAGATCCAAAAAAGGCAAACCAGCAAATAAAAGAGTGTCCTGCATAGAAAAAGTTATAATGTGTGATGAACCAAGAATTGTAATTAATCAAAATCTTTGCACCTGAGGTACAAAAAAAGTAGAAAAATTAATTGAATTTTTAAACTGTAAGTCTTACACATCAGGGAAGGTGGTGGAATAAGAAGTGGCGGGAATCTGTCTTCCCTTCCTAATCATACTCCCCTACCTAACCATACTGGCAGAATGTATCTGATGTAATTATTTTGAAACGCTGACTAAAGCGGCTCCCAGAGAATTTAAAGGGCCAGCACTGTGTTTTTCCCCGCCTTCATTTCCCCCTTTTCCTTCTTTTGGGAGCCAGACATATAAAGATCAGGACATTCAAAACCAACTGCATGCGTGGGGGAAATTAGGACGCCATTTATCCCAGGGAAAGGCAGAGGCTCAGAAAAGACCTGAAAAGCCTGTGAGTTTACACCTCAGTCTGACTGTTGGCACAGATCCATCCCACAACAACTGAACAAACAGAACAAACAAAGAGCAAGCCCTGGGAAAGAAAGAAAACTTTTCCTTTAAGATAAGAACAATTCAAGGATGCCCTCTTTTACCACTTCTACTCAACATAGTATTAAAAGTTCTTACCAGAGCAATTACGCAAGAAAAAGAAATAAAAGACATCCAAATTGGAACAGAAAAAGTAAAATTCTCTCTGTTCACTGATCACATCATCTTATGTACAGAAAACCCTAATATTCCCCCCACAATTATTGTAATTAACAGACAAATTCAGTAAAGTAGTAGGACACAAATCCGTGTGCAAAAGTCAGTTACATTTTTATACACTAACAATGAATAATCTGAAAAGGAATTTAAGAAGAACAATTCAATTTACAATAGCATTGAAATGAATAAAATGCTTCGGAATGAACTTAAACAAGAAGGTGAAAGACTTGTACACTGCAAACTACAAAACAGTTAAAGAAAATGTAAATAAAGACATCTCTGTTCACAGATTGAAAGACTTAACATTGTTAAGATGTTGATAATACCCAGAGCAATCTACAGATTTAGTGGAATCTTTATCAAAATCCCAACAATATTTTTTTTGCAGAAATAGAAAAATCCATTCCAAAATTCTTATTCCAAGGGACCCTGAATAGCCAAAATAATCTTGAAAAAGAACGAAGAGTTGAATTCCACGTCTAGATTTAAATTTTTGCTGCAAAACTAGAGTAATCAAAACAGAGTAGTACTGGCATAAAGACAAACATACAGACCAATGGAATAGAATAGAGAACTCAGAAATTAACTCTTGCATATACAGTCAAATGATTTCTGAGAAGGAAGCTAAGACTACTCAGTGAGGAAGGAGGGAGGATGTGAAGAACATGTTCCCCAACCAGAGGCTATAAAATTTAAAATTGATAGCAAAAGCATAGCTGACAAAAAATCCCATTTTTCTTTAATTCAAATATGCTTTTTACTAAGAAAGTTCAATTAAAATAAAAACTAAAATTTTAAACCCTATAGCCTAATGATAACTATAGCATGACAAGTCAACTTTTTAAAAAGCAGCTGAAGCTGCTGTCAGTTATTAGCTTGAATTCATACAATAGAAAACTAACAAACAACAATAACAATAAAACAGTGAAAGCAAATGATCTAAGCTCGCTCTACCAAAAACTAGAAAAAGCAAAAGGTAAGAAGGAAATATTAAAGTTAAGCGTATAAACCAAGAAATAAAACAAAAGGAACTGCTAAACATGATACTTGTCCACACACCACGTGATATGTTGGAATACCTCACACGTTATACATGGAATGCCACTTTTAAAGGGGGAGATTTTAGAGTCAGAATATATAATTTCAGAGAGAAATGAGTCAGTTGTGAGCATTTGAAAAGATAAACTGTCCATTTATCAATCTAGCAGAATCAGACATTTTGATCTAATTTCTCAAAATATTATCATTTATCAAGATAAAGATCCAATCATTAGCATTTTAGATTTGTGGTATTCATTAGATTATAAGAGAGGGTTTACTTATCAGAGCAACATGAATCAAAGACAGCTTTCAGGCAAAGACTATAAAAGTATATTGGTTGAAAACAACAATGGTACCCTATGGCAACAGAGAAATCAATAAAAGGTTTTTTTAGGATCACTTCTTATATATTATGTTTAATTAGCTCATACATTAAAAATGTCTGTGTTATGGATACGGCAAATGTGCTTTAAGTGCATAGATGATTTAAGGGGCTCCAGGGTGAGGGAAAAGCAGAATACAGCAAAGGCAAAGGGTGTGAGGTCATCCATTAACCTACTTATATAAACAGGCTGCCTGGAAGCACTCATAGAGATGGTTAGCTGTGCACATGTGGGATGTCAGGGGACACAGGGGGATCAGATGCCCTGTCTTCCTCTAGCTATCATGTTTCTAATAAAGCTTTAGTGAACACAGGCATGGCAGTCATTGCTCTCTGTGTCCAATACGTGTTTTTGTCTGAAACAATTCTACCCACACCCCCTGCCCAAGGAAAGAAATTTTGCTCAGGAGCTGCCACTGATTGGACCAAGAGTGGTTACTTCCCCAAAGGTGGCCCACCCATAGACTAATCAGTAAGTCAATAGGTGTCCTGGTGCAAAAGTCATTGTAAGAATGAGAGTTTGGATTATTAGCTAGCTAATTAGGTCAGGGGTCTATAGACTTTTGATGGGAACATTGTAGATTTTCTAGTTTGGAGGAGACACACATGAAGAAAACATTCAATGAGGGAAATCATGGGTTCTGTGAGAGATGCAGAGAGAATAAGTACCCCAAACTATTTTCAATCCTAGTATTCTACTTCCTTAATTAAAGCCCCATCTTTTAAAGATTTCTTGAGTCTCTACTCTTTGCAGATGAAAGCCCCAATAGTATAGGGAGACATTTGGATCCAGAAGGAAGAAGTATGTACTTGCAGTTAGAATATATGGATTTGCACCTTAGTTCTTTTATTTAATAAGTAAGAGAATTTGGACAAGTAATTTAGTCTCACTGGGATGTAGTTCCCTACAAGATATTATTTTTTAGAGATGCTGTGAAGATTAAATGAGGTAATGTGTATGGCAATGCTTGGTAAATAGTAGATGAATGGTCACATTTTTTCCCCATATTCTGGTTTTAAAAGGTGGATTTATGTAAGTAAGCATACCCTTGGAGAAGGTAACACTGGGTATTTAGTAATGATATGAAGAGAGGCCGATCCCAGTTACCATGTCCCAGAGGGGCTGGGCAAGGTTAAAGATCAGAATGGATCATGAGCCTGGGTACCTGGTAGACAAATTTAATTGATATACTTATTTTCCATGGACTTGAGGCCTGTTTATTTTAAATTTTCTGAAATACCGAGTTCACTAAAGTTCCAAGGCTAATATATGAGGGAAGAGAGGGTCTGAGTTTCTCAGAAGACAAAGCAATGTCAATCTAAGCCTAAGTTATTGTTTATAGCAGTGAGGTCTGTACACACCCACAACTGGATAGAATTTCAAGTCAACTATGTGAGTACATTCTTCTTGTTAACCCTGGTATCATCTTTTGGAGAAGCCAAGAAATGTGAAAAAGTTTGCCTGATTCTTTACACAGTTATGGAAAAGTTCAAAACCATTACTTTTAGTTTGTTTTGCCAGAGGAACTCTTATAAAGTTTTCTTTCTGATTGGCTGATACCTACCTAACAGTTTTCTTTTAACTGCACCTCTGAAACATAGAACTTTTGATTTGGAGGTTGAGGCTGGAGCCAAAGACGAGAAGACAGAGAATCAGATCTAGTTCTAAATCTGGAAATTCAAATCAAAGAGCCAAGTTAGAAAAGCACAAATTAGTGGTCATCCTTCTGCACTCTGCACTTCAAACAAACTGCTTTGACTCATCTAGGCTGGCCAGTCTGTTGGCTATGGACTTAATTATAGGCTTCTTAAACTGGGAAGTTTATATTGCTTTTTTCCTTCTCAGTCTCATCCAAGGCGGTTTGAATTGTAGATGTACCGTATAAGGTTTCTACTGTTTGTTTGTTTGTATTTTCCTAAATTGAGATTATAATGATTGCTGGAAGAGACAGAAGTGATGTTCTTCTAGGGGGAAAAAAAAGAAGGAAAAATAATATGAGGACTCATTATAACACAGTGATGCTGAATATGAAATTTAGCCCTCAGGCAAACTTTTGCAAAGTTCATCTTCTTGGCATAAAATTTTTCTCCATTATGTGTGTCTTTCCTGTACTCTTTACATATCTTGAACCTCCAAATAATAGAATTTTAGAGTTAAAAGAATTTCTAAATCCTTGGATAATTTCCATCCTTGTTCAGATGAGACAACTAAGGCCAAAGAAAATATTATGACATCACCCAGACATTTGGAGGCGTAAGCCGAATTACGTTCCGGGGTTCTTAACTCTCTCCCAGGTGGACAGTCTTTCGCAAATCACCCTATCTCTAAGGCTGGCTCACCCAGTTCTATAGGAGACCATGCTTCTTGTCCATTCCACCCATCTCTTTTGTGCACACAGAAATCACTCCTGCCTTAGCTCAAACTCTTCACCCAAACAAGGGACACTGATGTAGAAGCCACCCCAGGTTCTCCCAACTTAACCAAATATGAGGTTCTTAATCTGGGTCACCTGTTTAGCTTTGAGGGTTATGAACTTTCTTAAATTTAATGCAAAAGTTTGGGCCCAAATACCTTCTGATAAGGGCCCATGGATTTCATCAAAGAGATTAAGAACCATGGCTTTCAAGTATGAATTATAAGCCAAATTCTTGGCCTTCTTGAATTTGGTGAATGGCATTCCTCCAGTGGTTCATCAGTTGCCGTTGAAATGTCTGGCCCTAAATATTTTTTGCAAACATGTCCTACTTCTTGAATCTCGTGGTAGTTAGCACCTTGTTTCCTGATGATGATAGATGGCTGGCATAGAAGGTAACAGAGAGAGAAACACCAGATACTCAGGCACCCACGAACGTTGAGTCAGACACGTCAAATGATCCCCGCTTCCATAAAGTCTTTACTGATGACACTAAGAAACCAGCAAATCTAATCCATTTCCTCTAATCAAAAAAACTCTGTTATTTACTTCTTCATGGCACAGAGCACAGCTAAGTTTTATTCTTCAGCAAGAATTCTTCTGCACAATCAATTGGTTAGCCATGTAAAATAGTAGAATTTAAGAGATACAAGGAAAATCTCCAGTCTTCTCACTTGGCAAGTGAGATGAGTGGGGCCCAGGTCACTTTCCACCTTGTCCCTGAATACCTCATCCTCCTTTGGAAAAACCAGAGGGTCAAATAAGACTACTTTTCAGTTCAGATTTGAGTTCAGTACAAATCCTCATATTGTTTTCTTTCGTCACATCATAAGGCTAAATTCAGGAAATGGGCAGCTTGCTTGGAAATATTCAGAATGGATTTGTGCAGGTTGAGGTCTGTCTGCAAAATCCCTGGGCTCCAACACCCCTTGTGGCTTTGCTTTCAATGTAGAAACAGTGTCTATATTAAGTCTAAGAGGACAAGCATTACAATCATTTATTTGTTCATCGTTAATTTATTCAATAAATATTGGACACATATGAAGAGACAAGCATCCTGCAAAGTGTTAAGGAGCATACGTATAAAAGGAAACCAAAACCAAACAAAAACCAAGGTCCCTGCATTAAGCAGCTCATAATCTGTCAATAGTATTTACTCGTGATATATTTATTGAACACTTACTGTATGCTGGAAACTTCCCTAAACATTTCAGTTTTTTTATTTCATTTAATTTTCTTAATTTTATGAAATATTTTTAAAGTAAAACTTTTTAGGCAAATTGACCTCGGGGACATGTTAAAGTTTTATTAAGTGTGATAACATAGGAACTACAAAGAAATATATTAAGAGAGCTGAAATTGAGTTAAGGGTGGTGGGGAGAACTTACATACTCTACAGCAATGCTGCTCAGTGTGTCCTAGAAATCAGGGTCAGTCTGCAAACCGTTTGCTACCTGAGACCAGGTATGTACAAAAATTGAGAGAAAGCGTTTAGACACTTCTGTAGAAATTTGGTGTTGCTGCGACAGTCAATGATTCATTGTTGCTCTCATCCCACTGAACAGGGTGTAGATCATTTTATGGGTTTTTAGACTTACATGGTGAATTGTTTGTAGTGGTGTAAGGTAGACGGGTTCTCTAGAAGAAACAAGCTAACAACAACAACAACAAAACCCTCACTTTGATTTGTAGTGTTTTCTGATTTCTGGTGTAAATACTCCCATCATGGCTGATTTCAAGCCACCAATGTAATGTCAAATACTGAAAATTTAACAGTCAGCTCTCCTGGGCTAGCACAAGCCAGCTCCAGCACATCAGTGGGTGATGTGATCTGCATACTAGTCATGTAAGGTAGGACCACATGTTAATCCACGACAGATTAGGGGAAAAAAACTAGTCCTTCTGAAATTATAAGGTATAGATTACTGGCTAGTTGCACATTATTGTAAATTGTTCCTGTTTTTATTAGTTGATCTAGGTTAACCCTAAGACATGGTGGTCCAGAGCCATCTTCCCCAAGATGCCAGTTGTGAAGAGGAGAACTTGACACTCTTACCAAGACCAGTACTTCCACCTTCACCCTCTCCATTTTCTCAGTAGTTAATTCTGTTTAAGTTAACTTTCATTGTTTACCTTATTGTCACTCAGCAGGTAGTTTTCACTGCTGAACCAAGAAATAGACTAATTGGCATTCAGTGGCTTTTTTTCAATCAGGAAGACTTGACCTTCAATTCTGCTAATTTTTCTTTTCTTATTTACTTGGTGATTTTCTCTCCTCCATTTTCTCTATACAGTTCTTCTGGAACACCTTAGATTTCTTATCATTTTTTTCTTCTACTTTTATTTTAAACCATTTTAATGAGGTATAATTGATGTACAAAAGCTGTAGGTATTTGATGTATATAATCTCATGTGTTTGGGGAGAAGTATACACGTGTGAAATTATCACCACAATCAATGCTATAAACTTATCCGTCACCTCCGAAAGTTTCCTCCCACCCACTTTTTTTAATTTTCCTTTTGCGGTAAGAGCATTTAACAGAAGATCTGCCCTCTTAACAAAATTTAAAATATGCAATATACAATATTTTAAATTTTGCTAAATGTTATTGATATTATTAGTATTATTAGTCATAAGCCCTGTTTTATAGAGTAGATCTCCAGAACTTCTTTATCTTAAATAACAGAAACTTGGTATTCTTTGATCACCACCTCCCTCTTCCCTCCCACCTCCCAGCCCATAGCAACCACAATTCTAATCTCTGTTTCTAATGAGTTTGACTATTTTAGATTCCAGATATGTGAGATCATGTAGTATTTGTCTTTCTGTAACTGGCTTATTTCATTTAGCATAATGTCTTCTAGATTCATCCATGTTGTCACAAATGGCAGGATTTCCTTCTTTTATGAGGCGAATAATATTCCATTGTATGTATATACCACATTTTCTTTAAACATTCATCCATTGATGGGCATTTAGGTTGTTTCCATATCTTGGCTAATGTGAATAATGCTGCAGTGAGCATGGGAGTGCAGGTATCTCTGCAAGATCCAGGTGACTTCAGGGAGCTTGTGTTTCCCAAGGTTAAGCTGCTATGACCTACTTAATACTCCATGCAGAATACCAGTTATGCAGTCCGTATTGTGGTTGGCCAGGCTCAGCTGAACCTCTCTGAATTTTTACTCTAGAGAGGCAAAGAAAGGATCAGCCTTTGACTCTCCTCTTTCTGTAGTTTCTTCTTCGCCTCTGATCAAGACAATCAAGTAAAAAATGGGCAAAAGCACACTTTACCAAAGAAGAGATAGGATGGCAAACAAATACAAAAACTTTGGTCATTAAAGAAGTGCAAATAATAACCACAATGAGTACCACTGCATACTGGACAGAAATGGCTGAGATGAAAACAACAGCTGTAACACCAACTGATAATACCAAGTGCTGGCCAGGTTGTGGGACACTGGATCCCTAATTTGTTACTAGTAGGAATGCAAAATGGTACAGCCACTTTGGAAAATGATTTAACTTACAAGGTTAAATCTATACTTACCATATAACACAACAGCAATCCTATTTCTAGGTATTTACCTGAGAGAATTGAAGCTATCCATACAAAGATCTGAACATGGATGTCTAAGCAGCTGTAGTCATAATTGCCCAAAACATCCCAAGTGTCCCTCAACTTGTGAATGAATAAAATTCCCTACAATGGGATACTACTCAGTAATAAAAAAATGAAAAAAGCCCAAGGCAAAGATTGTATAATACTGTATGATTTCATTTATGTTTACATATAAATATTTATATGTAGTTTAAGGCAAAACTATAGAGATAGGACAGAGAACGTGTCAGTGGTTGTCAGTGTCTGGGAGTGGGAGAAGGAATTGACTTTAAAAAGGCATGAGACAATTTTGTGGCGGTGATGGAAATATACCGTATCTTGATTGTGGTGGTGGTTACACCACACCACATTTTTTATATATATATACACACACACATATATATATATATATATGAGAGTGGCTACTTCAGTCCCAATCAAATAGCCTTGAGATGACTGTAACCCTAGCCATCCCTTGACTGTAATCTCGTGAGAGACCTTGAGCTAGAACTCCCAGCTAAGCTGCCCCCAGATTTTTGACCAACAGAAACTGTAACATAATAAGTGTTTGTTGTTTTAAGATGATGTTTTGGAGTAATTTATTATGCAACCATATATATATACATATATCCTATTATGTGTTCTATCTATCTGTCTTTATTCCGACATAATCTGCATAGGTTTAGACTCACTGAAAGATATACTCACTTTATACAGAATACTTAACAGTGTAAATCTGAAACATTATCATTTGTATTTTTTGCTTACTTCTTCCTCATGGTTGCCTTTTATCTGCCTCACCTAAAGGGCTTGTCAAAATGATTCCCTATATAATTAAGAGAAGGACTTGCTTCAAAATCATGTATAACATTTATCATAAAAAGCCGTAATTTTAAACCGTTTATAACTTTTTTAATGGCAGTGCATTCATTCAATACAGTCATCACTTCTTGAGTCCTACCTCTGTACAAGACACCACGCCAGGCACAGATGTCATATTGGTGTAAGAGGTCCATGTAGTCTCCACTTTCATGGGTCCTACTGTCTAGAAGGGAAGGGAGACATTAAGCAAAAAGTCCAGCAACTGACTACAATTGTGATAAAATACCATGAAGGAGACAGGTAGGATTCAAATTTTTCAGTTTGGAAGGTACCTTATATTATCCATCAGCTCCATATGTAGGAAAATATTAATTACCTCCAGACTATAAGACATATTCATGTTTATAATTGTAGACATTTAGAAAAACAAAGCGCTCATTGTAGAAAAACAAATGAAAGACTCAAAAATATTTAGGAAAAAAAGTAAAAATTATGTGAAATTGTCTTGTGCTCTTTAGAATGTGTTTGTCCATGGAGGTGGCCCTCCCTTGTCTATTGTGAGAGGGACTCGAGCTGTGGCTCGAGGCATATGAGATTCCTCCTTAGCACCAGCTGCTGCATTGCGACCTACATCCTGCCCACACCTTGGGTCGGCTGAATTAGGTGTGTTTGATCCTTCTGATTGCAGCCACAAGGGTCTACTAACAGCAGCCAGCAGCCATTCCAAGGGGCCCTGAATGGCCTTGAAGTTGTTTATGGGGTTGGTGTGAGCTGGTGCTGGACGGTGAGAAATCATAGGGGCGGTTGCCCTGAGACTGAGCTGCTGTTGTCTAGGCAACTTTATTAAGAACCATCTGTTCCTCAGAAAATGAAACCTAAATTAACTCTTGAGTTCTTAGAATCATGGCTTTTCATTCTTAACTGGTCCTTGGCATTTGGAAACTTCCAGGTCTCTTCAGTTGAGTCGTTTTCACCTTGTTTAGGGTCCTAAAATCCTCATCAAATGGAATTGCTCATAAAAGTCTCTTCTTTCTTAAATTACAATTAAAACAAATTCTTTCACCATCCAGATGGTAGTCAGTATATTTCTAGAATGAGATCCCCAGATTCAATGCTGAAATTCTCATTTCGCCTCCAATTCTAAGACCCTCCAAAGACAAACAAAAACCCAGAGGGTGGCATTTTTTAAAAGCGTGTTTCTTCACCTGAATGTAACGTGAAAAAAAATCACATGCATTTCCTGAGTGTTAGCTGTGGCAGCCTCACACCCATAATACACAGCATAAAATGAATTATGTGCTGCCTTGGGGATCAGTGTTAGCTTCTTTCAATATTTCCAACATGGAGAGTTTCTTCTTCAGTGTTAGAACAGACAGTTATTTGTTCAGTTGAGCAGGAGACAATAATAGTTGATCCTTTTATAAATGCTTACAGTGTACCAGACTATTTTAGGCACCATTTTGAAGATACTAACTCATGTAGTCCTCACAACAATCTTACGGGACAAAGGTACTAGTGTGCTTATTTTATAGATAGAGAAATTGAGGCACAGAGAGGTTAAATCACTTGCCCAAGGTCACAAATCAGTAAAAGTCAGAGCCAGGATTTGAACTTGGGTAATCAGGCTACAGAGTCTATGCTCTTAATTACTGTTACAGCACTTTTGAAAGAAATCAGCTTGTGCTCTGGAGTTATGGTACAGGAAATATTACCATTTTAAACACTGGAATTACACTTAGCACAACCAAACTCTCACACTAAGAGAGGTATGCAAGAACTAAGACCACACTACAGAATTGCAGGTTACAGATTCACACATCCCAGATAGTTAATTTAGGCTCATATTATTAAATTTCATTCTATCTCTCTCTTATTCTTTCCATCTTGAACTTTCTCTCTCTCTCCTTGAAAAAGTATAGGCTTTCAATTCCAGTTTGAATTTTGGCTTCATTGTGCCTATAGTCTGTCCTTTTATGCTATTGTCCTTTTATGCTATTCCCTAAGTCCTTTGTTTTCCTCGTTGTATGATCAGGCCACCCAAGATGGCTATTCTTTTGCTCTCTATCCATCCCCTGCTGGACAGTGCCTTCTTCACCTACACCCTACTCACCTGACTGACCTTCCTACACACTTGCTCCTAGCCCCAGCTAACCTTTAGATCAGAACACCTTGAGAACTTATCAAAGGGGCAGTGAGGGGCATGCCCCTCTGCTAGTTTCCCTGATAACCGGTGAGCCAATCTGATGTTGGTAACCTCCCCCTCCCCCCAGGAGCCAGGAGAGGAGACTGTTGCCATGTCTTGACTGCCTTCTGCCGCATGGTGAGGTGTCACTCCAGGACCTTGTTTCAGACAGGTAAGATCCCCCATCCATTAAACCATCAATGTCTCTGTTGCTGACTCTGGGCTCTTTCTTCAGTCTCGAGGATGGGCAAGTACAGGGCTCCCAGGCCTACAGGGTGCGGCCCAATACTCATCTATAAGATTGGTCCATGATTTCCATTACAAAGTTCAAAGGAGGTAGAGTATATGAATACTGTGTAAAATATAATACGGACAGAATTTCGGGGATTGATTTTTATCATCTGTATGTGGAATAGGTGACCACTTACCTGGTGTAATTTGAAATCTTCCAAGGAGTTCTCGCTTTCTCCAAATATCTCTCATTGTGTTTTTTATCAGTGCTTGAAATCCCACCATTAAAAAACAAATCCTTTAAGTTTTGAAGATTTTTATCTTAAAGAAATGACTGTTTAGATATATATACTAGTGGGAGACACAACTCTTAAACCTTTCCTGCTAATGCATTGGGGATGATCTAACAGATATTTGACTGTCTGCCTGTGGGAATGAGACAGTCAGCACTAGACTGGGAAAAGGGTGATAGGAAATAAACACTTTGCAGATGGTATATTGTTGCTAAATCTCAGCCTTGAGCTATTTGAAAGCCAGATATCTGTGTGCCCTTCTATTAATGATGATGTTACCAACTCGGATAATCTTTATAATTTTCTTACAGCAAGTTTCAGTGTAATACTTTCCTTATTAGAACAGTATTTTTGTACATTTATGTATGCTATGTATACTGAGTGCCCACTCTATGCTATACATTGTTTCAGGAGGATTCCGTACAATGGTGAGGAAGACAGTGTCTAGTGAGGAATAGGGAGTTCAGACAACAAGCAGGTGATTATTGCACAATGTGATGAGGGCTGAGAGAGATGGCTAGTGCGGTGTGCCCTTGACATTCTGTTAGAGGAAATCCTACCAATGCTTTTGGAGGGCAGGGAGCGTTTCCCCAGAGAAATCTAAGAACACAAGTGAAAGGAAGAATGAGCCAGGCAAAGCTGTGATGGGGAGGAGGTGGGGGATTTGTGTTTCAGATTAAGGGAGAGATACATTCAGAGATCCTGAGTTGAGATAAAGCAATGTAGCTTCAGAGAACTGAAGGGTGTTCCAAATGGCTTGATCATAGAATGTAAAATAAGAATTGGAATTTAAAAGGAAAATGAAGATAAAGTCAAGGAAGGCCTTGGAACTCACATTAAGGAGTTTGAATTCTATTAGTGTTTACGTACTGCTGAGCTGGGGAGCTGAATCAGAGTTTGCATTTTTGTGGTTCCAGACCCTCTCTGACTTCTACAGCCTTCCCCCTCACCCACTGTGTGCCACCCAGACACACTCCCACCTTGTCTCCATGCACATTCTACTTAAACCTGTCTTGCCCCCAAATCCCATTCCCCTCACTTCTTTTTTTTTTTTTTTTTTTTTTTGGTACGTGGGCCTCTCCCGTTGTGGAGCACAGGCTCTGGACGCGCAGGCTCAGCGGCCATGGCTCACGGGCCCAGCCGCTCCGCGGCACGTGGGATCCTCCCGGACCGGGGCACGAAGCCGTGTCCCCTGCATCGGCAGGCGGACTCTCAACCACTGTGCCACCAGGGAAGCCCCTCCCCTCACTTCTTATAAGCCTTTATGGAAAGGCCAGTTTCTCATTCAGACCTTTGTTCACCCTATATTTATAAGATCAGTCCTCCTTCCTAACATTCTCTACCCCCTGCCCCCAGCTCCCCAGCTCCCTCCCCCTCTCACAGTATTTGCCAATATCTGATATACTACGTAATCTATCTATCTATCTCTCTATCTATCTATCTATCATCTACCTACATCATCCATCATCCATTTACCTGTTCCCCACCTACTGTCACTAAAATGTAACTTCCCTGAGCGCTTGGATTTGAGTTGAGAGTAGTTCCTGGCACATAGTAGGAGGTAAAACGTATGTACTTACTAAGTGAAAAAATAAAAGATTTTGAGTGGTCACTCTAGCTTCAATGTGGAAATAGGATTGGTGGCAGGCCTGGCGCCAGGAAGGCCAACTGGAAGCTGTGGTGGAAAATCAGACAAGGGCAGGATGGTGTCCTGCACCACTGATTCTAGAAATTTTTAGAGAATGAATGAATAGGGCTTAGTAATTGATTGGGAATGATAGTGGTAGAGGTGGTGGTAGGGTATCAGTAAGGGGAAGGAATAATGTAAAATGATGCCTGGGTCTGATAGACTGAATTACTTGGAGAGAAAATATTACTTCCGTCCTCGCTGATTTGGATTTGGTCATAAACTCGCTTTGGCTGAGGGACTGTTAGCAGAGCGATGTGAGCAAGCACTTTAAGTGTCCTTGTGTGACCGGTTGGCTCTTTCCCTCTAATAATGCAGCAGCTGAAGAAAACGTTCAGGGTAGCCATTTGCCTTTTTAGCCTGGGCCCCAGAGTCTACACATGCGGACCAGACCTGGACCCACATCCTATTAACTTGAGCTAAGCTGCTTGATCTGCAGAGGAAGCAGAGTTGCCCAGCCAAGCTCACACAATCAAATAAAATGATAGTTAGCTTTTAGACCTATATGCAGGAGAATGGACGTGTTAACTGAGTTTTGAGGTAGGTTGTTACACAGTGTTATTATAGCAATAGCTGACTTAGACACCAAGGTTCTGGCTTGGACTACTTGGAAGACAGTTGGGACCTTCTATAAATACAGGGAATCTAGAAAAAGAGCATATCTGAAGAGAGCAAGATATTGAGTTCAGATTTGGACATGTCAGGTTTGAGCTGCCTATGTGACATCCAAGCACTTTGGTCCAGTTGGTAGAGAGATACTTGTGTCTGTAGCCCACGAGGGACAGCCGATCAAGAACTATGATTTGGGAACCACTACCACATACAAAATGACAGAAGCGATGAAGGAGTGAATAGAATGAGAAAAGACCCTAGGACAGAGACCTGAGAGGCATTTCATTTGAAAGGACAGCGACTGAAGAAGCCTCAAAGAAGCTGGACTTCATAAGCAAGTTGAAGGCAGCACGGCATAGGTGAGAGCAACGTGCGTTCCTTGTTTGGGGACTGGTTCATACGTGTCTCCCAGACCCAGAGAGTGTAGCTCTGACTAACAGCTTCTCTGGGTTTGCTTCCATTCTCTTGTCCACATCCTCCACAGCTCTCAACGGAAACAATAATAGCTCCAGAGGACTCAGAAGACCATTTACTATTGCCCCTTCCCAGGCTACGTGCAACGGCCATTTCTGAAGCCCTCATTATGGAAACATGTAACAAGTCATAAGTTCCCTCTGATTATCAGGAAGGGCAAGGAAGGGCAGAAGTGTTCTTCTCTGCTCAGTGGTCCACGCAGCTCGAGCAGTGTCCATCGCAGGCAAATTCAAAGCAGAAATAAGTTGAGACGTGCAGCCCGGCAGTTCCCATAAGTGAATTTAGTTCAAGTTGAATTAAGGTGATCTGTGAAAATGTGTTCCAAAATGATTTTCTTCAGTGTTGAGGACACCAAATCATTCTGAAAAATGGCCTAGCACTTTTGGTAAATGTTTCTATTATAGCCTTATAATTCTATAGAAGTTAGACTAGGGACCTCTAATGAGCTTATTGAAATGGTGAACACTACATGCTATTTAATATTTGCTGTCACTTTTTTGAAGGCAAAAAGACCTCTTCATTCTGTTTTTGCTGACTGCTCTCAGCTGATGTGTGAATGGGTAAAAAGACCATGTTTGCCAGGCGTGGAAAAAACCATCTGTTGAAGCTGGAAATTACACATTATTGTTCTTGGTGAAGAAGGGTGATGACATTTGAAAGAGACAGGACTCTTTCTGCTGGAGAATTCTTCCAGCAGCATTTTCAGATTTTAGGGGATGAGTCAGCTTTCTGACTTCTCTCATTGCTTCCTGATCAGTTGCACCCAGACTTGACTTAGAACTTTCTGAATCCTACTTCATAAAGTGCTGCAGGGGTGGGGAAGGTCAAAGGAGCCAGGAAAGCTTTCCCAGAGAAACCACATCTGGAGGAGACCCAAAGGAGTATAATTTAACTGGCTACTGGAGGAGGGGTTAGGTCTCTATATTCAGTACGATGGGGAGCCATTAAGTATTTCAAGCATTAGGGGAGCATGATAAGATTTATTTTGAGAAAAGATCACTTGGGTAGCTGATTGAAAAGAAGCAAGAGTTGGTAAAGGTGAATCAGTTAGGAAGCTACTGCAATGGAGTTGTCCAGGTAAGAGATACTGCTAGGTTGCATTAGGGTAAAGGTGGTGAGAAGATGTATTTGAGAAATAATTAGAAGGTAGCCTAGGCAGAACTTGGAAATGGATACAAAATGAGGAAGATGAACAGTATAAGAATCAACTTATAGGACTGACCAAGTTTTGGAAGAGAACCAGTTTCTACTCTTGATTTAGTTACTTGGAGTGCAAAGTGAGGGGAGTTGGTGCAGGAAGGTAATTAATTTGGTTTAGGACATTTTAAGAATGAAGTCTTGTTTTTTTAAATTAAATTAAATTTAATTTTCTTGAATTTTATTTTATTTATTTTTTTATACAACAGGTTCTTATTAGTCATCAATTTTATACACATCAGTGTATACATGTCAATCCCAATCGCCCAATTCATGACACCACCACCCCCACCCCCCACCGCTTTCACCCCTTGGTGTCCATACGTTTGTTCTGTACATCTGTATTTCAGTTTCTACCCTGCAAACCGGTTCATCTGTACGATTTTTCTAGGTTCCACATATATGTGTTAATATTCGATATTTGTTTTTCTCTTTCTGACTTACTTCACTCTGTATGGCAGTCTCTGGATCCATCCACGTCTCAACAGATGACCCAATTTCGTTCCTTTTTATTGCTGAGTAATATTCCATTGTATACATGTACCACACCTTCTTTATCCTTTCATGTGTTGATGGGCATTTAGGTTGCTTCCATGACCTGGCTATTGTAAATGGTGCTGCAATGAACATTGGGGTGCATGTGTCTTTTTGAATTATGGTTTTCTCTGGGTAAATGCCCAGTAGTGGGATTGCTGGGTCATATGGTAATTCTATTTTTAGTTTTTTAAGGAACCTCCATACTGTTTTCCATAGTGGCTGTATCAGTTTACATTCCCACCAACAGTGCAAGAGGGTTCCCTTTTCTCCACACCCTCCGCAGCATTTATTGTTTGTAGATCGTTTGATGATGGCCATTCTGACTGGTGTGAGGTGATACCTCATTGTAGTTTTGATTTGCATTTCTCTAATAATTAGTGATGTTGAGCAGCTTTTCATGTGCTTCTTGCCCACCTGTATATCTTCTTTGGAGAAATGTCTATTTAGGTCTTCTATCCATTTTTTAATTGGGTTGTTTGTTTTTTTAATATTGAGCTGCATGGGCTGTTTAGATATTTTGGAGATTGATCCTTTGTCCGTTGATTTGTTTGCAAATATTTTCTCCCATTCTGAGGGTTGTCTTTTCGTCTTGTTTATGTTTTCCTTTGCTGTGCAAAAGCTTTGAAGTTTCATTAGGTCCCATTTCTTTATTTTTGTTTTTATTTCCATTACTCTAGGAGGTGGATCAAAAAGGATCTTGCTGTGATTTATGTCAAAGAGTGTTCTTCCTATGTTTTCCTCTAAGAGTTTCAAAGTGTCCAGTCTTACATTTAGGTCTCTAATCCATTTTGAGTTTATTTTTGTGTATGGTGTTAGGGAGTGTCCTACTTTCATTCTTTTAATGTAGCTGTACAGTTTTCCCAGCACCACTTATTGAAGAGGCTGTCTTTTCTCCATTGTATATCTTTGCCTCCTTTGTCATAGATTAGTTGACCATAGGTGCGTGCGTTTATCTCTGGGCTTTCTATCTTGTTCCATTGATCTATATTTCTGGTTTTGTGCCAGTACCATACTGTCTGGATTACTGTAGCTTTATAGTATAGTCTGAAGTCAGGGAGTCTGATTCCTCCAGCTCCGGTTTTTTCCTCAAGACTGCTTTGGCTATTCGGGGTCTTTTGTGTCTCCATACAAATTTTAAGATGATTTGTTCTAGTTCTGTAAAAAATGCCATTGGTAATTTGATAGGGATTGCATTGAATCTGTAGATTGCTTGGAGTAGTATAGACATTTTCACAATATTGATTCTTCCAATCCAAGAACATGGTGTATCTCTCCATCTGTTACTGTCATCTTTAATTTGTTTCATCAGTGTCTTATAGTTTTCTGCATACAGGTCTTTTGTCTCCCTAGGTAGGTTTATTCCTAGGTATTTTATTCTTTTTGTTGCAATGGTAAATGGGAGTATTTCCTTAATTTCTCTTTCAGATTTTTCATCATTAGTGTATAGGAATGCAAGAGATTTCTGTGCATTAATTTTGTATCCTGCAACTTTACCAAATTCATTGATTAGCTCTAGTAGTTTTCTGGTGGCATCTTTAGGATTCTCTATGTATAGTATCATGTCATCTGCAAACAGTGACAGTTTTACTTCTTCTTTTCCAATTTGTATTCCTTTTATTTCTTTTTCTTCTCTGATTGCCATGGCTAGGACTTCCAAAACTATGTTGAATAATAGTGGTGAGAGTGAACATCCTTCTCTTGTTCCTGATCTTAGAGGAAATGCTTTCAGTTTTTCACGATTGAGAATGATGTTTGCTGTGGATTTGTCACATATGGCCTTTATTATGTTAAGGTAGGTTCCCTCTATGCCCACTTTCTGGAGAGTTTTTATCATAAGAGGGTGTTGAATTTTGTCAAAAGCTTTTTCTGCATATTGAGGTGATCGTATGGTTTTTCGTCTTCAGTTTGTTAGTTTGTTAACATGGTGTATCACATTGATTGATTTGTGTATATTGAAGAATCTTTGCATTACTGGCATAAATCCCACTTGATCATGGTGTATGATCCTTTTAATGTGTTGTTGGATTCTGTTTGCTAGTATTTTGTTGAGGATTTTTGCATCTATGTTCATCAGTGTTATTGGTCTGTAATTTTCTTTTCTTGTAGTATCTTTGTCTGGTTTTGGTATTAGGGTGATGGTGGCCAAATAGAATGAGCTTGGGGGTGTTCCTTCCTCTGAAATTTTTTTGAAGATTTGAGAAGGATGGGTGTTAGCTCTTCTCTAAATGTTTTATAGAATTCACCTGTGAAGCCATCTGGTCCTGGACTTTTGTTTGTTGGAAGATTTTTAATCACAATTTTAATTTCATTATTTGTGATAGGTCTGTTCGTATTTTCTACTTCTTCCTCGTTCAGTCTTGGGAGGTTATACCTTTCTAAGAATTTGTCCATTTCTTCCAGCTTGTCTATTTTATTGGCATACAGTTGATTGTAGTAGCCTCTTAGGATGCTTTGTATTTCTGCGGTGTCTGTTGTAGCTTATCCTTTTTCATTTCTAAGTTTATTGATTTGAGTCCTCTCCCTCTTTTTCTTGATGAGTCTGGCCAATGGTTTATCAATTTTGTTTATCTTCTCAAAGAACCAGCTTTTAGTTTTATTGGTCTTTGCTATTATTTTCTTTGTTTCTATTTCATTTAGTTCTGCTCTGATCTTTATGATTTCTTTCCTTCTGCTAACTTTGGTTTTTGTTTGTTCTTCTTTCTCTAGTTCCTTTAGGTGTAAGGTTAGATTGTTTATTTGAGATTTTTTTTGTCTCTTGAGATAGGCTTGTATAGCTATAAACTTCCCTCTTAGAACTGCTTTTGCTGCATCCCATAGGTTTTGGATTGTCGTGTTTTCATTGTCATTTGTCTCTAGGTATTTTTTGATTTCTTCAGTGATCTCTTGGTTATTTAGTAACGTATTGTTTAGCCTCCATGTGTTTGTGTTTTTTACGTTTTTTTCCCTGTAATTCATTTCTAATCTCATAGCATTGTGGTCAGAAAAGATGCTTGATATGATTTCTGTTTTCTTAAATTTACTGAGGCATGATTTGTGACCCAAGATGTGGTCTGTCCTGGAGAATGTTCCATGTGCCCTTGAGAAGAAAGTGTAATCTGCTGTTTTTGGATGGAATGTCCTACAAATATCAAGTAAATCTCTCTGGTCTATTGTATCATCTAAAGGTTCTGTTTCCTTATTTATTTTCATTTTGCATGATCTGTCCATTGGTGTAAGTGAGGTGTTAAAGTTCCCCACTATTACTGTGTTACTGTTGATTTCCTCTTTTAGAGCTGTTAGCAGATGCCTTATGTATTGAGGTTCTCCTGTGTTGAGTGCATATATATTTATAATTGTTATATCTTCTTCTCAGATAGACCCCTTGATCATTATGTAGTGGCCTTCCTTGTCTCTTGTAACATTCTTTATTTTAAAGTCTCTTTTATCTGATATGAGTATTGCTACTCCAGCTTTCTTTTGGTGTCCATTTGAGTGGAATATCTTTTTCCATCCCCTCACTTTCAGTCTGTGTGTGTCCCTAGATCTGAAGTGAGTCTCTTGTAGACAGCATATATATGGTTCTTGTTTTTGTATCCATTCAGCAAGCCTGTGTCTTTTGGTTGGAACATTTAATCCATTCACGTTTAAGGTAATTATCGATATGTATGTTCCTATGACCATTTTCTTAATTGTTTTGGGTTTGTTGTTGTAGGTCCTTTTCTTCTCTTGTGTTTCCCACTTAGAGCAGTTCCTTTAGCATTTGTTGTAGAGCTGGTTTGGTGGTGCTGAATTCTCTTAGCTTTTGCTTGTCTGTAAAGCTTTTGATTTCTCCATCGGGTAGAGTAATCTTGGTTGTAGATTCTTCCCTTTCATCACTTTAAGTATATCATGCCACTCCCTTCTGGCTTGTAGAGTTTCTGCTGAGAAATCAGCTGTTAGCCTTATGGGAGTTCCCTTGTATGTTATTTGTCGTTTTTTCCTTGCTGCCTTCAGTAATTTTTCTTTGATTTTTACCAGTTTGATTACTATGTGTCTTGGCGTGTTTCTCCTTGTGTGTATCCTGTATGGGACTTTCTGCGCTTCCTGGACTTGGGTGGCTGTTTCCTTTCCTATGTTAGGGGATATTCGACTATAATCTCTTCACATATTTTCTCTGGTCCTTTCTCTCTCTCTTCTCCTTCTGGGACCCCTATAATGTGAATGTTGTTGCGTTTAATGTTGTCCCAGAGGTCTCTTAGGCTGTCTTCATTTCTTTTCATTCTTTTTTCTTTATTCTGTTCAGCAGCAGTGAGTTCCACCATTCTGTCTTCCAGGTCACTTCTCCATTCTTCTGCCTCAGTTATTCTGCTATTGACTCCTTCTAGTGTAGTTTTCATTTCAGTTATTGTATTGTTCATCTCTGTTTATTTGTTCTTTAATTCTTCTAAATCTTTGTTAAGCATTTCTTGCATCTTCTCGGTCTTTGTCTCCATTCTTTTTCCGAGGTCCTGGATCATCTTCACTATCATTACTCTGAATTATTTTTCTGGAAGATTGCCTATCTCCACTTCATTTAGTTGTTTTTCTGGGGTTTTTTCTTGTTCCTTCATCTGGTACATAGCCCTCTGCCTTTTTATCTTGTCTATCTTTCTTGTGAATGTGGTTTTTGTTCCACAGGCTGCAAGATTGTAGTTCTTGCTTCTGCTGTCTGCCCTCTGGTGGACGAGGCTATCTCAAGAAAGAAGTATTATTGAGACATCAATGTGGAGTTGTCAAGCAAGCAGGTGGATATATTGATCTAGACTGCAGAGGGAAGCCTGGAGATAAAGATTGAGTTGTAAATTAAATTGGTGGTAATTAGAGCTGAAGGCACGGCTAAATTCTTGTAGGGAGAGGATACTGAGTGCGTAAAGTGGAGGGTCTTGAACAGCACTGGGTAACTACAGAATTTAATGCCGGCAGGGAGAAAGGAGAAAAGATGTTAGAGAAGACAAGGCAAGGAGCGGTGAGGAGGAGGAAAAGCAGAACAATGAGATGGAACAGAGGAACAGAATGTCATAAGAACAGGGAAGTGGTCAGCAGCATCAGGTAGGATGAGATTGACAAACATCCCCTGAATTCAGTGTCAGGGAGGCATTTGGTAAGTAATGTGGCGAAGAAGCCACATTACAGTGGAGTGTGCCTGTTGAGTGTATGTAACTCCATGTAAAGTTTGACTTTGAAAGGGAATAGAGAGGGTGTTAGATGAATCAGGAGGGAAATGGCAGGTCAAAAAAGGTTTTTGCTCAGTTGTTCTTTTTATGGAAAATCGTTGATCATGTTGAAAAGTAAATAGGATGATAAAGATCAAAGTAGTGTGTTGGGAGAGGGAAAATTTTTTGAAAGTAATATCATTAAAGGGTACAACAAGGACTAAGTTTATACCAGGGAGTGTGCCTGGAAGATGGAGAAGCAGTGTAGGTCACTGGATAAGTGCCTGGATTTATAGCAGGGCTTGGAATGGAGAAAATGTTATAGGCTAAGTGCCAAAATCTGTAGTTAATAAGAGGGCCTAATCAAGGGTGTGACAGATGACAGCAACAAGGGAGGGGATGGTGGGTTTGCTGTAAAGCCTAGACATCAAAGCAGCAGAAGTTTTTGTCAGAGGCTGGGAAGTAGTGGTAGAGAGTAAGGAGGACATCAGCTCCACCGGTGATCCCTGAGGTCACAGTCTGAGAGGACTGGAAGTAGGTCCTTTAGGGTAGAGCATGCTCAGTTAAAATCAGGCATTCTGGGGTGAAATTAGGGTTTGAGAGGATTTTTACTGGATATGGAGTAGCAGAATCAATGTCAACAGTGGAAGGTTAAGCATCACCAAAAATAATTGATTTTTTAAAAAGATTTCGTCACTAACTCTTTAAAATTTAAATACTAAAAACAAGACAAAGTAAAATTTAAAAACGTGAAATATCTCAAAGCTTGTCTAAATCTACTTTTGGTCGGGACTTTCCTGGCAGTCCAGTGCTTGAGACGCTGAGCTTCCACTGCAGGGGGTGCGGGTTTTTTTTTTTTTTTTTTTAGTTATCCATTTTATACATATTAGTGTATATATGTCAATCCCGATCTCCCAATTCATCCCACCACCACCACCACCCCACCACCCCCGCCAGGGGGCAGGGGTCTGATCCGTGGTCGGGAACTAAGATGCCACATGCTGCCCAGAGTGGCCAAAAAAGTAAAAATAAATCAATCAATCTACTTTTTGGTGAATTCAAATTGAGGCTTTTAAATCATAAATTTTATTTCTTTTTAGACTATAATTAGGAAGCAAATAGTTTCTGGCTGGGATATTAGTGATTTCACTATTTTTTTTAATATCAAAAATAACCATAATTACATTTCCCCTGAACATATATGTTGACTATTCCATTGGATAGTCAGGGAACTTCCCCAAAGAGCCACTCTCACAAAGAAAACAAACCTTTTATTTGAATGGGGCTTTTCAGTGCACACAACTGCAGTGGGCACATAGGCTATGCTATAAAAATGTATCGCTTGCAACGTTGCGCTTCACGCTGAGTGCAGTGGGACTTCTACATGGATAAAATTAAGTAAGTGGCCAACAGCTCCCAACAGCCACATACAGTGACCAGAGCCTCAAGAGCTCTTACCAACTCAACTAGGCAGGAAGATTTAAGGTTAAGTGCTGTGAAAGGAAAATCAAAATGGATACGGTATTGCTAAGAGAGCCCTCTAAAATGGAGCTGGGAGGCCATCAAGAAACTGTGACTCACGCGTGTCTCAGCCTGGATGGAATCTAATCTTTTGGCCACTTATTGTCAATGCAGGCATCCAGCACAGTGTTCCAGAAAGTCAAGATACTTATCGGACTCTTACCCTAAGATAACTCATGACAACCTATCTACTTATTGGATCCTTACCCTAAATAATTTGTGACAGTCTATTCCTTAAGGACAAATATTTCCTTTCCTGCATCAGAGTCAATCATAATTCCTGCCAAGACAGCCTTGTGGCATTTGCCTTTTTAAGCTCCTGATTCTTTCTATTCCCCAGAACACTCTTTCAGTTTTACCGGAAACTGTGTCTCCAAAACTGCAATTCTGAAGACCCCAGATAAACTTTTTGCAGCTTTCTGCATTTCGTGGTCAATGGTGTTAGCACCCAGACAGGCAGACTTTTTGTTACTATTACTTATCTATCTGTATTCATTTCTATTCCTTGGAATGTACTCAGCTCTATTTTGGGTAGTTTAGAGAATCTTATTCTCTGTTCAGAAAGTTGAGGAAGGAATAAGAGATACTGAGTAGTGAGCAATTTTAGTTAGAGACATTTTAATAACATGGAAACAGCAAACAGAGTTTATAAAATGAGTTATTAGTTGAACCAGGAATGGAACCCGGGATTTCTGATCCTCAGTTTGCCATTTAGCTTTGGGACTTAGCATATCATGTAGTGTCATTTTATTTCCATTTTAAATGCCCAGAAGAGTTTTATTCATAGACACCTCTGTTGCCAACTATCTTTTTAGAACCTGGCTCCAAATTTTTTCCCCTTTCTCCAATACATAACAAGCATGAATGCTATAAATTGCCAATAAAGAAATGGGCACGCGTCCTTACAAGATTAGCTCTAAAAAGGCACAATCATCACAGCCAGTGCTAAAAACCTCTATTCCTAATTGTCTATGGTAGGGAGTAGGGATATGGTTCTTGAGACCTGAAAGTCACACAGACACTGGAAAAATGAAGAGAATGGTAATTTTCCAATGTCCCTGATTAAAGCCATCTGTGCATTCCTCTAATGCATTCTAATGCAAAATAGCCTCTTCTCTTGTTTATTTTGGAACACAGCTGTTGTCTTAATTGAGCCTAACAGATAACGGAAGTGTTGTTGCTCCCCCACCCGCCTTCTCCAAACAAGCAGTTTGTGGGATTTGAGGAAGATGAGAGGGGATCATCTTTGCTGCTGGGAATCTGTATGTCTGTTCTAGTTCTCCAAATGTACTTATTTATTTATGTTGTTACAACTGGGAAGCAGAAAATATATATGTGTATATGTGTGTGCACACGGGTGTGTGTCCTATTTCTCTTTTGAACTTGAATTTGTTTTTCCTTGTGTCTTTTGATAGATTTTCCCCCCAAAATTGTTATCACATGATACATCCAGTGATTCAAGTTGAGCTTTCAAAGAAAATTTTTTTCTTGCGCTTACCTTCTCCAAACTGAAGGAGTACAAATAATAGAAGTAAAATATATGCAGGAGTAGCAAAAAAGGCTGGGAGTGAGTGCTAATGGAATTATAGTATCATAAGGTTCTTACATTTGTCAAATGTGAAGGTGAATTGAAAACAGTGAAATATGAACTGACTCAATGTTGATTCTATATAGACTGTGATACAGCTACTAAAAAATAATAAAAATGTTATACAGTAGATAAAAAGACAATACAGGGAATACAGTGGAATGCAAAAGATATTTAATTAACCTAAAGATAACAGGATAAGAGGGGGAAAATCATGAAAATCTTAAAACATATGGGATGAATAAAAAACAATAGCAAATTGGTACACAAATATAATAAACTGAACACTCCAATTAAAGTTAGATATTGTCAGACTAGATAAAATAGCAAGGACCAAACATAAAAGGGAAACACTTTAAATGCTAAGACACAGATGGTTTGAAAGAGAAAGTTTAGGAAATGATATACCATGTTAACAGCCTAAGAAAGAAAAAGTATGTTTCACATAAATTTAGTCATTTCATAATAATAAAAGAATTACTTCAGTGGAATGACATCATAATTTTAAACTTGTATATAACTAAAAACAGAGCTTCAAAATTTATAAAGCAAAAATTGACAGAACTAGGGCTTCCCTGGTGGCACAGTGGTTGAGAGTCCGCCTGCCGATGCAGGGGACATGGTTTCGTGCCCCGGTCTGGGAAGATCCCACATGCCGCGGAGCGGCTGGGCTCGTGAGCCATGGCCGCTGAGCCTGTGCGTCCGGAGCCTGTGCTCCGCAACGGGAGAGGCCACAACAGTGAAAGACCCACGTACCACACACATACACACACAAAAAAAAAAAAAAAATTGACAGAACTAAAGAAATAAATAGGTAAATCTATAATCATAGTTGGAGATTTTAATATTTTATTCTCAGTAATTGTCAGACAAAGTTGATAAAAGAATACACAGGGATATAGAGGTTCTGAATAACACAATCAACCCAGTAGGCCTAATTAACATTTACAGAATACTAAACCCAACAATTAAAGAGCACATTTTTTTTTTAATTTTTTTAAATATTTCAATATATTTGAAGATACTTAAGCTTCATAGACTAATATGTCATGATCTATTAAGCAATACAAGAATTTCAACCTTTGTAAATCATTCAAAGTAATGAACTACACTAAAAGAATAGAGGAGAAAAAAATCCGATAATTGTCTAATAGAAGCAGAAAAACATTTGAGTAAATTCACTCATGATAAAAATTCCCAGCAAATTAAGAATAAAAAATAACTTTGACCATTTAATAAAGGGTATCTATGAATATATTGAATGCTTTCTCCTAAGAATGGGAAAAAGGCAATGATGGCCACTCTTGTCATTTTATTCAGTATTATATTCAAGGTTCTCACCAGTGTAATAGGCAAGAAAAGTTGTAAAGACTGAAGAGAAAAAGCCTGATTTTTTTCATGTAGAAAATATTTAAAAATCTGCAAAATTACTAAAATTAATAAGTGAATTTGATAATGTTGCAGGATAAATGGGTCAATGTACATAAATGATAAAACAATTAGAAAATAAAGTTAAAAATCAAATCCTACTTATGATAGCATCAAAAAGTCAAATATCTAACAAATACTTAACAAAATATGTGTAAAACCTTTACACTGAAAACTATAAAATATTGTGAGAGAATTTAAAGATAACCTAAAAAGTAGCAAGATAGGCCATAATCGTGGATTAGAAACATAAGGTATCAATTATTCTCAAATTTATCTATTCAGTGCAATTCCAGTCAATACCCAAAGAAGCTTTTTTAAAAATGGGAGCTGATTACAAAATGAATTAATTTGCATAAATAAGGTAATATAATAGAATTTTTCTGTTCTTTAAGAAAAAAAAGCCATAAAAGTCCAGTAAAAAAAAATGACAATGGACAATGGGTCTTGTTCTCTGGGAGACATTAGAGATTGATGGAGTCTGTGTCACACTGGAGAGCATTCTTATCTCAGGAGGGTAGCACCTACTGAGCTAGAGGGAACTGTTACTATGTGGAAAAGGTGATGGCCAGTACTGCCAGGGCTTCTGAATTTTCAAAAGTAGCTAGCTATCAGGATATTTATGTGAAAGCTTCTAACTGTTAATTTTTGAAATAATTCAATCCATTTTTTCTAACTGCGACAATGGGAAAAATAAAATATCTGAGGGTCTTATTCCATCCCTACGTACTCTGGTAAAGACTCTAACACATGGCAGTTCTGTAAAGAAAATACTCAATGGGGGATAAGATTGAGTTTGCCTTTGACGTCTTAGACCTGTCATTTCTAACATTTGTTGAATACTCTGTAATGTGTCGGGCAGTAACTTCAGGAACTACTTACATCCTGCATAAGGAAATTTTGAGCCTTTGAAAACTTAAGTAGCGTATACATGGAGGAGCTGGCATTCAAGCTCAGGTTTCTATGATTCCAGAACTCAGCCACAAAACTGTATTTCTCCCCAGTATGGAGCAGATGAGGAATGAGGGAATGAGAGAAGTCCATGCTGAGGAGGCAGCACAAGTAAGAGGTGAACGTCACAACCCCGCACAAAGTTTGCCTCCTCTAATTCATGTCATCTCCTCTCACTTTCCTCCCAGAGGAACAGAAAATGCTTGTTTGTTTTTGTTATTTTATTTTACTTTTTTTAACCATGTCTGGACCAGACAATCAGTACATTTACTCTTTACATAAAGAACAGCTCTTGGAATGTCATTGTTTAGGACTTGCCTCTTTCTCTGCAAGCAAAGATTATATTCTTGGCTGACCTCAGTGAGCATAGTAATTTCAAGACATGGAACTAATGATCTACTTGAGCATCAGCGAGTCTAGCACATGAGCTGCATTATCCCTTCTCACGTGTGATTAAAATCAGAATGAGAAGGCAGGCTCAGGAAGGATGATTAAGCACAGAGATACATGGAAAAGAAACAAAAAAACAAAGGGACACACAGAGCAATAGTGGGTAATCTTCCCAACCTGCCTGCACAATAGGGCCGCTGAAGCACGTTCTCCCCTGAGCTACCAGCGAGAGCGGCTTCCCCTACCATTACTTCCTGTGAAGCCTGGCCACTTCAGCACAGACCTTCTGTGGATCAGGGGGTGAAGACCCAAGGACACAAGGTTGTTCCAAACAAGGACGGGTCTTTTCCCCCAGAGAGCCAAAGGAGCAGTCATGCTTCCAGAGGGCTCTAAGCAGGTAAACTGAGTTGAGTTGGTTCTTTTTAGCACAACCTATAGAGAGGCAATCCATACACATATAGGTGCTAAGCCACCTCCAGTTAGTGTAGGCTCTTGGGCGTCCAAGCTACAATATTTGTACCTTTCCTTCTCTCCCATCACTTGCCCTGCTCACCCACTCATTCATTCCCCTCAATAAGTCTCACATAGGAAATACCAGGAACAAAGGCAAAACAAAAGTAGCCACGAAGGGTTTGCAAAATGTCACTAAGGGGAAGACCATTGAGTGTGTTTGTTAAAGGCAGAGTTACTAGATTTTTAAAAATAATTTTAATCCAATGGACATGCCCTCAGAACACTCACAGCTCGTGGATAAGACCCACCCTTACTGTAACATAATCAGTACCACACAGAGATATATGCCCAGTGCTCTGAGATCTCAGAGGAGGGTGTGAAGGATTTTGCCTGAAGCCAGTTGGGAGTGGAAGTAAGGAAAGGCTCAGGCATTTCAGTGGGTGGTTAGGGCCACACAGCTTGAGCCCTGCACAAGAGTGCCCAGCCCCTCCCCCCCACGAAGTCATGCAGGGCAACCCTCTCTATAATTTCCCGCCCAAGTTGGAATCTTTTCGGTGGCAGGCCTTCTCTATTTGCTGCAGTTATTAGCACTCTTTGACCTCCATTCCTGTGAGATGCTTTCACTTGGTCCACCTCACCCTTGATAACTGGCCTGAGCCTTCACAGGAGGGTTGCCAAACATCCTGGATTCAGCAAAGGACGGATGCGTGACTTGCACGGGTCCCACCCTGATGAAGGGTCTGACCCTTTGTTGCTCCATGGCTCGTCTGAATCCTAGCCCCTGTTTTTGCCCTGTCTCTTTGCCTCATCCCTTCTTCCCATATGGTCTTTCCTGCACATTCTTGCTCTTACTTTCCCCTGCAGACCTCCTGGCCCCCCAATGACTTTCTTTACTTTCAACCCAGATACTGGACTCACCCCTTTTTAGTATTTTCCCCCTGGATTTGCCTTAGGACTTGACCTGACTTTTCTGCTTTCATATACTTCGGTATGAAATGATTGACATTATGCTAATCTACGTAATAGGTGTTTATGTGTGTTTATTCCTCAGGCCTATGCTCCGGCGCTTCTCATGTTTTATAGAATAGGAGCTAGGCTTCAGAGTCAGACAGGACTGGGCTTGAATCACATTTAATCACTGTATGTCTTTGGGCAAATTACTTAAACTCTGAGTCTTAGTTCCCTTACTTACGAACTTGATATGATAATCATACCTTCCTCGCTTAAGTCATAGAGCAGTTGCAAGTAGTTAATGAAACAACGCCCATAAGCTATTTAGGACAGTAACTAAAACACAGTAAATTGTCAATAAATGTTATTTACGGTGCCAATTGGTACCCAGTCACGTCTAAATAGATGTTCAGTAAACATTGTGCAAAATCAATACAGAAAACCGCCAGAAGATCCAAAATAACACACGCAAAAATATCCTTCAGAGCTGAAGAAATATTTATAAATCAGACTCATGACATTTTATGTTCAAAGCCACATTTTCTGGGTTAGGGAGGCTGTACAGTGTACCGAGCAGGGGACTAAGGAACCAATTCGCATGGCTCTGATTCCTGCTCCGTTAAACGATGGAAACCTCAGCCTTAGTCGTGCCGCCTGGCTGTGCAGGAATGAGATCCTGAATTTGTGAGCTCTGCCACCTTTGGATGCACAAATCCAGAACACAACTCCATAATGCAGTGTGGGAATTAAGTATGACACGCTATATCAGTTCTAGGCACATTAGCAGAGATTGAAAATGTTTTCCCACTTAGACATTTTCAATGGATGATAAATAGGGTTAATGGATTGTGACTGAAGTACTCCTGCCCTCTTAAATCTTCCAGGAAGCTTTTAAAACTGGTAAATACATGTTCTTCATGATGGTTTGCAAAAAATCTGCTCTAATTCAATTTTGAGCTGCTTAGGACTGCAAAAATGCAAAAACCTGCCTGAGGAAACATCCAAGCCCTGGCCCTTTAAAAAAAAAAAAAAAGACATTGAAAATGACACTTTAAATCATCAGCTTCCCAGAGTCTTTTGAAGTCCTGCACATTTGAGTTGGCCTGGTGTTAATCTTCTTTTAAGAATAAAATCCAAGGTCAGTATTTTATTTTGCATGTTTTCGCAGGAAGCTTTGGAATGCTCAGGGTGGTTCCTTGAATCAATTTGTGTATGTGTTCACATATATGAAAAGCAGAAGAGGGAATGGGGGCCGTGCATCTTGTCATCTAGTTGGATGCAATGTCCCCCACTTTGCCTTGCATAGCCTTGAGGGAACTAAGCTCACTTGAGCCAGAGGAAGAACATGACAAAACAGCTAGGCTTGTGATGCTGGGTGGAGTTAGCAGCCTTGCTTCCCAGTAACTCCAAAGGCTTGACAGATGCATGCCATGAAGAGCCTTGGTACCCAATGGTCTTCACTTAAATGCTCAGTGGGACTCTGCTCTGCTGCCCTCTAGTGTTAATGGTACAGTAGAGGTGGCAGGAGCCCCCTGGCTGTGCCATCTTCAGGGGCAACTCAGACACCAGGAACAAGGAAGGAATCTGAGGCAGCAGCAGTTTTCTGTAGGAAAACTGGGAGAACCCAGGGCACAGAGGCTGTTAGGAAAGGACAGGGAAACACGGGCGAACATGAAGGACAATTCAAGCTGGGACTAGATAAGTGGGTCTTACATTCTAGTTTCTAAAGCGTATCACCTTTGAGGGGAAAAGGGAAATGAATCATCCTCTTTTAACCCACATCCGGGGCATAGGAGAAATTTTCCACTGGTCGATCGACATAGCTGTGCTATAGAGAAGAGTACTTGAACTTGGGTAGAAAATCTAGGTTTAAGTCACTTACTAGCTAGATGGTTTCAGGTTTTTAAAGTTTTTTTCTGTTTTGGGATTTTAATTACTTCCTTTGAACGGTGGGGTAGTCAAATCCACCTCAAAAGATTATTTTATATATTAAATGAGATAGCAATATTTTATAAACTTTAGAGTCCCACGTAAATGTTAATTATCTTCATTAGCACTACCATTAATTTCTCAGGAAGTAATCTGGCAAGATGGAGTTTCTTTCTCCTTATGAGGATCTCAAGTCCAGAGACCTTAAAATAACATGACTACTGATTCCCAGTGAATGGACTGGGGAAGCAAGTTCACCCAGTTCACATTTGTGTCTTACTTAGATATAGGCTTCCATAGCACCTACATAGTAAGTTAAATAAAATATTTCTTAAATGATACAGTAACAGTGATGGTGAATCAATGTTGGTTTGTCTTAGATTTTACTCCTAAGGGATTTAGAAGAATGAACTCCTGGGAGAAGGAAGGAACCAGAGCCAGGACCAAGTGTTATATAGTTCTGTAGATCAGTAGTTCTCACTTATTTATTTATTTATTTATTTATTTATTGAGACCTTTAACATCTCCATCAACCTGGGTAACTGATAAAGAGTTGTCAAGTGCTTTGCTTGACCGAGTAAGAACACTAATACAAAATAAAACAGAAAACCACAACCTATTCTCGTTCTCATTTCATAAAGGAAAGACCATTTTAACGCCCTTTCTTCCAAAGTCAGAAAGACAAAAATCACAGTTTTTTTTTAATAACATTAAGAAAAACATACTTCACAATTCTTCTCATGTTGTAATAAAGCCAAAACATTGTCAAGACCAGTGAGATCTGCACGCTTACATTGGAAATCATTTATATGGATGTCTCTGGACACATCGATCTTCTGAGACCTTTCCTAAATCCAATTTCTCCCTGCCTTCTTCTCTCCTATGTCTGAGTAGCTATCCCATGTTCAGAAGAAACAGGGACAGATGAGACTATAAAATTCATAGTCTCAGAAGCTAGTAACCCTTGTTATAGCATTTCCTGGGATAATTGCTTTCTCATTGCAATGGGCATTTGACAGACACACATTTTCCCTTGTATGTCTTTCATCACAGACATAGAAGGCAAACCACTCAGGATAATGGAATAAAGTACCACATTAGGATCTGTAAGCATATGTGAATTTATTCATAACAATGCTGAAAAGGATCTAAGACATTTAAATCAATTGCACATGTATTCACCGTATAATTTAATTAGCACTGGTGGAAGGCACCATAAGAGCTCCTATTACACTGTTTCCATTACCATTAAATAATTAAAAAAAAATACTTGCAGTATTAGGGACGGTGTTCTCTTTGTAATTACAGAAGGGCAGTTTGTTTAAGAGCTTCACTGACGTCATATATGCAAGAGCTATTTGTCATTTCAGCAAAATGCAACAGATAGATCTTTGCCAAAGGAAATAGTGTTTGTCATTGTAACACTTTACATTATTTAAATATACATACTGAAGCCAGTAGACTTAGGTAGTCACTATCTACTTAATTGGCTGATTTTAAAATCAAATAGAAATTTCAGGAAAAAGGAAGGGGAATAGTAACGTCAATGTTTATACTGACAGCGATAATAACTACCACCATGTACTGAATCATACTGGTTTCTGGGTAGGAAACTAGATTTAATACATACAATGTCTCCAGTTCTCACAAAGAACTAATTCTTATAAATAATCTTCATTTTACTCATGAGGAAATGGAAGCTCAGAGAGTTCCTTATGTAAATTGCACAGGATCAAATCAGAGGCATCAGGAAGTAAAGTTGTATCAATGCCCACCTTATTCCCAGTTCAGAACACTATTTTTTCTAAGGTATAATGCTTTAGTGTAAGCAATAGGTAAAAATCCACTGTGAACTGTCTTAGCATTTCCTTCTAAGAAGAACCAGAGGAGTTTAAACTATATACTGCTATGTGCAGATGATTCTATAAACAGGGACATGAATTCAGACCCACTCAATTATTTTCAACTTCCATTGTAAATATTTTTGACTACTTTAGTGAAAGAAAACAAAAATGGATTTTGGGGGGGGGGGGGTTTGTCCTAAATATTTTTCATAAGAAGAGCAAAAGACTTTTTTCTTCTTCCACAATCAGAGACAAAAGCGTAACCGAAAGATCTTCTGAGCACTTAAAATATAACATCACAGGGAACCTCTTTGTGTAGAGACATGCTGAACTTGCGGTAGTCAAGATAGGACATTGGTTACATCCTCTTTCCCCTCTCGAATAATTTTGATGACTTCCCAAAACATAACAGGACTCACCTCTCAAGCCATTTCTTCAGAGACAGTACCAATCCATTGGGTAAACGTGACTGGTGAGCCCTTTAGAAGTAGACAACTTTTAAAAGACTCAACTGAAATTGCTAATTTGTAGAAAAATCACACCTTGAAAGCCATCGTAAGAGGGATAGCTACATCAAGAACTTGCTTTTCTCTATAACTCTGAAACGATTCTTTGTGTTGTTGGAAAGCAGTGCATTCCTGATATATTTAATTGTGAATATGTTTTCCCAGGATTAGGAGTTCACTTGGGACTCTATCATTGTTAAAAAAAAAAAACACTATCACAATAGATCGCTGTTTTTTCCAACTAGTATAAACTGAATAAAAGCATCTTGGAAATCTTTTTTGTTTCTGTCTAGGGAATCACATTGCATATTAGCCTTATAAAGGCTCTGAGAAGTTCTGCAATAAAGGAATCTGTTTAAATTTCTTTAGTGAGCAATTATGATTTGAGAGTGCAGCACTGTTTTCCATCAGTCCTATAACATCCTGCAGAACAATTGTAGTGGACTCTGAGATGTGCTGTCCAGATACCTCTTTAAGGAATGACTTTCTGCCCCAGCTGTCAGCTCCTTTATGCTTTGCCTCAGTCACAGAGAGCCTTACCCAGTGGTTTTCCCTTCCCAGTGGTCAGAAGGGAGGTTGGCCCACATTCCATTGCATGTTGATGTGGGAGTGTAAAGACCTAGCCATTTTGCCCAAATGTAAGATAGCTTTGACTAACTACGTACTCCAGTGCTCCCCATGGGGTTGAATGAGGTGTTGTTTGGCCTACATAGCAGTTTCACTTTTCTGCTTAATCCTGCTTCTAGTCTTTTCTTTCTCACAGGGTTAATCCCAATAAATAGCTTGTGAATTTGTTACCAGGGGTGGTCTGAGAAACCAGGCAGTAAGATGGGATTTGGGAGCTAGATAACTTGCTGCCCAGCAGGCAACAGAGACCCCATTACAGGTAGTAAAGTAATCACAGAGGGCTCCTGGCACCAGACGGCAGTAGCATTGTTCAGATTCTCACTGGTGGTGAATTGGGATGTTGTACAGAGAGAAAGGAATGCAATGGCTGGTGTGATGCATCGGATGTTTGAGAATTCCAGAGGAAATAGTATCTATGTGGATGATAGGAAGGGGTAACTGTTGCTAAGCACCACTGGTACTGCAAAAATGAAAACAAAAAGCTGTGATTTGTCACCAGGAAATTGAAAGCCAGTTTTGAAAGTCAGAGGGACTCCTTGGTAGCTTATGAAGATGCTCTCAGCTTCTGAAGTGGGAGAGAAGGGAAAGTTGAGGACCAGTTCTAGGATTTAATGGTCACAGTGGCTGAGTCCCGGAGGAGGTAAAATGTTCAACCAATGCAAGTCTGTTACTCCATGGTCAGAACGTAGGCCGGGAAATGTATGAGTGGTGGATATCACTCGACTGTGGTAATTGAGCCAGATGACCGAGAAGCAGCTAGCACACTGGAGGCTTTGGTAAGACGCATGAGCTCCGGAAGGTAGGAGGTAAAGCCTATGAAAATTCAGAGGCCTGCTACATCAGGAACATGTTTAGTTGTCTAGTGCTAAGGTGTGTTTGGAACGTCTGTTATGAGTAAAAGACAAGTCATGAGACACTAAACAACCGTGCATCTGGGGCTTCCCACCACGAGCTGGGTTCTGTCAGATCCGTCGAGTCTCGTGGTGCAGCAGGCCCAGATTTCCATTACGGGACGGAGTGGTATTTGGTAAATCTGCGATGATGCACTTTTGTCATGTTGCTTTGTGGGGCACAAGCAAACTGGTAATCCAGTCTCCCATGTCACTCCCAATGGTGCTCCAAAACTCCTTCCTCAGCTCACACCTGTGGTCATATGAGAGCTTTCTTAAGATCAGGAAGAAAACACCTAAGTTTGGTTTTTAGATGTGTCAGCTTGGTATATGACTGCAAGCCAAAAAGGAATGGCAGCTACACGGCAGCCTCATTGAGGATTGGCCTTAAAAAAGGGGAAATAATCTCAAAGGGTAGAGTGGGACACCAGGGTCTCAAACTATATAGAAAGAAAAGTGGCTTAAGGTTAGAATATATAAGAACTCATGGGCAGTCATAAAAAGTCTGGCCAGGAAGCTTGAAAGAAGACAAATTGGAGTTTGGGAATGAGGCCTGAGCTAGAGGTATGTGGAAGAACATGTGGGACAGAACACAAAGTGGGATCTTTGTGTGACGTGTTAACACCAACAAGAGGCTGTCCTACAGGGAAGAAGCACTGAACAACCGAGTAGACAGAATGACGTGATCACTGTTATCAGTCAGCCTCGGCCACTGGCCACCCCGAGTTTGGCACAATAAGTATATGAATGGAGTGGTCATTGTTGGAGAGATGGAGGTTAACCATGGGCCTAACAGTATGGTCTTCTATTAACGAAGCCTGATTTGGCCACAACTGCTTTTGATTGTCTACCTGCCAGAAACAGGTAAACGCTGGGCCCCTGATGTGGCAAATTCCTCAAGAAGACCAAACAGCCACTCAATGGCAAGTAGGATATATTAAAACACTTTCCTCTTATAAGGTCCAGAGGTTTGTTCCAACAGTAATAGACATATATTCCAAACACAGTTTCACTTTTCTGACTGTAGCATAAGTCAGCACCACTTTGCCAGTGGCTTATGGGGTGTTTGATCGACCCACATGGAATCCCACATAACATTGTGTCAGATCACAGGACTCCTTACAACAAAGTAAATGTGGGAACGGACCTACGAACATGAGAGTCACTGGTAGAACCACATGCTATACCAGCCAGAAGCTGCTTTCCTGATCGAGAACTGGAATGACGTCTGAAGCTTAGAAGACATGGTGGCTGAAGGTGAGGAGGTTTACAACGGTTAGTAGAAGAAGGAAAAATGAGCATCCCTTGTAGTCTTGAGAATGTGTACAGTGGTCTTGAGAGAGTCTACAGTGGTGGGGGCTGCAGTATGCCCCGCGAACTTTCCTCTTCAAAGTTTCACCCAGAATGAGTACTTCCCACTCGAGTACCGGAGGAGCTTCTTCCTGAACAAATGTGGAGTGGATCTGAGCCGCATCAAGGGGTAGACGGTGAGAGACACGGGGATGTGCAGCCCAGATGTCCTTTCAAGAAAGAACTTCTTGCCCCAGCTATCAACTCCTTCAGGGTTTGCCTCAGCCGCAAAATGCTACTTATTCCACAGATTTCTCCTTAAAGTGCAGCCCCTATGCAGTGAGGGAAAGAAGCAGAGATATAAAGGCCTGGCTGATTCAGGCAAATGCAGGACAACCCTGATGGGCTGTGTTAACTGCAGACCTCCTCCAGCATAAATTGAGGCTTTGTTGGATGTGAATGGCAAATGCACCTTCTTCCTCTGCCCATTCTGACGCTTCCACTTCTATTCACAGATACTGGTTCTTAATAAATACCCTGAATGCTAAACTCCATTCTAAGCATTTGCTTCAGGAAACCCTGCCCATGAAGTGTTCCACAAAATACCGATTTGCAAAACACTGTACTAGGAGATTATAAGAATGAATTATATTTTTCTTCTCACTTATTAGTCCTTTAAAGATAACGAGTATCTTAAAAATTATTGCCACCTCTATTTTCTCTCAAATCTTTTCACTTAATTTTCTTTTAATTGGGTATATGAGCATTAATTAGGTGCACGTGGATTGAAGCAAGCAAAAAGAAAGAAAAGGAAGAAAGAAAACACCTTCATGCCAGGCATTACTGTATGTGGAAAATATATAAGGGAATTATGTGGCAGTATCGGATGCCATGTTGTCTATAAGTGGCTTAGAACCCTATTGAAAAGTAAGAAACATATGAAAAAAAGAATCAGAATAAGAGATTAAAAAGCAGTTCACGGTGCAGTACAACAGTCATAAGACAGGACGTGATTAACTTCTCAATAAGAGAGTACAGGTAAAATGTGGCTAGGAACTACAGTCACAAAAGGGCAGATCTAATCAAAATACTAACAAAATAATTAGAATAAGAAAAGAAAAGAATCTCAGACAGGAGTTTTGGGAATCTTCAGAGAAAAAAAAAAATGGGGATTTGAATTGAATTGGCCTCTTCCTTCCAGAGATATCTGATTCTGTATAAAATCAAAATGTTCAAAACTTACTTGAAAAACCCCCATATTTGTGAGGCGCAGCACTTTGTTCCACAGAAATTGCCATGGACTGAATTGTTTTCCCCCCAAATACATATATTCAAGCCCTAATCTTCAATGTGAGTGTATCTGGAGACAGGGCTTTTAGAAGGTAATTAAGGTTAAATGAGGTCCTCAGGGTGGGGTCCTAATCCCATAGGATTGCTGAACTAAGAAGAGGCCAGCATGCACGTGCGTGCACCAAGAAAGGCCATGTTAATACACAGTAAGAAAGCAGCCATCTATACAAGCCAAGAAGAGAACTTTCACCAGAAACCTTATCTGCCCTCACCTTGACCTTGGACTTCCTAGCCTCCAGAACTGGGAGAAAACCAATTTCTGTTGTTAAAGCCACCCAGTCTATGGTACTTTGATATGGCAGCCCATACTGATTCAGACAGAAATTACCCTAAAAGGAGAGGTGGCCTGTTCCCTGTCAGATTTTTATATTCTGCCAGAAGCAGAAAACACTGGCAAGACCCATGTCAAGAAGGGAAATGTTCCAAATGCATATGTTGTGTATGAGTAGGAGAGGAGAAAGATAAAATACATACATATATCTCACTTTATTTTAGTTTGATATACCAAGTTTATTTGATTATAAGATATTTATAATTGTATAATCCAGTAAGTACAAAATAAGCACATTGGGTGAGAGACATAAGGGAAGGAAAACATTCTTTGAGCAGGAACAAAGACCCTAAAGAGAATGTATGGCAGTTTGGAGGGTGAGGGTGGTATAGGGTGAAACTTGATGATATAATCCTTTGATTTAAATAAGACAGAGCAAGCAAAATGAACAGAAGCCATTGCACCTAAATGCAGAACTTCATTTACATAGAAACAGGAACAATTTCATGTTCAAGAAATGTCAGTTTTCTATAAATACGGAGGTTCAGTCATTACCACCAGAATTATTCATTATACTATGATTCAAAACAAGATGAACATACTGGGCCAACATTAGAACTCCAATCCCCAAAGTGGCCTTTCATGTATTTTTCAAAACTGGCTTTGTCCATCCAAAAATAAAAGTTTGCTGAGTATGTGTTAAGGTCAGAAAATAAAAAAGATATGAACTCATTTCTTTCCCATTTCAAGTGAGCAAGGACTAGTCATTAAGAACACTTGGCGGCGTCCCTGGGTGGCGCAGTGGTTGAGAATCTGCCTGCTAATGCAGGGGACACGGGTTCAAGCCCTGGTCTGGGAGGATCCCACATGCCGCGGAGCAACTAGGCCTGTGAGCCACAACTACTGAACCTGCGCGTCTGGAGCCTGTGCTCCGCAACAAGAGAGGCCTCGACAGTGAGAGACCCATGCACCTCGATGAAGAGTGGCCCTCACTTGCCACAACTAGAGAAAGCCCTCGCACAGAAATGAAGACCCAACGCAGCAAAAAATAAATAAATAAATAAACAAATTACTAAAAAAAAAAAAAGAACACTTGGGATATTTAACTGACTTGCCTAGATTACCATTTCCTTAAATATTTTAAATTTAAAATTTGGTAATGGAAGAATATCAGCATCTGAGTCCTCATTCTAATTGTCTCTGCCCCTCTTCACCCCCATCTTCATGCACTTCTCTCTTCTTTCTATTCTTTACCTACCTACATCACATCCATTCTTAAAGCCCTGAGTAAGACTTTTGTCTTTTCTGATGACTTCCTTTTAGGATTTTCTTGGTGACGCTGTGTGTGCCTTTGTGTGTGTTTATTAAAATGTACATGTACACTCTTATTTATCTTGCTCAAGGTCTAGTGGACCTTTTAAAATTGAGATCTTATCCCTAACCTCAATTTCAGGATATTTTGGTCTGTTGTTCCTTTCGTAATTTCTTTATCATCATTGCCTCTGTTCTCTCAATCTGGACCTTCTATAAGAAACATTACTTACATCTTGAATATGCACTCCTATTTTCTGCATTTTTCTCTCATGTGTTTTGTCTCTTCTCTGTTCGACTCATGTTTGCTTCTGGATCACACATTTTGTCTTCAACAGTGATCATTCTAATGAGTTAGTTCAGTTATAAATACATGTTTATATTTAATTGCTAAACACGTTTTCTTGTTTTCTGTTATTTTGTCATAGCATGCTGAATTTATATTATTTATATATTACCTTCTCTAATTTCACTGAGGATCCGTAGAACTGTTTCTAAAGTCTTCCATTGACATCGCAATTATCTCTGTTTCTTCCAGGATCAGTCTTTCTCTGTGTTCACTTTGTTCTTATTATTTCATGGTGTTGGTTTTTCTCAGATGAGTGGTGGTCCTTGTTGGTTTGTTCATGTTAACGCATGAACTGGATTAATGGAGTCAGGTGGCATGGGGTTTCCCTGAAGTTCTTCCATTCTTTTCTTCCACTGACTCCTACCTGAATGAAAGGGCTCAATTAGGTTCTGGGTGTGTAGACATTTTGTTTCAACTAACAGGCTACTTTTTAGCTGCACAGTCATGGAGTTTCTTCAGTTTTAGATCTCCCCATTGCCAAATAAGAAATGATTTATTCTAGTAGCAAAGAAATTTAGTATGTTTTTCTCCTCAGTAGAGCTGCCTTTCGCTACCTCTTTTTTCTTCTCTGTTCTCAGTCTTTTCTCACTCTCATAGGAATTTTAAGTAAGCCCTCAGATTAACACTGAGCCCTCCCCAGACAGCATAGATTCTTCACTTTTTGGATTTTAGCCTGGGATAAGATTCTTCTGCAGGCCATAGTGTGTGTGTGTGTGTGTGTGTGTGTGTGTGTGTGTGTGTGTGTGTGTGTGTGTAGAGAGAGAGAGAGACCAACTAGCACAGATATTTTAATATAGTTCTTTAATAAACAGCTCTGATGCATTGCTCCAGGAATCCATTTTGTTTTGTTTTGTTCTGTTTTGTTTTATTTCATGTGTTCACTTTGTATTTGATATTCCCCTGCGTCTGCGATTATCTTCATGATGATTTTCATCTGCTCGTGCTTTATGCTATGGTCTACCCAGTTTCATCAGGCCCAGTCCATCTGCTTTTTATGTCTCAGGACTCTTTTACAATAGCTTAGATTTTCTTATTTTCCATCTGTTGTGAAGCAAGCCTTTTTTTGTTGTTCTTTAAGTTGAACTGAATTTGCTGAGTATAATTCTAATTGTTCAGCATATTTATAAATTCAAATTCAGATTTGAAAAATGTTCTTCAACCACATAAAATGTGATATTTTTAAAAACAAGTGGTTGTTTTGAACATTAGCCTTTCATAATGAACTATTTTTAAATTGAATTAATATACCAGTAACTTTCTTTTATATATATATATAACTTATTTTTTTGTCAATAAAATCTCAAGAAAGGCATAAGTTTCCATATCAAAGGATAAATCAAATTCATACTTTTAAAATCAGATTTGACAATGTAGAGAACTTTTTTTGACCCAGGCTTCATTTTGATTTAATCATTTTTTATTTTTAACATCTTTATTGGAGAATAATTGCTTTAGAATATTGTGTTAGTTTCTACTGTATAACAAAGTGAATCAGCTACATGCATACATATATCCCCATATCCCCTTCCTCTTGCGTCTCCCTCCCACCCTCCCTATCCCACCCCTCTAGGTGGTCACAAAGCACCTAGCTGATTTCCCTGTGCTATGCGGCTGCTTCCCACCAGCTAGCTATTTTACATTTGGTACTGTATATATGTCACTGCTACTCTATCACTTCATCGCAGCTTACCCTTCCCCCTCCCTGTGTCCTCAACTCCATTCCCTATGTCTGCGTCTTTATTCCTGTCCTGGCCCTACGTTCATCAGAACCATTTTTTTTAGATTCCATATATATGTGCTAGCATACAGTATTTGTTTTTCTCTTTCTGACTTACTTCACTCTGTATGACAGACGCTAGGTCCATCCACCTCACTACAAATAGCTCAATTTCGTTTCTTCTCATGGCTGAGTAATATTCCATTGTATAGATTTACCACATCTTCTTTATCCATTCATCTGTCAATGGACACTTAGGTTGATTCCATGTCCTGGCTATTGTAAATAGTGCTGCAGTGGACACTGTGGTACATGTCTCCTTTTGAATTATGGTTTTCTCAGGGTATATGCCCAGTAGTGGGATTGCTGGGTCATACGGTAGTTCTATTTGTAGTTTTTTAAGGAACCTCCATACTGTTCTCCATAGTGGCTGTATCAATTTACATTCCCACCAACACTGCAAGAGGCTTCCCTTTTCTCCACACCCTCTCCAGCATTTATTGTTTGTGGATTTTTGATGATGGCCATTCTTGACTGGTGTGAGGAGATACCTCATTGTAGTTTTGATTTGCATTTCTCTAGTGGTTAGTGATGTTGAGCATCCTTTCATGTATCTCGTGACCATCTGTAGGTCTTCTTTGGAGAAATGTCTATTTAGGTCTTCTGCCCATTTTTGGATTGGGTTGTTTGTTTCTTTGATATTTAGCTGCATGAACTGCTTGTATATTTTGGAGATTCATCCTTTGTCAGTGGCTTCATTTGCAAATATTTTCTCCCATTCTGAGGGTTGTCTTTTCATCTTGTTTATGGTTTCCTTTGCTGTGCAAAAGCTTTTAAGTTTCATTAAGTCCCATTTGCTTATTTTTGCCTTTATTTCCATTTCTCTAGGAGGTGGGTCAAAAAGGATCTTGCTGTGATTTATGTCATAGAGTGCTCTGCCTGTGTTTTCCTCTAAGAGTTTGATGGTGTCTGGCCTTACACATAGGTCTTTAATCCATTTTGAGTTTATTTTTGTGTATGGTGTTAGGGAGTGTTCTACTTTCATTCTTTTAATGTAGCTGTCCAGTTTTCCCAGCACCACTTATTGAAGAGGCTGTCTTTCTCCATTGGATACTCTTGCCTCCTTTATCAAAGATAAGGTGACCATATGTGCATGGGTTTATCTCTGGGCTTTCTATCCTGTTCCATTGATCTATATTTCTGTTTTTGTACCAGTACCATACTGTCTTGATTACTGTAGCTTTGTAGTATAGTCTGAAGTCAGGGAGCCTGATTCCTCCAGCTCCATTTTTTGTTCTCAAGATTGCTTTGGCTATTCGGGGTCTTTTGTGTTTCCATACAAATTGTGAAATGTTTTGTTCTCATTCTGTAAAAATGCCAGTGGTAGTTTAATAGGGATCGCATTGAATCTGTAGATTGCTTTGGGTAGTAGAGTCATTTTCAGGGTGTTGATTCTTCCAATCCAAGAACATGATATATCTCTCCATCTGTTGGTATCATCTTTAATTTCTTTCATCAGTGTCATAGTTTTCTGTATACAGGTCTTTTGTCTCCTTAGGTAGGTTTATTCCTAGATGTTTTATTCTTTTTGTTGCAGTGGTAAATGGCAGGGTTTTCTTAATTTCTCTTTCAGATTTTTCATCACTAGTGTATAGGAATACAAGAGATTTCTGTGCATTAATTTTGTATCCTGCAACTTTACCAAATTCATTGATTAGCTCTAGTAGTTTTCTCGTAGCATCTTAAGGATTCTCTATGTATAGTATCATGTCATCTGCAAACAAAGACAGCTTTACTTCCTCTTTTCCAGTTTGGATTCTTTTACTTCTTTTTCTTCTCTGATTGCTGTGGCTAAAACTTCCAAAGTTACGTTGAATAATAGTGGTGAGAGTGGGCAACCTTGTCTCATTCGTGATCTTAGTGGAAACGGTTTCAGTTTTTCACCATTGAGGACGATGTTGGCTGTGGGTATGTCATATATGGCCTTTATTATGTTGAGGAAAGTTCCCTCTGTGCCTACTTTCTGGAGGGTATTATTATAAATGGCTACTGAATTTTGTTGAAAGCCTTCTCTGCATCTACTGAGATGATCATATGGTTTTTCTCTTTCAATTTGTTAATATGATATATCATGTTGATTGATTTGCATATATTGAAGCATCCTTGCATTCAGGGGATAAACCCCACTTGATCAGGGTGTATGATCCTTTTAATGTGCTGTTGGATTCTGTTTGCTAGTATTTTGTTGAGGATTTTTGCATCTATGTTCTTCAGTGGTATTGGCCTGTAGTTTTCTTTCTTTGTGACATCTTTGTCTGGTTTTGGTATCAGAGTGATGTTGGCCTCGTAGAATGAGTTTGGGAGTGATCCTCTGTCTGCTATATTTTGGAAGAGTTTGAGAAGGATAGGTGTTAGCTCTTCTCTAAATGTTTGATAGAATTCGCCTGTGAAGCCATCTGGTCCTGGGCTTTTGTTTGTTGGAAGATTTTTAATCACAGTTTCAATTTCAGTGCTTGTGATTGGTCTGTTCATATTTTCCATTTTTTCAGTCTTGGAAGGTCGTGCATTTCTAAGAATTTGTCCATTTCTTCCAGTTTGTCCATTTTATTGGCATATAGTTGCTTGTAGTAATCTCTCATGATCTTTTGTATTTTTGCAGTGTCAGTTGTTACTTCTCCTTTTTCATTTCTAATTCTATTGATTTGAGTCTTCTCCATTTTTTTCTTGATGAGTCTCGCTAATGGTTTATCAAATTTGTTTATCTTCTCATAGAACCAGCTTTTAGTTTCATTGATCTTTGCTATTGTTTCCTTCATTTCTTTTTCATTTATTTCTGATCTGATCTTTATGATTTCTTTCCTTCTGCTAACTTTGGGGAGTTTTTGTTCTTCTTTCTCTAATTGCTTTAGGTTTAAGGTTAAGTTGTTTATTTCAGGTGTTTCCTGTTACTTAACGTAGGATTGTATTGCTATAAACTCCCCTCTTAGAACTGCTTTTGCTGCATCCCATAGGTTTTGGGTCGTCGTGTTTTCATTGTCATTTGTTTCTAGGTATTTTTTGATTTCCTCTTTGATTTATTCAGTGATCTCTTGGTTATTAAGTAGTGTGTTGTTTAGCCTCCCTGTATTTGTATGTCGTACAGATTTTTTCCTGTAATTGATATCTAGTCTCATAGCATTGTGGTCAGTAAAGGTACTTGATACAATTTCAATTTTCTTAAATTTACCAAGGCTTGATTTGTGACCCAAGATATGATCTATCCTGGAGACTGTTCCATAAGCACTTGAGAAGTAAGTGTATTCTGTTGTTTTGGGTTGGAATGTCCTATAAATATCAATTAAGTCCATCTTGTTTAATGTATCATTTAAAGCTTGTCTTCCCTTATTTATTTTCATCTTGGATGATCTGTCCATTAGTGAAAGTGAGGTGTTAAAGTCCCCTACTATGATTGTGTTACTGTCGATTTCCACTTTTATGGCTGTTAGCATTTGCCTTATGTACTGAGGTGCTCCTTTGTTGGGTACATAAATATTTACAGTTGTTATATCTTCTTCTTGGATCGATCCCTTGATCATTATGTAGTGTCCTTCTTTGTCTCTTGTAATAGTCTTTATTTTCAAGTGTATTTTGTCTGATATGAGAATTGCTACTCCAGCTTTCTTTTGATTTCCATTTGCATGGACTATCTTTTTCCATCCCCTCACTTTCAGTCTGTATGTGTTCCTAAGTCTGAAGTGGGTCTCTTGTAGACAGCATGTATACGGGTCTTGTTTTTATATCCATTCAGCCAATCTATGTCTTTTGCTTTGAGCATTTAATCCAGTTACACTTAAGGTAATTATTGTTATGTATGTTTCTATTACCATTTTCTTAATTGTTTTGGGTTTATTTTTGTAGGTCTTTTCCTTCTCTTGTGTTTCCTACCTAGAGAAGTTCCTTTAGCATTTGTTGTAAAGCTGGTTTGGTGGTGCTGAATTCTCTTAACTTTTCCTTGTCTGTAAAGGTTTTAATTTCTCCATTAAATCTGAATGATATCCTTGCTGGGTAGAGTAATCTTGGTTGTAGGTTTTTCCCTTTCATCACTTTAAATATGTCCTGCCACTCCCTTCTGGCTTGCAGAGTTTCCGCTCAAAGATCAGCTGTTAACTTTATGGGGATTCCCTTGTATGTTATTTGTTGCTTTTCCCTTGCTGCTTCTAATATTTTTTCTTCGTATTTAATTTTTGATAGTTTGATTAATATGTGTCTCGGCATGTTTCTCTTTGGGTTTATCCTTGTGAGACTGTGTGCTTCCTGGCCTTGACTGATTATTTTCTTTCCCATGTTAGGGCAGTTTTTGTCTATAATCTCTTCAGATATTTTCACAAACCCTTTCTTTTTCTCTGCTTCTTCTCGTACCCCTGTAATTTGAATGTTGTTGCGTTTAATATTGTTCCAGAAGTCTCTGAGACTGTCCAGAATTCTTTGCATTCTTTTTTCTTTATTCTGACTCCCTGGCAGTTATTTCCACTATTTTATCTTCCTCATCACTCTTCCGTTCTTCTGCCTCAGTTATTCTGCTATTGATTCCCTCTAGAGTATTTTTAATTTCATTTATTGTGTTGTTCATCCCTGTTTTTTTGCTTTTTAGTTCTTCTAGATCCTTGTGAAATGTTTCTTATATTTTCTCCATTCTGTTTCTGAGATTTTGGATCATCTCTACTATCATTACTCTGAATTCTTTTTCAGGTAGGTTACCTATTTTGTGTTCATTTATCTGGTTTTGTCGGTTTTTACCTTGCCCCTTCATCTGTAACATATTTTTTTGTGTTTTTGGATTTTTTGTTTGTTTGTTTTTTGATGGGTGGGTCTGTATTCCTGTCTTACTGGTGGATTAGCCTGAGGCATCCAGCACTGGAGTTTGCAGGCAGTTGGATAGACCCAGGTCTTGGTGCTGAGATGAGGACCTCTGGGAGACCTCACTCCGATTAATAATCCCTGGAGTCTGAGGTTCTTTGTTAGTCTAGTGCTTTGGACTTGGAGCTCCCACCACAGGTGCTCAGGCCCGACCTCTAGCCTGGGAACCAAGATCCCACAAACTTGTTCGCATGAAGCAGCAGCTGGGCCTGCAACTTGCTCTAATTTTCCCTGGATCTTCTTTCAGCTTCTCCAAATCCTTGGACAGGTGTGTACGTTTAGCTCTTAACTTTTTGAGGTGTGATAATGGCTGGGTGATTAGTTGTGGGTTTTTTTTTTCTAAATGCTCATCAGTGGTAGATTAAGTGGGAAATGACGTGCTCTGAAGTGTGACACCACCTGGGTGGCTTGCTCTGCACCACTGTCGCCTCACACACCGTGAGGGTTCCACTCGCTCTCCGGGTCCTCTAGGGCGCCACACGCAGGGCCGTTTGCCACGCTTGCCGCTCCCCGCATGCTCTTTGATCTAATCTCAAAATGTGTATCCTGACAATTTATTTTACTTACTTTATTGACTAGAAAAAATGTAAATGGGAAAATTATACTTCTTTCTATGCATTAAAATGTTAATATCTGAGTATATTTGAAAAACAGTAACAGGGAGTCAACTTTTAAATCATTTTTATGCAGAATTAGATCTTGGCCATAGCTTAAAGCTACATGAAGCCTCAGGTTGTTCATTACTGGTTAAGATGTTTCCTCTCCCAGGGGCACTTGCATTTTAATAGAAAACTCTTGTAGCACAAAAGCCTTCCAGACTAAAAGAAATTAATCTCTAAAAGTGAAATTTGAGATATTATGGGAACTCTTGGGGCAAAGAGGGGGGAATTTAAAAATGGCAGTCCTTCCTACAACCTTCAAATTATATCATACCTACCATAAAACAAGCTTTAGTAGGGAAAAGCAGGAAATAATATAACCCTATTTTTCTCATAGGAAGTAAAATTTATTTTAAATGGTCAAAAGCACTAAAGGACTATCGGAATGCACCAAATCATTTACATATTTTGAAAGACATACACCATGGCTCTTTTGATATACTAAATCATGGTATAAAATGTTACTGTGAATTAATTACCTAGTCCAAATAATCTCCTTCTTCCTAATCCCTACCAAACAAAGAGTTGAATCAGATGATTTGTGTGAAGTATAAAATACTGAATGATATCCATGCATGGATATATTGATACAGTGCCTGGTACAGCATCAGATATTTTTGGAGTAAATAATATTGATAATCCCTGAGTTGAGTGAACTGCCAAAATTCTAGATGCCCATAAAAGAGACTCAGGCCATAATATACATCCAAAATGTATATTATAATTGACTTCTCTAACTGAAACACTGGCTCAGATAAATGACATAGTTAGGTAATTATAGACCCTAGGTTATCTAGTAATTTTCCTTTTTTCTTTTACCCCACCATGTATAAAAGTAATGAATCTTGGTTTTCTTTTCCTCTTTATTTTCTTGTACAATCTACTTCTGAACCTACAGTTATGTGTAGAAGTTAGCAAGTAAATAGAAATGGTGGATAGCACCCTCAAATCCTAGAACTGATGGAGACTATAGAAAATGAGCTCCTCTCCTCCCCCACATTTTATTTAAAGAAATAAAAGAAAAGAAAAAGTGGATCAAGGAAAAGAAATAAATAAGATTCCTATTTCCAGCCAGAAGAAACCAAAATGAACTTTGATCCCCAGACAACTGGAACAATTACTTAGTGACAATGTGGAGATGCTGTTTTGCAAGCCAGGTTATGTTTTCCTTTTATTTAAACAACATAGTTGTCTTTAAAATGAAGTTAAAAACTGGAGAAAGATGTTTTTAGTTCTCAACATATAGCAAATATCAACTGGAGTATTTTAATATTCTATCCATTAAACAGGAAAAACCAACATATGAAAAGTCATGTACCTTCAACTATTTATATAGACAAAAATTCTGGTCATCTTAGGCAATCTCCTCTCTGAACTCTCTGAGTCCTGATCATACCACTTTTATATTTACATTGCTGGAAACAATAACTGATTTCATTTGACCTAGTAGCCATTTTCTTAGAAAAGTATCCCCTCCATGAATGAATGAAATATCTTTGAACAAAGCAACTAAATAAAGATTTTAGGATTATCTTTTTTTTTTTTTCCTTAGCTTAGAAAAATTATTGTCTCTCTGACTTTTTTTTTTTATCTGTAAGAAACATTATCCCAGACTCCTCTGGAAATAACAGATGTCACACACAAAAAGACACTCTTTAAGTCGTGTCACAGAAAGAGCAGGTGTGCCCTCAAGGGAAAAAAAAAAATCTTGTTTTCATGCAATTATCATTTTTAATGAAAATAACTGAAGGAGAAAAACTCACAAGACCGTATCGACATCAGTGTCTTCTCTCTTTCCCCCTCCCAGACGGTTTCCCCTGAAACTAAAGTAGCTCGTTAACTTCCTCAATTCTTGAATCATCTACTAAGTAAGCACTCATCAAGATAAGTATGAAATCTGAAAAGAATCTTCCTTACTGGTTTCAAAAGCAGCCATTCAACCTCACAAGAGCAACTTTTTTAAATTAAGAACTGAACAGTAGGTAGATTACAAGAAGATGGTAAAACAGATAAAGGAAGCTTTAGAAATGCAAAGAGAATCTTAGATAATAAATGTGAGAAGGTATTCTGAATACGATGGCCCCAAATGTATTTTATGCTATAATTCAAGAGATCAGATGAGGAGAAAATTAGAACATTATAGTCCAGAATAAGAAATTAAGATACTTGTATCAGAGAAGTGACTGACGTATTTCATAATTGCACTCTTGTTCCATTTATAAAAAGAAGAACAATGGGAAAATTGCAGGGGCTTGTCGAGAAGTGTAGAAACAGGAGAAGCCTTGGACACCAGGTGGCTGACATTATGAGAAATTCAAGCGTCAAAGCCCCAATGAACCTCACCTGTCCAGGAATGGGGTGAATGGTGAAGTGCTGGGGATCATACTCTTCATTTTCTTCTGTACACTTTAAATAATCTCAACTTCGCTCATTTATTCTCCCATTAGGAACGTTTTCCCCCTCTCTACAATACTTATTTATATTCCACCATTCTTTATTTCCTATCTGTTCTCGGAATACTCCTCCTGGTTTTTTTCCCTGCTTGGGAAATACCTTTTCTACACTCCAATAATCAGAGGCAGTGAAGAATTACAGAAAGTAAAATGTAAAGTTTAAGATTCCAATGTCATTAAACTACAATTGTTACGATAACCTACATGTATGGAGTGCTCCCTATGTATCAGACATTGTGGCACACTTATTATGTCAATTAATTCTCTCAACAATCCTTTGGGTAGATATTGCTGTTTCATTTTAATTGAGGCTTAAAGAGGTAGCAAGTGGCAAAATCAACATTTTTAAACACAAGAAATCTTAAATGAGAGCCGATGCTCTCAATATCCTTGCATATGGCCTTCCTCATATAAGAAGCTCTACTGCAAAGATTCACAAATAGAAAAGCTAGAAAAGGGATCTGGAAAAATTCTGAATATCCAGATATCATTGGTCAGGTCATGGATGAGGCATGATATTAAACACACTGTTATAAATATTATAAAATGATTTTTTATCACAAGACTCTACGATTAGGGTTTCCTACAAGATGGTTACAATTAGGGATTCCTTTCCTTGGATCTTGACAAATTTTTGGATTACCAAGTTCTCATAATAAGAAGGGAGGGATAAAACTTCCCACAGTTGAATCTTACTGAATCAGAATCTCTGAGGTTGGAAATCTGCATTTTTTTTAAAAGCTCTCTAGGGGATTCCACTGAACAGACAAGTTTGGAAACCATTGCCTCAAACGAAACCCTTGTTAAAAAGTAGTTGGAAGCGTGTTCAATGCCAGACTGATACTTGGTATTAGGACAGTGGGGGGAAAAACTAAGGGAAAATGAAAGTATTAAGTAGAAACAACACTTTCTACAATTTTTCCCAGGTGCAGCCCTGTGGAGAATTGTTTTTAACACTGCCTTACCTTGTTTAGGGCTCTGAGGGACTTTGCAGCAAATTGACCCGTTGTAGTAAGTAGAAGCATGAGAGCACATTCTGCAGATCTGACTTGGTCCCTTGGAGGAATGAGTGTCCTGGGGATAAACAACCTGAATGAATACAATATCATCCTTTGGACAGACAGCTAGAAGCCAACTTGAAGCATCATCACATGTTGAACAGCACAAAAAATGTCACATTAAAGTGAATAGACATGACTTCATGAGCAAGTTCTTCATATCAAAATCACAAGTATTAGTGAGGTTTCTTCCTAATGATGAATCGATATTCTGCCTGACGTTTTGGCATGTCGCTGTGACTACTGCACTTATAAAGCAGAGAAATGGAACTGCATAGCAGGAATCCTTAGAAATATGAACTGATACTGGGAAAATCTCAGAAGGCAAGGAGTTCTCAAGTCAAGAATCAGCTTCATGGTCTTCTATAAGCCCATTTGTGGCTTCGTGCACAGCTTGATTTCATATCATCCTGTGGTCATTGGTCATATATATCTATTGAACTATACTGATGCTATGAGGATCATAATACCTTATGTTGTCAATATCCATTTTCTTCAAGTATTGGTTTCAAGTTAATTTAATCTAAAAGAGTTTAGGAGGAGCCGCAAGACTATTTTAAGAGTCAGCATAATAATTATTCCATGATTTATTTCTTTATCTTTAGATCTGGATGCAATGCAAGACATCTTGAGTCATTTATACCATTAGATAATGGTGATGCTGATAATAACATTTCACATTTGATGAAAGTAAATCTTAAATGGAAGTATGAGAGGAACAGTCCAGAATATCTACGGTTTCCACTGAGTTTGAGTATTTACACAAAAATTCCTGTTACCTAACTCATAATTATAAAAATAGAAATGAGGGCTTCCCTGGTGGCGCAGTGGTTGAGAGTCCGCCTGCCAATGCAGGGGACACGGGTTCGTGCCCCGGTCCGGGAAGATCCCACATGCCACGGAGCGGCTGGGCCCGTGAGCCATGGCCTCTGAGCCTGCGCGTCCGGAGCCTGTGCTCTGCAGCGGGAGAGGCCACAATAGTGAGAGGCCCGCGTACCGCAAAAAAAAAAAAAAAAAAAAAAAAAATAGAAATGAGAGGAGGCTGATGCCAGCTGTTTGTTTAGGTTGGCATATATTCATTGGAAGATTGTGAGGGTTGTTTATTGAGAACAAGTCTATCTAGTATCTGTTTCTTTTTTTTAATGGTAAGAGTCAAAAAATTCTACTTGTCTTAGAAGATTTCAAAATCTTATTATTTGCAATGTACAGGCAAAGGAGCAAGAAGAAGACTTAACTGTCAACAGTTACTAAGATAACATTAGTATTTATACATATGGGGGAAGTGAATGAGGATGGTTCTATTCAATAAATGTGTGCACTGTCATGTTACATGGTACTGAATGTACAAAACATGAGATTCATTACAATTAGTGTGGGTTAAATTCAAATGTTGCTACTTGGTTCCAATAAAGGTTTGGATGCCTCTCTGAAATTCATGGGCAGTCTGTGCTTCCTAATCAGCAAAATGGTAAGGGGGAAAAACTCGAATCCATATCTCTTAAAATTGCTGAATTATTTGCTTCATCACCAATGAGAACTAGAGGTGGGTATTACCCACCAAATGAGGAGAAAGGAGGAAAATAATGGATAAACATTTGTAAACTTGGCAACTTTGTTTGGGGTTTGATGCAAGTGAAAGACAGAGTTTAAGGTCATTTCTCATTTCGTCCAAATAAATCTCTTTAGTCTGGGTTATACATTGAGGGGAATATCATGTACAAAATCCTCCAAATCACTTAAGTTTCCTTCACCCAGATGAATTTAGTGTGGCTGGAAGGCTCTGCCCAGGAAATGAAGGTTTCTAAATTGTGGCTGGTTTCATCAGAGGGTGAATCTTCCCTCAAAGAGAGGATTGGAGATGTGAGGCAAGGTCCTAGCCAGCAGCAACGGCAGACTCTGTGTAACAACACTGGCGGTGGAAGAAGAATTGAAATCTAAAAATGAAATGTGCTTTTTGAAGGATGCATCTCCTTTGTCTTTTCCCCCAGATGTGATCTGTTCTCATTGGTTTAACATACTCCCTTGGCTTGGGTGTCCATAGTGAGGACAAGAGCTAGAAAGGAAAACTAAGACTTTGAGCCAGTTCGTTAAAAGTTTAATTATTAGTGGTGGATAAGTCTTTGGTTCTTATTGCTTTACATAGGATCAAGGAAGATTTTGGAGATGATGGGTCTCTATTCCTTGCATCTGACCTCTGCCTAAGCAAGCATTCCTCCCAGAACCAATTTGGTAGGGAAATGGAGTCAAGGGTAAATACTAGCATGAAGGTGATTTATTCTAGTAAAACTTGGGCCATGCATCCCTGTCACACTGTCATCTGTCAAAATGCCACTGGCCCTTTTATTTCTTTTTTCAGTGCCTATTCCTGAAAATCATTAATCTTTGGGATTGGCACTTTAATTAACACCTAAAGAGAAGCGGTTGGCATGAATTTGTGCACGTGTGTAAGCATACATGTGTGATGGTGTACACTTAAATGTTGTTTGGAGTTTGTGTATGTTAACATACTTAAAATATATACGTACTTCCAAGTGGCATTATATATTTTGCACTTAGGGTTTGTTTAAGTCACATTTGTGGTTTTGGAAAATCTTGTAATCACGTGGAGATGCATCTGAAATTGTAATAGATGAGTGTATATTTTAGAGGAGACCTATTGTAAATCTTGCAAAGACAAATACTTATTTCACAAAGCGAATAATACACCTTTTTGTAACTTTTATGCAAGTTCAGATGTTTATAGATTACATTTATCTTAAACAAGAAAACTGTAAATAATAGAACTGATTCTGGTCAGGTGGCAGAACAATCAGATCTGAGGATGTTCTTAAATAGACAAAATCCTAGAAAACCAATATCTGTCTCTACCCACGTGAGACCCCCAGTTAGATTTTTCCATACAGAGCCCTCCTTCAGCAGTATGATAATATTGCTGATTTCCTTCCCATTTTCCTTATTAGTGGCATTTTCCAACTTGGGCCTGATTTCCTCCCTTCTGCTGTTCCCTGGATAACCAGTCAGATCTCTCCCATCTGCCACCCCATTGGGTATGCCTTCTTCTAACAGAAACTTCTCTGTGTAAACTCCAAACTGTCTTTAGTTAACTGTCATGTTGGATAATGTTAATTAATATAAAAGGTTAGATAAGGTATTCCAAGGGGAACTGCCTTTTAACCAGGGCAAAACCATCAACAATACTAATGAACGTCTAATAGAATGTCAAGTTCCAGTAACATAGTCAATGAGACATAGAAAGGAAAAAAATTAATCTCTGTCTCCAAGAAGCTGGTTCTCTTTTGGGATTATCACCCAACCGTGCAAAGAAGCATGTGATGTTATTGCAACAGTGCAAAAACATATGTGGCTGGGAAGATTGTGTTCTGATTTCTATAAGCTGAAAGGCCAAGTTGACTATTTGTTTCCACTATGCAGACTACATACCATGAACATTTATCCAACAACCTCCCTTGTGCCTGCTAAAAGAGGCCCTTGTTGAACAAGCCATAGTCACCTTCACATGTTAGCAGAAGAATGAGTGAATCTGGAGAGGAAAGTCCAGGTCAGTTTTTCTGAGTCAGGAGTAAGTTAAAAAGTATAGGAGTCAAGATGGCAGTGTGGGAAGACATGGAGTTCACATCTCCCCACAACTAGGGCACCTGCAGGACGCTGATGGGGGACCTCTACACCCAAGGTGACAGGAGGAACCACCAGGCGAACTGGTAGGACGGGGGTGACTGAGGGGGGGAGGAGAAGTGGAGGCCAGACAGGACTGGCGCCCCTGAAGGGTGCCTGGGGGGGAGGGGTTCCCACGCTTGGAGGGACCCTTGGGGGCTCAGATCGGGGGGAGCACACCTAGCATATCCCTGGCCCACTCAAGCCCGGGAAGCCTGCTGAGCTCCCAGGTTGGGTCTCCCACCCTCCAAAGCCCCCTCCAGGACACGTGGGTCCTGGGGACATAGGAAGGAGGCTGAGGGTGAGCAGGAGAGGCAGGCAGCAGGGGCCCTCCAGGACCAGAGGAGTGGGAGAGGAGCAGGGGGCGTTTGCCCCACACACTTGAGCCCAGGAAGCATGCTGGGCTCCCATGTGGGGACTGCCCCCCTCTGAGACCAGAGGCAGGAGGCACACCTGGGCCCCTTCTGTTCCATTGAGCCTAAGCCCCACCCTCACACCCCCCAGGGCCTTTTCCAGCCCTGTGGGTCCTAAGCATAGGCCTCGCCCACTGCCCAAACCCCACCCTTGCTTAGGCCCTGCCCTCCACAGCCAAGGTCTTTTCCACATTTTTTCCCCCTCTTTTTTACTATTGTGCTTCTGTTTTACCTTCTGGTTGTTGTTTCATCTATATTTTTATATTCTTTCTAACATATCTATTAGTTTCCTAGTCTAACTTTATTCTTTGCTTTGCTATTGTTCTTCCCTTTCTCCTTTTTTTTTTTTTTTTTTTTTTTTGCCACCCCACGTGGCTAGCAGGATCTTGGTTCATGAGCCGGGGCTCAGGGCAAAGCTCCTGCGGTGGGATTTCCGAGTCCAAACCACTGAACTAAAAGAGAAACTCAGACCCCAGGGAATATTTCTCAGAGTGAGGTCTCCCAGAGGTGCTTATCTCAGCACCAAGGCCCAGCTCTACCCAACAGCCTACAAACTTCAGTGTTGGAAGCCTCAGGCCAAACAACTAGTAAGACAGGAACACAATCCCATTCATGAAAAAAATATATATATATGAGATGGCAAAAAAATGTCACAGATGAAGGAGCAAGGTAAAAACCTACAAGACCAAATAAATGAAGAGCAAATAAGCAGTCTATCTGAAAAAGAATTCAGAGTAATGATAGTAAAGATGATCCAGAATCTCGGAAATAGAATGGAGGCATAGATTGAGAAAATACAAGAACTGTTTAACAAAGATCTAGAACTAAAGAACCAACAAACAGAGATGAACAACACAATAACTTAAATGAAAAAAATACACTAGAAGGTATCAATAACAGAGTAACTGAGGCAGAAGAACGGATAAGTGACCTGGAAGATGAAATAGTGGAAATAACCATCAAGGAGCTGAATAAAGAAAAAAGAATGAAAAGAAGTGAAGACAATCTCAGAGTCATCTGGGACAACACTAAACGCAACAACATTCGAATTATAGGGGTCCCAGAAGAAGAAGAGAAAAAGAAAGGGTCTGAGAAAATATTTGAAGAGATTATAATCAAAAACTTCCCTAACATTGGAAAGGAAATAGTCAATCAAGTCCAGGAAGTGCAAAGAGTCCCATAGAGGATAAACACAAGGAGAAACGTGCCGAGACACATATTAATCAAACTATCAAAAATTAAGTACAAACAAAAAAATATTAAAAGCAGCAAGGGAAAAACAAAAAATAACATACAAAGGAAACCCCATAGGGTTATCAGCTGAGTTTTCAGCAGAAACTCTGCAGTCCAGAAGGGAGTATCAGGATATACTTAAAGTGATGAAAGAGAAAAACCTACAACCAAGATTACTCTACCCAGCAAGGATCTCATTCAGATTCAATGGGGAAATAAACAACTTTTCAAACAAGCAAAAGCTAAGAGAATTCAGCACCACCAAACCAACTTTACAACAAATGCTAAAGGAACTTCTCTAGGTGGGAAACACAGAGAAGGAAAAGACCCACAAAAGCAAACCCAGAACAATTAAGAAAATGGTAATAGGAGCAAGCATATCAGTAATAACCTTAAACGTAAATGGATTAAATGCCCCAACCAAAAGACACGGACTGGTTGAATGGATACAAAAACAAGACCCATATATATGCTGTCTACTTCAGACCTAGGTATACAGATAGATTGAAAGTGAAGGCATGGAAAAAGATATTCCATGCAAATGGAAATCAAAAGAAAGCTGAATAGCAATGCTTATATCAGATAAAACAGACTTTAAAATAAAGACAGTTATAAGAGATAAGGAAGGACACTACATAATGATCAACAGATCAATCCAAGAAGACGATATAACAATTATAAATGTTTATACACCCAACATAGGAGCACCTCAATACATAAGGCAGATGCTAACAATCATGAAAGGGGAAATCGACAGTAACACAATAATAGTAGGGGACTTCCCCACTTACACCAATTGACAGATCATCCAAAGAGAAAACAAATAAGGAAACACAAGCTTTAAATTACACAATAGACCAGATAGATTTAATTGATTTTTATAGAACATTCCACCTGAAAGTGGCAGAATACACTCTCTTCTCAAGTGCGCCTGGAACATTCTCCAGGATAGATCACATCTGGGGTCACAAGTAAAGCATTGGTAAATTTAAGAAAATTGAAATTGTATCAAGTATCTTTTCTGACCACAATGCTATGAGATTGGAAATCGATTACAGGAAAAAAAAAAAAAAACTGTGAAAAACACAGATATATGGAGGCTAAACAGTGCACTACTAAATAACCAAGAGATCACTGAAGAAATCAAAGAAGAAATTAAAAAAATACATAGAAACAAATGACGACAAAAACACGATGATCCAAAAGCTATGGGAAGCAGCAAAAGGAGTTCTAAGAGGGAAGTTTATAGCAATTCATCTCACCTCAAGAAACAAGAAATATCTCAAACAATCTAACGCTATACCTAAAGCAACTAGAGAAAGAATAACAAAGAAAACCCAAAGCCAGTAGAAGAAAAGAAATCATAAAGATCAGAGCAGAAATAAATGAAATAGGAATGAAGAAAACAGTAGCAAAGATCAATAAAACTAAAAGCTGGTGCTTTGAGAAGATAAATAAAATTGATAAACCTTTAACCAGACTCATCAAGAAAAAAAGGGAGAGGATGCAAATCAATAAATTAGAAATGAAAAAGGAGAAATCACAACTGACACTGCAGAAATACAAAGGATTATAAGAGACTACTACGAACAACTCTAAGCCAATAAAATGGACAACCATGAAGAAATGGACAAATTCTTGGAAAAGGTACATTTTCCAGGACTGAACCAGGAGGAATTAGAAAATATAAACAGACCTATCACAAGTAATGAAATAGAAACTGTAATTAAAAATCTTCCAACAAGCAAAAGTCCTGGATCAGATGGCTTCACAGGTGAATTCTATCAAACATTTGGCGAAGAGCTAACACTGATCCTTCTCAAAACCTTCCAAACAATTGCAGAGGGAAGAATACTCCCAAATTCATTCTATGAGGTCACCATTACCCTGATACCAAAACCAGAAAAAGATATCACAAAAAAGAAAATTATAGAGCAATATCACCGATGAAAATATATGCAAAAATCCTCAACAAAATACTAGCAAACAGAATCCAACAACATATTAAAAGGATCATACACCATGATCAGGTGACATATATCCCATGGATGCAAGGATTCTTCAATATATGCAAATCAATTAATGTGATACACCACAATAACAAATTAAGGAATAAAAACCATATGATCATCCCAGTAGATGCAGAAAAAGGTTTCAACAAAATTCAACAGCCATTTATGATAAAAACTCTCCAGAAAGTAGGCATAGAGGGAAGTTACCTTAACATAATAAAGGCCATATATGACAAACCCACAGCCAACATCATTCCCAATGGTGAAAAAATGAAACCATTTCCACCAATCAGGAACAAGACAAGGATGTCCACTCTCGCCACTCTTATTCAACATAGTTTTGGAAATTCTAGCCATGGCAATCAGAGAAGAAAAAGAAATAAAAGGAATACAAACTGGAAAAGAAGAAGTAAAACTGTCACTGTTTGCATATGACGTGATACTCTACATAGAAAATCCTAAAGATGCTGCCAGAAAACTACTAGAACTAATCAATGAATTTGGTAAGGTTGCAGGATACAAAATTAATGCACAGATATCTCTGGCATTCCTATACACTAATAACGAAAAATCAGAAAGAGAAATTAAGGAAACAATCCCATTTAACATTGCAGCAAAAAGAATAAAATACCTAGGATGAAACCTACCTAAGGAGGTGAAAGACTTGTACTCAGAAAACTAGAAAACACTGATGAAAGAAATCAAAGATCACATAAACAGATGGAGAAATATACCATGTTCTTTGATTGGAAGAATCCGTAATGTGAAAATGACTATATTACCCAAAGCAAGCTACAGATTCATTGCAATCCCTATCAAATTACCAATGGCATTCTTCACAGAATCAGAACAAAAAATTTTACAGTTCGTGTGGAAACACAAAAGATCCCAAATAGCCAAAGCAATCTTGAGAAAGAAAAACTAAGCTGGAGGATCAGGCTTCCTGACTTCAAACTATACTACAAAGATACAGGAATCAAGACCATATGGTACTGGCACAAAAAACAAATATAGATCAATGGTACAGAATAGAAAGCCCAGAGGTAAACCCAAGCACATACGGCCACCTAATTTATGACAAAGGAGGCAAGAATATAGAATGGAGAAAAGACAACCTCTTCAATAAGTGGTGCTGGGAAAACTGAACAGCTACATGCAAAAGAATGAAATTAGAACACTACCTAACACCATACACAAAAATAAATCCAAATGGATTAAAGACCTAAATGTAAGACCAGATACTATAAAACTCTTAGAGGAAAACATAGGAAAAGCACTCCTTGAACTAAACCACAGCAAGATCTTTTTGACCCACCTCCTAGAGTAATGAAAATAAAAACAAAAATAAACAAATGGGACCTAATTATACTTCAAAGCTTTTGCACAGCAAAGGAAACCATAAACAAGACAAAAAGGCAACCCTCAGGATGGGAGAAAATATTTGCAAATGAAACAATGGACAAAGGATTAATCTCCAAAATATACAAACAACTCATAGAGCTCAATATCAAAAAAACAAACAATCCAATTAAAAAATGGGTGGCATCATCAAAAACTCTACAAACAATAAATGCTGGAGACGGTGGGGAAAAGGGAACCCTCTTGCACTGCTGGTGGGAATGTAAACTGATACAGCCACTATGGAGAACAGTATGGAGGTTCCTTAAAAAAACTACAAATAGAACTACCAGACGACCCAGCAATCTCACTACTGGGCATATACCATGAGAAAACCATAATTCAAAAAGAGTCGTGTACCACAATGTTCATTGCAGCTCTATTTACAATAGCCAGGACATGGAAGCAACCTAAGTGTCCATCAACAGGTGAATGGATAAAGAAGATGTGGCACATATATACAATGGAATATTACTCAGCCATAAAATGAAACGAAATTGAGTTACTTGTAGTGAGGTAGATGGACCTAGAGTCTGTCATACAGAGTGAAGTAAGTCAGAAAGAGAAAAATACTGTATGCTAACGCATATATATGGAATCTAAAAAAAAAAAAAAAAATGTACTGATGAACCCAGTGGCAGGGTAGGAATAAAGACGTAGACATATAGAATGGACTTGAGGACACAGAAGGGAGGGGGAAGCTGGGCGAAGTGAGAGAGTAGCATTGACATATATACACTACCAAATGTAAAATAATTAGCTAGTGGGAAGCAGCAGCATAGCACAGGGTGATCAGCTCGGAGCTTTGCGATGAACTAGAGTGGTGGGATAGGGAGGGTGGGAGGGAAACTCAAGAGGAAGGGGATATGGGGATGTATGTATGTATATGGCTGATTCACTTTGCTGTGGGACAGAGACTAGTGCAGTATTGTGAAGCAGTTATACGCCAATAAAAATATATTAAAAAAATTTTTTAAAGGACTGGGAACTGTAGTCTTTTAGCTGAGTGGCAATATGTCCGGCTAAAAACTGCAATTCTGTTACTAAGGCAGAAAGGTAGAATGGATATTGGAGGCCCCCAACAGAATCAGCCATAGTAAGTTTTTCTGAAAGAAGACGCAGAAGCACAAATGTTTAAGGAAAATATTGGCAACTGTGACTAAATTAAAATGTAAAACTTCTAATAAATAAAATATTTACATTATTTTAATCAATAAATATTGAGAAAAACTAATTAAATGAAAGGTAGAGTTATGATTGCTAAGAAAGGGGTCATCAACGATTGGTTCTTCTGGACAAGACAGTATTACGAAGTTAAAGATAGGTGATATTTTAGGAGCATCAACAGAAAAGGTAACTCAGAAGTAGCAATGAAATAATTGATGGATCTTGTTTTGCTGTATATTTCTGGGTTAAACTTGCAAGAATCAATAGCTACTTGTTACATTCCCTCAGTCTCCATTCTCTGTCTCCCAGAGATCAATCGTATTGGGTAACTGTGGCATCTTGACAATCACGACCTTGCAAACATGTGCAGGTAGGCCTGCTTTGGTGAACAGTGTGGAGAGGGGAATGTATCATAGGCTGTGAGAATGTCTTCCATGAGTGTGAGAGAAGACAAGTGACCGTGGGACTCTTCCGTTACAAGAGAGTGAGAGAAAAACATTGTATAAGGCCAAGGAGGAGACTATTGTAGGCGCCCCGCTGTATTTATTTGCTAGGGCTGCCGTAACAAAATACCACAGATCAGATGGCATGAACAACAGACATGTATTTTCTCGCAGTTCTGGATCAAGATGTTGGCATGTTTGGTTTCTTTTGAGGTTTCTCTCCTTGGTTTGCAGACAGTCACCCTCTTGCTGCCTCTTCGTGTGGTAGTTCCCCAGTGTACGCATGCCCCTGGTGTCCTTTTGTGTGTCCAGATTTTCTTCTCTTACAAGTCACCAGTCAGATTGGATTAGGGCCCCTTCTAACAGCCTCATTTAACTTAATCACCTCTTTAAAGGCCCTGTCTCCAAACACAGTCACATTCTGAGATACTGGGGCATAGGGTTTCAGCATATGAATTTTGAGGGGAAACAATTCAGGCCATAACACCCACTTCACTATGTACTTACCTAATCTAGGGCTTAGCTTGGTCTTGGTTACCCACAGACTATCAAAGCTCCAAGGTTAGTTTGTTTGTTTGTTTTTTCTTTGTTAGTATTTTAGCAATACAGGCTGTAAGATGATATATCTGGAATATAATTCCATGCATTTGCCATTTCCTCCATTATATTACCTCCATTTCCAGTTATATTAAGCTATTACTGTTAACCACCTGTGTGTAGCTCTTCAGTCAAATGTTCATGTCCCTTGGATATTTGGTTTAGATCAGGAATCACAAACTAAATGTCTATGGGGAATGAATAGGCAACACGGTGATGAAGCTGGCCCAGCACAGGCTAAGAGGAGTGTGAGAACTATGGTGAACTGGAGATCAGAAAGCACATGACTCTTCAAAGGCGGCAGGGTTGTGGAGCTCCAGCTGGTCGAAGTGACATGGAAATCTTGGTGGTGCTAGATTTTCTGATTTTTCAAGAGAAACTGGGAATACAGATTTTAATCAAATGCTTACAATTTTTAAATTTTGTAAACTATTTCAAATAAACAAAATACTATGTAGTTCCCCAGTCTATATTATCTCTTCATTTTCATCTATTGGAGATGCTATTTCAGAACCAATGGGCAATATAGAAATCTCAGGGATACTAGGAAAGACTACAATAGGATATTCATTCATGGAAGGAGATGGAGACATTTTTATTTTCCAGAATCCATCTTAGATGAAGCACTATGTGTGTTTCATTGGAAAATGCACTCAGAGCGAAAAGAAACCTACAGAGTCATTCTCAAGCAATAAAAAACTATATTGCTAAACCATAAATCACAAGAGGCAGGAAGGCTAATGGATGAGGCAGTCAGGAGAAGGGAAGCAGAGACAGGTGAGCTGGTGCGATGCGGAAGGCTGTGTCTTAAAAGGGGGGAAATGTTCTAAACAATCAGAAAGTTCTAATGGAAGTGGGGGCACTTGAGCTTGGTTTAATAAATGAATAGAAAAGCAACTTTTAATTTTAGGATATGGTAAAGGCAGAAAAAAATGTATTGTTACATTTGGGAGATAATAGGGACTTTAATTATCTGAGAATGGAGACCGTCCTTCTGTAAAGTTAAATGAAACCAACTGGCATCTTTAGTTTGGTATTATTTCTGGCTGAGTTTCCTAACCTTGTGATCTTTGCCTAACTAAGAAGAGCAGCCAAATGCAGAAAGGAATGGAACTTCTAAAAAGACTTTGTCTAGAGCAGAGGTCCACAAACTTTTTCCGAGGCCCCTACGATCCCTGAGAGAAGCATGCAACTCGGTCATAGCACGGAAGCAGCCGTAGACAAAGCATAAGCAAATGGGCATGACTGTGTGCCAGTAACACTTCATTTAGAACGGGGGTGGTGGGCCAGATGTGGTCCACAGGGCATGGACCATTGTCAACTCGCGTCTGGAGAGAGAAGACCCGCTAATATAGGCTAGGGGTAGGAGAGGAAGGAAGAAGCTTCCAGAGAGCGACTCTAAATACGGCCAAGCACAATACTAGACACCCTCACTAATATGTCTTGTTGAAACTCTATGGAAGTAAAAGGAAGAAAGGAAACAGTGTGGTAGGCAGATGACGGATAAGTGATTTTTAAAAATTCAGAAAGAAATGTGTATAAATATATGGGGGAAAATCAGATCCAGATGAAATGAGAGACCAAGCCTATTTAAGAAGGCTAAATGGAAGGACAAAAGCCAGAGCATGGAGGTCAACTCATTCAGAGAAATATGAAATATCAGAGCAGAAAGGGTACAGTAGTATAGAAACAATAGATGATGATAGGACTCATTGCAGTAAAAGGACTAGTAAACAAGACTTGAGCTATTAATTCTACTGGGGCTACTTCTTTCAACCAGGAGCCCATCAGCCTTATTAAGCAAGGCCTGATTTTCCTTTCAGCAGCTGCCCCAAATTTCTTCTATCTCTAATCAATTATTCCAATGCTGAGAGGCAGATGGGAAAATGAGAAATCATGATGGGAGATGGGCCTCTGTGGGTGTTTCTGTGCCCCTCCTCGGCACCAGGCCCAGTTGACATCTCTCGTGATTTCTGAAGCTCTGTCTATTCTGCCGAGGTGTGGACAGTCCCATAGGTACGGCGTGGTTTCTAATCTACAGAGTATTAAGCCTTGCAGGTGTCATTAAAGCAATGTCCCCAGCTGATATAACGAACGCAGCCAGCACGAGACTCAGAGAATTGAGTTTATCAAGGGGACTGTAGTAGTCTTATTATCTAGTTTAACAGTTTGGGGACCACCAAGTCACACATCATCATCACTCCTTTTCTGCCAATGTCTTCCCCTTGTCTTTCAAGACCTGCCACTAAATCATGTCACAGTACGCTTTAATGATAGTGTATATGGGATTCACTGTGGTTTCATAATAAGGCTGCAGCTGACAGGCTTGTCTAAAGAATTACAAGGTCTTCTTTCCAAGCACAGTGAAATGAATATCACATCAAAAATAACACCTAGGATTTAAAAATAAAGGGTGCTTGGTTACAACTTACAAGAACCATATTCTCCTTTAGTTTTTCTTCCAGAGTGATTCCTGAGTCCTGAGAAGATGCCCTTTGAGTGAAGTGAATGTGAGGTGAGCATTTGCGTAGGGTAGAACTAATTGTAGCTGTGGCCTCCACCTTCAGCCAGCCAAGGTAACATCTTACTCACAACCATGTGCGGCCAGTGCCTGGCTCGGTGCCTCAAATTAAGAGATGCTCAGTAAATGGGAGGTAGGTTGGATGGATGAATAATTACAAATTGTCTTTGTGCTTCTCAGGTCTTGGGAGGAAGCTGGTTAACGTCCTCTTCTCTTGTTATTTCGTCTGCACTTTGCAAATCACCAGCAGGCTTGGGATGCATTCCAAAGAGGGATTTTATTTAGCAATATGAAAACTAGGCAACCTACTTTCTTATTTTCAGTCAAATCTGAACCATTGCTAAGGAAATATTTTGAATTGGTACACAGCTGGATCCTATTTCAGTACAGCAGCCTACAACCTATGGCCTGAAACTTGACAGACTTGTTAATGTCCATTCTGTGGTCAGTCCTAATCACAACTTTAATTACTTTATAATTACACAAGTACCATCGTGTGATTAGATGTCTTCTCTCACTGAGGAGAAGGACAGACATAGCCTGCTCTTTTTTTTTTTTTTTTTTTTTTTTTTTTTGGTCCTCCGCGGGCCTCTCACTGTTGTGGCCTCTCCTGTTGCAGAGCACAGGCTCCGGACACGCAGGTTCAGCAGCCACGGCTCACGGGCCCAGCCGCGCCGCGGCATGCGGGATCTTCCCAGACCGGGGCACGAACCCGTGTCCCCTGCATCAGCAGGCGGACCCCCAACCACTGTGCCACCAGGGAAGCCCCCATAGCCTCCTCTTGATCATACTTTCCTGAGGGTCCTCCTTTGTCATCTCTCTGCTTCCTCTCCAGGTAATTAAAATCTATGAAATGCAGGACTAAATCCAATAGTTAAATAATTTATTGTATAGTTAACAGACAAGCTGTACTCGTCACTTATTGAGGGGACAATTAAAAACACATAAAACTTTAATTCATATGATGTTTAATTGGTAGGTTTGAAGCCAATTATGGTACAAATGTACTCTTCTCCCAATTTTAACTCCTACATTATTTTTCATTAAAAACGTTAAATGAAAAGAAATTGTCATTAAGTATCAGGAAAAGCTGTCACTGAACCTAGCAGGTAGTATCTGTTAGCACAGCTAACTTCACTGAGGGACATGGAATCATTTCTTGATAACCACTGTCAGGCAACACAGACACAGACAAACACACACACATGCACACACACGGCAATATTCTATACTAATAGCTTAAGCATGTATCCAAGCCAGAACATTGGAAAGTATCAAAATATTTTTTTAAATCCATAATGAAATAAACATGAGCTAACACTTATTAAGGCCATAAAATTGGCACCCTTAAATATGCCCCAGTACCCCTAAGACACAGGATTACTCAGCTTAAAATCTTAAATGCTACCGGTTAATATCTGCTCCCCATTTTTGGTTTTGCTCCCTTCCCAAAGGATCTCTCACATCTAAGAAAAAACTAAAAAAACATCAAAGCCGCTGGTAACATTGAACCCCTGATCTGAACCGTGAAAGTTATCTCTTTTTTTTTTTTTTTTTTTTTACGGTACGTGGGCCTCTCACTGCTGTGGCCTCTCCCGTTGTGGAGCACAGGCTCCGGACGCGCAGGCTCAGCGGCCATGGCTCACGGGCTCAGCCACTCCGCGGCACGCGGGATCTTCCCGGACCGGGGCACGAACCCGTGTCCCCTGCATCAGCAGGTGGACTCTCAACCACTGCGCCACCAGGGAAGCCCCATGAAAGTTATCTTTGCGCCTTTCTGTTTCAGTATTTCCCAGTCACCATGTACAGTAGTCACCATGTACAGTCTTAATCAGAGGAACTTAAAAAAAATTATATTCCCCTGTCCTTTTTGTTTTATTCCTTTTTTCCAATTTCTATACTTTCTAAACTTATTTAATTAAAGACCCTGAGTGAAAACAATATTTTGTACTGGAGTGAGGACTGTGCACAGTTGATATAAGATGGGGGTAAGGAGTCATGCTGTCCCAAGGAAAAACGAAAACAATCTCACAATCCTATGGACATGTATGTTTTTACCTGGGAACAGTGTTTTCTAGTATTTATGTGCTAGTGGATCTGTGAGTTCTATCAGAACTTTATTGCGTGTTACTCGATTCACCTTTCAGGGCTTCCCATCTTGTCTGTCTTTCCTAAGGGTTCCGTGTTGGAAGGAACCCTAAGTATTTTACTTTAAACACTTCCAAGGTAGAGATGGCCTCCAGAGAGCCCAGCAGTGTCATCATTCAGCTTGTGTTTGAAAATTTCCAGGGGAAGAAAGCTTGCTGTTATCAGCCATCCCAACCCACTTGTGAAAGACTTCAGTTTTAAGGGAGAGCTTCCCTGTGATTTCTAGCCCTTCTCCTGGATCTGGGGTCTGGTTATGGAAATAAGGACAGCGTTTTATTATCCTGGCACAGAGTTTTTCAACTTCTGCAGTCCTGATACTTTGCAGGGGGTTGGGGGGATGATTCTTTGTTGGGAGGGGCTGTCCCTTGTACTGTGGGATCCCTGCTGTTTTCCCACTAAGTAGCAGTAGTACCCCTCCATCTCCCCCTACCCACTTCCTCCCGCCCCACCAGCTGTCACCATAAAAATCCCCTAGGTGTGTTGGGGGTGGGAATTACCCCTGGTTGAGGAACACTGTCTAGAGAATGAGAACATAGCTAGTTGGTGGCAAAGCTTGGGCTCAGACCCACGCTTCTGTCCTCTTACTATTTCTATATTCACTTAACAGGGACTCTCATTTAAAAGAAATGGTTTTAGACACAGAAAGAGGAAGGGGATTAGGATCCCCTGTTCGAAATGAGCGTGTGTGATGTCACCTGGTGTCAGTCAGTGGCCCTGCTTCTACACTTTTACGACACCAAGTGCTTGCCAGACTGGGGCATTGGACGAAAATCTATGAGAGTCTTTTTTTCACCAAAATCCTGTGCCCTTATGTATTACATAATAAAAAGATTTAAAGATACGTCATCACATCATCTCTGCCATGGCTTGGCTTGGCCTACTACTTTTTGAATAGACACTCTGGATATAGCTTTTAGTTGGACATTTTGCTAATTTCACACCCTGCTGTCCTATTTCCCCACACTAACTTTTAAAATATGTGTGGGTGTTATTAGAATTTTACTGAGGTTTTTTTTGGGTGCTTCGATGAACAAATCTGCCTCATTTTTGAGCTGTCTTCCCCAACCATATATTCTTTCATGAGCCCTATTATTTTTAGTGATCAATTTTGTGGAATGTAAGGTCTCTCAGGAACCTGTATATTGTGTTATTACTGTTATGACTTGTAGTTTCAAAAAGTAAAATAGTGCCAAAAGGCTTATAAAAATAGCCCTAGATTTCTGTCCCAAAACTTTAGAACCTTTTCTTTATCCCCAGTATTCTAAGATCTCATGATGTGCCTTTGTGTGGGTCGTTTTTCATTCATTTCACTGGACACTCAGTGGGCATTTTTAATCTGGAGTTATATGCCTTTCACTGTGGAAATTTTTCTCATATCATTTCTTTGATAATTCTCCTTTCACCATTTTTTCTAGAACTTCTATTAATACAATGAAAGTGGAAGAAGATTTAAATGAAACTTCCTCAGTTATATAATCCAAACTATAAAAATAGAAGTGAAAGGAGGCTGATGCCAGGTGTTAGCCTAAGAGTTGGCATATATTTGTTGGAGGTTTATTGCAAGCCAGTCTTGCTGTTATTTGTTTAAATTTTTCAAAAGCTAAAGTCAAAATTGCCTAAATAACTTAGATCATTTCAAACAACATTATTTGCATAGTGTGTTTGAAGGAAGTTAGACTATTAAGAGTTACTAGGGAAGGATAAAATTAGACTATCTATATGGGGAAAATGAATGAGAAAGTTGCATTCGGGTAGTATGCTCTTTACCAGCCCACACTGCCATCCCCTAGTTGCTGGGGGTGTGGACTGGTAACTCATAGCATCCCCTTCTCTAGAGAGCTGTCCTGGCTAACCAGGAGCTGCCTCTTCTGAGTGGCTATGCAGGGCTCAGAACTCAGACAGTAACTGACAGTCATGGGAGTAAACAGGCTCGATGCTTTTTCAAATGGGATTGAGTGGGTAGGGTAGTGTGTAGTCTACATTTTTCACTGTCACCTAGACTGAAGGAAGTTTCCAGTTGAGACCAGATTCTTGTGCAGGTTTCTTGCCCTGACCTATCCTGGTTCTCTCCTCTCTCCCCAAAACTCTCCCTCAGTCTATCACTGGAACAAGAATCCCCATCTCAGGCTCTACTTCTGTTACCAAACCAAACTTAGGTCCGATTGCCTTCCCGCAGTAAAGCCAATCTACTGACACGGGGTTGTGGTGAAGGAAAGCGCAGCGTTTGTTGCAGGGCACCAAGCAAGGAGTCCAGGGCAGCTAGTGCTCAAAAGGCCCAATCTCCCGATGGCTTTCAGGGAAAGGTTCCTAAAGGTAGGGTGATGGAGGTGTGTTGTGAGGTACGTGATCATCTCGTGACGTTCTTTTGATTGTTTGGTCGTGAAGTAATCAGGTAATCGGGAGTCAAAATCATCAGCCTTCTGATTCCAACTGATCTGGGGTCTACGTGCTTGTGGGCAGCATACAGTTAACTTCTTCCATCTGGTGCAGGTTCAGTATCTGCAAAACAACTAAAAGGACATGGCTCAGAATATTATCTATAGCCCTTGAGGAGGAACTAAATGTCCTTGACTTTATTTGATGGCTAAACTATTATTATTTTGTCTTGCTTGACTGTTTTTCTTCCTTTTTGCATTTTCTCACCTCTCTGATTAAATTTATTCTTTGGAATTCGGGGAAGGCCTGGAAGGCTAAAGTTTTCTATAGACAAGAGGCAGGTGGAGGACATGGTGGGGATCTGACCCAGGAAAGCCCTGTAAGGTCCCATTTGATTACACTTCCAAGGTAGCTGACCTAAGACAAAAATAAAGCTTTTAGGGGCTTCCCTGGTGGCGCAGTGGTTGAGAGTCTGCCTGCCGATGCAGGGGACACGGGTTTGTGCCCCCGTCCGGGAGGATCCCACATGCCGCGGAGCGGCATGGCCGCTGAGCCATAGCCGTGGCCGCTGAGCCTGCGCGTCCGGAGCCTGAGCTCCGCAACAGGAGAGGCCACAACAGTGAGAGGCCCACGTACCACAAAACAAAAATAATACTAAAATAAAGCTTTTAAATTCAAAGAGCTCTGCCCCCACCGTCCCAATTATTCCTGTTTATAGTATCCTGTTCTTGTTATGTGAATGTGATATTTTAAAAGGTTTGTTCTGTTTCCTGAATCATCTCTATTTTCTTTTTATCTGTTTGTTTTGGTCTCTCCTTCACAGTGAAGGCTTTCCTCAAATGCCTGGTGATTTTTGTCTATCCATTCCTATTTAAGGTAGGAACACCAAAACATGGTTTTGAAGCTCTGTGTGGATGGTGGACTTGTTCTTGGTGGACATCACTTGTAAGTGATGGTCACTGGTTTATCACTAGATGTGCCCAAATATTTTATCCTTTGTGTGGTTCAGTTTCTCTGGGGAAGGATTCCCTTCTCTCTTACCTACATTGTGTAAGCTTGGTTCCCTGGCAGTTTTTCTGGAGCAGTGGGGGAAGGGTCTACACAGTCATTATACAGTGAGCTTTCACTTCATCCCCTTGTCTCAATCCAACTGATCATCCTTGCCCATTTTAAGCCTAACGTATTTGCCTCCAGAGCCCATCTGTTTCCATTTTTCTAGAAAATTAACCCAACCATCTCCTGGCAAGGGTCAGGGAGGAGAAAAGATAACCAAATATCTGATTCTTATCATAGGGGCTTTCAAATAAGTCTCCCGCTTTTTTCAGTCTTATCACCTTAGTCATTCTCCCTGGATAGCGATGCTTTTTATCAGCCCCATCACCACACATTTTAGCTGGAATAGATTTTTCTACAGTATTTTATTTACTTAATAAAAACTTATATAGTGTTTACTATATGCTAGTGCAGGCCTAAGTACTCTGCAAATACAACTTATTTCAATAACACAATGATCCTATGTGGTAATATTATTACCCCATTTTACAAATGAGGAAACTGAGCACAGTGTAACTTTCCCAAGTCACATAGCTACAGAATGGCAGTGCCACACTTTGTTTGTTTTAGTTTTTAATTAATTAATTCTTTTATTTATTTTTGGCTGCATTGGGTCTTCGTTGCTGCGCGCGGGCTTTCTCTAGTTGCGGTGAGCGGGGGCTACTGTTCGTTGCAGTGCGAGGGCTTCTCATTGTGGTGACTTCTCTTGTTGCCGAGCATGGGCTCTAGGGCACGCGGGTTTCAGTAGTTGTGGCACACGGGCTTCAGTTGTTGTGGCACACGGGCTTAGTTGCCCTGCAGCATGTGGGATCTTCCCAGACCAGGGGTCAAACCCATGTCCCCTACATTGGGCAGACAGATTCTTAACCACTGCACCACTAGGGAAGCCCCTGAAGTCAAGTTTAAAAGCTTCTTTTATTGCTTATACTTTGGTATTATGTGTAAAAGTTTTTGTCTAACCCAAGTTCATGAGAATCTCTCATATATTTTTTTTTTTTCTAGAAGCTTTAGGTTGTACATCAAGGACTATGATACATTTTTAACCTTGGATGAAAGTTGATTATTTTGCATATGAATATCATATTGTTTCAACTGTCACTTTTGGTAAAGGCTCTACTGAATTCAATTGTCAAAAATCAATTGAACAAATGAGTGTATTTGTCCATTATATTCTGTTTTCTTAATCTATTTGTCTATGTTGTTACCAATACCTCGCTCTTTTGATTTATTATAGCCCTATAATAAGTCTTGAATTCAGGATGTGTAAGACTTCTAACTTCATTCTCTTTTAAAGATTTTTTTTTTTATAAAGAAAATTTAATCTCATCTGCCATTCAGTACTGTCTCTTTAAAGAGGGATACAAACTCCTCTCAGCCCTACTCAGTTAACTAAATTCAAGAAAATACCATCCATCTCCAATCAGATTCTACTGCAGGGCAGGAGAAACCCTGGACCATAGACTGGGTCTGACCACTTACTAAATGTCATCAGGCCACAGCGCATGAGCCCCAAATTAAATGTCCTAATTGGGGCCCAGCATTAGAAAATGTATTAACTGCCTTAGAATAGTATTAGAGAGTAATGCTACCCTCTGAAAATGTCTGGTATTACATTTATGCATTTGTGTCATCTGTATCCGTCTCATTTTTCACTTTTACTCTTTCCCCCTATGCCTTTTTCAAAGGCATTTTGATTGTAATAGATTCTTTGCAGTTTCATATAAATTTTAGAATCAGTTTGTCAATTTCTGCTAAAAAAAAATTCTTCTGGAATTTCAACTGAGATCGTGTTGAATCTATAGATCAATTGGGGAGAACTGACCTAGTAACAACAGTGAGTCTTTTAATCCATGGTCTTTCCATTTATTTAAGTCTTCTTTAATTTTTCTCAGCAATATTTTGTAGTTTTCAGTGTAAACATTTGATAGATCTTTGGTCAGGATTATTCTAAGTATTTCTTATTTTCAGTGTCATAAGTGATGTTTTTCATTTTAACTTCCAATTATTTATTGCTAACATACAGTGAATAAAATTGATTTTTGTATATTGATCTTATATTTTACAACATTGCTAAATTTGCTTATATTCTAGTAGGTTTTGAAATATATATTCCGTAGGATTTCAACATAGACAATCAAGTAGTTTGTGAATAAAGATAGTTCTACTTCTTCTGCTACTGTCACTTAACCTTAACTGTTGTTCAGTCCTAGTCCATGAATTAATATATGTGGAAACTGAGGTCCAGAGAGAATTAATTCACCAAATTAATGTTACCTGTGAAAGATAGATTCAGAATTGAATTGAAGTCTCCTGACACCAAATCTGGCGTATTCCCACAAATTATTACTGCCTTGCAGGAATAAGATTCTCACTCAAGCTGTCCTAAATAAAAAGGTACTTACTTTCCTCTCATATCAAGAGATATCAGAAAGGATAGCCCCTAACTCTCATCTTCAAGTATATTTCTGCTAGTCAGTTGCTCACCTTAAGGTAAATTTCTGAAACAGATTTTGGGGAAACCTCATAAAGGACTTTTATCTATCTAGTCTCAAGCCCCATCTTAGGCCCAAATTAATTCCACTTCACTCCCCACTCTTTTTTTTTTCTTAAATTTATTTATTTATTTATTTATTTTTGGCTGTGTTGGGTCTTTGTTTCTGTGCGAGGACTTTCTCTAGTTGCGGCAAGCGGGGGCCACTCTTCATTGCAGTGTGCGGGCCTCTCACTATCGCGGCCTCTCTTGTTGCGGAGCACAGGCTCCAGACGCACAGACTCGGTAGTTGTGGCTCACGTGCCTAGTTGCTCCGCAGCATGTGGGATCTTCCCAGACCAGGGCTCGAACCCGTGTCCCCTGCATTGGCAGGCAGATTCTCAACCACTGCGCCACCAGGGAAGCCCCCCCCCCCAACCTTTTATAGGTTTCAAGGAAGTGGGTTTCATCCCACCTTCATCTCCTTTAAAAATTGCTTACACCCCTCTACCTTTCTGGACCTTTCTCTTGCAAGCCTGCCTGCGGAATATGAAGCTGTATTTCTGCTTTCTTGTTTCTTAATGTCCTGGAGATAAGCACACAGACCCTTTTTATTTTAAGGAGTTTACTGCTAATCACTATGGGGAAACAGATGGTAATAGCAAAAATAGCATTACCAGGAAAGTTACAAAGGTTCTAGAAATTTTACAAAATTCTTACAGTTGTATTCTCTGGTCCGTGGTTCTTGGGTCCCCCTAAGGGGATAATATCAGTCTTTTGTTTACTGTTTTCATTGTTTGTATGTAGGGCTTCTCACCCACTTCTAGCAAAGGAATTTTCTTTTACACGTGCCACTCTTTCTAATCAGAGGATGCAATAAATCTAAAGATTTAATAAAGGGAAGAACTATTTTCCCTCAGGTGGGAAGTTTGTATCTCTGTAGCTTTTCAAAATTGGTGATAGCCATAGTCCTGTCAAAGAAGTGATTGCCTAGGATACTTCTACACTAAGACTCTGGGTTTACACAGTTGAATTCACACCAGAAAGTCCTGATAAATAAAATTCAGATTCAAAGTCCCTTTAGGTGAGTTTCCAGATGCTAGGAAAACAGAGAGGCTAACTCTTATAGTTCTCAGCAATTAGCGAATAGGTTTTAGGGTTTTCCTGTTTCCTGGAGTTCAGAGGGCAGGTAAGGATAGGGAGCCAGTCCAGAGTTATAACAACCAGAAACAAAATATCCTACAGAGTAGACAGAGGGGAGTTAAACACAGATGGCTGGAATTGGAAATGAAGTGTTGACTTGGGTCAGATAAGAGAAGTAGTTATGTGGCAGCAATACTGAAAGCTGAGTCAGAGTGGTGATTCTATGCTGAACAGGAGCGAAGGCAGAATAGGTGTCACTGATTATAAAGGGTAGTGTCAGAGAGTCAGGCCAGCAGCATGGCAAAGTGTCCTTGAAGGCTTTTGACATTTAGCTACATCTGGTCCTGACCTTTCTTTCATCTGGCTTCACGATGACATCCTTTGCCAATTGTCCACATGTTCTCTGCTCACTCACGTGAGCTCATAGATGGTGAGAAGTGGCATAAACACTGAGTGATCTTCTAGTGCAGCCCCCTCAATTAACACATAATGAAAAAGATATAAGCGTATGAAAAACATAGGAGACAAGTGTAATATTGTCATGGTCTGTGAGGCACGGGGGAGAGCGCTCAAACAGATGTCAACAGGCCTTGAGGCGATTCCTGCTCAAGTCCTCTCTACATGTGGTTTCACGTTCTATAATAGCTGCCTTCCTTGTGGAATGGCATAGGTCGCAGATCAAATGAGATGATGCTTGTGGATGCTCTCTGCAAATTGTGAGGACAGCAGAAAAGTAAAGCCCAAGGCTCAGGCAACAATGCGTACACAGTTGATATCACAGACTGGGTAGTCCCAGGAACCAGCATTTGGAGAATTTGTGGAAGATTATATGTAGGCACGTATAAGGAGAAAAGAAATGACCAGCAAACATCTGTAAGGTAGAGAAAAAGGACACAATTAAGTAACAATAATAATAATGATTGCCATTTGCTAACTGAATACCATTTTCTCATCTCATTTCATTCTCACAGTGACATTTGTATGATTACCTCTATTTCATGAATGAGGTGGCTGAGACTCCAAGACGCTAGATGAACTCTCCGAGGCCAAGCAGGCAGCTGAGCCAGGGTGGGAACGCATCAGTTTGATTATATTTATTTATTTATTTATGGCTGTGTTGGGTCTTCGTTTCTGTGCGAGGGCTTTCTCTAGTTGTGGCAAGTGGGGGCCACTCTTCATCGCGGTGCGCGGGCCTCTCACTGTCGTGGCCTCTCTCGTTGCGGAGCACAGGCTCCAGATGCGCAGGCTCAGTAGTTGTGGCTCACGGGCCCAGTTGCTCCGTGGCATGTGGGATCTTCCCAGACCAGGGCTCGAACCCGTGTCCCCTGCATTGGCAGGCAGATTCTCAACCACTGTGCCACCAGGGAAGCCCCATCAGTTTGACTATAAACCCATGTGTTTAACCAGAGCTGCCCTGCCGCTCTAATAAAATAAAAGCACTTGGAAAATGTTTAGGCACAGTGTATTGTAAAGTGATGGTCTCTTGTTCAGCCTGCTGCTTCTGAACAGGCAGTAGGCCTGACTTCATAACTTACCAAGAGAATTCTGAGAGGTGAGTAGGTACTTACCAAGGCGATGCCCTGGGAGAAAGTGAGTGTTTCAAAGAACAAAGTTTTCTCTCCAGGGGAGATCTCAAGGGATGAGCGAACTATGCAATTACGGGCCATCCACAAATTTAAGGAGAAAAAGAGATTTCCTCTGACCTACTGTTTAGAAAATAGTGTATGAAGTTGCCTCATTAAAAGGGGGTAGGGCTTCCCTGGTGGCGCAGTGGTTGAGAGTCTGCCTGCCGCTGCAGGGGACGCAGGTTCGTGCCCCGGTCCGGGAAGATCCCACATGCTGCGGAGCGGCTGGGCCCGTGAGCCATGGCCGCTGAGCCTGTGCATCTGGAGCCTGTGCTCCGCAACGGGAGAGGCCACAACAATGAGAGGCCCGCGTACTGCAAAAAAAAAAGGGGGGGGGGGGACAGTAGTGCCTTCCATTTCACTGAGAATACTTTAATGAGGGCTGCAGAGGCTCTGGCCCTATGTCAGCGAATAAAGCTAATTAAGCTTGGAAATGGCCTTACTGGTTGGAGAAACCACTTCTCTCTACCAAGCTACTGACGCTCATGCAGGAATATCTCATTAACATCAGGGTTCTGATTATGTAAGAGCCAGGGATTTGCTGTCGAAGAGAAGGCAGCAAATGTTTTGATATTCCAGTGAGAACAGAATTAAGAGGAGTGAGAAATTCCACCAGGTGGGTTTACGTTAGCCAACAACAGAAACCAGGACTAGCAGATTTGGACACAAACTGATTTAGACCCCACCACTAGATTTATTAAAAGTAGATCGAATTGAATCTTCTGGAGGTCTGGAGAACCTAGCTTGGTGCTCACATCTTGGGGTGGTTGTGAATATTGAATGATTGAATGTGGTGATTCTAAATGGAAGGCTATTTCACCCTCCAGCTGGTGAATGTCTAGAAAGACATTTTTTATTGTCTACCTTGTATTGCCAGTAGGGTACTACTGGCATTTAGTGGGTAGAGGCCAGGGATGCTGTTGAATGTCTTACAATACACAGGACAAACTCCCTCCCGCCCCGACCCACAAACACAAAACAAAGAATTATCCAACCCAAAAAGTGTACAGGGCTGAGATAGAGAATGACTAGTTCTGCGCCCTAGTCAAAGAAAACTCTTAAGACAGTACCTGGCACCTGGTTAGCGTTCAGTAAGTGTCAGTTATGGCTTTTATTACTACAGAGCCAGCACAACACACACACACAAAATAGGTGGAGGAGAAAGATAAAGAACGGTGTCCGTTCTAGACAGGTTGATGTTGAAATGCCTCGGGATAATCAAGTAGAGATGATAAGTAGGTAGTTGGCTATATGGGTCAGTGTTTGGGAGAGAGACCTAAGGCAAGACATTAAATGCAGATATCATTCAGCTTTAGCCAGTAGTAGAACCCGTGAACACAGACGTGATTAATTACAGAATGTGAAGAGTAAGAAGAAAAACAAGGATTAAATCCTAAATGACTTCAGGATTTAAGAGACAAGCAGAAGGAAATTTAGCCAGAAAGATCAACAAGGTTAAGTCAGAAATGTCAAGGAAACCACTCCAGCTACTGCTGCTGCCACGAAGCTGTCAGCTTTTCAATGGTCCCAGCTGTTTTGCCAGGAACTCGATCTGGCTGTAAGTACTCCTGCTTCCAGAGACTGACTCCTACAAGGTTCCTGATTCTTGGCATCATTAGCTCCTGGGTCAAAGTCTGGTGTTGGTGTATCTGATTGATGAAATGTAGATCACTGATCATGTCTGTGCTGCAAGGGAAGATGGAAGATAGAATATCTGACATTTTCCTCTTCTGTAATGGGAGGTGAGACCTGCTTCTCACCACGTTCGTAAGACAGAGATTCCCCAAACATAGGAAGGAATTCAGTTAGACAAAAAGAATAACAAATGCCCATTACACTGAGGTACTGCAGTTGGTGACTCTGAGAGGGGATAGAGATGAATTACCATGGAAATTACTGAGAGAAAGGAAAACAGTTTTCTTTGTATATTGTTCTGAAACAGAAGAGAGTTTATACTGAGGAGTTCAACTAGAAAAGTGAGATAGAGAAACCTGTATTTTAGGCTTGTGTTCTTTTCACTCCACTGAAATTATTAGTACACAGGTTATTCTTAACACTTCATTTATCAGGTAGTTACTTCTAGCCTGTGTCTTAGGAACTACTCTGCAGTATTTGATACTTTTGACACTTCCTATTGTTTACAATTCTTTATTTTAATTTCTGAGTTATCCTTGTTAATCTCTTTGGCTGGATTTTCTTCTTCTGCTTGTCTCTTAAATCCTGAAATTATCTAGGGTTTAATCCTTGTTCTTCATTCTACTCTGCACATTCCATAGTTGATCTTATCTAGGTCTATCGGTTCTACTACCAGCTAAGACTGGATGATACTTGCATTTAATGCCATGCTGCAGGTCTCTTCCCCAAACACTGACCCATAGAGCCAACTACCTACTTATCATCTTACTTGACTATCCGAAAGGATCTCAACGTCAACCTGTCTGGAATGGATATTGTTCTTTATCTTTCTCCTCTACCTGTTTTTACCCATATTTTCTATCCTTTTCAGTGTTGCCAGTATTGGCCAAAACACCCAAGTAAGAAGCACAACAGTCTAGATTTCCCCTTCCTCACTGCCCATATCAATGAACAACTATGTCCTTTTAATATGTCTCTGTCATATGTCATATCTGCTCCTTCCTCTCCAACCAAAATTATTCACTTACATGTCGTGTCACGCACGATAGACAGTAAGTTCCTTGAGATCAGGAATATGTCTTATTCAACTTTATGAGCACAAAACTAAGAAGTGAGACCACCTGTGTCAATAAGACTTAATTGTAAAGATAAGACTGTAAACAAATACAAAGTTTGCTGTTTGTTTCAGGCAATTCTGGCAAACTAATTTATTCAGGCAACCAGTTTGTTCATCTGGGCAAACAGTTCTCTTATTGGCCAACATTCTTCTCACTGGGGCAAATAACTCACTTATCAGACAATTGTTTTCTCATCAAGAAACTTAAATTTATCTGTTCACCAATTTTAAACTATTGTTATGCATTTTGCCCAATTCTAACAATCTTCCCACCTTAAATCATTGGAATCCAATCTCCAAAACCCTATAAATATCTCTCCCTAACTTCTCCTTTGAGACACTAGAAGGCTATCAATGTGGTTTTCTCCCTTGCTGCAGGAACATCCAATAAATTTAGCTTTGCCTGATCAACAGGTTTCTCTGGTGGATTCTGTGAAGGAGTCAACAGTAAACATAGTTCCTGACACATAGTAGGTTTTCTTCATTAAGTAACTAGGCAGAAATTTGGGTAGGGTGTTGTATGAGAGAAATTCGGAAGAGAAAGGTATATGTTTCTGCTCGTTTATACTGAAGAGATCCTACATGACCTGGCAGAAGTATTTCATAGTTCTCATGTAATAAGAAAATGTTGATCTCATCTTAGCAACAATAAACCCAGGTGCTAAAGGTATATGGAATTTCCCATTGCTCAATCTGAAATAATTATAGACATGAATACTCGGTATTCCTTATTTTCACTTTACCCTGGGCCAGACTGTGACAAGTAAAATGCATCCAGTTCTCCTAATCCATTTGCTACTTTATCCATCTGTCTCCTCCTAACCTCCGCTTCTAAGAATCTAACCTCTTAACTGGCAGTCAGGATTAGAAATTTTTATGATGCGTTAATCTTCATTAAGGTATTACCTTTAACAGGAGATGTTTGATCATGAAAATACCTTAATGTTTGGAATAAATAAATGAACCAATACGTTTTATTGAATGAGCCAAAAAGGAGCTTTAACAGAGGGTAGGGGAAGGGAGGCAGATCAATTATACATAGTTGATCCTTGATATTCTGAAACGAATTGTCATGAGACCCTAAATCTCTGAACTCCCAAATACTAACATGCCTTGCTATTTCCCTTATGAGTTGTTTACCAGGTAAGAAATAGTGGACAAAGCAAATCCCCACTGAATTGCAGATGCCGACTTGATGAGCAGTCTGCTTGGCTAGCTTCCTAGCTAAAATAGTCCCCTTCCAACCCTACTCTTCCATAGAGATCCCAGAATCTTGCGCATCATAATTCAAACCCATGCCTCTGCAAAATTACAAATTACTCTATGTTATAAACTTTGAACACATAGTAACTGTTGAAACCTGAATATTAAATCTGGGAACGACAAGGTTCTACTGTGCTCTTATTTACTCAATTAGTGGATGGAAATCTTTCTGAAATTAAAGTCCTGAACTTAAAATGTTTTTATTTTCACCTTGACAGCACACATGATGCTGAACAGAGTAGGCATTCAATTCAAGTGTTACTGAAGACATAAATTAATTTCCCTTGGTGAAGTGAAATATACAGCTGACAATAACTTTCCTCGGGTCACACAAGGAGCCAATAGTGGTGTCTGATGTGGTGACCACACATGGGTTCTCCCAGGAAAGTCCCTACCTATACCTGTTTTCCCATTCAGTCCTACTTAGAATTTTTTAGAACAAACGTATCCAAATTTGGATGGTAAGTTGTAAGATCACCCTCTGTCTAACCCTGATCTTCTCTCTCTCTAAATCTGAAACTTATTAATTGGTTGTTTTCATTTTTTGTTTGGAAAATATTTTTCCTGGAATTGAAAAAGCAGTCTTTCTCTGGGAATGACAAAGTACAGTAGGTGAAATCATATTGTGAGAAGTTCTCTCAACTTAATCCAGTGGGCACTATGCCACACAATTTAGAGACTCTATTTCATACCCTTGAACTGCTAGAGTATTTAAACGAAATAATTTTAATTAAGAGACTTTTTCTACACTTGCCAATCTTCACTGCAGATACTTCAGTGAATGATCTTTCCTCGTTCTCAATCAAGTTAAGGGAACAGAACTGGTCCTCAGTTGTTGTTGTTTTTTTAATTAATTTATTTTTATTTATTTTATTTTGGACTGTGTTGGGTCTTTGTTGCTGCGTGCAAGCTTTCTCTAGTTGCGGCGAGTAGGGGCTACTCTTAGTTGCTGTGCGTGGACTTCTCATTGCGGTGGCTTCTCTTGTTGCAGAGCACGGGCTCTAGGCATGCGGGCTTCAGTAATTGTGGCGTGCAGGCTCAGTAGTTGTGGCTCATGGGCTCTAGAGCACAGGCTCAGTAGTTGTGGCGCATGGGCTTAGTTGTTCCGCAGCATGTGGGATCTTCCCAGACCAGGGCTTGAACCCGTGTCCCCTGCATTGGCAGGCGATTTCTTAACCACTGCGCCACCAGGGAAGCCTTGGTCCTCAGTTTTAAGAATCTTAGAGCTCAGTGAGACTGACAGTTCATGAAATTGACCAATCAGTATGCGGACATATATGTTAGTTTCTGCAGGTCCTCACAGAGAAGGAACAATGAAATTACCTGATAGATCTTGCAAGAAACCGTGTGAATCTGCCAACAGTTTCTGTTCCTAGAAGAAAAGCTTCTAAACTTCCAGTATATGCTGAGGCTCTAGATTTGCCCGCATTGGCCAATAGAAGATAAACATTTTTTCATTCATATATTCAGTGATATTTATTTAGTATTTGCTATGTTAACAAGCACAATTCCAATTTCTAGCCAGACACTGAGATAGATAAAACAGAGTATCCGTTTTCAAGCATCTTTTGATATATGGATGGGGCTGAAAAGCTAAGATTCTATTTTCTCAAAGAGAAGCAAATGAAAGGAAATAACATTTTAGAGCTACATAATTTTAAAAGGTCTCATGTGCATAAGTTTTCGGGTAATCTCCTGTTGATCCTCAAAGGTACCTACAAAAAGCAAAATCATCTCTCCTGGGAGGGTTCTCTTTATACAGTCTCATATTAATTTAGGAAAATATTGTGGCTGAAAAATTATTGTCAATTGCATTTTTGTTGCAGAGGATGAAAAACCAAACCTTTCTGTTTGTTTAAAGGAGTGGAATATCAAATAATTCTTGAAATGGAAAATGACTCTTCAGATACAATTTAGTGTCATTATGGCCTTCACCAAAGACAATGTCCATCAAGCCAAATTATTATTAACACTCTCCAGTGTGGTTGGTCTAAAATGCCACTTGGTCACTCACTCCAGCATATAACATCTTTTAATGGTAGTAAATATTTCCTAAATCTCCTGCTCATGTGAATGGTAGGCCTAATTCTCTTATTTTTGGCTCAGTCGAGATGGAGACAACCTGGTTGCTCTCCTAGGAAGAAGAGTGTTAAAGCTTCCATTAATTAAACCATTGGCACATTTGTCGAGGTTCGTAAGACACTGAATTATACTGTAGGAAATAAGACATGCTTGCAATAAACAGAAAAGTAACAATTCCAGGCTCTAGAAAGGCCACAAGTATGGTCCAGGCAAAAAAGTACAGTGGGAAGAGGGAGCCAGGAAAAGGATCTTGGAGAGAATGAGATTCGTGGTAGGCATTGAGGCAGAGTAGCCGAACAGAAGCTGGACACACAGGAGAGGTCATGGAGGGGAGGAGAGCAGCATGGACAAAGTTCCAAAATGCAATTTTATTTATTCCTAACATCAGAGATCATACGCTACCTAAGAATATTTATTAAATAATTATGATAAGAACAATACATTGTTATTAAAGAAAACAGCAATTTATTTACGATAGAACACCAAAAATTACCTCTAATCCTGCCATCCCTTCCCAGCCATTATTGATGTTCTAGTGTAGTTGATTCAGACTTATCTGGGCATTTTTAAAACATGATTTCAATATCTGTATCATGTGGTTTAGTTTGTTTGTTTGTTTTTCGGTATGTGGCCTCTCACTGTTGTGGCCTCTCCCGTTGCAGAGCACGGGCTCCGGGCGTGCAGGCTCAGCGGCCATGGCTCACGGGCCCAGCCGCTCTGCGGCATGTGGGATCTTCCCGGACCAGGGCACGAACCCGCGTCCCCTGCATCGGCAGGCGGACTCTCAACCACTGCGCCACCAGGGAAGCCCATCATGTGGGTTTTTAGATGTAATGCAGTAATAAGCATTTTCCACATTACTTATGCATTTATTTTATTCCATGCACATATACCATAGTTTTATTTTATAATTCATATATACTTATACCTTTATATAATATCACATTCATTATTATTGTAAATCATTTACTGTTAACATCTTTGTACATAACAGTATCTTTCCATCGTGCAGTCACTTAGGCAGGGAGTATAGGGGAGTGGACAAAACACAGACTTTGAATTTAGATCTGATTTTGATTTCTGCTGTTTATACCTTATGATCTTAGGCAATGCATCGAACTTCTCTTGAGCCTTGGTTTCCAGAAATATAAACTGAGCATCACTATGGTTACTTTGTAGTACTATTTTGAGAATGAGAATTAATAATTGCAAAGTGTGACGTGCTCAGAACAGTCGCTGGCACACAGTGGATGCGCAATAAATAATGGTTATTATTTTTAACATTGTTATTAATATTAATTTTGATAGTATATGGCCCCCCTTGAGGATAATGGGGATTATTGAATAAAACCATTTCTTGGAAGGTTGGTGGGGGTCCTGTAAGGAAAACATGAGAAATAAATTCAGAGAAGTTCATAGCCTGATTTGGTAGGATTTGAGTGTCTGCTTAAATCCTGCTTCTTAACCTCTGGGAGCTCCTCTTAGGTCCTCTTCTAGGAGCTGTTTATGATTCTAAATAAGAGAGTGTTTTAATGAAAGCAATATTTTGAAGGAGTCGATAATTGGTCTTGTTTTTTCTCCAGGTTAAACAACCCCAATATTATTAACATTTCCCTTATTAGACTTTATGCTTTCCAGACTAATCCCTTTGAATTCTCCCCGTAGCTTTCCACTTCCGTAGATGTGACTTATATTTAAGTCTGTGATGTGACTCCTCCCCCACCCAGTCCCTACCCTAATACAAATAACTCCTAGTTTGGGACAGAAAATAAAAAACTTGAAATTGCCTAACATCAGAAAAACAAAAACAAGAACAAGAATAAAAACAAAAGCTCTATAATTGAATCCCGATTCCATTATCTTGGTCTAGCAAAATTAATTAAATGCCCAAGACTTAAAAGGAGACTGCATAAAATACTTTGGTAGGTATTTTATTACTGAACTCTTAATATATATATTTTTGCATTCATGTAAGTCCTTCAAAGATTTATTCTCTCAATTACCAATCAAAAGAACTCATAAAGCTAGAGTCAGTGGACCAGGCAGGATTAGAGGTGCCTGGGAAGACGGATGCACTCTCCACAGCGTCTGAGCTTTAAAGAACCTCACCTGCTGCTCATTCCTGGACCAAGTGACAGCTGACCGAGTGGCTCATGATGACTCATTTGGACTTAAAAAGCCACCATTTTAAAAAGAAGAACTAAAGAAGTTCCCCCTTCTCAGGATTAATTCAGATAGAGACTAAATGGGTTGATTCTTAAGTCTTATTTGTAAGAAGTCAGAAACTAATTCTTTTATGGGGAAAAAAAAACCTAGTAAAAAACCTAAGCAAATGCTATGTTTAAAAAGTCATCAAAGCCATTCTTTGTTTCTTTTCAGGAAAAAAGAAACAGTTAAATAAAGGACATGACCTTACTGGAATTTGGGCACTTCTCTTGAAATCTATAAACATTGATACTGTCTGCTTGGAAGTGGATTTATTTCACTTCCTTCTTAGGCATGAATGGTAGTTATGAAGGGTGTGTGTTTGTGGGGTTTTGGAATACTCTTAATGGAGGCTTTCAGTGCCCTTGCCCTATCTGTATGGATTGGTTTTTCCACAGATATATCAGAACTTTCACTGAAGTAATTAAAATAATATTTACAATATTGTTTTACCATGTACAATAAAACACTATGAGCTCAGGAAATTAACTTATAGAAATCATATGAAATACCTTCTCATAAAAACACAGTCTTTCTTCATTTTCCTTATACTGTATTGAAATAGAACTACATCATTTTCTTCTTAAACTCCTCTTCCATTGAAGGTGTGTCCTAAAACTTCAGATATGTTTACCTGTCCTCCAGTTTATCCTACCATCTATTATCAATTATTAATAAACAAACATTTAAATACACTAAGGGAACTTCTATTTAAAGTCATCCAATGTTCAATTACTTTATAACGTTCATCTTTAATAAAGTAAAACAAGTGTGGAAGAAGGGACCAGAACAGGGCACAGGCTATGTAAGGGGGTAAAAGGGAGGGGGCAGGTGTTTGGGGGTTGGAGTGTGATGTTTGATGTTTAAAAAGAGCCATGGGGCTTCCCTGGTGGCGCAGTGGTTGAGAGTCCGCCAGCCGATGCAGGGGACACGGGTTCGTGCCCCGGTCCGGGAAGATCCCACATGCCGCGGAGCGGCTGGGCCCGTGAGCCATGGCCGCTGAGCCTGCGCGTCCGGAGCCTGTGCTCCGCAACGGGAGAGGCCACAGCAGTGAGAGGCCCGCGTACCGGGGGAAAAAAAAAAAAAAAAAAGAGCCATGGCTAGGGGATATGTCAATGTTTATTAACCCTTTTTTTTTATTATCACCTCCTGAAGCCTTTTTTTTTTTGCCTTTTTAGGCATTTTTTCCCTATCACTTCCACCTCCCTATAAAATTTTAGTGCCATAGATATAGTTTATCTGTTTTTGTATGATATGTACTTCTGTGTTTTATACATAAAAAGAGTAAGTTTTTTTTTTTTTTTTTTTTTACCTCTCACTCAGGTTTACTCCCTTGGGATGATATTGAGAATCTATGTTCTATGTGAGCTTGCTGTGAAAATCCATGTTCTATGTGCTTAAGAGATAATTTGTGCACTTAATGTGGCTCAAGAGAAATTGTGTATGTATATCATAAAGAATTGGCAAAAGTCAGGATTGATGCACTATTTGAATGGAAAAGATGAGAGTCACAGCCCTTTGTTTTGGGGTTAAATGGAGGAGAAAACTCCAAGGTTCTTTCAGCAGAAACTACCAGGTGCTACACTGGCAGCGTGAGGTCAGATTTGAGTTCATCTCCTGTCCATGGAGATGGACCTTCCCGTCACCCATGAGATTCAGTCATTCATTCCACTAATACTTATTCATCAGCTTCTATGTTGGAGGTTAAGATGGTGTTTATCACCTGACTGTGGAAATGTTGACATTTTCCATAAAGTCAGAAGGATTGTGTCATGTACTCGTATCACTAATACAGTTTTACAAATAATTCTACTCATTGGGCTTTGCTGGTGTCTTTTCATACAATTAAGGTCAATTACTGTGAGTATATTTTTAGTAGTCTTACATAGCAATTTAAAAAGTTAGACTTTCCAGTTTGAAGGTTCCTTAATGAGCAAGAGGTATGCTTCAGACTTGGTGTCTGTTATGAGTTGAATTGTACCCCCCCACCCCCAAAAAAGATATGTTAGAAGCCTAACCCTCATTACCTGAGAAAGTGACATTATTTGGTGACAGGATCTTTACAGTTCAAATGAGGTCATTAAAGTGAACCCTACCTAATCCAATATAACCAGTTTCCTTATAAAAATTTGGACACTCTACTAGTCTGCTTGGACTGCTGAAATAAAATACCAGAGACTGAGTGGCTTAAACAACAGAAATTTATTTCCTCACAATTCTGTAGTCTAGAAGTTTAAGACCAAGGTGCCACCAGGGTAGGTGTCTGGTGAGGCCTCTCTTGCTGGCTTGTAGACGGCCATCTTCTCACTGTGTTCTCAAGTGGCTTTTCTTCTGTGTTCATGCAGAGAAAAACAGATATTTCTCTGTTCCTCTTCTTCTAAATCCTATCAGATTAAGATCTCACCCTTATGACCTCATTTAACCTTCATTACCTTCTTACAGGGCCTTTCTCCAAATACTGTCACACTGAAGACATACACAGAAAGAAAATGTTGTGAACTGACACAAGGAGAAGATGGGCCAAGGAGAAAGGCCTGGAGTATGGCACATAAGCTTTAGATTTCTGTCCTCCAGAACTGTGAGGGAATAAATTTCTGTTGTTTAAACTACCTAGCTTGTGGCATTTTTGTTATGGGAGCCCTAATAGACTAATACAGCATGGTCTCACGAAGTAGAAGTGGTCTAAGTTAGCCTCATGGTCATTATACTGAGACACTTGAGGCCAAGCTCAAAGGAGCAAAAAAAAAAAAAAAAAAAATTAAGCCCAAGTCTTATGAAACAAATTGTGAAAGCTTTTACCAAACTGATATCTGGTCCATCATTCTGTTTTAGGCAAATATCAATACATTCAGATTTTGCTGTTCCCTTGAGTACACCCTTCTGGCATTTTGGAGCAATTGTTATGAGGACAAAGGAAACTGGAAGCTTAAACGGAAAAGCCAGATGAGGGTCAACAAAGTCAGGGTGGTGAAGAAAGGGTGGCCCAAAGGATGAGGCTGTGTGAACAGAGTGGGAATTGGAGATAAGTTTGATTTAAGGATGCTAGTGAAGATACAGAATCTTTGGAATGGAGAAATGAATAAGGGTCTTGAAAAGTAATGAATTACCTAAAAGAGTGGTAGTGAGAGGAAAATATATTTGTAGTTTCCGGAGAGCATAGGGATCTGATGGTGAAGACTGATCGAGAATGGGAAAATGAGAGATTAGCATATTGCTAATTGCATATGCATATTGCAATTACATATTGCATATTCCCAGTAAAGATTATTTACTATATCTCTCAAGAGCAAATGTTCCTAGCTGCCCATGAGGCCAAATTACTGAGATTCTTGGTCTCCCTTTAGTAAAGTGTGTTCTTTTCTGCTTTAGCACACTGTTTGGTTAAGAGACAACCTCTTTTACAGTAAAACATGGAGGCAGAATTGACTGATGTGATAGTGTAGGATTTGAAGAGGAAACAAAATGACCTTTAGGCATCTTAATACAACTCATTCTTTTTGTACTAATCTTTAGAGGTCTTTTAGAGGACTCCTAATTCCATTTTTCTTGCGCTTTTCTATGTCTGGTAGAAAATATTTTTCCCATATTATTGGCGCTTAAAAAAAACCATTTTGCAAAGATCCGGATCTCTCCATCTGATTGTGCTGTGGGACAGCAGGTTTTTGGCCCTCTATTTCAACATGTATGTTCACCACTCGAAGTAGCTTTTTTTTGTTGTTATGGTTGTTGCATTAGGATATAATGGAAGTTGTTTGCTTTTGCTAAAGTAAAAGAAAAAAAATGGAGTGAAATCAACTGTGATTTTTTGTTTAATGCTTGGTTTTCCTGCAGAGGTTGTTACTGATGATATGGCAGGAAACATATTGCTGTATTAACAAGGTCACTCAGTCACAAAATCCTATTAATGTGGAAAATGACAGAACCAAGCTGTGTGGTGACAAATAAGGCAACTTTTCACCTTGTATTCTTAAGATTCCTTGTTCAAATTCATATGGATGGCAGGGAAGCTGTGAATAAATGCAGGAGATGTGCATGACTCTGTAAGAAATATAATTTATATATCATCAGTATTGACTGTTTTCTAATTTTATTTGTTTTTTACTTTTTGCAAAAATAATTTTAGCAAGCTAAATCAAGAAATATATTTTCTAATTTATGTTCATATTAAAGACATCTACAGAAGTATAAAGGAACCTGCTGAGTAGAAAATTTCAAACTAAACATATACATTCAAAATATCCCTGACATGTTTACTTATTTTAGAAGTAAAAACACCAAATAGTCATTTGCATTTTGAACAGTAGCAAATGCATTTCAGACTTAGTTTTCAATTTGATGAAGCCTCAAATATTGATTTTAGCAAAACAGTAAAGTAGGATATAAAATGAAAAGGATCATTACAATGGTACCCCAGAGAGAATAACTATGGTCACTTCAGTCAATGATAAACTCATTTTAGTGGTGTGGACTAGACAAATAAAAATAAAGATTATCTTGATTTAGCTTAAGCTGGAAAAGAAATCTTGCAGGTTTATGGCTTCATAAATTGTTCTGAATGTTTAACATCCCATGAAGAAGAAGCAAACAATGAAGATACTTCATTCAAGAATACAAAATCTGTATACTCAGGCAAAAGCCTTGGAATTCAGAGTTAGCATCTTGTTTTGCATGTTTGCATTGCTGAAGGGCCTTCTTTATTATTCTCGAAGCATTTCCATGCAGACATTACCTACCAGGTAACTCTGTGTTTTAAACACCTACAAGTCTGTCTGACTTAATGGCATTGTAGTTAAATGACACCTTTGTATATTAGGTTATTTTCTTTAACGCTTATGACTTTTTGTTGATTACAGATAAATTACACACATTTTGAAAATAAACTATTCTTAGAGTGGTAACAACTAATTGTATCCACCAAATACTTTCATTTCTCATTGGAAAACATTAGGAAAATTAAATGTTTTAGAAAAAAGAAAAAAATAGATGTCTTATTAACTGTAAGGTTGACATAAAGCAGAATCACAAAAAAATTAAGAGTTTTATAGTTATTTCCCTTTCAGTAATAAGGATGCCATGGCAAGTTTCTCTTGAAGTCCAGGAATGCATCAATCCTGTCTTTCAGTTGAGGTGGGAATTTCTCAATGAATGCAGCATCACGACAGGCCCCACATAGGTTAAACCTATATCAACCCTCTATTGTATTCAAGTAGAATTCCTGGAATAGATAAATAAAGTAGAAGGTTAATATATGCTTGTCAATGGTTCATTTTAAAAATTCTTTGTTGACTACTGTGCTAAATTGTTTTGGAAGTTGGTTCCTACTTCCAGTAAATTCAGTTTACCAGTAGAGAAGAAGCTAGATACATACAAAAAAGTCCAGATTAAGAAATAATATTATATGATTAAGGGCAAATGATTGTCCTAAATGTATTCAGCCTAAGAAGGGAAGGATGGCTTCCCTGTGACATGTAAAATGGGCCATGAAGGACTCAGGAATTTGATGAGTTGAATTTTGGGGAAGACAATTTATGAGATGGAATTAGCATAAATCAAAGAAAAGAGTCAGAAAATAACATATTGGAGGTTCAACAAATTAGAACCGTCCCCAAAGAGCTGAGAGTAAATAGAATTGGTTGAAATAGATATTAGTTTTTAAAATAAAAATATATTCAAATAAACCCTGAATTAGTATATAGAAAAGCTGTAAAACTAATGAATAAATTTAAGAACTGGTTCTTTAGGTAGAACAATATTGTAGATAAACCTCTTACAAATATAATTGGAAAAAAGGAGATGAATTTAAAAAAACACTAGAATGAGGAAATGGATACAAATCACAGATACAAAGGGGCTTATTTCAATGAAAACAAGATACCATCTGCTCAATCTGAAATAAATCAGATTATAAAGTTGCAATAATTAAACAGAAAAATTAGCACAAGAATAAACTTATAGACTAATAAAACTGAGGAAAATATCCATAAAGAAGTCTAGATACCCATATAAATTTAATACTTCATAAAGATGGCAATTCAAATCAATTATAAATAGAAAAATTATTCAATAACTAGTGTCAAGCAACTGGCTGATCAGTTAGGAAAAAACTAGTTATTTTTTCTCACACCATACACCATGTAGGGAAATGAGTAAAATCTTAAAAAATAAAAATTTTAAATTGTTAAAAAAATTATAGGCACGTATTTATACATTCTTGGTACGGCAAAAAGTCTTTCTGAAAATGACTCAATTTCTACAATGAACTACTAACAATTTTATTAAAACATGTAAGCAAACAGAAAGCAATGAAGTCTGTTTAGAAAAGAGCAGAACAAGAACTGCTTTGTATAAATGGTTAAAGAAGTAAAAACCATTTATATTCTCCACTTTTTAGTAGATAAAAATCTAAACTGTGTGGCATTGACACAGTATATTCACACACATACACCCACGTTTGTTTTTGGATGTGTGGGTATATATGTAAGTGTACGGATACAAGTGTGCACACGTAATACATACATACAAATATATCCCTAAGAGTTTTTATTTACAGCCAAAAAAAAAAAAAAAAGATTTGAGGAACGGTTGAAAGGATACTGGCTGGGTCACAGATTCCCTAGGAAGCTTGAGCAATGAAAGGTCTGGATTCAAGCACTAAGTTGTACAAATCATAGCCAAAATCATGCGCGGGAGCCTTCTTCACTGACACGGTTACCGACCCTCTCGGATCACAGGGACCCCAACTGGGTCCTTTTCTTGCCAGGTGCCACTCGAGACAATTAAATGGAGACCAGGTTCTGCAAAGCAGAGCAGAAACTTAATTGTTGATCAAGGAATAGGGAATGAAGGGCTCATGCTCTAAAGACTCCTCCTCCCTAAGGGGAGGGAAGCCAGAAACTTTGAAGAGGTAAGAGGTGGGTGCGCCATCAGAACTCAGGGAACGGAACGGGGCAGTAACAGCTAGGAAGAGCTGGAGCATGCGCAGTGCTTTGGGCCCCTCCCCCACGGAACTAATTGGGTGGAGTTCTTAGCGTGGTAATGAGGCAAAGGCAACTTTCAGACGCCTTGGGCCTCATTTGCGCAGGCTCTGGCGTCGTGGTCAGGCTGGAACCGGTTCAGGGCGGATGACTGTTGCAACCTTAGCCTGTTCAGGCTCGGGCTGGTTCTGCAGTTTTCCTTGTGTGGCGTCTGCCTTAGTTTCCGTTAAGCAAGCGCAGCAGTGGGCATATACCGATGGACTGTGGTGCAGAAAAGGAAAGTAGGTTAGTCTCTGCACAGGTGTGGGTCTCTTCCCGGTGACCCCACCACTACCAATGGAAACATTCTCACTGCCAGTGATGGAAAGGATTCTCCTCTGTCCTTGCTTCTTTGCATCACTTCTGATTAGGCAGGCCTGCGTTCTGGATCCTTGCCTTGGCTACCCGGTAAGTGAAACAGCTATTTGATTGTGACTTGTATAGTGAGAGGCAACCAGGACTCACAGTGACTCCTCCCTCAAAAACAGGGAGAACCATGGATTTGCAGGTTTGCATGTGAGAGTCCTGTGAGTGTTTGTTTCTGTGTGCTTAGATAGCATTTGATGTAATTTTGTTAAGTGTAAATCATGCTGTCAATGACATTGCGTCTAAAATATCTTACACTATGATTTGCTGAGTATTTTAGTGTATACACCAAGTACATAATTGCGATGTGTGCGAAGGGTTTTTCCCCCGCTCAGGAAGGTGTAGTCTGGGAGATAAAACCAGCCTATATGAATATATCTAGGGAATACGGTGAGACAGCCTATATTAAGTTTTGCAGTTAATGACACAATTGATAAATGCTGGGGAAACTTAAAAAGGAGAGTGATTTAAGCGATTGGAAGAGCTAAGAAGCATTCATAGAAAAAGTACTAATTGAAATGGACTTTAAAAGAGGGATAATATTTATTACATATTGTCTACAAGTCAGTATATGGACAAGTATGCTTACATTAGTAATTATGAATATATCATCATCCAACACAAGAAGCACTTGGTTAGTGAGTGAGTTGGTTAGTAAACTGTATATAGCTCATTTCATGGGTGGATTCAATTTTTCTCAAATCTATTGATTTTTATGATACGATTCTGAGCTAAAATAACTCCAATTATTTTATAAATAAACTTTTTAATGAAGTAGGTATACGTAAGAAATAGTGTACGAGTTATGTGTATACATCTTGATAAAAATTCACAAAGTGAACAGACCAGCACACATTAGGAAACATAATATTTTCAGTATCCTAAAAGCCCCAGTTGTGCCCCTTCTAATCACTGCCTTCACAAAGGTAACTGATACCTTGATATCTCTTGCCATAGAGTCTATATAAATAGAATCATGCAGAATGCGTTCTTTTGTTCTGGCTTCTTCCACTCAGAATTATATTCATGAGATTTATCCATGCTCCATGAAAGTGTTTATTTTCCCTCATTACTATGTAGTACTCTGTTGTCACAGTTTATCCATTCTATTGAGCTCATTTTCATTGTTTCCAAATTTTGGCTTTAACAGTATTCCCCAGTATCCTTTTTGTGAACATATGCATGCTTATTTTTTAAGTAAACATTTAGGAGTGAAATTCCTAGGTCACAGGGTATGAATGCTTTAAGTTTTAGTGGATATTAATAAATGGTTTTCAAAAATGGTTGCTCGAATTTGCGCGTCCTCCAGCTGTGTGTGAGGAGTCTGTCCTCCAAATCCTTACCAACGCTTGATGTTAGCAGCTTGTTTGTGTGTCTGTTTTCATATTTATCGTTCTAGTGCTTGTGTAGTGGTTTCTTTCTATAGCATTAACCTGAATTTACTAAGATGAGTAATGTGTTAAATGTTAACGAACCACACGTGGGTCCGCTTGCCTGTTTATAGTAAAGCCAATCTACTGACACCTGGGTGTGGTGAAGGAAAGTGCTGTGTTTATTGCAGGGAGCCAAGCAGAGAGTTCAGGGCAGCTAGTACTCAAAACACCTGAACTCCCCCATGGCTTTCAGCCAAGCAATTTTAAAAACAAGGTGACGGAGGGGAGTTGTAGGGTGTGATCGCTTGGTGGCACAATTCTCTGATTGGTTGATGGTAAAGTAACAGGGCGACGACACAGGGGTTAACATTATCAATCCTCAGGCTCCAGTAGGTTGTGCTCATGGTCATCAAGAAGTTACTTTCTTCCATTTGGTGGGGTTTTAGCATCTGTAAAACAACTCAGGAAATGTGCTTCAGATACTATTATCCAGGTACTTCAGAAAGGAACCAAAGCAGAGGACCTGGGGGGAAGGGGTCTGTCCCAGGAAGGCCCCATAGGCTCCTGCTCATTTACAAAAACACCTTTTCATGTGCTTTTTTTTTTTTTTTTTTTTTTTTTTTTTTTTTTTTTGCGTTACGCGGGCCTCTCACTGCTGTGGCCTCTCCCGTTGTGGAGCACAGGCTCCGGACACGCAGGCTCAGCGGCCATGGCTCATGGGCCCAGCCGCTCCGCGGCATGTGGGATCTTCCCGGACCGGAGCACGAACCCGTGTCCCCTGCATCGGCAGGTGGACTCTCAACCACTGCGCCACCAGGGAAGCCCTCCATGTGCTTTTGGAACACTTGTATATCCTTCACTTTTTGGATGAAATTGGCTGTCCATACCTTTTGTACATTTTTTTATATGGTTGTTGTCATTGCTTTATTGTTCTTTCTATATTCTGAATGAGTTCATCTTCTATTATTTGTGTTAGAAATATTTTCTACTTTTTTACTTACTTTTTCACTCCCTTAAGTTTCTTGATTAACAATGGTTTCAGTTTTAATGAGGTCCAGGTATCAGTTTTTCCTTTATGTATGGTTGGTGCTTTTGTGTGTGTGTTGGTTTGTGTGTGTGTGTGTGTGTGTGTGTGTGTGTGTCCTGCTTGAAACATATGGATATCGAATTGACCAAGCATCAATTTTTGATAAAAACATAATCTTACCAATGTACTGTAGTGGAATATTTTCACAAAACAGGTGACTGAATTTTTGTGGGTCTCATTTTAGTCTTTCTTTTCTGTTCCATGGTCAGTTTTGTGGACGAAAAGTTAATCCGTTGGTCTAAGAAAGAAATGGAAATTTTTATTTGAGTCAAATTTGAGGATTATAACCCAGGAAGAGCATCTCAGAAAGCTCCGAGAACTGTTCCACCTGTTAGAAGTCAAGGCACAGTTATATAAGTTTTTTGAGACAGAGAGCTGTACATTAAATGATGTACTGTTGACAGTTTACACAAATCCAGATCTGTGTCATCGTAGCCCCTTACAAGATCAAGAAGGAATGTTTTAGGGATTTGTCTTGTTGATGCTAGGAGATCGTTGCTCTTTATGGTTGAGCTTATTTTTGCTGATGGGGGAGGTTTGGTCGATGCATAACGCAGATACACAAAGCACAGTCCGGGGGAGAGAGGAGGCCAAACGGCAGAGAAAAATTTTTTTATGTTTAAATTTTTCTTGTCTTGCCATAAAATATGAATTTCATTTCATGGTTTTTATATGCTTGCTGGTATAGAAAACTGCTGGTCTCTTCAGGTGGCAAGATGATAAAGAATCCACTTCCATACAAAAATCAAGTTTAGGGTATTCCCAGGGAACGTGATCTAAAGATGACGCCAAAAGTGTGGTTGTGAAATCGTTCTCTCGCATTTCTCCTCTAATCAGTTGTTAAATACCTGTTAAGTCCATTCCGTTTTCTTCATTCCTATAACTGTCACTGATTTGCCCAGGTTAGTTCCTGCCGAGGTTATTTCAGTCGCCTAGCACTGTTTTCCCTGCCTCCCCCACTGTTAAAGAATAATCATTCCCCTCTTTTAGTCCTTCCAATTACTTCCTTTCTTACAAAGTGTGGCCCAGCTTCTGAATATGAGAAGCAGGGCCATTGCCTACACCACTATTTTATTTTATCTCTTTCGTTTCTTGCATTTATCTTACAGCAGAGTCGATAGTAGTTGCCCAAACCTTAAGATTTAGTTCCGCAAATCTGTGTCTTTACCCTTGTGTTGCGTCTATGAGAAATCTTCCTCTCACCTCCTGATAAGCTCTTACTCATTCTTAAAGCCCCAGCTCAAATTATAAATTCTGTATGAAGCTGTTTCTCATTCCTTCCTGACAGAAGTTAATCATTCACTACTATTTACTGGGTGCAAACTGATATCATTTCTACTGTATCATATCCATCTTCATATCCCAAATACCTGGCAAAGATTAGATGCTTAATAAGTATTGGCTGAATTGAATCAAATTGATGAATTTTGATTTTCATCTAACATTACTCATGCCCTTTCACACACAAACACAAGACCCAAATGGATTTAGATTTAAATGTTAAATATTAAAGTTTAGACATGGTACAGGATAAAATTGAATATTAAACTTCAATATTTAGAAAGCACAGGAAAAAATCACAAAAAAGAACGTCTATTTTTAAAACATTTATTATAAAAAACAATTTAGTAAACCTTTTTAAAGGAAGCACACTGAAACTTTACATACCTATCAAGATCTTTTAATATTTGCTTCATCTATCTCTTTTTTACATTTTTTTTCCTCTGCTGAGCAGTATTAAAGTAAATCAGTGATGGCAGGTCATTTCACTTTTACCTCTATCAGTACATATTGTTTTAAATATATGCATTTTCTAACAAAACCAAACTGTCATTATCACACCTGACAAAATAAATAATTCTTTTTAAGTGTCACTTAATATTCTTTGTATAATCACATTTCCTGATGATCTCCATGATGATTATACTTGGTTCACCCATTGCATCTGTTCTTTATATCTCTTGAGTCTTTTTTTTTAAATAAATTTATTTTATTTATTTATTTTTGGCTGCACTGGGGCTTCGTTGCTGCGCATGGGCTTCCTCTAGTTGCGGTGAGCAAGGGCTACTCTTTGTTGCAGTGCGTGGGCTTCTCATTGTGGTGGCCTCTCTTGTTGCGGAGCATGGGCTGTAGGTGCGTGGGCTTCAGTAGTTGTGGCATGCAGGCTCAGTAGTTGTGGCTCATGGGCTTAGTTGCTTCATGGCACGTGGGACCTTCCCAGACCAGGGCTCAACCCGTGTCCCCTGCGTTGGCAGGCGGATGGATTGTTAACCACCGCGCCACTAGGGAAGCCCTCTCTTGAGTCTCTTTTATTTCTCTGCAGTCCACTTACTTCCCCCTTTCCTCCCCTCATGTTACTGAAGTTTTGCAAAAGCAGCTTAGTGGTCCTAAAGAATATTCCACATTCTGAATTTGTTTATTCACTTTTTCTTTTCAGTGTCATTAAACTAACTTCTAATTTATCTCCTATAAATGAAGTTAGCTGTAAATCTTGATTAGATTGAGGTTCCGCATTTTTATTTTGTTTCTTTGTTTTGCAAAAGCACTTTATAGGTAATGCTGTGTGTCATGTTGCATCACATTTCAGGACCACAATCATTGCTTGTTCCATCTTTAATGTTGCTAGGACTAATCAGTGGATACAGGTCCTGGCAATCCAACCCTATCATTATGAAACATCTCATAACTTGTAATCTACTGTTTTCATTACTTTATGATCATTGCCTGAATCCATTATTTATTTCATTAGGAGCTGCAAAACAAGATTTCCTATTTTGTCAATCCTTCTACATTTCTAGCTGGTATTCTTCAACAAAGAAGAACTTTTTTTCATCAACTAGAGATATTTGATTGTCTTGAAATATATTGAACACAGGAAAGGCAGAATAATGTCCTTCATCTTAAATGGCCAGTTTTCAGAGTTATTGCCTTAGTCACTTCCAGTGATGTCCAATGAGGCACTTTTTTGAACTCATAGAATTTTATATATTCAGTATGTTTTAATCAGTTGTATTCATCAGATTGTTGGTGTTCAAATTGCTTTTCCTTTGAGCAAAGGGGGCTTCTGAGTTTGTCTCTTTCTTTTTTTTTTTTTTTTTCTTTTTTTTGCATTAACCTATTATTCTTGGAAACTTTCTTGCTTTCTGGTACAAGATATCTCAGCCTACTCCTATATATTTACAGCTCTAGACCTGGAATCAGCTAGTCTTCCAAGGAGCCCTGGGTGCCAGGTTACTCATTGCTAATGGGTTGTCATTGATTCCAGGCTTTTTCAGTGGACAGAGCTAGAAAATAAAAGACAAAATAATCAAGAGTCCATACTGATAGTTCCAATTCATATGTAACATTACAGTATTTGTATTTAAGTTCTTTGATTTTATCCTTACGTCTGTTTTCTTTTACACTAAATTTTTGGGTGCTAAAAGCAGTACTGTGATTTCTAACTTGGATTTTTCTATACATGAAATAGATTTAAAAATTCACTATAGTGAATAGTAGTTCACTATATAGTAAAGTAGTATATAGTATAGAAAATAGTAGTTACAGTGATTCACAATATCACTATAACTACTAATAATTGGACTGCATAATAAAATTTAGTATATAAGTATTACTAATAATGTAAACATAGAAATTATCCCACAAGAATAGTACAGATTCTGTGTTGTAAAGTCACTTGAAATAATTCTTATCTGTGTATTTATATTGCAACTTGATACATAGTCAAACTCTCAGTCAAGTAGGAAGGAAGAATAAAGGCATTTTTGACATAAAATGACTCAGGAAATTTACTTTCCATATAGTCTATATTAAGAAATTTCTTGAAGATTTCCCTCAGTAAAAAAATAAAATAAGAAAGATTTAAGAACCATGAAATAGTGCATTAACTTTAAGAGCACAGAGTGGAGACTTCCCAAAGTGGCAGACAGCTGTGGTCCTAGAGAGCAACCAGTACAGACTGGAAAAGAATCCTCAAAGTTTTAGACAGGGAGATAGCTGTAACAACAATATATATTCCATGCACAATTCAATAGAATGCTTGAGATATTGGAGTAATTTAAAGATGTGTTACAGGTACTAGGTAGAAGAAATGGAGAGGGTACTTAAAAAAACTAAAAGCTTATGAGAAGGGAAATGTGATTACAGTAGTTTCATTGGTTCTGCAATGAACCTCCCAGACTGATACTAATTTGATGTTGCTTAGTGATTTTTGACTTTTAGCATCAATGTATGGAAAAAGCACAGAAGATTTAATTATGGTTATGTAGAAGAATATAAATATTAAGATCATTGACTATGTAATAATACAGATAGCAGAACTTAGAAGGTAAAGGGATGGGGGAGATGGGCAAAGAAAGAGCAAGTGCATTAATAGCTTCCTCTTACAAAGAATGAAATCAAGAGATTCTAACCATGAAGCAGAGATTTTAGTGTATTATTTGAATACACAGAGGAAACTTATAAAAAGAACTGAAGCAGAAACTATTAAAATGTGTGCTTTGTGGGAGCAGCATTAAGACTGAGGAGTGTAGGGCTGGGATAGGTAACCTACATTTTTTGTAGACCATTGTGTAGTAATGGATTTATTTTATTTTATTTATTATTATTTTTAATAAATTTATTTATTTTTGGCTGCCTTGGGTCTTCCTTGATGTACATGGGCTTTCTTTAGTTGCGGTGAGCAGGGGTTACTCTTCGTTACGGTGCCAGGGCTTCTCATTGCAGTGGCTTCTCTTGTTGCAGAGCACGGTCTCTGGGCACGTGAGCTTCAGCAGTTGTGGCTTGTGGGCTCTAGAGCGCAGGCTCAGTAGTTGTGGTGCATGGGCTTAGTAGCTGTGTGGCATGTGGGATCTTCCCAGCCCAGGGATCAAACCCATGTCTCCTGCATTGGCAGGCGGATTCTTAACCACTGCACAACCAGGGAAGCCCAGTAATGGATTTATTTTAAAATGTAATGGAATGCTTTGATTCAAGTGTATAATATTAATATTTACAATAGTAGTGTTAGATCGCAGAATTACCACTTCAGGAAGTGTATTTCACAGTATGAAGCTGGGGATAGTCTCCCAGGATTCCAGTTAAAGTTTGAATTATTGAAAGTAGTGAAAGAATGATGGTCAGTATGGAGGCCAGAAAATAGAAATGCCACCAGTGAGTAATTAGTGTGCCTAGATAAATAGAGATAAAATGATATAAATGGGGGCTTGCCTGGTGGCGCAGTGGTTGAGAGTCCGCCTGACGATGGGGGGCACGCGGGTTCGTGCCCCGGTCTGGGAAGATCCCACATGCCACGGAGTGGCTGGGCCCGTGAGCCATGGCCGCTGAGCCTGCGCGTCCGGAGCCTGTGCTCCGCAACGGGAGAGGCCACAGCAGTGAGAGGCCCGCGTACCACACACACACAAAAAAGATATAAATGAAATACGAGCTATATTCAAAGAATGAAGGAAAATGTGTGTACCTGGTAGAACTCTGAATCAAAGGAAAGAAAGAAATGACTTGCTCTTTATGAGAAACAAATTTTATAAAAAGCAATACTCAGACATATCTATGGATTGGAAAGTAGTTATGAAGTTAAAAAAAAAGAGAGAGAGATTACCACAAACATCCAGTCAGGCTTCCTTTTTAAGTTGACTTAGAAAGACAGAAGACATTGTGCTGTCCTAGGACTTCCGTTTCCTAACATTTCATTAATATATGATCATCTCTATAGGGTTGGATAAACAAAAGTAGTGACCCAAGAATTTGATATAGAAACAAGTTATTGTTTCATATGAAAAGAACAAAAGAAATTCTCAGATACTTAAGGATTCAGAGAGTCCCCCACCAATGAAAACCACATTCTGAAACAAACCCTTAAAGGGAAGGCAGTGTGGTGCCGACATAAAAAGCAAGGGTTTGAAACCATATCTCCTGGTTCAAATGTTAATTCATTTCAGTTCTTGGTTGCATGAGGCTGATCTTGCGTTTCTAGAACTTCTAGATGTCATCCAGAAGCAAATAGCATTCCTCTCTGCAAAACAATAACATCATACTAAGCCACAGCATACCTCCAAAACTTTCATATGAAATATTAAACACATGATTAGAAATAGCCAGAACAAAGTGTGAAAACACACACATAACACAAATTAAAAATACAGAGAAAAACGTAAGAGACGTGTAGGTCGTGGTGAAAAGGTCTAACATACATGTAAGTAGAATCCCCAGAAAGAGGACAGAAAGAATGGGAAGACCAATATTTGAATAAAAAACAGCTGTTTATTTTCTTGTAAAAGACATGAGTCAAGAAGCATTACGAACCCCAAACAAAATAAATATAAAGAAAAGAATACTTAAGCGGAGCATAGTAAAACTGCCAAAAGCCAAAGTAGAAGGAAAAATCGTAAGGAGGCCAGAAAAAAGGACATAATATGTAGAAAGGAAGAAAGAAAAAAAGCCTATCAGCTGATATCTCTAAAGTAACATTGGAAGGCAGTTGATAAGATTATATCGCAAAGTAGCTGATAGAAAATAGCTACCAGGCTAGAGGTCTATGCCCAGCAAATGGACCCTATAAAAATGATGGTGAAAAAAGACATATTTTCAGACACGTTAAAATTTTGAGAATTAACCACAAGCAAATTGGTAACAAAGAAACTTTACTCCAGGCAGAAGAAAAATTATCCGGGTGGAAACTTGGAGGTGCAAGAATGAATGCAAAGCAATAAGGGTAAATTTGGATAATTCTAAAAGAACATTAAATATATAAAATCATCATCATCTTTTGTGGAATTTAAAATGTAGTGAGAATTAAAATTCCACAAGCCATTACTATTATTGAAATAAAGCTGGTCCCTGGTTCCCAAAAGAGCCAGCCTATTTCTTTATATTTATGCCCGATGTATAGCCTGTCAGCACCTTCCCTTCTTGGTGACAACCGCACTTTAATTTTTGTCCCCCTAGAGCCTCACATCTGTTGAAACAATATTCTTCTCAGCATCTCAGCTGCATCTTCTAGGATCAGTAGGTGCTCCAGGGGGATAAGAGGTCTCAAATGCCGCAAATCTTCACTGCCTTGCTAGTGATCCCAATTCTTCATTTTATTTTTTAAAATTTGGTCCAGCTTTTCTAGGTGTTTTCTATAGACAGTTTGAGCTAAATTACATGGTCTTCCATTACCAGAAATGGTATGTACCTTTTAAAACTTAATAATTACCCTCTTCATTATTAGAATTTATCTTTCCAAATCACTAGAGTATGAAATAGATAGCTATAGAATACAAACTCCTAGAGATCTAAAGCTACTGAAACAGCAAGGCCAACATAAGAATAAAAAACATAAAGCAGAATAATTGAGGTAGTAAAAAAAAAAGCATATCTGACAGAATAATCAGTATGAGTTGGAAAACTCACCTATAAGAAAAGATGAGCAAATAGGATTTAAAAATATAAATCCATCTAAATATTATTTACAGGAAGTACACATAAAGAAGCATAATTCAGGAAGTTTAAAAAATGAAGAAATATAAAGTATACACATGCAGTTAAAAGAACGGAGGCTTTGATTTTTCTTAAAGTAAAATGTATGATTAAAAATAAAGTATTAGATCAATTAAAAGTCTACACGGAGACTTCCCTGGCGGTCCAGTGGTTAAGACTCTTCCAATGCAGGGGGTGCAGGTTCAATCCCTGGTCGGGGAGCTAAGATCCCACATGCCTTGGGGCCAAAAAACCAAAACAAAACAGAAGCAATATTTCAACAAATTCAATAAAGACTTTAAAATTGGTCCACATCAAAAAAAAAAAGTCTACGTGAATGATTTCTCTGCAATAAACATATAACTGTTAAATCATATAACTATGTAAAATATTGAAGGAAAAATACATGACAGACAAGAAAAAAATGTAACAAAATTAGTGGGAGATTTTAACATACTTTCCTGTTTTTAGAAAGAAATAAAAGATAACCTAACACAAAAAAGGATGTGGAACAGTGATTGTACCTCACTATACCAGCATCACTCAGGGAGCTCTAAACGTGCAGATACCTGGCACCACCTACACAGATTTGGTTCCAATTGGTTTCAGGTGTGATCCAGGCATTGTTGGTTTATAAAAGCTTCCCAGGAGATTGCAGTGTGTAGCCAGAGTTGAAAACTGATAACATAGAAGTAGAGAATCTGAATCTTATTCTAATAGTTAATATCACATATATATTAAATTCTATATCTTACAGAGAATACCTCGTTAAAAGAACGCCCAGAAATTACTTAGAAAACTTGCTCACAAAGTTACAAAGAATCCTCAGTAAAATCTGTAATGTAAAAATGTATAGTCTATGTCCTCTATTAACAATATGATAGTTACATTGGAAGTAAAAGTACATTTTAACAACTCCTGACTCGAAAAGTCCAAACTATTATTTAACACAATATTTAGAAACTAGAATAGTGACAAATTGTAATTATTAATTGTATTAATATAATTTTAATGATTAAATATTATAATATGAGCATATATAGTATTTATGGCTAATGTATTCCTTAGAGAAAAAGTAATACTGCTGAATCATTTCATTGCTAAATGAGATAGAGCATGGAGAGGAAAGAACTAAAGCATCTGGCTTGTGATTCATTCACTCCTTCTAGTGCAGGGACATTCCCAGAGGGAGGAAAAAAGCAGATGATCTGGTTAATCTCTTGTCACCTAGACTTCTGGGTAAATGGACTAATAATATTCGCTCGGAGGAAAAACCTTATCTACAGAATTCCCTTAGAAGAGTATCACTAGCTAAAGGGTTAGAGTAAACAAAGTCAGAATCTATAGAAATGTGAGGCATGGCTCACTGGAAAATGGCATATAAGCTACACAACTCTTTGGGTATAAAACAGAGATTTTACCTAAGTTAAATGTTCCTCCTGCTATGTGACAAAACTTGTGAAGGCTATTTAGGAACCTCATCTATTATTCTGGACCAGAAAGTACATGTTTGACATGGGAAGAAAGTGTCTGAGAAAACACCCTTAATGTCCCAGACTGTATCTACTTTGAGCCCTTTGGAGTCCTTGTGTTACCAAACTCAGGTTCGGCTGCTCGCAGCTCGCAAGCCAGTACTTGAGAGACAAGTGTTGGTTGGAAAAGGAAAGGTTGCAACCTGGGGAGAAGATGGATTCGTGCCCCAGGACCAACTCCCAAGATTCTTCTTGGCCACAAAATTTTTCAAAGGGCAAAAGGGGAAATAATCTCAGTCATTAAAGTAGGGGGTCAGGTGCTTCATCATTTTCCATTGAATACAAACTTTCTGACTCCTTGTGATCTTTCTCTAGATGCTATCTTGTTCACATAGTTTACCTGCAGGATTACTGAAGGGAAGGCTGGGGAGAAGATCTAGTCTTCTGTTAACTACTTAGTCTTCATTCCTACTTCTTTAAGACAAGAATCAACAGGTTAGATGAGGCATTGTGTGATCAAAAGATTTGAGAGGTGTGCTTGGGCTGAAATGTAGTGAATCTTGGGGGCACCTGGTGTGAAGGTTAAATTAAAATGTAGCTTGGTGAAGTGTATTTTCTGCTAGCTTTCAGGGGCTGCTTACAGATCCCCACTGTCAGACATCATTCCATTCCTGTGGGATTAGGGACCAAGGTACATCTTCTGCAGCCGCTTTAGGCTGAGAAAGGGCGTTGAGGTCTTTGAGTGGAAGATGCCATCATGGGTCTGTAGCATCTCTTTGCTGAGAACTTCAGTGGCCTGCTTTCATATACAGGGAGAACAAGGCACAATTATTTTGATGTCCACAAAGATACAGAGTATTATGAGCAATAGTGTTAATCCCATTCCCTTGAGGCCAGTTCTTAGAATTGTGCGTGCCATAGATTGAGTACTGCTCAAGATGGAGCAGCTTATGTCATGACTGGAGGCTGGTCATCACACAGCTCTTCTCCTCTTCTGGCAATTGTAGTATCTATAAAACAACTCAGTACTGAGCAGATACTGTCATTTATGTCCTTTAGGGAGGAACTAAAAATTCTGTGACTCTATTGTCCCAATCATTAACTGCTTGAATCTGCTCTTTTGTGACTCAGGGGAGGCCTGGGAGACTTCAGCTTTTCTCAAAACAGGCAGGGGACTGACTGGAGGAGGGGCTTTTATACCTGGGAGGGTCTTGCAGGGTCCTGCTCAGTTTCACTTGTAGCATTGAAATGATTAGTAAAGTTTGATCCAGAGCAAGAATTTTGATCTGTGGACATCAGATCTGACAATCCAAATTATTTGTATTATTTCTGAAAATAAATGAAGTAATGTTGTCTCCTAGATATTGAAAATAGAATAATATAATAAATTTAAGGAGGGTAGAGAAAGTAACTGATAAAAACAAAATAAAAAGATTAATAAGAAAATAGAAATTGGTGGTACTGATAAATCCAAGAGCTATTCATTGAGGAAAATATTCGAATTAATGAATGACCAAGTGGTCTATTTATTTACTCCAGAGGATTGCTGTGGAGCTCTTTTTTTGTATAGCTCCTTTATCTCTGCCCCTCAGATTTTGGCTGCCTCAGCTTGCCCAAGCTTTGACCTCTCTCTCCTGAACTCAGCTAGTCTCTCATGCTCTGCTCGGGTTCTCCATCTCTGGTGTGATCTAGAAAGTCTCTCCAGTACAGTAAACTGGGGCTGTCATAGGGCTCACCTCACTTGCCTCCTTTTCCTCCCAGCACTTAGTCCTGCTGTCCCGTGTCTGAAAACAGATGTTTGATTTGCTTTGTCCAGTTTATGATGGGAGGACAGGTCTGGTACCATCTGCTTATTCATTGCGTGGAAAAGTATATAAAAGCAAGAAAAACGTAAAAAGAAAGGAAGGGAGCACGAGAAAAAGATAGTTTGCAAAAGGGAAAAAGCAGAAGAAAAAACCCTCAAATCCAAATTTATGAGTAAAATGATAAATTCTCATATTCCAGTACAAGTAGAGGTATAATAAATGTCATCAAAAACAGAAAAAAGAATATGGTTGTTTTAAAAATTCAACTCAAGGGGCTTCCCTGGTGGCGCAGTGGTTGGGAGTCCGCCTGCCGATGCGGGGGATGCGGGTTCGTGCCCTGGTCCGGGAGGATCCCACGTGCCGCAGAGTGGCTGGGCCCGTGAGCCAGGGCCGCCGAGCCTGCGCGTCCGGAGCCTGTGCTCCGTGGCGGGAGGGGCCACAGCGGTGAGAGGCCTGCGAACCGCAAAAAAAAAAAAAAAAAAAAAAAAATCAACTCAAAACACATTGAGAAAACTAATAAAAATAGATGATCCACTACCTAGTTCCAGACACACACAGACACACACACACACACAAAACAGAAAAAAATGTAATTTAGAAAGAGAAGGGGAATATTACAGCTTATCTTTTAAATATATGAGAAATATTTTTACAATTTTATAATTTTACATTTAAAATGTGAATAAGTTAATTTCTTTAAAAATACAAATTGCCAAAATTAACTCAAGAAGGGGTAGAAAAACAAAAATTATCATAACCTTGGAAGATATTGCAAATATTCTAAGAATAAAAAAGCAGAAAAGCCTATGTTCTTATCTTTTTCATTTCCTCAACATGATGGTCCCAGATAATTTTGCAGACTAGTTCATTAAACCTACCAAAGAACTCCAAATCTTAATCACCTTAATAGTTAAAGTGAATAGAAAAAGAATGAAAACTCCCGAACTTATTTTTGCAAAGCTAGTATTTATCTGATGCCAAATATATAATAATGGTTGATCAGTAAAGGAGAATGGCTATCTAAAATTCATGAAACAGAATAAATGTAAAAGTTACTTGGGAAATCTTACCCAAAACAAAACAAAAAACCGATACAGACAAGAACTCTTAAAAGTATAATTCTGTGATCATAAATACTGCATATAATGTCAGAATACACAGATGCATTAATGAATCAACATTGTTGATCTTGAAAGAGATCTAAAAGTCCTTGTAGGAAATAAATTAAATGATAAAAATGACATTATTTAACAGAAAAGAATGAATTATTCAGAAATCGTTTAAGAATAACTAGGTAACCACAAAAAATAGGTAAAAATCTCATTCTACCTCATACTTTACGGCAAGATTTTTAGTGGTTTAAAATTTTAAAACGGACTTATAGAAGCCTAGCAAAAATGGTGGAGAAAATTTATGTAATTTTACAGAAAGGGCTGATTTCTATCTATGACATCAAAGGAGAAACCGTAATATTTATTTTGATTGATAAATTTGACTATCTAGGGAAATATTTGTAGCTATAATACAACATTAACAGGAAACTGGCAACTTTTGCTGCTGGCCATAATGGAGTAACAGGGATTACCCTACCATCTTAAACAAATTTGAGAAAACATAGATAACATTTATGAAACAGTGCTTTTCAGACATTGCATATAGTCTGCACAGGAGAGTGATCTTTGAAAGAAGGGAAAAAACTGAGATGAGCCCTGCAATCGCCCAGTTTTTATTGCCTGCAGAGAGTTGCCAGGTTGCAAAGCAGGAAGGGGGAATCCAAACAGCGCCTGGTGGTCTCCCTGGGTTAAGAAAATAGTTGAGTATTCAGGGAGGACAAAGAGGTAGAATTCCCAGGGCAGAGGACTGGAGAAGAGAAGGCAGCACAGCGAAGGGCTCTGGAGGTAGGCAGAGATCCCCTTGTGTGTGTCCTGGCATCCTGACAGAACACGTCTGTGAGGAATTACCCAAAGCTGGGGAAGGAACTCCTATAGAGGAGTGACGAAACAATTCCTAGTTTTCACAGGGCTGGGAATAGTTCATATTCACAACCACAGTGGAGAAACCTGCTAATATTCAGGGTATCAGGTTGGGTCCTCAGCAGTGGGGAAAATTAGCTCTAGACTCAAGGCTCCTCTGTTCTGCTGATCAGTGATTAGAAGCAAACCTAAAAAGGGTTAAACTTTTCCAAGTAACTTCACTGTGTACCAGAATAAAGCTCAATATTTAGAAGGTTTTTTTAAAGTTAAATAATAAAAAAATACTTAGTTGAATATTAACTAACTTTATATACTGCTTTCCAGTTCACGAAATGATTCTCATAAATATTCTCTCACCTTAGACATGGGTTCCTTGTATTACAAATGCAAATATATGCGTGAAATAGGATCGAGGTGATCTAAACACTTGACAGTCCTCACACATATGAGCCATACCTTGGTACTTCTGTTTGTAAAACTCAGTTTAGAGGTGGCTTTCTTGGAGGTGGACTGACAAATATTTACAGAAACTATGTTGCAAAAGGACTTCCTTTGTGACTGAATAAAGCGCAGGATGCATTTATGACTTAGCCTTGTCTCGAGTCTCATCCCAAAGATCAAGCTTTCTTCAGTCAGGGTACTAATTATTCAAGGAAGTAGTGAAAACTGTTAGGTAGTTTAATTTGGTGACAGGTCTCTTTGTGTTGCAAGATGCCTTAACACACGAACAGCTGATTGTTTTCTTATTTGCCAGCTGTGCTAGTGCCAAGGTCAACTGACTAATATAGTTGGAAGTGGGGGAAGAGGGGAACATCCAAAACCTTAGGAAGTTGCTTTTGGGGAAGATAGTTTTGATACGTGTGCAGTTGTTCGCTGATCAGAAAGAAAAATGGCAGGTGTTGCATAACTGCTTAAGGCTTTTAGTGTTTATTTAAGGCACATTTAATGGTCTCATCAATTTAAGCAGTGAAATAAAATACATGCATTATTAATAAAACATTTACAAAAGCATTCATGTGTGCAAGGATTCTACATGCAAGGTGTACAATAGCCAAGCTGGAATACAAAAGGACACACTCCTATAAATGACCAATGAATCTTTTCAAAAGTTAACTTCTTCCTCGTATTTAAGTAGTTTTCATGTTATCACATTGCCTTTTCATACATAGTATTGTGTGTTGTTAAATGTTCTGTTCGATATTAATCACTGGCGGTTAGTTTTTTTCCTTGATAGATAGTCAATATTATTACTTCATTTAATGAAACATAAACACTGCCCTGTTGCTTAGCAGAGGCTTACATCACTGAGTCTTTCAGCCACTCTTCAAAAGGGCACATGATGAATTTTTTAAAAAGAAATGTTATATAAAACACAACTACAAGTGGATAAGAAATAAATGTGCTCTAGTCTTCTTGAATACCATGTTTATTAGTGAAGAAAGATATACATTATTATTCTTCATGCCTTAATTATCAGCTTCTTCTTTCTAGGACTAATCCTTAATATCAAACTTATGACAAAGATAATTTTGAAAGACATGGTAAACTTATTGATTTTTGTCTTTATATAGAGATGGAGTCAAAACTCATCCTGTATTCCTGGCAGTTTTGCTTACCACCATCTTCCTGTGTATTCCTCTCTGTTCAGGTTTACTGCCTGTCACTAATGAAGTTGTGAGCATAAAAAGGACTTAAGGCTTTTGTCTTATTATCTGAAAATAAACGGTGATTTTCGTCTTTCTCCTCAAGAAACATGCCTGCCACAAGATAAGGGTGTTATAGAGAGAGCAGGACAATCGTTAATTGCTTCTCATTTCTCCTTTGTAACGGGTACAACAGAAAGAGATATTAGGAAACAAAGTAAAAATAAAGCCCTCTGATGCAGAATGAGATCAGGTTTAATTGACTAGGGTGTCTTCCTCTTGGTTTCTGTAAAAGTATTTTCCCTTCCAAAGCTTCTCAAGAAATTCATCCCCAAAATGATCTATCTGTGCTTCTAATATGTCAGACTCAGAATATGTTTTTTTGCAGTGAGAGATACTGGGGAAATTGAAAGTTAGAATTAAAAGGAAGCTAGGAGGGAAATTAATATTTTTGCTTAGAGTCATTCATAAAATCTTTGCTTCTTAGCAGAGTGATGAAAAACTAAACAGTTTTATTTCAGGGAATAGGAATCCAGTATCAATCTTTGTTTAATGCCTTAGAAACGAGAGAGGGCAAAACGATCCATCACACCCGATCCACAATAAAACCTTTGGAAGTAATAGGAGGAGCTTTTGCTTGCCAGTCCTCTGAATGGAAGCTGGAAAATAGAGACTTGAATTGACCACTAAATAAATAAGACTAATTGTTGGACATCAACTTTTTAAACAACCAAATGCCGTTCAAACCAAGTCTCTGGAAAATTACTTCAGAATTAAAATCTGCCAATTGGACCAAACAGGAAACCGGTTAGCAGAAAACCCAGCCCATACGAAAATGGCACAATTCTAATACTACTACAACAAAAGTAACAAAAAGTTCCACAGAAGGAAGCTTGATTAAGTCCCTACGTGTCATTCAGTTCACTGCTTATCATGCAGTGTGCATTACACTGTCAAAACATTGTTCTTTGAATATAAAACATCTTCTATTGAGGGGAGTTTGGCAGTATTTATAATTCATGCCTTTACTTTTTGACATGGCCGTCCCATGTCTAAGTATCTACACCAGTTTACAGTGGGAAATGCATGAAAAGACTTGTGTTCAAGTGTTTTATTCTGGCACTATACGTAATAGTGGAAGATTGGAAATGACTCAAATGTGCAAGAAATAGACAATGACTGAACAAATTATTACACCTCAGCACATTGAAATACTCTGCAACATCATATAAGAATGAAGATTTCTATGTATAGATATGGAGTGGTCTCCATTAAATATTGTTAATTAAGAAAAGCAAGGCAGGAACTTCCCTGGTGGCACGGTGGCTTAGAACCCGCCTGCCAATGCAGGGGACACGGGTTCGAGCCCTGGTCTGGGAAGATCCCACAAGCCACAGAGCAGCTAAGCCTGGACGCCACAACTACTGAGCCTGCGCTCTAGAGCCCACGAGCCACAACTGCTGAGCCTGCGTGCCACAGCTGCTGAAGCCCACAGGCCTAGAGCCTGTGCTCTGCAACAAGAGAAGCCACGGCAGTGAGAAGCCCGCGCACTGCAATGAAGAGCAGTCTTGCTCGCCGCAACTAGAGAAAGCCCACACACAGCAACGAAGACCCAACGCAGCCAAAAATAAAAATAAATAAATAAATAAATTTATTTTTTAAAGAAAAGCAAGGCATAGAATAGTATATGAAATATACTCCCTTTGGTGAAAGAAGGAAGTTATATACAGATACATATATAAGCATAGTTTTGTAAAAAGAAACACTAAAAGTATAAACCAAAAATTAATAAAAATGGTTACTTATAAAGAGTAGGAAGAAATAGGGTAGAGGGACATAGAAAGAAGTAAGGTTTTTTTAAAAAAAACTTGTTATATGATTTTGCATTCCTAAGTGTTCTAAACACAAAATAAAAAACAGGAAGCAATACCTAAAAATTAAAAACAAACCAAAAGAAAAAACAACTTAATTGTAGTAAAGCACACAGAGATACGACTTTTTAAAAGCAAATTATAGAATACATTATTTTCTCTATATGGAGTTAGTGGAAAATACTCTAAGGACAAATAGAACTACAAAGAAATCTTGGATTTTAACAGTAGTCTAATTGAGAGTGATCACATTAATATTATTATTTTGAAACTACTTTATGTTATAGATTAATGAAAATAAGTAATTTTGCTGTTAAGTAACAAATTCAGCTTGAGAAAAAAGACAGAGTTGTAAAATCAAAATGTTGAATGAAAGTACTGCAATATTAAATTTAAATGGGAAATGTAAGTATGAACTCTCTTTTTTTCTCATCAGAAAAGTAATGACTGCTCAACAGCAGTGAGTACCTCTAGTGCCCAGATTGTGGTCTTTAAATACCATAAGAAATCAGAGCTCTTTTGGGTAATGAATGATTCCATATCTGGGGTGAAAAATATACGAGATGACCTTGGAATATCTAGTTGTAACAGAAAGCAAGAAAACTGTCAAAGATAAGTGGATTATGTCAAAGGGATACAGAAGTGAACCTAGAGGAAATCTCTTGGCCAAATTTGAGACAATTTGCACATGAAAAAGAATAATGAATGCGATTGATTGTAAAAGATTGAGTATATAAAACTCCTTGCATTCATAATGTTACAAAAGGGGATGGAGAAGACAAAATAGAAAACACAACGACCAAGGATTCAATTGGAGGCAACTAGAAGATCAGCCCCTTAATTAGAAAATTGACAAGGAAAGGTTTAAATATTTTAAATATTCATTTATGCTGTCTTTCCTTTATAAATTGTATTTCTCAGTAACCGAATAGCCTTAGCTAAAGAGGGACTTCATATATGTGCATCTACAAAGAATAATAAGGCTTTGTGTGGAAAGAATAATAGAACTAGAAAATACCATTCTTCAACCTCTCATGAAATAATTAGATTCAGGCAGTCATTATCAAAAGATATGATGAAAAATTGTTAGTGAACTTCATAATGGTGGGCTCAGTCTAGCATATAAATCTAGATCCATCGAAATCTTCTAATCAATCTTAACATTACTGAAAGTGGAACCAACAGATACTGCTTTTCTCTTTATATGAGACAACGTGAAGTACATAGCACCATTTTTGAAGATTTCTTGGATCCCCCCCAAAAAAGTAAACTTGAACCTAATCAAGACTATCATTTATTTCTATTTGTAGGAAATACAAAGAATAGGGAAACAAACCGCACCAAAAGGAAGTTAACTGACAAATCTAAATCACAGACACTCAGTAGGAGAACTGATTCCACTTCTGTGAAAAGTTAATAACATGAAGGGGAAAAAGAGGAGGGAGGCATCAACTTTTGATTAAAAAGTCTTGAGAGGCATGACACTCAAAAGTAAATTGTGAACATTGTTTTCATCCCAATTGGAACAAACCAATTATAAAAGATACTGCTTTTTTAAAAAAAAATATTCTATAAGTATGGGCATGAATTGCATATTGATATCAGGAAATTACTTTTTTTGATGTTTGACAACAGCATTGTGGTTATGTAAGAAAATAGCCTCATAGATGCCTGTTGAAGAATGTATGGGTAAAATGTATGAAGTCTGAAATGTACTTTAAAATACTTTAGCAAAGAACAAAAGAAGAAAAAGACAAATAAAGCACATACGGAAGGAAACATCTTGATAACTGTTGAATCTGAGTTACAGTGTATATAGGGGTTAGTTATACTATTCTATTATTGTGTATGTTTAAAAACTTTCATAGTAATTTTTTTAAGTTGCATAACTTTAGTACTTCCTGACCACACATATAATTTGTAATTAAGCTCCCTGACTTGAAAAGCAAGCATGTGGTTATAGATATGTTTATAAGTGAATGGGTAGATATTGTACTTCATTTTTTGTCATTAGTTTTGAAATTTTTCCATGTCGAGTCATCCTTTACGCACATGTAAGAAACCATCATATTTTAATGAAAATCCATCGTACTACAAATACCTAACCTTGTTTACACATTTTATGTAAGTTTATCTTTGCTTAAAATAGGTTTTCTTAAGTTTGTTCCAACTCCACTAATAATTAATAGGATATTTGCTCAATTTTGTAACTGTGAGCACCTGAAGATAAGAACTGTATATTTCTATACTCACATAAAAGGTTTAGGACATAAAAGAAGAGTTGTAATAGCACTGAAAATAATTGTTAAATATCAGAAGGCTATGTTCCAGAAGTTAGCTTTCTAACCAATTAAAACCGAGATCCAAAAATACTAATTGATGTGGTTAACACTGTCAATTTCTTTAAGATATCAGTGTGAGATTTTTTTTTTTTTTTCGGTACGCGGGTCTCTCACCGCTGCGGCCTCTCTGGCTGTGGAGCACAGGCTCCGGATGCGCAGGCCCATCAGCCATGGCTCACGGGCCCAGCCGCCCCGCGGCATGTGGGATCCTCCCGGACCGGGGCACGAACCCGTGTCCCCCGCATCAGCAGGTGGACTCTCAACCACTGTGCCACCAGGGAAGCTCACAGTGTGAGATTTTAACAAGGAGACATTTAGTAAAGAGGTAGAAAGTCATGAAGCAAGAGATTAAGTGTTTTTTGCATTGTGGAGAAACATTTTTAAGCAAGGATCTCATAAGATGTTTATTATTTTTTTCATTTCATTTGTAATTCTGTGTCCATTTCTTATTGTTGATTGTAACATTTGAAATACTGAGCATATATTTCTTAAATTCTAGGTCAATTCAAAGAGGGCATTCAAACAATGGATTTCCTGTCCTATGTCTCAAACTAACTATAAAATCAGAGTGATGACTAATATTTTCTACTTAAGTCACATATTCTCAGCATTCAATCCATGAAGGGAGTGTAGTACTTGAATATGCATTTCTTTGAATTAAAGAATTTAGCAGGTCCATTTAGCAGCATTGCTATAGAGAAAAGCATAAGTATAAATGGTAAAAAAAACTCATTGGGTTGACATCAGCTACTGAAAACATCAACAAAAAGTAAAAGCTAAAGTTGACGGCTTACAGGAATTCAGTTGGGGAAGGGGATGGAGAAGCAAACATAATAAAGTTAAGACATTGAGGATCAAATAACTTTTGTGGTTTTTTTAATTTTATCTTTGGTTTGGTGTATAGGTGTGCTTTTAAAGTTTTATACAGTGTTTTCAGGAATGGTTTTAGTGCTTTAATATGGAAAGCCTGTGGCCTAAGATGAGACATATATTAATGATAAAATAGTGGGTTAATTTCAAATGAACCTCATCTTAGTGTGAGATAATACGTTTTGCTGCATGCGGAGGCAATCACAGTTTTAATAGATTTGGTGTTGGACATCAGTCTTGCTAAATCAGTCATTGTAAATTATCTCGCAAACATACCTGCAATTCAATGGCACAGCCTCAAGTGAAAAACTAGCAAAGTTCACCCAACAAAAGTGACACACAGATTTATTTTATGGTTGCCCACGAAGGATTCTCAAAGAATATTCCAAGTTCAGATATGATGATCGATACTCGTTACACTGAGCCTCCTGGGCCTCACACAGCACATAAAGGAATCAATAAAGACTTGCTAGTGTACAGTTTTTTATAAAACCTGTTGGTCTTGGTCCCACTTATTGTATTATGGTGTCTTCATTTTAACATTCATAGTTCTCTTCAATTTAAGTTTTTGCAATATTATTGCATCCTCATAGAGTAATTTTTATACCCATATGAAAATGACAAAGTGTGTTATATTTCTGTTAGATTTCCATTCTAATGGATCTTTTATCTTATAAATTTTTTATTTTTATATAGCTTTTAAAGGTTACTTTCCATTTACAGTTATTACAGACTATTGACTCTATTCTCCTTGTTGTACAATACATCCTTGAGCCTATCTTACACCCAATATTTTGTACCTCCCCCTCCGCCAAGCCTCTATTGCCCCTCTGCACCCTCACAACTGGTAACGACTAGTTTGTTCTCTATATCTGTGAGTCTGATTCTTCTATGTTGTATTCACTAGTTTGTTGAATTTTTTAGATTCCGCATATAAGTGATATCATACAGTACTTATCTTTTTCTGACTTGAAATTTCACTTAGCATAATGCCAAGTCCATCCATATTGCTGCAAATGGCAAAAAGTCATCCTTTTTTGTGGCTGTGTAGTATTCCATTGTATATATATAGCACAGCTTCTTCATCCATTCATGTGTTGATGGACACTTAGGTTGTTTCCATGTCTTGGCAATTGTAAACAGTGCTTCAGTGAACATTGGGGTGCATGTATCTTTTCAAATTAGTGTTTTTGTTTTTTGGATATATACCCAGGAGTGGAGTTGCTGGGTCATATGGTAGTTCTATTTTTAGTTTTTTGAGGAACCTCCATACTGTTTTCCATAGTGGCTGCACCAACTTACATTCTCACCAACAGTGTATAGGGTTCACTTTTCTCCCCATTGTTGCTAACATTTCGTTACATGTAGACTTTCTGATGATAGCCATTCTGACTGGTATGAGGTGATATCTCATTGTGGTTTTGATTTGAATTTCCCTGATAATTAGCGATGTTGAGCATCTTTTCATGTGCCTGTTGGCCATCTGCATTTCCTCCTTGGAAAAATATCTATTCGAGTCTTTTGCCCCTTTATAATTGGGTTGTTTGTTTTTTTGATGTTAAGTTTTATGAGCTGTTTATATATGTTGGATATTAATCCTTTATCAGTCATATCATTTGTAAATATTTTCTCCCATTCAGTAGGTTGTCTTTTTATTTTGTCAGTAGTTTCCTTTGCTGTGCAAAAGCTTTTACGTTTGATTAGGTTCCAATTGTTTATTTTTGCTTTTATTTCATTCAGGAGATGGATCCAGAAAAATATTCCTTTGATTTATGTCAAAGAGTGTTCTGCCTGTGTTTTCCTTTACGAGTTTTATAGTATCCAGTCATACTTTTAGGTGTTTAATGCATTTTGAGTATATTTATGTATATGGTATTAGAGAATGTTCTAATTTCATTCTTTTACATGTAGCTGTCCAGTTTTTCCAGCAACACTTACTGAATAGACTGTCTTTTCTCCATTGTATATCCTTACCTCCTTTATCATAGATTAATTGAGTATAAGTGCATGGGTTTATTTCTGGCATCTCTAGCCTGTTCCATTGATTTATGTGTCTGTTTTTGTGCCAGTACCATACTGTTTTGATGACTGTAGCTTTGTAGAATAGTCTCAAGTCAGGAAGCCTGATTCCTTCAGCTCTGTTATTCTTTCTCAAGATTTTCTTTTTTGGCTATTCGGGGTCTTTTGTGTTTTCATACAAATTATAAAATTATTTGTTCTAGTTCTGTGAAAAATGCCATTGGTATTTTGATAGGGATTTCATTGACTCTTTAGATTGCCTTGGGTAGTATGGTCATTTTAACAATATTGATTCTTCCAATCCAAGTACATGGTATATATTTCCATCTGTTTGTGTTGTCATCAATTTCTTTTATCAGTGTCTTATATTTTTCCAGTAACGAATATTTTAATGGTGGATAAAGAGTTCAAGGATATCCATGGTACCCTGAAATGATATATGTACAGCTCTTTGATTTCTAGAGAATTCAACCAATAAGCTTACTCAAAAGGAGGAAAGCAGCTTCTTCTGAAAATGGAAAGATCCCCTTTCTGTCTCTCCATTCCAGGATTCTTTTCGCTAAATTCTGAAGCGTCTCAATGGCATCGTTGTTATTTTGCAACAAGATTCCTAGAACAAGTCATCTCTATTGTACATAATCTTGTTACATAAATAGAAATTTCTAATTAAAGTTTTCCAATTAACAAGGTGGGATGAATCCTTTCACAATTTATAGGTATATCAAATCATCACAGTGTACACTTTAAATATCTTACAATTTTATTCATAAATTATACCTCAAAGCTGAAGGAAAAATGATATTTGATTTTCAAAAATACATAAAAATAAAGTTTTCTGTCTTCTTCCTATATATAGATAAATATATATCAAATACACATATTTCTCTTGATGGATAGATAGATAGTGATCCTATTAGTCTAGCGAATGTTGGCTTTCAATTCCTCATCTCTAGTACTTTTAATTAAACAAAATTAGGCTGATTTCAACAGAAGATATCTTTCAGATATTAGAATGAGTAAGATTTGAATCCTACTACTACTACTACTGTGAGTTGTTTCACTTACTTTTGGCTTGAAAGAGAAGACCTGGTAAAAGAATGTACATTCACAGATAGAGTGAGTCTAGATACGTACATATATTGTTAGACTTGAAATTTCTTTTTTCCTAATGTGTAAATCTCATAAAGGAAATAGTAAATAGGACCCTCCCTTGATATGCTTAATAATATAAATGCTGAAAAATAATTATAATAATACTGTAATGAAAGACACCTTCATTGATCAACATGCTGACATACTCTGGCTAAATATTAGGCACCGTTCATGTGGTTTCCGTTTGGAGCCGGTGCCTCTATAAGTCATTAACAGTGTTCTCTGGCTGAGATCACACTCCTCTGACATTTCAAATGGTCATCTAAAATGGCTACGTGATGGGATGGCCCGATGACTTGAGGTATGAAAACCTCTTTCAGCCTGTTATAAGTTAATCTTAGCTAATGGGCTTTCATGTTACTCTCCTCCTCTGAGCCACACCCTCCTCCCACCTCCCCACCCACCTCCAGCCCCGAATTCAAGTCACCAAACGCAAATATTTAAAAGCATATGGGCTGGCTTGAAACTACCTGCATTTTAATTTTGTACAAAACTCATCTGGACAACCTAACCACCCAACTTGGCTCCAGGCAATACTGTAATTATGCACAACATAGCTAAAAAGGAATTCCATTTTTTTCTAACTGGCCTTCATAGGAATATGAAGTAAGGCTTTCGGCCTATTAAATTATTCAGTGGTAGTATGCATTCTCTAAATTTATTACTCTTGGCTGATCTATAGTTTTAAACATAAAATAAATGTTAGAGTCTGAACTAAAAATGCAATTAATAGAACTGTCTTTATCAACTGTGGCTATAAAGAAAATGCCATTTTCATAATTCACTGACATCAAATTAATTTTGATAAAAAGTTTAACAAATAAAGTACGAGAAACAGATCTAACTAAAATAGCATTCAGTACTCTAACTTCAGGACCATGTGAGGCCAAGTAATCACATGTTTTTGGTTAATTGCTTCACACATATTCCTGTTCTTAACACTTCTGCAGTAAATTAGATGAGACCACTAAATGTGTTATGTAACCTATGTCAAAGGTCACATACTACTCCACTTGGTTTTTGCACTATTATAGCTTATAGAAAAAAGATAAGCAAAAGTAATACATGTAAAGTCAGATGCAAGAAACAATTTTTTAATTTGGCCATTGCTCTCACCCATTATTGAAATTATGATTTCAACAATTAAATTATTTTCTGTCATATAATCCATCAGTTTCTCAGTCTTCTCCATACTTTCTATCACTGAGTATTCTGACACAGTTGTCTTCTTCCCTCGTGAGGTTTTTAGTAGGCTTACTTAACAGTAGTGAGGCTTACGCAACTTTAAAGACGATTTATTGAGCATTTAGTATGAATGAGGTATCGTGCTAATAGCTTTACCTGAATCACCTTTTGTAAAATCTTCACAACATTCCTGTATAATTATGATAATTAACCCCCTTCTGCATGTGGAGAAACAAACCCAGAGCAATTAAGTAACTGGACCAATGTCCTAGGGCTGGGAATTCATACATAGGCACCTGGCGCCAGTACCACACATCTAGCATTTTGAAACATGAGTCAGGTGTTATTCCCCTGCGCAGAACGATTTATCAGTTTCCCATCACACTTAGAAGAAAATCCAGGCCCTTCAGAACACTCTATGACATAAGTCACAGCAAGATCCTTTTTGACCCACCTCCTAGAGAAATGGAAATAAAAACAAAAATAAACAAATGGGACCTAATGAAACTTCAAAGCTTTTGCACAGCAGAGGAAACCATAAAGAAGACCAAAAGAAAACCCTCAGAATGGGAGAAAATATTTGCAAATGAAGCAACTGACAAAGGATTAATCTCCAGAATTTACAAGCAGCTCATGCAGCTCAATAACAAAAAAACAAACAACCCAATCCAAAAATGGGCAGAAGACCTAAATAGACATTTCTCCAAAGAAGATATACAGACTGCCAACAAACACATGAAAGGATGCTCAACATCATTAATCATTAGAGAAATGCAAATCAAAACTACAATGAGATATCATCTCACACCGGTCAGAATGGCCATCATCAAAAAATCTAGAAGCAATAAATGCTGGAGAGGGTGTGGAGAAAAGGGAACCCTCTTGCACTGTTGGTGGGAATGTAAATTGATACAGCCACTGTGGAGAACAGTGTGGAGGTTCCTTAAAAAACTACAAATAGAACTACCATATGACCCAGCAATCCCACTACTGGGCATATACCCTGAGCAAACCATAATTCAAAAAGACACATGCACCCCAATGTTCATTGCAGCTCTATTTACAGTAGCCAGGAGATGGAAACAACCTAAGTGTCCATCATCGGATGAATGGATAAAGAAGATGTGGCACATATATACAATGGAATATTACTCAGCCATAAAAAGAAACGAAATTGAGCTATTTGTAGTGAGGAGGACGGACCTAGAGTCTGTCATACAGAGTGAAATAAGTCAGAAAGAGAAAGACAAATACTGTATGCTAACACATATATATGGAATCTAAGGGAAAAAAATGTCATGAAGAACCTAGGGGTAAGACAGGAATAAAGACACAGACCTACTAGAGAATGGACTTGAGAATATGGGGAGGGGGAAGGGTAAGCTGGGACGAAGTGAGAGAGTGGCATGGACATATATACACTACCAAACGTAAGGTAGAGAGCTAGTGGGAAGCAGCCACGTAGCGCAGGGAGATCAGCTCGGCACTTTGTGACCACCTAGAGGGGTGGGATAGGGAGGGTGGGAGGGAGGGAGACGCAAGAGGGAAGAGGTATGGGAACATATGTATATGTATAACTGATTCACTTTGTTATAAAGCAGAAACTAACACACCATTGTAAAGCAATTATACTCCAATAAAGATGTAAAAAAAAAAAAAAAAATCCAGGCCCCTGCCACATCTTACAAGTTGTTTCATGATCTCAGCCACCGTTTCTCTCTGTTTGCACCTCCTCCAATCGCACACTCATTTACTCTTCTTCAGCTACAATGACTTCCTTGATTCTTCCACCATGTGAAACACACTCTGACCTCAAGGCCTTTGCACTGCTGTTACTTCTGCTTGAGCCAATTTGCCCTCATGTATTTGCTTGACTTACTTCCTTACCTCATTCAAGTCTCTGCTCAAATGACATACAAAGAGAAATTCCCTCAATATCCCCTCTAAAATGGTACTTCACTCATACTTTTTAGCTTTATTTTTCTTTTTTGGACTAACTATCTGCCATTATGTTACATATTTGTGTATGTTTTTCTTCCTCACAACAGTGGAAGCTGCAAGAGGGCAGATACTCTGTTCTGTTCACTGCTGTATCCCTAATGCCTGTGTTGTATATGGCACGTGGTGGGTTGTCAGCTAACAGTTGTGGAAGGAGGGAAGAAAAAGAGGAAGGGAGGGAGGAAGAGGAGAAGGGAGGGAGGGAAGGAAAGAAGTTAGAAATCACAAGCAGGATACAAGTTCTAAAGCCTGACCCTCTGTTCCCAACTCAAAGCATTGAATCAGATTTCTAACAAACACAGACACACGCACATCCAAAAAAAAAAAGCATGACTTGTTAGATATTATTATGAATACATATGTAATACCACAATTGGGTTAAAGTGAAAAATGTGAGATTTATAGTTATTTAATTTCCTAACCCTAAGCATTCCTGGGAATTGTTGATTTTATTCTGTTTTGATTGAAATTCTACTCCAAGATTGTGTATATACTATGCTAGACATTTACTTGGAAGCCATGATATTTAATCACTATCCAGATGTTTTCAAAGAAACACCCCAGATGGTAGACGTTGTGTCTGAAATATCCAGTTTGGGAAATTTTCAGAATCTTTATTAAGCTTAAACTTCTATCCAATGCATAAAGCCAAATGAGAATGAATAATACTCTGTTTTTGTTTTTCTACCTGCTCTTGCTGCTTTTCTTCTTTCTGTTGCCACCATCCTAAATCAGCTTTCTCAAGTTTCATTGGTAAGATTGTAATAAGTGTTCTGTCACAGCTGCTTACACTGTCACCCCTAATCAACTCTGGCTCCAAATGGAAGATACCCTGTCTTTGTTTATAAACCCTCCTGCTCTCCATTGCTTACAAGATAAATTCAAAATTATTTAAACTAGCTTTAAGGGCTCTCAATAATCTAGGAATACCATACTATTGAATGTTATCTTTCAGAATTCCCCCCATAAAAGAAGCAACTATATTCATTGCTCCATGTAATCCAAATGGGAAATAAACCCTTAGCTTAGATCAAGGTATGTTGTTGTAACAAATCCCCCCACTCCTCCAAATCCCAAAAAGGTTTATTTTTCATTCAGGTCATACGTCCATCATGGGTCAGCATGGCTGTACTCTGCCATGCTGTCACCTTGAGACCCAGGCTTCTAGAATTGTCTTAAATGTTTCAGAGTGGAAATGTGCAGGTGACAGGGTCAAGCCTGCCATCAGTCGGAAGGATCCACCACCCCAGAGAGAGGCAGGGAATTGGAACAGTAATACAGTCTAGCACAAGAAAAATTCATTCTTTTTTAAAGGAATATATCAAATTACTAAAACAGTTACTCAAGAAAATAACAAATTCTCAGGTGTCTTGTTCCTGAGGTCCAGCCCTTTTAAGGCAAGGAACAAATTCTCACTTTTCTTGCTGAGTTCCTTAGTTCTCTGACTTTTCTTCCTACCCCTGCCCTGTAGCACCTAGCACCATGTTTCCACATAACACACAATCCAAACACATTTCCAAACTGGAATGATTTTACATACCAGCTCATGGTAAGATACTGTGTTTGAAAACTGCGTTCTTGGTATTTTTTTCCTTTCTCTTTTCTTTCCTTATTAATTTTCTCCCAAAGGAAAATAACTTCTAGAAATCAATAAGAAAAGGATACACTTTATAAATGAAAATAAATATGACCAATGAGTTCACTTAAAATAAATTTTAAACGTCCAGTAAACTTATAAAAATATGCTCAACTGTGATTGTTATTAAACACATTCAAAACACATTCAAAACAGTAAACTTATAAAAATACGCTCAACTGTGATTGTTATTAAACACATTCAAAACAAGTTGATGATTTCTACCTTTGAAATCATCAAAAATTAAAAAAATTTATAAACCCAGTGTTGGTGTTAGGCAGAATATTGGTAAGTGTGACTAATCCTTTTTCCATTTTCTTTTATCATTTTCTCAATTTCATTAATGCCCCTTTGTTCCTGAAGTAAGTCAAAGAGTAATTATTTAGAACAATGCAGATTTTATTTTAAGTCCTACGGTATGCTGACAGTGAATACACAGAGCTTATTGCTTTGCCAAATAAAAGCAGTGGTTAAAAGAAACATACTGCATTACGATTGGTGGGAGGACAGCCAAGCCCACCCCCTGGGTAAATGTGACCACCACCTGAAATCCAGAGATTTCTGATGAATAAAGATAATTATGAATAATATTGCACACCTTGTCTGGTTTGGAGCATATGGCCGTGGTTCTGCATTGCCAGGAAAATAATGTTTCTGTTTGCAATGTTTCAGTCAGAAGCTTTACCTACGTGCAACTCACAAAAACATAAGAAGAGCTTTGCTGCATCATGCTGACTGAATTCACTGCAAAGGCTGATATTCTAAACAGAATCATCAGGAGTTGCATAGAATTAAATTTTAACCTGATGCTGGAACTGCAAAAGCAGTTCAGATATTGTACATACAGTATTTCTAAAGACCATGCTTTTGTGCACTCATAAATATGAAATGCTAACAGCCAGCATGATTCAATTGGTTGAGTTTCTTCCATGAAATTGAGATTTTTTTCAAAAGTTGTATTTTTTCTGACTGATTATTATTAGTCATAAATTTTATTTCTAAGTATAGGTTTCTCCCTGCCATTAGGACGTATTTACCTTGGGGGAGGCAAATTAACTCTTTCATTTATCCTATTCAAAACAGTAAAGTAAAATAAACATTCACTCCGTCCCCTTGTCTGCTTCCACTTAATCTCGCTCTCAATATAACTCCTCCAAGAATCTAGTATCTTCAAATGTCTCAATCCTCTACCATCCCCAGTTAGCAAAATTTCACTCTGGCAATGCTCCCCTAACTTTCCAATCACTTCTGCCTTATCAAAACATTATTATTCTCTCTCTCAGCTTGTCCAGATTCCCCTCATTAAACAGATGAACAGCTCATTTTATCCAGTAATGACAAAATTGTGAGTGAAAGATTTAACCTATTATTCTTCTCCACTAGCCTGTTGCTGTTGTGATAATGCTGTGTAACAAACTGCTCTCTGAAACCCACTGTCTTATAACAATAAGCATTTATTTTTCTAACAGATTTGATGAACAGCTAAGGTGCTCTGCTTCAGGGTAGGCTGGACTTGGCTCTAGGCTCTGATCGGGTTTAGATCTGCTTCGTTGAACTCTTCCTGGGGCTCAGGCTAAAGGGGCAGTGGTGTTGTGGAACATGCATTTCTCATGACAGTCAGAGGAACACATGAGATCAAGCCAAATTGTGCAAATACATTTAAGGCTTCTGCTCACGTAGTGTCCACAAGTATTTCTTTAGCAAAAGCGAGTTGCATGACCAAGTTTACTATGGATGAGGTAGTGAAATATGCTCCCCTCACTGAAGGGCACTGCAAAATCACTTGGCCAAAAAATAGTGAAGAATTGAGAGTCAGCATAGCTTCCAAGGAAGTACATTTGCTGTTTAGTGGGAATTTCCTAGAGATAATACAGTAGCTTAGGTAAAAGTAGAATTTGTATTGGTACAAAATGTTGGAATTATTGTAATTTACAAGGCAGTTGAAGGAATGTAATATCCTATGAATCACATCCAATAGATATTCTTCTATTGAACATATAATAAGGAAAAATTCTAATACTTATTACGTGCTGGGCACTGTTTTAAGTGCTTTACCTATGTTAACTCATTTAATTATCACAATCATCCTATAAACTAATGACTATTCTACTTCCATTTGATAAGTTGGGAGATGAGGCATACAGAGATTTAGCAGCTTGCCCGAGGCCACACATTTATTAAGGTGTGTACTGCAGCTCCAGCCCCTATGCTTCAAACTGAAAGACTAAATATGCGAATGTACAATGACCAGACTGTATATAAAAGCAGAACTCTGACCCACAACTTGCAGCAACCTGTACAGTGAACCAACCTATTATCTCCAATAAGCAGTCTAGGAAGACGGCTTGCTATAAATCACATTTGTAGGAGGTCAGATTACTATCTCTAGCAGCAATCCAGGAAGCCAGACTATAGCCCCTGTAACAATCAGCCCCGAGGGGCTATGACTTGACAACTTCCCAGATAATTTTCCCCACTTTAGACTTAGGACCAACCAGAGAAAGCCAGATAATGCACCCTAACCAATCATGTGGGATGCCCTACTTCACGTTAATGCACCTACAGCTTCCCCATTCCAGCGGCCTCCAATCAGGGCACACCTGAAGCCTTCCCACTTTATCCTTATAAAGCTTTCCCATGCCTCTGCCTGCCTTTGAGTCTCTGCTAAAACACAAGTGATGGTGGCCAACTTCTTCGCTATAGCAGACTCTGAATAAATAGCTTTTGCTTCTCTCATTTGGTTAATCTTCATTTATTTCCACATAACCAGAACAATATCCATCATAACTAGTGTAATTGAATTTGTTCATATCTGACATAAATAACTAAGACTGTAGTTGAAACTGCCTAAAGGCCAATAATCAGCTCTTTTCAGTACTTAATTTTGATACTACGGCCCCACCAATACTTCGTATTTAGAGAAGTTTATAGATGTATCTACAGAAAGTCCAAATTACTGATACGCGCAATAATAGTAATAACAGTACACGTCAATGATAAGAACAACACGAATAATAATAATAAAAACAACAGCTATTTTATTAAGTACTTATAACCACCACACACATTACTAAAAACATTACTTTAGATTAGTTTGTTGCATACTAAAATTAACCAAATGAGCTGATTACTGGGATCTCTCCGTTTTACAGACTGGCTTACAGAAATTAAGCACCTTGCTGATACTTACATTGTTTAGATGTGTGCATATGTGTGTGTATGTATATATACACACACACTGGATCTTCTATTTAGATAAAAACATCTTAAGAGCATATATTCATTTTTGCTTTTTCCTCAAGGGTTTAATTTACCTGTGTGCATGATGTAAACAGTCAATGCTGGGGAGAAGCAGACCCAGGATTCTGTGCTACCCACTTGCCTCTGTGCCTGGTGAATCTACCAGTGACTGTTGGTAGCAGTGGCTCTGACCTCTCACTTCACCAAATCGGAAGGTCCACAGTCTCTCTATTAAGTAACCATCAATCTCGGCTGACTACTAGGTATGTAAAAAGTTACGGCTAGGAGGTGACTTCCTGAAAATCAAGTCTCATAAGGATACTCTTAGCAGTGAACTGTTAGAAATAACCTGTTTTTCAGTTCTTCAGCAGGACAGTTAAGGACATTGTAATTCCCGTGTGCACACGAGTTAGAACGCACAGCCCATCTACCTTAAAGAGCTTGAGATCCATTGTAAGGAGACAATGAAATGATAACTTAAACTTCACTGATGAACAGCAGTGATATGAGGAATGAATTCAAGCAAAATTTATTTAAAGATGAAAAGATTGCAAGGAGAAGGTATGATTTGCAATGATGAAAAATTGAAGGCAAGAGAGAAGGGGACATTCCAGTTGTGGGGAATACTACGGCCAAAGGCACAGCAGTAGGAAGAAGAGGTGTAGAGGTGCACGATCTACTGTCAGTCCAGTGGGAAGAAGCAGGTTTATGCAAGGAGATAGTGCCCCTCTTTCCTATTATGCCTTCAGTGTGCATGAAGAACGTCTGACCTTTAGTAGAAGATCGAAGTGTAATGGGAAGTAACACAAGTGCATATTTTGGAACCAGAACTTCCAAATGGCAGTTCTACAATTTACATTTTTAGGGGATGAGTTATCATGACTAAATGCCGTTTTTCTTCATATGTGGTGATGCCTGTTCGTGTGAAAACACAACATTTTATAAATAACACTTTGTACCATCCTTCACTCTTTCAGAGGAAATATGCCTGCTGTCCACCCCATTTCTTTCTTGATATCTCACTGCTTTACCTCTTAGTAAGTTATGTTCTATTCCAAGGAATTATACTGACAGCTTTTTTTCTTTTCCCAAAAAATATCTTGTAAACCATTGAACTCCAGTCCTCTTTTCTGAAGATTCAAGGGTAAGCTCACAGCCCATATTATCATAACACTGGGAGGATTTTTTCACCTCTCTGCCATTTACTAACACACTGAGCTTATCCCTTTATTAATCTTTTTTCCTACTTGAGCTATGACATTTCTCACATCAAGCATCTCCCTATCATTATCTCCAATTTTGTTACCTGGATTTATTTTCAGTCCGTGGCACTTGTGCATCTCGGATATGTGAAAATTTTTGAGATATTTCCACAGACCTGGCAGTTGACTGTGAAAGGGCTTCTCTCAGGGAACGGACACAGTACAGACCCTGGAGGACTAAAGCTTGATGTGACCTCTTCCATTCATACAGCCAGTGTGGCAGAATGGAGTCTGAGAGAGAATTGGGGGTCAGTTTATCACGTTCTGTGAAGAGTTTCACTCGACAGTTGTTACTGCCTTTTTTCACAAGGCTGTTCTAGGTACTATGAGGGTACCAGGATGGCAAAGATTCTGTTCTTGCCATCAAAAACTTACAGTCTAACATATAAGATCAGATCCCAATATATCAGAGAGTAATGGGCATTGTAAGAAAAGTAAGAGATAAAGAGTTGAAAGAAGAGGAAGATCCTTTCTTACTGGCCAAGGGCCAGTCATGCTTCCTGAATCTGCCACAATCAAACCCTCTTTTCTCCTTCCTAGAAATGGTTCTATTTAAGTCTTTTGTGCCTGATCCCAAGGAGCTCAAGCAAATAAACATCAACAGTATAAAATGGCCTGCTTGATTAAGTTAATTTCAAGGTTTTACTTTTGCTCTCATTGCCTGTTCGATTCATTTGGATAATGGTAGAAAAATAACCTAAAAAATAATTAAGTAATGGTGCCAAAGTTTCCTTTCCATCATGGCACTGTAGTCTTCTCATTTCATCATAGATCTTAAATTTGCCTTAAGACTCTAACCACACTTTAGTGAGCATGAAATGTGATTATAATTATGAAAGTAACTGAAAAAGAAAACATTAGCTTACTAGGTATGTTATTCTAAAATACAAATACTTAGGGATGGGGGAATCTCTCACTTGGAAATGCAAAGATTCTTTGAGGATGTAAAATTCATCATCGAGCTGCTGACTCTTCTCTCTTCTTTTGTTACTTCTCTTTTGCATTATGTTATAGGTCTGTATTATGAAGTAGCCTGCGTTTTTCCAATTCAAATTTTCTAATACATGTGAAGTAATTAACTTTATTATAGACCCAATTCTAGATGCCCAAATGGTCCTTTTTCTTATTATTAGTTATTTTAATTTGTCTAACATGTATTGGGATCTTGACAATAAGCAGTCCACATTTTAATTTTAATAGACTATAATCTGTTTGGAAGAGAGAACTGTCTCAATCTGTAATAAAATACTGTAATTTTTTAATGTATGTGTATTGCTGAGTGATATATTACTGTGGGTCAGCCATCATGATCATTTTAAATAGTTACTGCTTTTTAAATATTTTCTGTTAAAAAAATTTAAAAAGTTACTATCATTATTCTCTACGTTATAAAAATACCACCCAATGCACAAAATTTATTTTTTCTTTTTTCCAGCTTTATTGAGATATAATTGACATGTAATATTGTGTAAGTTTAAGGTTTACAACACACTTATATGTTACAAAATGATTACCACCATAGAATTAACTATCACCTGTGTCACTTTGCATAATTACCATTTCATTTTTGTGATGAGAACATTTAAGACCTACTCTTCTAGCAGCTTTCAAGTATATAATACCGTATTGATAACTAGTCACCATGCTGAAGGTTAGATCCCCAGAACTTACTCATCTTATAGCTGGAAGTTTGAACTCTTTAGCTATTATCTCCCCTTTTCCCCTAGTCCCAGGCCCCTTGTAACTACCATTCTAATCTCTGTTCCTCTCAGTTGGGCCTTTTAGGATTCTACATATAAGTGATATCATGGAGTATTTGTCTTTCTCTATCTGACTTATTTCACTTAGCATAATGCCCTTAAGGTCCATTCATGTTGTCATAAACAGCAGGAGGAAAGTTTTTCTCATGGCTGAGTACTATTCCATTATATATATATATAAAAATCTTCTTTATCCATTCTTGCATTGATAGACACCTAGGCTGTTTCCATATCTTGACTGTTACGAAAAATGCTGCAATAAACACGGGAGCGCAGATATCTCTTTGGGATCTTGCTTGTATTTTCTTTCGATATGTACCTAAAAGTGGGATTGCTGAATCATATGGTAGTTCTTTTTTTTTAATTTTTAAGGAAACTCCATAGTGTTTTCCGTAATGGCTATACCAACGTACATTCTTACCAACAGCACACAATAGTTCCTTTTCCGCTTCATCCTCACCAACACTTGTTATCCCTTATCTCCTTGTTATAGGCATTCTAAAAAGTGTGAGATGATATTTCATTGTAGTTTTGATTTGCATTTCCTGATGATTAGTAATGTTGAGCACCTTTTCATGTACCTGTTGGACATTTGTATGTCTTTGGAAAAATGCCTGTCCAGATCCTTTACCCATTTTTTAATTAGATTGTTTGGTTTTATTGTTGTTATTGAGTTGTATGAGGTCTCTCTATATTTTGGATGTTAACCCCTTATCAGATATGTAATGGGAAATATTTTCTCCCAGTCCATAGGTTGCCTTTTCATTTTGTCGATGGTTTTATTTGCTGTGCAGAAGCTTTGTAGTTTGATGTAGTTCAACTTGTTTATTTTTGTTTTTATTACCTTTTGGTGTCAAATCAAAAAAATTATTGCCAAGACTGAGGTTGAGGAGCTTACCCTCCGTGTTTTCTTCTAGAAGTTTTATATTTTCAGGGTGTACATTCAAGTCTTGAATTCATTTTGAGCCAGTTTTTGTGTATGTCGTAGGATAGGAATCCAGTTCCATTCTTTTGCTTATGGCTGTCTAGTCTTCACAGCACCACTTGTTGAAGAGATTATTCTTTCCCCATTTTATATTCTTGGCTCCTTTGTCATAAATTAATTGACCGTATAGGCGTGAGTTTATTTCTGGGTTCTAAATTTAACTTTGATTGATCATTATCTAAGTACAATGTGCTGTACCAAAGAGTTTTGTTCATACATCAGTGCCTCTAATTCATTCAGCATTTGCTGTGAAGGTGGGAGTAACATTTGGGATTTTCTTTTTATTCACATGAAATGACTATACTAGTGAGATAGAAACATGGAAATAAATTTATTTCAACAGGGACAAATTAATCTATTTCTTGGTGTTCATTGCATTAAAAACCTGTTTCCTATGAAAAAATGACCCACAGGGAGCTGAAAGATATATTGAAAGTTAATTTTTCAAGTGCTAACATAAAATACTCTCACGTATAAAAAAATATCTCTGTGATTACAAGGAGAAAAAATGTTTCTGATACTTTGAATAAAATTGAGAAGTAACAAAGATTTTAAGCTATGTGTGTTGTTTGATTAAGAGCTACTACATGGGCTTCAACATTACGGTAGCTTTCAATCCTGAGGTTTTGTTTCTTAAATGTACACTTTAAACAACAGCTAGGCACATTTTTATAAACTGCATCACTAAGAAAGCATCTGTACGTTTTTATTTAAGCCACTTGGATTTTGTTGAATTTGTCAGCTGTTGAGCTGTGGTTTCTCAAATCATTGCAAGGTAGCTCTCGAGACCTAAAGCTACTGTGGTTGTAGGTGAGAAGATACCCAGTGCCTGTTGTGCTTTAATATGCATTGAGCACAGATAAAAGTGTAGTGCACTTCAGAGGCTGTGTCTACGTATAGCTGAAACATCCCACAAATGTGGAGGATTTAGGTAGTCAATTAGCCAAATACTAGAAACCACCAGATTCTGGAGGGTTAACGTTACTCTTCACATTGATTTACAAATGGTGTTTGGTAAAGGTCATGCTCCCCCAACCCCACCATATGCTTGACTGTTCTTGGCTGGTTTATTACCAGGAGCACCTGATAGGGGTAACCATGCTGTATAAAATTAGCCCAGGACACAAGGATTATCCTTACTTTGGCTTGTACTTATGTGTAACTGAACAAAGCAGCTGCAGTCAGCTGTTCTGGCCTCGGCTTGCCTTTGAAGTGCTTCTCTTCTGTCAGGGATACAGGACAACAAAGTGTTTCTTTAAGCCTAATGTCTCTGTGCTGGGGTTTCTGACCTGGGACTCAGCCCCACGTGAATTTCTGTTTTCTTTTGCCTGTGGCAAGGAAGCTCAGTCCTGCCCAGGATGTCCAGCAAATCATTTCTAAACTTTTAGTTTAGACAATGTATCCAGAGTAGTCCTTAGTGAAAATTCACTCTGAGTTTTTTTTTTTTTTTGGTTTTTTTTTCTCCCGCCACCTCGGTCCCCTGAGTTTTTTTGAAGCTACTACTTTATCTTTTCCCTCTTTATTGTATGTCGTTATTTCTTATCATTAATATTGTCCTTTGGGACTAAATTGTTTCATCTAATTACAACCAGTAAACAGCAACAACACCACTAATAAGAAGTAACCTATATTGAACTTACGTAATATATATATTACTTTTTGTCTGAATTATTTGAGATTATGGTGCAGCCCCTAAATACTCCAGTGTGTGATTGTTAAGAACAAGTACAGGTTCTGGTATAACTACAGAAAAATCAAAATCGGGGAATGAACATGAATACAGTACTGTTCTCTAATTTGCCGGCCTTAAATTTCACCGCTTTTTCCCACAATGGCTTTTGTAGTCAGCGCTCTCCCAGGGCTCCTTCTCATGAGTGTCTGAGTATGGCACAGGTGCTATAGTTGGGCCATTTATGCCCAATACTGGATTCCTGTAAATAGGCAATCCTTTCTAGGGCTCTCATCAGCCTGGACAAGACTTCCTCAGAGCTGCACAATGTGGACTTTTTTCCGTTTTGCATCCCGTGCCTCATTCCTATGAGTAACAACTGTCCTTGGTGGTCTTTCATGTGCTTTTGTTTATATATTTTTGGATATAACTATGTAGTCCCTAAATATAGTTTATATGCTTTGAGCTTTTTTTCTCCCCAAAGCACCAATGTGGTATTTAATTTTCTTCTTTTCATGAAGAAATGTTTGTGAGATATGATTCATTATTTTTACTATTGTATAGTATTCCAAACATACAAAATTTATCCACAGCTTCTGCTAGTGGATATTTATTTAGGTTGTTTCAGATTTTTTTGCAGTTACAAACAGTGCTGCGATAAAAATTCTTGTGCTTTCTCCTTGTGCTCACGTGCAACAGATTCCTAGGGTCTTCAGGGAAGATGAGCTGGGTTGTAAAGTACATACATCTTTAACTTCATGCAGATTTGTGGAGCTTTTCAAAATGGGTCTACTAGTTTACACTCTTATCAGAACTGTGGGAGAGTTCCTGTGGCTCCACATTCTCACTGATAATTGCTATTGTGAGACATTCGAACTTTTTGCACTGAAATTTGTAAAATAATATTTCATTTTGGTTTTTTTTTTTTTTTTTTTTTGCCGTACGCGGGCATCTCACCTCTGCGGCCTCTCCCGCCGCGGAGCACAGGCTCCGGACGTGCAGGCCCGGTGGCCCTGGCTCACGGACCCAGCTGCTCCATGGCACGTGGGATCCTCCCGGACCAGGGCATGAACCTGCGTCCCCTGCATCGGCAGGCGGATTCCCAACCACTGCGCCACCAGGGAAGCCCTCATTTTGGTTTTAATTTCCATGAATATGAGTTAAATTGTCATCTTTTTGTATAATTACTGACCACACGTGTTTCCTCCTCTGTCAGTTGCTAGTACTCATCTTTTTTTTTCCCTATCTTTAAATTGTTTTTTTAATCTTTTTCTCATTGATTTGGAGGAGCACTTTATATATTCTGAATTCTAGTCATTTGATAATTAAGTTTTGCAAGTATCTCCCTCTAATTGCTGATTTTGTTTTCAATCGCTAAATGGTTTGTTTTGGTGGACAGAATAATGAACATAATCATACTTATCACTTTTATTTATGTTTTGTGTTTTATGTGTTTTGGTTAAGAAATTCTTCCCAATCCTCAAATCACAAAGATATTCCCTTACATTGTAATCTAAGATTCACATTTAAGTTATGCAATCACTTTAAACTGATTCTGGGTATTGTATGAAATAAGGATCATATTTTATTTTACCTCTATATATTGTCCTAGAACAATTTCCAGAATCCTTTCCCCATTGACCTGTAATACCACTTATTTCATATATCCAGTTTCCACGTATGTGTGAGTATGGTTCTGGGCTTTCTACTTGTTTATTAATCTACTTTTATACCAGTATTCCCAATCTTCATTAAAATAGGTTTAAAATAAGATTTACTATAAAATGAATCCTCTTATTCTGTTCTTCAGGAATATCTTATTATCCTTGACTTTTTGTTTTTCCATATTCATTTTATAATCAGCTTGTTCAATTTCATTAAAATCCCTGTCAGGATTTCTTGGGGATTTTATTGAACATGTAGATTATTTTTAATAAGAATTGCTATGTCTGTGATATTGAAGCTATTAATGAACCTCATGTATGTAGGTCATTTTTAATGTGTTTCAATAAAGCCTTACAATTTTCTCCATAAAAATCATGAGCATCTTTATTTATACTTAACTCTTATAAATTTTTTTATATTTGGTGCAGCTACCAATGATAGATATATATTTTTTAAATTACATTTACTGTTGTTGCTGGTATATAGAAATGCAGTTTATTTTTTTATATAGACCTTATATACCTGGTTGACTTCTCATTAATTCTAATCATTTGCCTGTAGATTCTCTTGGGGTTGTCTAGGTAGGCAATCATAACGTCATCTGCAAATAATGGAATCCTTGTTTCTACTTTTTTTAGACCACATAACTCTTAATTGTGTCATTCTGTTCTTTTTTTTTTTTTTTTTTTACTGTGATAGTAAGAACACCTAGTACATTAAATAGAAGCAGTAACTGCAAGTGTCTTTGTCTTATGCTTGCTAATAAGAGGAATGCTGATGCTTCCAATGTTTACATTATTATTTGGATTTTGCTATAGGATTTGTAAATACCCTTTATTATGAAAAGAAAAGTTTTCTCAGTAGTTTCCTAACTTCAGTTTTTCTTTTTGTTTGTGAATTGGTGTTGAATTCCACTAAATGCCTTTATGGCAACTGTTGAGATAACCGTGTGTATTTTCTTTAATCTGTTTATATAGCAAATTCCATTAATAGATATTTAAATCTAAATTCAACTCTTCATTCCCAGGATAAAACCAACATAGTTCAAAATGTATTCCTAGATACAGTAGCTACTATTTTGTTTAGGAGTTTTGCATCAATATTCATGAGTGATATTGGCCTGTAATTTTCTTTTTTAGTTAGTACTGCTCTTCTGTGTTTTAGTTTCAAAGTCATACTAGCATCAGAAGTAACTAAGGAAGCCTCCCTCTTTCTATTTGCAGCGACCAAGGCAGCCTTAATTTGACTATAGTTTAGAAAGATTTATTATTGATTATTGGCCCCTGACCTCCCTTTTCTTAGAGCAGTTATTTAGAAAGTTGCAACTATAAATTCTTTGCCCATTTGAGATCCTCTACAACCGAGGGATGTCTTTTTCAAGAACCTGAGAACCATCTCTGAAATAAAATAAATAATAAGCTTATATTGATACTTCTTCAGTTATCAATTTTTAACTTTCATTGTTAATCTATACAAACTTCCCAGTGCCATTTACTCATATCACCTCTCCCATCCTCTCAAAAAAGTTATGTCAATTTCGGCGAGGTAAAATTTATTTATTTAAAATTTATTTGAATGTTATTTATTTATTTAAAGTTTATTTAATTAATTTTTTTTTCTTTTGGATCATGTCTTCTAGAGTCTTCCATCCTCCTGTTCCTCTCTTGTTTGATTGCTTTCTTGGTCAAGTGCGCAACTGGCAACCTGGGTCTTCTTCCTCCCCCCATTGTTCTGCAATAGGGATCCTGGTTCCTGGGTCCTGTATTTTTCTCTTCTTGTTTTATTCTTTTTATTTTTTCACTTTAATTCCTTGAACATCACTTCTAGGATGCAAGGGGGATAAAATATTAATACCTCACAAGTGAGAAAATATCTTTATTGTATCTTATACTTGGTTGATAGATTAATTAAGCATAGAATTCTGAGTTGGAAATAACTTTCAGTCAAATTTTTGAAGGCTTTATTCTATTACTTCTGGTTTCACATGTGACCACTGAGAATTCTGAAGCCACAATAAATCTTAATTCTTTTCCTATATAACGCGTTCCCCACCCCCTAGAATATTTTAGAGTCTTTTCTTTATTAGGATTCTGAAATAGCAAGATATTTCTCAGTGGGGATTATATTTGTGTTATTTATTTATTTATGTTCATGACATTACCCAGCAAAGGGCTTGCTGCTGGAAGCATGTAGAAACCAATACCATGGCTTTTGAGAAAAGAAAAGGCTTTATTGCAAGATTGACCAGCAAGAAGACAGGGGAAATGAAATGGCTCAAATCTGTCTCCCTCATCAGGGGTTGGATCAAACTTTTATGAGTTAGGGGAGGAGGGTTGGTGTTGGAAGCACTGGCGGGCAGGTTTCAACTGGACCTTGGTCATTTTTGATAAGGTATGGTAAAGAGGGCTTCAGCAACAGATCTTCCTGGACAGTGGACTCTTCACTTCTGAAAGGGTTCTGGCATTCAGGTTCAGGTTCTTTGGTGGTTCTGTAGGTGAGAGAAACTTTGGTTTTAGGTGTTGTTTTAGGTCAGAATTTTCTCCTTTGCACTTGCTTTGGCTGCATGACTTGTGGTTTTCTGTTGTGTCTGAAAGACAACTCAATATCTTGTTAGAAAGAGGGTAAGGCCAGTTTCGAGCTGGTTCTGTGGTTACAGTGATGCTAGAACCTTGGAGAACCCTTTCAATCTAGAAACTCAGACTCCTCAATTCTAAGAAATATTTTGATTTATTAATTTTATAATTTTCTCCACTTCTTCTTTTTCAGAAAATATTATTTTTCAGTTGGATATTGAATCTCCAGGAATAATCCTCTAATTTTGATACTTCTCTCCCTCTCTCTCTCTTTTTGCTATTGTTCATCTCTTCATATATTTGTTGTAATTTCTTGAAAATGTGCTCAACCTTATCATTTAAGCAATCTATTAAATTGTTTCCATCATATATTTTAATTCCCACAAGCTATTTCTTTTTCTCTGATTGTCCATCGTCCTGCTTTTGTTTCATGCGTAAAATATCTTCTCTTATCTCTGGTGATACAAATTGTACTTCTTTTTAAAATTTTTCTATACCATTGCTTGCATTTTTTTCACTTTGCTTGTTTTTCCTCTGTCTTTTACTTTGCTAATGATCCCCTTATATGTCCTATGATTCCTGCCTGTCCTTCGTATCTAAGAATGCTCCAACCAAAACACTGAAACTTTGATTGGAAACTGTGGCCATAACAAGGATTTTGACCAGAGAAATTTAGCGGAGAGTGATCCTACAGGGATTCTGGGATTTCATTGAGGGATCAAAAATGTCTGAATCTATAAGCAGTATCCCTGAAGTAATTATATATATATATTTTTTTGGGGGGTGGGGGTAGGAGTTTATTAATTAATTAATTTATTTTTGCTGTGTTGGGTCTTCGTTTCTGTGTGAGGGCTTTCTCTAGTTGTGGCAAGCGGGGGCCACTCTTCATTGCGGTGCGCGGGCCTCCCACTATCACGGCCTCTCTTGTTGCGGAGCACAGGCTCCAGACGCGCAGGCTCAGCAGTTGTGGCTCACGGGCCCAGCTGCTCTGCGGCATGTGGGATCTTCCCAGGCCAGGGCCCGAACCCATGTCCCCTGCATTAGCAGGCAGATTCTCAACCACTGCGCCACCAGGGAAGCCCAGTAATTATATTTTTTAGGATAATAATCCTCCAGTTTTTTGCCTGGATAGGGGACTGATTATAGGCCTACTTGTAGATGAAAGAGAGCTGGAGGTTATCTCACCATTCGTAATAAAGGGTACAATTATTTTGAAAGAGCAGACATCAATAGGGTATAGTCATAAAGCAGTTACATGGGGCACATTTTGGGTTTCTCAGTTAGTCCCCTCATGTGGAGCCCGCCCTTACATATACTGTAATGCTGCAGTGCATCTTCTTCCAGCAGTTACTTTTACTTCCTCTAACAAACCCTACATTTCTGGCAATCCAAAACCTCCTTGTGGGTCTCATCATCAAGCAGGTCTGGAGTAGGATTTTAAAAGGACCCCAGGCCTGTTCCCACTGTGGGGTCCTCATCTGGTCCTGATAACATGCCCCTTGGACTCATCATCTAAGGACATGCATCTGTTTACTTTCCAATGCAATTCTCTATTTTGCTCTTCAGAAACACACATGGTTCTGGCATCAGTGTCTACTTCCTGAAAAGTCCAGCAAAGATCGTCTAGATTCTCTAAGGAGTTTTCCTGGAGCTCCTTTCACCAATCTTGAGGTGATTATTAAGCAGGCCCCTTCCTTTTCCCACAGGAGAAATACTATGAAGAAATTTTCCCTGAAAATACAACTCCTTCTTGGCACTTCATATCTCTTACATATCCTCAGGGTGAGAGTTGAGCTAAGGAGGACAAACTAGTTTCCTATCCACTTCCTTTCCAAGTCTTGCTTAGATGATCCAGCACCTGGCTGTTAGATGTAGGACTTGCTCTAAGCATCCGAAGTCTCAGACAGAACTGAGCTAGGATCTTACTTTAGGGTCACATTACCTTCTCCTTTACCTCTTAAGTAAATTCTTCATAAAGGAAATAAAGGAATGAAGGAAGAAAACATTGCCTATAGCTTAGATTCTGGCCAGAGTCCTGTGTTTTTTCACCTTATCCAGAGGTTTTTGTTTCTGTTTTTGTTGTGTTTTAACTTGTTTAACACTTGTTGTGTTGTTTCTGTTTTTGTTGTGTTTTAGCTTGATTTGACTCTTGGTCCTTGTGGATCTCACCCATGTGGCTTCTTTTCTGTCAGGTTTAGGGTAGAAAGGATCCCACTTTAATATTGTGTCATGTGGAGACTTTCCCGTCATCCCCGTGAATTCAACATGGCGGCTTTGTTTGCCTCATGGTTCTCTGATGCTCCGTGATCTGAGCCTCTCCAAATTAGGGTCTGCAGAGAGCACACACGTTTTCTGATACAGTAGAAGGATTTCCATCTTGCTGTGATGGTTAGGGAAGAAGTACAAAACATTAATTCCTCCTTAAACTGACCCTTAACCAATTTTTTACCCCTCACTCTTCCTTCAGCTGCATCTGGTGCTATCAGACTGGTGTCTCCACACAAGACGTGGCCGATGAGCTACCACCTTACAATCTCTGCCCTAAACTAACCATCCCAGGCACTAAGTTAACTCATTTACAAGCAAACTGGTTATGTAATATCATGTTAGAGATTTTTATTCCTTTTTAAAATTCATCAAAATAGTGTCCAAGGTGGAGTTCAGTAGCCATCTACACTTTTCAAATAAAATTAATATACACTAGCTTTTCTAGTTTTGAGAAAAATGTATTCCTTCTGATCATGATCTCATTTCCTCAAGGGACTGATCAGTCAGGCCTTCATGCCATTCATGCTACTGACATATTCTCAGTTGTCTAGAATTGTTTGACTGCATTTTGAACCTAATGTGTTTTAAGTATCTGCAGGCACAGTAGTTTTCTGTGAACCAAATAGGACTTGCGATGGCTCTGTCAAAGCTTTATCCGCAGCAACTTCAACTAGGAAATTGTTTTTAATCTTCCATAATTTCTTTAGGAAAGGTTTCCTGAAACCAAGAAGAAACTAATTTTTATATTCACTACTGACCTACGAAATAAGCTTAGGGGGAATTTCATTTGCATATCTCAGGGGCTGCCGTCCTGTATTAGCTCATTGGCCCTCCATTGTTTCCCTCTACCCTGGAGATGTGTATTCCAGACTGGGTTTAAATTGATCATTTCCTCCTTGAAGTCACCTCAGTTCTAACACTAATTATAGCTAGAACCAAGGGATTGTAAAATTAGAAAGATAAAAGTGAAGGAAGTCAATATTTACTGAAGATTGTGCTAGGCACTCTCCTAGGTACTTGTATCCATTGTAAATGAAGTAATTTTCAAACAATCCTAAGAAGTAGGTGTTATTCTTCTAATTTTTATAATGAGAAACTGTAGGCTGAAAGAGCAGGGTCTTATAGCTAGTTGTGGTTCAAATACTAAAATATGTTCCTCTTACTTTAAAGCTCATGCTTTGTCCTCTTGATAGCCCTGCATCAAGGTCAACATGGAGTGAAACACTCTTTAATTTCACTGGTAACCTCTGGAGGTCTGACTAATTTTTATAATCTGCTCATAACTTCTTTTGGGAGAGCTCTGTCCTCTATGAATAAAATGAACCTTAATTTCTTTGCCCGAAAAGATAAAGAAGTTATAATAAAATTTGTAAAGATTGCCAGAGAAGTAAAAATCTGACACACACACACACACACACACATGCACACGCACACGCACACACAATATCACATTATTCCACAAAACAATTCCATTATAATGGATTTGCATGGGGTCTGCTCTCGGTTGTAAGGGCCAAAAATAAAGGCACATGGTAGATTTTGGCAGTGACTGATAGAATAGATCTTGTGTCATTATTTTCTGTTTAAGAATAAGTGTGTAATTTAGTCTTGTCTCTCTGCTTGGGTTTAAATCGTGACAAATCTTGATAAAGTAACCAACCTTCATGTTGTCATGTAAATTTCAGTAAGCTGGAGGCGACAAAAAAATCTTAAAAGGGGTGAGTGCTATTTATAAATATTATCAAATTATTATTACATACTGAAGCTGATTTTTTTCAAGGCCTTGATTGGATATTGTGAAAATCGGTTCTTTGGTAGGTGAACACATGAAAATGTATATATACATATTATTTATTAATAAATGATTATTTTAATAGTCTAAATGCTTTTATTATTGAACGTACTCCTCAGTCCCTGGAAATGCCAAGGAACACATTATTATTAAATAAGCATTCTCTTTTTGTTCAGATCTCTGCCTTAATGCCCTGTATTTCTTTGGCCATCAAAACTGGTATTTTTTGAAGCCTGGACAGGGTCCAATAAAAGACAATTTACTAGGCCCATTTCTACTAAATAATAATTCTGCAGAGATGAGTAAATCAAGAATGAGAAACTAAGTTTATTATCCACCCTTTGTTTTATTTTTTTTGGTGGAGGAAGAAGAAATACGTAAATGGCTTTTTGTTCTGCTCCGCTTTAATTAGGTGACAGATTCAAACCATCTACGTGCTAACAATGTGTCATCTAAAAAATGCACAGTGAGGGCTTCCCTGGTGGCGCAGTGGTTGAGAGTCCGCCTAGCGATGCAGGGGACACGGGTTCGTGCCCCGGTCCGGGAAGATCCCACATGCCGCGGAGCGGCTGGGCCCGTGAGCCACGGCCGCTGAGCCTGCACGTCCGGAGCCTGTGCTCCACAATGGGAGAGGCCACAACAGTGAGAGGCCTGCGTACCGCAAAAAAAAATAAATAAATAAAATAAATAATAAAAAATGCACAGTGAGTTCACCTTGTTTAACTATGAAGGAAAGGCAAACATATAGACACCCACACACACAAACACACAAATTCACAGACACAAACATGCTCAACACTTAAGTCAAAACTTCTAATTGTAAAGTCAGAAATGAAGGAGAATAAATTTTAACAGAATTTCCCATCGGAGACAGGTTATAGCTACAAGAACTACAGATGTTTAATTGGTCAGTTTTATAAGAACAGTTATTCTGTAGCAGTCTTCCTTTTACTACTCTTAAAATTTTATAATTTTTTTTAACATTCTCCTATTACTGTCCTGCATTTAATAATCTGATCTCAATTTTTCAAAGAATAGAGTATCATTTCGGTCAAGAGTGAAATTAACTTTGGAAATAAATAGCAATATATATACTTCACATTCAATTTAATCTTTATAAAAAGATATCAATTTGTAAGATATCACTATGACTTGGGCCACTAAGATGTGTTACATTTATGTCCTGCTTTAAATCTTCAATCAGTCTCTCCCATCTGTCAAAATTTTATAGCTACTGAAAGATAAAGGCTCTGTTGCTATGGTAATTATTCCATTACCTAGGTGACAGTGTTCGAATGATGTCATTGTTAAAGTGATCTAACTCATGAAACATTTTTAATTTTAGTATGGTTAGACAGAGAGTAAAACTTACTGGTGTTACAAAATCAGGAGGGCTAGAAGAATGCTGCTCTTCTTAATAAATAGGGTGCCCACAAACGAGAATTAGAAGGTGAATGTTCAAATGAATTCCTCCAATTATCTCTGCTTTTAGTTGGGTCAATACTCTCATCAGTATTTTACAAAGCTGAATGAAGAAGCTGTATGTGTGGAGAAACATAAAAAGAAAGCAAGGTGTTCTAGCGGGAGAATGGTGGAAACGGCATCCCATTTAAAAAATAATTTTCCTTAATTATCTTTTCATTTGAACTTTATGCTTAATAGTTACCAAGAAAAAAAATGCTGTGCCCTTTCACTTTGGTACCATATTCTACTTCTTAACCAGAGAGCTGTATACAAAGAGATATGGAAAAGAACATAGAGGAAAGAAAAACAGAAATTAGGTGAAGAAAACAGCGGAAAAGATCAGAAGCTTGGTTGTAGTTCACTGTTCAAATTATGATGAAAGAGGGATTAGAGAGAAAAAAAGAGGTAGCAAGAAGTGTGGATAAGAGTTTCAAAAGTTTATCAGACTTCAATAGGACTGGTCAGGAGGTGACTGCCTTGTGCCTATGCTGTTTCTGTCTCATCTAAAGGACGTTTAGATGTTGGCAGAGACAATTGGCACACCACCCGCCAGACTTATCATACAAGTGACAGGGAAAATGTCTTTTGAACTCAGAGAATTCTACAGCCAACCATGTTCTGATGACCCCAGGTGAGTTACTACTCAGCAAATAAAAATCATGCGAGCATCTCCTTTATGACAGTGATGAAACATTTCTTCAGAGATCCTTCTCTTTTCTCCTCTCCTGGTGTCCTCTCCCACATATTAGCCTACTCTGTCCTCTTATGCAATAAGGGTTGAATTGCGAAGCTTGAAGAGAAGGAAGAAATCCTGGTAGTCTGTTTTGTAGGGAAGGCAGAAGGTCCAGAGAGATTCCCTGCCTTGTGCAACAATGAAAACTCAGAGCTGGAAGAAAAATGTACACATTTAATGGTCTAATACCAATCCAAGTCCTGAACGCATGCCTGCTAACACCCTCTAGCCTCTCGCTCTGACACTTCACTGTAGAAGAGCTCACCACAGCTTGGAGGCAGCCCATTTGACTTTGGCCAAGTTGACATAATTCATTCAGGGCCAAAGAATTACGTAAACCGGTGACAACATATTAATCTCCCATGATATTTGAACTTCCCGAGTGCGTGGAGAGAGCAGAATTATTTCCAAAGCTCACAGGGCAGGCTTCCAAGTACCATCAGGTACTTGGCCTGATGTTTGGAGGACGGGCTGGGGGAAGAGGAAACTTTGCTGGAGACCCCACAGATCACACTACTGTGGACCACTGCTTTCTTTATTTATATGTAAAGCTAGATTGGGTTCTTTTTTTCCTTGTGACGTGCTTACACGCTGTGTACATGTGCCTTTTCTGGCAACAGTGTGGATCAGGAAGAATAGGAACGGACGATGAGCCACGAGCTAGACCAAGTAAGCAGCCGACGTTGGGGCATCACCTCACTTTGTGAAAACAGGTAACAGATCCATTAATTGTGGAGTTTTAGGCGACTCCCAGAGCTAACATGGAAGGCATTTCTTGATTAATAATTAGTCGTTATTATTCAGTTAACAACTTCATGAACCTTGTTCTCGATAGGGATTTACACGACTTGACATTGCCCGTAGGAGGTAGTTTTTATAAGAAAATGTGGTCTCTGGACAGTATGACTTTACAATGCCTGTTGCTTTCGAATTCTGGCAGGTTTCTTTCTTTTCCCAAGGGATGAGGGAGGACATACCAAAAGCTGGAATGTGAATGTCTAAAACCCAAAATAACTTGTCATAGTGAACCACGAACATCGTAAATCAAGCTCATTAACAGCATCTGATACAGCTTATCTGCCTCATATCACCAGGGAGGCACTTGCCAGCAGGGCCTTTGCAGATAGAATTTTCAGCAGACACCATCTTTAGGACTCAGTGAAATAGCCGTCCGCAGGAACAACTTGCTGCAGTAGGTTCTGTATCATAATTACAGAAATGATTACAGTAGCAAATATTAAAAAGAGTGCAGTTATGCATGATTCCTACAACACGCAATCTAATTTACCAGCAGTAAAAACAGTAATAGAAGCAGTGCCCAGTGATGGTACAAGGTAATTTTCAGTCTAGATGCCTAAAAATAACATAACTTTCCTTACAGCTGGATTCATTGTTAACATGGTTTGCTTAGCATCCCGCATGAGGGAGCTTAATCAAGACCTCGGCGATAACCATGTTAGCAAGAGCATGATACTAATGGACTTTCCACACAAAATAATGACTTCTGGCTTCCTTGAAAAGCTGTAGCTTTGGCAAGGGCCATCCGTGGAGGATAATAAAGTCTCAGAAGGAAGGCACCATTTCCTTATTCCTCTGAACCCCCATTTCCTTCCTGGCACTTTATGCTCCTCTTGGAACTCACCTACTTGTTATTCTACTTATTTGTATCCATACTAATGCCCCCCCATCATAGTTTAAGCTCTTGGAGGCAAGAGACTATAATTGTCAGATTGATGAACCTGGGATGTTATTCAGTACAAATAAAATATTACTCAGAAATGTCGTCACAGAGAAACATAAAACATTGCACGTAGGAGGTAGTTTTTATAAGAAAATGTGGTCTCTGATACCGGGGCCCTAAGAGAATTGAGTTTTTTCATTTAAAGTAGTAATTCTCAACACTGGCTGGTCATTATATCATCTCTAAGCCTTTAGGAAAAACCTAGTTGCTAAGTATCACTCAGGACCATTTAAATCAGAATTTCTAAGACTGGGTTCTGGGCATAGGGATTTTTAAAGCTCCCTCAGCAAAAAATCATGGTTGAGACTCACTGATTTGAAAGGTATGAGTAAAGACACACTGAGGATGTAAGCATGGAAAGGATCTGATGTACTGGGGTGAAGGCATAACTTCCTTTGCCGTGCTTCTTTGGGCATGTACTTCATTCTCTAGGCCTCCTTTGGTTCCACTATAAAATGAAGGGAGTTAATTACATATACAGTAGTCCCTAAACTATTTATCATAACAAAATTATCAATACGTGAATACACAGCAACACCAGCACAACCAGGCCAGTACCCACACCACAGGCTTACTGAGGCACAGTTCCCAACATTGAGACCGGCAGTTTGTATTTTTAAAAAACTCTCCAAGTCACAACTGCTCTTTGGACAAGAATGACAGGACAGAATGACCTTTGTGGTTTGCTCTTAGAATACAAGATAAGCAATGGAAAGACCAAGTGTTCTCGAAAAGCATTGTAGTTCAGGTCTTGACTGCTTAACATCATTCTCTAACACAAGGACCCAGGACTTCTTGGAGAAACGGCCAGTTCTAAGGCCGGGGAAGATATCATACAAGATGAGCTTGGAGCGTCTTGTAGGGCCAGACAGTGATGAAGTGTTCAAAAAGCAAAATGATGTGGGCGCGCCAAAGGGAACAGGGGACAGTCCGAAAGAGTCCCCAGTGGACAAAGGTGAAACGGTTTGAGCAAAAAATATAACATAGTTTATAACGTAACGTATAAAATAAATATCCATGAGTGCATACTGATATAAATGTCTAAATAAATAAATAAGTGGGGGAGAAGGGACACCCCTCCCTTTAAGAAGAATTCCAAATAATTTATGTAGGTGTTTCCTCCTCCAGGACATGAAGCATAACTTCCCATATCTTGGATATGGGCTGCACTTGGTGACTTTTCCAAAGAACAGAGTATAGGAAGGAAGAATAGTTACTTGACAGTGGAGAATCATGGCAGACTCCACCTTAAGCCATCGTGTTTAACATTCTCAGTGATGAGTCATGTGGTTGTCACATATTCCCTAAGAGGATGACAGAGAAGGGCACTTCATCCCTATGCCCTTCCTTCCCAAACCCACAACCCCAGTCTGATCTTAAGAGAGACATGAGAGAGTACTCTCAAAACAGTCAAAGTCATGAAAAATGACCTCAGGAAAGACTGAGAAACTGCCATAGAGTAACGGAGACATAATGATTAAATCCAGTGTGGTATCTTGAATTGTATCCAGGAACAGAAAAAGGACATTTGTGGAGAAACTGGTGAAATCTGAATAAATCTGTAGTTTAGTTAGGAGTAATACACCAATGTTCATTTCTTAATTTTCACAAATATATCATGGTTAGTATAAGATATTAACATCAGGGCAATTGGATTATGGATCCGTGGGAACTCTCTGTACTATGTATATATGTATCTTTATGTAAATCCTAAAAATTCTAAAGTAAACGTTTATTAAAAATTATACACAAGGAAATCAAATGTAGGTATGGAAAGAAAATATAATTATGAAAATTTCTAATTTTGTGATTAAAGATACTTAAAATGTCATGAGACATAAAAACTTTGCTACTATTTCCCTGTTAGCTTGGTCGATAATTAAATATATATTCAACAAGCGTATATTAATATATTCCTATTTAATATATATTCAGCTTTTAAAAATAATCTGCACTTCTCATTAAATCAGTGTGGACGTAAATTGCCGGATTGAATTAGCAGAGTATACATTGTACTTGACGTAGCACCAGGGTGCCTTCCTGTACTGCTTCCTGGGAGCCACTTATTGGGAGGCACCTTTCCTCATTAAAAAAATAAAAGCCATGTCAGGTGCATCTAATTAAGGGCCCAGAGGAGTGTCAGTTCTGCGTGAACTCACCATATGGCTGCAATGTGCCGTGAACACTGCATGCTGATTTACATGGTGCATTTTTCTTGAGGCCTAAGTCCTAATCCCAGAGCAGAATGATCCCCATGCTTACTAGTGAAGGTTTAGTATCCTTTTATTTTATTTTATTACTAAGTTAAAATTTCTCCAGACACAACAGAAATCTCTTAGCTAAAGATGTGATGTTGAAATAAATTCAAATGAGAAATTCTAGTGGCTGATTTTTTGCTGGTTTACTTCCTAAATATTTTTGGAAAGCAGCTTTTCCACTCTTTTTATTTGTATCCAGCCTCAAGCCGTTTAGGAGGTCTCTCTTCCCCCGTTTTGTTCTGCTTCTTCCTCCTAGTTTTAGCACATCCATCTCATTCTACCTAGAGTGGTTCATTCTGAGTTGCATATACGACTTTGCCGTTTCCCCTGGTACAGTTCTCTCAAAGCCACCTGATGATTAGATGTTAAGTTCAAATTTCTCAGCATGGCACACCAATTTTCCATGGTGTAACCCCTCCTAAGCCTCTAAAGGCTCTGAAAAGGAAACAGCAGCCGTATCCATCATGCTAAGTTATACTCTAATATTACTAAAGAATTTATTTCCTGTATACGTCATACAGCTATGTGCTTTAGAGTCTTTCCTCTTGCTGTTCCTTTTGCTTTTCCCCTTCCTTAACTGGTAAATCCCTAATTATATTTCAGTAGTCATTGGAGGTGTCCTCTCTTCTAGGAGGTTTTCTCAGCAATACTTTTCCAGCTATTCTCTTTCCCCTCTAAACAAACATTGCCTTATTTTTCTTCTCTATGGCATGCTTGGATATACCATTCTGCTGGTACCCATCATACCACCTTTTCCCGTGCAGTGTACAAGTGTCTTTCTTTCCACTAGACAATAAACATCTTTTTTAAAAAAAACTAATTATACTTGATTTACAGTATTGTGTTAGTTTCAGGTGTACAGCTTCAGATTCTGTCCCATTATAGGTTATTACAAGATACTGAATATAGTGCCATGTGCCATACAGTAAATACTTATTTTATGTACAGTGATGTATATCTGTTAAACCCATATTTCTAATTTATCCCTCCCTCTCCCCTTTCTCCTTTGGTAACAGTACATTTGTTTTCTATGTGAGTCTGTTTTGTAAATAAGTTCATTTGTATCTTTTTTTTTTAAGATTCCACATGTAAGTGGTATCGTGTAATACCGATTACACAACAAGGTCGATCTATGTTGCTGCAAGTGGCAATATTTCGTTCTTTTTAATGGCTGAGTAGTATTCCATTGTGTATATATACCACATCTTCTTTATCCATTCATCTGTCGATGGACATTTAGGTTGTTTCCATGTCTTGGCTATTGTAAATAATGCTGCTATGAACATTGAGGTGCGTGTATCTTTTCAAATTAGAGATTTCATCTTTTCTGAATATATGCCCAGGAATGGGATGGCTGGATCATATGATAATTCTCTTTTTAGTTTTTTAAGGAACCTGTAGACTGTTTTTCACAATGGCTGCACCAATTTACATTCCCACCAACAGTGTAGGAGACTTCCCTTTTCTTCACACCCTCTCTAGCATTTATTATTTGTAGACTTTTGATGATGGTCATTCTGACCAGTGTGAGTTGATACCTCATTGTAGTTTTGATTTGCACTTCTCTAATAATTAAAGATGTTGAGCATCTTTTCATGTGCCTCTTGGCCATCTGTATGTCTTCTTTGAAGAAATGACTTTTTAAGCGTTGTGCCCATTTTTTGATTGGATTGTTTGGTTTTTTGATATTGAGTTGTATGAGCTGTTTATATACTTTGGAAATTAAGCCCTTTTCGGTCTCATCTCTTGCAAATATTTTCTCCCAGTCAGTAGGTTGTCTTTTCATCTTGATTATGGTTTCCTTTGCTATGCAAAAGCTTGTAAGTTTGATTGGGTCCTATTTGTTTATTTTTGTTTTTATTTCTTTTGCCTTGGGAGACTGATCTAAGAAGATATTACTATGGTTTATATCCAAGAATGTTCTGCCTATGTTCTCTTCTAGGGGTTTTATGGTGTCATGCCTTATATATAAGTCTTTAAGCCATTTTGAGTTTATTTTTGTGTATGATGTGAGGCAGTGTTCTAAATTTATTGATTTACATGTGGCTGCCCAGCTTTTCCAACACCACTTGCTGAGGAGATTGTCTTTTCTCCATTGTATATTCTTGCCCCATTTGTCAAAGATTAATTGTCCATAGATGTGTGTATGGGTTTATTTCTAGTTTCTCTGTTCTGTTTCATATTGATCTATTGGTCTGTTTTTGTGCCAGTACTATGCTGTTTTGATTACTGTAGCCTTGTGGTATTGTCTGAAGTCTGGGAGGGTTATTCCTCCTGCTTTGTTCTTTTTCTTCAGAATTGCTTTGGCAAGCCTGGGTCTTTCATGGTTCTATATAAATTTTATGGTTATTTGTTCTAGTTTTGTGAAAAATGTCGTGAGTAATTCAATAGAGATCTCATTAAATCTGTAGATTGCTTTTGGTAGTATGGCCATTTTAACTATATTAATTCTTCTAATCCATGAGTATGGGGTATTTTTCCATTTCTTTGTATCATCTTCAATTTTCTTTATCAATGTTTTATATTTCTCAGTGTATAAGTCTTTAACATTCTTGGTCAGGTATATTCCTAGGTAATTTTTTTTGACGCAATTAAAAATTGTTTTGTTTTATTTTACTTTCTCTTTCTGACATTTCATTGTTGGTATAAAGATGTGCAAACAATTTCTGTATGTTAGTCTTGTATCCTGCTACCTTGGTGAATTCACTTTTTAGTTCTGATAGTTCTTGTGTGGAGTCTTTAGGGTTTTCTGCATAGAGTATCATGTCTGCATACAATGACAATTTTACCTCCTCCCTTCTGATTTGGATACCTTTTTTATTCCCCATGTCTGACTGCTGTGACTAGGACTTCCAGTACTATTTTGATAGAAGTAGTGAGATTGGGCATCCTTGTCTTGTTCGAGAATTTAGCAGGAAGGCTTTCAGCTTTTCACCGATTAATAATATGTTGGCTGTGGCTTTGCCATAAATATATTTTTTATGCTGAGATATGCTCCTTTTATATCCATTTTGGTGAGAGGTTTTTTCTTTTTTTTCTATCATGAATGGATGTTAAATTTTATCAAATGTTTTTTCTGCATCCGTTGGGATGATCATGTGGTTTTTGTCTTTTTGTTGTTGTTGATGTGTTATCACATTGATTCATTTGGGTACGTTGAACCAGCCTTGAGACCCTAGGAAGAATCCAACTTGATCAAGGTGTACGATTGTTTTTATGTGTTGTTGGATTCTGTTTGATTTTTTTTTTTTTTTTTTTTTTTTTGCGGTACAGGGGCCTCTCACTGTTGTGGCCTCTCCCATTGCGGAGCACAGGCTCTGGACACACAGGCTCAGCGGCCATGGCTCACGGGCCCAGCTGCTCCACGGCATGTGGGATCTTCCCGGACCAGGGCACGAACCCGTGCCCCCTGCATCGGCAGGCAGACTCTCAACCACTGCGCCACCAGGGAAGCCCTGTTTGATAATATTTTATGAAGGATTTTTACATTTATATTCATCAAAGATATCGGCCTGTAATTGTTTTTTTGGTTGTGTGTTTGTCTGGTTTTGGTATCAGAGTGATGGTGGCTTCATAGAATGACTTTAGGACTCCTCTTCAATCTTTTGGAAGAATCTGAGAAGGATAGGTAGGAGTTTTTCTTTGTATGTTTGATAGAATTCCCCAGCGAAGCCATCTGGTCCTGGGTTTTGTTTGCAGGGAGATTTGTTTTTTGAAATTTCAAATTCTATTTCACTTCTAATGGTTGGTCTGTTCAAATTATCTGTTTCTTCTTGATTCAGTTTTGGTGGGCCATACGTTTCTAGAAACTTATCCATTTCTTCTAGGTTGTCTTATTTTGTCAGCGTCTAACTGTTCATATTAATTTCTTATGATTTTTAAAAAATTTCTGCAGTATCGGTTGTTATTTCTCCTCTTTCATGTTTTATTTTGTTACTTGGGTCCTCTCCCTTTTCTTCTTGATGAGGCTGGCCAGAGGTTTGTCAGTTTTGTTTATCCTTTCAAAAAACCAGCTCTTGGTTTTATTGATTTTTTTCTATTTTTTAATCTCTATTTTATTTATTTCCTCTCTGATTTTCATTATTTCCTTCCTTCTACTGCCTTTAGGTTTTGTTGTTTTTTCTCTTTCTGATTTTTTAGGTGGTAGGTTAGGTTGTTTATTTGAAATCTTTCTTGTTTTTTGAGGAAGACCTGTATAGCTGTGAACTTCCCTCTTAGGACTGCTTTTGCTTCATCCCATAGATTTTGTATGGTTGTGTTTTCATTGTCATTTATCTTGAGGTATTTTTAAATTTCCTCATAGATTTCACCATTGACCCACAGTTTTTTGTTTTGGTTTTTTTTTTTTGGTGTTTTTTGTTTGTTTTTTTTTAGTAGCATGTTGTTTAGTTTCCATGTAATCATTTTTTTCTCATTTTTTTTCCTGTGGCTAATTTCTAGTTTCTTGCTATTGTGATCAAAGAAGATGCTTGAAATAATTTTTAATGATTATAATTAAAATTATTATAATTTTTGAGGCTTATTTTGTGCCCTAGTATAAGATTATTATAATTTTTAATGATTATAATTAAAATTATTATAACTTTTAAGGCTTATTTCGTACCCTAGTATGTTATCTATCCTAGAGAATGTTCCATGCAAGTTTGAAAATAATGTGTATTCTGGTTTTTTGGATGCAGTGTCCTGTAGATATCGATTAAGTCTAACTGTTCTATTGTGTCATTTAGAGTCTGTTGCCTTATTGATTTTTGGTCTGAAAGATGTGTTGATGTCAGTGGGGTGTTAAACTCTCCTATTATTGTCTTCCTGTCAGTTTCTCCCTTTATGTCTATTAGTATTTGTTTTATGTATTTAGTTCCTTCTATATTGGGTGTATATATGTTGACAAGTGTAATATCCTCTTGTATTGATCCTTTTATCATGATACAGTGTCCTTCTTTGTCCTTCTTTATGGCCCTTGTTTTAAAGTCTATTTTTTCTGATATAAGTATTCCTACCCCTGCTGTCTTGTCATTTCATTTTGCATGAAATATCTTTTTCCATCCTCTCACTTGCAATCTGTGCGTGTCTTTCACCCTAAAGTTCGTCTTTTGTAGGCAGCATATTGTAGGTTCTTGTTTTATTTTCCAGCCTGTCACTCTGTGTCTTTTGATTGGAGCATTTAGTCCATTGACATTTAAGGTAATTATTGATAAGTATGTGTTTATTGCTATTTTAAACCTTGTATTTCAGTTGATTTTGTATTTCTTCTTTGTTCCTTTCTTCTTTTTGTTTTTCCTTTTATGGTTTGATGGTTTACTTTTGTATTATGCTTGAACTCTTTTGTTATTGGTTTTTTTGTGAGTCTGTTGTATGTTTTTAATTTGTGGTTACCCTTGTTTTCAATATTAACCCATAAGTACATCTCCTTGTTTTAGACTGATAGTCATGTAAGTTCAGACACATTGTAAAAGATCTACATTTTCTACTCCCCTCCCCCACATGTGTGATTTTGATGTCCTATTTTACATCTTTATTTCCATCCTTTTGCTGTTCATCATAGTTATAATCACTTTTGCAAAATTTTTTGATTGTATTTTAATCTATATACTGGCTTATTTCAGTGATATTCAATCCTTATATATATATTTGCCTTTCCTGTTGTTATATTCCTTTACCTGTATATTCTTGCTTTTCTATTTAGAGAAGACATTTCAACATTTCTTTTGGGATAGGTTTAGTATTGCTGTATTCTTTTAGTTTTTGCTGCTCTGAGAAATTCTTTCTCTCTCCTTCTATTCTAAATGATAATCTTGCCAGGTGGAATATCCTCGATTGAGGTTTTTCCCTTTCAGGACTTTGAATATATTTTGCCACTCCTTTCTGGTCTGCAGCGTTTCTGTAGAGGAATCAGAGGACAGCCTTATGGGGTTCCCTTGTAACTGACTCTTTGCTTTTCTCTTGCTGCCTTTTCTATCGATAGTCTTTGTTAATTCGTTCATCATTTTTATTACCACCTTTTTGAACTCAGGGTCTGGTAGACTGGCAAGGTCTGTTTCATTGCTTGTTCTCTCATGGGATATCTCTTGTTCTTTTAATTGGGAGTAGTTCCTCTGCTTTTTAATTTTATTGTATTTCTCTGACTATAAATTTAGGAGAAACAGTTATCTACTGTGGTCTTGAAAGGCTGTTTCGATGTGGGAGCATCCCTGTGTAGACTGAGTCCAATATTTTTGGTGCAAAGGGCTGTATTTGGTGTGGACACCTGCCACGTTTTTCCTCAGAGTGTACTGGCCGATGTCCCCTTGATAGGACGTGTGTTTGGTAGTGTGGTGACCAGAGCCTGCACTCGATGTTGGGCAGGGCTTTCTCTTTGCTCTGTGGCTGTCATAGCCCTGTCGGGGGCAGTGCCTTCTCCCCACTCGTTGGAGTAGAGCCCCCAGATCTGGTTCTAAGCTGTAATGTGGGGAGCGCAGGACTGAAGTGCTCCCTCTGGGAAAGGAGTTGCTGCGTGTTCCTCTCCAGGAGCTCTCCACCAGGAAGTGCAACCCTGTGATGCCACCTGCCACCCAGTGTGCACACCCGCAAGATCAGATTCATCTCTGTTGCAGGAGTGCTGATAATCAGATCATGTGTCAGCCCCACCTATCTTCGATGTGTGTACGCTCACAAAACATGAGCCCCCAAAGCCCACAGAAGCTGCGCCATGCCGTGAGCACACTGACAATGAGGCTTCTATTGCGGACGCACCCACGCTCCACCCTTTACTTTGATGACGGTGCTCCTGTGGTGGATCCACGCTCTGTCCCATGCATACCCCAGTTGCGGCCTGGACTATACACCAGGCCCTTCAGGCTGTGTCTGAGCAGCCAGATCAAGTCATCTCACTGTGTCTATTTGCTGAAGCCCAAGTTTCAGCACCCAACCCCTGTGCACACCAGCAAGTGCCCATCTAGGGCTGGGACGGCGATGACAAGAAGCCCTCAGCACTGGTCCCTCTGTATCCTGCTTTGCAGCAAGCCAGCCTGTGCAAACTCCTCTCCAGCAGATTCCAGGCCCCTGCACCTCCCTTTCTGTCCCGGCAGACCTCCCAGCCAGTGAAGGAGGTTCCAAGGTGAAGGAACCTTTCCTCTTTCACTTTTCCCTCCTAGGGGAACAGGTCATGTCCCAATTCCCTTTTTTTTCTTTTCTTTAGTCCTGCCCAGTTACGTGGGTATCTTCCTTGGAGCTTTAGTTGTATGAGATTTTTCTGCCTGCTTTCAGTTGGTATTCTCTGAGAATTGTTCCAGGTGTAGATGTATTTTTGATGTATTTGTTGGAGGAGGTGAACTCCATGTCTTTCTACTCCACCATCTTGATCTCCCTAGACAGTAAGCACCTTGTTCATCTTTGTATCTCCAGGGAAGAGCACAGGGTCTGATATACAGGAGAGACTAAAAATCTTATTGAACTGCTCTAAACAGAAATTTCTACTCATTTAAATTAAAATAAATATTTTATTCCTCAAAGGACTCTAATTATCTAGAGTCACAGTGTATCTGCAGGGCTAGGTATGAGCATTTGCCCTTTTCATACACATTGTCTCCATGATCAACAGTGGTTCAGATCTATCGCTTGCCAACTTTTTCCACTTTAGGGTCAATCTCACATTTTATTTCTGCTTGAACGTCTGAGAGGGATCTAAAATAAATCCATTTTTCGAATTCTCTTTCGGCTTCTTCTGTCATGCTTGCTTAGATATCTTCAGTCGTCTGTATTCTAGGCTCTGTACTATGAGCTGAGCATACACAACAAAGTAAGGCCAATTCCTGACCTCAGGGAGTTTATAGTCTGATAACGGACAATAGGGAAGAAGCCATACACGCTGTGGTGGAGATAAAGCACCAGGTGCTGCTGGGCAGCAAGAGCGGGGCTCCCAAATAATGGACTGTTTCCCAGGGAAGATGTCACTTGAGCCAGGATTTGAAGGATCAGTGGAAGATACATGACTGAGCAAGGAAGTGAAGGGCATCACAGGTGGAGAGAGAAACATCTGAGAGGGGACAGCAAATGCAAGTGGTGGTGGCAGGAGGTAGCTTGATATGTTTAGAGATCTTACAGCTGGTGATGCGTATGGGATTAGGGATGCACATGACGTTGTGCAAGGAGAGTAGGTCAGAGATAAACGTTGAAGGCCCATGCAACTAAGTTTACATAGTTGAATTTTAGATTGACAGCATCCAGGGGGTATTGAAGCATTTTAATCACATTCATGTGTTAGAAAGGTTTCTGCAGATGCTTAGAGGGGTATGGAGTGCAGAGGGAATAAGGCAGAGAGAAGAAAGACAAGTTACATGGCAGCAACAATTATCCAGACAAGAAGAGATGAGGGCATGAGTCAAAAAAGTGGCAATAGGTGTAGAAAATAAGGAAAAGGTAGAATTTATAGCACTTGGTGACTAGGGGGTCAGTAGGTGGGAGGTGTGTAGGATGACTTCCAGGTTTCTGACTTGGGCAGTGGGGCCAGTGGTGATGCTGTTTCAAAAGACAAGGGTTGCAGGAGAAGGAGCAAGTTTGAGGAGGAAAATAATGTTGGGTTTTAAGCATCTTTGATTTAAGGCCCCTCTGGGTATTCAAGTAGAAATAGCAGTTGGATGCTTTCTAGCATTGGCAAAGTGGTCCAATGAAAAATAACTCTTGGAGAAGCTATTCATTTAGGTAAAATCCCTACAAAATAAAAAAAAAGAGGAGGGGAAGCTAAGGATGGAGACCAGATGAACACCAAAATTTAAGGAAAGGAAAGAGAAAAGAGAACCCTAAATGATGAGTGAGAAGGCACAAACAGAAGGTAAGAAAAAACCAGGAGAGACTAGTAGAATGGCATCTAAAATATCAACATAAATAACAATTTTGAAAATCTAAGACACGTGTAATGAACAGTTTCAGAGACCACAGAGAAGTTAAAATAAGTTACGGTTAAAACTATCCCCCACGGATATGATATGTTAAACTATTTGCTTAGTTTATATAAAAAACTTAATAGGCACTATTCGAATTTTGAGATGGGCTTTAATTTGGTATGTGTAATGGTCTTTATGACTAAAGAAGGAATTAATGTTATTACTTTTCTCAACTCACTATAATTGGAAAACTTAGTCATCACAAATGCTTGGTATTCCCAGTGTTGGTATGTGAGAAATCACGTAATTCTAAATCCTGATTTTTACGTGTTATGTATTAAAAAGATCTCCACAGAGGCTGAGAGGGGAACATATACATTTCAAAACACTCTTAACACTAGGATGTGCCCCCTTCTTTTTTGTAACCCCATTTCAGTCAGGAAATCTGCATTCTAGACCTAAAGATGTTACTAACTAGTGTGTACACTAGGGAAATCAGTTATTCTCTTTGGACATTTTCATTAATGGGTAAATTTACAGGATTAGGCTCTTCTGCTACGGAAAAATTGAGATAAATCATGGTCTGGAAGATCTAAACCATGCTTCTTTATTGATCATCTCTACTGAATTTTTATCAGGTACACATATCCTTTCTTAGCGTTTACTTCGCAGTCTTGGTGGGAATGGGCCATTTTGTCAATATTTTCTTTTACACCGTCTACCTCCTAAATTACTGTTTTATCTTTGCTTTACTTTTCTTCCTATTCTATCTGTTAGGCAGAGATCCATCCTCTGTACTTTCAAAATGTGTTTTACAAATATTTATTATAGCATTTATTATATTTTACCCTAATTACAAGAAGATGTGGTCCTTGAGGCATAGACCTTAATTATGTTTGTGTGAGTATTACAAACATAGCACATGTCTGACACAAACTGATGTTCAGTAAACCTATAGGAATTGTTCAGGCAGAGGAGTCAGGTTTATCATGGTATCTTCTTATCAGCAGGGAGAGAGATTTCTAGCTCACTGCCCAAAACTCTGAATGAAACTGGAAGTCTGTGGATCTGCAGCTGTGTACAGAGTGGCAAGAGCTCATGTGGCTTGGGACTCTATAAATGGTTTCCAGAGAAGCTTTTTTGGGAAGTTCTTTTTAATTAAATGGTGAGGCGGGATCACTGACAGTGAGATCCTGGAGGGAAGCCAGTCTATCCACTTTGAAGCAAAGCATATTGAAGCGTAACTCTTCTAGGTGGGATATATGGGGAGATGGATGATAGCAGAATACCTAAACAACTGCTGGCTGATAGGCTCAAAGGCAGCAGGAGGGATGCTTTATTAAGTGCCTGCCACAGCACAGTTACAAACAGGGCAGAACCACACTGCATACAGAGAGCAGTGGTAGCAAGCTGGCTTACCTAGGGAAGGTCTGAAAGGCACCATAGAAAAGCACAAATGTCAAAATGAGATCTGCCACCCTAAGCAAAGACAGACTTAGCAGGCACATGGTATTTTGAGATCGTTCATTTCCTGGTCAAATCTATGGGACCTTAGCTGGTGCATGGACACGTTTCTGTATATAATATTGTACATCACTGTGCCAGTATCAAGCTGTTAATAAGTGTTTATGGAAGATGATATATTGATCTGTTTTATAACCCATCATATAAATGGATAGTAAACTTAAAGTGTTATTTTCAGATAAACAATAGGTATGACTAGATATGCCATGTAAGATGTAAACTGTAAAACGGATTTTTTAAAAAAGGTATTACTTCTAATTCTTGATCCTTTCATCAATTAGAATTTAATTTACCAATAAACTAAAATAATCTGACCTCATTTCCTCTCATAAATATTCTCATGTATCTCAGGTATACTTTGGTTTTAATTGGAAATCTAGTTACAAGTATTATCTAGTTCTTTAAATATTTGTAGCTAGATATGGTAGGCTTAGCTCCCACTTGTAAGAGGAATTCTGGTTAATCAAAATACCGTTAATCTTCCTTTAAGAGAAAATTTATAATGATGATAATGGAGTTTTCTATAAAAATCTTTAAAATGTAAATCATCATTATAAAAATAAGGTCAATACAGAAATAAACAGTCAGGTCATTTAATATATCTTGAGCATCTACCATATGCAAAAGACTGTGTAAGTGCAGGAAACATATAAGAATATTGAGAGAATACATGACCTCAGTATTTAGTAGGGAAGAAAAACCTGGGGACATAAATAACTGTGGTAAAAGATAGAATGGGATCTATGTGATAAAAGCTATAACATTTTTCTAAATGAATAAAATGTAGTCAAGTTACAGTGATTATTTGAAGTAGTGTAATTAGGACTTAGGTAACCATTACTAGTTGAGCAAACTTTTCCAAAGCAGTGCATAAGATTCTGTGGTGAAAATATATGAGACTCATCCTTCAGAGGTGAGTTTACCTTACAAGGCCCATTTTAATTGAGTAGAATCCCCGGACAGTAGTCTTGATGCTCTCGAATTCCAGAAAATTGTGAACAGATGCTCTGGTGGAATCTAAACAAACTTTATTGAATGTTACTTAAGCCAGAAATTATACTAATTTCTTGAATATTAGCTCTGAAACTTGTTTCATATGTAAGTAGTTTAAGGCAAAAAATTAAAGAAAATATCATTTAACATAGGAAGTAATAAATATGTGAAACTTGGTGCTCTGACTGGGTATGCATTGAAAATATTAATAAATACAAAAAGGGACTTAATTTTCTAGAGCAGCATACTTTACAGGCATATGGCAGTAGAATGAGATTTCATTCAGGGATCACTGCTTATCATGATCTCCCATTTTTCTGTTTCTCAAACTACACTTTGTGAAGGAAAGTACCACCCAGCACTAATACACTTGCCCTTTGGCTCTAAGGATCCATGAAAAGTTCAGCACTAAAAGTCGAACAGGGAACATTTTCTTTTTGTTATTTTCAAAAAATGGTGACAATTCTACCTCTTCATAAGAGCTACTCAGTAGCAGATAAAGACTATTTCAGACTGAGGATATAATAATTACCACTTCTAATCTTTTGACAGCCCTGCCTACAGCTAAAATGCCTGGCATAACTCACTTTCTGGCTGCAAGGTAGGAGGTTCTCATACCTGTCTATACTCAAGCTGTGCTACCTGACAACCCAAGATCTTGAAGCAAGAACGCTTCCCCAGAAGCGTCAAAATACCATCAAATTAATATAGTGTTTCCAAGTGTAGACCTCTGCCCTCCTGTCTCAAACATTTTGGGGACTTGCTAAAAATACTGGTTTTTAGGTTCCATCTCATTTTTACTAAATCCCAACGTATTCCCAAGGCAGAGATCAGGAAACAAATTAATCTCCAAATGTTTAAATTTGAGAATCCCTTATCGAAGTTGGGGGATGTTCCCATGAAAAGATCAAAAACACACAGAAAATAATTGGGAAATCCAAATAGTGTTGACAACAAAGGATATCATATATAAATGATATGCCAAAGGCAAGCAGTTAACATTTCTTGAGTATAGTTCACTTAGAGCAATGCTACATTGTTCATTGTTCATATAGAAACAGCTCCCTAGTTACATTGCAGACAAACCAGATTGAGAAAGGCTTCCCAGGAGACTCATGCTTATGAAATAGAAGTACTCTCAGACTGAAGGAATGTATTAGATGGTTTCCTCATATAAACATGGTTAATTACTACTACATCAGAGCCTTGGGTCCTTTGCAGATGAAAAGAAAATCTAGCAATAATCCAGTACTTTACAGAAGCTGCCTTTTGAGACAGCCAGAACTCACCTACCAGACCCCATCTCTGTCTTCTCAGTATCCTACTTTTTATATCCATTCTGGAGCCATCAGCTTCTAGAGGTCACATATGACTGTTGCCTGCTGCGACTTTGTGATTGATTCACAAAAAGTATATGAGCATTGAATTGTGAAACTTACAGTGTTTATGGATTACTTTTGAAAAATAAGAATTTCAAACTATTTCCAACTAACCAGGAATAAATTTCCCTCACGACACTGAGAAACAGGAAATGGGAACAGGTGAACATCTCATCACATTCCAGCAAAGCCGCACTAGGTAAAGGCTGTCTGGACAATGTCGACGTGACAAAAGCCTGTGCACACCAACTTGTCCTTGAATTTAAGATCTAAAGCTGTGGTTACTGATGCACTCAGGTGACTGGTTATAAGAACCAGAGAAAATACATTCACCCTGAAGTTTCAACTAGTACCTGCATCCATATAGATAGTTTTATTCTATAAGGAGTAAAGAGAAAAGAAAAACAGCAACAACATGGAGCATGTGGAAGATTTTATAATAGAAAAATAAGAGAAGTTGTAAAGGATAAGCATGCTGGAGAAAAGGAGCTACTACAAGAAACAAAAGACAATTTGAGACTGCATATGCTGTGTGTCCTCAATGAAATCAGTCTAGTAAGTAAGACACAAAAAGTTAGATTAAGATGGAGTTGTCATAGATAAGAAAATAAAGTAGGGAAAATCAAAAGCACAAAAGGAGAATGATCTGTATTGACTATGTTAAGAGGAGACTTCTGTATTAGAGACAATAAATCAATAAAGAAAAATTCAGTTACTCTTTCAAAAAAATAGGAAAAAAAAATTTAGAAATGCATTTGTTGTGGAATATAAGCACTCCTCTAAGTCTTTGAGAGGTCAGTTATACCAAACATAAATAAGGAAAAGGATGGGAGCAATTTATAGTGAGAGGTCTTCTGCTCTGCAGTGTTTTCTTGACATGCCATAGACTAGGGGTCAGCAAACTGAGACGCAGTCCAGATTGCCACCTGTTTTTGTAAATAAAGATTTATTAGAACACAGTCTCACTCATTTATTTACCTACTGTCTATGGTTGACTGTATATTACAGCAGCAAAGTTGAGTAGTTGTGACACAGCCCGTATGAGCCAGAAAGCCTAAAATATTTACTATCTGGCTCTCTATAGAATATGTTTGCTGAACTCTACTCTAGACCACTGGATACATAGAAATGTTACTAAAGTGTCAGATCCCTGAGTTTTTATGGCCTTTATGTGTCATTCGGTTATACACTTCTTACAAAGGCATCTAAGGTGTTTGTTACCTCTTTCTCACCAGATTCAGTCAGCATTTCACCAATGTAGTAGATAAGCATAATGTCCTTTTGAATTGTAACAAGGATTCTTTTGTCCAGCCATTGTTTTCTGTGCTGGACAAATGGACATATTTGATGAAGATGTTTGAGGAACCATCACTGTCTGCAAAGTTTTTGATGAAAATATTTCCAGGGATGTAAGTAGTTTGGGTTAAATTATTGTGATGGGTTACTTCCAGGGGATGTCTTCAGCAAAATGGTGGAATAGGAAACCCCATACCCTCCTGCTGCCTACAGAAACTCTGACTCAACAATACATAAACCAATTCCCTTGTGAGAAATCAGAGAACATGTCAAGAGGCTCTTCCACCCCAGGTGAGCATGAAACCAGCCACATCAAAGCATGGTGATCTGAAGGAAAATTCCAGCTCCTGGCTTCTTCCTTGGGAGGGAAAAAGAAAACTGAAACGCACATCCAACATTTTGACCTGTGGGATGGCAGAAAGGCTGCCCAAGGGATTGGCTTCTGTTTGGCCTGAATCTAAGCACTGACAGGAAAGGGTGCCAGGTTGGGGGCTACTAAGAATAAAGGTGATGGTTTGGACTAGCATTCACTCAGTAGCCATAGTACCCCCTTTCCCCCCTGCTACTCAGCATAGAATAAGAAAACCCTTGTTTCTCCCTGGAGAGGGAAAGAGTTCGCACCTAAGTCCAAGATTCCATCTTTTCAGGGGGCTTCCAAGGGACGAGTTTCTGTCATTCTTCTCTCAGAGCACTAATGGTATCCTGCATACTCGAGGTGCCTGGGGGCCACTGAGAACAACAGAGTGGGGTGGTTTGGTGCATTCCAGGTTTTCTCATTTAGAAGACTTGAAGACACTATCAAGGAATAATCTGAAAAGGTAATTAACAAAACAGTCCCATTTACAATCGCATCAAAATGAATAAATGAAGGAGACAAAAGAGTTGTACACTGAAAACTACAAAACATCGCTGAAAGAAATTAAGGAAGACACAGACACATGGAAATACGTCATGTGTTCATGGATTGAGAGGTTTTAATACTGTTAAAAATGTCCATACTACTCAAACTGATCTATGGATTCAACTCAAACTCTATCAAGATCCCAGTGGCATTTTTTGCAGAAAGAGAAAAATTGATCCTAAAATTTATAGAGAAACACAAAGGACCTTGAATATCCAAAATAATCTTGAAAAAGAAGAACAAAGCTGGAGGCCTCATACTTCTTGACTGCAAAACAGATTACAAAGTTACAGCAATCAAAATGTCACCCATAGCTGCCCCAAGAGCTAAAGGGATCCTTGCCTTGATTTATTTCTGTGTTTGTTTCAAAAGCACTCAGTATTTGACAGAGATGTTTTGCAGCTGTGCTTTAAAAAGTATGCAGTGGTCAGTCACCCTGAACTGGCTCTGACTTGACTACAAGAACGTACCTGTGCAGATGAGACCTGGAGGTGTCCAAAAGTTACCTTTGCTTTATTGGCATGCTAAGATCTCCACCCAAGGTGGGGGGATTTGTAATCCACTACGCACAATTCATTCATGCCCTATGCAAAGAAATGTCGAAGACTGCCCATGCCCCAGCTGCCCCCAGCTGCCCCTAGAAGTCTCCGCCTCTTTCCTAGAGCCCTGATGACGTTTGCCTCCTACCCCTCAAAATTCTCTTGCTCCCCTCCCTTTGGAGAGAAGGTATTTTTAGAGCAAAGCGCTCCCTTCTCCATTCCTTGATCCATGAATAAAGTTTCTGCTCTGCTATACCGAACTGGTTTCATTCGATTGGCATTTGCGACTCCAAGCAAAAGACCCACTGAGGGGTCACAGATCCACTGGGGATCAGTAACAAAAACATATAGAACTGGCATAAAATAGACACATTAACCAATGGAAAAATAATAGAGAACCGAGAAACAAACCCCAGTCAAATGCTCTTTGGTAAGACTACACAATAGGGAAAGGACAATCTCTAACAAATAGAGTTGGGAAAATTCGATATCTGTGTGCAAAAGAATGAACTTGGACCCTTATCTTACACCATCACAAAAATCAACTCAGCATGGATTGCTTAAACATAAGACCTGAAACTACAAAACTCTTACAAGAAAACATAGAGAAAAGCTCTCTAATGTTGTTATTGGCAAGATTTCTTGTGTATGACATCTAAAGCACAAGCCACAAAAGCAAAAATAGACAAGTGGGACTACATCAAGCTAAAAAACTTCTGTGTGGCAAAGGAGATAACAGAATGAGAGGGAGCCTATGGAATGGGAGAAAACTTTTGTAACCAGTATATCCCATAATAGGTTAATATCCAAAAATAGATTAATATATTTTAATATGTTTATAAATATACACATATTTATAAACATATTAAAATATATTAATCTATTAATATATAATAATAAGGAACTCCTAGAACAATAGCAGTTGTTCAATAGTAAAAAAAAAAACTTGATTTAAAAATGGACAAAGGTCTCAGAATTGGAAGAGAGGCTATGATTCTCTAGCATGAAGCAAAACTGTTCTCTTTCCACCAGACCTTTAATTTTTTGCTTATATAGATTCTGAATTTGTTAATTTCCTAATGTTAAATTATTTGTCACTCCTGGGATAAACCCAACTTGGTCATAAATTATCATACCTCTCATATCCTGCTAGTATCTTTAGAGTTACTTTCATCTATGTTCACAAGTGAAATCGGAATGTTTTTATTCACAAAATGATCTTGTCAGGTTTGGTAGCAAGGTAATGCCAGCTTCATTTTATGACTTGAGTAGTTAGTGTTCCCTCTTATTCACTAGAAGAGATTGTAGAGATTTTGATTTTTTCTTAAATATTTGACAGAACTCTCTGGAGAATCTGCCTATGCCTTAACTTTTCTTTGTGCAAATATATTTGGCTAATTCAGTTTCTTTAATGGTTTAGGTCTATGAAATTTTCTATTTTTTGAATTAATATCGATGTTAATTTTTCTGAGAATATGATCATTGTATTTGAGTTTAAAACTTACCAGAATGACATTTTTAGTAACATGTTCTTGTTACCTCTTAATATGTGCAAACATCTACTATGTCTAAATAGTAAATTCTGCTATTTAGTCATCTCCCTTCTTTATTTTACTTAATTTTACCACAGTTTTGTCAATATTATTAGTCATTTATAAGAAACAACTTTTGACTTGGTTGACCTCCTCTATTATTTTAGGTTATTTTCTGTCTAATACATGTCTCTTCTTATTTTTACTTCCTTTCTTCTGCTTTCTCTATATTCACTTTGGATGTCTGGACAGTTATTGAGAAAGATTTAAATATCTCTATTCTTTAATTCCTCTTGTTGCTAACTAACATTTACGAATTTGTAAAATACAAATGGTACCTAGAAGAGCAATGCTAACGTTTAAAAAAAACCAAAGCAATCCAAAGTATGTGGCTCTCTTTTTTGTGATTTTGGAAGTCAGCAAGGAAAGGCAGGCTGCCGAGTGGTAGACCTTTGTTATGCAGACACATATTTCATTGCAGGCTTGCTTGAGATACCTTGGAAAGCATTCCTGCAACTAGAGCTTATAACTATAGTAGATTTGGTTGGAAAGCCTTGGAATATCACTCTGTGTTAGCTTCTTTTTGTTGATTTGTTTTTTAAGTTCTATCAGTGATATTGCAATGTAGCCTAGTTAGAACAGGTGTCTCTGAAGAGGCACCCTTCATAGTAGATCAGACTGTAACCTCAAGTCTCTCCCAAGCATTTCCTATTAAGAGTTTTCAGCCAGGCAATGAAAGTGAGCTCAGGGGCAAAAATCAGATTAGGATGTGGGGCTCTTAGTCCATTAAAGGTAGAGTAAAAGAGGCCAGTAAATTAAAGACCAGGGTATTTAAGAATAAGAAATTTTTTTTTTTTCTTTTTTGCGGTACGCGGGCCTCTCACTGTTGTGGCCTCTCCCATTGCGGAGCACAGGCTCCGGACGCGCAGGCTCAGCAGCCATGGCTTACGGGCCCAGCCGCTCCGCGGCAGGTGGGATCTTCCCGGACCGGGGCACGAACCCGTGTCCTCTGCATCGGCAGGCGGACTCTCAACCACTGCGCCACCAGGGAAGCCCTAAGAAATCTTTTGATGAGATTTTTGTTTATGATTACGTGCAGACAGAATTGACTAGAAGCCCACTAAATTTTTGTAAGAAATTGTATTTCCAAAGAAATATGAGCTACCTACAAAAGTTTGTCATTTTTCTAACCTTACAGCAAGACTCTGGCCTCCAATCTGTACCATCAGAATGTGGGCTGCACAAAATATCCAGCTTCTAAAAAGAATATCCTCTCCGTTGTTTTGATTATGAAGGATAAGGACAAGGAAAATCTCCCAAAGGACAAAACCAAGGACCTACAGCGACAGTACCCAGGGTCATTGTAATGAGTTACCGTATGCATTAACCAAGGAACTTAATTCAGTGACAAAACAGATTTTTCACCACTCTTGCCCAGTGGGATTTGATGGTTGCTATAGTTCAGCGAGTAGTATGAATGTCCAATGCTTCTTCCCAAAAGAGAGTTTTAAATGCATTTGTGCTATTTATTCCACCATTTTATATTGATGTAGGGGTGGAAAAACGTCTTTTCCTTTTATATTTTAATATCGTGAACACGATGAGCTGTGTCAGGAGGAATTGCTACAAGGGAGACAATTCCAAAGTTGCATCCGTTTCAAAGTCCATCTCCGAGTGATGTGCAGTCCTCTCCGTCACGTCTTGGTGCGGCTCCTTATGTTGTGGTTTGATGTGTGGGAAAAGGGACTTGAACTTTCAGGGGGGAGATAAGCAGTGGACTGTGGCAAAGACTGGTAGTTGCCCCTTAGATAGCCATTCTACCCTTCTATAGGAACAGACTTTCAGTGAGGCGTATGGCTGCACAGCTGTAAAGACAATTCCCAGCCTCTCTTGCATCTCTTGTGCCCGGGCCAGTGGGTTCTGAGTCAAAGTATTCATAACTTCTGGGTGTTCCTTTAAAAGGAGCATCATGCCTGCTCCTTCCCTTTTTCATTACCTTTTCCCTCTGGTTGACTGAACGTGAATGGCTTAGCAGGAGCTTAAGAGAAGTTATCTAAGATTGGCAGGTATAAAATGAGGATAATTTAGCAACAATAAATAAAGGGCTTTGGTCCTTGATACAATAAAACCAGTATACAAGCCCTAGACCATTTATTTTGGACTGCTATGTGAGGGATATACAAACTTCTATTTCCGCCTTCATTACAAGAAAAGAACCTGTATCGTAACTAGTATAATGCCCATGGAAGTAATTATGATGTCAGAGAGTATGTAGCTGAAAAGTTCTTTATTCTTCTTTCCACACATTTAGAATTCGAGTATTTGAACTTTGAGCAGCATTGGAAGCTATTGATGAAGGTAAGCTCTGCTCCCTTTGGATGTGCAGTAGATACAATGTAAAAATCCCCAAGATTATTCCTTCTAGTACGGATACGTCCACCGCATTTCTTTCCCTGGCATTCAGAGATCCCTGATACTATTTGAGTTTGTGTTTTAGTGGTTATTGTAGTTATTGCCTTCTGCCTTACCTCCCTGAAGTTAGTAAAATCTTTTAGTCCTCATGGCACTCAATATGATAGATCACATCATAGTCAAGCTATCTGGGAACTAAACCACTGGCATTTAAGATCATAAATTCCACAGCAAAGCCCCTTCCTCATCTCCCACTCATCTCTTTTGCCTTCCTCAGTTTATGACTAGTTGGAAATAATATTGCTTTGGTGTTGAGATTGCAGAGGATACAGAAATTCAAACTGTATGGTAGTTGATAAAAATAAATTTTATCAAAAAATGAGAAAATGTCTTCAGATAATGAACTTCAGATAGCTATAGAAAGATAATCTGGGTACTTAGCTGGGAGATGAACACTTAGATTACTGTACTAGACCAGCAGAAGAAACCTTATTTTTTTCTTTTTGGATTTTGTATTACATGTAGAAATTCAAAACTCTTGCCCTGCAAAGGCCTCCCAAGTGCATTTTAATACCTGATGATTTTATGTGGTTTATTCCCTGCTTCCAAGAACGTTTGCACTTTTTAGGTAGATGAACAAACTGAGTTGCATGGCACGTACAAGGTCATATTTTGAGTCACTAGTGAAACCTGGACTAAATTTTTGAACCGTTGTTCAAACCAGTTTAGTTCAATTTTCAGTACATTGTATATGCCGGGAATGTTTTAATACTTTATATGGAAAGTTATTTTGCATGACTCCCTGATTTTCACATTTTTCTTAACCTGTTTTTTAGTTGGCTGTGTTTTTCTTTTCTTTTCTTTTTTACTTAGTCGAACCTTTTCGCCTCACTTTTTTTACCCCTAAGGTGTACGTTTGTTGTCTGGCTTATCACTTTTGAGGTACGTGCATATGGTAAATTCAAACGGCTGAAACTTACTGAGCAATGTGAAGTGCCGTAAAAGAGGAAAGACTTAAAGAGATTATACACTAGTAAGCCTAGATGGATCCTTTACAGATGTGTTCTTTGCAGATGTTATGTAATAAATTTAAGGGGCTATTTGTGTGTGATAAATTAAATGCAGTAAGTCAAAATGAGGCATTCGCTTCCATTTAAATAAAGTGAAAACTCATTTTATAGTCAGTCAGCTTGCTATAGAATGGATAATATTAGGGCATCAATCCTCTTTTTCCTGAGCATACAGCAGCATATCTTGCATTTTCTTTGCTATCATACTTTTTCAGGATTTGGCCATTCTGAAAAAGTAGCCTGATGATAAGCTTCTCTTTATTCTTTCCCCAAATTAAGCTTTCCTTCTGCATGCTTTCAAAGAAAACACAGTTCAATTATTTTCCATCTCTTTTCCGTCATTGCTTGAGGAAAGATATACGGTCTCAGAAGTGCCAGTCAAACCAGAAAACGAAGAGTTTGCCAGTAGCTCAAGGGATCAATCAGTACTGTCCACCTTTGCAAATTGATGGTATTTTGAAGTAATTATAAATAATCATGTAATTAGTAGTAATACTATTATTATAGAACTGTCCAAACAAATCAACATGATGAGCCTTTCTGACACCAAATATTTGCTTTATTCTTTATCTGTTCCCGCCTTTCCAATAACCATTCAACCACTATTTAGAAGATCTACTTCTATGCTTCTCAGCTCTATTTGTAAATAATAATAATAAATTATAAAACATTTCGCCACTGATTAGCCAAGTGAAATTCATCACTTTTTCCTGAATCTGAGTCTGCTATCTCAGACTCAGATTTTAAATTGCTATCTCATAGTCCTTTAAATCACTTAGGCTAGAAAACTTTTGAATGTACTATATTCTTTTGGCGCATATATATATATATGTATAAATATATATGTATGGTGTGTGTGTGTGTGTGTGTGTGTGTGTGTGTGTGTGTGTGTGTGTGTGTATCCCCTCCCTGATCCCCAGGCTTTATCCTGGTAGTGTGTGCTGATTTCCCAGAATTCTTTTCGCTCATTATTTGGTGAGGTTCTTTGATGTCTCCTTTTTTTTTTTTTGCTTTTTATGCTGAGACTTTATTAATTATATAAAGCTCAGCCACATGTATGTAAGCCTCGTGTATGATAGAAATATACAAGATCATAGAAGGATTCGACCCCTTTTTCTCATCTTGCAAAGGTAACTAAAAATAGGTCCTGTAGTTTCTTATATCCCTTCCCCATTAGAGCTTCTATACCTCTAGTTCTGGCTGTTGCAGCTCCTGTTCTGACTTCCAAATTATTCCTCCCATCTCTGATTTCTTCCCACTCTTATCCATTATCCTAGACACCGAAGTGATTTCAAAATGCAGATTTGACCCTGCTCAAACCCACATTGCTTTCAGTTTCCTTAGCGTGGTACTCAGGTCCTTTACCATATGACCACGGCCTGCGTCATCAGCCTCATCCTTGTCACTCCCATCTGTAATAGAAGTACTTTTCTTTGAGGATATCTGTTTGGGAACCTATTGTGGTAAAGAGAAACCACTAAGACCACTCTTTTGATTCTGAAATTAATAAAGTGCCCTTCTCCTTCTCCCATGAATGCCCATTCAAAAATTAAACTAAAATAAGCAGTGTGCCAAATTTTAGGACATCTTCAATACCATGAACTTGATTGTAGCAGAATCATCTAGATCAACTGTTTAAGATACCATAAGTATATAAAAAAATAATTGTTTCCATCTTGAAATTTGGGCTCAATATGTTTTGGTTTTTTAATTCCATTTTAAAATTCAAAGAAAATAACCTGTGTTAGATGCTCTTAGTCAAGAAATACACATGCACACACACACACACCTTGTCAATGCTTTGTTGCCCTAATTTCTTCCAAAGTTATTCAACTGTGACTACATTAGTTTAGATAATTAACTTGAGAATGCCTTATTTGGCATAAATGCTTTAAGTATAATATTATACAGAGCTATTTTTTCTCTCTCTTTCTCTAGAGTTTGGCTTTAACCATGGCTTTAAAAACACTAGGTTTTTGGATAAATTTAGAACTAAAAAGCCATCCACAAAGTTGCACTGGACACCTCTGTTTCTCCAGTGTCCAGCACAATGTCACATGGAAAAAGGTGCTCAATTGACAATTCTGGAAGGCAAGTGAGTAATGCAGACAGAGGTAAACCAACACATCGACTTTCAATCAACTGATCATTTACTGTGTGTAAGGCATAAGGGTAGGTCCATGGTATCTAGAGAAGCATAAACTTATACATGTAAAGAGAATTAATGGCAAGTGCCCATGTGAATGACACAGATATCCACCCATGAATGATATAATAATAATAGTAAAAAGAATGATGATTAATATTTATTGTTTCCTACATGCCAGGATTTGTGATAAACTCTTCTAGGCACTGTATCATTCAATTTTCATAGAAGCTCTGTAAGGCATGAACTACCATTATCCCCATTTTGCAGATTGAGGATTCAAGAAGTTATATGTACACTTGGCTTTATCCATCTAGTAAGGGGTAGAGCTGGAACTGCCTTTTTCTGAGCTTATAACTTAATAATGCTCTAGAGGTAGTGTTTACTTCTGTCAGTGGCATCACTAATATGGTGAAATTAAATGATGAATAGAATCAAATATATTCACTATGAAATAAAATTAAAAAAAATTTTTTTTAGTATATCAGAGCACAATTACGACATAGCTTCTCTGTGTCTCTGTTAGCTCATAGGAAGAGGGAGTTTTTTCCAGGGATTAAAGTTCACCTTTGGTTAGAATTGGCACTCAGCCAACCCTATTTCCACAATGTTTTGAAGTCTTGATGTATTAAGATATAAATAGCATAAACATTGATAAATCGAGTGTGTCATATGCTTGAGATTTCAAGTTTTAAAAAGACTTCCTATATAATTTAAAAGGATTTTAAAAAAATAAAGCGTTGCTCCTTAAGACTACAGAAGTTACCATGGTACGTTTCAAGTCATAATTCCAAAATAGCATCAGCACACATGATCGTGTTACTAATTGAGTCCATAGCAAATATGGAACAGGGTGCACACATAAAGCTCTACTTTGATAACTGAAGTCTATCTTGAATAAACAGCAAACAATGTATCTTAAGTTGTCATTACTGTGGTATTCAAGTGAAAGGATGTTCGTGAATGATTATGCAAATTTCAAGAAACACATTCAAAATGCAGTTTAAAAGCAGTGTGGAAAACATGAAAAGAGTTCTATTTCTTGTTTTCTTAGCTGAGTTAATCTGCTCGTATTTCAGAAATCTAATATTTAAGGACGAGGAAACTGGCAATTTACTTGTCATTGGCACAGATTTAACGACGGGAAATTCCTATAAATATTTTTAGTCAATTAGGGTTGGCCAGGAAGTTTGAAAATTCGCGATACGAATAGAACAATTCATAGGGAAGAAGACAAAGAAAATGGATTTTGAAACCGTGAGACAGTACGTAAATTAAAGGGATAAAATAAAGGAATATGAGATTCATTCATTCATTATTCATTCATCCAGTAGGTTTTTATCAAGCACTTTACTGTGTGTAAGATCCAACAATGGACAATAGCCTCTTCCCTTATGGGCACTTTCTAGTGAGAGGTACAGAAATTTTAAGACTGATAGTCTAATTCATTATTTAGCTACAATTATGATAATATGTTTTAAGGAGACATTAGAGTGAACTATGAGTATAGTAAGAGAGCTTGATTGAGTGGGTGCAAGAGAACGGGGACATGGCAGGCACATCAAAGATAGATTCATTAACAAAGCAACGTTTTGGTCGAGGTCTGAATAATTAGGCCAATCAACTAGTGAATGAGGCAGAAAGGCAGGTAATTTTGTGGTGTGAAGGACATGCATCCAGAACTGTGGTGGACATGACGCGGGATGGAGTAATAATGATAACAGAACGTCTAACACTGGTATAGTGTTATCTATGTGCCAGACATCATGCTAAGAGCCGAATCTGTATTTCCTCATTTACTTCTCGTAGCAACACCCTGAGGTCAGTTTTATTATTATCGAATTTTAAGGATAAAGAACAGGCAGAATAACTTTCTCAGGATCATGATACTGATCTGTGGTAGATCTGGTTTGAACTGAGGTCATATGATTTCAGAGACTGCATTCTTGGTCACTGTCTACCCAGATTATACGTTCATCTGTAATTGTCCAGCATCTATGTGAGTTTCTATGCCAAGCTTTTTCCATAGTGTCGTAAGGTAGTTGTTGCAGAATCGAGTATGATTATGGTCAGGTGATGTCCAAGAAAAATGCTGTATTTAGAAGCAGTAATACATGGTGGCTGAGTTTACTTTGGAATCAGCCAGGATTTGACTCCCTTCCTTTCTCTCTGTGTGGATGTCCGGCAAGTTTCTTCAGCGTTCCAAATACCAATAAATAGCTACAAAATTGGGATAATAATGATGCTGTTATCACAAGCTTGCTATGAGGTTTATATGAGAAAATAAATGTTCAGTATATCCCTGGCACAGAGTAATTACTCAATATATGTTAGCTATTATTATTAGCAGAAAAAAAGATTGATAATGAATGTCAAAGAGGACTTTGAACGCCTTGCATAAGAGGGTGAATGTTATAAGCAGCAGGAAGCCACTGACATTTTCTGAAAAAGAATAACTTCAGCATACATGGTAAATTATGAGTGATAATCTATAGTTTACAAAGTGTTTTTGAATAGATTACTTAATTTAATCCCCCTTAATCTCAGAGGGATGATATTTTGATTGTCATTCTACAGATCAGCTAAAACTTAGAGATCTTAAATGAGGTATCCAAGCGCTCACAGGACTTAGTGGAGTAAGTGTGACTTAGATTCAGTACTTCAAATAAAAGGTCATTGTGCTTTTCATCATACCACAGCTTACAGGTGATTTTAAAAGACATTGTAAAGAGGTTCCATAGAAGAATTAAGGGGCAAAGCTGTTTTGATTATTCTGAATTTGAAGTGGAGAAATTATTATTTTTTTAATTTTAGAATGTTGATGGAAGGAACATAGGTACCTGGTGAAGGTTTGAGAAGCTGGGAACTGCGGTGTTGGTCCCATCTCTGCCACTTCTTGGCTTTGTGACGAGTCATCGACGAGTCACTGAACCTTAAGTGGTTGTAGGTTTCTTCAACTGAGAAAAGGAAAATATAATCCCATTTCTTGGGATTTTCCAGTGGATCAAATGACACACCTTCCTCCCCCCAAAGGCCACAACCAACAAAGCAGAAAACTCAGGAAAAACACACATGTATTATTGTCACTTCTCATATAAAATGTTTCCATTCCCAACCATGAATTTAAAATTTTATAGGAAAAATACAGTCAGAGCCACTGGAGTTGAAAGAGAATCTATCAAATATTTTTTTATTAAAATGAAATTAAACATCCAGAAAGCTAGGTTTTCAGTGACATTTAATACATGTTAACCCATTGATATGGCAACTCCACGTTTTTCCGTTTACCGACCCGGCTCACCAGAAACCTTTTGGGTGCCCTCTCTCTTCCAGTTCAAACTGCGAACCTACAGACCTGTCTTGGTTCCTTGCACGTGTCATATGTACCGGGGGACATTTTTCCAAGTCTAGTCCTTTATCCAGATGTTAATGAATTTTTTGCTTTTATGGCTTTGCTTTCTGTGTCCCATCATGTTTCCAGACATATCATCCGCTTCTTTAGGGAAGCAGGAGGACAATTCTGAGGTTCTGTTGTATTCTCAGCTTCCTTTATGATTTGCAAGACCCCTTGAGATAGATTTTTTTTTGCGGTGGAGGGGTGGGGAGGGTGTGAGAGTGGGAACTTTCTACTTATTCCCTTCTTTTCCTATTCCAGTCTTACGATTTCCTCCCCTTCTCATTATCCCCAACTGATTTGATACCTGATTCTAGCTGATGGAAAAATTGGAGATGTCTGAAGATGTCCTCAGATATAATGCCACACATTACTAGAAATTTCCATAGCATAACTTACATTTCTGGAGTTTAGTATAATAACCACCAACATATTGTAAGCCTTTACAAAATTACTGCTTGAAAAGAAAAAAAGGGGACTCTGACCTGTAGAACTTTTGTAAAAGCTAGAATGTCTGAAATAATTTACCTGCTTGAAAGAATAGCTGTATTAAGAATTTCCTTCCTCCCCCCATCCCTTTGGCTTAAATTAGATGATCTGATATTTTCCTACACAAGATCATAAGCAGCTAATGTGGAAAAGCTTCATGTGAAAAAATACGCAAAAAGTACTCAGATAACATTGAAATATGTTAGAGCTTGGTTTTGTTGGAATGTTAGAGACAGCACTGTTGTATATATTCTTATGAGCCACGTGATAATGTAATCTATATGATAGAAAAGCAGTCAGCATATGAAAGAATTTTACTATTCTGCAAAGGTAGTTTTGATTTGTAACTTTTTTTTTTTTTTGCCACACCAGCAATAACACCACTTAGAAACTTAGAACACTAGAATGAGAATAAGCATTTGAAATCACATAGTCCAATGTCCTTATTTTATACAGGAGAATGCTGGTCTCAGAGGAGAGGTGAAGTGGTTGGCTAAGGTCATACTACTAGTTAGAAGCTCCAACTAGCACCCTGACGTACTAATCCTGGTGCAGTGCTCCTATGTTAATCCTTATTTTTTCCTCAGTGTGCTCCATGGTTTGCACACCTCAAAGCAGAAAGACTTTCTCTGGGATTGGGCTTTTATGCACAGGCAAGAACAAAGCAAGAATCTAGCCTAGCCCCCAACACATGAGTCAATTTCAAGCAAATTGATATGTGCCAACAAACAGTACTATTAAGAAAGGGATGTTTTGTGGACCAAAGAAATGACCTTCACACATGTGGAAATACAAGCAGTGTTGAATGCACTGTAAGATGGAAGAACAAAGGAATTATATATAAAGATAGTTCAAATTGATTATGGCAGCAAGAGACTAGTCAAGGACATTCACAGGCAACCTTACTAAAACATTTCTCTATCGTTCCTCGAGAAAATATTCCAAATCTGGAAGAAAACGGCATCTGGAGAGAGAACTCCTAAACCATCACATTTTGTCAATTCCATTGCTACTAAAACCCACCAAAATTTAAAAACCTAAAAACCAGGTAAATAGGCTAAATAGGGTAGGGTTCATGTGACATTACTGTGAAATAGAGGCAGCTCAGATGATGAACGCAGGGCCAGATTATGGTTTGAAAATCTGCATAATGAATGCTTTTTCATATTCACCGCCAAAGCAAAGGGGAGAGAAAGCAATGCCAAACTGAGGAAGGCTTTCCCAGCAGAATGTGTGAGAGAAATATGCTGGGTGTAACTGCCAAGTTTTATGGTAGGGGCTGAAGGGCACTGGGCAGTCACTGTGAATAAAGAGTGACATGCTATTTTAGAATTTGCTCTCATGGGAGAACACTAGCTGGAAGGTGGAGGGCTGTCTTCACAAACGTAAAGAACGTTGAATGGATGTTATATTGAAAACCTTGAAATCAACTCCAAAGGATACCCGGAATGGTTGTCCTTAATGCTTATGTTTTCCTCCAACATAGATACCTTCTCCTCATCGTAAAGCAAATGATAATCAACCACCAAAGGCTAGGAAGTAATGTGGCATGACCAAAAGTCACCCCCTGCCTCACTGTCCTCCTGCAAATTAACTCACTGAAGTGGAGTTTCCTCCAGGAAAGTTTTTTGTCACCCTCATCCTATAGTTATCCATGACCACTGAAGCCTGTCTTGTGTTTATATCATCACAAGTAAAGTCACTCAATAAATAATGGAGGAAGAGGAAACAGGTGAAGAGTAAGGACCACCTGTGATGACAGATGAGCAAAGAAATCACCAAGACAACTGAAGGGAGACACATTTGGAAGTCCTAAAAGAAGCCAAGAATGAAAGGGCTTTACTTTTCCCCCTGGAAGTGCACAGTTTCTACCACCAAATGTTCAGTGGAGTCTTCCGTGTTTGGGAAATGACAGTAACTCCATTCTGGTAAAACCGCCTTCCTGATCATCGTGTCTCCATAATCAAACAAGAGAGAAAGAGCTGCGTTTAAAAAGACATGTGAGAAGCTAGCCATGTACAAGTCACTCATGTAGATACAGGGAGATGAGGTACGTGAGACTGAGATGAACATATTAGCTGGAACTATAATCTAGCCCTACATTTTAGGGAAGGGCACTTTCATACAAGAAAAGGAAGCTATGCTTTAAGGACTATTTAAGGCACCCCATGGCCATGGGTGGAGGATAACATTATTTAAGTTAGGCTAGCCAGTCTATGAAAATTTATACAAAAGGGTGCTCTAACCTTAAGAAGTGTTTTTTTCATTACTGGAACATGCATATCAGACTCAGCAATGACTGTTTTATTTGGCTAAGAGGGTCCACGTCTGGAGGGGACGATGAACAATAACTGTCCTCTCTATTTATAAGCTGCTCAGCATTTTCATACTCGGTACATTGTTTTATAATCATCATTAATAATAATGGACTAACCCTTTTGCACAACATAAAATGAATCAATTACTTGCTTCAATCAAACATGTTCATATATTCAGAATTTTAAAGAATTTTGACAGATTCTGTTGATTTTTTTTTTTCTTGTAGGAATGCAAACTTAGTACTGGGCAGCTGACCAGAGGGTTCAGGTAGACTTGGGCGTGTGTAGAGAATCGACAAGTAAAACTTTGTGTTCCATTTGCAAATGACCAGGTATCTCTTGAGGGAGAGGGACTCCAGATGACAAAGTTTATCTCAAGGCAATACTCCAGGTTCAGTCAAGAGGCAGGGCACAGAGTCCATCATTCTCTTGTGACATGGATTTAGAGTGAAAAAAATAGTCAATAGAAACCAAAGAAAGTGACTTCACTATGAGCTCTGTGGAATCATTGTTCAGGTTTTAGAGGGAAGGGTGAATGAATTACAATCTTTTTCCCTCTCCAGAATTCAAAGCCAGTTGAAAGAAAGACACAAGAAGCAAAGATTTAAAAAACAAACCAATAAACAAAACCCTTTATTATGAACCAAACATGGAATGGAAGACAAGATTTCTAGGTGCAGCCAGAGGGCCTTACTGAGATTTTAACTGATGAGTTAGGCAGACTTACCCAGGCAGCCCCTGGCTGTACTGGTCCACTGCAGGACACCCCTGCAGGGCAGTCCACTTGCTGCGTTTCAGAGAACAGACCAGAAAGCAGCCTCAGAGATGATTTGACAGGGACTGAGCCATACAGTCCCACTTCCCTCTGCCAAACTCATTCATCAAACAGTATACTTCTCTTCCCCAAAGGAGAGAAAATGGGGAGTGGCGTTGTATGTGCCAAGCTTTCCTTCCCAAGGAAAAGTGATGAGTGGGGAACACGTGGTCCTACGAACATACATAGAATACAGGGTATCAGCAGCTGAGGGGCTAGAAACAAGAGATGATAGAGACAGTGCTCTTAGCAGACTTAATCCTCATGGCATTTGGTATAAATAACTGTCATATAGGCCCCAGTCAACAGCGTCAGGGTTTCATTTTATCCCCAGATATGGCCTGGAAGATATGGTGCTCACCCAATGTCCACAGTACATGCTTAATATTAATAAAATATAAAGTTATATTACAGATACTTTAAACCTTATAGGTAAATAATTATATGCAATTGGACAAACACTGTAATCAATTTTATGGTATGCAGTTTACTAAGTTAATTAGAATATCAATTATTCTGAATGTTTCCCCATCCCATTTCAACCATTTTGAATCAATGAGAGTTATTTGATTGAATAAACATTCCTCTTTAGAGATCCATTATTTTCCAGGCACTGTCTTGATAACAGACATAGAGAAATGAATTAGATAATTCCTTGCCCTGAAAAGACCATATCACAGAGAATTTACAGACATGTAGCTAATTAGGTACAACACAACAAAAGTGCACTGATAGAGGCAGTGCAGAAGTAGCAAAAAATCGAGAGTGTTCAGATCTGCCAGGACCTCAGGCAAGGCTGGGATTTGAGTCAAGGGTGAAAGTATTTAACAGGCTCCTGAAAAATAAGTGAGATGTCACCAGGTGGGCTTGGAATGAGAGAGGACATTCTAGGTAGCAACTGGAGCAATTCTCACAATAGGATGCTTTGTGAAATTACAGATAATGCTATAATGGAAGAGTAGAATTCAGCTGTAGCATTGACAAGAGTTAAAGGTCAAGTTGTAGGTTGAGGCAAGCTCTTACGAGTTATTAAGTGCTGTGCTTCGGTTGTTATCATTACGTGTTTACTGCTTTTGTTTGGTTTTTGTTCTCTTCTTTGGCAATGGATACTGCCCTCTCATGTTAAAGAATAGGTGGGGGGCTTCCCTGGTGGCGCAGTGGTTGAGAGTCCGTCTGCCGATGCAGGGGACACGGGTTCGTGCCCAGGTCCGGGAGGATCCCGCATGCCGCGGAGCGGCTGGGCCCGTGAGCCATGGCCGCTGAGCCTGCGCGTCCAGAGCCTGTGCTCCGCAACGGGAGAGGCCACAACAGTGAGAAGCCCGCGTACCACAAAAAAAAAAAAAAAAAAAGAATAGGTGGGGACTAGATACCACCTTGGAATCACTGATGTTTGCCATACTTAGAAAGGGAAATGAATGAGGAAAACGATCTTAATCTTTCTGGGAGAAAAGAGTAGTTCCACTCTGAGAGAGGCTTATCACTGGGCTTGGTGATTACATTTCTGTGATGTGGTAGACATTGGACTCAGATTTCCCAGCATTCACGGGGCTGATTTGCATTTAAGAATTAATGTGCATGATAAATAAATGCATTTATAGATCTGTAGTACTTTCTTGAGGGCCTATGATGGATCCTGTTGTTGAGAAGTAATTGTTCCGCCCATTACTGTTACAAAAGGGCTTGGCGCCAGAACTGGTGATAGCTGCCAGAGATAAAGAACCTGCCTTCGTTACTGACTTTTGGACCAAAATGGTAAGGTCAACCTTACCTATTGGGGGAGTGCCCCATCAGGTAGTCCAAATCTCCTGCAGAAGAAACTTAACTCCCTCCCTCTTCTGCCAGAAAAACTTACCATTCCTGAGCCACTTTGGTGCAGCAGCACTTGTCTGCAGTAACTGATTATCCTTGCCGTGTCCTCCCCATGAGGCCAAGGAGATCTAAAGAGTTTAATTCAAATGTCTCCAGCCAGCTCGGCTGGCGCCTGTCCATTAAGCAAATCACTGGGGAGTAAGTATCCCTCCCCATAATATTTGTTATTACAGATGATCGCACTGCTTCATAACAGGTAACTGCTGTGGAAGATGGGATTCAGTCCATTTCTTTGCTTGGGACACAAATTGTCAAGTGAGTGAGTGAAGGGTAGCAGAATAATGCCACCCCAAAACATGTTCCTTGGGCATATTGGTTATTTTGAACTTAGGGACTTAAAAAACAGCTAATGTGGGGAGGAACTTTCTCTGAACTCCTCCTATCTGCCTAAAGACAAATCCTGCAAAAGGAACTCTATTATCATAAATCCCGTCCCAGAGAGTTTCATCAACCAGGGAAGATTGACTCTCACCACAGAAGAGGAGACTAGAAGCCGACACCACACCCAGATGAACTCTGTCACAAGCTATCATATCTCCCGTCTGTTATTCTAAGGCCAATTTATCTTTTCTAAAGGTTATTTACACTCCCTTAAGAGGCCTACATTCCCCTATCTTTTCCCTATTAGGATGGTATTTAAGCCTGAATTTGAAGCCGCCTTGGGAGTTACGCAATTTTCCCCACATATCTCCCGTATATATTTACATACATGAGGTATACATGTTAATACCCCTCTGTTTGTTTTTCTCTTGTTAATCTGTCTTTCATTATAGGGGTCTCAGCTTAGAACTCAGAAGGGTAGAGGGAAGATTGTTTTCCCCGAAAACCACTGCTCCTCTGTCATCCATTCACTGCATTCAGTGTAATGACATTGGACTGATCCGGTGGTGCTTTCCTACAACACTCAAGGTACATATAAGGATCCCTGTCAAGGGGAGGAAAGGCAGATATCCTCGGAAGAAGGAAAACTGGACTTCTGGATAGCTTGCTGTTGCCTGTATGGGGAAAGTAGTCAAGGATTTTGCACTTTGGGGACAGACTGGGACGGGTTTTTGAACTCCTATGATCTGTAGGGCCTCACCCTGGTTTTATGAACATGCTCGAGAAAGAGAGAATCCGTGTTTTTAATCAGTGGAGATAGACACGATCAAATATGCTTTGTAGCAGTTTATGCTGGCAACAGTAAGGCGGAGGACAAAAAGGGATCCTGGGACTAGGTGAACATCAAGGAAGCCACTGCAGATATTCAAACCCGGACTGAGAGTAGCAGTAGTGATGGAGAGAAGGAAAATAATCAAAGCTTCCTCACTGGGTGTATCCATATACTATTAATGTAGTTTTCATTTTAGGGCATTATTTCTCAGGAAATGTTTATTGCAGTCCCAGTGCCACAGGTTGGTTCATGGTTCAGTGTATCATTTACACGAGGGAAGTGCGTTAGGCCATGTCCAACCATTAATGACTTGGTTTGAGGCCTTGCTCCCTGGGGAATGTCAGCTACCAGCCTCCTCCTGACTTTATGACATCTATTGAAAACTGAACCCTCCTCCTGTGTAAAGGTGTCCTACCCCTACCATCCTCCTCCTGGGTGAAGAGTGGTTTTCATCTTAAAAGAAATACCAGGCGCTGGCTCTGTGTGAAGGAAGTTGCTGCCAAGATAAAGAAGTTGCCTAGAAGCAATAATTGAAGGGACGGACAAAACTGATGTCCTTATAAAATGCTGAGGAGTAACTGCTAGTTAGGAAAAGTTAAGGTTGAAGGCAAAAACCAAAGGTGTAGTCTTGAATTTCATCCATTGATCGTGTCTAGAAGAGCTGATTGTATGTATTTCCCTGATTCTTAGGTAGCTAATATATTTTGTGGCAAAATATTTTTCTGAGGCAAGGGATATACTTGTAAGACAAAGAAATGTGATCATTGGTTGGAAAGTACAATCCTTTACTTTAAAGTATTTTGCACCATTCATTGGAGTCAGAAGAGAGTGAACAAATGGGTAAGGAGTTACAGTTTGAAGTTACCCGAGAACCACGTCATAGTGTTTTCATTGTTTCTGAAATTATCTTACATATCTTAGGAAGGAACGCCACTCTAATCCACCGCTGTCAGAGATGCAGAACAAGCAACGGCGGCAGCAGCAAATAAGCCCAACAAAAACTATAAAATGCATCTCATTCTCAAAGGGATGGATAAGGCCCAACAACCCCACAAAAGCTTCTAAATAATGTTTCCGTGTAGATATTAGGCTGCTACCTCAGCAGAGACTTCAATTAGAAATATTCTGTAGGCAAAGGGTAGGAAAAGATGAACAGACGAAATGTAACTTACTTCTCCAGTACATGCTGTGAGAGCTACATTCTCACCTCCACAAACCAGTGAATCAAAGGTTCTGAGAATTCAAGCATTTTCTTCCAGCAGTGGGTGGCCCAAGTGCCTCAATTCAGCTGTCTTTTCATATTAGAAGGAAAGCTGAAATCATTGTCGCTCGTATTATATCTTCTTTGTTCTGCTGCTCTCGCTAAATTCTCTGAATTTTATCTGAGGTCTCTCTCCCACTAAGAAGATGAATCTGTGCTGCAATTTCTCTGCTTAAATTGTGGTATAACTCCTTCTTTCAGAAAAAGAAAGCGTAGAAACATTCATTTTTACAAAGAAGCCTGGCTTTGGGAGACTATCTTTTCATTACAGAAATAAACTGCAGATGATTAGATTGTTACATTTCATAAATTTGCTCTGTAAATCTTAAAACAGTTGCTCTTGGTTTTGTAAAAAATGACTTATCAGCCGTCGCCTTTCAAGGATGACTAAATCATATGACTGCAAGGGACTTTCCCCAGAATGGCCAACCATTCAGCAATAAATTCCAGTGACACATTCCCTATGAGGGCAGGCACTCTTTCTATACAAGGAATCTGCCTTCTGTTTATTGGTTTTTGCAGTTCCCTAACTCCCCACCTGGGGGAAAAATGACAGTGGAGGAAGTGGAGCTGGAGGGAAAAGTGGAAATCACCTCACTTGGAATGATGGAAAATTATTCTGAAAAGTATTTTTTAAATCAATAATAAACACAGGTTGACTTCCTGTGAATCCCAGGACTGTGCTGCGTGGGGCTGGAGAGAGGTACAAAGAGAAATTTAAGAAGAAATTTTTCCCTGATGAGACTCTGTTTGAAGAAAAGCATTTAGTTGAAGAAATTAGCAGTATATAATAAAAATAATTAGTGGAGGAGGGGGAGGATTAAAAGACAATCCACAACGTCTTCCACCTTTACCCTTCTCTCCCCTTCATCTTGGTATTTATAATTCATGCCCTCATAGGATCTCAATACACTATGAGTATTGAGTCTTTCAGTTAGGGAATTCCCTGGCAGTCCAGTGGTTAGGACTCCATGCTTTCACTGCACAGAGCACAGGTTCAATCCCTGGTTGGGGAACGAAGATCCCGCAAGTTGCGGCCCAAAAAAAACAACAGTCTTTCAGTTAGAAGAAAGACTCATTTGTTTCTCTCTCTCCTTTATTTTTGCAGAGAATCCTGACCACCCACACATTCCAAGGTTCTATATTTGGTGCCAGTGAAGCTCACAAATGAATGACCTGCTCTTGTTCAATCCCAGTTCTCAGTTTCTGGGAGAGAGAATTTGATTGTCTCCGCCAGGGTAATCAGCTCTGGCCAGGCGATTCAGGATCACATAGTTTAAATTTAACCATGGTGGGTGGAGAAACAAACTGTGGCTCAGAGTTCAATCACTGGAGAAGAGCAGATGGTTTTTGAACTCAAAAGTTATCCCCAAAGAGCGTTTACTACACTAAGTTGAATAATTTATGAGAAGAAAATTTCTCTAAGGCCATCTTTTAGCAGGAGCCGTACATACTTCTTATTTCTCTCTGACATTTCCAGAAGAAATAAGTATATCATTCTGCAACTGAAAAGAAACACTGTTTTTATTTTTCAGTTAGTGTGCATGTGTGTTTAAGACAAAATTCTTTCTTGACTTCCTTCTGTAGTAGAAAATGGAAAGGCAGTCAGCCCCAAGTCAGCTAGCTTCTTGTCCCTGACTCTACCACTGTGTCAACAAAATTCTCTCACCATATGCTCTCAGCAGTGTTTAGGCAGATCTATATTATGGGGGAACCATATGTTGACTTTGCAATAGCATATTTTCTACTTTGCAGATTTGAGCCCACCATATTGTGGACACAGGCAGTGTCCTCAATAGCTTTCATTTGAATGCCAAGAGGGCATTAAATGTATGTGCAAACGGTACAGCTAGACGTATGATTGCTTGATTTGAATAAGTGAATGTGGGTCCCTGACAGGTGGTTCCCTACCATGTTTAGGATCCCGCAGAAACATTTTAGAATTCCAAACCGAAGGAGAGGTCTTGTTTCGGGCTCTTCACTAGACTTGGGTCTTTGTTTAAAGCTTCTTGCTTTTTCCCCATGGTTTACATTTTGAAGATGTTTGGAATTGACTTTCAGAATGGCAATTTCCTGGTGTTCTTGGAAGAAAAGTAAAAGACAGCTTACTCTAAGACTTTTTACATAGGAACATATTTATTATATATATATATGCGCTAATAATTGTTATCTTTGTGTTAATGTGTCTAATGTATATTTTCCATGTATTTGCATACTTTTAGCTACAGTAAGAGAAGTTTCTTTTTACAGAAATAAGATATTCTGTTTAGGTTAGGTGCCTAAAACAAAATCACTCTTCTGTACCCTAAGGGGTGTATCTCATGAACTAGGGCGGATCATTGAGCATTCTATTTGCGTTTTAAAGCAAAAAAGAAGGTAATTCACAGAGGTTTTTTTAAAAGGCCTTTTTTAAGGTTTTTAGAGAACTTGTTAAAAAAAACACCCACAACCAAGGCACATCCCCTCTCCTGTGTCTTCTCCCCACGAAATGCTCAGACTTCCAGTTTAAAGGAGAAACACAGTCAAGCCAGATAAAAAGCATCCCAGTGCAGAGAAGGTTAATCGTGGATGGCAAGGGAGGTGGTCCAGACAATCTGCAGTTTCCTTTGGAATGACTGCATGTAGCCTTTCTTCCCCAGGCCGCTGAGACAAGACGGCTGACATTCACTAGTCCCGAGACTCCAGGTAATAACTGTGCTCATCCACAATTGGGATTCTTCCTCCTTCCTCACCGTCAACCTTCTTCTGACCTAAGAGTCCTGGGAGGGGAGCCTGAGAAGGAGGTCTTAGGGACCCACAGATAAGAAGGTAAACAGAAAAATGAATAGAAATATGGAAACCTGGATGCCCTGGTTTAGCAATAGTAAGTAGTAAGCTAGGTCTTCTGTCTGTTCATCGAATCCAGATAAATCCGGGAAGAGAAGTAATTTGCTATGTGATAACAAATGCAGTTTTTCAGCTTCATCTTCAGCTCATGGCCTGACAGCCCAGTGAGTTGTCATGACAAACAAAAATGAGAATACAGTATAAATTTCAAGCTGTATGATTGTTTTCTAGTCCTCCCTTCTCCCTGTGTGATAACAGAAACTCGGCCTGCATCCTGAGTTATGCTTTGATCTTGATGGCTGTTCATAATCATCACAGCAGACAAACGGCCAGTGTCCTTGTCTGTAAAGTAGAAACGATAATGCTGCCTGCTTCACAGGGTTATCATAAAGATTGAATGAGTTAATGGATATGTACTGCTTAGCACAGGCTCAGGCCTGTAGTAGGAGAGCAAAGAATGTTAGCTATTCTCATGCTTATAACTTCTGTTAGAAATAGGAATTATATACCTGTAATGTAAGTTTATAAATATAATTATATTCTGTCAGGCAGAAGACTTGGGTTCTAGTATTGGCTCTGTCACTAAGAAACTAAGAGTCCTTCAGTCAGCCACTTAACACCTCTGGCCTCAGCTTATAAAATGAAAAGTTTGGATTGGGTGATTATTAAGGTCACTTCTGGCCCTAATATTCTTCTGTTCTTCTGTTTGACTTTTCCATAGGAAATGTTTTCTACTATAAGACTAGCTGGGCTAGAGATCTGCTCTCCACAACACAGTTCTCTTTTTAGAAATGCACAGATCAGGAGTGAGCTTTTCTTTGAGGAATCAGTTTCATGATCAGAACTGAGTATCACTTTCTTGGAAATTTCTGAGCCCAAAGGAGAAAAACTAAATTTCCTTGCCATTGAATATTTTTAGAAAATAAATCTGGTGTAACAGAAGTACTGAATAACAGTGGGGTCTGATGGAGGTATGTGTCATATCCCAGGACTTACGGAGCAGTACAATGGTGGCGGAAGGAGAGGGAGGGTTGAATTGGAGCAGATCTGGGTGGTAAACCAATAATAACATTCCTTCCATGATGTCCAGGCACCAAATCCAAGTTGATATGTGGTTTTGGCAGTGAATGGAAGGGCCCAGGATCCCCAAAGGATATTGACAAAGGGTAGTGATGGGAATGGGTTGCAGGAACATTTTGGCCGGAAACCACATGGGCAGTGGCTTCTGTTCAGGAGAGTTGTCCACAGGGAGCTAACAGGCAGACATGAATGTGTTTCAGGGTCAAGGTAACACTAAGCAATAGCCCAGTCCCGGAGCAACGTGGGCATGAGAGGGAGAAAAATTATAGGGGCGAATTCCTCAACTCTACTGATCACCATTGTGGCAACTGAATCTGAAACTGCGAAAAGAGAAATCAATCTGGAGGCACCCCTTATGTGAAGAGGCCACTCCAATGGGAGTCCTCAGGAAAAGCTCCATATACCAGAGAGTTGTCCAGGGCCATCTAAATATGGGGCTTGGGGCAAACAGATGGACAGGAAGATAGTATGCAAACTGGCTCTGGGTTGGCCAAAGGAAGAACACCATAAAGCATAGATCTGTATCTGACCTGTGCCACAAACCTGCCCTTTTGCCCTGAAGCCAGCAGAAAGTAGACTGAATAACATCTTTATATTCTGAATCAAGATTTCAAATAACTCTGGAATTAAAACACTCGTGGTGGCCCTGTCACCATTACCCACATGTGGAGATCTCAGCAGGATGCTTGATGTCCAGGTTAAAACCAGGTAAATTCTGGGGAAAGCTAAAAACCCTAGTGTGGATGGTGATGATGAGAGAAAAGCAAAGCAGAGTTGGAGGCAACTCCAGGCAGAAATGTGGTGGGATGAAGGAGAAAAAGGAAAGGTAGAGGGATCAAGTGGGAAATATGCTAATCCTCCATTTCCAAAATAAACTTTTCACTCTATTAATATGGGGGGACAGTATGCCTCTCTCTGCACCTCCATTGGTCATCCCAAAGGGAAACCTGCACCTCAGTAGGCCCTGTTACATGGAGCCCATAGTAATTCCTTCTATTTAGGGGAAAAGAGTATGGGAGGAATGGACTCACTAAATGGAGAGAAAACCAGAACCATTTATATATCGATATATCAGTCAATATCGTTCTTATCCATAAATATTAATACATAACCAGTGAACACCTGACATTTGATAAAAATAAAACCAAAAAAATAAGACAAAGGACCAAAATGAACAAGTGGAACAACTAAAAATAGGAGTGAAAACATTTAATTCGTGGAAAAGAAAGGGACATTTTAAGAATTCTAATTAGTATCCACCAATTTAAATTAAGTTAATATAAATTACATTTTAAGCAAATTAGATTCAAATAAACAAGAACAGGCTGTCATCTTGTATCTTACCAGATAACAAGAAAAGTTTCTTGAAAATGGAAAATACTTGCTTCAAGACAAAACAAGCAAAATCACTGTTCTAGTAATCATGATTAAGAAAATATACAAAGCACACAGCTTGAAAAAAATAATGAAAGGTATGGAAAATCAATCCTGAAAGAACAATATCTACTTAATAGGAGGTCCAGGAAGGGAAAGCTATGTTAATAGATGGGAAGAAATTATCAGAGAAAAAAAATGAGCTAAGGTAAGGCCCAGAATGCATTCAGATTGAAAGGATCTGCTGAGGAAAATGAAATAGTAGTTAATGTTTCCTGAGTTCTTTAAATGTGTTGTTTAAATTTTTCCAACAATTCTGATATGTTTATTATTAACCTAAGGGTTAAACACTCATCATTTTAAAACTGAATAAAGTGAAATACGATTCAGTTTTTAACTTACAGGAGGTCCCACAATTTAGTGGCACACCCAGCTCTAGAATATAGTCTTGCCTGAGAAACTTTCCTCTTAGTCACAAATTGTGTATGTAGAGAGGAAGAAGACTCACACCTGGATAGATTGTTACAAGTATCAAAGATATAGAGATGGCATTAAAAGGCTTGCATTGAGCACATATGTTGCCAGTGAAAAGATACGAATCTGAGTTAAATCAGTCTTTTTATTAACATAATCATGCTACTAGGAATTCTGAGTGAAAATGATTTAGAACCCAGAAATTACTTTGTGCCCCCAACCAAACTATCAATAAATTTAAGACAAAATCATATTTTAAAATCTGCAAAATCTAAAAAAGTTCATCTCCCATGTACCTATTTTTAAGAACAAAAAGAAAAATTAAATTATTGCAGCAAAATTAAAGAAAAATCCAAGAAAGACACGGGATTTAACAAACAGAAGTAACTTAGGGGTTCAGTGGACCCCCAGAATTATAGTTTTTCAGAAAAACCAGAAAGCATTGATTTACATGAGAATGAAGAATGTCTTCAAGAATATAATAAATTCTAATTATTGGAAAAGTGGAAGCTCTTAATATCTCTTCTACCAAAAATAAGAAAGAAAGACAATTAAAAACTTTGCAAAAAGTGCGATGTGGTAAAGTCATGGTTTTGCAAAAAACAAACTACAATTTTCAACTATTTTGAGCAATTTTTTTTGGAGCATTGAGTAAGATAAACCGTTGGACTTTGATGCTTGGAACATTCTTCAAGTGGCACAGATTTAGTGACAATAAGATTATATTACTTTTCCTACAGATACAGTCATACAACTTGGTTGTACAATTGATCATTCCTACACAATCATATCATACATTCTAGTCAATGGTATTCAACGTTTAGAATAAAACTAGACACACAGAAGACTTTGATATATTTACAGAGGAGAATATATATTATAAAACTTGGCAATATTAAATGATGAGATAGATAACAGAGTCAGGAGGTAAGGAAGGGCGGCTATAGAGATGTGGGTAGGCTAATGTTTCTCATCTTACAATATGGGAATCCAGCTGATAGAGAGTAAAGGTAGTGGACCCAGAAATAAAGGATTAAGAATATTATTGAATATTACACTGATAAGTGTTAACATGAGAAGAATTTAAAGTAAGGTGAGTTGAAGAAAAGTGGAGAGAGGGTGGTAGGGTAAGTGTGCATAACTCATCACATTTTATAGATGAGAATCTATAGAGTATCTAGAGGTGGTAAATCAAGAAGCACTAATAATAAGAATTAAGAGCAAACATGGTTAAAAGTGGAGAAAGAGGAAGGAATGAGAGTCAAAAAAGGGAGAATTTGACTTGTCTTGTGAATCTCTTCTGTGAATATATGTTTTATTCCTTTTCTGTGAGTGCCTATATTACATTTCCAAGTCAATTTTTTAAAGGGCATGTAAGTACAGGTGCCAGATGTCATAACTATATAGAGGCCAGCTTGATGACTCTACCTATTCCTCTTGGCATAGAGGTACTGTTAATCACTCCTTTTGTTTGATGTTTAACTCTTGAGATTTGCTATTGTCATTGAGTTTCACATATTTTAAATAACAATTTCATTTAATACTCATGCCCTGGAGAAAATATAGAAAATTGTAATTTTAGAAAATTATATCAGAAAATAGGAAATTGTAAATTTAAGAAGAAAAAAAAAAGCCGGACTATCCTAAATCAGTGATAAGCTTCTACCTCAATACCAGACTGTTCCCTCTTTCATTTCCACTACATCCTTCTCAATCTTGATTGAATTTGCTCTGCTGGCTTTCAGTCAGAACCACTCTAGAAGATTGATAAGGTTCTGACTCATGACCATTATTAAGGTTTTGGTCAATCTACCTAGAGTTTAATCATGTACCACAGATAATTTTTTAAAATATATGCAGAGATATTTTTGTTGTTGTTCATATATATTTTTTTCTGTTTTGTTTTCAAACTAATACTATATCTAAGATATATTATTTGCATCAGGTCTGTACAGTTGAAGACTAATAGTACATTTAGCTTACTGAATGAATGACTACTTCATTATACTTGGAGTGGGACTAGACAGCCACTGAAAAAATATCTGCAAATTTTGCTGGGGTGGTGACCAAGACAGAACCAGAGAATCTTGTTGAAAAAAAGGATTTCCAACAGATTGCATCCCTTGGTGGAAATGTTCTGCCAAATCCACTGGGAAGATATGGCCCTTCTCTAAAGACTGTAAAGCATGGAAATAAGTATTCCAATATCTCTTAGCATTTGCATCCCACCAAGTCATCTCAAATGCCATACCCTTTTGTCTGATGTTTCTGGCATGTGGACTACTTATTCTGACAATTTCTCACCTCCTTTCTCTTAACTAGTGGGATAAATGGAGAAGTAATAGGAGTAGAAAAAAAGGAAATAGAAGTAGTCAACCAGTTTCCATTGCAGTTCAAGCAAAGAGCTATCAATGTCACAGAAAACATATATTTAAAAATATATATTAAAACTATTACCAGCAGCAGTGGATTTTCAGGTATGTAGTAAAGAGATGCACTGGGTTCTAGAGATGGAATTTTCATAGCCTCCACAATTAACAGGGCTCGGAAGAAAGATACTGGGTTTTTTTAATTTAAAAAAAAATTTTATTGGAGTATAGTTGATTTACAATATTGTGATAGTTTCTGGTGTACAGCAAAGTGAATCAGTTATACATACACATATATACAATCATTTTTAGATTCTTTTCCCATATAGGTCATTACAGAGTATTGAGTAGAGAGAGCTCTCTGTGCTATACAGTAGGTCCTTCTTAGTTATCTAATTTTATATATAGTAGTGTGTATATGTCAATCCCAACCTCCCAATTTATCCCACCCTCCCTTTCCCTACTGGTAACCATAAGTTTGTTTTCTATATCTGTGACTCTATTTCTGTTTTGTAAATAAGTTCATTTGTACCATTTTTTAGATTCCACATATAAGTGATATCATACGATATTTGTCTTTCTCTGTCTGACTGACTTCACTTAGTATGATAATCTCCAGGTTCGTCCATGTTGTTACAAATGGCATTATTTCATTCTTATTATGGCTGAGTAATATTCCATTGTATGTATGTACCACATCCTCTTATCCATTCCTCTGTCGATGGACACTTAGGTTGCTTCTATGTCCTGGCTATTGTGAATAGTGCTGCAGTGAACATTGGAGTGCATGTATCTTTTCGATTTATGGTTTTCTCAGGATATATGCCCAGGAGTGGGATTGCTGGATCACATGGTAGCTCTGTTTTTGGTTCTTTAAGGAACCTCCATACTGTTCTGCATAATGGTCGTACCAATTTACATTCCCACCAACAGTGTAGGAGGGTTCCCTTTTCTTCACACTCTCTCCAGCATTTATAGTTTATAGATTCTTTGATGCTGGACATTCTGACCAGTGTGAGGTGATACCTCATTATGGTTTTGATTTGCATTTCTCTAATGATTAGTGGTGTTAAGCATCTTGGCATGTGCCTCTTGTCCATCTGTATGTCTCCTTTGGAGAAATGTCTGTTTAGATCTTCCAGCCATTTACTGATTGGGTTTTGTTTTGTTTTTTTTTGATATTGAGCTGCATGAGCTGTTTATATATATTGGAGATTAATCCCTTGTTGATCACTTTGTTTGCAAATATTTTCTCACATTCGGTGGATTGTCTTTTCAGTTTGTTTGTGGTTTCCTTTGCTGTGCAAAAGCTTTTAAGTTTACTTAGGTCCCATTTGTTTATTTTTGTTTTTATTTTCATTACTCTAGGAGGTGGGTCAGAAAAGATATTGCTACAATTTATGTCAGAGAGGTTTCTGCCTGTGTTTTCCTCTAAGAGTTTTATAGTCTCAGGCCTTACATGTAGATCTTTAATCCATTTTGAGTTAATTTTTGTGTGTGGTGTTAGAGAATGTTCTAATTTCATTCTTTTATGTATAGCTGTCCAGTTTTCCCAGCACCACTTATTGAAGAGACTGTCTTTTCTCCATTGTATATTCTTGCCTCTCCTTTGTCATAGATTAGGTGACCATGGGTGCGTGGGTTTATCTCTGGACTTTCTGTCCTGTTCCATTGATCTATATTTCTGTGTTTGTGCCAGTACCATAGTGTTTTGGTGACTGTAGCTTTGTAGTATAATCTGAAGTTAGGGAGCCTGATTCCTCCAGCTCCATTTGTTTCTTTTTCTTTTGCAAGATTGTTTTGGTTATTTTGTCTTTCCATACATATTGTAAAATTTTTCGTTCTAATTCTGTGAAAAATGCTACTGCTAATTTGATAGGGGTTGCACTGAATCTGTAGATTGCTTTGGGTAGTATAGTCATTTTGACAATATTGATTCTTCCAATCCAAGAACATGGAATACCTCTCCATCTGTTTGTGTCATCTTTGACTTATTTCATCAGTACCTTATAGTTTTCTGAGTACAGATCTTTTGCCTCCTTAGGTAGGTTTATTCCTAGGTATTTTATTCTTTTGATGTGATGGTAAATGGGATTGTTTCCTTAATTTCTCTTTCTGATCTTTCATTGTTAGTGTATAGGAATACAAGAGATTTCTGTGTATTAATTTTGTATCCTGAAACTTTACCAAATTCATTGATGAGCGCTAGTAGTTTTCTGGTAGCATTTTCTATGTGTAGTATCATGTCATCTGCAAACAGTGACAGTTTTTATGGGGTTTTTTTTCCTTTTTTTCTTTTAACAGTGACAGTTTTAATTCTTCTTTTCCAATTTGGATTCATTTTATTTCTTTTTCTTCTCTGATTACTGTGGCTAGGACTTCCAAAACTACATTGAATAAAAGTGGCAACAGTGGACATCCTTGTCTTGAGCCTGATCTTAGAGGAAATGCTTTCAGCTTTTCACTGTTGAGAATGATGTTTGTTGTGTGTTTCTCATATGTGGCCTTTATTATGTTGAGGTATGCCCTCTTTCTGGAGAGTTTTCATCATACATGAGTTTGAATTTTGTCAAAAGCTTTTTTTGCATCTATTGAAATGATCATATGGTTTTTATTCTTCAGTTTGTTAATGTGGTGTATCACACTAATTGATTTGAAGATATTGAAGAATCCTTGCGTCCCTGGGATAAATCCCACCTGATCATGGTGCATGATCCTTTTAATGTGTTGTTGGATTCTGATTGTTAGTATTTTGTTGAGGATTTTTGCGACTATGTTCATCAGTGATATTGGCCTGTAATTTTTTTTTTTTTTTTTTGGTGGTGGTATCTTCGTCTGGTTTTGGTATCAAGGTGATGATGGCCTCATAGAATGAGCTTGGGAATGTTCCTTACTCTGCAATTTTGGGGAAGAGTTTCAAAACGATAGGTGTTAACTCTTCTCAAATGCTTGATAGAATTCACCTGTGAAGCCATCTGGTTCTGGACTTTTGTTTGTTGGGACTTTTTAAATCACAGTTTCAATTTCAGTACTTGTGATTGGTCCTTTCATATTTTCTATTTCTCCCTGGTTCAGTCTTGGAAGCTTGTACCTTTCCAAGAATTTGTCCATTTCTTCAAGGTTGTCCATTTTATTAGCATATAGTTACTTGTAGTAGTCCCTTACGATTCTTTGTGTTTCTGTGGTGTTCGTTGTAACTTCTTCTTTTTCATTTCTAATTTTATTGACTTGAGTTGTCACCCTTTTTTTCTTGATGAATCTGGTTAAGGTTTATCAATTTTGTTTATCTTTTCAAAAAACCAGCTTTTAGTTTCATTGATCTTTTCTATTGTTTTCTTCATCTCTGTTTCATTTGTTTCTGCTCTGTTCTTTATGATTTTTTCTGCTAACTTTGGATTTAGGTTGTTCTTCTTTCTCTAGTTGCTTTAGGTGTAAGGTTAGGTTGTTTGAGATTTTTCTTGTTTCCTGAAGTAAGATTTTATTACTATAAACTTCCTGCTTAGAACTGCTTTTGCCACGTCCCGTAGGTTTTGTATCATCATGTTTTTGTTGTCATTTGTCTCTAGGTCTTTTTTGATCTCCTCTTTGATTTCTTCAGTGATCCTTTGGTTGTTTCATAATATATTGTTTAGCCTCCATATGTTTGTGATTTTTACAGTTTTTTTTTCTGTAATTGATTTTTAATCTCATAGCATTGTGGTCTGAAAAGATGACTGATATTTCAATTTTGTTAAAGTTCCCAATGCTTGATTTGTGGCCCAAGATATGATCTATCCTGGAGACTGTTCCATGTGCACTTGAAAAGAAAGTGTGTTGTGCTGCTTTCAGATGGAATGTCATATAAATATCAATTAAGTCTGTCTGGTCTACTGTGTCATTTAAGGCTTGTGTTTCCTTGTTAATTTTCTGTCTGGATGATCTGTCCATTGGTGTATGTGGGTTGTTAAAGTCCCCCACTATTGTCGTGTTACTGCCGAGTTCCCCATTTATGGCTGTTAGCTTTTGCCTTATTTATTAAGATGCTCCTACATTGAATACCTTTATATTTACATTTGTCATATCTTCTTCTTGGATTGATCCCTGAATTATTACATAGTGTCCTTCCTTGTCTCTTGTAACTGTCTTTATTTTAAAGTCTATTTTGTCTAATATGAGTATTGCTACTCCAGCTTTCTTTTGATTTCCATTTGCATGGAATACCTTTTCCATCCTCTCACTTTCAGTCCATATGTGTCCCTAGGTCTGAAGTTGGTCTCTTTTAGACAGCATACATATATGGATCTTGTTTTTGAATCCATTCAGCCAGTCTGTGTCTTTTGGTTGGAACATTTAATCCATTTACCTTAAAGGTGATTATCAATATGTATGTTACTGTTGCCATTTTCTTAATTGTTTTGGGTTTGTTTCTTTACGTCTTTTTTCTTCCTTTCCTCTTTCTTTCTTTTTTTCTTGTGGTTTGATGACAATCTTTAGTGTTGTGTTTGGGTTGTTTTTTCTTTTGTGTGTATCGCAGTTTTTTGGTTTGCATTTCCCATGATGTTTTCATACAGCAGTCTCTCTCTCTCTCTCTCTCTCTCTCTCTCTCTCTCTCTATATATATATATATATATATATATATATATATATATTTGTTTTAAGTTTCTGGTCTCTTAATTTCACATGCAATTCCCATTTCCTGCATTTGTACTCTCCTCTTCTCATGGTTGCTGATTGTGATATAGTTGTGTGGGGGTGATTTCCTACTACAACTTTATGTTTGCCTTTACCAGTGAGCTTTCCCATTTGTGATTTTCTTGTTTCTAGTTGTAACCTCTTTTTTTCCCCCTTCCTAGAGATGTTCCTTTAGCATTTGTTGTAAGGCTGGTTTGGTGGGGCCAAATTCTCTTACCTTTTGCTTTTCTGTAAAGCTTTTGATTTCTCTGTCAAATTTGAATGAGAGCCTTGCTGGGTAGACTATTCTTGGTTGTAAGTTTTCCCCTTTCATCAGTTTAAATATATCATGCTGCCCTCTTTTGGTCTGCAGACTTTCTGCTGAAAAATCAGCTGATAACCTTATGGAGAGTCCCTTGTATGTTATTTGTTGCTTTCAATATTTTTCTTTGTATTTACTTTCTGTCAGTTTGATTAATATGTGTCTCGGCATGTTTCTCATTGTGTTTAGCCCATATGGGACTCTCTGTGCTTCCTGGACTTGGGTGACTGGCTCCTTTCCCATGTTAGGAAGTTTTGGGCTATAATCTCTTCAAATATTTTCTCAAGCCCTTTCCCTCTCTCTTCTTCTCCTGGGACCCCTGTATGTGAATGTTGGTGTATTTCATGTTGTCCCAGAGGTTTCTGAGACTGTCCTCATTTCTTTTCATTCTTTTTTCTTTATTCTGTTCCATGGCAGTGGTTTCCTCCACTCTGTCTTCTCGCTCACTCTGCTATTGATTCTTTCTAGTGTATTTTTCATTTCAGTTATTGCCTTGTTCATCTGTTTGTTCTTTAAATCTTCTATCTATCTCTTTCTTAAACATTTCTTGTATCTTCTCAGTCTGTGCCTCCATTCTTTTTCCAAGATTTTGAATCATCTTTACTATCATTACTTTGAATTCTTTTCCAGGTAGATTGCCTATCTCCTCTTTATTTAGTTGTTCTTGTGGGGTTTTTTCTTGTTCTTTCATCTGCAGCATACTTCTCTGTCATCTCATTTTGTCTAATTTTCTGTGTTTGTGGTCTGCTTTCCACAGGCTACAGGATCATAGTCTTTTGCTTCTGGTGTCCACTCCCCGGTGGGTGAGATTGATCCTGGTGTTTCTGTAGGCTTCCTGGTGGGAGGGACTGGTGCCTGTCCTCTGGTGTGTGGAGCTGGGTCTTGTCCCTCTGTTGGGCAGGGCCATGTCAAGGAGAGTGTTTTAAGGAGGCTGTGAGCTCAGTATGACTTTAGGCAGCCTGTCTTCTGATGGGTGGGACTGTGTTTTCTGTCTTGTTGGTTGTTTGGCCTGAGGCTTTCCAGCACTGGAGCCTGTACATTGTTGGGTGGGGCTGGGTCTTGGTGCTGAAATGTGGACCTCTTGGAGAGCTCACTCCAATCAGTATTCCCTGGGGCATCCGCTACCAGTGTCCTTGCCCCCACAGCGAGCTAGAATCGACCTTCACCTCCCCAGGAGACCCTCCAAGACCCCTAGGTAGGTCTAGTCTAAGTTCCTATGGAGGTACTGCTTTGTGCTGGGTCCCATGCATGTGAGACCTTGTGTGCGCCCTCCAAGAGTGGAGTCTCTGTTTCCCCCAGTCCTGTGGAGCTCCTGCACTCAAGTCCCACTGGCCTTGAAGACTAAATGCTCTGGGGGTTTTTCCTTCCAGTGCCAGACCCTCAGACTGTCTTGGAGGGCTATTTTTACATGCAAACATCCTTGTGTAGCCTGCGTGGGTTTAATATTTTTTGGTGTGAGGGCTGTTTTTATAGTATAGATGTCTGCCACCTCTTTCCTCCGTGTATCATGGCCATTATCCTCTTGATAGGAGGTGTGACTGATGTTGTGGTGACCAGAACCTGCACTGAATATTGAACAGAGCCTCCCCTTTGCACTATGGTTGTCACTGCACTGTCAGGGGTGGGATCTGCTCCCTAGTTGTTGGAGTAGAGGCCCCCAGATCTGTTTAGTAGCTGTGTTCTGATCTGCAGTGTTAGCTAGGTGGGATTGAAGCACTCCCACTGGGAGAGAAGCCACTGAGTATTCCTCCTCTGGAGCTGTTCGCCTGTGGCTGTGCTCTGTTGTGTCCCCTTTCACCCCTTGTGCAAGCTCTCCGATTACACTGTTGTTGGCGCTGCCCTAGGCCCCACCTTAACCACGAGTATGCTGGCAATTGGCCCTGGTGTCTCTCAGACGTTTTCACCAGGCCACCAGCACAGATCCACTGAACTCAGGTCCCAGGATTGCAGTAATCATGGATCTGGACCCACTGTGGGTGCTGTGGGGGCAGCTCAGACTCTAGCCTGACCCAACCCCCACAGGTACATGCCCACAAAGTCTACAACTGCTAAAGCTAGACCCATCTTGGCTGCGGGAGTACCTGTTGTCTGTTCAGATGTTCTTCAGGTGCTGAGTTTACAACGCTGGTCTCGGGGGTGTCAGTCTGTGGTTTGTGCAGTTGTGGGGAGAGATTTCAGCTTTTTTTCTTTAGTTGCACAGTCCCTGGGGCTCAGCTGTGGTTTCAGCCCCAGTTCTGTCTGTGGGCCACCCACAGAGGTCTACTCCTAGAGCACACAAGTCCACCCCAGCAAGGAGGGGGCACGGAGAAGGCGGTAGCTGGGGGCACAAGAGAGCCCACCCCAGCAGGGATGGGGCACAGAGGAAGAGGCAGCTGCCGCCAGGGTTGCAAGAGCACCCACCCTGGTAGGAGTCCTTCCTCGTGCCCGGGGAGGCAGGGGCTGATGCATCAGAAGAGAGGCTGCAATGGTGGCCCTGCCCTTTGCACATCACTCAACCATGGTGCTTTGCTTCTGTAGCTGTCTGGGTTTCCTCCACAAGCATTCCTGGTTGCAGATTTCATCAGTCCCGTCCTTTCAGGCTGTCTGCTGGAATCCAACAGCAATCCTTTCCCTGGGTCTGCTCTCCAAACTCCACATTCCAGCACCCAGCCCCTCCCTGTCCACATAGGTGTACACATCTCTCAGGCTGGGGGGTGCAGGCCTGTGGCACGGATCATCTGTGTAGGTCTCACTCTGTCCTGCCTGCCACAGACCAGTTGCTGCACTCTCCTCCAGTAGCCCCCGAAGCTCCCCTTCTGTCCCAATTTATCTCCCCACTGGTGAGGGGGCTTCCCTGGATGCGGGAACCTCTGCTCTCCTTCAGCTCCCCCCCAGGGGCATAGGTCTCTTCCCTCTTCCTCTCACCTTCCTTTTCCCTTCTTCTTTCTTTTGTCCTACCTGGTTATGCAGGGATCTTTCTTGTCCTTTTAGGTGTACAAGGTCCTCTGCTAGTGTTCAGCAGGTGCTCTGTGAGAACTGTTCCATTTGTAGATGTATTCTTGATGCATTTGTGGGAAGAGATGAACTCCACATCCTCTTACTCCCCCACCACCCTGACTTCTCCCCTCAGTACTGGATTTTTTAAAAGGTATTGGTACAGAGAAAATTTTAATCCTTAAAACTAATTTGTAGAGAATTTGAATGCATTTAGCATGCAGTCAGTTAATGTAACAGAAAATCTAGTGTTGTTTGGGTCAATAGCTCAGGCACTCTTGTTTTAAAATGACATTATTAGAGTATTAGAGTCTGAGTCCTTTGGTGATGATGAATGCAATGATGAATCCTGAGTTTGGTTATCATTAGTCAAGGGAAAATACGTTAAAAATGCTTTTATCCTTAATTTATGATCAGGTATATCTTTATTTCCAAAAAATACTAGATGGTGGCATAAAAGAAAGATCTGGGAATCTCCAAAAATTCTCTCCTCTTACTGCACAATTCAAAAAGAGATTATTGAGTAGCCTTTGGATTGTAGAAAATAAATACTATTGTATTTTGCATCATATAGTCTATGAATATAGCTGTTGGCTGAGGTAGCCCTATGCCGGAAAAGATCAAACTGCCAACTGTTGGAAAGAGTGGCTGCACTTAGTGTGTGGAGTTAGGTATGGAGAAAAGAGGAAACTCAGTCATTTGTAAGGAGAGGGTGCTGGCCCCAGAGGGCACTGAAGGGTTGGAGTAAAAGATCCAAAAAATAGGAGTAGGAAAAAAAGGGACTGCAAAGAAAAGCAGGTAAACAGTTGTCTGACAAATTCCCCTGAAACTTGTATGGAGTAAGTATAACAAATATACTTTAGTATGTATACTAAATATACTTCAGAGCCAATATACCGGAGCACTGATTGTGAATTCTTGCAGTACAAGTCTATGTCTCAGAAAATGCCTTCTTTGTTAAATGAATGTGTATCAGTTCTGAGGTCCCTATGGTCTTTGTTAATGTCTTCATTTTTGTTCTGAAGATGAAAATTACAATCTGAATGTATTATTAATATTCTCAGTGTTTTGACCCATTGACAAACCTTCACTTTGTTTCTCCTGTCAACTGCTACTGTAACACCAAGCCCCAAATCAAAGCTATCCTTCACAGTCCAGAGTGGACCCTAATCAATGCCAGTAAATTTTAAAAGGCAGTGGCTATGGTACAAGATTATTAATTTTTAAACAGAAAAATAATACAGTACAAAACTGCAGCCCCTAGGGCCATGGTTAACAATGTTGACATTATGGTGCTTTGTGTAAGAAAAAAATCATTACATTCCCTTAAAACATGAATTTGTTTTCATTAGAAATAAAATACTACTACCTATGTTTTCCATCAATCAAATATTTGTAGAATACCAGCTGTGTGTAAGATGAAGAACTAGGCATATAGTGGGTACCAGAAGGTATAAAAGAGCACAAAAGCACACAACTTTTTGCAAAGAGAAACCTGGGGATAAAAAAATTAACTTTATAAAAGAGATGATACAATTACTAAATGGCACGTATAGACAGAGAACACTATAGTATCTACAAGAGGGAAAGATTGGTAACAGGCCAGGATGGTCAGGAAGTATTCAGTTGATCGACAGCCTGATCTTGGTCTTGGATGATGGTCAGATTTGGATCAGCAAAAACATTAAGGATGGCATCACAAGCAAAGTTGGTGGCATGAGCAAGAATACAAAGGCAGGGTTATATAAGGAATGATTAGCAGGCAGTGAGGAAACCAGTCTGCTTGGAGTGAAAGGATCATGAATAGGAAAACATGGAGATAACCTGATAAATATAGTTTTAGAAGGAATGGTGAAAAGTCTCCAACTTCAGAATATCTAGTAGGAGATCCTGTCTAGATTTGTGTTCAATGTCATGAGGAATCGTGGTCATGAATATTTTAACCTTTGTATTTCATCTGGCTTTACCATCTGTCCCTCCTTTTTAGTCAGTCGGTATAACAGCCGCCTCCACCATACACATATAAAAAAAAAATTAAGTAAATAAATTAGTAGTTCTGGATCAACCATATGGTCCAAGTAACTTGGTTTTGGGAATATGTATTTAAGTGTTTAAGAATGACATCTGGACAAGCAGCAAAAACTCACAGCAGAGTGGCAGGGGATAGTGGCCATGGTGAGGGTTGAGTCTAACTGCTTTAAGCATTTAAATAGTAGGTTATTAAGTGTGACCTGCCAACAACTTAACTTTGTTCAGATTTTCTCTCTCTGATTGTTCCAAGTTCAGGCTGTTATGGTTAGTGCCCAAAGAGTCCACCTGGTTTTGCTTCTATAAAACCCAAGGAATATTCAGGATTTAATCTAAAATATCTTCTCTGTTCATCTTAATTATAGCATAACTTTAACTAGATAATGGAATTTTTTTCAATCTCAAATACCTAGACTTCTTTTAAATCATACTTTTAAGAAAAAAGGTAAATCATGTGAAAATAAACATATGCTATTTAGGGTTTTATTTTGTTAAATTTTATTCAATTTTTAAAGGATACTTTCTGTTTACAGTTATTACAAAATATTGACTATATACCCTGTGTTGTACAATATATCCTTGAGCCTGTCTTACACCATACTATGTACCTCCCACTCTCCCATCCCTATTTGCCCTTCCCCTCTCCACTGGTAACCACTAGTTCTATATATCTGTGAGCAATCTTTTTTTTTTAGTTATATTCACTAGTTTGTTGTATTTAGATTGCACACATGTGATATCATACAGTACTTGTCTGTCTTTGTCTGGCTTATTTCACTTAGCATAATGCCCTCCAAGTCCATTCATGTTGCTGCAGATGCAAAAATTTCATTCTTTTTTATGCGTGAGTAGTATTGCATTCCATTGTGTGTGTGTGTGTGTGTGTGTGTGTGTGTGTGTGTGTGTATCACATCTTCTTTATCCTTTCATCTGTTGATGGGCACTTAAGTTGCTTCCATATCTTGGCAATTGTAAAAATGCTGCTATGAACATTGGGGTGCATGTATCTTTTCAAATTAGCGCTTTTGTTTTTTTCAGGTGTATATGGAGAAGTGGCATTGCTGGTTATATGGCAGTTCTATTTTTAGTTTTTTGAGAAACCTCCATACTGACTTCCGCAGTGGGTTCACCAACTTACATTCCTATCAGCAATGTAGGAGGGTTCCCTTTTCTCCATATCCTTGCCAGTATTTGTTATTTGTGTTCTTTTTGATGGTAGCCATTCTGACGGGTGTGAGGTGATACCTCATTTTGGTTTTGATTTGCAATTCTTTGATGATTAGCAATGGTGAGCATCTTTTCATGTGCCTGTTGGCCATCTTCATTTCCTCTTTGGAAAAATGTCTGTTCAGTTCTTCTGCCCATTTTTTAATTGTTTTTTTTTTTTTTGATGTTGAGTTGTACAACCTGTTTATATATGTTAGATCCCTTATCGGTAATATCATTTGCAAATTTTTTTTCTCACTCAGTAGTTTGTCTTTTCATTTTGGTGATGGTTTGCTTTGCTGTGAAAAAGCTTTTAAGTTTAATTAGGTTCCATTTGTTTTTGCTTTTGTTTCCTTTGCCTTAGGAGACAGCTCCAAAAAAATACTGCTGCGATTTATGTCAGAGTGTTCTGCTTGGGTTTTCCTCTAGGAGTTTTTAGTATCTAGTCTTGCATTTAGGTCTTTAATCCATTTGAGTTTATTTTTGTATATACTGTTAGAGAATATTCTGATTTTATTCTTTTACATGCAGCTTTCCAGTCTTCCCAGCATGACTTATTGAAAAAACTGTCCTTTCTCTATTGCATATTCTTGCCTCCTTTGTTGTAGATTAATTGACCATAGGTGCGTGGGCTTATTTCTGGGCTCTCTATCGTGTTCTGTTGATCTGTGTGGTTTTTTTTGTGCCAGTACCATACTGTTTTGATGACTGTAGCTTTGTAGTATAGTCTGAAGGCAGGGAGCATAATTCTTCCAGCTCTTTTCTTCTTTTTCAAGATTTTTTTGGCTCTTAGGTTGCTTGTACTTCCATACAAATTTTAAAATTATTTGTTCTAGTTATATGAAAAATGTCATTGGTATTTTGATAGAGATTTCATTGAATCTGTATATTGACTTGGGTAGTATGGTCATTTTAACACTATTGATTCTTCCAATCCAAGAACACACTGTATCTTTCCATTTTTCTGTGTCACCTTCCGTTTCTTTCATAAGTGTCATAGTTTTCAGAGTACAGGTCTTTTGCTTCCTTAGGTAGGTTTATTCGTAGGTATTTTACTCTTTTTGTTGCAGTGGTAAATGGGATTGTTTCCTTCATTTCTCTTTTTGATCTTTCATTGTTAGTGAATGGAAATGCAGCAGACTTCTGCATATTAATTCTGTATCCTGAAACTACCAAAGTCATTGCTGAGCTCTAGTAGTTTTCTAGTAGCGTGTTTAGGATTTTCTGTGTATAGTATCATGCCATCTGCCAAAAGTGACAGTTTTACTGCCTTTTCAATTTGGATTCCTTTTATTTTTCTTCTTTGATTGCTTTGGCTAGGACTTCCAAAACAATATTGAATAAAAGTGGCAAAAGTGGACATCCTTCTCTTGTTCCTGATCCTAGAGGAAATGCTTTCAGCTTTTCACCATTGAGTATGATGTTAGCTATGGGTTTGTCATGTATGGCCTTTATAATGTTCCCTCTGTGCCTGCTTTCTGGAGAGTTTAAATCATGATTGGGTTTTGAATTTTATCAAAACCTTTTCCTGCATTTGTTGAGGTTATCATATGGTTTTACTCTTCAGTTTGTTAACGTGGTGTATCACATTGATTGATTTGTGGATATTGAAAAATCCTTGCATCCCTGCAATAAATCCCACTTGATCATGGTGTACAGTCCTTTTAATGGAACTGTTGGACTCGGTTTGCTAGTATTTTATTGAGGATTTCTGCATCTATATTCATCAGTAATATTGGCTGTAATTTTCCTTTTTTTGTGATATCTTTGTCTGGTTTTGGTATCAGAGTGATGCTGGTCTCCTAGAATGAGTTCAGAAGTGTTCCTTCCTCTGCAGTTTTTTGGAATAGTTTCAGAAGGATAGGTATTAACTCTTCTCTAAATGTTTGGTAGAATTCACCTGTGAAGCCATTTGGTTCTGAACCTTTGTTTGTTCGAGTTTTTAAATTACTGATTCAATTTCTGTACTGGTAATTAGTCTTTTCACATTTTCTATTTCTTCCTGGTTCAGTCTTGGGATCATGTACTTTTCTAAGAATTGTCCATTTCTTCTGGGTTGTCCATTTTTTTGGCATGTAGTTGTTCGTAGTTGTCTCTTATGGTCCTTTGTATTCTGCGTGTCAGTTGTAATGTCTCCTTTTCATTTCTGATTTTATCGACTTGGGCCCTTTCCCTTTCTACTTGGTGAGTCTGGCTAAGATTTTATCAATTTTGGTTATTTTTTAAAAACCTAGCTTTTTGTTTTACTGCTCTTTTCTATTTTTTTAGTCTCTATTTTGTTTATTTATTTTATGATCTTTATGATTTCTTTCCTTCTACTAACTTTGGGCTTTGTTCTTTCTCTATTTGCTTTAGGTGTAAGGTTAGGTTCTTTGAGGTTTTTCTTGTTTTCTGAGGTAAGCTTGTATTGCTATTAACTTCCCTCTTAGAACTGCTTTTGCTGTGTCCCACAGGTTTTGGATCTTCGTGTTTTCATTTTCATTTGTCTGTATATAGTTTTTTGTATCCTCTTTAATTTCTTCAGTGATCCTTAATTGTTTAGTAGCATATTGTTTAGCCTCCATGTGTTTGGGGTTTTTTTTACAATTTTTTTCTTGTTGATTTTTTAGCCTCGCAGTATTATGGTTGGAAAAGGTGCTTGATAAGATTTCAGTTTTCTTAAGTTTACTGAGGCTTGTTTTGTGGCCTAGCATGTGTTCTAGCCTGGAGAATGTTCCATGTGCACTTGAAAAGAATGTGTATTCTGTTGCCTTCAGGTGGAATGCTCTATAAATGTTAATTAAGTTCATTTGGTCTGATGTGTTATTTAAGCCCAGTTTTCCCCTATTGATATTCTGTCTGGATGATCTGTCCACTGATGTAAGTGGAGTATTAAATTCCCCTACCATTGTTGTGTTATGATAGATTTCCCCTTTTATGGCTGTTAACATTTGCCTTATATATTGACGTGCCCCTATGCTGGGGGCATGTATAGTTACAATTGTTATATCTTCTTCTTGGATTGATCTCTTGATCATTATGTAGCATCCATCTTGTTTGTTATAACAGTCTTTATTTTAAAGTCTATTTTGTCTAGGTATTGCTACTCTGGTTTTCTTTTGGTTTCCATTTGCATGGAATACCTTTTTCCATCCCCTCACTTTCAGCCTGTATGGTCTCTAGATCTGAAGTGAGTCTCTTGCAGGCAGCATATATACAGGTAATTTTTTTTTATCCATTCAGCCACTCTGTGTATTTTGATTGAAGCATTTAGTCAAGTTACATTTAAGGTAGTTATCAATATGTATGTTTTTATTGCCATTTTGTTAATTGTTTTAAATTTGTACGGTTTTTTTCCCTTTCTTCTTTTGTTCTTTTCTTTTGTAATTTGATGACTATCTTTAGTGTTACGTTTGGATGCCTTTTTCTGTTTTGTGTGTATAACTATGGTTACCATGTGGTTTTTGTATAGCAGATCATATATATACATGATTGTTTTATGTTTCTGATCTCTTAATTTCAAATGCATTTTATTATTATTTTTTTTTGCGGTACACAGGCCTCTCACTGTTGTGGCCTCTCCCATTGCGGAGCACAGGCTCCGGACACGCAGGCTCAGCGGCCATGGCTCACGGGCCCAGCCGCTCCGCGGCATGTGGGATCTTCCTGGACCGGAGCACGAACCCGTGTCCCCTGCATCGGCAGGCGGACTCTCAACCGCTGTGCCACAAGGGAAGCCCTCAAATGCATTTTAAAAAGCCTCCATTTATTCTCTCCTTCCCTCACAATTACTGTTTTTGATATCATGTTTTACAGCTAATTTGTGTGTGTGTCGTGTCCCTTAACAGCTTGTTGTGGATATGGATGACTTTACTGCTTTTGTCTTTTAACCTCCCTACTACCTTTGTGTGTGGATGATTTCCTATCTTTACCATACGTTTGCCTTTACTGGTGAGCTTTTTCATTTCATATTTTTTTTTGTTTCTAGTTGTGGCCTTTTCTTCTTAACCTAGAGAAGTGTCTTTAACAATTGTTGTAAAGCTGGTTTGGTGGTGCTGAACTGTTTCAGCTATTTTCTTGTCTGTAAAGCTTTTGATTTCTCCATCAAATCTGAGTAAGAGCCTTGCTGGGTAGATTATTCTTGGTTGTAGGTTTTTCCCTTTCATCATTTTAAATATATCATACCACTCCCTTCTGACCTGAAGAGTTTCTGCTGAAAAATCAGCTGATAGGCTTATAGGAGTTCTTTTGTATGTTATTTGTTGTTTTTCCCTTGCTGCTTTTAATATTCTCTCTTTATATTTAGTTTTTGTCATTTTAATTATAATATGTCTTGTGTGTTCCTGTTTGGGTTAACCCTGTATAGGACTTTCTGGGCTTCCCAGACTTGGGGGACTGTTTCCTTTCCCAGGTTAGGAAAGTTTTCAGCTATTATGTTTTCAGCTATGTTCTCAGGCCATTTCTCTCTCTGTTCTCCTTCTGCAACCCCTGTAATGTGACTATTAGTGCACTCGATGTTGTCCCAGACTTCTCTTAATCCGTCATCATTTCTTTTCATTCTTTTTTTTGTTCAGTGGCAGTGACTTCCACTACTCTTTCAGCTCACTGATGCGTTCCTCTGTATCATTTAATCTACTACTATTGATTCCTTCTTTCACTTCAGTTATTGTATTCTTCGTCTCTGTTTGGGTGTTCTTCATATTTTCCAGCTCTTTGTTAAAAACTTCTCACCTTCTGCTCTGTGCGTCTGTTCTTCTTCTGAGTTCTTTGATTATCTTTATGATTATTACTCTGAACTCTTTCTCAGATAGATTACCTACCTCCACTTCACTGTTTCTTCTTCTGAGGTTTTACTTTGTTCCTTCCTCTGGAACATAATCCTCTGCCACCTAATTTTGTTGAAGTTGCTATTTGTGTTTTTATGTATGTGGTAGGTTAGTTACGATTTTCAACCTTGGGGAAATGGCCTTCTGTAGGCGATGTCCTGTCTGTCCCAGTAGCACACTCCCCTCTTGTCACCCAATCTCTGTGCTCTAGGGGTTCCCCCTAAGAGGCTGTGTTTGTTCTCCTGTTTTGGTGGGCTATGTAGGCAGTCTGGTGGGCTTGGTTGGTCCCTAGCCCAGTTGGTTGCCAGGCCCTGCCTTGTGTGGATGTGGCTGGCTGCCGTTCAATGGGACCTGGTCGCTAGGTGACTGGCTGTGGAACCCTAGGGGGCCCTGGGGCTAGTGCTGGCTCACTAGTGGGCAGAGTCAGGGCCCTGAAGACTCCAGGGCTGTTGCTTGCCCACTGTCAGGTGAAGCCAGGTCCTGAGGTTAGTGCCTGATTACTGGCAGGCAGAGCTGGTTCCTGGAGTCCAGGGATTCTGGAGTTTCTTTCACATGTTTTTTTTGGGGGGTGGGCGGGGGGGTGGGCAGGGGTGTACGGTTCCTGCCATAGTTGGGTATGGGGTCCGGTGTGTCCCAAAGCTTGCGTTGGCCTGCTAGTGGATAAGGCCAGTGCCCAGCTGGCCCCAGGGTAGGGTCTAGCCTGCTGCGGTGGGCTAGGTCCACAGGATGCAGATTGTAGTTTCTTGCATCCAGTGTTTGCCCCCTGGTGGGTGAGGCTGGTCTAGAGACTTGTGAAGGCTACCTGGAGGGAAGGGCCGGTATCCACCCAGTGGTTGGTGTAGCTGGGCCAGGCCATCTTAGAGGCTGTCTAGATGTGGCTGTGGGTTGAGGAAGTCTTTAGGTAGCTTGTCTGCAGATGCATGGGGCTCTGTCCCTGACCAGTTAGTTGTTTGGCCTGAGACATCCCAGCACTAGTGCCTATAGGCTGTTGGGTGTGGCCAGGTCTTGGAGCTAATGAGTCAGGATGGCAGCCACCAACAGCAGTGTTGATGGAGTAAAAAGTTTCCAAATATTGCTGCCGCCAGTGTCTACGTCCCCATGGTGAGCCCCAGCCACCACCCCCCCCCCCACCTTTCCAGGAGACCCTCCAAGACCAGCAGGTAGGTCTGGCCCAGGCTCCTATCCAATTACTGCTTTTGTCCTGGGTCCCAGTGCATGTGAGATTTTTTGTGTGCCCTTTGAGAGTGAAGTCTCTTCACTCTTATACTGAAAGACCACCCCTCTTTTCTTCTTTATGTCTTTAGTTGTAGAAGGTCTTTTCTTGTAGGTTCCATCTTTTTCATTGGTGGTGGTTCTGCGGGTAGCTGTGATCTTGTTGTGCTTCTGAGAGGAGGTGAGCTCAGGGTCTTTGTACTCTCCCATCTTGGCTGCTCTCCCCTCGTTTAGTATTTGGTGAACAAGAGCAACCTACTATATCCTGGGCTCAGTACATACTAAACTCTTTCTCCTGTACTTATTTTACCTAGAGCATTGATGATTGGAATTGATGTTCAGAATGATGACTCCAAGAACCTTTAGGACTATTTATCATCAAATAACTATTCAATCCCTCATGGAATGAATGAAGGTTCAGAAAGTTGGAATGGCTCTCAACAACCTATAATTCTTTCAGATACCTGACCTTTCATAGTTTCACTACTTTCTCCTATGCAAATGACTTCTTTACTTACATCCTAGTCCTGGCTTCACTCCCAACTCTCAGTTCCACATTTCCACCTGTCTACTGTCTACCATCTCCAAGCTTCCCTCTCATCACAGTACATTAAGCAGGCCAGTTGTCTGCTGTCATAGAGTCCATCTACTGATTGAGAAATAGGACAAATAGGAGTATGTTATAATAGCACATGGTGATTAATGCTGTGGGTGGTGCTAATTTTAGATAGGGTTGTCAGAAAAGGCCTCTTAGATAAAGTGCCAAGGTGTGAACATAATAAGGAAGAAAGGCATGGAAATAACTAGGAGAAAATTTTTCCAAGCTGAAGAAGCATGTCACGACGCCCTGAAGTGGGGTATATTTTGTGAGTTTGACTAAGAGCAAAGAGGCCAGTGGGAAGGAAAACCAGTAGTTGGGTAGTACTGCCTCTATTAAATCTATTTTTTTAATTTTGAGGTATAGTTGACTGACTTATACTATTATACGTTTCATGTGTTCAACATAGTGACTCCACTTTTAAATGTTATACTCCATTTACAGTTACTGTAGAATATTGGCTGTATTCCTGTGCTGTACAATAGATCCTTATAGCTTATTTATTTTACACATAATGGGTTTTACCTCTTAATCCCCTGTCCCCATTAAATCTTATGGGAACTTGGTTTGATCCTTTCTTCTTCTTTCAAAACATCAGTCATAACACTTTTACACTGACCTTCCAGAGTCTTCTTGTTTTCCTCAACCTGTTCTGTCCCCACACTCCGTGCATTAAATCCCAACTCCTCACATCTTCTTAATGAAGATTTCTCAGTTACTCCCACCCGTATTGAATGACTCCCTTCCTGAATTTCTGCAGAAATACTGGCCTTCAGCACACACACTTTAATACAATGAACAGTTTTCATATACTCCCGTTTTCTCTGCTCACCTTGTGAATTCCTTAATGCAGATACACATCTATTTTACTCTATTAATTTAGAGAAAGAAAAGAGGATTCATACAACTGATTGATAATACTTACATACTATATAAGATTATTATAGTAATACAGAAGAATTACCTGTTAACCTTTAATTAAATAGAAACATGATTCATCACAACTCTGTATTTATTGAAAACCTCAAATTGGTAGAAATTTAAGAATGTTAAAATCCCTTTGAGTAAAAGAAATTGGAAATTGCCATATTTGTATTATATATATATGCTATACATATTTATTTATAACCATCTGTGACATATACAGACACATTTATACAAACTTGATATGCATTTTAATACTTTTCCAAATAAGGATATTCAACATTTATTAAGCATTTGATAGCTTTCAAAGCATATTTACATGTTATCATATATGACTCTCAAAGCAGCCTGTGAATTACTTAAGCAGGGTATTGTTTCGTTATTATCAGAAGTTAAGTGACTTGCCAGAGATCATGCACCTGGCGAGTGACAGGCTATATAGACAGTCCCTAAGCCATCGTTTTTTCCACTATAAGCCAGAAATGATCTAAAGGTCTGCGGTTCTTCTGATTATTCCATCATTCTGTCTTTTATATTGAGAGAGAGAAGGAGCGAATAAGCAAGGGATGTGGGGTTAGTTGAATTTTGAGCAGGTTTATTTTAGATAATATTCACAAACAGTGTCTGCAGTGGATCAGGTGTGCAGTTCTTACAAATTGAACTGAATATGGAAAACCCAGTTGCTGGCACATATAGGCACTTCATACCTGTTGACGAATGAGAGTGTTGCCAAATTTTTCTAACTTGTGCATGCTTTTGTTTGTTTTTTTAGAGAATTCACTTATCTTTTCCCACCTCTGATGGGCTAAAAATAATCACATACAAAAAACCCTATATCCACTGAGGTTTTATGAGGGAGCACAGAAAACATGCTTTTGATTACTGCCTAACGGCATCATGTCAAACATTGTGGTTACATTCTAGAAATTAGCAATGTCAGTGTGGAATTATCCATGCACTCCTTGGCATCAAGATGTAGCTAATGTCAAATTAAAGTAGCTAAGCATGATGGATGATAATAAAGAGGAGACTTGGGGGAAGCTGTTTATGGGTTGTTCTCAGAACTGCCTCAATAAAAAAGAAATAATACGCTCACATTGTCATATACTATACATCAAATGCACAGTCACCAATATTCGATAATTACATGAATATATCAACCAACTTAGAGTTGTAAAAACTTCTCCCATCCTTGGGGGATACTGCACCCTGTTATTATCATTTAAGAAGCTTTCCAGTGGAACCATTTAATATAGATTGTTGCTAAATAAGTTGAGGCCCAAGACCGGTGATTATTAACTTTCCTCTTTGTCCAATATATGTAGTTTCATTATTGGGACCCATCATATATATTGACATAACATTGATATTATTTTTTACAGGATCCGGGAAGTTGATTACAAAGAATCTCTTATCTCCTGCATGCTCAACCTGTTTTCAGCAATATTGTCGGTCCTGCACACCACAGCCATCATTTCCTGTGACTTCTGCCCTTTCACTCTGCAGCACAAAAACAGGTGATTACTTTTTTACTTTTCATTTGTTTACAAATTCTAAAAACAATAGTGACTTTCAGGTTAGGCACCACTGGCAGTTTAAGTAACCCCTTTTAAAAGGTCTGTGGTTGTACCTCAGGGCCTTTGCCAATTCGATAGGTCATTAAATTCCTGAAAACAGTATTTTCATTTGACATCATGGCCTCTATGGAGAATGTGAGCTGTTGGTACATTCTCCATCAAATACTTGAGAGTAACTTCTGAGCTTGTATCTTGATCAATAACTTGGGATAGGTTCACATTTGATATCATGACATTCAGAAATTTCCAAAGTCACTAAAGCTCTCATCTGAGCCCTTAATGCAATGTGATCATCTATCTGTCTATTGATTGATCCATTGATATAATAGATCACTCAATCTACCCATCTATCATCTCTGTGGTTTCTTTTTCACCTGAAACCAAACTGGATTGCTGTTGGTACAAAAGTTTTGGAGACAGATGTTTTTAAAGTCCTTGTCTTAGTCTGCCCAGGCTGTCATAACCAAATACCACAGACTAGTGGCTTAAACAACAAAAATTTATTTGTGCATAGTTCTGGAGGCTGGAAGTCTGAGATGAGGGTACCAGCGTAATTGGCTTCTGGTGAGAACTCTCTTACAGGCTTATAGATGGCAGCCTCCTCACTGAGACCTCACATGGTGGAGAGAGACAGTGCTCTTTGTTGGCTCTTTTCGTAAGGACAATAATCCTATTGGATCAGGATCCCACCCTCATTATCTTATTTGACCTTAATTACTTGTAGGCCTTAGCTCCAAATATAGTCACATTAGGGCTTCAACATATGAACTGGGGGAGGGGGAAACACAATTCAGTCCATTATAGTTTTTGCACTTCAAAATGTTAGTTTATAAGTATGAGAAAAATATCCACAGACAGCATTCTGAAGAAAGTTAAATTTTCTTCTCACAAAGTGAGATGAAATTCAAATCTGCTAGTCAGAGGACAGCTCAGTTACATTTTTGTTTGTTACACTGCACAAAATGTAATCATTTTTCCACAGTCACAGAATTCTTCTATCGGTAAATTTGCTTCAAAATATTACTTACGGCTTGCTTCTATCAAACTCACCCTATAGGAAATTTAAATGCACAAGTGAATTTCAGAGAGACTTTGAAGATGCATGTTACATATAAAATTACATTAAATATACCCAGGAAGAGAGAAGTATATCATTTTAATTGGATGTGTAAAACTATCTACTTACCTATCTATATCCAGAGGACATTTGTACAGATAAAGTATGTCAAAATGTGCCCTGAAACTCATAAATTACACCACCCAGTGTGGTGAAGAATTTAGTATAAATATATCAAGGTTTAAGAAAAATGATTTTTATAAATCCCAGGATTTAAAAAGTTATAAAATTAATAATTGTGATATGTTAAAAACATGGTAGAATTTTTCAAACTGTGTGTTCTACAGTGCCTTAAAAATGGCACTTGAGTTAGAAAAAATAGAGCTAATTGCTTTATAAATAACAGTTAAGAGACATATTTATAACTGACAGTTATGAATGCCTTGTACTCTCTCTCCTGGCATTTATTAGATGTTATCTAATAAATAGTGACAGTGTCATGGAGACAAAAGATTCAGATAGACCTGAATATGAATTCTGGGTCTACCAGTTGATTTGCCATATGATTGTGGACTCCTCACTTAACTTTTTCGTAGAGCTTCTGGGTAGATTAATCTTTTTAAAAATCTATTTAAAGTACCTAACACTGTGCCTTGCGCATAGTAGGTACTGGATATATATGTTAGTGCCCTTTCTTCCCTCTCTCTGTTACTATCACACTGAATATAATACAAAGCCATGGTGTAGATTAAAGCATTTAGGTCATCAACAGAGCTCACATACATAAGCTCAGACCACCTGAGCCTATGGCTATAAAAATAGATACAATTACCTAGAAGGTATGGGTCCTGTCAACAAAAAAATTAATCAGTTGATGTAAGAAAGAAATGGAAAATTTTATTTGAGGCAAATTTGAAGATTATAACCCAGGAAGAGCATCTCAGAAAGCTCTGATAACTGTTCTGCCCGTTAGAAGTCAAGGTACAGTAAATACAAGCTTTTTGAGACAGAAGGCTATACATTAAGTGACGTACTGTTAACAGTTTACATACTTCAGATCTAAGCGGCCCCTTACAAAGTCAAGAAGGAATGCTATCTATCTTTTAAGGAGCTGTCTGTCTTGTTGATGCTAGGAGAATGTTGCTCTTTATGGTTGAGCAGGTATGTTTGCTGATGGGGGACGTTTGGTCAATGCACAATGCGGATATACAATGCATAGTAGGGGGGAGAGAGGAGGCCAAAGGGCAGAGAAAATTTTAAGTATTTCTTGTCTTGCCATAAAATAGGGATTTCATTTCACAGTGTCCCCCTGTTAATCATTAATCTTTCAATAGAAAGCACTAGGTGATCAAATATTTGGCCCCTTGAAGTCAAAGCGGCTGCTTGCCTGCTCTAGGGTCCATCATGTCTCTCGATGCTGGGGCCCAATAGCCCGGTTCTCTCTTTTTGTCGGGGTTATACTAGCAGAATGTTCAGCAAGGACTGACAGCCGACTCTAGGTTATCCAATAAGGGACTTAAGCCAGTTTTCCTTGCATGTGCATTATGTATGCCCATTATTTTATGACAAACTGTAGATGTGATCTTTAATTTCAAGTCATTTAGACATCATCATCATCTTAATGTGAGCAGGTGAAATACAGTGTGAAAGTCAAAAGCCTATCAATCACCTTATAAGTTCTACAAACTGTAATTTAAATTGGTAGTAGGAGCAACATCATCATTTTCCTATTATTTCCCCTAAACTTGGAAGAGCATTGTTCAAAGAAGAAATTTGACACTTCAAATAGTGTGGCCAAGTGGTCTTACCCCTGGAAAACTGATAGGTGCCAGAGTGCTCACGTTACAGATTACCGTCACAGACTGACAGGGGCTGTTTCCAGGGCTACCCCCTTGGTGACCTTGAGCCCAAGGGAAATCGATTATGTATCTACCTTCGTAACCAACCTGGGGAGAACTAGGGTCATAAACTTGTTCCATAAATCCATTAGGTCCAGTTAGGAGCTATGCAATATTCAATATCTGATGGAAAGGAGTATTGATGGCCAGGTTCAAAACAGGCATCATTAATTGGCCAGGGTCTCATTTAGTGATATTGGTGGTAACATTAGCGTGCATGATGTTAAGTTTCTTTCTTTAATACAATTTCTGAGGACCCTCACCTAGAGTCTTAGAGAGGAGAAATCCACCAAGGCAACCTGGGAGTACTAGACATAGGCCACAAACCCAGCAATTAGACTGATTTTTGAAACTTCATATGATTGAGCCTAAGAAATACATTTAGCTCATAAGCAAAAATGTGAGCGATTGTCAAAGCAGACTCTTGGGTCAGCTGTCTACTTCAGATGTTGCCTTCTTCTTGTCCTGGTCTGGTAGTATACTGGTCTTAGTTGAAGTCAGAAACAGGAGTTGTAGTTCATTCAGGAGAGGCCTGATAAGGTCCCTTCCAATGTGGCCATAAACAGTTCTTTATCTGATATCTTTTCCAGTATGAATAATCTCCTGGTTGCAGGTCTTGGCACACCTGATTTTCATCCAAAATTAGATTGCTGCGATAAATTTCAGAAACAAACTTTTGAACTTTACAAAAAGTTATCTGGGAATTGCAGCTTAGCCAGTAAATACAGACCTCAATGAGCAAAACTAGGACTTAATATTCACTGAAACATAATCTTTTTCTCTCTAAAAGTACCTGCATTTCTACCAAATATAGCCAAATTAAGACTAATTTGTTGGCAAAATCAGTCTGGTTAATTGAGACTCTTTAAATTGGCTGTGCTGGAACTTTCCATAAAGAATCTCAGATTAAACTTTAAAACCTCAAGGCCAGGAAAAATGTACCAAGTGTGTCATAGATTGTACCTTTGGTATCTGTAGATTTGGGGGATGGATCGGGGTGAATACTTCTCTTCTCGAGGTCCCCAAAATACCTTGAGATTCCTGCATCTGTTAGGAGGTGGCCTTCCTTGTATACCTGAGAAAGCTGCTGGGAACCTAAGAGTTTCCAAATTCTGGAGGGATCAGGTAGAGGGAAAAGGTAAATGTTTCAATTTTACTTACAGAAGTATAATTTAAAGGTTTCCTTATATCTAGAAAACACAGATTAAAAACCAATAACATTTCAGACAAAACCCAAAAATTACAACCATATTCATAACGTTTGCTTAGTCCTATGTGACTAATCCTTGATCTTAATCTTCTGTTAACAGTTTTAGGAAGCCATCAGGTTTTCCATTAGAAGTCTTTAATTCCTTACCCAGTTCAGTGGTATGACCTGAAAGTTACCAGAAACCTGTACTTGTCAAAAAGTCCTTGCTATGAATCTTCTTGAAGATGAAGCATTTTGCAGAGAGGATCAGAGTACAATGATAACTGTCTGTAGATGACAAGAGACTTAAAAAGTCAAGGTTAAAGGCTGATTACAATGCAGTTGAAAAGAAACTTGGTTGCTGCTGTGACATAAAACATTTGAGCTAATTACTAAAATTATGACTGATACCATTTACCATGACATACCAGAGTCTAGGAGTTCATATAATTTCTCGAATGTGTACATTAATAATGTATACCCACAGGATAGAATCTAAGAAGTTTTATCACCACTTATTTGATAATGCTTCCCTTGTAATTTAACATACCAAATAAGCCTAACGAGTTTAATATTCTTCTCTCTGAGATGTAGAGAAAACAAATATTTCGAGGTTTCAAGGACCCTTTGTAAAACCTCAGAGTTAGCTAGAGGTCAAGTGAACTTCATTTAGAATTCGATCTTTGGGAAGTTTATCAAAAATATCAAGAAGTTTTAGAACACTTGATCAAATAGCATCACAAGTCACTGTGAAACAATACCCATTCGCTTAATCAAATGACAATAAAGGACCTCAATGACAAATACAGATCACTTCAAGGCAGACTCTCACACAGTCTCACACAAAAGTTCAGTATTTTAAGAAAACACTGTCTCCTTAGAGAGAAAACTAAATTCAGGTTTTGTATGACTTCTTTACCCATAAAATTCATTTTCTAAATTAAATTCAGTCTTATCTTAGCCAATTCTGACCACGTGCAAAACTCTGTGTTCTTCCTCCACACATCTTCCATAACTTTCTGTATCCTTATTAATCTGTCCCTCACTTCCCTTTCCATTCAGAAACAACCAGCTCTAAGAGAAAAATCACCTTTTTTTAACGAAATGCATTTCCATTACTCATACTTTTTTTTTTTTTTTTTTTTTTTACGGAAAATACACACCCTACTTTCCTTGCATACTGAAGGGTTTCGCCTTATAAGTCTTAATAACCTTAAAACCTTAAACGGTCATACCAGCATTTCTTGGCCGGCACTTATGAATGTATTTCATAACCTCTAGAAATGTACACCTTCTCATAGCATTTCTTTCCTCCGTGTGGTACAAGATATGTCTAATGAACCCAAACATCTTTAGTTTCTCATAAGACAAAAGTAGGTAAACTTAGACCTGCCCAGAAATTAATGCTCCCGTATTTTGTCCTAGTTGAAATGACCTGGATAGTGAATGAATTCTTGTAATTTAACTTAGTTTCAAGTTACCAGACTCTAGAGAGATACTATCCTTAAAGCAGATTTTCCCAAAACACAAATATTCCAAAGAGTTTACCTAAAAGCTCTTAGATCATTTACCTCTATTTTATTTACTTAAAAGTTTTGTCATATTGGGGTTTTTTGCTGACAGACTTTATAACAAGGAATAGTAAGGTCTTATTTGATTTCTAGTAAACCTAGGTACAATAAAAGTATTATACTTAATGCTGATAACTCTAAAGACATGTCTATATTAATCAAACCAACAAGCTTAAGCTAACTTTAATACCAGATATTAATTCAGTCCTGAATATTTCCCAGATCATGTGAACCTGAAGTTCATTTTGGCCAGTTTCTTTTGTATTTGAGTATTTATATGAGCACTTAATTTCCTTTAAGCCAATTAACTAGAGCTCTGTTACAGATTAATTTTGGCAGTACCTCACATCTGCGACACACACAGAGATCTGTACAAACACAGAGACCTCATAGTTCCCATCCGCAGATTTCAGCCATGAATCAAGTACAACAATATAAAACTCATCAGTTACAGAAGAGATTGGATTCAAGTCGGGTTTCTGGCAGATGGAACAAATCAGGGTCACCTGTCTAGATGGCTAAACCCTTTTTACAAATATTTATGGAAAAGACACTTAAGATTTCTATTTGTCTCTGCCAAATCAAGTTCCAAATTCCCTACCCCATTTCCTGAAATTTGTATTTTAAAAAGATAGTGGAGATAAGGGTTCCTAGAGAAGACCAGGTAGAACATTTGCACCTCAAAGGCACAGGAGGAGAAAAGCAATCCTAGGATGACTTTGTTCCCTTAAGGCCAGAAAAAAATCTTTTCCTCAATACTTACAAGCCTCTTAAAATAAGTAGGGGAAGTTTGGGGAGTAGTAAAAGGATTGGTGGGCTTTGGATTGTTTCTGGATCTGCACCTCTGGTCCTGTAAAATACTAGATTTGTAAAAACGAGGAGCGTTGGTTTTTTCCTCAAAGAATTGGGTGGGCCACCTCAGTGTATCAAAGGACTGACACACCCATTCACCTATAATGGAATATTTTACTTTCCCTCATTTAGCTTAGAGGAGAGGGCCCCCACCAAAAAACATTCCTATCAGGCTCCAGATACCGGCTACATAGTCAGTTTAGTCAGACTGGTGACCTTCCATTTTGGTAATCCATTTACACATACTTTTGAGGATCCTCCCTGGACTTAAGAAACTCTTTAGTACCGCCCTCAGTTAGGCCTTTGATCTGAAGAGTCTTGCCTACAGCCTCACGTGGTCCCTTTTCTAAAGGTAACCACTTAACAGTCTCTTTAGAGTGGAAAAGCAGTTCAGAAGATTATTACAATGACTACTCAAAGATAGAGGGGAGCAGTAGTTAAAGTTTTAGGTACCTTTTAATATCATTACTCTTTCATCAGCCTTCTACAACAAATCCTTCAATAAGGCTATTTTGGGCTTTTTGAAGCCTTTTGGGGCTGCCACAGACCAATTAAAATAGGTATGTTAGTTTAAGATGTGAGCTGTCTAAAATTTTAACAATTTAGACGTTTCTCAAATTCAAAAGATCCATGGAGATAGCCCTACATATACTTCTCCCTGCTATACTAATGTTAGAAAAGAGAAAACCACCACTGTTATTTCCAGTAGGCCCTGCAGGCACAGATCCAGAAGACCGCCGGCTTTAACTACACGCTCAAAATTATTTGGGAATGTCAAAAGAACCCCACCTTGGCCATTTCAGGGCCCAATTTTCTTTAGTTCCCAATTAAGTGCTTGTAAGCATACATAAACCCAGCCTGTATTTCCACAGGTGACTTGTTTGCACGGGAGCTGTTTGGCCTTTGAGGCACAATTTCCCAGTATCAATTTCATAGCTGAATTCAAATATGAGATATGATCTGAACGACTTTCTGAGGACAGTGTGGTGGATTGCACGTGTGCTGCTTCTGAGTCTGGCACCCCAAGGAGTTACCCTTGGGTTGGTTCGACTTCTTTTACATGGCTTGGTTTCTCCCTGCGGGAACCTAAAACCATCAGAGGTGCCCAAAGTGCTAGAGTATCAGCTTCTGTTCGTGCCTTCCGGTTTGAGCGGTACTTACTTAATGGTCATGGTGGGTCTCCCCTATAGGACCACTGCATGTCATGAGGATTGATTCTCAGACACTTCCGCAAGGTCCTCAGTCGCCTGAGGATACCTTGTGGCCAGAAGGAGCAAAATGGCCCTTGATTCTTCAGAGCTGAGTAATTCAGTCTCTCGTTTCACTAGCAAAAGTTTTGTTCAGACCATACATCAGCTCATTGTTTTTGATTTAAGGCAAATTTAACATAAACCCAGCCACCTATGTTTCCCTGGGCCCCTGCCCAGACCCCCTAGGCCCTGCCTAGGAAATGCACTGGTGCCCCTTAAGACTCCCAAGTATTACGTGAAAACCAGCTCAAATAAAATTTTTAGGATCATCACCCAAACAGTGAGATCCAAATATCAGAAGAGCTCATGGGAACACCAAAGGAGTACCGTGAAGCCGGTGAGGCTCAGTGGGCCCACGCTGGTACCAAGCGCCAGTTTCGGATAGACTCCAGGTGTCCTCTGGCTGGTGTCTCTGATATCCTGCCAGCTGTACCAAGCATATGTCGACGAAAAATTAATCAGTCGATCTAAGAAAGAAATGGAAAATTTTATTTGAGCCAAATTTGAGGATTATAACACAGGAAGAGCATCTCAGAAAGCTCTGAGAACTGTTCCACCTGTTAGAAGGCACAGTTATATAAACTTTTTGAGACAGAGGGCTGTACGTTAAATGACATATTATTGACAATTTACATAATCCAGATCTAAGCAACCCCTTACAAGGTCAAGAAGGAATGTTACCTCTTAAGGAGTTGTCTTATCCATGCTAATAGGAGAATGTTGCTCTTCGTTGTTGAGCAAGTATTTTTGCTGATGGGGAGGTTTGGTCGGTGCATAATGCGGATACACAAACCACAGCAGCAGGGAGAGAGGAGGCCAAAGGGCAGAGAAAACTTTTTTTAATGTTTCAATTTTTCTTGTCTTGCCATAAAATATGAATTTTATTTCACAGTCCCTTTTATAATCTGCCCATGACAGCTCTTCTGGCCTGGATAGGAACAGCTCACTACCAGCTTTGGCCCCTTCCCAACTAAGTCACCATGTCTAAATGTGAGCCTCTGTTGCTCTAAGTAACTGGCCTTCAAGGAGTAAAAGAAGTGGAATCAAAAGAGTAAAGAAAAGTCAAGAAGATTCTCAAAGCTTAAGTGTTCTCATCCTGGTCTAGAGCGTGCTGATTAGGTATCTAAATAAACAGTTATAGCCCTGATGATATACGTGAACAGGTGGGTTCCTGAAGTCATTGCAGAGGCCTCAGCCCTGGCAATGTTTAGTGCAGGAGAGGAAAGCGTGTTGTATTTGTTCCAGGGCAAATGAAACTTTCCCAAAAATCATACCTCACCTAATCTGTTGTTAAGATTTTGGAAGAGAAGGAAAACTTTTAGTAAGCTGAATTTTGCTTTGTGGAGAGGGAAGGATGAAACTGAGCCATCTGAAAATACACATTTTATATCTTTATGGAGCTTTTCTTATATAATAAACAGTGAGGTAGGCACTGGAAAGAAAATGCTGAATAAAATGGCCATGGTCTTCAGCCCTCACCCAACTCACAGTCTATAGGGATGACATACTTCTAAGTATTTCCTGATGCCAACACAAAGCTCATTTGACTATTAAAAGTGTTTCCTGTTTTCCCAAATGTCAAACTCGTGTCTTCCCATATCCATCCATATGGCACCAGACCTAACTCACCTCACATCCATTATCCCCTTCTCACACTTTTTTTTTTTTTTTTTTAATGGGCGGGGAAGTATTTCAGAATCATCATTATTTGATCTCAAACCAAGGTGAATCATCACGTTCTCTGAAAGTGAAGTTCCTGAAAGTCTTGCTTCCATAAACCATCCATTGGCCAATTTGGAATCTTCTCTTGAGAAAAAGAATCAGTCAGCAGGGAGACTTTGGGGAGAGTTTCTGTTTTAATCTTAGGAAGATAAAAGTTAAGGCCCCTATGAATGTACTCTTTTTCAACTCTGAATGACACACTTTCATTCAGAGATCCTTAAGTTAAACTAACTTTCGTGTCAGGATCAGGCTTTGAGAGCAAATTGATGAATTTAAATTAACTGCCTTGATGGAAGACAAACTGTAACCATGGTGTACGCTTCCTTCTTCTATGCCCAGATAGCCTGATCTTGATGAGCAGCTTCTCTTGGCACTATCTGGCCAGAGATTTCCACCTAATTCATATGGTTTCTTTGAAACTCAAACCACAAGAACATAATTTCCTCCTTCTGACAGCCTGTGGCCTCTGAAGTGCATTCCTCTAAGGGTAAGACATCAGCCTGAGAGGGTGGCCACGCTAAATGAGGTCTTACAACAGATAGGATCTAGGGAGAAGTGGGTGAATAAGAATAATGAGCTTAGTGAACAGCAGTAGCTAGGTATTGAGCATTCACTGCATGCTCACGTGCACGGAACCCCTACAGCACCACCATGAGGCAGCTACTAGTATTAAAGATCACACAGCTAGGATGCAGCTGAGTCATCTTCAGTTCAGGGGGAGAAACTGCCCATAATCACTACACTATAGAAAAAAGCTTTACTCTAAGACTCAGAAATTGAGACTAGCTCACTCAGTACCGATAGGTTTAAAATCCTTTTTATCCTTGGTTACTTGCAAAAGAGAGACCAGTTTTTAGTAAAAGTTTTCAGCTATTGAGTTTGTATTGGGAACCCCCGGCCAACCACATTTCATACACACAGATTTAATAACATTTGAAAAACATAACTGATACAGGACTTCAATGTAGAATATTAAAAAATCTCAAAACCAGTAATAATAATTTTAAAAACCCAATTAACAAATGGGTAAACTATTTGAACAGCTTGTTCACCAAAGATGATGGCCAATAAGCACAGAAAAAGATTCTCAGTATAAGTCATTAGAAAAATGCAAATGAAAACACAGTGCTTTCTCATGCTTGCTGAATGGTTAAAAATTCAGTAGTCTGTTTATACCAAGTGTTGGTGAGGATATCGAGGAACTAAAACCCTCGAATACTGGTGTTTATGTAAAATGGTAGAAACATTTTAGAAAATAACTTGGCAGTTTCTTGCACACTCACCAAATGAAAAAGGCATTCTACTCCTTGGTATTTACGCAAAAGAAAATAAAGCAGATGTCCACATAAAGACCTGAACGCAAATGTTCATATCTGACTTATTGGTAATAGCCAAAACCCTGGAATACTTGTATGGCCAAGCTGTGGTATATTTATACAATGGAATACTATTAATCAACAAAAAGGCATGAAATATTGATACATTCAACAACATGGATGAATCTCTCAAAATAATTATATTGAGCAAAAGAAGCCAGACATGAAAGATTACATAATTTATGATTCCAATTATATAAAACTCTAGACAATGCAAACTACAGTGACAGAAAGCAGAGCAATGGTTGCCTAGAAGGGTGACAGGGAGGGATAGGACCCAGGGACCACAGAAAGGTGAGAAACTTCAGGGAACAACAGATCTGTTCACTATCTTGATTATAGTTACGGTTTTTCAGAACTTATCAAATTGAACATTTTAATATGTGAAGATTATTGTATGTCAGGTATACCACAATAATAAAGCTGTAAAAAAAGAGAAAAAATGGCAGTTGAGAAACACAAAGATTTCTCTAAAATTTTCACTATTGGTGGTTTGTGGCATTAACATTTCTGGGGATATTTTACGTGTATCTTGTGGGACTCTGTAGTACTCAAAATCTTCTAATTCTAGCGTGTAATTCTGAAAACTTTGATAGCTCTGGAGAAAGTGTTTGCCTGCAGGGAAGTCTCCCCGTTGTCTTTCAAATCTGCCAAGTAGTTTGGCTGCTTTTCCTGATACAAATTTGGCTTAGGCTTGACTGCAAGTATGGGAGGCAATACTTGGTGATCCTCCTGACAAGTAACCTACTGATGGAACCATATGATCAAACAATTCCCCAGGAGATGTACATCTGGATCATTTCAGGGTACTTTTTAAAATGGTCCGTCATTTCAGAATGCCAGAGAAATCTGTTTTACCACGTAGAAAAAGGAGACTTCTGTTTATATCTGTAAGACCTCTTGCTTGGTTCACTGAGTCCGAACCCCTGATTGCAGATACATATTCCAGTTCTCCTTAGTGCCTATGATTAACTTCTGTTATTGACAACAGTAACAGCAAAGTTACATATATTGAAGGCTTGATGAGTGCCCAGTTAACAACTTCTTTCTACCAGAGGATATTCAAAACTCAATAAATAACATTCGTTATTTAAGAATGTCACCACTTCTGGATTTTCAGCTATAGCATTTCAATCCCAAGAGTGAACCTAAGCTTTAACAACCATTTTTTTCTCCACATTATAGTACTATAAAGTGAACGATTCTATGATGTATTTCACACATTTTTGAATGTGCATCAGAGTTTTATAATAGCCTATGGAAAAACACAAAAAACTTTGCAAAATGAAATCAAGCAAATTATGAGCATGTATTACACAGATACTAGTATCAAAGTATATCTTCTCAAATCTACCCTTGGGAAATACTTGAATCCCTCAAAAATAGAGATGATTTTTCAGGCAGTTTTATTACACATTTATTGTAATAGAATACTTTTACTTTGTTATTATAAATAAATGCATTTATATGCATATTTATGTGTACATATATCCACACACTATACACAATTAATGATCATTAAATATGGTCTGTTTATATTTTTCACCAAGCCCAAGACTTATAAAAGTAGGAATGCTAAATTATAATAAGTATATTAGTAATCAAATGAATTTAATTTTTACATTTCATAGATGTGATTCAGTTTCGTTTTGTATTATACTTCACATCGTGGATTCAGGCCTAGGCAGCATTTTATTGATACTTTTAATAAACTCAGAGTTATTTGTGAGCTAACAAATCCTAATCCTTCAAGACAGAAGTGTAAACAGGACCCTCATTCATGGGTCACATAATTATTTTTTCTTTACTGAAAATAATTTTTATTTGATCGACCACCATATGTGTATCTATATTTATTTACACACACACTGAAATCCACTCACTCAGTCCTATACACACACTCAAATGCAGAAGATCCATTAACTGAGGCATTCATTTGTAAACAGAAAATGGTTCAAATATAGTGCATTATTCAATCAAGAAAGCAGATTTTTTTTTTAATTGTGTGTTTTTTCTTTTCCTGGCAAAAGGGAAAATAATTAGTTCTCTCTGTTTTGTGGATTTTGATGCCACAGAACTTTTTTTTTAATGTATTGCACTTAGGAAACTGTTTGATAATATTCAAAATACTGATGAGGTCTTTAAAACTATTTTAGATAATTTACATGATTTCATGTGCACAAGAGCCACTGCCCTCATGCTGCTTTTTACAGACCACAAGTCACTAAATAATACTGTGATTTTACTCCTATGCTTTATCTTCTGGCAAGTGATAATCTATCTCTACAGCCTGCCATTCAGTTTACAAAACAGTATAAAAGGGAAGCAAATTAAATAAGGGCATTTGATAAAACTTTACTTTACACAGAAAAATACAGATTTAAAGGTAGGCTGACTGCAAGGCAATATCAAATTTCCAGAAACAGACTTATTTAAAAGATGTCTGGGTGGTTTTATTTTGTTGGGAATGGAATAGATGGAGCAACCCAGCATGGAGACGGGAACAACCGTTCTCAAAAGGCACCGTGAGCACCTCCTTCTAGAATTTCTTTTATTATACGTCCCTATTATCAAATGGGCCCCTCTTCAAGCTAAATTAAAAACAAACTTTTACATAATATTTAAGTATTTTAGGTATTTTCAGTATGAATCAGTAATGGGAGAGCAGTGCCTCTATATAATCCATACTCTCAAACTTCTAAAATATTCTAAAACGTGGTGATGGTTACAGAGAAAGTTTATCCTTCAGTTGACATTGAAAACTCTTCTCAGTCTTACCTCTATATGCATCTTGGTACCTTGTTACTGGAGGAAAACAACATCTAGTAGCAGTTCAAGCATTTAGGTCATATTTATTATAATATGCAGGTAATCCAGGTCATAGGCTGATACCATCATATTTTACTATCCACTATTATCTCAAATTAACCTGATGTGGTCTTGGATTGGAAGAATTAATATTGTTAAAATGGCCATAGTATCCAAAGCAATCTAGAGATTTACTACAATTCCTACCAAATTACCTATGACATTTTTCATAGAACTAGAATAATCCTAAAATTTATATGAAACAACAAAAGACCCAGACTTGCCAAAGCAATTCTGAGGAAAAAGAACAAAGCTGGAGGCATAACCCTCCCAGACTTCAGCCAGTACTACAAAGCTACAGTAATCAAAACAGCATGGTATTGGCACAAAAACAGATATATGGAACAATGGAACAGAATAGAGGGCCCAGAAATAAATGCACACAACTACAGTAAATGAATCTTTGAAAAAGGAAGCAAGAATATACAATGGAGAAAATGCAGTTTCTTCAGTAAGTGGCAGTGGGAAAGCTGGAGAGCTGCATGTAAATCAGTGAAGTTAGAACACTCTGTCACACCATACACAAAAATAAACTCAGAAATGGCCTAAAGACTTAAATATAAGACATGATCCCATAAAACTCCTAGAAGAGAACAGGGCAAAACATTCTCTGCCATAAATCGTAGCGATGTTTTCTTAGGTCAGTCTCCCAAGGCAAAAGAAATAAAAGCAAAAATAAACAAATGGGACCTAATCAAACTTATAAGCTTTTGCACAGCAAAGGAAACCATAAACAAAACAAAAATACAACCTATGGAATGGGAGAAAATATTTGAAAATGATGTGACCAACAAAGGCTTAATTTCCAAAATATATAAACAGCTCATACAGATATATATATGTGTGTGTGTGTGTGTGTGTGTGTGTGTGTGTGTGTGTATATATATATATATATATATATATAAAAGTCCAATCAAAAAAATGGGCAGAAGACCTAAATAGACATTTCTCCAAGGAAGACATACAGATGGCCAAGAGGCACATGAAAAGATGCTGAACATTGCTAATTATTAAACAAATGCAAATCAAAACCACCATGAGATATCACCTCACACTGGTCAGAATGGCCAGCATCAAAAAGTCCACAAACAATAAATTCTGGAGAGGGTGTGGAGAGAAGGGAACCCTCCTACACCTACATTTACAATGTAAATTGGTATAGCCACTATGGAGAACAGTATGGAGGTTTCTTAAAAAAACTAAAAATAGAGCTACCATAGGATCCAGCAATCCCACTCCTGGGCCTATATCTGGAGAAAACCATGATTTGAAAGGATACGTCCACCCCAGTGTTCATTGCAGTGCAGTTTACAATAGCCAAGACATGAAAGCAACCTAAATGTCCATCGACAGATGAATGGATAAAGAAGATGTGGTGTGTATATCTGTATATACAATGGAATATTACTCAGCCATAGAAAAAGAATGAAATTTCGCCATTTGCAGCAACATGGATGGACCTAGGGATTATCATACTAAGTGAAGTAAGTCAGACAGAAAGACAAATATCATATGATAGCACTTATTTGTGGAATCTAAAAAAGTGATACAGATGAACTTATATACAGAACAGAAACAGACTCACAGACACGGAAAACAATCTTACGGTTACCAAAGGGGAAAGGGTGGGGGAGGGATAAATTAGGAGTATGAGATGAGCAGATACAAATTACTATATATAAAATAAACAACAAGGACCTATTGTATCTCACAAGGAACTATATTCAATATCTTATAATAACCTATAATGGAAAAGAATCTGAAAAAGACTATATATATGTATATATACCTATATAAGAATCACTTTTCTGTATACTTGAAACTAACAGAATTGTAAATCAGCTATACTTCAAAAAAATTTTTAAGAAGAAAGTTGAAATTACTCCTTGATCCATGGGCTGCATAAAAAACAACATTAATCTTGTATATCTGCATCTGACCTCTTGGATGACCAGTTTGCATTGTCAACGAACAGTAATATTTTGAAAGGAGTGCCTTCTTCTGAGCACTAGGTCTCAGCAGTGGGTTTAAAATAGTAAACCATGTTGTAAACAGATGTGCTGTCATCCAGCACATCTCTTTTGTTCCATCGATAGAGCGCGAGCAGGGTAGATTTAGCCTAATTCTTAAGTGCCCTAGGACTTTTGGAATGGTACATGAGCACTGGCTTCGACTTAATGTCACCAGCTGCGTTAGCACCAATAAGAAAGTCAGCCTGTCCTTTGACGTTTCAAAGCCAGGCACTGACTTCTCTCTAGCTATGAAAGTCCTAAATGGCAACTACTTCCAATATAAGGCTGTTCTGTGTGCAGTGAAAATCTGTTGCTTAGCGTAGCCACCTTCATGAATGATCTCAGCTGGATCTTCTGGATAACTTGCTGCGGCTTCCACATCGGCACTTGCTGCTTCACCGTGCACTTGTATGATACGGAGACAGCTCCTTTTCTTAACCTCATGAACCAACCTCTGCTAGCTTCAGACATTTCTGCTGCAGCTTCCTCACCTCTCTCAGCCTTCATAGAGTTGAGGGGAGTTAGGGCCTTGCTCTAGATTAGGTTTTGGTTTAAGAGAATGTTGTGGCTGGTTAGATCTTCTACCCAGACCACTAGATTTTCTCCGTATGAGTAATAAGGCTGTTTCCCTTATCATTGGTGTGTTCACTGGAGTAGCATTTTAAATATCCTTCAAGAACTTTTCATTCACAACTTGGCTATTTGGCACAAAAGGCGTAGCTCTTGGCCTATCTGGCTTTCAACAGACCTTCCTCACTAAGCTTAATCAGTTCTAGCTTTTTTTTTTTTTTTTTTCATTTCTAGCTTTTGATTTAAAATGAGAGATGAGCGACTCTTCCTTTCACCTGAACACTTAGAGCCCACTGTAGGTTTATTAATTGGCCTGATTTCAATATCGTTGTGTCTCAGGGAATAGGGAGGCCCAGGGAGAGGAAGACAGACGGGGGAGCGGCCAGTTGGTGGCACAGTCGGAACACAGTATTTATCGATTAAGTTCACAGTCTTACATTGGCGTGGTTCACGGTCCCCCAAAACAATTACAATATTAACATCAAAGACTGCTGATCAGAGTTCACCATAACAAATATAATAATACAAAAAGTCTGAATAAATAATGCGAGAATTACCAAAATGTGACAGAGACCGTGAAGTGGAGAAATGGTGCCAGTAGAATTGCTTGATGCAGGACTGCCACAAACCTTCCATTTGTAAAAAACACAGGATCTGTGAAGCACAGCAATATGCATGTAGTGCAGTAAAATGAGGTTTGCCTGTATTCTAGCTTCAGGCTTCTGTGGCCAGTGGTTCCAAGGTCAGTTCGGTTTCAGTGCTTTTGCAGCTTTGTTCAGGTCCGTACCACGTGTGCACTACTTAGAGGTTGGTCTGGGAGCTGGGCAGAGGTATACACGTGAGCTCAGCTCTCCAGGTTTCGGTATGCTAATTAGGATCAGGTTCACGTAAGGACAGTTTGAGGGTTGAACCTAGGGATTCACAAACAGCCTTATGGTCTCACTTCCTCCTTACTTTCCATTACATTCCTAGTACCTAAGCTCCTCTTTGTGGTGGTTCAGCCAGAAACCACCTCCTTTTATGATTGTACCACATCTGGGGCCAGTGAGCGGGAAGGCAGTCGGGTTTGGCTCCAACCTCTTGGAGCCAAAGCTTCACTAAAAGGAGATAAATGTTTCCTACCCTTAGAGTTCCGGCTCTTGCAGAATTCACCACCAGCCACTGTCACTGCCACTGACATCTGCACCGTGGCACTTACTGGTGAGTGGCAAGTGAAAGAACGGAGGGAAAAGGGAGAAGGTTGAGGGATTTCCTCTACGCTCTGAGCTTTAGGAGTTTCCCTTCACACCCCTTCATCCAAGCTTCTCCTGGTTCTGTCACTCTCTGCACTACAATGCTCACCTCTCGGTTTAGACTGCATTGATTTCAGACTGAGGGCATGGAAAAAATAAGAAGGGAAAATCACTGCTGATTCAGAGGTGCTTCAGATTCTGGTATCCTTCTCTGATCCACCTGTTGCTGTTTACTTTTCAGAGTTCTCGGAGAGCTGGGTCATGAATTTTGTTCAGGCTTTATAGCTGCGTTCAATGAAGTGAAACTGTTAACTTCATCTTGGGTTAATTCTATCTTACCTGGAATTGGAACTCTGTAGTGCATATAATATGCAAGTATGATTTAGACAATACATATCGCATATAATATAAAAGAATTATTATGGAAAAAAATTGTCTTCCCTGGAATTATTAAAGTAATGTGTTTTATTCAGACATTGTAGAAACCATGGCGATAATTGATGATCATCCGTTTTGCTTGACCAGAACTACTCTATCAAAGTGTAAGACATCAGCTCAAATTCAAATAATAAAAATACACTGTTAACAAGATTGATTGATGTTTTGACCCAGCTTGGCATTACTGGAATATATATAAATTTGAAAGAAGATAGACGCCCTCAAAAAGCTTTTTTAAAGGTATCAGAGAAAAAATAGAAACTAGCGAAAATGTATATTATAGCAGAAAAGTAAAACAGAACTTTAGCGTAACAATGGGAGGAAAAGAAGAAGGCAACCCATGTCTAACTTGACAAACAAGATGTTCTCAAAACCAAAAGGAAGGTTCACATACACTCTTGGGGGGAAGGTGAGATTTTAGCAGAGTCTAGAAGGACTGTCAGAACGTACATTGGCAGTAGAGGAAGTGGAGCAATGAGTCTGAGTGAGTAGTTGACAGGCACAAATTATGGGATGGGAAGAAACAAAAATAGATATGCCAGTTTGGCTGAAGTTAGAGGTTTGTGCAAGGAAGTAGGCCAATATGGCTGGAAAGAGAAAGAGAAATCACCTATGAATGTAAAGCTTAAGAATATAATTTCAAGTCTGCATTTACTTATTGTTGTTATTTACCTTTTAGTACTATACAGTTGGTTCATGGGGCAGGAAGGCCTATTGTCAAGGGCACCCGCATGTGCAAGGAGTGATAAACAGCAAGGCCAGCGCAGGGACTGTGCTCGACACGCTCCGCCTTTCTGGTGTCAGAGCTAAGACTACAGGAGGTCAGTTTGGCAGGTTCAGAACACCCTTCCCCAGAATAAGCCTCATGTACTAGGCCAGTTCCTGAATTAAAAGCGGGCTAGTTAGAGTGTCTAAGAATCTCAAGCAATCCCCTGGTAAGGAAGCTGTTCTGACAAGTCATTGAAATGAATTATGCCCTTTGATGTATCATGCCAGCTACACTCAGAAGCAAAGACATTTCAGTTATTAAGGAACAGAGTTTGTTGCTAAAGCTTGTTTAGGTCCTCAGAGTGATAGACTGGACCCTGTGGTACCCAAGATCTGTGATATCTAAGATGTGCATCATGTCACGTCACTGCAGATACGTCTGCTCTGGAGAGGCATGTTCCTCATAGATCCACAGGGGTTCCACCCTCATGGCCTTAATTCCCATTATCAGGTTCTTATTCTTCAATCCTGGTGCTTTCTTCTTTCCTCCTTCCCTGCCTCTCTCTCCTCCTTCTCTGCCCCCCTCTCTCTCTCTCTTCCTTTTCCAATAACCTTCAAATATTCTCTGTAATACCTTCTTACAGGGCAGGCTTCACAGTCTTATAGTGATTCTGTCCCTGACCCTCTGGAACGTGAGACCACAAGAGTGCAGAACCCCTATCCCAACTCTGTATCACCAAATGCACCAAACTGTTTGATGGCCTACTTAGCAGTCATGACAAGAAATGAAAAAAAATCAGCAAACTCGGTGCCCTGTTCTGTAACTATAATTGGAGAAGAGAATAAAATAAATGGAATAAAAGAAATTAGATGATTGAAATACTAAACAACGAGCAGAAACGACATTGTGATAAATAAGAGAAGCAAGGTCTCTGAACATCTGTTGTAGGTGACACTCCTTCCTACAAAAGCAAAAAGCCAGATATATTGTTTGTATGTTTCACCTCTCCTTACTGATTACACGACAGTGGAAGGATAAGGAGCAAATTTACCCCATCTGAATTTACCAACCTCTTAACTGGTGTGATTATTGTAGTGCATTTCATGGAACTATGTCAGCTTGTGACACTAAATTCCAAGGCAAATCCTACAGAGCTTTGAACAATACCTTACTGTCTGATAACTTTTAAACATGTGCTTTCCATTTTAGCACAACCATATTTAGCCCATTGGTTAAACAACTTGGTTTTCCTCTGTCCTCATGATTAGAACCTCCAAAGTAATCACATTCCTTACTCAGCCCACTCCTTGGCTCACTCTACCACCTTCATTCAGATACCAGTTGATTTCTAAGGAGCTATTAGTTCCATGTGGAGCTGTAAGTCAAATCAGCACTGTTAAACTAAAAAGGCAGTAACTGCTATTATTTTGGACATAGGTTTGTTTGTTTCCTCACTGGCCTCCCCTCCTTCAAATACTAGCATGATATCCACACTATTCATGTATCTTTGTTCCTGATAGCCTCATAGCAACTAGCATTCTACTTTCTTGACTTTTGTTTTATTTCTGTTTTTCCAGTGGAAAATCCAATCTGGTGTTATAGTGACAAAGAGTGCTAATTAGCAAATGAATGCAATTAGTAGTTACCTCAAATGTTTTCAGGTAACTTCTGTTTCTGACATATACTTAACAACAGTATAAGTCGGCATTTTTCATTTTACGCATATGAATTCAACAAAACAGTAAAACAGTGGGGGGGGGGGCGGGGAAACACCCACGCACTGAAACAAGTCAACATGAGTATCAGAGGAGTGGAGAATTAAGGTCTTTTCTCCACCTTAGAAGATGCATACTTGTCCTCCCTGACCAGGCAACGCTGGCCCCTAGTCAGTACCCCCATTTTTCAGATGAGAAAAGTGGGACCCAGACAGGAGGAGTGAGCTCCATCCAGAGCAGCGCTCATTAGTACTATAATTTTCATTTTGTGTTGGCTGAATCATCTGGATGTGGTGGTTCTCAAGTCATGTGTATTCTGTCTTTTGAAACAAATTTTACCTCTTTGGTCTCTGTGTATTTCGTTGGCATTATCAGGAGTCTCAGCATACAGCAAGTGCTCAATATTTATAAGAATAGTGGTGAAAATACTGATTTTTATCTCTTCCTACCACTCATCTTCTGGGGGAAAAAAGACAAGTGCCCTCCTTTGAACTCTGTACCCCTCCCTGCTGCTCACATGGTTACAGTGAGGACCAATATTAAGCACATGCCACCAGTCTGGACCAGTAACTCTGGACAGGTCTGTCAGATGCCTTTCCAGAGATTTTTCGCATTGAAACTGAGGGGAGAGATTAACTCCCTGGGGGCAGAGCTGGGAAGATGTGAGCCCATGAATAGTAGACAGCGTTGGTTCTTGGGTGAGAAGGTCAGATACGGAGAGTAGAATTTTTATTCAGAGAAAGGCAAAACAAGGACCAGAAAACTGGCAAAATATTTAGTGAGTGCCAAGCATTCTTTCATAACTCTACATTCCGTCTTTTTTAACCCTCATAAGAGATCACATGAGTAAGGCCACCGTGTGAGCTAGCCTATGTGGTACCTTTGTGATCATGAGGAAAAAGTGTCTTTTCCTCAGGGCAGAGAAAGTCTCGTTCCTGGCTGCGTGTCCTGGTGAGTGCAGGGCCACAGTCACCCCTCAGCAGGTTCCTTGTACAGAGCACAGTCTGCACAGGTATAGGGTGCCTATGAATAGAATTAGGAATGCGATTGCCATTTTATGGATGGGAAACTTGACGTTCCAATATGTTAGGTAAAATTGTTTTTAATGCAGGGGATTAAAAAAAAAAAAAAAAATACCCTGGTTCCCACCGCTAGTAGGTAACAGAGCCAGAATTCACACCAGTGTTTCCGCAATGGTTTGTGCATGTCTCATCTCCCTGCTTACTTGCGTGCTCTCATTATCGTGCTCGATCTCTCCCTCCAGCTCCTCTTACTTTCTTTCTGTAGGTATACATATACATCTACTCTCACTTTCACCCCTCTTCCTCCAGTGGTCCAAGCTAGAGGCACAATCGGATCACTCGTACTGAAACAGAGAAGACCATTGTTTGCACAGGGCCACTCAATCCAGAGTAGATCGCCAGCATGTGCTTTAAAACAAGCAGCTAGAAATCCTTAAAAGTGTAAATATGTTACTGCTAACAAGCAAAAGTTGGTAATGCTGCTTCTACCCTTTGTGTTTTTTACCATTTCCGTTTGTAAACAGAGTGAAGATAGGGCCAGGAAGGGTGGCAAAGAAGAGTCCTTTGCAAAATAATGAGAAAGCATGCCACCAAAGAGCTTCAAACATCAGTTTGTGCAGGACTGGGAATTTCCAGTTCTGCCATAATGAGTCTAAATTCAATAGCAACATAAGGAGCTAAATCTGTTGGGCGGGTTACACATACCTGGCTAAATTAGACTTGCTTGGGAGAGGTAGTCATTCTTTCACGTTGGTAGGACAAATTTCATGCCTCGGAACAATTACTTAGTGAATGCCAGAGGCCTAAAATAGGTAACACCGTTTCTAAAGCAGCTGCACCTATTTGAAGGTATAGCTTGTGAAAAATCATTGATCGGGGATCTTTTCGTACTGTTATGTGCTATGTTTTCACACTGTGAAAAGAGAATGGAATGAGACCGGCTCCTGCCCTCCAGCAGTTTGTAATCAAAGCATAAAGCAGTACCCCCTTTCCAGGAGGACCAGAACACTGGGCACATTTTCAGGAGAGAATTAGGTCCAGGAGTAAAATGCAAATATCCAGTTACCAAACTGAGAAAGGAAGTGGAGACTTGATTTTAGAAATAAGACAAAAACCTGGACTTTTAAACTGTGAGGAATAAAGGTAGTACAGGGAGATTTGATGAATTTGGGCAAGATCCGGACCACTGCCCAGGGCAAGGAGTTGCAGGGGTAGAGAAGTGAGGGGCAGGCAAGCAGACTGGTAGCTCCAAATGAACAAAGGCCTGATTTCAAGGAGTTTTTCATTCCCTAGAGAAGCCAGACATATATACAGTTAATTGCACTGTGAAATGGAAGTGTGTAATGCCATTATTTCAAAAAGGGGACGCAGATATAAATTTCTGGGGTTTTTAAAAAATACAGAGATTCAGATCCAATAGGCTGGGGATGGTACCAAGAGTTTGCATTTCTAATCATCCCAGCTGATGTTGATGCTGATGGTCTATGGACCACAGGTTAAGCAGCAATAAAGGAAATTGAGGAAATAAGAAAGTACTACGGGAATGTACAGTAAGCAGTGTTAAAGAGGAAGAATTCTCAGAAGCTGGGAATCCTGAGCTAGGCTCTAAAAATGCAAACCAAGAAGATTTGGGTTTTGCGGTAATGTTCAGTAAATTGGTGAGCAACAACTAGATTGCATTTGTTCAGCCAATATTTATGGAGACACATGGCATTCCACAGCAAAATACTTGTTACTAGAAGCTTTCATATCAACTTAATCACAAGTAAAAACCAAACAATGGCAGCAGCAACGATGAGAAATGAAAGGCCATGGCTATTCTATTTCAGAATACCAAACTTTAAAATGTTAGTAATGCTTCCCCTTTGAAAATTTAAACTGCATTCTGGTTTTCGAAATATGAATTTTTATAAGGTTAGCTCCAGATTTTCATGTACATCTCTTCTCTAAATGGGCAAGCCAAGGGGGTCGTGTGTTCATTCTCTTGGGCTTGTATTTTGCTTGCCTATTATGGAAGGCAAATTAAGGCCAAAGACCTTGTTTCTGTTGACTCAAGCACCAAGTGACCTGTTTCAAGAAGAGAGTAAACAGCAGTCACGAAGACAGCCATTAACTGTGCAGCGGGTGTTAACACCGGTAGCTACTTAATTCCAGCCAAGATAATCACCTCTCTCTCTCAAGCTCATGTCAAGCACTGTTCACCATGAATCAGACTGTTTGGAGATATTAAGTCATGGCTTTCTCTCAGACGCTGCAGCAAGAGATGGGGAGATTTGGATGCCAGGGAATGCCACTTTGGTCAAGAGTGCATGTAGTTTAAGCCACACCTCCTGGTACTCTGGCAGCCAAGCATGGAACACGGACAGCAGGAGCCTGCAATGGGTACTGTCTGCCAAGGGCTACATCTAGAATTGGCTGGAGAAGTGCTGAGAGGAAGAGATAAGTAAGGCGTTCTCAGATAGGAAGCCACCGCATCACCAGAATTCTCTACTAAATTTAGCTATAAGCAACTGGACCGTGCAACTGATTAATTTATTATTATTTGGGGTTTAAGGGGTATGTGTGTGTGTGTGCCTGTGTGTGTGTGTGTGTATGCACATATATGGGTGAGTACTCACGATGCAAGCATGCAAACTCCCGCCCCCTCACTCCTAACGAACACTAAGTTCTCCCAGGGTGTAATCACTACAAATAGGTTTCCATTACACTGGAGATTAGCCGATGATGATTACCATTTATCAATTTAGGCATAAGGAGAGCAAACTTCTAGGGCAGTAGCTCTCCCTAATGACACCACTGTGCTCTCCTGCTTCAGCAACACTGCTTCATATTGCAGAAGACTCTATATTTCACTCTCTACTCCAAGGCCTCAAACAAAAACCTTTACATCTAAGGAATGTGTTTAAGGGACATTTAAAGCCTACCGTTAAATGAAATAACAGTAGAGTAATAAGCAATCATAAACTTAGAATGTTGGAATAAATTGCTGGAGGTCAAAGAGTTCTGCTAGTCTTCAGGTAAGAGGATACCCAAATAATCCTGGAAAGATGAGTATTCATTCTACTTTTAAAAATCTCTAGGGGGAAAAGAAATCTCCTTTTCACTTGGTAATCCAAGTCTAATATATATATTTTAAAATGTCAGTGTCCATTTATTTAGTCCATTGCAACCATTTTTAATGGAACAGATACTCCCTAGGTCCAGGTTTATATACTCAGTTTAGGACCTCAAAAATTGGAGATGACCATACAGTAAAAAATGTGTTATATTTTAAAATGTATTAAATCTGTTATTTTCCTTATATTATGTGTAATTGTATTAACCGAAAAAAGTTACTGGCAGTTCACATAGGAGTAGCTAAAGCTTCCCGTATCCTTTGCTGAGCATTTTCTCAGTTTGTTCTACCAAAGCATTCATCCCAGAAATGTCAAAACATCATTAAAAGCCCTCTTTACTGCAACAGCCCTTCTAGGAATTTTTTTAAATGTGCTTTTCTCTGGTGTGTCATCAGCTTGACGGGGCCTTTAGAGATGACCTAGGTGGACTGGGAAGGTAGGCAAAGGACATTCTCTGTGTTCTTTGACAAACCAGTCTGTCAGACGTAGGTGGACCAAATTCTTTCCCTTTCAAGGAATATCAGCATTGTGTAGTATCTTCGCAAAATGCAAGCTCTTTTGAAATAACAAGTCATGATTAAGAAATTGGGGGAGTGTTGCAGCTCTGAGCTTTATCACAAATTTTTAAGAATATGCAGGAAGCCTAAATTAGTCCGTTGTTTCCCCCCAGAGTCATAAAAATAGGAAAATAGCAGACATGGCAAAGCAATTTATGTCTACTTTCAGGATCATGTGAGAAGAAATGACTACCACAGCAAAAGCCACAGACTGTTCCCCAGAAATAGTCTAAGAATCAGTATTTCTAAGGTCCACACCATAGTCCTCCAGAGTTGTAAGAGTCTTGGAGCCGCTTTTCATTTTCCAGTGGACGATTGCCCATTAATCTGTCTCCACACAGATTGGGACAAACCTAGTGATGGTTGCTAATCAGTATACCACTGGATGGCTAAGATCCCAGAGATATAAATGGATAGTAAAAGTCATTTAGACAAATCATTAATTTTACAGCTAGGGAACTAAGCTGCAGAGATATTCAGGAAAATGTCCAGGGTCACATATCTTGAACTAAGATTTCTTGAACTAAGATTTCCCAAATCCCAGATCAAGCCTGAATGGCACATATCAAGAAAAAACTGGTATTAAATTAGAAGTTGATTCCCAGAAGGTACACATATGGCACAACAGAAAAAGAAAGATCTGATAGCAAGCCAGCATTAATAAGTATTAAGAAAGATGTAAATATGATGGAAAGAAAATTGCGTTTACCTGTAATAAAGCACAGAATCAATCATGGTTCTTTCCTAGATTCTCCCGTGGCTCCTTTTTCTCTTCTTGGTCTCTTAAATATTGGAGCTTTCTCTAAGTTCAGCCTTGGCTTTTTTTTCCCCTCACTTCATGTTTTTATTTATAATCTCATCAACTCATATCTTTAGTCATAATTCATACACATCTGATTACTAATTACACAGTAGATTGCTAAGACTGTCAATTCTGCCTCAGAAATGCCTCTTGAATTCTTTTCTTTTCTCTGTTCCCGCTTTTGCAGGCTTAATCCAAAACACTCAGTATCCTTGGAAGATTTCCAATTTTTCCCTAATTTTCTCTCTGTCTTCAGTGCCTTTCTCTTCTAAGCTGTCCTCGCTATAGTTTTCAAGGTCATCATTTAAAACTGTAACCTGATCATTTCTCACACACCCCACTGCAAAACTCAAATTTATTTATCCATTGATCTTCTATTAACAGGAGAATGACTAATTACTTTTCCAGTTTAATTTTCTACATTTCCTTCATGCTGTATCCACACCAACCACACCAAAGGATTTGCCCTTACTTGAACATACCAATATTTTCCCGCATCACCACTCATAACTAAATGACTTTCCAAAGACTGTGAACTTCAGCCAGAATGGGTTATCTCTCAGTCATTCCACATGTTCAAAGCCTAGCACCGCATTTTTTTGCACTTAGTAGGAACTCAACAAATGTCTGTTGAATGAATGAATGAATGCAGTAACTAATTGGTGAGGGAAGATACACTGAACCTGGAGTGATATCTTGCAAACATTTTTTTTAAATTGTTGAACATTAAGAATGAGAAATGCAAATTACCTTTTATAATGTTTGATATTGTTTAGTGCAAACTGTGGTATCAAACAGAAATAGAATTATAAATATAGATCTCTGATTCACCTCTCTATGTACTCTCCTGTCCTAAAATAAAGCAGAAAAATACATAAGCCTCCACAGGAAGACATCAACACAGTTGTGCTGAATTCTTAGTGCTAGACCAGCACTTACAGCCCTGTGTATTAGTTGCCCTAGATTATAAATCCTCCCCTGGCTCTTAATTATTCAGCTACCAAGGGATTCGTTTGGTACTGCTGCATTATAGTATGTTAATCCAGTGCCAATTTAACATTTCTTTTATTTATTTTGCATGTGTTTTATTTCTTAAGGGGCTTTAAACATTTAAAATCTTTAGAAAGCTATATATTTTCGTATAGTTTTCTTTGACTTCAAGGTTGTTTATGCTGCTTGGGTTGTTATCTAACATTCCCGGTTAGCCCCTTACACAATTCAGTGGGCATGTGGGCTGTGCATTTAAGGTAGCAAATCTTATGCCATCTGGTTTGGGTACCTAGGATATCATCAGTAGTGAGCTGTACTTGCAAGATAATTTTGCAAAACGAGAGCTTCTAAGACTATAACTAGCTTTATATCCCACCAATTTGATGCTGATTTCCAAGCTCTGATCACGTGTTTCAGGGCAACCATCTAAGAACACAAGGTTTCAGTTGGGGAATTTTTGCATTTATGTTCTTATTCTCTCATTATTTCATTGTATATGTATTTTTTCTCCAACTAGAGAGTAATATCTGATCTTCTATTTGTTTTTTGTTTTCAAACCTCTCCCACTCTGCCAGTACCTGCACAGAGGTAGATACAGAGTTAGAAATTAACCACAGAGTTTCTCAAGGTGTCCTTATGGACACTGAAGCATTTGTTCTGGAAAATGGCTCTGTATTTGGGTTCATGGCTGATTGAACATTCATGAGAATTGACCACTAATGGAGTCATAAGCTATAGAAGATTTCTAAGGTTCCACAATTCTCTTGTGGGGTTCTGTCTCCTACCCTCACTATGAAATTCCTGGAGGAAGAACCATATTCCCTTCATTCAATCATTTATTCATCAAATATGCACGGATGGGTCCTATGTGGTACTTACTACACTAGCCTTTGATAATGGAGCATTGGACAGAACAATGACATCTTCACTTATCTCTTTATGATAGTTTATAGCTTTGAAAAATGTTCTTAAAACTGACAGGAGGCCTTTCAATAACTAAAAGTAATAAAGGCCCATCTGGCACATTTCCCTATGGTGAAGTCTGTGCTTTCTTCTCTTTCCTTTGCTCTTCTCTCAAGCTCCTCTCACTGTAATGGAGTGAAAAATCAGTTTTTCTCCCTTACTAAGTTTTAGTCACAAAGATACAGGTACAGAAAACTTGTAAACTGAGCAAATAGGCAATTACCAAATATTAATGAGCAGCTAGTATATATGGTTCATTCATTTACTAGTCAAACCTTGTTGAGCAGGTACTGTGTGGCAGGCGCCCATCCAGGCACTGTTCTACAGTTAGGTAGGAGGAAAACAAGTATAAAGTGAAGAAGTCCTGTCCTCAAAAACATTTTCAACCTAGAGTCTGTTTTTCCCCTCTAATTAATTGGAAACAAATGGCCTGAATGGTATCTAATCACTACCACACCCAAGTCCTCCAGAGGGAACTGGGCGTACTCTTCAGCCGACTGCCCAGTTTGTCCATTTCAATAACCTTTGATTCGAAGACAAGGAAAAGATACACAAAAAGCAAAATTTCCTCATCTGTACTCTCTGGCTTTCAGGCTGACATGTCAGCAGATGATAAATGCTGCCTCATTATTGAGTAGAAGCCTAATTACCTGGAAAGGAGGGACTGTGTTTGGATAGCCCAGGAGCTGGAAGAACTTTTCCGTCATACAGAGCTGCCACTCCCTTTCTGGGGATTATTGATTCTGCGTCTTCCTCATAGGAGGGTCAAGCCTGCTGTGCTGACCAAGCATGTTCCATTTAGGAGATCCTCCCTCAGCACATTGGGCTTGATCCTGCTTCAGGTGTTTTTACATTCCTCCTGGTCTGAAACACGGTGAGAGGAAGCGTTTGGGTTTAATAGCAAATGTAAAAGCTCAGTAAAATGAAAGGTATCTGGGTTCCTCAGCTTAGGTTCCTCAGCTTCCCAAGAGCAAGACGACATTGCTTTTACAGATTATATAACACTCCTTTCTTTGTGCTGTTCTCTTGCTGAAGTAATGACAATGACCCTCCACCATTTATCAGATCATGTTCAAATTTATCCACTCCACAATCGTGACCTTTGCATAACCTCAACCCACTCTGCCCGTTCTGATTACCTTTGGCCGCACTGGGCCACGCACCTTCCTCTTTGGAAATCTCATCTTTTTTGTTTTTAAGAGCTGTATAGCTAAAATCTGTCTGTTTCTTCCGCTCTTAACTGAATGTAGTTTGAATTCCTGTATGCGCCATTCCACGTATGTTTCACACCTTTGAGTACTAAATTGTATACTGTCTTCAAAATATGTAGATAGAATCCACCAGAGAATAATGAGTTGGATTTTCTTCTTTTACCTAAATGATCTGACTAATAGTGCTCGTATACTCTGACACAGTAATCTCACCATGATGTAGTTATAAAAAGGAAATCAGTAGAAAAAGGTATATATACATAGAGCTCACTGCACCTGGGGATGGGTGCCGGGGCTAAATTTCCAACATTAGGGGACTGGGCAATTAAATTATTGTGTATCAACTCCAAGGAATATTATTTTGACATTAAAATTATAGAGTTTAGCAACATGGAAGCTTAAAAGAATCTAATCATAAGTGAAAGAAGCAGAATAAAAACTATGACTACGGTTATTGCAACCACATATCATATGTGTGTATACAGAAGAGAAATGTAGAGGAGAAAAAAAATGAAAGCTGTTCCTGAGGGCAAGAATTTTTGTCTGTTTCATTTAGTGCTCTAGTTTCAAAATCTAGAACCATGCCTGGCACATAATAGATGCTTAATAAATATTTGCTGAGTGAATGAATATGGGTATATAATGAGTGAGGGGACTGTAGGTGATTTGTCTTCTTTTATTAGTTCCTTTTCCATTAAAATGATCTCTGTTAAAAAAAAAAGGAGGGGGTAACAAGGAAAAATTCATTTATAACTAAAACACATTCTTGATTCTTACACGGACACTTTTGGGGTAACCCCAGGTGAGGGAAAGAGAGAACAGTGTTCAATGGCTCATATTATTCTGTCTAGTTCTCATAATAATCCATTGAGGTGAGTATTGTTATCATTTTATATATGAAGAGACTTAGGCTTAGAGAAATAACTTTTAAGACACCCACGAGTTTTCTCTCGGTCACACTGCTACATATGATAGGTGGTACAACTCTATTTAAGTAAGTCTTTGAACACAAAACAAAAACAGACCTAAAATATGTCAAGATCATATAAGGGATTGATAAAGTAGGATTTAAAATAGTGGGCAAACTATGGAGGTTCCTGAAAAAACTAAAAATAGAACTACCATACGACCCAGCAATCCCACTACTGGGCATATACCCTGAGAAAACCATAATTCAAAAAGAGTCGTGTACCAAAATGTTCATTGCAGCACTATTTACAATAGCCAGGACATGGAAGCAACCTAAGTGTCCATCGGCAGATGAATGGATAAAGAAGATGTGGCACATATATACAATGAATATTACTCAGCCATAAAAAGAAACAAAATTGAGTTATTTGTAGTGAGGTGGATGGACCTAGAGTCTGTCATACAGAGTGAAGTAAGTCAGAAAGAGAAAAACAAATACCATATGCTAACACATATATATGGAATCTAAAAAAAAAAAAAAGAAAAAGGTCATGAAGAACCTAGGGGCAAGATGGGAATAAAGACACAGACCTACTAGAGAATGGACTTGAGGACACGGGGAGGGGGAAGGGTAAGCTAGGACAAAGTGAGAGAGTGGCATGGACATATATACACTACCAAATGTAAAACTGATAGCTAGTGGGAAGCAGCCGCATAGCACAGGGAGATCAGCCCGCTGCTTTGTGACCACCTACAGGGGTGGGATAGGGAGGATGGGAGGGAGGGAGACACAAGAGGGAGGAGATATGGGGATATATGTATATGTATAACTGATTCACTTTGTTATGCAGCAGAAACTAACACACCATTGTAAAGCAATTATACTCCAATAAAGATGTTAAAAAAATAAAATAAAATAAAATAGTGGGCAAGAGGCAGAGGCCAGAGTGTGTACAGCACCCACATCACTGATTCTGTCTAGGCTTAATGAAGTGCAATGCACAAAATAAAAAATTTAAAAAATAACTTTGTGAAAGCAGCACAGTCCCTTCAACAGTATTTAGGTTAATACGCCAGTCCTCCTCTAATACTTGAGATTATGACTACCATAATTGATAGCAAATGTAGTGTCAAGGCACTGAATTGTGTTGTCTCAGTTTAGGAAACTGCAGTCTTCTGTGTATTTGAATGCTGATGGATTGCTCTAAGTGATTGGATTTAAAGTGAGCAGAGAAAGGTAGTCAGCATTACAGTTTCATGCAAATATGGCCTTTTTATCCTTATATATGTGGAAGTAAATGACAAGAATGGGATCACTTTATTATTTAGTTCATCTAAGTGTTCTCCTCTATCAACTTCAGAGCAAAGAAAGACAAAGGTTTAATCTGTGTAGAAGGTGCTCAGCAGAATGTTTTACCAGCTTGAACTATAACTGTTTCCGTACAAGAGCAGTGGGTTGCTTCTGTATCAATATGTGTGTGTGTGCACATGTGCACGTGTGCGAGACAGATGGACAGGGCTAGAGATGGATGACATGCAAACATTTTTTTTTTTTTAGTCTCTTACGTATTGCCTAGATTTGCTTGTGTCCTAAGACCAACTCTAGAAAGACTGGTGGTGGCAACCTTCTCAGGTCAGTCTCTGAGAAGAATTCTAGAGAGTTCCAGATTCTCTTGCAATATTAGAGATTCAGGGTGAAAAATATTGGGCACTGCTGTAGACCGAATGTTTGTGTTCTCCCAAGATTCATATGTTGAAACTTAATCCCCAATGTGATGGTATTTGGAGGTGGGGTCTTTGTGAGGTCATGAGGGTGGACCCCTCATGAATGTGATTAGTGCCCTTATAAAAGAGATCACAGAGAGTTCCCTTCCCCTTGGACCACATGAGGACCCAGCCAGTTAGAAGACAGGTGTCTATGAACCAGGAAGCAGGCTCTCAAGAGACACTGAATATGCCAGGGCCTTTATATCTTGGAATCCCCAGCCTCCAGAACTATGAGAAATAAATTTCTGTTGTTTAAGCTATTCATTCTATCATTCATATATATATATATATATATATATATATATTTAATCATAGTCTGGACTAAGGCACTAAATTGTAATGTCCTCGTCTTGGTCATTTCAGGCTGCTATAACAAAGTGCCATGGACTGGGTGGCTTACACACAACAGAAATTTGTTTCTTTCAGTTCTGAAGGCTTGAAGTCCAAGATCAGAGTGCCAGCATGGTTGGGTTCCAGTAAGAGCCCTCTTCTGGGTCACAGACAGCTGTTTTCGCTTTGCATCCTCACATAGTGGAAAGGGTGAGAATGCTCTCTGGGGACACTAATCCCCTATAGGAGGTCTCTACCCTTATGACCTTATCACCTCCCACAGGGCCACCTTCTAATGAGATCACATGGGGGATTAGGCTTTCAAATGTGAATTTGGAGGGAGCACAAACATTCAACCCATAACAGTCCTCACTTTTTTTTTTTTTAAATCAATACTCTTTATGCAAGGAGAACAACAATTGAAATTTAGGGTAGAGCCCAGTGGCTTTTAATTTTATTCCTAAAACCAACTTCAGGATTCTTCCTTATTACTTTAAACTTTTCTAGTAGCATGGCTCATACATTAAAATAGTCCGGGCGTAAAATGACAAATAGGGCAAAATTAGCCTCTTCCATCCTTTATTTATTTTGACGTTCTTTCCTTTCTTTGGCAAGATTCCCTCTTCAGCCTGCAGAACTACCCACCTCTACTCAGCTCCCACCATCCAGTATCCACTGTCCAATACAGGCTTGCTTCTGCCTCTGAGAAGCTATATAAATGTATGTAATCCTGTCTTTGTCACGTCTTCCTTATTAATAGTTCTCATCTGAAAAATGCCTTTCTCCTGGGATTATTGTAAACACTCAAATAGATGCTCTATAGCTTGTTTGTTTTGATAATGTGAAGTGCTATATAAATCTTACTTTTATTTATAATGCCCCCACAGATTCAGGGTTCCAGACTCCAGTGCATTCCCATCAAAATCCCTTTAGGACCTAATAGGTGACAGGCAATAAAAAGAAGCATTAACAGATGATGAAAACGAAATCAAATGGTACAGGTGGGTCAATCTTGATGAAAAGTGATCACTAGATATAGCAAAGTACTAGAGATTGTTAGGGAGCTTGAGAAAGTAGTTTTGGGAGGCTAGAAAGTTGGAAAACCTGACTGGAGTTATTTCAAAAAAAGAATGGGTGGAAGAGGAATCAGATCTACTAAGTATAGGCAACTCTTTTGAGAAATTTTGCTGTAATAAAGCAAACAAATGAATTGGTAGCTGGAAAGAGACACAGACTCCAGAGCAGGCTTGTTTGTAAGCAAGCTGATGAGAAGGATTCAGTAGAGAGGAAAAAATGATGATGCAGGACAAGGTTGCTGGAGTGTCCTTGGACAGACAAAAAAGGATTAGATGGGGTGCCCAAAGGAGGTGTCCTTAGCAGCACAGACACTGCATCTACCATAACAGGGCAGAAGGCAGCTCTGATGCTGCTAGCTGGGTGGGTATGGTGGTGGGAACCTGTGAAAGTTGTCTCTTAATGGGTTCTTTTTTCTTTGTGAAATAGGAAGCAAGGTCATAAAACTGAGAGCTGGAGTTAAAATGAAACAGGAAAGGGAGTGGAATATACATCTGGGATTGTGGAGGAGGAAATGGACTAGAATTCTGCAGTATGATTTCTGGGCAGCACTAAGAGCCTGGTTGAGATCTGCAGTCTTTAATTTAAACTGAGAGGTCATAGGCACAGAGTAGAAGACAATTGGGATTTCCCCACGGCTGAGGTTTTACTAAATGAGTACAGCGAAGCAGGAGGGGCCAAGAGAATTTAGGGAAGTGCTAGGGAGTGGTAATAATGGTTGACCATGGGATTTAAAGGGAAGTAAGGGCTTGAGAAGGCTGAGAGCCAGTGAAATGGGGGTAGGATCGATGTCAGATCCAAGGACGGCTGGAGTCAGGGAGCAGAAGGAAAGATCTGAAAATTAGAGAGAGAGTGGTCAGAGCATGGAGTTTACAGTTGAGATTATGGAGGCATTACGGGTAATCAGGGTAAGTGTGTAAGGGAACCAGAGTCTTCCCGTGGACACGTACGTGGCTTGCTTCCTCACCCCCCCAACCACTTCTCAGGGAAACCTCTCCTCACTTGCTTATTTAAACTTGCAACTTCTCCTCAGACTCACCGGTGCTTGGTGTCCCCATTTTCTAGTTTGTATTTCCTCAAATAGTTGTTTACATCTCATATTCTGTATACATTTATGTATTTATTTTGCTTATTGAATGCCTTCCTCCATTTGTCCTCAGTGAGGACCAGAATTTAAGTCTGTTTGGATACACGTACCATCTTTCGTGATTAGAACATTGCCTGGCACAGAGTAGACGAGGCATTCGATATACTTTTGTTAAATGACTTGAATAAAGCAACTTTATATTTTAATACAGGAATTCCAAAGAGCCAATAAAATTCATCAAGTTCTCTTAATCTTATGGCTTCTTCTAGATAGTTGAATTTTCTGTACAGCTTATGACAAATTAATGAAGTTCCTATTCATTCTAACTATTTTTGAATAGAAATCTAAAATGGTGACTGTGAAACTGGTTTTTTTTTTTTTTTACTCTAAATGGGATTAAATAGAACACTATTTAACCTTTTTTTTTTTTTCTTTTTTACCGTTCTAGGTCACTATTATAAAATTAACTCTTGGACTTTCCTGAGGTGAGTGTGAATTTTGGTCCCTTTGCAAAGGGTTGTTAGTGATCTTGAGATCACAATACTTTAGTTGAATCTATTCCTTTTGTCTCCTGCTTTCTGTCATGCCACCAGCTATTACTTTGTATTCCTATGTGTATACGTGCCTGTAACAGCTCGTTCCACTACCACTCCTGCCCCTACCCCATGATTTGCTGTCTTCATGTACTTTGGACCTATTTTAAAGGATTTACGTGAAATAAGAGAATATAGGACTTCCCTGGTGGTGCAGTGGTTAAGATTCCGCCTGCCAAATGCAGGGGACATGGGTTCAACCCCTGGTCCGGGAAGATCCCACATGCTGCACAGCAACTAAGCCCATGTGCCACAACTACTGAGCCTGCATGCCACAACCACTGAAGCCCATGTGCCTAGAGCCCATGCTCTGCAACAAGAGAAGCCTGCACACCCTAACAAAGAGTAGGCCCTGCTCACCACAACTAGAGAAAGCCCACGCACAGCAACGAAGACCCAACGCAGCCTAATTAATTAATTAATTAATTTTTAAAAAGAGAATATAGACACTAAGAGAGGGCATGGGGGCCACTCTTAACGGGATTAAGGTCTAGGCAACACCAGTTTCTGCTGTCTTTATTGCCTACTTCTAGGTTCTTAATTGTGTGCTAAAGAGGTGAGATTGATCGACATTTGAATTATTAAGAGGTGAGGTGTTACTATAATTTACATCGCATGATATTTTGGCCTGTCAAATCCCTTCTTTCCCACATGCACGGCTGCCTCCTCCATCTATTCATCTGGTCCATTTTATGCAGGTCGAGCTGAACACATAATGTGCTGCATGAAAATGTAGAAGTAGTAAGGACACCAATTAAGGTCCTCCGATTGGAGAAACACGGCTCTGAAAATGTGCCCATTAACAACGTTCCATAGGCCCTTAGGACAAAGTTCCATCTGAAGACACATTCTTACTGAAGCAGCACATGGTGAAACATTTAAAAGAGAAAAGAAAAAAAGTGTATTCGAGTGGTTTTACAAATAACGTAAAGGTCTATGATAAATCTTGAATTTTTCACCTTAACTAGATTTAAATAGCACAGGCACTTCATGCAGCAATAGACATTTGGTTACTTAACAGATACTCCTAGAGCTGCAAGTAATACATTTATATTTTTTGTTGTGTGTGCTATTCAGCCTCCATCCTACTCTGAAATTTTGGGGAAAAGTAGCCATCCAAGAGTCAAGAAAGCACAGTTCTTCGACTGGTCTCTGATACAAACTGTCAAGAGTCACAGCCTTGACCATTATGCCTTCTGGATGTCAGTTTCCTCATCTGTGAAAACCAGCCCTAACGTCTGTCTTAGAGTTTAGAATCTACAACACGTTGCCCTGGATCAAAGGATTGAGGAGTTCTGGTTCCACCCAGTAGAGGGTAGTGTTACCTAGACAAGGCCTCAGCGTGAGCCCAGCACAGATGGAGCAGTGGAAGCCGAATTTAGAATACAGAATGGTAGCTACCTACCTCCCTGTCTTGAGTCACCAGACCACAAATGCTTCTCCACAAAATAGCAATCTCCAGCGAGTGTAGAAACGCACTCCTCCTCAGTCGTTTGCCACCGTTCCTAAAATGGACGCATTACTCATTGCTACTGGAATATGAACAGGAATTTAAACTCCTACAATCTGTGTTGTTTTCTGAAATTTAAAGTTTGTTCTATGAATACATTCATTTATATAAAATACAGCAGCTTGTCTATACATATTGAACATTTAAAAATTACAGTTGAAAGTCACAGATTTTTCCTCCTGCAAAAATATTTAAGAAGTATTTATAAAGTTTGATGATGTTTAATATCATGCCAAGAACGGAAACCTTAATTGCACTTTTTAATATACAAATAGCAAAAGTCATTGGCCTGTGACAGACAGAGAATTAAAGTTCTAGGTGTCAAATCCATAGTCCTAGTACTGGACGAAACCCTGACTCTCCATCAGCCTGGGAAGTTGACAGAGTGCCTCACACTGGAGTGGTCCCCATGGGAGCCACAGAAGCTGTCTAAGAACGCATTCTCAAATAGCAAGTCGTGTCTGCTGCGATAAGATTTATGCACATAAAGTAAAGTAGTGGCAGGATTAGATAGTTTAAGTTGCCGTCTCTTCAGTACAATTAGTAACTCAGTAGGAGATATGAAAGTATTTGTCGAAAACGTGACAAAATGGATGAATTAAGACATCAGTATAAAATATAGTTCATGGAGAAGTCTTCATTAAGGGCTACTGTTTAACAACAGAAAATTAGGCAGTACATGTAAAAATGCACTGAAAGATCAAAGGTACTATGCACGTGTAAGATATTACTATCATCATTAGTATAATTTGGGGATTCAGGGTCACCTTGAGACCCGGTACTAAGGGACCTTAGAAAGGCATTTCGGTAGAACTTTCCGACTTCTGCTTCCTCTTTGATCTTCATCACTGATAGAGGGCCTACTTACTTTTTTTGCTTTTAGTACAAATGCTGAAGCCTGAAAGGAAAGAGTGAATAGAAGAATGATGTAATCCACAGGAAAGCGCCGTGCCCTGTTCTCGTCCCAGGCCGGAGAACCACAGCCTGTCTTCCCCTGCAATGCACCACCTTTGCTATTCCTGGCTGTAAGACTGCACCCTTTTGGGGGGAGTTAAAAGTTTCTCAGATCAGGAGGAAGCCTGGCCACTTGAGAGAAAATAAAATCATGATCTGCCTTCCTCCTCCTCTTTTGCCTGCAGCAGCTGTAAGTGCAATAAAATGTAAGAGTAAAAACAAACAAATTTGCTACGGCAACAGAGTGTACTCTAATAATGAAGATGGTGTCTAACAAGCAAGAGCAGCTCGAACTTTAGGGAGAGGGAAAGGAAGTACACCTTGAAGAAGTAGGAAGAAAAAACATTAAGTTTAGAGTTTACCATTCTTCAGCCTACATACTGTTGGCCCATTGAGACAAGATGGATTTGTATCTTGGCTCACTTCCTCCTAGCAGTATTCTAACCAAGCAAGGTTTGATATTTTGGGGTAGAGGGTACCTAGGACTTCCTAAAAGCTGGCAGAAGGAGAGATCAGACCCTCTGATACAGACACATGGGACAGTGTACCATCGATGGGCAACACACAGAGGCCTGTGTATCTAGATCCTCTGCTTTACCACTGGGCTTCCCGGGGCTTGGTCCAAATTCTTTGACAAGATAATTCTCAAGAAACATTTCAGAAAAATGGCTACCAAGCCGGAGAGGGGCCCGGAAACAATACAGACCCATCATGAGTAGGCTGAACGGAGAAGTCAAGGACCTTACGGAAAATAAAGAGGAACTGCTGAGAATCAGACACTGGGTTGAAGTAGACTGAATTTATTCCACCTATTCTTTCAAAAAAATTTAAGGCATTCAGAATTGGCTAGGTTATGCTGCAGCATACATCAACACCAGCATTTTTAGTGATATAAGCAACAGAGGTTAATTTCTCATTCACAGTATCTGTCAATCACACCTAAGTAGGGAGTTCAGCTCCATGGCCGCCTCATCCTGGGAGTTCAGATGGATTTTGCCAGTTGTGAGGATCTTATGTCAGAATTAAATGCTCTGATCTAAAAGTGACATATGTCGCTCATGTTACTTCTGCCTAAGCCATTGGCCAGAACAACACTATCCAATTTCAGGAAGGGAGAATCTTCCCACGTGTCTGGAAGAAGAAAAGTAGACGTAGACACGTAAGTCTCTACCGTAGTTTGAGTGCACTGGGAATTTTTATATGTGAAATACACGGGACTGCCCTGGTGACACAGTGGTTAAGAATCCGTAATGCAGGGGACACGGGTTCGAGCCCTGGTCCCGGAAGATCCCACATGCTGTGGAGCAACTAAGCCTGTGCGCCACAACTACTGGGCCTGCGCCCTAGAGCCCACGAGCCACAACTACTGAAGCCCGCGCACCTAGAGCCTGTGCTCCACAACAAGAGAAGCCACCGCAATGAGAAGCCCATGCACCGCAACGAAGAGTAGCCTCTGCTCGCCACAACTAGAGAAAGCCCACGCACAGCAATGAAGGTCCAACACAGCCAAAAATAAATAAATTTTTAAAAAATAAATAAAATACATGTTTCTGTTCTCTGGGAAAGCACTGGGCCATTGTGTTATATAAAAACAGCCTTCTTCCCTTCAAGAATGTGTGGGTATGAGGACAGGGGTGTGGTGAGCATCCTAGAAAACACTGGTAGATGGTTGTGGTCATTTGGACTCACATTTGAAACTGAAGGGTTTCAGACTCTGACTGCTGGCAAGAGTTCAGTGGCAAAGTTTTGCGAGGATGTAGGTTGAGGCCTCATCATCTTTCCAAAGGCAAAAAGATGGATCTAAGGATGAGGCTTCTCGAAAATCAGAAAGCTGCCAGAACCTCGTGATGGCTGTGAGCAGACCTTTTTCCTCTCCCAGATCTTTATTAAGGGTGTCCCCCAGCTTAACACAAATAACAAAACAAACTAGAACAAAGCCTGTATTCCCCGTTCCCCTTACTTAATTTCTTCACGCTCAGTTCAAACTCTATTGCTACTCATTCCCACTCTTTGTGCACTTATCCTCAGCATGAGTTTCCTTAAAAAATTAATGGTTCTTTAACATTCCATGGATTGGAGTGAGTCTAAGTGCACAAAGAGTGGAATGAGTGGAATAAGTTCCATGACAACAGTAACCTTACCTCTGACCCTTTCTCTTTTGTCGTCTCTCCTAGCACTGAGCACAGGGCTGTGACAGAGTTGGCCAGCAATACATATTTATTTGATTATACCAGTAATTGGAAAGGGAAAAATTTTTATTGAGAACAGTGCCCCAGGCTAATGCAAATATACTTTAGGTAACTATGTTGTCATTGAAAACTATATTTTAAAAGACAGCTCTCTGATTTGGCATCTGTTGTCACTTTAGTTCCCTCAAGCCACCTTCCAATGAGGCGGAAAAGGCAGGAAAAGAGAGAAAGTAAGCAGCTAGTGATGAGAACAATATGGCCTAGGGAAATAAGAGTTGAATCCGAACCTGGGTCCTGAATTCTAATCTTGATTCCGCCACACACTAGCTCGGTAAAGATGGGCCTTGACATCTTCATCTATGAAAAGGGATACTTGCAATTGCCTTACCTACTTCACAGAATGCTGAGAGAATTGAATAAAATCATGTAAGTTAAAGGAATCTGAAACCCTTAAAATACTTGACAAATATCATTTTCAAGTGGGGTCATTAAGAAGGACTTAGTTGTGTCTAATGTCTTCTGTGCTATCAGAGCAATTTCAGGATGGGTAGGGGATACACAGTAAACCCCTGAGAGCACATGCTCTGAACTCTTTGAAAGATTTGTATCTAATCAGCACAAGGTCCTATTGCTAATCGCGGGGGGTTTCTCCCTGGGCGTCCAGTTCAGTCTGTAAAGTGTTATATTTATAACTTTCTGAAGCCTCTCAGAATCCCAGGAAATAAGAGTGTGATCTGATTGTGACTGTAGTTTGCGGGTTAATATTGCCGGGCTGGTGGTGATTTCTAACAAAAGCAAAACTGCAGGTATCCGTGAGAGAAGGGCACTAAAGCTTTCCGCATCTCTGAGAGGGGCCGCTTCCCCTCCCTTCATCTGTCTCTTCCTCCCTCCCATCTGGAGCAGAAAAGACCACAGCTGGAGCCAGAATAAGCCTGCTCAAGTGCAGAAGCTGATATGGGGGGGGGGGGAGTGGGGAACAAGGCCAGTGGGCGCGCTCTGGCAGTAGAGAGAGAATTACCAATGGCGGGAGAAGCTCAGATGGGGTTCGGTGGTCATGGATAGGAAATAACGAGTCCCCTTCATGAATCGTAGGAATTCTGTGTGGAAGCGATATTAATATGTGAGCCCAGCGGCACATCCCACAGAGAAGCTGTTATGGTGGGGAATGTGGCAGATAACGCCAGTGTGAAGGCAGGAGGCCTGGGCTTGAGTTCTAGTGCCAACTTTATGAGCTCCACCCTTAGTTTCTCTGAACGTTTGTTGTCTCATCTGAAAAATGGCAAAAGAGGAGGGAGATTAAAAGCTAGTTCAAAGCTTTGGTGTCAGAACTGAATGAGAATACTCTTACAAAAGAAGCCCTTTTGTAAGCAATCAGAGGATCATCTGTAATTATGAAGGACTTTATGTCCGTATTCTGCACCTCCTCAAGAGAGCTAGGCAGTGAGGACTGTGAACAACTGTGATATAGAAGGAGAGAAACAGACCTAGGAGTAGAGGAATTTACATCCAGCATCGTGGACATAACACAACCTGAATGCTTCACCATGGGGAAAGCAGAGTCAGAGTTCTATGATCGTATCATGGCAACTCTGAGACTTTGGTTGCAAGGCTATTCAGCAAATGTTAATTGTGGCCTGACAGAGATACCCACATCCTAAGCCCCAGAACCTCTGAATATGTTATTTTACATGGCAAGAGGGAATTAAGGTTGTAGATGGTATTAAAGCTGCATGTTAGCTGATGCCAAAAATAGAAAGATTATCGGATAGACCCAGTGTAACCAAAAGGGTCCTTAAGAGTGGGAAAGAGAGTCAGAGGAAGAAACGCAATGACAGAAGTGGAGTCAGAGTGATGCAATGTGAGAACTCAACCAGACATTGCTGGCTTTGAAGATGGAGGAGTGGCCCATGAGCTACAGGATGTAGGCAGTCTCTATGTGCTAGAAAAGGCAAGGGAGCAATTGGTTTTCCCCTAGAATCTCAGGAAGAAACGCAGTAAGATCTTCAGCCTACACTTTGATTTTAGTGCAGTAAGATTACTGCCAGATCTCTAACCTACAGAATGATGAGATAATAAATCTGTATTGTTTTAAACCACTAAGTGTGAGATACTGTATACAGCAGCAATAGAAAACAAATGGAACACTCAAAACAAGACATTTGATACTAAGGAAGGTCTTTTGAATGTTAATATCAAAAGGTTTGCACATCAGAAAGGTGAGTTTGTAAGTGAAACAAAGAATTCAGAGGGTTAATATAAACTGTAAAAAGGACATGAAGTTGTCATTTTTAACATCTGTCCCACAGCCTAAAGAAACAAGATTAAATTTGAGAGAATCACCAAAATTCATCCTCTTCACTGAGGCCCAAGTAATCTTTCTGTAGCACAGATCTGATCTTGGCAAGCCCTTGTTTGAATCCTTTGTGGACTTCACATTGCCAAAATAATACATTTAAAATTCTATCTCTGCGATTTAACTTATTTCTCCAATTTCATCTCCTTCAACTGTTCCATAAGCTAAAATACAGGAGAAAATCGTGTCATAGCAAATATATTCCTATTATTGAAAGTGCTGGGCTTTCTGTGTCTCTGCACATCTAGTATGTCTTCCACTTAAAATATACTTCATTTCCAATAATGCCATTTGCAGCAACATGGATGGACCTAGACATTATCATACTAAATGAAGAAAGTCAGAGAAAGACAAATACCATATGATATCACTTCTATGTGGAATCTAAAATATAACACAAATGAACTTATTTACAAAATAGAAACAGACTCACAGACATAGAAAACAAACTTCTGGTTACCAAAAGGGAAAGGCATGGGGAGGGATAAATTAGGAGTTTGGGATTAGCAGATATAAGCTACTATATATAAAATAAACAATAACTCTGTAGCACAGGGAACTATATTCAATATCTTGTAATAAACCATAATGGAAAAGAATATGAAAAGTATGTATATATATATGCACACACACGCGTATACATGTACATGTATGTATATACATGGTTTTCTTTTAAAAAACGGAATGACTTTGCTGTACACCAGAAACTAATACAACGTTGTAAATCAACTATACTTCAATTTTTTTTTTTTTTAATTCTTCATTTCCTTCAGTTTGCAAACTCTTGACTTGTCTTTCAGTTTAAATGATACTTCTTCAGGAACACACTTCTTTAACAAAGAAGCCTGACTTAGATTCTGTAAGCAGACACTTGTTAATTTTTTAGCTGATCACCGTCCAACCCACCACCCTTTCTGTTATCAGCTTGCTCTCCCTTTGGGGAATTCAGCATTGTGCACAGTATTTTAGTGAGAGGGACTCCCAATGTCCACTTCTCACTGTTGGCGGCTCCTTTTAAAACTTGAAGTTAGCAAGCCAAATTCTTCTTGTCTCCACCCCCTACAGCCCAAGGACAAGTATGTGATCTAAAATTGATCCAGTCCCCAGCAGTTTGAACTTTGAGTGAATGATGCAAAAAACTAAGTTCACAGATTGGCCATAGGGAGTGCAATGGCCAGCAGACTGGATTTTGTTCCACAGCATGGTCTTTGCTTGCTTGATTCCTGCCCACGTTTCAAGCCCAGTTTCCCAGCCCCTTCACCTTCTCTTACTCTCTTTCCAATACTTTTCCCCCTAAATCAAGCCAGAGTCAATTTCTGTTCTTACATCAAGAGTCATCACTGATAGATGCTTCTTTCTCTGGGCTCCCATACCACACCGTTGATGTACATATTATAATACCTATCACTTATACTGTGTACTTTATTTAGTTATTCATAATTAGGATGGGTTTCAAATAGCTCTGACCATCTCATGGCCAAACTGGATACAGCAAAGTTGTGCTTTATCTGATCAATCAGATTTTTTTAAATAGGGAATAACTTTTGGAATTTTTAAATATGATGTTAAGGGGGAACCTTGCAGAGAAGAATCACATTGACTTAAGCATATGTAGTGTGATAAAGCCTATGAAGGAAGTATGATAGGTCTGTGGGGTCAGTCAAGGATGGAGGCGATAACGGAGTAGCAAGGCAGAGACTCATGAGGCAATGGATTGAAGCAGAGGATACAGAGCTTAGAGTAGACAGTTGTGTTAGATTCGATATTTGTGTGTAATTGCAAAGAAGGACCTACAGAGTTCACTGTGCTGTTTAAGAGGATCATATTGAGAAATTAAGAGCCCCTAAACCCTGAGAAATTTATGGAACAAAGTCTCTGGTACTTAAAAAAAAATACTAAGCGGTAAAATAAATATAAGAAAAATCAAAAACACGTTTGAAATTTCCTGTGATAATTTCTTTTGAAATCTAAAATATTAGTATTTTCAAAAATATTTCTTGTTGTTTTTCTGGTATCTCTGAACTGTTTATACCTTAATCACTGGCTTAGTCTGCCTGTTGTTGATTCAGTCCTGCATATGCTGGACATTCAAGTGAATGAAAATCAATGGATTTGACCATCTTCTGGTGAAACAAAGCAAGTTGTTTACGTAACAGGTGGAGTTTTTGTTGGTGGTGTTATTTTTGTTGGGGAGGGGGTTGGCTTGGGGATTAAGGGATGGAGCATTTCGAAATGCCAACCATGAACCATGAAAGCTCATTGTTTCATCCTACAGTCTAGTGGCTGTTATCTATTTCAGTCTGAGCTTGAGAAAAAAAGGTCATGGATAAGGTAAGTCTCCCATGCAGCTGTTGGATAAAGGAACTTTCGTATTTTCATGGTGTAGGTAGTAATATTCCTTTCAAATGAGATTTTTTGGAAAGGGTTTTTCTGAAGACTTAGAATGAAAACACCTGGGCCAGTTTCTGAATGCAGAAGGCAAGTCTCACCTCAGGTGTTAAGCATTTGAACTGGGCCATGTCCTGTGGAGTCGTGCAATATCAAATGCTTTCGGATCACATTCACTGACCAGTTCTTCAAAAGGGGTATCTTATTTTTAGCTCATTTTCTCACAAAGTTCATGAAGAAAATGCCACTGTTTTGTAGGAGCAGAATCTGAAAGGTGGAAACTTTGCATCTATTACACAACCATTAAGCCTCATCAGCCCCCCCCCCCATTGCTAACCTATATACTATATCAAGACAGGAAAGCATGGATAACATTACAATCGACCATAAATAAAGTTCCCACATTCAAATATTTTCCTGTCTCTGAAATTACTGCCAAGATCTGTTAATGGAGAAACGTTAACAAGACATGCAAGGTGCACGTATGTGTACATGTGTATATGTGCATGTGTGTGTGAGCACACGTGTGGAGGTTTGTGTGTTTGGAGGTTCAGTGGTACGACACCTCTAAGAAGCGTCCTGTGCACAAAATCTGGTTGAGCGCTTACAGAAGGACTTGATAAATCTTCCCCTAAATGCAACTCAGCTATCGAACACAAAGTACAAACAGGGGTACTTCTTGCTCAGGTCGGCTAGATGCCCCGTTCTGAGTGTTACAGTCCTTTCAGGTTTCCGTTGGATACCGTTCATCTCAAATTATGTAGCTTAAATTCACTAGACGTTCAGTGCGCTGGCCTCCACGCACCGCCTCCCGAATTTTTTAGATTTACTGGATTTTCCTGCAGCTACATGAAAATAACTGCTTCATCATACAGTGATTGAGCTTTCAGTGCTTACCTAGTCAGGGCCTAATTCCTTAATAAGCTAATGCCTGCAGTCGTTTCTAAAGCAAGAATACCAGGAACATTTGTTATCGAATGGAGCCCTTACCAGTCCTTAGTTGCTGTTAAGCCCCGATTAGATTAGTTTTCTACAAGCTGCAAAATCATTTTGGCATAACAGATGCTCAGGGAAATTTTTGCACAATCTCTTGCTTTCTTATTTCTTCGAAGTGAAAACTGACCCCGTGTGTGCTGGGTGACCCTTGTTTTGCCTCTTTTTCAATGCGTCTATATTTTAAAGAAGAACTGAGTATTAAGTTTACAAGTGATTCCATCTTTACTTAATTTGTAGCCACTTAATTTGCACACTCAGCTTTTTATTCCCTACAGATATATATGGTGTATAGGGTGTGTGTACAGAATATAAAAATGAAGGCTTAGAAATTGAAATGGTTTCTATAAAGGCAAGATCCATTTTTCGAATGCTTGATGTTTTAGATACTTTGGATAGGCTGCAGGTTTCCATTCACTCTTTAATTGAAACCTGTGGAAATTATTTGGCTGGTATATCTGCATCAGTTGTTACTAAATGTTAAGTTATAAAGATTTGAGGAGTTTCTAAGAAGAACTTAATACTCTCTATTCCTGATTCTGCCAGGAGAAAAAGTAAAAGATGTTGTACTACTGAGAAAGGGACGGTAAGGTGTTGAAATAACATTTTCCACTATTTCTTCCTGTATAAAATGTTTAGGCTCTGAAAACTCTTCAGTTAACATCACACAAGCAATTAGTTGTGTAATGTTAATAGGTTAACAGTACAGCTGGGTTAACCCACACAGTCTCAGGTTGGGGTAGTGTCCCTACACGAATAGGAACAACTTTTCACTTTTAGAAATGTCATGGTTTGAATGGTACATTATGGATGTTAAGGAAATTATTTAAACATTTTATAAAGCTGATGTCCTCCATTATGTGATAAAGATAATATTTACTCTGCACACTCAGTTAGTAAGAATGTTCTGTGCATCTACCCTAGGCACGCGTGAAATGTTACAGGTGTGCATGACATGACTCTGTCCCATGCGGAATTTGCAACCTGTGTCATTTTAGTCCATTATAACAAATTTGACAGTACTCTGGGAAGGAAATAAGAGCACTAATTGTCCTCCACAAATATAAAATGATAACAGTGAGATGCCACAATTTTCTAGCTTTATGACCTTGAAAGATGTACTTAACATCACCAAGCCTATTTCTCCATCCATAAAATGGAGACAGATACAGGATTCTTCTTAAAGAACTGTGATGAAGAGTCAATGAAATAAAGTCTAATGGGCTGAGCACAATTCTGGTCATATGGTTGATCTCAGAAGATGCTGGCCAAAAATAAATAGATGAACAGATGGATGAATTAATAAGTAGTAACTACTAAATTAATTCACACGTGTGTGGACAGGGATGAGGGTAGGAAAGAGAGAAAGGGGCAAGCATTCATTAAACATCTGTGCGCTAAACAATTTTGTATCCTCTCTCCTCCCTCTCTCTATACTTTTTTTTAATCTCTGCCATTTACTGGCTCTGTGACCTTGAGCAGATTACTCAGTCTCTTTGAGGTTGAGTAATTGAGGCACAATCTCTTTGTTCCTCAATTTCCTCAGCTCTACAATGGTAAAAAAAAAATATATATATATATATAAAAGCCTAGGTGATGTGGTTAAGTCAGATTCAGCTACTGAACTACAGGCAACCTAAGAGGTTCCTCCAAGGCCAAATCCAAATGCTTATAATTCAGAATGTTTCTTCAAAGATATTCATGAACATATTCATGTAAGCAGTGCTTCAGAAACTAAGTGTTCTTTATAATAAGCATCCATTCATCCTAACATGCCTTGAAAGGAAAATTGATGCTATTATTCTAGCTCAAAAGATGATGAGACAGAGTGAGGTGAATTGCCTGGACTAAGGTCACACGTTAAGTCAGTAGCAGAGATAGACTCAGAATGAAAAGTAAAAGTAAACAATATTTTCCCCCAACAATAGTGGTGCTTCAGTTCTAAGACTGTTACCTTCCATTGCCTTCTCTTTAAGTTTTGGTACATTCAGTGGCTTTTGAAAGCAGCAAGCCTTGCACTATTCCACCTACCTGGATGAGTTTTTAAAACTCACAGATTTCCACCCACTCGTGGTTACACTTCAGCTAGCTGCCAGTGTATTTAAAGGAACACTCCATGAGCCTGGACAGCGCTATGGCCTAAAACAATAAAGAGGTTGTATCCGAATCCTACCCGCGTTATCTAAGCAGCTGGTTTAACTCTGGGAGGGGCTTCTGGCCCTGAAACCTGACTTCTCCAGTTAGCCAGGTGGTGTGTGGCATGGCTTCGAGGTCTTGTCACACACTCCTGATACTTGGGAAAACAGTTTACTAAGTTGGATTATTGGTATTTTCAATATTAATAAAAATGGCAGTACATCAAGGAGTTACAGCCAAACATCTCAAGTCAATGTGGAGACTGGGGGACAGTAAACAAAGTGAACTGTCTCAGCAGTTCACTTCCAGTTATCTCAGAAGGAAGTCAAAACTAAAGAGCAGAGAGTATTCCTAGAAGAGCTCTTTGTAAGCTGTTTTTGACTTTATTTGGGCTTTGTTCTGTTTTGGTTTTGCCGCTTAGCTGTCTCACTGCAGCGATCAACACTGAAATTTCGCTCTGAGCAAAAAGAGTGAAGAGAGAGCTGGGAAGCCACCCTCCTTTCCACCTCCAAGCTTCATGGAAGAATAGCCCAAAGGCTATTGCAATGCAGACAGTAATGCAACCCCAGAGGTCTTTTAACAGGGGACATGACAATCCAGCTGGAGTTTGAAGTGTGACCTTGGAGGTTTGAAGAGATAAGTCACCTGTGGAACTCTCATATTGAAGAAAATCAGCCCTGCTTTTAGGAAACTGTGAAGGACTCCCAAGAACCTTGCCCAGTACCAACATGGCCCCACTGCCTGCACGCAATATAGTCCCAGGCTACCTGTCCAACTGTACTTACCATTGTTTCCTTTCACACTCACCATGCTTTCTGGAAGCTGAACTATCTGCAATCTCCTGTACAAACCCAAAACATTCCTAAGTTAGGCAATTCTTTCCCCTCAAACCTATTTTACTCTCATGTCTGCCTGTGTTCCTTGTCCCAGTAAACAGAAACTCTGTTTACCAACACTACTAATTGTCAAACTAAAAATTTGAAACCACCCTTGAATTCTTTTTTATATCTGCCTGTCAGATCCGTCAACAAATCCTGACTCCAACCACTTCTCACCCCTTCCATTACTACAAAGCTGGTGCAAGCCTCCGCCTCTCTTGCCTGGATCGCTGCAATAACCTTCTAATTAGTCTTGTTGTTTCTTCCCTTGCCCTCCTGCCGTCTATTTTCAACAAAACAGATGGTGATTCTGTTAAAATATAAATCCTATTGTGTCACTCGTCTACTCAAATTTTTCTTTAATTCCCATACCAGTCAGACGAAGGCCAGTGTCCCAGCAATGACCTACGAGACCTTCCATGATCAGGCTTCATCTCTACTACCCTTGCTCGCTACTCATCCTTTTCCAGTCAGAATGGCTTCTGTTTTTCCTTTTAAAAACCAATCACACTCACTCCTCACATCCTCTACACTGCTTCTGCATGAAGTTCTTTTCTCCCAGTTATAAAATGATGTTTCTTCTGAACGCTTCTTCGGGTATCTGCTCAACTGTCATACTCTCTCTGGAATCTATCCTTACTTTTTTATTCCGGCACAGTATTCATCATTATCTAACATATTGCATACTTCATTTGTATTGTTTATTTGTGTTTGTATTTATGTTTCCTATCATTAGGAAGAAAGTTCATGCAAGCAAGGAGTTTTATCTATTTTATCTATCTTATTTATTGTTGTGTCCCCCAGCCCCTAGAAGAGAGCCAGGCATACAGTAGATTCTCTTTAAATGTATCTAGAATGGATGAATAAATAAAGTCACCTTTTTACATTGGTGAAAGACTTAATGAGTATGTCAAAAAATAATAGAGTTATTTCTCCCTTGAAGGGCCATAGTTTTTAAGAGTCCAGAAGCATACAGCTCCTGAATTCCAGATAGCAGGGATGATGAAATCTTCTTTTCAAAGAAATGTCACTGTTACTGTTAAGTCCCAGTTACAATTCCACAAACTCCCTGTGGGCATAGTTAATCTGAGGCCCCTTTGAAAAAAATGTCAATTACCTCCTGGTTTCTTCTTTCTCCAGCACTGTGACATCCTCCCCGGATTAGTTCTCATTTCATTTTCTATAGCATCAACAGCAGAGCCAGCACTCATTCTCTTCAAACAAATTACTAAAGGCAACATGATAACCTGGCAGAACTGTCTTAACTTCAGTTGTCTTTTTCCCTTTGAAGTTACATCCCCTCTGCTCATTATCAGATTGAGTAGATTGTATGTGATGTATTATTGGTCTTGTTCTATTTCAGTATAACATTTATTGTATTCTAATGAGAGGTGAAATAAATTTGCTAATGACATGAATAATTATAAGTGTAAACATTAGCTGGGTGTGTGACTACTGGGAGAATGCCTCAAAAGAGAAACAAATCCTGTGGAGGTCAACAGAGAGAAAAAGCGACAACTGTAATCGAAGTCTTTCTCCCCTTCTGGCGGTTTATACCGCAGATAGGCTCTCGGAGCTGCGTACACAAGCAGAGGGGGAGGGGCAGGAGGATTCAGACTGAGTTTTCCGTTTACAAAGTTGGTAGGTTACTGAGGAAGGGTGGATGTGCAGTGTTACACTGAATTGCCCAGGGAGGAGGAGAATTGCTCACTTCATTTTTTTTTTTTTTTTTGCGGTACGCGGGCCTCTCACTGTTGTGGCCTCTCCCGTTGAGGACCACAGGCCCCGGACACGCAGGCTCAGCAGCCATGGCTCACGGGCCCAGCCGCTCCGCGGCATGTGGGATCTTCCCAGACCGGGGCACGAAGCCGCGTCCCCTGCATCGGCAGGTGGACTCCCAACCACTGCGCCACCAGGGAAGCCCTGCTTACTTCATTCTAATTGCCTAATATGTATTATGGCCTTACTTATAACAAGGCACTCTGGTAGGCATTTCCAAGGAAACAGAGTAAGCATCATTTCTGATTCAAAAAATTTTCAACTGAATAGAGAAGACAAGAATATAAATGACTATATTGGCAAAGATATAGTCACAGTTTGCCACAAGTTATAGGCACAAATAGCCACCATGATAGAGGCACAAAACTGGTCCTAACCCATTCATTTGTGTTTGCCAGGGGAAGGAGGATGGGAAATGAATGTGGATGTGTGTAAGTGCTGGAAAAAATCTTTCTGCCTCTATGAGGAGAGTCTAGGATACATTTTGAAATGTGAGTATGATTTTAACAGTCAAAGAGACTCAAGAAGAACATTCCAGAAAGTCTGTGTAAAGTTGGAAAAATTCAGAATACGGTAAGTAGTCCATTGGGATGAAGCACAGGGAAGTGATGGTAAGTAGGGCTGAAATATAAGTGGAGAACAATAAAATCCTTAAATATCAGGCTGTAAGTTTGTACTTACAGGAAATAGGGAGCCACTGAAGGCTCTGAGCGTGAGTGGGACATTAAGAGATCTCAGAGTAGTAAGATTCTTTTAGGAGTTTCCAGAGGAAATGTGAACATGCAGCTCACTGTCTTTCTGTCTTTGTCTTTTTTGGCCATTGGCTTCCAAGGTCTGTGTAGAGACAATCTGACCCATTGTAAGTAATTTAGAGATTGAAGTTGAAAGTTTGATCAATGTTAAGTCCTGAAATAGAGTAAAGTACTCACAGCAATTGTATTGTTATTTTTCCCACTGCAAAGCTAAGGAAGCTGAGGAACAAAGAGATTAAGTAACCTGCCCAAAGTCACATAGTTAACGGCAAAGAGAAAAAGAGACAGATTGAGAAGAAAACCAAACATGCATTGTTGAATTGGTATAGATGCAAATACCATTAGACATTTGCTTAATGTATTATAGCTTTGGGTAAATTAATTTAAAGCACTAGAAGTTTAATGGGTTGAATTAATAGTTAGAATTAATAGAATTTTTAAATATATGGCTGAATATTTTGGTAGTTTTAGTTAAATATTTCTCAGTTGCCTTATTATATTGACTGAACAGTTCTACTCAAAGAAGATTACACAGAAATATTTTATGGATTCTGAGCTTTTAAGGCTGTGGTTCTCTCTGAAGAACGAACAGATATTTGAAGAATGAACAAAGAGAAAAGCCTTCTTACTTTAATTGTAGACAAATAATTTTCCTTAATACATAGTGAACAGTAAGTAGAGTCGGTTTTGGAAAGTAAGTACAAGAGTAATTCTGCAACCCTTTTTTAAAATAAAACATTCTCATTAATGCAGCTAAGGTTTTCTTGTTTGCTCCATTTAACAGCTGTTCAGCTGTATTCTCAGATGGTGTGTGTGAAGAAGTCAGTTATAAAAAATGTTGTAAGCACCTTACTAAGAAAAAAAGGTTGCATGATAGCCTAAGAATAAATGTTTCTTCTCTATTCATCTGTTGGCTAGGGTCCCCTCCAGATACTTGAAGGGACAAGAGCCACATTCCCAATAATACTGATTTTACCCCTCTCTTAGGCCTAGACCATCATAAGGTTAAACTTATCTTTTACCTAAGTATACCCATAGGTATTATACTTCATTTCCATAATTAAGATGCAAAGGTCCCCATAAACAAAAACCAGAAAACGTGTGTATGTTATTGTTAAAACATTAGTTGTTGAATGAGAAATTAGAGAAACATATACAGAAAAATTCTGTGGACTCAGGAAATCTTATTTTTCTGAAAGTTTTGAAGCTATTGAGTTTCTGTACTATTCAGTTATTAGCACATTCATTACACTTTTGTCAACCAAGTAAAATAGACATCATATAATTCCTTTTATTTCCTCTACTTGAGGCTGAGCTTTCAACAGAAATTAATGTTGGGTCAAGAACTTTTAAAATGTATACTTCGCCCTTACCCAACAATTACTCTAGAAATATATTCCAAGTAGATAGCCTATCTTGGGTCAGGCTTCAGAAGCACCCTCTGAAGTAAGAATTCATGTGTAAGTGACTTTTTAAGAAAGTGCCCTAAGAACTATGGAGAGAAGAGGGGAAGAAGAATAGGGAGTAGGAAGAATCCAAGCAAGATTTGCAGAATTAGACAAAGTTCACTATGGACACGTCAGCCTGATGACACGGGGACTCTGCAGTATGAATTATGCCTCAAAGTTTGTCCTGACCTGAGGCAGAGAACTGGGCTTTCATATTCCCATATCTGCATTGGCTAAGGTTACTTCCAGCTGTTTCTTCCACGTGGGCAAAGCATAATCAGAACCCCAAAGGCAGTTCACAGAAGAGTCCTAGGTGTCAGCAGTTCAGGCAAAGCCACTGAAGCCTGGAGAAGAGCTTTATTCACAATACGGAATACTGCACAGACATTTAAAAGTTTTAATTAACAAGGATTTTTTTGAATTTATTTAGGGCACTGGCAATATATTAGAAATGTAGAAATATAGAAAACAGAAAAGACAACCTACCCACATGGGGCTAACTTCTAGAGGGGAAATAAGACAAAAAAAGCAAAAACAAGAGAGATGTAGTATGTAGTAGGCAGTTAGTTATATGGAAGAAAACAGAACTAGGCATGGTTAAGAAGGATTTACAAAGGCAAAAAGTTGTATGTAAGGGAGGGGACTATATATTTTAACTTAAAAATATAATTGAAAAAGATCAACTGAGCAAAGACATGAAAGAAGCATTGCCGCATGCATATTTGGGGAAAGATTTTTTCTAGTCAGAGGAAGTAGTGCAAAGGACATATGCAGAGGGAATATGCCTGCTGTGTCTGAAGAATAGTGTGAACATTAGCCTGTCTAAGGCAGATTAAGAGCTAGGAATTCTAATGGTATGGTGGTAATCATCTTGCAATATATAGATCTATCAAGTCAACGTGTACACCTTAAACTTACACAATGTTATATGTCAATTATATCTCGATAAAGCTGGGGGGGGAAGTAAAAATAAATTTTAAAAAAGAGATAGGGGTCCTGTAAATGATCAGGTCAGAGAGTTAACTGAGAGCCACATCATCCAGGGCTTTGTAGGTCATAGTGAAGACTTTGGCTTGAGGAAAGTAAGAGGCCATTGGAAGGTTTTTAGCTGTGTGACATGATCTGAATTACTTTTTAAAAGAATCACTTTGACTGCATATTGAGAATAGATTATAGAGGGGGCAAGGATAGAAGCAGGGAAATAAACTAGCAACTTTTGCAGTAATCCAGGCAAGTGATAACAGTGAATTGGACCAGGACTATAGCACAGGAAATGGATGAGAAGTACTGGATTATGTTATAAATGTAGACAACAGAATTTCCTGGTGTGTTAGACAAAAGGCATGAGAAAATTTTAAAAGGAGTGCCAAGGAGGGTTTAAATATTTGGCCTGATAATTTGGAAGGACAGAGTGGCAGTTAATTAAGATGACTTTAGTTTCCACCTAAAGAAAATAGAAGAGTAAAGTATATCCAAAGTTAGCAGAGAAAGGAAATAATTAAAATCAGAGCAGATTAAATTGGTAAACCTCAGCCATAGTAACAAGAAAAAAAGAGGAAAAACACAAATTAACAATATCAGGACTGAGAGAGGGAAATCATTACAGATTCTACAGTTATTGAAATAATAAAAAGGAAATTTTGTGAACAGTTTTGTGCCAGTTAATGCAACAATTTAGATGAAATGGAAAAATTCCTTGCACACAAACTACTAAAGCTCACTGAAGAAGAAACAGATAAACTCGATAGCTCTGTATCTACCAAAAGAATTGAATTTGTAATTTAAAACCTTCCCTCAAGATAACTCCAAGACGAGGTGGCTTCATGAATGGTTTCTACCAAATATTTAAGGAAAAAATAATACTATTACAACACAAACTCTTCCAGAAAACTGAAGAGCAGAGACTACATCTCAGTTCATTCTATGAGACAGATGACCTTAACACCAAAACCAAAGAAAACTAAAGATCAATGTACCTCATGGGCCTAAATACAAAACTCAAAACAAAACTTTAGCAAGTTGAATCCAAATATACACACATACATGATGATACATATGGTAGGACAGGGAAACTTTTCCCTTCTCTCTAGGTTCTTTGGCTTGTCTAATAATTAAATTGACCTAAGACATAAACAAAAGAAAAATTTAATTTCATATATATGGGAATTCCAAAGATATGAGGCTCTTTTATAGCCAAGACAACTGAGTCCTATATGCCATCCTGGGCTAAGGAGACGGGGATCGGAGTCTGGGACTTGAAAGGGAGTAAGACAACTCATGGGTATATGGGAAAAGCAAATGTTTGGTTAAAAAAAAAATGCATGCCATGCCACACAGATAAGTCTTTCTGGTGCAAAAAGTTATCTCTGATAATAGCTCTCTTCCTGGTATAAGCCTGATATATAAATTCTTTTAGGCAGTTAAGGAAGAGTTACAAAGCTCTTATTGAATTTGTTGGGCCTTGATTGTCTTCAGTTTGAAATAATCCACATGCCTAAGTGATACATTCTGTGGCAGCCGACCCTGAACCCCATCCACACTATAAGAGGTGGAAAAGCAAGCTGCCCTATAGCTTACCTACCCCTTGTGTACACTAAACTATTCCCTCTCACTTGATAATTTGAGTGTAATGAGCTTATACTGCCAGCCCAGTTTTATGAAGGGCTCACTGATGAACAGACCATGATCAGTGAAGCATTCATTCATTTACTCTGGTACCATACAGCACTGCATAAACCTTGCTATGGACTGAATTGTTTCCCCCCTAAAATTCATGTGTTGAAGGCCTAACCCACAATGTGACTATATTTGGACTTAGAGCCAGTAAGTAGGTAATCAAGGTTAAATGAGGTCATAAGAGTGGGACCCTGATCCATAGGATTAGAGTCCTTGTAAGAAGAGGCACCAGTGAGCTTCAGCTTTCTCTTCCTGAGTATACTCAGAGAAAGGCCATGTGAGGGCACAGTGAGGAAGAAGCCATCTGCAAGTCAGAAATAGAGCTTTTGCCAGAAAGCTAACCCCAACAGACCTTGATCTTAGACTTTCCAACCTCAAGAACTGTCAGAAAATAAATTTCTGTTGTTTAAGCCACACAGTCTGTGGTATTTTGTTATCAGAGCCTAAGCAGACTAATACAAGCCTAAAATTAAGAGACCCACTATACCTCTTCCTGCTAAAGGACCCTCCCCTGTGGGATTAAAGTCTGGAGAAACTTAGAAAATTGACAAGGCACACTATTTGCCTTTAGTATTTACAGAGGGAGAGGACATACTAAAATGTCCCTATAGTGGTTATACAGACGACTTTTTTTTAATACATAAATTTATTTATTTATTTTTGGCTGTGGTGGGTCTTTGTTGCTGTGCACAGGCTTTCTCTAGTTGCGGTGAGTGGGGCTACTCTTTGTCGCAGTGCACAGACTTCTCATTGCAGTGGCTTTTATTGTTGTGGAGCACAGGCTCTAGGCACGTGGGCTTCAGTAGTTGTGGCTCACAGCCTCTAGAGCACAGGCTCAGTAGTTGTGGCACATGGGCTTAGTTGCTCCATGGCATGTGGGATCTTTCCGGATCAGGGCTCGAACCCGGGTCTCCTGCATTGGCAGGTGGATTCTTAACCACTGCGCCACCAGAAGTCCCCATATACCATTTTAATAATGTATTAATATTCACCCCATGGGGGAGTTGGGATCAAGATGGCAGAGAAGTGGGACATGGAGCTCACCTTATCCCATAAAAAACATTAAAAATACATCTACAAGTGGGACGATTAGCACAGAACAGCTACTGAATGTCGCAGAAGACCTCAGACTCCTGAAAAGACAAGAAAACCTCCATGTAACCAGGCAGTACAAAAGGAAAAAGAAAAAGAAGGCATTGGGATGGGGCCTGCACCCTAGGGAGGGAGCTATGAAGGAGGAAAGATTCCTGAACCCAAGGAAATCTTCTCACCAGCAGGGAGATCAGACTGGATGGAGGGGGAGCTTTGGAACCAGGAGGAGAGCACAGCAACAGGTTGGGGAAGGCAAAATGGAGAGTAACCTGCACAGGTCGACTGCCCTGTGCTCCCCAGCCTGAGACACTCATCTTTTGGTGCAGGTGGGGGCTGAGTGCTGAAGCTCAGGCTTCAGAGGTCCAACACATGGAAGAGACCAGGGTTGGCTCTGTGGAAAAAGCCTGAAGAGGCTGGGCTGTGGCAACTGAGGGTGTACTCAGAAGAAGTCTGGGCCCACCTGAGAGGCAAGGCACCATTACTGGGGGTGGGGGGGGCACACGAGGAGAGAGGCAGGACTGCCGTAAGAGCTTCTTTCCCTGTGAGTGCTCCCAGGCAACAGGACACTGCCTACAGGAGCTCCAGGGGTGGGCGCGAGTCACCACCACCATCATGGGCTCCAAAGGCAGTACTGGCCACCGCTATGAAACCCACAAGCAGGCGGAGGCCCTGTCCCCATTGTCCCAGGAGTGCATAGAGAGGAGCTGCCCATAGGAGACCCCTGAGCAGGCATCAGGCTCTGCCCCTGCTGTCCCAGGAGCACGCAAGGGCCACTGTAACTGCACACCCCATATCAATGGGATAATGGCCAGCACACACTGAGGAAAGAGGCAGCAAGCATCCAAACTAAAAGCAGCCCCTCAATGCCGGACAAGAGGGCAGAATAGAAGGACTTGAGCTCACCGCCTCTCACAAAAACACCCAAATCACAACTCCTGAACAACCATCGATAAAAGAGACTGGAACCCACCAAAAAAATACATTTCACATTCAAAGACAAAGAAGCCGCAATGATACAGCAGGAGGGGCACTTTTGCAACATAAATCCCATACCCGCTGGGTGGGCGACCCAGAAACTAGAAAATAAGTATATCGCAGAGGTTCTCCCACAAGAGTGAGAGTCCAGAGCCCCACATCAGGCTCCCCAGCCTGAGGGTCTGGCATCAGGAAGAGGAATCCCCAAAGCATTTGGCTCTGAAGGCCAGCAGGGCCTGAGTGCAGGCAGCTCCACAGTACTGGGAGAAACAGAGACTCCATTCTTGGAAGGTGTACAAAGGGTTCACGTACACTAGGACCCAGCACAAAGTTGTAACTCCATAGGAGTTACTGTACTTACCTATGAGTCTTGGAGGGTCTCCTGGGGAGGTGGGAGGCAGCTGTGGCTCACCAGAGTGGGGGGGGGGCAACAACACTGGTGACAGAGGCCCCAGAGAATACTGATTGGTGTGAGCACTCCCAGAGGTCACCATTTTGCCATCAGGACCTGGCCCTACAGGCACCAGGCTCCAGTGCTGGAATGCCTCAGGCCAAACAACCAGCAGGAGGGGAACATAGACCCAGACATTGGCAGACAGGGTAACTAAAGCCATACTGAGCTCACAGCCACCTCAAAACACACTGTTTGACACGTCCTGCCCACTAGAGGGATAAGACCCTGCTCCACCCACCAATGGGCAGGCACCAGTCCCTCCCACCAGGAAGCATCCACAAGCCTCAGGACCAACCCCACACACCAAAGAGCAGACACCAGAAGCAAAAGGAGTTACGACCCTCCAGCCAGAGGAAAGGAGTCCACAAACACAGAAATTTAGACAAAATGAGATGGCAGAAAAATATGTTTCAGACGAAGGAAAAAGATAAAAACCCACAAGAACAACTAAATGAAGAGAAGATAGACAATCTACCTGGAAAAGACTTTAGAGTAATGATAGTAAAGATGATCCAAGACCTCAGAAAAAGAATGGAGGCACAGACCAGAAGTCACAAGAGGTGTTTAATAAAGAGAAGATTTAAAGAACAGAGATAAATGATGCAATAACTGGAATGAAAAACACACTAGAAGGAATCAATAGCAGAATAACTGAGGCAGAAGAACAAATAAGTGAGCTGGAAGACAGATTGGTGGAAATCACTGCCGTGGAACAGAATAAAGGAAAAAAATGAAAAGAAATGAGGACAGTCTCAGAGATATCTGGGACAACATTAAATGCACCAATGTTCCCATTATAGGAGTCCCAGAAGGACAAGAAAGAGAGAAAGGGCCTGAGAAAATATTTGAAGAGATTACAGGCAAAAACTGCCCTAACATGAGAAAGAAAACATTCAAGTCCAGGAAGCTCAGAGAGCGCCATACAGGATAAACCCAAGTAGGAACATGCCAAGACACATATTAATCAAACTGACAAAAATTAAAGACAAAAAATATTAAAAGCAACAAGGGAAGAGCAATAAACAACAAACAAGGGAACCCCCATAAGGTTAGCACCTGATTTCTCAGCAGAAGCTCTGCTGGCCAGAAGGGGGTGGCATGATATATTTAAAGTGATGAAAGGGAAAAACCTACAACCAAGAATACTCTACCCAGCAAGGCTCTCATTCAGATTTGACAGGGAAGTCAACAGTTTAAAGGCAAGCAAAAGCTAAGAGAATTTAGCACCACCAAACCAGCCTTAAAACAAATCCTAAAGGAACTTCTCTTGGTAGAAAAGAGGCCACAAGCAGAATCAAGAAAATTACGAATGGGGAAGCTCACAGGTAAAGTCAAACATAAAGTAAAGGTAGGAAATCATCCACACACAAATACGATATCACAATCAGCAACCATGAGAAGAGGAGAATACAAATGCAGGATACTGGAAATTCATTTGAAATTAAGAGATCAGCAAGTTAAAACAAGCTTGTACATATATAAACTGATAGAGTAAGTCGCCTACATATGAACCTTCAAGTTGTGAACTTTGAAAGATGAGAACATGCGTTTGCATATCCAATCACGTGATCCTCAGCAAGAAGCTGTAGCTAGATCTGGACGAGGACAACTTCATTGAACTCCTTGCTGTGCAACATGAGGAGCTTACTAATGAAGACCTGATGGAAAGTGATTCATGACACAGGAAACGGCAAAGGGATTTTCGTTATTTGAGGAGGCACTCTTAGTTTAGAGGCACAGGACCCGAACATAGAATGGTACACAAAGGTTGCAGCAGCCATTCATAAAGCAATCCAGTGCTACCATGTCATCTATGACAAGAAAAACAGAGCTACTATCCAGACATCACTGGTTCGTTTTTTCAAGAGGGTAGAAAGAATTGAAGCCAGCAAGGAACCAGAACCTGTGCCATCAATGTCAGGTATGAGTGAAATTGCAGCTTTCCCACCATCTCCTATTGCTGACAATCCTTCAGCTCTACCACCTCCCACCTCCTCTCCCTCTTCCAGTCAGTAACTCTTCTTGCCTGTTCACTCAGTGCCAGCCCCTGTATGCCAGCTGTTGTACTGTACTACTGAACTTTTCAAGGTACTATACTGCAAGATTAAAAATGTTTTTTGTGTGTGTTTGTTTTTTATGTACTATCTGTGTGAAAAGTATTACAAACCTATTACAGTACAGTACTATATAGCTAGTCGTGTTCATTGGATACCTAGGCTAACTTTCTTGGACTTACAAACAAGTTGGATTTATGAATGCACTCTCAGAATGGACCTTGTTGGTAGGTAGGGGGCTTACTGTACAGCAAAACCTCATGGGAACCACAAACCAAAAATCTACAATAGATACAGACACAAAAAAGAAAAAGCAATCACATCACTAAAGATAGACATCAAATCACAAGAGAACAAAGAGGAAGGGAAGAAAAAAGACCTTCAAAAATAAATCCAAGGGTCTTCCCTGGTGGTGCCGTGGTTAAGAATCCACCTGCCAATGCAGGGCACAAGGTTTTGAGCCCTGGTCCAGGAAGATCACACATGCCGTGGAGCAACTAAGCCCATGCACCGAAACTAGTGAGCCTGAGCTCTAGAGCCCCCGAGCCACAACTACTGAGCCTGAGTGCCTAGACCCCATGCTCCACAACAAAGAGAAGCCACTGCAATGAGAAGCCCATGCACCACAACAAAGAGTAGCTCCCGCTCACCGCAACTAGAGAAAGCCCACGCGCAGTAACAAAGACCCAATGCAGCCAAAAATTAATTAAATTGATTTTTAAAAATCCAAAACAATCAACAAAACAGCAATAAGAACATTCATTTGGATAATTAACTTAAATGTAAATTGAATAAAGGCTCCAACCCAAAGACATAGACTGGCTGAATGGATACAAAAACAAGACCCATATATGTGCAGTCTACAAGAGACCCACTTCAGACCTAGGGACACATACAGACTGAAAGTGAGGGGATGGAAAAAGGTATTCCATGTAAATGGAAATCAAAAGAAAGCTGGAGTAGCAATACTCATATCAGACAAAATAGACTTTAAAATAGACTCTTACAAGAGACAAAGAAGGACACTACATAATGATCAAAAGATCAATCCAATCAGAAGATATAACAATTATAAATATATATGAACCCAGCATAGGAGCACCTCAATATATAAGGCAAATGCTAACAGGCATAAAAGGAGAAATAGACAGTAGCACAATAATAGTTGGGGACTTTAATACCCCACTCTCATCAATGGACATATCATCCAGACAGAAAATCAATAAGGAAACACAGGCCTAAATGACACATTAGAACAGATGAACTTAATTGATATTTATAGAACATTCCATCCAAAAGCAGCACAATACACTTTCTTCTCAAGTGCACATGGGATATTCTCCAAGACAGATCACATGCTGGGCAACAAATCAAGCTTCAGTAAATTTAAGAAAGTTGAGGGCTCCCCTGGTGGTGCAGTGGTCGAGAGTCCGCCTGCTGAGGCAGGGGACGCGGGTTTGTGTCCCGGTCTGGGAAGATCCTGCATGCCGTGGAGCGGCTGGGCCCGTGAGCCATGGCTACTGAGCTTGCATGTCTAGAGCCTGTGCTCCACAGCGGGAGAGGCCACGGCAGTGAGAGGCCCGCATACCACACACACACAAAAAAAAATTTCAGAAAGTTGAAATCACATCAAGCATCTTTTCTGGCCACAAGGTTATGGGGTTAGAAATCAATTACAAGAAAAAGACTGTAATAAAACACAAACACATGGAGGCTAAATAATATGTTACTAAACAACAAATGGATCACTGAAGAAATCAAAGAGAAAATTTAAAAATACCTAGAGACAAATGAAAATGAAAGCATGACAATCCAAAACCTTTGGGACACATCAAAAGAAGTTCTAAGAGGGATGCTTACAGCAATACAATCTTACCTCAAGAAACAGGAAAAATCACAAATAAATAACCTAACCTTACACCTAAAGCAACTAGAGAAAGAGGAACAAACAAAACCCAAAGTTAGTAGGAGGAAAGAAATCATAAAGATCATAGCAGAAATAAATGAGATAGAGACAAAGAAAACAATAGCAAAGATCAATGAAACTAAAAGCTGGTTCTTTGAAAAGATAAACAAAATTGAAAACCTTTAGCCAGACTCATCAAGAAAAAGAGGGAGAGGACTCAAATCAATAAAATTAGAAATGAAAAAGGAGAAGCTACAACAGACACCGCAGAAATACAAAGCAGCCTAAGAGACTACTACAAGCAACTCTATGCTAATAAAATGGACAACCTAGAAGAAATGGACTATTTCTTAGAAAGGTACAATCTCCCCAGATTGAACCAGGAGGAAATAGAAAATATGAACAGACCAATCACAAGTACTGAAAGTGAAACTGTGATTAAAAAAACTTCCAACAAACAAAAGTCTAGGACCAGATGGCTTCACAGGTGAATTCTATCAAACATTTAGAGAAGAGTTAACATCTATCCTTCTGAAACTATTCCAAGAAGTTACATAAGAAGGAACACTTCCAAACTCATTCTATGAGGCCACCATCACCCTGATACCAAAAGCAGACAAGGATATCACAAAAAAAAAGAAAATTACAAGCCAAAATCACTGATGAAACTAGACATAAAAATCCTCAAGAAAATACTAGCAATCCGAATCCAACAATACATTAAAAGGATGATACACCATGATCAAGTGGGATTTATCCCAGGGGTGCAAGGATTCTTCAATATCCACAAATCAATCAATGTGATACACCACATTAACAAACTGAAGAAAAAAAGCCATATGATCGTCTCAATAGATACAGAAAAAGCTTTTGAAAAAATTCAACACCCATTTATGATAAAAGCTGTCCAGACAGGAATAGAGGGAATTTACATCAATATAATAAAGGCCATATATAACAAACCCACAGCTAACAGCATTCTCAACAGTGAAAAGCTGAAAGCATTCCCTCTACGATCAGGAACTATGCAAGGATGTCCAATTTTGCCACTATCATTCAACAGAGTTTTGGCAGTCCTAGCCACAGCAATCAGAGAAGAAAAAGAAATGAAAGTAATCCAAATTGGAAAAGAAGTAGTAAAACCATCACTGTTTGCAGATGACATACTATACATAGAGAATTCTAAAGATATAGCCAGAAAAATACTAGAGCTCATCAATAAATTTGGTAAAGTTGCAGAATACAAAATTAATACACAGAAATCTCTTGCATTCCTATATACTAACAACAAAAGATTAGAAAGAGAAATTAAGGAAATGATCCCTTTTACAATCACATCAAGAAGAATAAAATACCTAGGAATAAACTTACCTAATGAGACGTAAGATCTCTACTCTGAAAACTATAAGACACTGATGAAAGAAATTGGAGATGACACAAACAGATGGAAGATATACCATGTTTGTGGATTGGAAGAGTCAATATTGTGAAAGTGACTGTACTACCCAAGGCAATCTACAGATTCAGTGCAACCCCTATCAAATTACCAATCGCATTTTTCACAGAACTAGAACATAAAAATCTTAATATTTGTATGGAGACACAAAAGACCTCAAATAGCCAAAGCAATCTTGAGAAGGAAAAATGGAGCCAGAGGAATCAAGCTCACTGACTCCAGACCGTACTACAGAGCTACAATCATCAAAACAGTATAGTACTAGCAGAAAAACAGAAATATAGATCAATGGAACAGGATAGAAATCCCAGAAATAAACTCACACACCTATGGCCAATTAATCTATGACAAAGGAGGCAAGAATGTACAATGGAGAAAAGACAGTCTCTTCAATAAGTGGCACTGGGAAAACTGAATAGCTACATGTAAAAGAATGAAATTAGAACACTCTAACATCATACACAAAAATAAACTTGAAATGGGTCAAAGACCTAAATTTAAGATGGAACACTATAAAACTCCTAGAGCAAAACATAGGTAGAACACTCTTTGACATAAATCACAGCAATATATTTTTTGATCCACCTCCTAAAGTAATGAAAATAAAAACAAAAAATAAAAAATGGGACCTAATTAAACTTAAAAGCTTCTGCACAGCAAAGGAAACCATAAACAAAATGAAAAGACAACCCACAGAATGGGAGAAAAAATTTGCAAACGAAGCAATCAACAAGGGATTAATCTTCAAAATACACAATGCATGCAGCTCAATATCAAAAAAACAAACAACCCAATCAAAATCAAAACCCCAATGAGGTATCACCTCACACTGCTCAGAATGGACTTCATCAAAAAGTCTACAAACTGTAAATGCTGGAGAGGGTGTGGAGAAAAGGGAACCCTCCTACACTGTTGGTAGGAATGTAAATGGTATAGGTACTATGGAGAACAGTATGGAGGTTCCTTCAAAAACTAAAAATATGATCCAGCAATCCCACTCCTGGGCATATATCTGCAGAAGAACCATAGTTCAGAAGCATACATGCACCCCAATGTTCATCGCAGCACTATTTACAATAGCCAAGACAACCTAAATGTGCTTTGATAGAGGAATGGATAAAGAAGATGTGGTACATATATACAATAGAATATTACTCAGCCATAAAAAAGAATGAAATAATGCTATTTGCAGCAACGTGGGTGGACCTAGAGATTACCATACTAAGTGAAGTAAGTCCAACAAAAACAAATATCAAATGATATCACTCATATGTGGAATCTATTTTTTTAAAAAAAGAAAAGCAACAAATGAACTTATTTCTGAAACAGATATTAAAAACTAATTTATGGTTACCAAACAGGAAACATGGGTGGGGAGGGATTTATCAGAAGCCTGGGATGAACACACACACACTATATAAAATAAACAACCAACAAGGACCTACTATATAGCACTGGGAACTCTATAATCAGTATTCTGTGATAACCTATATGAGAAAAGAATCTAGAAAAGAATGAATATATGTACATGTATAACTGAATCACTTTCCTGTACACCTGAAACTAATACAACATTGTAAATCTACTATATTCCAATAAAATTAAAAAAATTCAAACCATGGCATAATCTCTTAACTGCAGACAATTGTGTACTCTACCTGTATAGGGAATATTAACTAGGACTCCCCCATGGCCCTCCTTTGCCTTTAACTATGTGGAGGTTATGTGGTGTCTGTTTGGTATAGGGTAGTAGGAAAACAACTCTTGGTTTCAATAAACTCATCAAGCAGCAACAAAAATGAAACACTGTCCTTCCCATGCTCAGTGTCCACTTGACTCACGATTTCCTCTGTGGAGATATCAAGGTTTGTTGACACTGTTGATGGGATGAAAAAGTGATGAAACATTCTTAAGTGGTGGCATAAATACACATGAAGAGGTCGGTAATAATCACTTATTGTTACTCTCTCTTTGTTTGTTTTTTAGCCATGCCATGCAGCTTGCGGGATCTTGGTTCCCTGACCAGGGACCAGTGGAAGTGCAGAGTCTTAACCACTGGACTGCCAGGGAATTCCCACTTATTGTCTACTCTTTAACTTACTTTTTTTTCCTTCTGTTTGGAGATCCCATGACTTGCCATACCCTGGAATAACGACATCCTTCACTTCATCTTTGAATTTTTGGCACCTCAATTTTATTATTTCTGGTCACTCCCGTGGAAAATCATCAAAAATGGATATGTATATTTTCTATTATTTTCGAACCGAGTGAGAAATACTCTGTACACATGGTGATAGAATATGCAAAATCTGTGACTAGGACCCACCTTCTTTTTAAGTGAAAGAGTTATCCTCATGTTCAAAAGCAATGACCTCTGTGAACATAATTACACTAGCCTGCATCTGGGCTTAGTCTTATTTCCACCTTCCTACAAACATTATGGTGCTGAGTTTTCATGAAATTAAATTTTTAGGCAATAAACAACTTCATATGGAAACAGTAATTAAAAGAGATAGCCTTACAAATGAATTCCTAAATCTGATTAAACCTATTATCAACCTAGTTGGTGCCTGCAGTCCACATTCAAGGTGGTAAAATTGCTAATTGGTCTAACCTTTATAATCATAACCAGTAATTTCAAATTGGCCTTCAACTCTGCCCAGAAATCCCCTAGTGCTCACTCTTTGAAATCGTTATTTCACATCTTTTCTCTTCGAACTCCTAAAGCCTCCTTAGCTTGCTTCTTAAATCATTAGGAAAAAAAGAAATAGAGGCAATTGAGTGACCATTGGGTCTATTAACTTACTTGTATGGATAAGCATTCTCTCTAACTTCCTTCCAATTGGAAGGGTTTTCTTATCTTTCATTAAACTCTTTTACATTTGTCTTGGATTCCACCCCTTTCTGCCTTCACAAGAACTCTTTTACTCAATTATCACCCTCAGTTTGGTTATTTCTATTCTATATGTTTAGCTATGGGGAAGCATTTTTAAAGACCTAGAAGTGGAATGAATATGAGCAAATTTTCATTTAAGTCTTATCTAGATCTAATTATTTTATTCATATTTCACAACAGATTTTATCACACAGTATTCCATTCATTATTCTAAGATACTTATACAGCAGGAAATATACATGTTTGCATAGGGTAATTATAAGATAATGCAAGAAGTTTCAAAGACTTAGATCAATCTACAGGTACTAGGAATATACATGTAAGTAGAAGCAGATAAATAAACATTGGTAAGATAAAAGAAAGACAAATTCCTGCCCTTTGAGAATCATGGGATGGGTTCATCCATATTGGATGTGGAATATATATCTTGACATAGCAACAATATATTAGCATTATTTAATGAACAAGGGAAAAATCTTTAACATGAAAAATTGACAAAGTGTTGATTAAAATATACACCCTGAATATTCTTTTCACTCACTTCTGATTTCAAGCATAGAACATTAAATTTCTACTAACCACTGAGGGTTTTTACTTTTTCTTCTATTTGACGTTTAGATCTGTTTCGTTGTAAGAAAACTATGTGTGTGTGCACGTGTGTTTAGGTGCATGTGTGTGACAGAGAGACAGAGACTTGACCTCATTGCCAATTAAAGAACATGGACATTGATTATTGAAACTGAGTCAGAAACACTTTCTCTTGCTTTTTTTTCTTTCTCCCTGATGCCCGCAAAGCTCTTCTTGACTCTGATCCTCTGGCCTTTGTCAGCTTGCCTCCCCAGTGCAGGCAAAAGAGTTCACTACACCCCACCTCCACCCCAGAGTTCACTACACTCCACCTCCACCCCTCTCCTGTGCGCGCACGTGCATGCACACACACACATACACACACACCGCTACCTATGGCTGAGTAATAAGAACCACATGGAAGAGCTGGCAAGAGAGGAGTAATAAAAGGCCACCAAGTGAAGCAGTCAGTGCCCATTTTGGACCACAGAGCTGTTCTCACTGGGCAAGGATCAGAAAAACTCTAGAGAGTCCCTGAATAATATCTTTCTTACCCAGAAGAACAATAAGAGTTCTTTATTTTGGGGTACCTCAGGCAACACATCTGCTCTCTTTTTCTTTCTAGGCTTTCTAAAATTTCTGCAGCCATAAACACTCATGTCCACAGTTTCCCATTTTCTACTTTGTCCAGCTAATAAAACACACCTTTGCTGGTTTGGCTTTAATGCTTCGTATTTCCTCTTTGGCTCATTAGAACAAAAGACTTTTACAGTCAAGTGTAATATTTCAGAGCTCTGGCTTTGTCAAGCATCTTCCTCATAAACAGTTTGGTTTGATTGGAAGCTACACATCAAGTTTATTTGTTATCCCAAGAGGCCAAAATTTGGCATTAATAAAGTAAAATGGATATAAGGCCTAGGAGTGCCCTAAAATATCTATTTAGAACAAGAGTCCTGGGACCTGTGGCTCTGTACATGTTCAGCAAATTCTGAAAACTAGAGCAGAGACCATCCCACACTCAGACTTCCACAGGAGTACTGGTAGGGGCCAAAATGATAGGTGGATATGCATATGTGTTACGAGTATTGATGAACTGGGCATGCTGGAGGGCACAGGCCCAGCTCGAAGGGGCAGAGCTACTCGGCCCCAATCAATTGTTGTCATTTGGGAAACAGGCCCTGGTTGTCTTCTGTCTTAAGAGAAAGAAGAAATATGAGTTTTCTGTAAAAGCTCCTGATAAAACAATGCCTTTTGCATTCAAATTGCTATAAGTCAGTTGAGTAGAAAGATTATCTTACTTCTTATTAACTTGATGAATACTTTTTCAATGATTAAGTAAAAATAAGTCAGTTAGAAGCACAATTGTAATGATCAAGATGGCAGAGTAGTAGGATGTGAAGCTCACTCTCTCCCACAAATACAACAAAAATACATCTACGTGTGGAGTGATTCTCACAGAATATCTAAAAAACGGTGGCAGAAGACCTCAGACTGCTGAAAGGGCAAGACAATCACGTAACTGGGTAGGAAAAAAGCAAAAAGGAAAAGAAAAAAGGGAGAAAGGATTCGGGCCAGGACCTGCACCCCTCGGAGGGAGCTGTGAAATAGGAAAAGTTCATGCACCCTGGGAAGCTCCCTCATCAGCAGGGAGATCAGCCGGGACAGAAGGGGAGTTTCAGAGCCTTAGAGGAGAAGGCACCATTCAGGTTGCAGCAGCCAGAGCAGAGGGAGAACTGCACAGACAGTCAGTGACCTGGCCTTCACTCAGCCTGACACCTGCGTCCACTGGTGCTGGTGGGGGCTGGGTGCTGGAACTCGGGCTTCAGAGGTCAGCTGGGGAGAGGACTGGGGGTGGCTGTGTGGAGACAGAGACTGGGTGGGGGGGAGGGGCTGGAATCCAGTGTGACCATGGCTGAGGGTGTATGTGGAGGAAGCCTGGGCCTCCTTAGAGGCCAGTAGCTGTTGTCTGGGGGTATGCACACGGGTAGGGTCAGGACCCAGACTGTAACCTTTTCCCCTGTGTGTGTGCTCACAGAGGGCAGGTCACTGCCTACACAGGCCTCAACCGCCACCAGCCTCAACTGGAAGCAGCCCAGACCCCAGGAGTGGTCACAGGCCCCTGCCGCCTCCCACTCAAACTCCAGGAGTGGTTGACACCCACCTCCACTCCCATATGTGTCATGGGGCACATCTGAGCCACAAAGGACCCCAAGACCAGGCACCAGCCACCACATCTGCACACCCCCTAATCTATCAAAGGGATAACAACCAGCACACGCTGAGGAAAGAGGTGACAGGCATCCATACTAAAAACGGACCTCACACCAAATATATTAAACCCACACAAGCTACACAGGGTTGACACCACAGATAAATAATCCTTCAAGACCACAGTAGAAAACTGTTTCTCCTAAACTCACAGAGTAAGAGAATATAAATAAAATGGAGAATCAGAGGAACCACTGCAAGTTAAAAGACCAAGAGCATTCCCCTGAAAGAACAAGCAATAAAACATATCTCTTACGTCTAAGAGACACTGGTTTCAAAAAGGGAATAATGAAAATACTGAAGGAATTAAGAAAGGCTATCAACAGACATGTAGAGTACTGTAAAAAGGAGCTAGAAACTACAAAGAGGAACCAAGAAAAATTAGAAAACTCATTTGCAGAGATGAAAGCTGAGCTAAAGGCAATGAATAATGAAGAAGAATGAATAAGTAACCTGGAAGACAGAATAATGGAAATCACCCAATCAGGACAGCAGACAGAAAGCCAAAAAAAATAAAAAAAGCAATATATAAGAGACCTATTGGATAATATAAAGCATGCCAACCTACATATAATAGATTCCAGAAGGGGAAGAAAGAAAAAGGAGATCAAAAGATGTATTTGAAGAAATTATGGCTGAAAACTTCCCAAACCTAAGGAAGGAAACACATATCTAGGTACAGGAAGCTCAGAGGGTTCCAAACAGACCTACACCAAGATATAATAAAAGTGGCAAAAGTTAAAGAGAGGATTCTAAAGGCAGCAAGAGAAAAACAAAGGGTTAATTACAAGGGAACCCCCATAAGGCTATCAGCTAATTTCTCTAAAGAAATGTTGCAGGCCAGAAGGGAGTGGCAAGATATATTCAAAGTCCTGAAAGGGAAAAATCTGCAAACTAGAATACTCTACCCAGCAAGATTATCATTTAGAAAAGAAGAAGAGATAAAGAATTTCTCAGAAAAGCAAAAACTAAAAGAATACAGCAATACTAAACCTATCCCAAAGGAAATATTGAAAGGTCTTCTCTAAATAGAAAAGAAGTAAGAATCTATAGGAAGGACAAAATCACAATTGGAAAATAAATCACTTAAATAAGCCAGTACACAGATTTTTTTTAAAAAATCAAAAAAATTTTGGAGAAGGTGATGATAACCACAATGAACAGAAAAAGGATGAACATGAAGATGTAAAAGAGGACATCAAAATCATAAAATGAGGGGGAGGAGAGTAAGAAAATGTAGATTTTTTTTTTCCTAGAATGTGTTTGAGCCTATATGACTAAAAGTCTAAGGCAAGTAGTTATAGGAAGGGCTTAACATACTTGAAAAACAGGGTAACCACAAATCAAAAACATACAATAGATTCACAAAAACCAGAAAGAAAATAAGTATAATATTGATAGAAAAGAAAAGAGCCAAGCCACTAAAGGAAAAATAAAAAGTAAAAGGAACAAAGAAGAAATATAAAATCAATGGGAAGACAAGGTTTAACATGGCAACAAATATATACCTATCAATAATTACCTTAAATGTAAATGGACTAAATGCTCTAATTAAAAGACAGAGTGGCAGATTGGATTAAAAAAATAAGAGCCTATGATATGCTGCCTAAAAGAGACCCACTTTAGGGCAAAGGATACACATAGATTGAAAGTGAGGGGATGGAAAAAGATATTTCATGCAAACAGAAATGACAAGAAAGCAGGTGTCTCAATACACACATCAGACAAAATAAACTTTAAAACAAAGGCCATAAAGAAAGATATAGAAGGACAAAATTAATGATAAAAGGATCAACATAAGAAGAGGATTTTACATTCATAAACATACATGTACCTAATAGAGGAGCACCCAAATACATAAAAGAAATACTAATGAACATAAACGGAGAAACTGACAGGCATACAATAATAGTAGGAGACATTAACTCACATCAGTAGATCTTCCAGACAGAGAAACAATAAGGCAACAGAGATACTAAATGATACAATAGAACAGTTAGACTTAATTGATATTTTGAGGACACTATATCCAAAAAAACAGAATACACATTCTTTTCAAGTGCACATGGAACATTCTCTAGGATTGCCCATATACAAGGGCACAAAACAAAGCTCAGTAATTTCAAGAGTACAGATATGATCTCAAGCATCTTTTCTGACCACAACAGCATGAAACTAGAAATTAACCACAGAAAAAGAAATGATTAAAAAATAAAAAAAAAACATTACATGGAGAATAAACAACATGCTACTGAAAAACCAATGGGTCAATGATGAAATCACAGAGGAAATTTAAAAATGCCTCGAGATAAATGACAATGCAAACACAACCATACAAAATCTATGGGATGCAAAAGCAGTTATTAGAGGGAATTTCATAGCAATACAGGCTTTACTCAAAAAATAAGAAAAATCTCAAATAAACAACCTAAGCTACCACTTAAAAGAATTAGAAAAAGAAGAACAAAACAAAACCTAAAGTCAGAAGAAGGAAGGAAATAATATAATAAAGAGAGGAAACAAATAAAATAGAGGAAAAAAAATAGAAAAAGTCAATAAAAGCAAGAGCTGGATCTTTGAAAGGATAAACAAGACTGACAAACCTCTGGCCAGGCTCACCAAAAAGAAAAGAGAAAGAACATACACACAAAAAAAATAATAACAAGAAATGAAAATGACGCATAACAACTGATACGGCAGAAATACAAAAAACCATAAGGGAATACTATGAATAATTATATGCCAACAAATTTGACAACCTAGAAGAAATGGACAAGTTTCTAAAAACATAACAGCCCACCAAAACTGAATCCAGAAGAAATAGATCATTTGAAAAGACTGATCACAAGAACTGAAATAGAATCTGTGATTTCAATTCTCCCTACAAACAAACGTCGAAAACCAGATGGCTTCACAGCTGAATTCTACCAAACATACAAAGAAGAACATATACCAATCCTTCTCAAATTCTTCCAAAAAGCTGAAGAGGAGGGAACACTCCCAAGAACATTCTATGAAGCCACCAACACCCTGATACCAAAACCAGACAAAGAAACCACCAAAAAAAATTACAGGCCAATATCTTTAATGAATATAGATGCCAAAATTATCAACAAAACATTAGCAAACTGAATCCAACAATACGTAAAAATCATACACCATGAGTATAGGAGGAGGAACCAAGATGTTGGACTATAAGGACGTGCTCTCACTCTCTCTTGCGAGAACACCAGAATCACAACTAGCTGCTGGACAATCATCGACAGGAAGACACTGGAATACACCAAAAAAGATACCACACATCCAAAGACAAAGGAGGAGCCACAATGAGATGGTAGGAGGGGCACAATCACAGTAAACTCAAATCCCATAACTGGTGGGTGGGTGACTCACAGACTGGAGAACACTTATACCACAGAAGTCCACCAACTGAAGTGAAGGTTCTGAGCCCCATGTCACGCTTCCCAACCTGGGGGTCCGGCAACGGGAGGAGGAATTCCAAGAGAATCAGACATTGAAGCCTAGTGGGAATTGATTGCAGGATTTTGATAGGACTGGGGGAAACAGAGACACCACTAATGGAGGGCACACACAAAGCAGTGTGCACATCAGGACCCAGAGGAAGAAGCAGTGACCCCAGGGGAGATGGAACCAGACCTACCTGGTAGTGTTGGAGGGTCTCCTGCAGAGGCAGGGGGTGGCTGTGGCTCACCGTGGGGACAAGGACACTGGTAGCACAAGTTCTGGGAAGTACTTCTTGGCATGAGCCCTCCCAGAGTCTGTCATGAGCCCCACCAAAGACCTCAGGGAGGCTCTAATGTTGGGTTGCCTCAGGCCAAAAAACCAACAGGAAGGGAACCCAGCCCCACCCATCAACAGTCAAGTGGAATAAAGTTTTACTGAGCTCTGCTCACCAGAGCAACACTCAGCTCTACCCACCACCAGTCCCTCCCATCAAGCATATTAGATAGCCTCAACCATCAGAGGGCAGAGAGCAGAAGCTAGAAGAACTACAATCCTGCGGCCTGTGGAACAAAACCCACATTCACAGAAAGACGGACAAGATGAAAAGGCAGAGGGCTATATACCAGATGAAGGAACAAGATAAAACCCGAGAAAAACAACTAAATGAAGTGGAGATAGGCAACCTTCAAGAAAAAGAATTCAGAATAATGATAGCGAAGATGACCCAGGACCTCGGAAAAAGAATGGCGGCAAAGATTGAGAAGATGCAAGAAATGTTTAACAAAGACGTAGAAGAATTAAGGAACAGACAAACAGAGATGAAGAATACAATAACTGAAATGAAAACTACACTACAAGGAATCAACAGCAGAATAACTGTGGCAGAAGACCGGATAAGTGACCTGGAAGACAGAATGGTGGAATTCACTGCTGCTGAACAGACTAAAGAAAAAAGAATGAAAAGAAATGAAGACAGCCTAAGAGAACTCTGGGACAACATTAAACGCACCAACATTTGCATCACAGGAGTCCCAGAAGGAGAAGAGAGAGAGAAAGGACCCGAGAAAATATTTGAAGAGATTATAGTTGAAAACTTCCCTAACATGGGAAAGGAAATACCCACCCAAGTCCAAGAAGCGCATCGAGTCCCATACAGGATAAACCCAAGGGGAAACACGCCGAGACACACAGTAATCAAACTGGCAAAAATTAAAGACAAAGAAAAATTATTGAAAGCAGCAAGGGAAAAACGACAAATAGCATACAAGGGAACTCCCATAAGGTTAACAGCTGATTTCTCAGCAGAAATCCTATAAGCCAGAAGGGAGTGGCATGATATACTTAAAGTGATGAAAGGGAAGAACCTACAACTAAGATTACTCTACCCAGGCAATGATCTCATTCAGATTCGATGGAGAAATCAAAAGCTTTACAGACAAGCAAAAGCTAAGAAAATTCAGCACCACCAAACCAGCTCTACAACAAATGCTAAAGGAACGTCTCTAAGTGGGAAACACAAGAGAAGAAAAGGACCTACAAAAACAAACCCAAAACAGTTAAGAAAATGGTCATAGGAACATACATATCAATAACTACCTTAAACGTGAATGGATTAAATGCTCCAACCAAAAGACACAGGCTTGCTGGATGGATACAAAAACAAGACCCATATATATGCTGTCTACAAGAGACCCACTTCAGACCGAGGGACACATACAGACTGAAAGTGAGGGGATGGAAAAAGATATTCCATGCAAACAGTAATCAAAAGAAAGCTGGAGTAGCTATACTCATATATCAGATAAAATAGACTTTAAAATAAAGATTCTTACAAGAGACAAGAAAGGACACTACATAATGGTCAACAGATCAATCCAAGAAGAAGGTATAACAATTATAAATATATATGCACGCAACATAGGAGCACCTCAATACATAAGGCAACTGCTAACAGCAATAATCGAGGATGTTGACAGTAACACAATAATAATGGGGGACTTTAACACCTCACTTACACCAATGAACAGATCATCCAACATGAAAATAAATAAGGAAACAAGCTTTAAATGACACAATAGACTAGATAGATTTAACTGATATTTATAGGACATTCCATCCAAAAACAGCAGATTACACTTTCTTCGCAAGTGTGCATGGAACATTCTCCAGGAGAGATCACATGTTGGGTCACAAATCAAGCCTCAGTAAATTTAAGAAAATTGAAATCATATCAAACATCTTTTCTGACCACAACGCTATGAGATTAGGAATCAATTACAGGAAAAAAAACGTAAAAAACACAAAAACATAAAGACTAAATAATACGTTACTAAATAACCAAGAGATCACTGAAGAAATGAAAGAGGAAACAAAAAAATACCTAGAGACAAATGACAATGAAAACATGACGATCCAAAACCTACAGGATGCAGCAAAAGCAGTTCTAAGAGGGAAGTTTATAGCTATACAAGCCTACCTCAAATAACAAGAAAAATCTCAAATAAAAATGTGACCTTACACCTAAAGGAACCAGAGAAAGAAGAACAAAAAAAATCCACAGTTAGGGCCTCCCTGGTGGTGCAGTGGTTGAGAGTCCGCCTGCCGGTGCAGGGGACGCAAGTTCGTGCCCCGGTCCGGGAAGATCCCACATGCCGCAGAGCAGCTGGGCCCGTGAGCCATGGCCACTGAGCCTGCATGTCCGGAGCCTGTGCTCTGCAATGGGAGAGGCCATGAAAGTGATAGGCCCGCATACCGCAAAAATAAAAAACAAAAAACAAAACAACCCCCCACAGTTAGCAGAAGGAAAGAAATCATAAAGATCAGAGCAGAAATAAATGAAATAGAAACAATAGCAAAGAACAATAAAACTAAAAGCTGGTTCTTTGAGAAGATAAACAAAACTGATAAACCATTAGCCAGACTCATCAAGAAAAAGAGGCAGAGGACTCAAATCAAAATTAGAAACGAAAAAGGAGAAGCTACAACAGACACCGTAGAAATTCAAAGCATCCTAAGAGACTACTACAAGCAACTCTAGGCCAATAAAATGGACAACCTGGAAGAAATGGACAAATTCTTAGAAAGGTATAACCTTCCAAGACTGAACCAGGAAGAAATAGAAAATATGAACAGACAAATCACAAGTAATGAAATTGAAACTGTGATTAAAAATATTCCAACAAACAGAAGTCCAGGATCAGAAGGCTTCACAGGTGAATTCTATCAAACATTCAGAGAAGAGCTAACACCCATCCTTCTCAAACTCTTCCAAAAATCTGCAGAGGAAGGAACACTCCCAAACTCATTCTATGAGGCCACCATCACCCTGATACCAAAATCAGACAAAGATACTACAGAAAAAGAACATTACAGACCAATATCACTGATGAATATAAATGGAACAATCCTCAACAAAATACTAGCAAACAGAATCCAACAACACATTAAAAGAATGATACACCATGACCAAGGGGGATTTATCCCAGGGATGCAAGGATTCTTCAATATACACAAATCAATCAATGTGATACACCATATTAACAAACTGAAGAATAAAAACCATATGATCATCTCAATAGATGCAGAAAAAGCTTTTGACAAAATTCAACACCCATTTATGATAAAAACTCTCCAGAAAGTGGGTATAGAGGGAACCTACCTCAACATAATAAAGGCCATATACAACAAACTCACAGCCAACATTGTTCTCAATGGTGAGTAACTGAAAGCATTTCCTCTAAGATCAGGAATGAAACAAGGATATCCACTGTCACCACTATTATTCAACATAGTTTTGGAAGTCCTAGCCACGGCAATCAGAGAAGAAAAAGAAATAAAAGGAATACAAATTGGAAAAGAAGAAGTAAAACTGTCACTGTTTGCAGATGACATGATACTACACATAGAGAATCCTAAAGATGCCACCAGAAGACTACTAGAGCTAATCAATGAATTTGGAAAAGTTGCAATGCACAGAATTCTCTTGCATTCCTATACACTAATGATGAAAAATCTGAAAGAGAAATTAAGGAAACACTCCCATTTACCACTGCAACAAAAAGAATAAAATACCTGGGAATAAACCTACCTAGGGAGACAAAAGACCTGTATGCAGAAAACTATAAGACACTGATGAAAGGAATTAAAGATGATACCAACAGATGCAGATATATACCATGTTCCTGGATTGGAAGAATCAATATTGTGAAAATGATTATACCACCCAAAACAATCTGTAGATTCAATGCAATCCATAACAAATTACCAATGGCATTTTTTACAGAACTAGAACAACCCATCTTAAAATTTGTATGGAGACACAAAAGACCCCAAATAGCCAAATCAGTCTTGAGGGAAAATAAGGCAGCTGGAGGAAGTAGGCTTCCTGACTTCAGACTATACTACAAAGCTACAGTGATCAAGACAATATGGTACTGGCACAAAAACAGAAACATACCTCAATGGAACAAGGTAGAAAGTACAGAGATAAACCCACGCACCTATGGTCAGCTAATCTATGACAAAGGAGGCAAAGATATACAATGGAGAAAAGACAGTCTCTTGAATAAGTGGTGCTGGGAAAACTGGACAGCTACATGTAAAAGAATGTAATTAGAACACTCCCTAACACCATACACAAAAATAAACTCAAAATGGATTAGAGACCTAAATGTAAGACTGGACAGTATAAAACTCTTAGAGTAAAACGTAGGAAGAACACTCTTTGACATAAATCATAGCAAGATCTTTTTTGATCCACCTCCTAGAGTAATGGAAATAAAAACAAAAATAAACAAATGGGACCTAATGAAACTTAAAAACTTTTACACAGCAAAGGAAACCATAAACAAGACGAAAAGACAACCCTCAGAATGTGAGAAGATATTTGCAAATGAATCAATGGACAAAGGATTAATCTCCAAAATATATAAACAGCTCATGCAGCTCAATACTAAAGAAACAAACAACCCAATCCAAAAATGGGCAGAAGACCTAAATAGACATTTCTCCATAGAACACATATAGATGGCCAAGAAGCACATGAAAAGCTTCTCAACATCACTAATTATTAGAGAAATCCAAATCGAAATACAATGAGGTATCACCTCACACCAGTTAAAATGGGCATCATCAGAAAATCTACAAACAACAAATGCTGGAGAGGGTGTGGAGAAATGGGAACCCTCTTGCACTATTGGTGGGAATGTAAATTGGTACAGCCACTATGGAGAACAGTATGGAGGTTCCTTAAAAAACTAAAAATAGAATTATACCATATGATCCGGCAATCCCACTACTCAGCATATACCCAGAGAAAACCATAATTCAAAAAGACACATGCACCCCAATGTTCATTGCAGCACTATTTACAATAGCCAGGTCATGGAAGCAACCTAAATGCCCATCGAAAGATGAATGGATAAGGAAGAAGGGGTACATACATACAATGGAATATTACTCAGCCATAAAAATGAACGAAATTGAGTCATTTGTAGAGACGTGGATGCATCTAGAGACTGTCATACAGAGTGAAGCAAGTCAGAAGGAGAAAAACAAATATTGTATATTAATGCATGTATATGGAACCTAGAAAAATGGTACTGATGAACCGGTTTGCAGGGCAGAAGTTGAGACACATATGTAGAGAACAAACGTATGGACACCAAGGGGTGAAAACCACGGTGGGGTGGGGATGGTGGTGTGCTGAATTGGGCGATGGGACTGACATGTATACACTGATGTGTATAAAACTGATGACTGACTAGAACCTGCAGTATAATAAAACAAACAAATAAAAAAAACAACTAATACTAAACTTTCTTTGGGTTATTTGTATGGAAACATGTTAATATAAATGTTTCAGACATTACATGAAATTTCCAAAAATGTTATATGCTCTGGTTTAATGTTATAAGTCATAATGCTAGTTATTACTTTTTTATTTTTTTAACATCTTTATTAGAGTATAATTGCTTTACAATGTTGTGTTAGTTTCTGCTTTACAACAAAATGAATCAGTTATATATATATATACATATGTTCCCATATCTCTTCCCTCTTGCGTCTCCCTCCCTCCCACCCTCCCTAGCCCACCCCTCCAGGCAATCACAAAGCACTGAGCTGATCTCCCTGTGCTATGAGGCTGCTTCCCCCTAGCTATCTACCTTACGTTTGGTAGATATGTCCATGCCTCTCTCTTGCTTTGTCACAGCTTACCCTTCCCCCTCCCCATATCCTCAAGTCCATTTTCTAGTAGGTCTGTGTCTTTATTCCTGTCTTACCCCTAGATTCTTCATGACATTTTTTTCCCTTAAATTCCATATATATGTGTTAGCACACGTTATTTGTGTCTCTCTTTTTGACTTACTTCACTCTGTATGACAGACTCTAGGTCTATCCACCTCATTACAAATAGCTCAATTTCATTTCTTTTTATGGCTGAGTAATATTCCCTTGTATATATGTGCCACATCTTCTTTATCCATTCATCTGATGCTGGACACTTAGGTTGTTTCCATCTCTGGCCGATTGTAAATAGAGCTGCAATGAACATTCTGATACATGACTCTTTTTGAATTATGGTTTGCTCAGGGTATATGCCCAGTAGTGGGATTGCTGGGTCATATGGTAGTTCTATTTGTAGTTTTCTAAGGAACCTCCACACTGTTCTCCACAGTGGCTGTATCAATTTACATTCCCACCAACAGTGCAAGAGGGTTCCCTTTTCTCCACACCCTCTCCAGCATTTATTGTTTCTAGATTTTTTGATGATGGCCATTCTGACTGGTGTGAGATGATATCTCATTGTAGTTTTGATTTGCATTTCTCTAATGATTAGTGATGTTGAGCATTCTTTCACGCGTTTGTTGGCAGTCTGTATATCTTCTTTGGAGAAATGTCTATTTAGGTCTTCTGCCCATTTTTGGATTGGGTTGTTTGTTTTTTTGTTATTGAGCTGCATGAGCTGCTTATAAATTTTGGAGATTAATCCTTTGTCAGTTGCTTCATTTGCAAATATTTTCTCCCATTCTGAGGGTTGTCTTTTGGTCTTGTTTATGGTTTCCTTTGCTGTGCAAAAGCTTTGAAGTTCATTAGGTCCCATTTGTTTATTTTTGTTTTATATCCATTTTTCTAGGAGGTGAGTCAAAAAGGATCTTGCTGTGATTTATGTCATAGAGTGTCCTGCCTATGTTTTCCTCTAAGAGTTTGATAGTTTCTGGCCTTACATTTAGGTCTTTAATCCATTTTGAGCTTATTTTTGTGTATGGTGTTAGGGAGTGATCTAATCTCATACTTTTACATGTACCTGTCCAGTTTTCCCAGCACCACTTATTGAAGAGGCTGTCCTTTCTCCACTGTACATTCCTGCCTCCTTTATCAAAGATAAGGTGACCATATGTGCGTGGGTTTATCTCTGGGTTTTCTATCCTGTTCCACTGATCTATATTTCTGTTTTTGTGCAAGTACCATACTGTCTTGATTACTGTAGCTTTGTAGTATAGTCTGAAGTCATTACTTTAAAATGTATATCTCAGAAATAATTAAATTTCCTTGTCAATTCATCAAATCTCTAACTGTGGTCATTTTTAAGTCTTTTGTCATTTACAGACAGTTCTGAGTGTAGTCTGATGCTTTTGCAAAAATGTTCCTATAAAAGAGTTTCATCTTCAAGGAATTCATGGAAAAGACTCTGACAAGTACAGGTTTCTGGTAACTGACTATACTGATGAACTGAGTGAATAAGCATTTTCAGAACTCTAATGGAGAACTGATGGATTCATAAAAGTGCTAACAAAAGATCAAGATGAAAAAAATTAATTACATGGGACTGAGTGAACTGATGAGGATGATTATAATTTTTGTGACTTTCTGTTTGAAAAAAAAAAAATCCCACAAGGACTCAGAGGCAAAAAATATACAAATCAATTTTCACTGCAAAGTAAAGGAGCCTTTACAGTGGAGGATTACTGGACTGAATGTCAATATTATGATATAGTATGAGTGTGTTTCATGTTTGTTAATTGCAATCATTGTTGCTTTTGTTGTGTTCATCCATTTACAATGCTTGGTGTCAGCTTATTTGTCTCTTGTAAAAATAAAATACAGTGTGTGTGTGTGAAAAAAAAAACCCAACAACTTAATTAGAAAAAAAAAATCATACACCGTGACCAAGTTGGATTTATCCCAAGTTCACAAAGATGGTTCAACATATGCAAATCAATCAATGTGATACACCACATAAACAAAAGAAAAGACCAAACCACATGATCATCTCAATAGATTTAGAAAAAGCATTTGACAAAATTCAATATCTATTCATGATAACAACTCTTACCGAAGTTGGTATAGAGGGAACATATTTCAAAATAGTAAAAGCTATATATGACAAACCCACAGCTAATATAATACTAAATGGTGAAAAGTTGGACAGACACATGTAAATCAATGAAGTTAGAACACACCTTCTCACCATACACAAAAATAAACTCAAAGTGGCTTAAAGACTTAAACATAAGGCATGACACCATAAAACTCCTAGAAGAAAACATAGGCAAAACATTCTCTGACATAAATCATACCAATGTTTTCTTAGGTGGGTCTCCCAAGGCAATAGAAATTAAAACAAAAATAAACAAACGGGACCTAATCAAACTTACAAGCTTTTACACAGCAAAGGAAACCATAAACAAATGAAAAGACAACCTAGAGAATAGGAGAAAATATTTGCAAACAATGCGACTGATAAGGGCTTAATTTCCAAAATATACTAACAGGTCATACAACTCGACAACAAAAAACAAACAACCCAATCGAAAAATGAGCAGAAGACCTACAGAGACATCTCTCCAAAGAAGTAATACAGATGCCAATAGGCACAGGAAAAGACACTCAACATCGCTAATTATTAGAGAAATGAAAATCAAAACTATAATGACATACCACCTCACACTGGTCACAGTGGCCATCATTAAAACGTCTACAAATAACAAATGCTGGAGAGGATGTGGAGAAAAGGGAGCCCTTCTACACTGTTGGTGGGAATGTAGTTTGGTGCAGCCACTGTGGAAAACAGTATGGAGATTCCCCAGAAAACTGAAAATAGAACTACCATATGATCCAGCAATCCCACTCCTGGGCATATATCCAGACAAAACTATAATGCAAAAAGAAACATGCCCCTATGTTCATAGCAGCACTATTCACAATAGCCAAGACATGGAAACAACCTAAATGTCCATCGACAGATGAGTACGTAAAGAAGATGTGGTAAACATATACAATAGAATACCACCCAACCATAAAAACAATGAAATAATGCCATTTGCAGCAACATGGATACAACTAGAGATTATCATACTAAGTGAAGTAAGTCAGAAAGAGCAAGACAAATTACATATGATATCACTTATATGTGGAGTCTGAAATATAACACAAATGAACCTATCTGTGAAACAGAATCAGGGACAAGGAAAATAGACTGGTGTTTGCCAAGAGGGAGGGGCCTGGGAAAGGGTTGGATTGGGAGTTTGCGATTAGCAGATGCAAACTGCTATATATATATAATGGATAAACAAGGTCCTACTGTAGAGCACAGGGAACTATATTCAGTATCCTGTGATAAACCATAATGGAAAAGAATATGAAAAAAGAATGTATATATGGGGCTTCCCTGGTGGCGCAGTGGTTGAGAGTCCGCCTGCCGATGCAGGGGACACAGGTTCGTGCCCCGGTCCGGGGAGATCCCACATGCCGCGGAGCGGCTGGGCCCGTGAGCCATGGCCGCTGAGCCTGCGCGTCCGGAGCCTGTGCTCTGCAACGGGAGAGGCCACCGCAGTGAGAGGCCCACGTACCACAAAAAAAAAAAAAAAAAAAGAATGTATATATGTATACCTGAATCACTTTGCTGTACAGCAGTAATTACATAAACTTGTAATTCACCTGTACTTCAGTAAAAATAAATTTTAAAAAGATCAAAACAAAACAGAACAAAAAAACAAAGACTCAGGTCCTACTCCAGATCCTTTGGTGGGAGATGGGGCGGGGGTAGTGCGAGAGTGGGGCTTGGGGGTGGCGGTGGGGAGACACCAGAAACAAGAGTTTCAAAAAGTACCCCAGGTGACCTAGGAACCACTGCCCTGGGGAATTCTTATACTTGATGCTAAAAATAATAACTAATATTTCTCTTGGAAAAAAAAGAAGCACAATATATGTAAGTACCAGACAAGGGGAATACAATTATGACCTAGAGAACTATATGCATTATCTAATAATTATTTTAAGAAAAATTAGAGTTCATTTCTGGCCTGGGAATGGCCTCTAATATACAAGAGGAAACATGACACAACTACCTGGACTGAGGGGGAAAAAATTCAGTTCTTTGCCTTCCTGTCCAAACTCTATAGAACGGGGGTTGGCCCGCTTTTTTTGTAAAGAAGTTTTATGGACCATTTGGTCTCTGTTGCCACTACTCAGTTCTGCCATTATAGTATAATATTAGGCAGAGACAACATGTAAACGGATGGGCATGGCTATGTTCCAATAAAATCTTCATTTACAGTAACAGGCTGTGGCCCACTTTTGGACCAAAGGCTATAGTTTGCCGACCCCTACATTAAAGGAAGGCTGGACTGTCTCAGTTGGAGTTCTAGCTAAGCAGTTTTAAAGAGGGGTTAGCTCTTGGGGCAGGAATGTTGAATTGCTTGAAGCAAAAGGCGAGTATAAAATTCATTCAGCAGAGAGTTCAAGTGTAACCCCAGGGACACCAAATCTGTCTTTGGGGCCAAGGAACAGGCACACCACAAAGGAAAAGAGCAAAAATACCAGACACTAAACAAATGTAGGCAGGAAGTAATGAGTAATAAAGGAATGGAAGAGTCAGGAAGAAATACCTAAGCTGGTTTTGAATAGTAAAAGGAATGGCACACACAGTGTTTTTCACAAAGGCCCAAGGTAGAAGCAGATGCTATGTCTCCATTCCCTACAATTATTAAGTTACAGAAAGGAGTACTTTTCATCCTTCCTCCACCAAAAACAGAACAAAGAAAGGGTATTCTACTAAGTAATAAGCTTGCGGAAATTCAAAGCAATAGACAAAGAAATTCACTAGGTGTCAACTTCTCCTCTGCGTTAGTACCTCTTAGAGACGCCTGTGATGCAACTCATGACTATAGAACACTTAGAGTGAAGGTCTGATCCAGCTGCCAGACCATGCAAGGTCATACCCACCTCTAAGCTCACGCACCAGTTCTCTTTGTTGAATACACCACTTGTCAGATGAAGCATGATGGCTATACCTCTACGTACTACACTGAGTGTGCTCAACTGACCCAACGGATCAAACAGCTAGAGGAGAATTCATTTCATTGCTAGTTTTATATTACTAGTGTTTCTGAGAAGATTTGCATACTTATTTCACCCTAGATACTTTCAGGCATTTAAGCAAAATGCTTTTAGCTAAACGCAAATGATACATGAAATGGGTTTTTTTCTCACAAAACATTCAAAGGACTACATCTTCTGGTTTCAAGGAGCATTTATATCTATTCTACTTCTCTATCTTCAGGAGATAATCTATTTAAAAATGAAATCTTGATTCACAGCACTGAATATGGGCTTCGGTGGGTCAAATAAATTAAAATTTTAAGTTCAGGCAAGAGCTCTTAGAACAAAAAGTTGAAGGTCAGACAAGATTGGGTAGCCTGGACCCCAAAGTAAATAAGGAGGAGGAGAGGGACTTAAAAACAAGCTTTGACACATGACCACGTGGTATTGTTTGAATAGAGCAGTTGAAGAGGGTATGTGTGCTGTCTGTTAAAGGAGCAAATACACATGCTGCTCTCGTCATTTAATGACTAGATGGTCTGGCCCAGGTGAGTCATAATTGAATATGTATTATTAAAATGCATTAATGGACTTTTACTTCGTAGTTAATCCATCTGCACAAATGCTGTTAATCAACCTTTGCATTTCTCAGCGATCATCTCCTGTCATTTAAGCCACTTCTAAAGGCATTCTCTACTCTGATCACAGTTTAAAGTGGAAAAAAAAGATTGATAAGAGGAATAACTTGAAACAGAAATGTAACAATATTTCAAAACCTTCAGGTCTCTGATTAGACTATTACTCTCTGCACATAATCTCTTACTAAACTAAATTGATTCTTTTTCAATATAAAAATAGTACAAAGCCTTTGAATTTTGTACTAGCAAAGTTTTGTGAGCTCTTTGAATGGTGAGGCAGAAAATAACAAATCTTATTTAATTAACAAAAGAATGAGACAGGGATGAAAAACATGATGTTAAGGCACAGTAAGATTGATTGGAGCTGCATTTTTAGCTGTAAATTTGGCAAGTAGACTTTGCTTGTGAGACAGGCAACATTAATTACTCTGTTCCCATAGCAGATTCTGTGTTCAAAAAATTAAACTGCAAAAAAGTAGGGAAGCATCTGTGAGTGCATTCTTTGGCACCAATAAAATAATTTTATTGAACTCCATTCATGTGCATACTTAGAATTTAAATCCAAAAAATCTTATAGTCCTGTATTCATTAAATATTATGTACCATTTTATATGGGTATACTCATAAAAGGGAACTATGGAATACAATTAAAAGAAATAAATTCAGCATGGCTTTGGCATGCTATCAAATCTCCTTGTCACTGTGTGTCTTTAACTGACTCAACACCAAGGCAGAACCAATTTCCCAGTGATGGGAGAATTCAAAAGCAGTTTGTTTTCATGGACAAAATTCACGATATTTTAAGTGATGTTAGTAGTCTAGTTCCTATACAACCACAAGGGCACCAAAGTGGCAAGATAAGTAATTTATTGCCTGTCATTCTTTGTTCTCAGTTATATTAGAAAACATACATGAGTTCATACCTGTATTTTGTGTTCTACATAAAATGGGTCCAAACTCACCTTGCACCATTTTTAAGTAGCTCAGTTGGTGGCTAATTAGGGGTGCAAGAATTAGAGGTGTTAGGAAATTGTAACTTTTACACCAACTCCTCTTGCCAATAATGGGTTTTTAGCAGTTGCGTGACACAGGTGGAAACTAGAAGAGTTGAGGGAACTAACCAGGTTAGCATACGTAATTTGGGATCAAAATTCCTGGTAAAAGATCAGGATAGGAATGCTGGTATTCTAGAAGCAGGGGGTTTAGCCTGGCCTCTACAGATGGGCTCTGGGGTCACTAAGGACAAGCTAGATCTTGCAGGACTTGAGGACCTTTCCATTACACGGTTCTTTATAAGAAAGGAGTCCAAAAAGTACAAGGTGCTCCTTTATTACATTACCTTACATAAGACTCAAGGAGGGACTCCAAAAGGCAGCATACTTCCCCCTTGTTCTGTAATTAACTCAAGGCAAGAAGACAAAACACTACAGCACAGCTCTTGTTCTAGTGATTGGGAGGGCAACGCTCTTCCTGGAAGGAAAAGAACTTTCACAAAACAACAAAGTCCAGAGAAACTGTTTAAGTTTCGTCAGTTTATCTTCTGGCCCCTTGATTAATACACTATGCACGGACACTAGTAATGCAACAACAGTGACACCTCACGGAAAAATACCATAGATTGGCCACTCAGATCCAAAGAGTCCCTGGAAGGGGAGGATATGTTCAAGTTAGTGTTTTTTCTGGAAATGATTCTATCGATGCTATTTTAAACTTTAAATAAACAGTACTGGCATTACCCAAAACCCCTTTTTATGTGGGTTGCAAGAACATTCTAGAAATGCTTATTCACTATCCATTAATGTATCAGCATGTTTAGTCCCCATGGGGGGGACCCTTACACCCTCATTTCTCTGAACTTCTGTGAAGTTTCCTGTCTGGGTTCCCATGAATCTACTCTCCCGAGATCATCAACAGGAGTTACCGTCATTAATGAATGGTCTTCCTTATTTTCCTTGACCTCACTATGCTCATGAAAACCCTGCAAAAAGAATTGCAAAATGCAATTTCTAATTCTGGTTTTGATACTAACTCTACACCTTCAAGCTGTAATGAGGATTAAATAATGAATTTCCAGAGTGGCCCTCCGGTTTATGCAGCATGCCCCACGCACCGCCCCTCGCCCCACGTAAAGTCATGTGATACGTGATTCTTAGCTGTCTTCTAAATCCCATTCTACGTTCTGGGAAATTTCTTTAGTGGAAAAAAAAACCCGTCCTATTTCAGGATCCCAGGTGGCCAGTCTTAAGTCAAACTTGCTGATAGTCTTTTCCTCGTTTTTCAGTTTTAAGAGCTGGAACTCAGCCTGTTCCTTTGACCAAGGCTCAATCTTGTTCACTAACATTGGTAACTGAATCTCTATCTACTCCCCACAAGAGAGTGGCCGACCTTGATTACAGTCCCATTATCCTGTGTCCTCCCCGACTGAAGCCAAGCTCTTCCCTGTCCCACTCAGCATTATTCTCTACCTGAACCACAGTCCCTTCATCAGGCTATTTGCTCTCAGATATCCTTATCACCAACTGCCTGTTACCAACTCTTCTAGATTCTGTGTTTGATCAGGTCTGAACATTCTGACAAGATCTCTTTCTTTCCCTTCCTGATGCCCAGTTTGTTCAAAAGCATTCTGAACATTTTCAGAAAATAATATTTTTAGCCATGACTAAATATAACTAAATAGTATCCATTTATAGATACTATTCTTCCTCAATGTGCATAGAAACACACTACACTGATTCTTCCCTTACATGATGGATCATTACTTCACTGTCACCATTGCTGCCTCTTGTTCTTCCTTCCACACAATAAATATAAGCCTCCCTTCAAGGCTCCCTCTTCAATCATCTGCTATTTTCTTTCTCCATACTCCCCCTCAGAGACCTCAGCCATTCCCATGGTTACAACCAGCATCACCAGGCAACTGACACCCAGGTAAACATCAGTCAGGAACCCTAGTCCTTAACTTCCAACATTCTGTCTACCAGATCCGTAGTTTAATAACTCCAAAACTAAACTAATCATCTTTTCTCACAAACCAGTGCTTTCTTCAGATAATTCCATTTTTATTGATTGTACCATCATTTTTCAAGGCATTAAGACTCAAGAGTTGGCATTATTTCAACCCTTTAAACTTGCCAGCCACTTCAACTTACCAGTAAGACCTACTGATTCCCTATCACACCTCTTTTTATTCTCTCTGTATTAGAGTGAAAACTCTAATACAGGTCTTTATTAACTCATAACTATATGTTTACCTTAATCTTCTATTTTCCCAGCTCCAATCATCCTGTATAACACCATAAGGTTAATCTTGCTAAAATTATCTGGCTAAAGCTTTAATAGCTGCCCATTAATTATAACTGTATTTACCAAAGAATAAAACACATAACATTGGTTAAAAGTGGAAAAATAATTTAAATAGTCATGTATTTATCATAATGGGAATAAAAATTTTATTACTTTAAACAATGATTATGTGACTAATGTTGCTTAGGATGAACACAAAAATGTTTAAATGAGTCAATTTAAAGGAAAAATGAGTAAAAATATAGTATAGGTTGTAGGAAAGCATGACATAAAATTGGGGTAATTATGACCTATCGAATGAAATCCATATGATTTGGTCTCCTCTACTGTTTTTGCTTAATTTTTCAATCTTGTTTCCTCACTACCCAACTACACAAATTTTTCTCTTCTCAACAAAGTAATCAGTTTAGCATTACTTAACTAAAATATACGCCATTCCATCATGTTTATGAGTTTGACAAAAGGCAATAGGACCGTGAGAAGGAGAAGTAATTCAACAATAAGTATTATAAGGTGAAAAGTCATTAGAAACAGGATCCAGGGTCAAAGGAGGGGACTAAATAGGGCATCAAGCTGGCGCGGCAAGCCAAGGATGCACGCGAGAATCAGGAAGTGAGGCTGGTAACCAAGGTCAAAATTGAATTTTGGAGTGTGGCACCAGTTGTAGTTGAGGCCCAAAGAAATTATTTAAAATCTAAATCTGTGACTGCTTGGAATGCAGCACAGTAGGTCTAGCTCCTTCAAAACTCAAGGTTTGATCAGATTATTTCATATTTGTGAATTAGCCTTGAAATATTGGGAACCTGTAGTTCCCAATCTCCTAATATTTAACTTTCTAAATACTACCAGGTTTTTCTGCTCAGCTCCTACTTTTCCTAAGGACTCTTGTTTGATAAGCCCAACTGGAATTGATGCCTTCCTTCTTTGAAATGTTATAGCATTTGTTATGCCTTCTAATCACATGAAGTGATATCAGCAGGTTCTGCTTTATATCACAGTGGTTTACATACATTCTTTCTCTCTGCTACTTTGGAAGCTCTTTAAAAAGAGCAACAGTGACTTGTATACATAAATCCAACAGCATCTCATACAATTTTTTTTTATATGGTAAATCTGTGGCATACAAGCTTCTTTTGTTCCAGGTTTGTAAGGGAATAGTTTTTCTTATGCTGTGCTTAATATTTATTTAGTTTGTTTAATATGTAAACAGAAGCCAAGAACATTTCCTGCAATGTCTTGGAGGTCAGAGCGATGACAGTTAACTGCAAACTAACTTGGGGGGCAGATGCTTGTGTTGGTGCTATTCAATGAATGTTTTTTTATGGGGAGAGGGGACAGTGACATTGAATTGCCTTCTCCTAAGGAATGGCTATATATGCATTTTTATAGAAAAATGATTTTGAGACCATTGCTTGTACCCAAGGAGGTTTATCTTGTAGCTATTTCAAACCAAGTGGTTTAATAAAGTCCTCCCATCTAAAACATAAGATCTGTGTTTTTTTTTTTTTTTTGTATCTCCAGAGCCACAAGGAGATAGGACAGTAGAAAATTTTATATATATATGTAAATTTCTACTGTCCTATATATATATATATACACACACACACACACATATTTTAAGGAATGTAGATACATACGGCAATAGAGTTTAGTAGGAATGTGCTTGCATATGCTTTTTATATGCATATGCTTTTCCATGTTTTACCTTCCTAACGTTAAGAAGTTTGATCCTGATAGCTAACATTCCTCCTGCAGAACTCTTAGAACACTCCCTTTTATTGTAAGGCGTTTTAAAATGTTAGCCTTCCATTTGACTTGTCATGAGTCATCACTCTTGACCCACATAATTATACTCAAAAATGAAAATACACACCTCAAGTTTCTCTCATGAATTCTATTTCAAAAAAGAGAACAAAGATTTCTTTGGAAATAAAACTGCATTTTTTGCAAACATCAACACTCGAAGTTTGGCACAATTTCAAAGAAAAATATCTGATATAATTGCTGCTGTTACACCTACTACACTGAAAAAAGAAGTTCCTTGCTCTTCAATATTAACCCAATCTTTGGCCCAGTCTATCACAATAAGCACATGTTAACTTACCTACTATAGTTAACCGACTCTTTCAGGTGCCATGGGGAAATTAAAAGTATAAAGATTGTTTCTTTCCTCTCTTGAAAATATTATCTTACAATATAATTGTAGATATATGATAAACAAATACAAAAGTTAAATTAAGTCAGTGATATAATTAACATTTGAGTAAACCTTTACATCTAAATACATGCTAAAATAGCAAATGAATAAGATAAAGAATAAGTATCACATATGAGAGATTCAGAATAAAAAATATCAATATGGGTTGGATATTCAAGTCAATTTTAGTGTCCTTTTAATGAGCAATTGATTTTTATCCATTTGTAAAATATGGTTGTTAAATATATTTTAAATTATCTGTAAAAACTGCATGAAAGGCTTTTAGATTCTTTGACAGCTTGTTTGATAGGTTCAATTTTTCCTGTCAGTGTGGAAAAAAAATAACTTTACTAGTTTCCTTAAATTAAAAAATAAAAAAACAACCACAACTTACTAACTCACAAATAATTTGTCCCTGAAGATTTTGACTTAGTGGTACTGTTCTCATACATCTTGCCCATTCCTCTAACTAATATTTAAAATATTTATTACCTCTTACATAGACTAACTTCCTAACTGTTCTCCCTCCTTACAATATCTTCTCTCTCCAATCTATCTTAGTGTCACATTCACATTTTTATGGTATACTTCTGATCATGTCATTCCACTATTCAAAAAAAAAAAATCTCAATGACTTTTTTCTGCTTGTAGAATAAAATGCAAATTTCTTAGTTTGGTGTTCTAATTAGATACTACTTTTCTGACCTTACTTCTCATTATACTGCCCTCTACTCCTTATATATGTCTCATGTTTTCCCACTTTAAGTTGTTTTTCCTGCCTGAAAATCTTACCTGCTCTTCACTTCCACACAATCATTTCAAAGTGTCCAAGTCTTTATCTTATTCCTTAAGATGCATTTAAATGCTTTTCTTACATAAATCCCTCACGGACCTAATCCAACTTAATTAACACTCTTCTGAAATCTGGCTGTAGACTTTGGAAAGTGATATATGTCTATGGAGATTATATATTATATTATATATTATATTTCTATGCAGCATTCTAGGGAGCCAAAGAAGACAGGGATTATTTCCCCTCATTTCAGAACCTATAACAGAATTCCCACACATATAGGCATCACACATATACACCTTATGATGTGGTACACTGCATCTCAGACATCTCTCCTGTGAATTTTATGTAAGAGAGTATCATTGCACATCATTTTTCTTCTTCATTTCTGTAATATTTTTCTCTGAACTTTGATAGTCCCCTAAGGAAACTTTACCATTTTCAACCTTCCCAAGTTGATAGCCTATGGAAAAGTGTCAACACCATCCACTCTTTACAAGTAATATGCATAGGACGAGTTTTGAAAGGGAATGAAATACAAGCAATGGTCTCAAAATCATTTATGCATAAAACACATCTGAATATTTTACTCTACAAAATGTAAACATACATTATGTATACATATAAATATATTTTAGATGTGTATATATATATATATATATTTTATTTTAGGCTTGCCTCAAAAACCATTATGATAAATAAGCATAAATCATTGTATGTTTACAACATATTCAAATAAATCATGATTAAAGTAATTAAGGATCGAACAATTGTAATTATGTCCTTTGAAAGAAATGGATTACTAGGTGATCTGTCATTTCGTAAAATTTGGAGTGAGCGATCTCAAAAATCAAGGGCTTTATTTTCATCATTGTTGCAAGGAAGCATTAGATATCCCCAACCCAAAAAGTCCTGAGCTCCCTCTCTCCCTGACAAAACATCAAAACTGATCTTAATCAAAATCTGTCACATTTTCAGTCCTGCTTAGAATTGAAAGGACATGGAATTCTCCCTCTAAAGACAGTTTTAAGGATTGGTCTTCTTGACTTTTTGGAATCTATTTATTCACTCTGTGCTTTTATGCTTAAAAGTGTATCTCACAAAACCCGTTACTAGAAAAATAATGTTTTTGATGTTAAAATTTCAGATATTGGGGCAATCTCTTTAAAATCATTCCCTATTTTTATGAAGTTGTCCATCTGTAATTCTCCTTCCCTAGTTTCTGTTTCCAGTAGAGTCATTCTTTACAACCCACATGAGCTAAAGTAGTCTCGGCCCAACTCTATGAGACATATCATCATGTAGAGTACTTACTAGCAGGGCTAGTTTGGACAAGTCACTTAAATTCAGTTTCTTCATTTCTAAAATAGGCAATAAGGCAAGTGATGAGAGGTGAAGAAAATAAAGCGTGTTAAGAACTTATTAGTAGTTCTGGTATGTGCATATGGGCTGGATAACAATTAGTTACTCTTTCCCCTTTGTCTGGCAGAAAAGAGAATGCCTGGCCAGCCTAGTCTCCTCTATTCTTCGCACCTTCCAAGGCTACCATCAGCGACTATCCTTGGGGTTTTGTGACGAAGAGTCAAGTACAGTACAAAGCAGGACTGCAGGAAGCATAGAGGAAGACACAAGGGGCTAGAAGGATTGAAACAGTGCTCAGGTCTGAGAGTAACCATTCTGTGTAAGATCATTCAATAGGCGGGAACACAGAGTTTAAGAAATTTGATTGTGGAGTCAGTGTCCTCAAAGTGCTTGAAAAACACAAGAGAGAAATTATTTCAAAATTGCTTTTGACAGAGGAGCCAAACTGGAAGAGCTCCCAATGGCCAAAGCTACAGTAATCTGAGCAATAAAATAAATAATAATGCTGGATTATAACCCATAGAGTAAAATAAATATCCATGAGTCCATAGTGTAATAAGTAATTGAACAAATAAATAAGTGGTGGATCTTGCCTCCAGTAATTATTGGTGTCTTATAGAAGAATTCTAATTAATAAATGCAGAAGAAATGAGGAAAATAGCAAACCACCATTCGAACTCCAGAGCACTTCTAATAAAATAATCCAGATAGATGCTAAAATTACTGGGCAAAAGTTTGAAAAAAAGTGGAATATTTGCAGGTTTTATTAATATTAAAGGGGAAAAAAATAGTAAATTTACCATGGAGAAACTCAGAAGACAGTATCCTAACCAAGATGTCAGTGTTAACACCACCAAGTAGTAAGACAAATCAACATCATGTACTTCTTGATATGATGCATTAAGAAGGGCATATCACTTATGTGATATTCTTGCTAAAAATGCAAATCCTCCAACCAATAATTAGAAAATATTAGAAAAACCTAAATCAAGAAACATTCTATAAAACAATTGCCTAGTACTCTTCAAAGGTCATGAAAGACAAGGAAAGACTGAAAATGTCATAGGTTGGGAGAGACTAAGAAGACATCACAATGAAATGTACTGTGCTATCCTGGATTGGCTCCTGGAACAGATAAAGGACTTTAGTGAGAAGAACTGGTGAAAACTGAATAATAAAGTCGATATTTTAGTTAATAATAGTGTACCAGTGTTAACATAGTTTGGATAATGTATCATGCTATGTAAAATACTAACAGAGGAAGCTGGGTGAAGCACATACAGAAACTAACTATATGTACTATTTTTGCAACTTTTTTGTAAGCCTATAATTATTTCCAAGTAAAAACTTAAAGAATTATTTTAGCAGAATAAACTACATTTTTGTTCATTACACTTCTCTAGGATAGAAATATGTGGTGTCGTTAATTGCCCCCTTAATTCCCAGGGGCACAAACATACTTACCATGAAGCAAATGAAGCTTAAGCTTCAGGTTGAGGCCCTCACTTTCATGGGGCTCTCCTAAGACCCTAAACTAGATTTTGCAATTATAATTGTGTGTTCTTGTTCTAAAAAAAGGTCCCTCCTGTTGCCAGAGCTGCTTCAGGTCTTTGCTCAAAACCTGCCAATGCCCCCACCTTTAGCAGGAGTTGACGTAACTCTTTAAGTTAAAGGGTCCAGAGATAAGAAAGGAAGCTACAAACAGACAAAAAACAGATGGAACCAGCTGGAACCAAGATGGCGAAGAAGCTGACCTCCAATAGACCCTGAGTCCCATTATACACTGATTTTACTACATTAGCTTATTAAATGACCTACCAGCAGCCATAACCAGACACTAAGGACCAAAAAAGGATGAAAAGTGTTGGCACCTCACTTCCTTGAAAAAGCCCTGCCCCTTCTCCAGGAGACTAATACATATGCCTCCCCGTCATTAGCCTCATTCCTCCTTTCTTTGTCTTTACTCTTTAAAATTAAATCATTCTCACCATGTGGGTGAGAAGCTGATCTGTGAACTTAGTTCCCACTTCTCCATTCTTTGGCCACTGAATAGTGCTTGTGCTGCGTCAATCTCAGCTTCAGTTCTGTTATCCCCTACTCGAACCCGAACAGAAAAAGGAACCCTCCCCACCGAGGCAGAGAGCCTTGGCTGGTCGGGCTAGGGCCTGAGTAGGGTCCATACAACTTAATTTGGTAGCACTCTCACATTTTACAAGCTTCAAATTCCACAAAACAGGGATCTGTCTCTGCCCAATAATAAAGGAAATTCTAAGACTGGTTACTGGCTGTTAGGGAAGGGGACAAAGCTTGAACCAGGGCTAAAATTTCCCACCCATTTACAGGACCAATTGCCATGCAGAGTGGAAAACAACTTGCTTTTCAATGTCTAAACAGGCATGGCCAACTATAGCTTACTCAGACCTGAGATGATACTCAGGAGGTCCATTTTTACAGAGGAATCAAGACAGTTATCAGCTTAAAGATAATATGGAATGTGAAGTAGGTGGCAATATATTTGGAGATGTCTCTAGTATTTGGAGGAAAAAACCCAGGGAGAGTAGGAAAATGGGAGAGAGAAAGGGTGCTGGCAAGAACTAGGCAAGATTCCAATGAGGGGTCAGTGGTAGACCTTCATTCCTAATGAGGATACCAAGTGCTCAGCAGTAAAGAGAAGGGATATGCCAGTGTAGGAGACAGGAAAGTTGTGTTTGGGTGATTATGTGAGTGGTCCATACCCTCTTAAATGTCCAGAATGGGGACTGAAGTAATGGATTCTAGACAAATTCTTTGAGACAATTCTTTGAGACAATCCTTTGAGAATGGAGCTTCTACTGTTATTCTTGTCCTGGCCAGCACTGGTGTAGGAAATAGAGACTGAGCCTTTGGGTAGACATGCCATAATTAAGACTACATAAACCCTGAATGACTAGGGCACTTCTGCCCAGAGCAGATGCCCGATTCTTTTGGTTTCATCATTGATTAACAAAACATTCACGCACTCTAGTCCTGAACAACGCTAACTCAAGGATTTCCTTTTGGTTTTGTTTTGGGGTTTTTTGGTAATAAAAATGATAGAATAATAATACAAACATACATATGTGCCATTTAAGGAGAATGTATTATATGCTAGACACTCCTTGGGGGCTTGTTATTAATAATTTTATTTGCTTAAAATGGCGCTGTTTTTCTTTTCTAAGACTTGTCAACATTTGAGTCCCTGGAATCAGAGAAGTGAGCGAGGTAGTTTGTGAAGAAACTGGAGGAAGAAATGGAGTAGAATTTTGAGATCTCAAGAGGAAACAGTAAAGTCAGAACTGGGGAAAAAAGTGATTTATAGCATATTATCAACTTTGAGGTATTTTTTTCTGTATTTCGTAATTTATCACTCTAGATAGAATATAAACTTTTTAAGGGAAAGAGTAAAACCTAGGTACTTAAGCATGCATCAAACTATTTAACACAAAAATACTGTCGACTGATCTATAAATTTGCCAGCTTTTGACCCTGAGAAGGGAGAATCTGGGATAAAATAATGAAATTGATAAAATAATTCAAATTTCACTCCTTAAACTCTCCTTATTCCCAATAGTTATTTCTTGTATATCAGATATATCCTGATATACAAGAATACTGAGTTCCTCTCTTATGAATTCCCTAAGTTAAAATAAAAGGTTATGACCATAAAGTTGTCTTGAGTGGCTTTGGAGAAGTATGTGGCTGGAATCATCTTGCACATACAGAGTTCCTGTAAAATTCCTGAATACATTTTTATCCCTCTACTCTTCCTCTCTCCCTTAAGACTGAGATTTTGCATATAAAATTTCAACCCAGAGAGATTTTTTCTGTGGTGAAGTTACAGATCCTGACAGGCGTCGGTTACCATAAAACTACTACTGACTGATACTTATCTTTAATGTGGCTAGTGGGCACCACGAAGGGTGCTGAATCAGTTAAAACAAAACAAAACCATGTTATATGTTATCTCTCCACCAAGTTCCAGCAGAAGTCAAATGCATAGGGCTGTTTTCTTTAAACAGAGCCCATAATCAAGGAAGCCCAAAGGCAGACAAAGGGAGATACAATGCACTATAGGCTCACCAGGGAAGCAAGAGCTGCCTGAGTTTCTACTGAATAATTCAGTGTTTGGGGCTCCTAGCTGATGAGTATCCTCCAAGAGAAACACCTGGCAGAAAGTATGGGAACTCAGATCTGGTAGATTTTCTTTAATGCTTTAGCCAAGTGGACATCACAATGTTTCAATAACCTGCCCAGCCTCCCAGGACCCTGCCTTTAGAACAAACATTGTCTTAGTCTTTTTTTCTCTCCAAACCAACTTACACCTAAAGACAAGAAGCATGCATCCTTCTCAGTCACTTTCCCCATGTAGAATTAAAATAGCACCAACACATGTTGCTAAAATTTTACAAATGATCATTTGAAAAATAACTGTTCTATGTGTTAATGTAAAGATAATAAAGGCAATGATTTTGCTGCGCTTTGCTGTTATTTACTGTAACTTGATTCGACAACACACAGGTCAAATATTGTTGTAGCAGAGTGGAATTTATTCATATAACACTAAACCAACTTTATCATCTTTGGTTAATAGCCTACTTACCTTAAACAATATTTAATTCTGTGAAATTCTTGAGAAACCAAAAATCTGAATAATGTCCTAGGTGTGTGTAGGAATCAATGACAGTAGAGAAATAAAATAAACAAAGCATAATCATGTTTACTTTCTCTCTCAATTTTAGAAGCTGTATACTTGAAGCAAATATGGTAATTATACTATTTGTTTTCCTTTGAAAAATGTTTTGAAGTTGGATATCCAAAGCTAATTTGACAAGACCTTTTTTTTAAAATTAATTTATTTCATTTTATTTATTTTTGGCTGCATTGGGTCTTCATTGCTGTGTGTGGGTTTTCTCTAGTTGCAGTGAGCAGGGGCTACTCTTCATTGCGGTGCGTGAGCCTCTCATTGTGGTGGCTTCTCTTGTTGCGGAGCACAGGCTCCAGGTGCATGGGCTTTAGAAGTTGCGGCTCTCAGGCTCAGTAGTTGTGGCACACAGGCTTAGTTGCTCCATGACATGTGGGATCTTCTGGGACCAGGGCTCAAACCCATCTCCCCTGCATTGGCAGGCAGATTCCTAACCACTGCACCACCAGGGAAGCCCTGACAAGGCCTTTTTGAACATGAGCATCTTCCTTGAAGAAGGAAGGAAGATATCAATCTTCCTTGGATATCATTTTGATAGTCAGTAAATTCTCTTAGAGGGATTGTGAGTTTCCTCTCATAACCAACCATAGAGGACCATGTTGGCAGTTGAGATAAAAGGATCAGCTAATCTGGATTAGTCCAGCTGTCCTTCTAATCTGGGACCTGCACTTGATGATAAATGAAAATTCACTGTCATTGTTAATTGTGCAAACACAGTTATGAGGACAGGCAAGGTAGTTAGCTGCCTATGTATTGTCAGGAATGCTTTATTGACTAAAAATGTCAGTCTTTTCTTCCTCACAGTTTATGCAAATCTATACTGGTATATTATTTTAATTAGGTAACTAGTAAGGACCAAAATTCTTTTGTATCTAAATGAAAGTATTAGTATTTCTAAGAGGGATAACTAAATGAACCCTTATCTGATAGCATTCAGTGGATAAGCCAAGTGAAATCATTTCCGGAGCAAGGCAAAGGATAAATAATACATATGAACATTAATAAGGATTTGTCAGGTGGGTGTCTACCTGTGATGACTAGTTAAAGGAAGGGACACCTGGATATTAGGTGGTGAAGAGATAGATCTTGACTGATTTATTACCCAAAAGTCTGTCATCAGGTTCTGGACAACCTATGCTATAAGCAAGAATTCTTACTGGTTTCTCTGGACTGGGGCAGATTGAAATGTCTTCAGCATTTCAGGTAAGACCTGAGACACTGCCATGTGTGAGCAGCCTGAGAGAAACAGACTAACAACTTGGAAAAACACTATAGAGAAATACAAAGAGCATGGACTTCAGAAACAAGAAGAAAACAACAATAATCTGGGTTTGATTCATGGCTCTGTCTCAACCTAGCTGTTTGTCCTTGAGTAAGTCATTTAACTTCTTAGAACCTCAGTTTCATAGACTTGCTCCAGTCAGGGTTGCCATGAACCTTCCATTTCTAAACCCACAATGTCTGCCAAGCACAACAAAATAAGACCTTCAAGATGGTAGAGGAGTAAGACATGGAGATTACCTTCCTCCCCACAAATACATCAGAAATACATCTACATGTGGAACAACTCTTACAGAACACCTACTGGACACTGGCAGACCTCAGACTTCCGAAAAGCTGTGTGGCTGACAGGGTAAGAGTGCTCCGGTCAGGTAATAGGCCTGTGCCTCTGAGGTGGGAGAGCCCAGTTCAGGACATTGGTCCACCAGAGACCTCCCGGCTCCATGTAATATCAAATGGCAAAAGCTCTCCCAGAGATCTCCATCTCAATGCTAAGACCTACTCAATGACCAGCAAGCTACAGTGCTGGACACACTATGCCAAACAACTAGCAAGACAAGAACACAACCCCACCCATTAGCAAAGAGCCTGCCTAAAATCTTAAGGTTACAGACATCCCAAAACACACCATTGGACTCGGTCCTGCCCACCAGAGAAACAAGATCCAGCTTCATCCACCAGAACACAGGCACAGGTCCTCGCCACCAGGAAGCCTATGCAACCCACTGAACCAACCACAGCCACTGGGGACAGACACCAAAAACAACGGAAACTACGAACTTGCAGCCTGTGAAAAGGAGACCCCAACACAGTAAGTCAAGCAAAATGAGAAGACAGAGAAACACACAGCATATGAAGGAGGAAGGTAAAAACCCACCAGACCAAACAAATGAAGAGGAAATAGGCAGTCTACCTGAAAAAGAATTCAGAGTAATGACAGTAAAGATGATCAAAATCTTGTAAATAGAATGGAGAAAATACAAGAAACGTTAAACAAGGACTTAGAAGAACTAAAGAGCAAAGAAACAATGATGAACAACACAATATATGAAACTAAAAATTCTCTAGAAGAAATCAATAGCAGAATAACTGAGGGAGAAGAACGGATAAGTGACCTGGAAGATAAAATAGTTAAAATAACTACCGCAGAGCAGAACAAAGAAAAAGAATGAAAAGAATTGAGGACAGTCTCAGAGACCTCTGGGACAACATTAAACGCACCAACATACAGATTATACGGGTCCCAGAAGAAGAAGAGAAAATGAAAGGGACTGAGAAAATACCTGAGGAGATTATAGTGGAATACTTCCCTAATATGGGAAAGGAAAGAGTCAATCAAGTCCAGGAAGCACAGAGAGTCCCATACAAGATAAATCCACAGAGAAACACACCAAGATACATATTAATCAAACTATCAAAAATTAAATACAAACAAAAAATATTAAAAGCAGCAAGGGAAAAGCAACAAATAACATACAAGAGAATCCTCATAAGGTTAACAGCTGATCTTTTAGCAGAAACTCTGCAAGTCAGAAGGGAGTGGCAGGACATATATAAAGTGAGGAAAGGGAAAAGCATGCAACCAAGATCATTCTCATTCAGATTTGACAGAGAAATTAAAACCTTTACAGACAAGAAAAAGCTAAGAGAATTCAGCACCACAAAACCAGTTTTACAGCAAATGCTAAAGGAACTTCGCTAGGCAGGAAACACACAAGAAAGAAAAGACCTACAATAACAAACTCCAAACAATTAAGAAAATGGTAATAGGAACATACATATTGATAACTACCTTATATGTAAATGGATTAAATGCTCCAACCAAAAGACATAGACTGGCTGAATGGATTCAAAAACAAGACCCGTATATATGCTGTCTACAAGAGACCCACTTCAGATGTAGGGACACATGCAGACTGAAAGTGAAGGGATGGAAAAAGATATACCATGAAAATGGAAATCAAAAGAAAGCTGGAGTAGCAATTCTCATATCAGACAAAATAGACATTAAAATAAAGACTATTACAAGAGACAAAGAAGGACACTACCTAATGATCAACGGATCAATCCAACAAGAAGATATAAAAATTGTAAATGTTTATGCACCCAACATAGGAGCACCTCAATACATAAGGCAAATGCTAACAGCCATAAAAGGGGAAATCGACAGTAACACAATCATAGTAGGGGACTTCAACACCCCACTTTCACGAATGGACAGATCATCCAAAATGAAAATAAATAAGCAAACACAAGCTTTAAATGACACATTAAAAAAGGTGGACTTCATTGATATTTATAGGACATTCCATCCAAAAACAACAGAATAAACTTTCTTCTCAAGTGCTCATGGAACATTCTCCAGGATAGATCATATCTTGGGTCACAAAACAAGCCTTGGTAAATTTAAGAAAACTGAAATCATAGCAAGTATCTTTTCCGACCACAACACTATAAAATTAGATATCAATTACAGGAAAACTCAGGAAAAAATACAAACACATGGAGGCTAAACAATACACTACTAAATAACCAAGAGCTCACTGAAGAAATCAAAGAGGAAATCAAAAAATACCTAGAAACAAATGACAATGAAAACATGACAGCCCAAAAACCTATGGGATGCAAAAGCAGTTCTAAGAGGGAAGTTTATAGCAATACAAGCCTACCTCAAGAAACAAGAAACATCTCAAATAAACCTTACATCTAAAGCAATTCGAGAAAGAAGAGGAAAAAAAATAAATAAACCTTACACCTAAAGCAATTCGAGAAAGAAGAAGAAAAAAAAAAAACAAAGTTAGCAGAAGGAAGTAAATCATAAAGATCAGATCAGAAAAAAATGAAAAAGAAATGAAGGAAACAGTAGCAAAGATCAATAAAACTAAAAGCTGCTTCATTGAGAAGATAAACAAAATTGATAAACCATTAGGCAGACTCAACAAGAAAAAAGGGAGAAGACTCAAATCAATAGAATTAGAAATGAAAAAGGAGAAGTAACAATTGACACTGCAGAAATACAAAGGATCATGAGAGATGACTACAAGCAAATATATACCAGTACAGTGGACAACCTGGAAGAAATGGACAAATTCTTAGAAAAGCACAACCTTCCAAGACTAAACCAGGAAGAAACAGAAAATATAAACAGACTAATCACAAGCACTGAAATTGAGACTGATTAAAAATCTTCCAACAAACAAAAGCCCAGGACCAGATGGCTTCACAGGCGAATTCTATCAAACATTTAGAAAAGAGCTAACACCTATCCTTCTCAAAATCTTCCAAAATATAGCAGAGGGAATATCATTCTATGAGGCCACCATCACCCTGATACCAAAACCAGACAAAGATGTCACAAAATAAGAAAACTACAGGCCAATATCACTGATGAACATAGATGCAAAAATCCTCCACAAAATACTAGCAAACAGAATCCAACGGCACATTAAAGGGTCATACAACATGATCAAGTGTGGTGTATCCCAGGAATGTAAGGATTCTTCAATACAGGCAAATTACTCAATGTGATAAACCATACCAAATTGAAGGAGAGGGCTTCCCTGGTGGTGCAGTGGTTGAGAGTCCGCCTGCCGATGCAGGGGACACGGGTTCGTGCCCCGGTCTAGGAAAATCCCACATGCTGCGGAGCGATTTGGCCTGTGAGCCATGGCTGCTGAGCCTGTGCATCCAGAGCCTGTACTCCACAACGGGAGAGGCCACAACAGTGAGAGGCCTGCGTCCAGCAAAAAAAAAAAAAAAAAATTGAAGGGGAAAAACCATATGATCATCTCAATAGATGTAGGAAAAGATTTTGACAAAATTCAACACCCATTTATGATAAAAACCCTCCAGAAAGTAGGCATAGAGGGAACTTACCTCAACATAATAAAGGCCATATATGACAAACCCACAGCCAACATCATTCTCAATGGTGAAAACCTGAAACTGTTTCCACTAAGATCAGAACAAGACAAGGTTGTCCACTCTCACCACTATTATTGAACATAGTTTTGGAAGTTTTAGCCACAATATCAAAGAAAAAGAAATAAAAGGAATCTAAATTGCAAAAGAAGAAGTAAAGCTGTCACTGTTTGCAGATGACCTGAAAGTATACATAGAGGATCCTAAACATGCTACCAGGAAACTACTAGAGCTAATCAATGAATTTGGTAAAGTAGCAGGATACAAAATTAATGCACAGAAATCATCCGCATTCCTATACATTAATGATGAAAAATATGAGAGAGAAATGAAAGAAACACTCCCATTTACCATTGCAACAAAAAGAATCAAATACCTTGGAATAAACCTACCTAAGGAGACAAAAGTCCTGTATGCAAAAAACTATAAGACACTGATGAAGGAAATTAAAGATGATCCAAACAGATGGACAGATATACCAAGTTCTTGGATTGCAAGAATCAACATTGTGAAAATGACTACACTATGCAAAGCAATCTACAGATCCTTTGCAATCCCTATCAAACTACCAGTGGCATTTTCACAGAACTAGAACAAAAAATTTCACAATTTGTATGGAAACACAAAAGACCCCAAATAGCCAAAGCAATCTTGAGAAACAAAAACGGAGCTGTAGAAATCAGGCTCCTGGACTTCAGAGTATACTACAAAGCTACAGTAATCAAGACAGTACAGAAAATGGCAGAGCAGAGACTCGCGATGAGAACTCAGTTTCTTGCATCTGCTGAATCTTTAAAACCAAAGCTGAAAAAAGGAAATAATACACAAACTCAAACTGAGGGACAGTCTACAAAAAATTAGCCTGCATCTTCAAAAAAGCTGTTGAGAGAGGGCAGACAGCAGAAGCAAGAACTACAGTCCTACAGCCTGTGAAACAAAAGCCACATTCACGGAAAGATAGACAAAAGATGAAAAGGCAGAGGGCTATGTGCCAGATGAAGAAACAAGATAAAACCCCAGAAAAACAACTAAATGAAGTGGAGATAGGAAACCTTCAAGAAAAAGAATTCAGAATAATGATAGTGAAGATGATCCAGGACCTTGGAAAAAGAATGGAGGCAAAGATCGAGAAGATGCAAGCAATGTTTAACAAAGACCTACAAGAATTAAAGAACAAACAAACAGAGATAAACAATACAATAACTGAAATGAAAACTACACCAGAAGGAATCAATAGCAGAATAACTGAGGCAGAAGAACAGATAAGTGACCAGAAAGACAGATGGTGGAATTCTTTGCTACAGAACAGAATAAAGAAAAATGAATGAAAAGAAATGAAGACAGCCTAAGAGACCTCTGGGACAACATTAAACGCAACAACATTCGCATTACAGGGGTCCCAGAAGGAAAAGAGAGAGAGAAAGGACCCGAGAAAATATTTGAAGAGATTATAGTCAAAACCTTCCTTAACATGGGAAAGGAGATAGCCACCCAAGTCCTGGAAGTGCAGAGAGTCCCACACAGGATAAAACCAAAGAGAAACATGCCGAGACACATAGTAATCAAATTGGCAAAAATTAAAGACAAAAATTATTGAAAGCAGCAAGGGAAAAGCGACAAATAACATACAAGGGAACTCCCATAAGGTTAACAGCTGATTTCTCAGCAGAAACTCTACAAGCCAGAAGGGAGTGGCATGATATACTCAAAGTGATGAAAGGGACAAACCTACAACCAAGATTACTCTACCCAGCAAGGATCTCATTCAGATTTGATGGAGAAATCAAAAGCTTTACAGACAAGCAAAAGCTAAGAGAATTCAGCACCACCAAATCAGCTCTACAACAAATGCTAAAGGAACTTCTCTAAGTGGGAAACACAAGAGAAGAAAAGGACCTATAAAAACAAACCCAAAACAATTAAGAAAATGGTCATAGGAACATACATATCGATAATTACCTTAAACGTGAATGGATTAAATGGTCCAAGCAAAAGACACAGTCTTGCTGACTGTATACAAAAACAAGACCCATCTATATGCTCTCTACAAGAGACCCACTTCAGATTTAGGGACACATTCAGACAAAGTGAAGGGATGGAAAAAGATACTCCATGCAAATGGAAATCAAAAGAAAGCTGGAGTAGCTATACTCATACCATATGAAAGAGAATTTAAAATGAAGAATGTTACAAGAGACAAGGAAGGACACTACATAATGATCAATCGATCAAGCAAAGAAGAAGATATAACAATTATAAACATATATGCATCCAACATAGGAGCACCTCAATGCATAAGGCAACTGCTAACAGTTATAAAAGAGGAAATCGACAGCAACACAATAATAGTGGGGGACTAACACCTCATTTACACCAATGGACACATCATCTAAAATGAAAGTAAATAAGGAAACAGAAGCTTTAAATGACACAATAGACCAGATAGATTTAAATGATACTTATAGGACATTCCATCCAAATACAGCAGATTACACTTTATTCTCAAGTGCGCATGGAACACTCTCCAGGATACATCACATCTTGGGTCACAAGTCAAGCCTCAGTAAATTTTAGAAAATTGAAATCATGTCAAGCATCTTTTCTGACCATAACACTACGAGATTAGAAATGAATTACAGGGAAACAATGTAAAAAACACAAACACATGGAGGCTAAACAATACATTACTAAATGACCAAGAGATCACTGAAGAAGTCAAAGAGGAAGTAAAAAAATACCTAGAGACAACTTACAATAAAAACACTACGATCCAAAACCTATGGGATGCAGCAAAAGCAGTTCTAAGAGGGAAGTTTATAGCTATACAAGACTACCTCAAGAAACAAGAAAAATCTCAAATAAACAATCTAACCTTACACCTAAAGGAACTAGAGAAAGAAGAACAAACAAAGCCCAAAGTTCGCAGAAGGGAAGAAATCATAAAGATCAGCGCAAAAATAAATGAAATAGAAACAAAGAAAATAGCAAAGATCGATAAAACTAAAAGCTGATTCTTTGAGAAGATAAACAAAATTGATAAACCATTAGACAGACTCATCAAGAAAAAGAGGGAGAAGACTCAAATCAATAAACTTAGAAATGAAAAAGGAGAAGTTACACCAGACACCACAGAAATACAAAGCATCCTAAGAGACTACTACAACAGTTCTATGCCAATAAAATGGACAACCTGGAATAAATAGACAAATTCTTAGAAAGGTATAACCTTCCAAGACTGAACCAGGAAGAAATAGAAAATATGAACAGACCAATCACAAGTAATGAAATTAAAACTGTGATTAAAAATCTTCTAACAAACAAAAATCCAGGACCAGATGTCTTCACAGGTGCATTCTATCAAACATTTAGAGAAGAGGTAACACCCATCTTTCTCAAACTGTTCCAGAAAATTGCAGAGGGAGGAACACTCCCAAACTCATTCTTTGAGGCCACCATCACCCTGATACCAAAACCAGACAAAGATACTACAAAAAAAGAAAATTACAGACCAATATCACTGATGAATACAGATGCAAAAATCCTCCACAGAATACTAGCAAACAGAATCCAACAACACATTAAAGGGATCATACACCATGATCAAGTGGGATTTACCCCAGGGATGCAAGGATTCTTCAATATATGCAAATCAATCAATGTGATTACAGCATATTAACAAATTGAAGAAGAAAAACCACATGATCATCTCAATAGATGCAGAAAAAGCTTTTGACAAAATTCAACACCCATTTATGATAAAAACTCTCCAGAAAGTGGGCACAGAGGAAACCTACCTCAACATAATAAAGGTCATACACAACAAACCCACAGCAAACATCATTCACCTATAGAGCAAAACTGAAAGCATGTCCTCTAAGATTAGTAACAAGAGAAGGATGTCCACTCTCACCACATTATTCAACATAGTTTTGGAAGTCCTAGCCACAGCAATCAGAGAAGAAAAAGAAAGAAAAGGAATACAAATTGGAAAAGAAGAAGTAAAACTGTCACTGTTTGCAGATGACATGATACTATACATAGAGAATCCTAAAAATGCCACCAGAAAACTACTTGAGCTTATCAATGAATTTGGTAAAGTAGCAGGATACAAAATTAATGCACAGAAATCTCCTGCATTCCTATACACTAATGATGAAAAATCTGAAAGAGAAATTAAGAAAACACTCCCATTTACCACTGCAACAAAAAGAATAAAATACCTGGGAATAAACCTACCTAGGGAGACAGAAGACCTGTATGCAGAAAACTATAAGACACTGATGAAAGAAATTAAAGATGATACCAACAAATGGAGAGATATACCATGTTCTTGGATTGGAAGATCAATATTGTGAAAATGACTATACTACCCAAAGCAATCTACAGATTCAATGCAATCCCCATCAAATTACCAATGGCATTTTTTACAGAACTAGAACAAAAAATCTTAAAATTTGTATGGAGACACAAAAGACCCTGAACAGCCAAAGCAGTCTTGAGGGAAAAAAACGGAGCTGGAGGAATCAGACTCCCTGACTTCAGACTATACTATAAAGCTACAGTAATCAAGACAATATGGTACTGGCACAAAAACAGAGACATATTTCAATGGAACAGGATAGAAAGCCCAGAGATAAACCCACATAAATAAGACAAAACATAAACAAGACAACCCCCAGAATGGGAGAAAATATTTGCATACGAATCAACGGACAAAGGATTCATCTCCAAAACATATGAACAGCTCATGCAGCTCAATATTAAAAAAACAAACAACCCTGTCCAAAAATGGGCAGAAGACCTATATAGCCATTTCTCCAAAGTAGACATACAGGTGGCCAAGAAGCACATGAAAAGCTGTTCAACATCACTAATTATTAGAGAAATGCAAATCAAAATTACAATGAGGTATCACCTCACATCTGTTAGAATGGGCATCATCAGAAAATCTAGAAACAACAAATGCTGGAGAGGGTGTGGAGAAAAGGGAACCCTCTTGCACTATTGGTGGGAACGCAAATTGATACAGCCAATATGGAGAACAGATGGATGTTCCTTAAAAAACTAAAAATAGAATTACCATATGATCCAGGAATCCCACTACTGGGCATATACCCAGAGAAAACCATAATTCAAAAAGACACATGCACCCCAATGTTCATTGCAGCACTATTTACAATAGCTGGGTCACGGAAGCAACCTAAGTGCCTGTCGACAGACGAATGGATAAAGAAGAAGCGGTACATATAAAGAATGGAATATTACTCAGCTATAAAAAGGAACGAAATTGGGTCCTTTGTTGAGACGTGGATGCATCTAGAGACTGTCATACAGAGTGAAGTAAGTCAGAAAGAGAAAAACAAATATCGTATATTAACACATATATGTGGAACCTAGAAAAATGGTGCAGATGAACCAGTTTGCAGGGCAGAAATTGAGACACAGATGTAGAGAACCAAACATATGGACACCAAGCGGGCAAGGCGGCAGGGTGGTGGTGGTGCTGGTTGTGTGCTGAATTGGGCGATTGAGATTGACATGTATACAGTGATGTGTATATAATTCATGACTAATAAGAACCTGCTGTATAAAAAAATAAATAAAATTCAAAAAAAAGTATGGTACTGGCACAAAAACAGAAATATAGATCAACTGAACAGGACAGAAAGCCCAGAGATAAACCCACACACATATGGTCACCTTATTTTTGATAAAGGAGGCAAGAATATACTATGGAGAAAAGACAGCCTCTTCAATAAGTGGTGCTGGGAAAACTGGACAGGTACATATAAAAGAATGAAATTACAACACTGCCTAACACCATACACAAAAATAAACTCGAAATTGATTAAAGACCTAAATGTAAGGCCAGACACTTATAAAACAGAGGGAAACGTAGGCAGAACACTCTATGACATAAATCACAGCAAGATCCTTTTCGACCCACCTGCTAGAGAAATTGAAATAAATACAAAAATAAACAAGTGTTACCTAATGAAACTTAAAAGCTTTTGCACAGCAAAGGAAACCATAAACAAGATGAAAATACAGCCCTCAGAATGGGAGAAAACATTTGCAAGTGAAGCAACTGACAAAGGATTAATCTCCAAAATTTACAAGCAGCTCATGCAGCTCAATATCGAAAAAACAACCAACCGAAAAAACAAACAACCGAATCCAAAAATGGGCAGAAGACCTAAATAGACATTTCTCCAAAGAAGATATACAGATTGCCAACAGAAACATGAAAGGATTCTCAACATCACTAATCATTAGAGAAATGCAAATCAAAACTACAATGAGGTATCACCTCACACCAGTCAGAACATCATCAAAAAATCTACAAACAATAAATGCTGGAGAGGATGTGGAGAAAAGGGAACCCTCTTGCACTGTTGGTGGGAATGTAAACTGATACAGCTACTATGGAGAACTGTATGGAGGTTCCTTAAAAAACTAAAAATAGAACTACCATATGACCCAGCAATCCCACTACTGGGCATATACCCTGAGAAAACCATAATTCAAAAAGAGTCATGTACCACAGTGTTCACTGCAGCTCTACTTACAATAACCAGGACATGGAAGCGACCTAAGTGTCCATCAACAGATGAATGGATAAAGATGTAGCACATATATACAATGGAATATTACTCAGCCATAAAAGAAATGAAATTGAGTTATTTGTAGGGAGGTAATGGACCTAGAGTCTGTCATACAGAGTGAAGCAAGTCAGAAAGAGAAAAACAAATACTGTATGCTAACACATATATATGGAATCTAAAAAAAAAAAAAAATGGTTCTGAAGAACCTAGGGGCAGGAAAGGAAGAAAGACGCAGACGTAGAGAATGGACTTGAGGACACGGGGAGGGGGAAGGGTAAGCTGGGACAAAGTAAGATAGTAGCATGGGCATATATACACTACCAAATGTAAAACAGATAGCTAGTGGGAAGCTGCCGCATAACACATGGAGATCAGTTCGGTGCTTTGTAACCACCTAGAGGGGTGGGATAGGGAGGGTGGGAGGGAGATGCAAGAGGGAGGAGATATGGGCATATATGTATATGTATAGCTGATTCACTATGCTATAAAGCAGAAACTAACACACCATTGTAAAGCAATTATACTCCAGTAAAGATGTTAATAAAAGAAAGGAAAAAAAAAAAAAGCAGCTCAGTTTCCTCTTCTGTGGATGGGAAGAGCAGGATTATCTTGGAGAATCATTGTGAGGATAAAATGAGACAAAGTTCGGGAAATATCTGAGCATACGTTAGGAAATCGGGTCGATAGAGTCGCATATATGATTAAGTATCTCCAATCACATACGTCCTCTTTCATGCTACACACAGCCGTTTCATTTTTCTCTCTTTGACTTGATTTTACTTCATGAAGCTTTCCACCACCACCCCAACAGATGTGCTGTTTAATCAAACCAAACCTGTCTAATTCCACCTTATGGTATAAATCATACCTAACCTGTCTAAAATCCTTTAACACATAATGGCTTCCCAAAAGCTGTTCAAATGAGTAAATCCAAGACACTAAATGAAAATGAACAGCAGAGCAGATCTCTACTGCTTTTCAGATGGGGAGGTTGCAGGTCTCCTTGAAGTGAAAGCTCTTCATTTACAATGCATAGAAAAGAAAAAAGGAAGAAGAAAAAAAAAACCTACTGAGAACAGAATGAGGTGTGCAGGGCCATTTTTCTCAAAGCTTGGACTATAGATGACGCACTGATGTCTTGGGGGCAGAGTTCAGATGCCTGTGAAATAAGCCAAGTCATCACATTAATTAGGATTGCTCCTGCATGCATTACTATATCATGACAAATTAACAAGGACTGCAAGAGAGCTCAACTTCTCTTCCACATGTTCTCAAGGCAAAAGTTACTTTTAAATGATGGCAAAGTAGTTACACAAATTGACAAAGAAGAAACTCTCTCTGTTGTGATAAAATTGGCTTATGTATCCCTCCCCTTTCCTGTAAGGTAAAGGCATAGTCCAAGAGAAGCTGAATAGCAACAATACTGATTTGCTTAATGAATAGCTCATGAAAGTTAGAAAGGCCCTAAATATTTTTTCGGCAAGCAATATAACAAGTCGGCATATGCATAGAGCCAAAAGACAATAATATGAATAATTCTCTTCAAATATTTTATATTATCTCTATCATTAAAACCATTCAGTATGAAGCCTAAAGAATGCATTCTTTATTCCCAAAAGGCAAAACTGTGCCAAAAATTCCAAATGAAAGAGAAAATGTAATTTGATCATTGTTCTTTAAGGCTGTAAAAGAAAATTCTCCATCATCACTCTTAACCATTCTTAACTAATGTAAGTACCAAACATGCCATCTTAAGTATCTGCAGAGAAATAAAAGGAATGTGACTTCAAAGTTCAGGTTCTAAGGAGATTTTGTTTAAAAATTCACACTCTTCTTAGCCAGGGTACAAACCCTGTCAGTAAATGAATTAATTTTGGCAGTTTTCTAATCTCATTATACCTTTTGTCAAGAGAATGACTTATCACAATTACAATGCCTAATGCTGTATATCTTGTGAAATACAGTCACCTGTACCAAGACAGTATCATCATTTGACTCTTTCAATATACGATATTTTCATTAGCGGCAGGATATCCATTCCTTCCCCTCTACTCAGCAGAGCTATAAATAGAGAGGTCAGCCAACCAAATCACACAATATTGAAAAGGTCAAAGAAGTACAGTATATTACTATAATTTACAGAATATTGTTCGTGAAGTATTAAAACTCTTGACACCTTATTTATGTGCAGAGAAAATAATGAAAACATAAAGCAGTGTGCAGTGGTCACATTATCATTGCTGTGACAGTAGAGATAGTGTTGAATGAAGCTTTCCTTTTCAGTTAAACAGGAACTAAACAAGCAGGAAGGTCTATTTAGGTAGTCAATAACAAAATTAAAGCCGTACTTCCTCCTATTAGATCATTATATGATTTTAAAAAAAGAAAAGGATAAGAAAAAAATAGAGCAAAGAAGCACACTGTTCAGGACAAAGGCACAGTCTATTTTCCAGGTTCCAGGAGAAACGAAAACTTGTGGTCTAGTTGGCAGAGACGGAAGACACCCTGTTAAGAACACCTGTTTCAGATCAGGCATTGATGGTTTAATTTTACCAGGTCACATCTATGATTTGAGATGAGCAAAAGGAGACAGACTATGTAATCTCATACTAGATTTTTGGTCTTAATATTTCTTGCCTGAGCTGTCAAATTCTTTATATAACTGGGTTAAAGTAAGAACAAAAAGATAATTGCTCATCTACACTTTAGCAAATGGTATTTGTGGGAAACGTCCATACAACTTCATAAATGAGATGCTGAAACCCAAATCTTGTTCAGGAAAAGAGGTTAGATTAAAGACAGCCCTATTTGAAACTCTTTACTACCTTTCCCCCGCCCCCCAGAATCTTTATCCAAATCCTAGACATTTTACTGCATTTATTCAAGGGCATTTATTGGCAGATACTGTGTAAGGTGCTGCAGAAAGCAGGAAGAATACTTAATTCCCAATTCTACCATTTTCTCTTCCTTCTTACCACTGTTGTCTTACTAGGTCATTATTTTCCCATTACCTAGTCTGAAGTAATTTTTTCTTAAATAGGCTACTATCTCTCCAATGTATTCTTCATATTCTTACCAAAGGGAACTTTTCTGAAATTGAAATTTGATATTATTTCTTCCCTATCTTAAGCTTTTCCTTGTTCCCATCTTATATAGAATTCAAACTCTTCCACATGCCATTCAGGATCCTCCATGATCTGAGATCTTCCCATCTCTTCAGGCCCTTGTCCTGTCAAGTCCTACCCAAGAGTTATACTAGCAGCATCAATCTACTGAAACCACTCTTCTGGAGATCACATGGAAAACCTGATCAAGCCTGACCTTCTCAGCTCCTGCCATATTACCATTACTGCTTTTCCTTCTTAAAAGAATACAGGGGTGTTAATACATTATGGTCCTTCTTCCAATTAACGTCGCTGGGCTTTCCTTATTTAAAGCAGAATAAAAGGTACAAAATTGTATCAAAAATCACTACATTTGTCTTAAGGTAGAATGAATAATTTGTGTAAATCTCCTTAGATGGATTGTCATATGCTAACCTTCCCAGTATATATACCAAACTAAAAAGGAGACAGAGAGAAAGAAAAATGTTTAAGAGGAAAGAAAGGAAAATAAAGAAAGGAAAGGAGGGAGGGTAGGAGGGAATGGAAAGAAAGCAACAATCTCAGATAAACTAATGTAACAGGGTTTTGCCATTGGGTTAGGCTATTTATTGGCTTTGTTCTGATTCACTATTAGTGTGTAAATTTTATGAAGATTTTAATCAAAGGCCAAAGCATGCCTTCCATTTTCTAGTACAGTCACTTAGAATTTTTCTACAGAAAAAATCATGTTTTCTGTTAAAAAAAATTATCTGTTGTCAGCTACCAAAAATGAGTGAGGAACACCAATTCTGACACCTTGATTATGGACTGCTAGCCTCCAGAACTGTGAAACGATAAATTTCTGTTGTTTAAGCCACCCAGCCTATGGTGCTTTGCTATGGCAGCCCTAGCAGACTAATACAAACTCCATTGTATTTTCTCACATATAAAATGGATCTTAGTAATACTGTCTACCTCACAGAATTTGTGTCAGGATTAAATGAGATGGTTTATGTAAAATTCTAAGCACAAAGATCAGTATATTCAATAAATTTTAACTATTTTGTTCTTATCCCCATCTGAGGTTTCCTTCAATGGGCAATGCATTCTTTGCTAATCTGTTCTTATGAGCTTTTATTTATTAACCTTTTAGTGAAAAGCCATCTATTTTCCTCAATATTGTTAGAATATTTTCTTTTCCCTCTTACATTTAAAAATATTTTGGTCATATATTTAATCTCTAAACTTTATTTTCCTGTACCTAAACTTAATTCCTCAGCCTTATTTATATGTGGAACACACTCCAGGAGACTTCAGGTAACAGGCATGTTTAATAATTCAAATATACCACTTACTAAATGATATGCTTTTAATTGCTTTGTACCTTAGTTATGAAAAATTTCTCAAAATTGAGTACCTTTGAAAAGTGTACCCCATTCATTACTCAAAATCGTTTTGTCTGATGAAGAAGAGCTTGTTCAGATGTACTTTAGAGATGTGATATCATGAATTCCTCTACTATTACTAAGAGTTTATGATAATAGAATAGAACTAAAATGTATTTTAAAGGAGTGCAATAAAGAAACTGGTAATATCTTGCTTCAGATATTACTAAGGATGACCCATTTTGCTAAAATTGAAACACAGAAATATATCTTAGAATATAAAATCATGTGAATGTTTTAAAGAGAATTATATAACCTTTCTGGAAATCTGTTTAGAATCCACAAGAAAAAATCTATTCCTAGGCATCAAAATTATACCTTTAGAAATAGGCCATTATGGTACCATTAAGTACATCTAGAGGGTATTATGTGACCTAAAACTTTCAATTTGACATTTATTTATATATAAGACATTTCTTTAATGTGGCAATAGTTTTTTGAAAGTTTTGCTTTTAAGCTAATGTATCCTACTGATATTACAGTGATCATAGCCTTGTTGTTACCAAGACAAGTTTTACTAAGAATTGTGGCCCTTGGACTCTGGAAAGAATAGCCTAGACACCACAAGATGCAGTAATGTGTTGGAGACACTGACTTAAAGTCAAAGGTATGGGTTCTTACCCTACTATCACTTACTTGTTTCAGGAAAATAGCATCAGCACTTTGTGTTTTAGTTTCCTTGTTTGTATATAGGGAGAATAATACCTGCTCTATTTTGATTTGGATTGTGATAAATAGTAAATGAGATAATGTGTGTAAAATGCACAAAATATTTTATTTTGATGTTGGTTTATCAGAGCAATATTGGTTTATCAGATAAATATGGTTGATCAGAGCAATATCAAGTTCTTGTCTGGATATTCTCCATGCCACCCTAATTTCTATGATTGCTGTTTTGTTACAAGAATGGAAAAAAGGAAATGAGGGAAAATTTTTTTTTTTATGGTATGAAGTTGTAATTAGAAGCTGGTATTCTTATAAAGTCTAACTGGCAACTGTTGGAGCATTTTAATGGAGGGAACTTTTGTCTTCTTAGATGATGAACTGTTTTGCTACTACTGGAGCCATTATGTGTACTGAGCAGTTTGTTTATATTTTATGCTGAAATAGCAAACTAGGGTTTGTATTGATCTCTACAGATAAAACATATTAAAATCCCATTAATGGGATTATTCCCACTGATGAACTGATGTTCTAAACATTATGAACCTCTCTTCTGTGTTTAGACACTAGTGATTTGGAACAAATGACAATATTACAAGAGCAAGAATCTATGTCTACTCTTAAGATGGCTGGGGATGAGGCATAGAAAAAAAAAAACTTTTAATTCGTACAGCAGATTAGAAATGAAACTTGACCTCTGTTATGTCTCACTTTCCTCATTTGTTAAAGAAGGGTAGCAGTATTTACTTCTCTCACTGGGGTGTCACACAAATTAACTTGATAATGATTATAATGTGCTGAGAAAACTCCAAAGAGCTCTCTGTAGGCTTCTTAGGAACACAGCTCTGGAGCCAGAACAGAGTTAGTCCATTTTAAAGACTCATCGACACTAGAGTCCATTACAGTCTATGTTAAGATATCCCATAAGTATAGTTGGGACCATCTTAACTACTTTAAGAAGTCCTTGGAAAACTTCTGTGAATGATTATCCTAAAAATGCTTTTATGAACTTCAGGGACTGAGAATTTTTTCAAATAAAATTAATAACCATTCATTTCTGTGACAGTAGGCAGGTCAACTGTGTGTGTGTGTGTGTGTGTGTGTGTGTGTGTATATATACACACACAGATATACATATTTGGGCTTTATGCCCCCCCAACTCTTTAATTAAGCATGGCAATAAGAGTACCAATCAAGGTGTAATGAGGTTATGCATTTAATTAATCTTTAGGCGAGAGATTTCTCTTTTATTTTTATTATTATATCTGTTATAAATTTATTTAATGTTAGAATTTCCCTTCAAAGACCACCAAGGCAACATGTTGATTTTACAAAGCTGAGTTCAGTAAATTTACTGAACATGGGAGAACACCATCTTCACAGAGTCTGAGTGGGGTCTTAAAAGGGGAGAAGTAGTCAGGGTACTTACAGTGTTAGGGGACTGGGTTATTCAAGGTTGATTTTAGGTTGAAATTAGTAAGCATAGTATTGGGTAGGGATTCGTTAATATTTGTAAACGATGCAAGTTTCTGAAAGTTATCTTCTCTTTAAAACCTGTAAATTTTGAAACATGAAACACTAACTTGCTATGAACTGAATTGTGTTCTCCTAAATTCATACATGAATCCCTCTTTTCCAATGTGATGGTATTTGGAGATGGGGGTTTAGATAAGGTCATGAGGGTGGAGCCCTCGAGATGAGATTAGTGCCTGTATAAGAAGAGACAGGAGAGAGCTTGTTCTATCTATTCCAGCTACATGAGGACAGAGAGAAGGCGGCCATCTATAAGCCGGGAAGAGAACTCTCAAGAGAAACTAACCATGAGGGCACCATGACCTTGGACTTCTTCCCTCTAGAACTGTGAGAAAATAAATTTCTGCTGCTTAAGCCACCCTTCCTATGGTATTTTGTTAGGGCAGCTGGAGTAGACTAAAACACTTTTTAAGGTGGAAACTTAAATTGTGAACTTTCCTCCCTCCCTCCCTCCTTCCCTTTCCTTTCTCTCTATAGGCATTTAAATTTCTAAACGTCCTTCAAAACACTTCTTTAGCAGCATCCCCACAAATTTGGATACGTTATTTTGTTATTGAGTTTTAAATATTTTTAAGTTTCCCTTGAGACTTCTTTGGATTATTCAAAAGTGTACTGTTTAATTTTCAAATATTTGGTAATTTTATAGTGACTAATTGATATCTATTTAATTATATCACGGTCAGAGAACACACTCTGTAGATTCATTCTTTTGAAATATATTGAGACTTGTTTATGATCAAGCATATGATCTTAGAAAATATTCCATGGACAGTTAAAAAAATTTTGACTCCTAATTTTTTTAAGCTGTCTGCAAATGTCAATTATATGAAGTTAGTTTATAGTGTTACTTAGATCTTCTAAATAGATCTTCTAGATAGATCTTTTCCTATTTTTGGTCAAATTTTCTAATCATTATTAACAGAAGAGTATTAAAATATGTAAATATCACTGTTAGTTTGTCTTTTTCTCTCTTTAGTTTTGTCTGTTTTCACCTCATGTATTTTGGAGCTCGCTTATTAGTTGCATGCACATTTAAGATTATTATGTCTTCCTAATTGCCCTTTTATCATGAAATGTCTCCCTTTATCTTTGGAAATACTCTGTGCTGAGATTTCATCTAATATTAGTATGGAGATACTAATGCTGATGTATATTAGTATGGCCATGCTATGCAAATTCTTTTGCTGGTTGCCTGACATATCACTTTTCTATCCCTTCCTTTGAAATGTTCTGCATCTTTATATTTAATATGTGTCTTATAGATGACTTATAATCAAGTCTTCCTTTTTCATCGACTTACATTCTTTGCTTTATAATTGGAGGGTTTTGTTTTTGCATTTTTATTTAATTTTATATAGTTGGGTTTACATCTACTATTTTGCCAATTATTTTTAGTTTGTCCTTTCTAGATGTTGTTGTTGCTTAGTGGCTGTGACTCCTTATTCATGGCTCCTTACTGTGTTCCCTACTATGTAGGGAATGCTGGGAGCTGAAGTTGAACATGGAATTTCAGAGAAATTATGAAGAAAAAAGTATATATGCCATCCTAATGAGTCTAAATTTTATTGTGTAGATACTAAAGATTCATTACTCTTTTTTTTTTGACATATAAGATTTTCTTTTAATGAGAGCATACTTCATGGAGAGTATCTGAATGAAACCTGGCCTAGGAGGAAGAAGGTTTGTAAGGAATCTATGGAAATAGTCTGTCAAAACATGGAGAGAGCTTGAAATTAAGGAATTCAAAATAAGGATGGAAAGGATGTATTTGAGAAGAACTCAGAGGGAAAATTGTCAGAATTTGGTGACTGATAGGCATGGAGGTTTTGATAGTGAGTGTTTCTAAGATACTCTTAAATTTCTGTCCTGAGAAACACTGTTGTTGATGGTAGCATTCACTGACTAAAGTATACCAGAAGACAGGCTGACTTGAGGGTGCCATGAACTTGTTATGGGGCTTGATGTGTTTTCAGATATTTGTGGGGCACTTAGCTGCAAATATTTAATAGGATGCAAGATAGCCAAGTTTGGAGATTCAACAAAAGTTTTGGTCTAGAGAAATACATTTGGAAATCATTCAATTATATGTCAGTTGAATAGGAAGAAGGATGAAATTTCCTGAGGAGTGTATAATCAGAGATTTATATGTGTCCAATATTATTATGTGAATGTGGACATGTGTGTATACACGATTATGCATGAGAATATTTTAAAGTGTTGGGTAAAACATGAAATCTAAGGTCACTTTTAATACCAAGTACAACTAAATTAAAGAACATACACACTAAAAATTGATACTATATAAATCAAAATTGATAAGGCATGTCATTCCCAGTTCAATCGTTAGCTCTTCTCTGTGAAGTTATTCCATTTAATGTTCTGCTTTTTTACATTGCAGCTATTTTAACAGGGTTAGGACTTTTCAGCTCCCATTCTGATTGCATCTCTGTGGAGATTTTTAGTCCGTTTACTTATGAGAAGTTAATAACCAGCTTCACTGAGTAAACAGACTGAGATCTACTTTAAAAGAAGGACAACTGTGCAGAGTCTGACAACAGTGCCTTAAATTTTAATGGGGCAGATCCTAATTACATCCAATTTCAGGAGGTTGTAAAATTTTTTTTGATACTGAAACTTGGTTGTATCGAATGATTCATCAACTAGTACTCTTTAAACATTTATCATGGATTTTTATTATACCAATATTTGAAATATAATTTTAGACTTTAGGATTGCCTAAAAGAAACTGTTCATGCAACAGTTTCACTGGTAACATACTAGGTTGGAAGGGGAAGAAGGAATTAGCAACGCGGAACAATTAAGGAAAGAAGATTTAGATAAAAACTGTTACCTAGGATACATGTGCTGCACAAAATGACCTTTTCTTGTCTAGTGATTTCACACGTTCTCACAGATGTCAGATGAGTCAGTTTACACCACAGGGCACAAACGTCTGGACCTTGCTCTACTGCTTTCTTGCTGCACACCCTGAGCTCAAAGACATTTAAATATCGTGTTCAGACTGATTTCAGGATGATGCACATATCCTGAAAGTGAGATGTGGATTATGTTTATGATTCTAAAAAAAATTATCATTCAAAAATAACACTGCCTTTGTTAAAGCCTACGATGTTATTAAAATATTTCCCATTATCATCTTCCTACAGGGCAGAAATAAATAGACAAGGAAAATAAGTTCTCTTAGGAATTCTCTTTTCTCATTTCCATGGAAAATTCACACTCTTCGAACGAAATGTATTTGTTTTCTGCTCAGGCTGCAGTTTCTCACCCCAAATCACTGATACCCATTCTGCTAACTTCTTGTTTAACTTCTTCTTTATCCTTGGGCTATGGTAATTTACACACCCTCTGCCTACACCCGTGCTGCAGGTCAAATTGTGTTGTTGACAGAAAATGCACAATGACTGCTGCTACCATGCTAATTCTCAGCTCATGGTCTGTGCCTGGACTGTTGTACATGTATAAAATATGTGTCCACCTGCGTTAAGGCCTGGTGCTCTATAAAAATCACACATGAGGACAGGCGATATAGTCATTATGCAGAAAATAGAGGGTATGTTTTTAGAGGGCAAGATTGTGTCCTTTCAATCCTGGCTCCCCCTTACTAGCCATTCCCAAATACCTGACACGTTGTTTTACATATAATAGTTGCTTAAAATATGACAGTGAACGACTGCTTCAAAGAAAAGCAAAACACCAGTTGATACATTGAGGGATAAAATAGGCACTGATTCATATTCTTTTTCAAAATTTCTCTTAAACTGATTTGCTAATTTGTCCTATAAATGCCTTAAACTATGTTCTTTGTGTGTGTGTATATTTATATCTTATTCCAAAGAGTAATGGCTTAAACTTACATAACTTTTAAAGTTCTATTTAATGTATTATTTGATTCTACAACCACATTATCTCCACCATAACATGAGGTTTCTAGAACTGAAGTCTGTGTCTTAGGTTGACATTCTAACTGTTGAATGAAAAAGTCGGTGAATGAGTGAATAAATGAATCAATCTGTTTCACTGGAGCGTCAGAAAGTATGCATTACAGCAGGCTTGCTATTGAATTCAACCCTGATTACTAATGAGCAGTGAGCCAAAGGAATGTTACCTATGAGGAAGCAAATACATGGAATAGATTAAGTCTATCACTTTGGAAATCACAAAAAACAAAGCAAAAACATTCCTGGAGGTGAAGAGGAATAGACTTAAGTAAAATGAAGAGTAAGGATCAGAGTGGAGAAACGCAAACAGGCCCAAAGGAGAGGTCAAAATTTGGTAGGATATGAGGTATACTGTCTCTAAGAAATTGTACTTTGGACAAGTGGGAATTCCAGTCGCAAGGAGAGATGGTCAGCAAATGAAGAAGACAGAAAGAACATACCTTTTTTTTTTTCCTATTGTTGTGTAACAAGCTATCACTATCTTAGCCTTTTCTTTAGGTCAGAAATCTGGTCATGACAGAGCTGAGTGTCCTGCCCAGGGTCTCACAAGGCTGAAATCAAGGTGGGAGCCAGACTGGGTTCTCATCTAGAGTTCAGATTCGTTTTTCTAGCTCAAGTGGTTGTTGGCAAAGTCAGTACCGTGCACTTGTGGGACTGAGGTCCGGTTTCCTTGCTAACTGTCAGCTGGGGGTCATTCTCATCTTCTGGGGGCTGCCCAGAGTCTTCTACCCTATCCCATCATAGTCACAGGTCTATCATACTGAAGAGCAGAAACGTGTACAGGGCAAGCACACCAGCTACTGGGGGTCTTTGAGGCCATGCTAAAATTCTACCTACCACAGAAAGTGAATTATTAACTCTGAGTAAGGGAGAAATTGAGGGGCACAGAAAAGGAAAGAAAAGAAGGAATGTTCAAAAGGCTTCCCAGAATTAGCCTGAGAGCTGTTGATTCCCAAACATTGTATGAGAGAAATGTCAGACTTGGGTGAGGAGAGGTGAACAGAAGCAGTCTCTGAGAGGAAGACAGCAGAGAAAGAACTTAACAATTATCTGAATGATGATGGTGCCTTGTCAAGAGAAGAATTCAAGGAGAGAAGTCAGAGCATTTTACCTAGTGATCACGTTGGGGGAACTATGATTATAAAATTACCGGGGATAACTCTGAAAGACATGTTGGCAGTAATTCAGCTTCCAAAGATTAAACAGAATTTTAGAGGTGGAGTAATGGGGTATGTTTTGAAAGAAATATAGTTCAGAATAAAAAAAAAATTCTCAAAATTACTGGTTTGATTATGCAGAATTATAGTGATAAAAACTATATGAATGCTACTCAGAAATGAAATGACTGCTAGAAAAGACAAAAATCAATGACTAAAAAGGCACTAGAAATGTCATAAACTTCAACTAACTAAGAAAGAGGTGAAAATGAAAAATAGAAATAAAGGCATTTAGAAAAATTCAAAGTGTCAAATAACACAAGGTATTATGTATTGGTGATACAGACAGGTGTGTTCCCCTGGCCACATGTGAGGCATCTGTCAGGTCTCTTTTCCCTAAGTAGAGAGGTTCGGGCTGCTATATAGGGCTGCCAGAGATAAACAATGGGGTATTTTTTATTTAAGCGCTTTAGATATGGAGAGGGGAAACAAAACACACAGGTGCAGAAACGACATTTCAAGCCAATTACGTGACATGGAAGGGCATATTGAGTCCAATTACTCAGTCATATCTGTAAAGACTAAAGGAGAAAAAATAAAAATAAAAACCACAGATATGTTGGGAAAAAAGAAAAAAAAACCCACATTTTACAGAGGACAGAGTTTGACTTGAGAGGTTGTCCCTGCATCACTTAAATTAGAACCAGTGGAGCTCAAGCTGACCCAGGGAACAAGAATAACAGGGTTCAGGCTGAGGAAAAGCTGAAAAATTCCAGGGATATGTGCCTTCTGGGATGGATACGCACTTCATTCCCAAATAGAGTTCCTGATCTAGGAAACTAATATGAAGGGAAAGAAAACATACAGAGGCTTGAGGAATGGTGATGCAGAGGGGAAGGGAGGAGAGGCATTGAAAAGAAAGGGTCTAAATGAACATCACAGTGCAACACACATTGAAATAAGATAAATAAATGTTGTAAATGGCAGGAATATTGAATAGAAGCAAGTAACATAAATAAAGAAAAGGCCTATAGAATGGAATAGAAATAAAAGCATTGTTTCCGAGAAAGAAAACATTGCATTCGAGCAGAGCTTCTCACTTGGGCCATGTCTTTTGTTCCTGCCAGCGTTCACTTCTGCCTCTTGAATGGCTAACCCTCTGTCCTCCTGTAGTCCTTAACTCTAAAATCTCTTTTCCAAATCTTTCTTGGTCAGTGCTAAAATAAACTTGAAGGACCCTATTATATCAGAACTATTTTTAAATTGGTTATTATTTGTTGCTGTTGAAGAGGGACCAAGTGAACTAACATAATGATGCTGTCCGATAAAGCTTAATGAGATTCCCCCTCAGGAAACTGTACATTTTGTTATAAGGGAAGGATTACCTGAAGGTAGGATTTTCAGGCAACAAATGGTTGATTCAGGAGCAGTGCCTTCCCATGTGTATTAAAATTAAAGCACATAGACAAATGCCTAGTCATCCTGCAAATACTGAATACAACTAGCCCTAGATAAAAGTCATGAAGTTTTGCCAAAAGAAAGTTTGTATCTTATAATTCTGTATCTCTTATTTGTATCCTACATATCATCAGTTGTGATCATAGAACAAAGTCTGGACTAAACGTTGCTAATGATACAGTTTCATTTTGCATCTTTATTTTTTGGGCACATTTAGCAAGCATTTACTGAAGAATATGTTATGTGTCAAACAGTAACCTTGACATTAGGGACACAATATTAAGTCACAGGTCCTGCTCTCATGGAGCTCAGAATTCAGCAATGTAGCAAGGAAGACAGTCCTATACACAACTACCTCATTTCGTTAATTCTAAAACACACCTTTCATTTCTACTCTGAAGTCGAGATGCTTCATAAAATTGATGCCCCCAGAGTTTAATGTGAGCCATTTCTCTTTCTTTCTGGTTTAGAAAGTAATGGGACAAATTATTATCAATGACATCTTAGATATGAGAAATATAAAGACTCTAATTACTATCATGTAAATACTACATAGATCTTATTAAAGAACAAGGGAGGAAATGAAAGAAAACAATATTGAACTTCATAAAGAAGTTGATTCAAAGGGAGTATTGGTAAAGTTTCCAAAGGATTTCACCAGGTAGGAAGGAGGAAGGCTGGGGAGACTTTCAGGGCATAGGGAATAGGAAGAACATTTTAATCTTAACACAGTGAGTCATCCAGTGTGCTGGCTTATAGAGGTCCTTGGAAGCATGCCGTTAAGATGAAACTGGAAGGGTAAGTTGTGATCCGAGAGTAAAAACCTTTAAATGGCTTTAACTGTAGATCTCTAAGCATTAGTATGGTATCATTTATCTGGTTTATTTGCTTCGCTTTATTTGCTTTATCTAGTTTATTTCCTTTCTTCCTGTCTCAATGACAGTGAGCTTGTACTAATTTTCCTGACTACCTGTCAGTTTTAACTAGCTTCAAGGAGGCTTGTAGAAGCATTAGCAGTACTCAAAGTTGGCTTGTAAGGCAGGTATCGATTTGGTTCTTTTTTTTTTTTTTTTTTTTTTTTTTTTTTTTTTGCGGTACGCGGGCCTCTCACCGTTCCGGCCTCTCCCGTTGCGGAGCACAGGCTCCGGACGCGCAGGCCCAGCGGCCATGGCTCACGGGCCCAGCCGCTCCGCGGCATGTGGGATCTTCCCGGACCGGGGCACGAACCCGTGTCCCCTGAATCGGCAGGCGGACTCTCAACCACTGCACCACCAGAGAAGCCCTCAATTTGATTCTTAGCTAGGTGATTCTTAACCTCAAATAACAAGAAATACACAAAGGTGGAGAAGTACAGTGATTTTTTTAACTGACACTGTGGAGATGGGGTTTAAAAGCCTTCCATTCTTTTCTATCTGTATATTATCTATCCATTAACTGGTTTGTCAGCATAGAGTGTTGAATTTTTCTTTGGGGACTTATGTGTGTATGTTCCCCCTTTCCTATCCCTAGGATAAGATGATGATCATTGTTAATATTAATATTTTTGCAAGAGGGGAACACATTTGATAGTGATTAACTTATTATGTTAACTTTTCTTCGTTGTTGTTGTTATTCATTTAGTGTTCTACAAGTTTTGAATTTACAGCAAGTCAGGATTGACTTGGTTCTTAAAGTCACTTCTCTGGCACCTCTGCAAAGCCAGGATTATTTCTTTGTCTCAGAAATATAAGAAGTGCACGGTATGTGTTACGCCAACATGCTCCAGAGAGCTAGCTATCAGTAAGGTAAAGTGAATCTGGATCCAATCCTCAGACCCAGCCTGGGCTGCAGAGGGCAGGGACATGCTGTTCATTGCGGATTAGTGAGGGCAGCCACTGGGCAGAAAGAGAGGGGCCCCACTTAGCCACACTCCAAGACTGTTTGTTATGTTAACATGTATTCTTTCCGAACCCTGTCTGTCCTCCCACCAGTGACTGTCATGCCAGGTATTACTCTTCAGCTCCAAACCCACATTTCTACATGCAGCTTCCTGATGCTGGACCGGGACTCTGCAAACATAGTTTTGCTTTGACATCTGGCTTCCGATCAGGCTCACCCAAAAGGGGACAATGGAGGGAACCTGCAAGGCTGCAGTAGAGAGAAAGGACTTAGTTATTTGTTATTTACTTCCTGTTTGCTTGTAGTTCGTGTCACTGTCACCCCAGAAATACTTCTTTATCCCACCGACAGCAGTTTTTCCATAGCAGCAGGTGATTGCCAAGAGGTCCGGGTCTCAGTCCCACGAGGATGCTCTTCTAAATTTTTAGGCTTTGTACTATTCTAAGGTCATCCCTTTATTCTCCAGTGCTGGTACCTGTTTCTTGATAATTTAGAGGGTTTTCGTTTTGTTTCTCATCTGTTTCTTACTTAGCAATTTTATGCCAAGTTAATTCTTTTTGATATTAAATTTTCTATCTTAGAATCTTTTTAAATCATTGGTGTGGCTTCTGCCACCTGACTGGACCCTGACTAGTCCTGTCTCAATGATCTGCATCTAGTTCCTATGTCACAGCGCTCCAGTTTGTTTTGCATCAAGTCTAGGATTTTTACTTTTATTTTTACTTTTATCAGCCTAAGTAGGTTGGAAGTACACATCCACACATGTCCTCTTCTCGTTACTTATGAAGAGTTTAAAGGCGGCAACTAATGTGGGCATCAGCCCAGCCTTTTCCTTCTGGGCAGTTTCACAATTATTTTGGTTTTCTTCGCTCAGAAAGAATGCCTTGTTTGGCATTCTTACATTATCCACAATATTGTTTGAGACTTTCCTGTGGTATAGCTCAGAATGAGTTTGCATTAATATCCTAATATCTAAATTGCGTACTAGCTTTATGCTTCTGTTTCAATTTAGCTCATTATAATGGATATACCTGCCAACAGTTTATAGGCAACACAAAATGTCAGAAATCAGAATTATAGGTAAGCTAAAAAAACATGATTAACAAATAATATTGCCCTAAATAATAGCTTTTCAACAAAAATATTACATGTAAAGAATTACCCTTCTTTCTAAATCAGAAGCAAATATTGTATAGGAGACATTTAAAATTTCCAAATGTTCTAAAATTTCTTCATTCATGTATTATTGCAGCCACATACTTGCATAAAGTGTCTGTTATGTTCTTGGTGTTGCCCCAAGTCCTGAAAAGGTTTTAAAGAATGAATGAAGAAATGTGCCAAATGGGTGAGTGAGGCATGTGAAATGTTCCGAATTGCCCTGGATGGGACCAGTATTTGAGTAAGGGGGTTTCACCGTTCTCAGCATGTGGGAAAAGACAGAAGGAGGGTTGCAAGTTGGGTCACAAAAGGTCTGTAGAAAGGGACAAGAAATGGACATTCAAAGAGGGGAAACAACGTGTTCGAAAGTGTGGAGACATGGAAAAGTGACAAACTGCATATCATTAAAGCAGAAGGTATAAGATTGAAGGTGTAGACTAGTGGGGGCAGGAGTTAAGGATAGAGAAGGAACCCTTGACAAGACGTGGGAGAGCTTTATGTCATCTTGCTTAGTAACTTGTGCTTTGTCCTTTAGGTGTAGGGACCCACTGAAGAGACTGCCACGAGGAGACATGCATCTTAGAGAGGCACTACAGTTGCACTCTGGAGAATATCTTGAGGTAAGATACTGCAGAAATAAGCTAATTAGGACACCATCTCCATAAGCCTTTGGGAAATCAACAGCCATCTCACTAATAACGTAAGCTTCCTCCTTTCCTTCGTTTCATCTGTATCCTTTTATATTTTGTTCTAAATAAGTGAGCTGGAGATTTTTGGACTGACAAGTGCAGGGGCTGTGATTCATGCATCGTTGCATGCCCAGTACCTAATATGATGCTTGCCACAGAGTAGGTCCTCAATAAATGCTGCCTAATGAATGAGTGAAAGGACCTGAATTAAGGCAGAAGCAGGGAAGGTAAAGAGAGAAGGGTGAATTGGGGGGGCTTTTACCAATTACCAGAAGAATTGCTTGGTTGTGGAGTGTGAGGAAAAGGAAATAAACAGAACAACTCTAGAGTTTCGGGACAAGCTTGGTAATTGGACTAATGGTAATGGTATACAGAGACTAAAAAGAATAGGCAAAGAACGGGACTGGTGAGGTTTAGAAGAAAATAGTCTCACGTTAAATACTCAAGCATTTGTTATGCCCTTTAGCCATGCACACAGGTCTTAGGCTGATGAGGAGGAGTTTACCCTGAAAATAAAGCCAGGTTCACTCCCTGCTTCACTCCACACAAGGGAAAAGGTAATGAGACCCTTCCTGAGGTTTAGACCTAAGCCAACCTTGCCTCAGAAAATTTTGGTGCCTCATATTTGTCTATCAAACTGTCACTGGATTCTTGATAAATAATATTCTGAGATGTTGTTTATCATCTTTTTCTTCTCTTTGATTATTTGGGATATCAGTCATCTCTGCTAAAACCTCAACCAGCTCTGGAGTTTTACAAAATTTCCCTTTTCAAGAATATACAATGGAGAAAAGAGAGTCTCTTCAATAAGTGGTGCTGGGAAAACTGAACAGTTACATGTAAAAGAATGAAATTAGAACACTCTCTCACACCGTACACAAAAATAAACTTGAAACGAATCAAAGACCTAAATTTAAGGCCAGACATTATAAACTCTTAGAGGAAAACACAGGCCAAACACCCCTTGACATAAATCGCCGCAATATCTTTTTTGATCCACCTCCTAGAGTAAAAAAATTAAAACAAAAATAAACAAATGGAACCCAATTAAACTTCAAAGCTTCTCCACAGCAAAAGAAACCATAAACAAAATGAAAAGACAACCCACAGAACGGGAGAAAATATTTGCAAATGAAGCAACTGACAAGGGATTAATCTCTAAAATATACAAACAGCTCATGCAGCTCCATGTCAAAAAAACAAACAACCCAATAAAAAATGGGCAGAAGGTCTAAATAGGTCTAAAGAAGACATACAAATGGCCAAAGAGCACATGAAAAGATGCTCAACATCACTAATTATCAGAGAAATGCAAATCAAAACTACAATGAAGTATCACTTCATACTGGTCAGAATGGCCATCATCAAAAAGTCTACAAACAATAAATGCTGGAGAGGGTGTGGAGAAAAGGAAACCCTCCTACACTGTTGGTGGGGATGTAAATTGGTACAACCACTACGGAGAACAGTATGCAGTTTCCTTAAAAAACTAAACATAGAACTACCATATGATCCAGCAATCCGACCCCTGGGCATATATCCAGAGAAAACCATAATTCAAAAAAATACGTGCACCCCAATGTTCACTACAGCACCATTTACAATAGCCAAGACATGGAAGCAACCTAAATGTCCATTGACAGATGAGTGGATAAAGATGTGGTACATATATACAATGGAATATTACTCAGCCATAAAAAAGAATGAAATAATGCCATTTGCAGCAACCTGGATGGACCTAGAGATGATCATACTAAGTGAAGTAAGTCAGACAAATACAAATATCATATGATATCATTCATATGTGGAATCTAATTTTTTTTTAAAAAATATACAAATGAAGTTATTTACAAAACAGACTTACAGATATCGAAAACAAACATGGTTACCAGAGGGGAAATGTGGGGGGAGGGATAAATTAGGAGCTTTAAATTAGGATAAATTAGGGATAAATTAGGGATAAATTAGGAACATACACACACTACTATATATAAGATAGATAACCAACAAGGACCTACTGTGTAGCACAGGGAACTCTACTCAATATTCTGTGATAACCTATATGAGAAAAGAATCTAAAAAAAGAATGAATATGTGTATATGTATAACTGAATCACGTTGCTGTACACCTGAAACTAACACAACATTGTAAATCAACTATACTCCAATAAAATTAAAATATAAAAAATATTTGCCTTCTCAATTTCCTCATAAACATACTTGCTGCCACTTCTTACATTTAAGAACTGAGAGTAATTCTTAACTAACTTTTCACATCTCAGCTGCAGAGTATTTTCTGTGCTCTGAGATTTTACTGCTGCTGGGGGAGAACAAATACCAGTTACTTTAAAACAAAGAGTAAAAGACAGGACAACCGTCACCAGATGCATTAGGTTTCAAGATTACACAAATTTGAAGTTCAAATATTTAGTTTATAAAAATGAATCTATTTATTAACATAAAAGCATAATTAAAATACCTAGGTTTCTGAATCTAAATTACCAGTTGGAACAAAATTTATAAAAATAATGCATCTCAATTAAATAAACTAAATTATAATGAATTCAACCCTGTTAGAGTAGAAAGGCTGAAAGTGTAAACCAAAGAAACTATACTGTATATCTTTAAATCTCTTCCAGTTCTAACTTGTTTTTTTGTTTTTAATAATCTTGGCACTGTCAGTTACTGGTTCAAACTTCAGCTACAAAACACAGCAGAAACTAACTCCTAAGTATGGCAGTTTCTGCCATAGTAAGTATAATAACATGTTTCCTCTGGCTAATATGGATAATAAATGTTCCATTTCATCCAAAATTCAGTTCCCCACTCAATTTTGGAGGTTTTTCTCCTCTGACTGACTTGCCATATCAGGTATATTAATTTCTCTGAATATTACTTCTTCTCAATGTTAGTGTTCTCTAACCTTTTAATCTTTTTTTTAATGGCTTTCTACCATTTAATATCAAAGATGTACCTTGTCATATATCTTCTCTGACTGTTTTCAGTCTCTGGGAAGACTCACTGTTATAAAATGGCCCATTCTCCAACAACAAATTTCTTTAAAATTCATTCTAACTCATACAAGCATTAATTTTAAAATTTGTATTTTAATAAATTATAAAACATAAATAAAAATAGCTACACCATGTAGCATTATGTACTTTACACAGCGACCTCCCTCTTTGCCCCGATTTGTTTTTCTCACTCAACCAAAGACACGAGGAGAGAGGACCATGCCAGAAATGTTCAACTCAGGAAGTGGTTTCAAAAATCTCATGCACTCAGAAGATAAGTGTTGATGCTAGAGAGTTGAGGAGAATGTGACTGACACTGATGGGAATATACACACTTAATATACAAGATCCCCCTGTACCATGCTGGTAGTCCCACCCTTGGATCTGGTTACAGGCTCTGGTGACTTGGGCCCTATGCTTTAGGGGACCTACATATTGTAAATACACGCTCACAAAAGTGTGCTAGAGATACATAGGGCCATATATCACTTAGAACGTGGTGCTCAAATCTGCCATAGCACAATCTATAATTCCAAACATTAATTCTTATAACTAACACTGTTCAGGAAAAAAAAAAAAGGCAACTCATTCAAATGCCATAAAGGTTTACGGGTCATGCTGCTGCCGACTTGGAGCGTAGAAGTGCTTAGGTTAAGAAGAAACATCAAACGAATTAACCTCTTAAGTACCTCCTCTCAGATTGCACAAATGTAATAGATCTTTTGCTTAACCAAGTACTATTTCCCAGCATTGCCAAGCATCCCTTTTCTTGCATCATTTTGGGGTTTTCCAACTGGTGGTTCTGAATATTCTTGTAGTAGAGTACTGTTCCTAACAGTTACAAGGGAGGCTGAGAACCATTTCTCAATATGAAATAAATCATATACTCAAATATGTATATATGTGGGATAGAAGGAACAAGCATAAGCCTAATACTGATTTCTTCCATTGTCAATTACATGAGCACTGAACACTAGAATTGAAAATCTCGTTATTTGTGTTTAAAAGTGAATAAGGTTTAATTGCTACTTCAAAAAGTTAAAGACAAAATCCCATTCTTACTGATATAATTTGATTAAAATTGCTTATAACAATTATTTTAATAAAAATTTTTAATACCATAGAAGAAGAAACCCTCAAAACCCTGAAAACAATTTTACTTTTTCAATCTTTTACTTTACACTACTGCTGTAAACATATTTAAACTTTATACATGTTGAATACATCTTATTTTTTTATCCTTTGTATTACTAGTGTTATTAGAACATAAATTATGTGAAAATCCTGATTTTAACAACAAAATCAATCATTTTGTTGAAATTAAAGAGAAATAAATTTACTAAAATAAAGATGTACTAATTTATTTTTTTTAACTCACCCAAGCGTTGCCATCCCAAAACACCCAGACGTGTCCCAATGGTAATTAAGTTCATCACTTTTAATATTTTAATGCCAAATTATAGGCATTCGAATAAGCATAACTTTACTCCTTTTTAAATATCTTGTCATTTTGAAGCTTTTCTGTTGTTGTTATTGAGGTAGCAGTATAAGATCTGTTTTATTTAACAGATTGCTTTGTAGCTTTTAAATATTCGGACTTACGTTTTGCTGGCCTCTGTTGGTACTCCTGCCTGGGCTCTAGGAAAGTTTGAGAGGAGCTCACATGCCATGCCATTGTCTGATGAAGACCTGTAGAACTTCCCCAGTCTGGGACCTGGGGACACAGAATGAGGTAATCTCTTAGGGCTAAGCTTGGTCATTCTGCTTGGATGTCAAAAACACAGAATTTTAGAAATGGGGGAGACTTCAGTGATCATCTAACCCTTCTCTTCATGGATGAGATCATTGAGACCAAGGATAGTCATGTGACTTTCTTGAGCCCAAACCTGGTTCTGGAAAAGGAGGCAAACCTTTTCCTCCAATGCATCACCTTATATTCTCTGAAGGCCTATCTGGGAGACGTTTCTTCACAGATGTTTTGATCCTCTTAATAATACTAATTTAACCATGGAATCATAGCCAGTTAGCTATGGAAAAGAGGGGGAAAGGAAAGAAAGGAGGAAGGGAGGGAAAGATGGAAGCAAAAGAGGAAAACAGAGTAGAGCAGAGCCACCAAAATAATACCTTCACTTTTTGGAAATGTGACATGGTCTTGCTACAGGGAAAAAAGAAAAAAAAAAAGAAAGAAAGAAAGAAAGAACTTCCCCAGGACCCTCAGTGACACTGAATCAATGTTCAGAGATAGAACATTAATTTAGCAGCAGCTTAGATGCTTTGCCTTCATTTCCATCTGCATGTTGCAGATTTATTTTTTTAATACAACACAGGAAAAAAAGTGCAACTTCTGAAGCGAATTGAGATCTTGCAATCCAAAGCAAATCATGTTATTTACATGTCAACCAATCTGAAACTGTCCTTCAGAAAATTAGAAATAACATACTTTCATTTTTAAAAAGAAAATATTTACTTGTACATTAGGTATTTATGGAGTTACTGTGAGATATTATGCCTTCCATCTCCCTCACTCCCGCTGTCAAATTGACATGAATTTCTTTCCTTAAGTCATCAAAAGACTGAATGTAAATAAATGGAGAGGAAAGCGGCCAAGATCTGAATCTCAGCCTTAAATGCTACCGGACCCCAGCTTCCAACCTGTTATGATTAGTAGTGGTACAGGAAACAGCCTGTCATAAAAACTCTTCCCCTCCTCCATAATGATGCTGTAAATTCCTTCATAATAAACAAAATCAAGCCCCAAATGCAAATATACTAAGATAATCATGTTAAGTGCCTGCTTAAAAATAAGGGTGGTCTCTTATTTGCTATAAGGCAGGGTTTCAACTCCTTAGAATATCTATCTTGGGTCTGAAATTTCTGATCCAAGCCTAACTTTCTGGCCTCTGTTCCAGCCATTTGACCTACAAACCCTAACTCTCTGCCACACACCTAGTCATCATTACACCAAAAGGAAGATTTCACCCCCTGTACCTCTGCCCATGCTGTTTCATTATCCCAAAGGACCCTCCTGAGTGGAATGCATGTGGCAAAATCCTTTAAGCTTCAGACCCGTTTTTTGTTTTCCCTGTAGCTTTCCATGACTCTTAAGCACAAATTCCTTCTTCATCTGTAATTTCCTGACTCTATACAATTCTGTCTTGCAGCATTTATGTTGAATTTTAACTGTGTATGGATCTCCCTTCCCTGCTAGACTTTGAGTTCCTGAGGGATAGAGTAGGACAATGCTTTATTCATTTTTGTGTTCCCAGCAACTAGTAGGGCACCTGCCACATGTAGACCCAATAAATGTTTGTCAAATTGAATCAACTCTTCCAGGGGGCCTACTGGCTTCATATTACACCAAGGTAGGCATCACTAATATAAATCTTTCCTGAGGGCAGAGTGTTTTGGGTTTGTTTCCTCTTTTAGGGGAGAGTGTAGAGAATGCTTGAGGGAACCGAGGGTGAGGAAAATATACAACATATTTTATGACACTTTCTCTCAATATATATTTCAAGTTTTAGCGTGTAATTAATTATACAATGCAGAGGAAAACATCTTTTTTTTTTATTTCGATGTTGCTGTAGCACTTGGCCAGCAGAGGGAGAAAATACAATGTGAAATACAAGCAGTAATGTTTAGCTCTCTGCTTTACAAATGATGTAATTTCATATTTTTAAAAAAATTCAGAGTATATATAACTTTGATCCAAGAATAGGTTAGTTGCCCGGATAATCTCTACTAACTCCCCCAGTTTAAAATCTTACCTTTATTTTTCTCTAGGTTTAAACAACACAGCAGCGTATTTAGTTGAGAGTCAGTAAGCTCTCATCTGAAATTAATGGAAAATTATGCCTTTCGGAGAGAGCTTCAATTTCCAGACACTCACTCCTTCTCGCACTGCACACTAATGAAATGAACTAGAATATTTAGGCACTAGGTGTTCTGTTGCATGAGTTTGAGGGCAGTTAGCCAAGATCTGACGGTGTAAGGTGGAATTCCTCCCCTACAGCAAGAGACATGCTTTGAAGATGAACTGTTGGGGGGCGGGGGGGAGGTGTGGGTAGTGTATGATTGCCCCTGGTGTGCCAGGAATGAAACATACATATACATTTTCCAAACGGTCAAATTAATATTATGTGTGCCTAATGAAAGCATAATATACAAAATGCATATTAGCAAAATAGGTAAAGTGAGGATGATTATTCACATCAAAACCTGATTCTTTCAGTAAAATACAATTCATAGCTCTCATTAGTTCATGTCAAATAAAATTAGATCTTTGAAACAATAAGATGCATAAAGTTTTCACACCCATTGCAAACATCGACTGTTTAGGTAATACAGCTTGTAATGAAAACAAACAAAGCTGAGTGGATATCAGCATCAGTTACAGAGAGTTTGCGATAAGTATAATGGACCATCCTCCTTCCTGAAACAGTAGAGACTGTAGCATCATCTTCTTCATACTCTCTCTGGCCATATCCTTTTTTGCTTGGCTTCTCCTCCTCCCTTTGCCATGAACCTACTTCTGTTCTTAAATTAACCATTTCAGTGAATATCAACGCTATCCAGCCAAATAGCCGAACCCCAAATTTAGACTTCGTCCATAACACCTTCTTTTCCTTTACTCCCACATCCACATATTCAGGAAGTACTATTGATTTCTTACCACCTCCTATGTTTCAAACTGATACAGTCCTCACAAATACCATTGCCACTGATTTAGCTCAAACCACATCCATTCCTTCCCTCTGTTAGTTCATCACCTCATCTTACTACAGTCCCGCTTTCCTAGAACAATATTCTACACTGTATCTAGATGATTAAAAATTTTTTTGAGATAATTATGGATTCACATGTAATTATAAGAAATAATACAAAGAGGTCCTGTGTATACTTTATTCAATTTCTCCCAGTGGTAACATCTCCCAACGTAACTCCCATAGTACAATATTTCAACCAGAATATTGGCAGTATGTTTCTATCACCACAATACTTCCTCCTGTTACCCTTTAATGACCACACCAACTTCCCTTTTCCTTCCCATATCCCTAATCTGTTTCTATAATTTTGTCATTTCAAGAATATTATGTAAATTGAATCATATAGAAATCTTTTGGGATTATTTTTAATTCTGCATAATTCTATGGATTGTTGGGTATATTAATAGTATGTTCCTTTTGTTGTCAAGTAGTATTTCATGGTGTGGAGGTGCTACAATCATTTAGTCACCTACTGAAGGGCATCTGGGTAGTTTCCAGTTAGTGGTTACTGTCAGTAAAACTGCCATAAAAATGTATGTATAGGTTTTTGTGTGAGCCTAAGTTTTTATATTTCTGGAATAAATGTTCAGGAGTGCAACTGCTGTGTCATATAGTAAGTGCTTGTTTACTTTCAGAGAAAATGCCAATCTTTTCCAGAATGGCTCTGCCATTCTACATTCCCACCAGCAATGTGTAAGCGATACAGTTTCTTTGCATCCCCACCAGCATTTAATGTTGTCATTTTTTTTTTACATCTTTATTGGAGTATAATTGCTTTACAATGGTGTGTTAGTTTCTGCTTTATAACAAAGTGAATCAGTTATACATATACACATGTTCCCATATTTTTATTTTAGTCATTTTGATAGATATTAGTGATAGCGCATTGTGGTTTTCATTTGCATTTCCCTAATGGCTAATGATGTTGAACATCTATTCATGTGCTTATTTGCCATCTGTATTTTCTCTTCAGTGAAATGTCTCTTCATTTGTTTTGCCCATATACCAATTAGACTATTCATCTACTGTTGACTCTATATATTCTAGATACTAGTCCTTTTTTGGGTATGAGGTTTACAAGTACATTTTCCCACTCTGTATCTTGCCTTTTCGTTTTTCTAACAGGGTCTTTTACAGAGCAAAACTTTAAAATTTTGATGAAATCTGATTTATCAATTTTTCCTTTTATGGAACATGTTTGTGGTAGAACTCTAAGAATTTCTGCCTACTTTTTGATCACAAAGATTTTCTGATAAATATACAACATAAAGCTATACAGTTATGTCCGTGACCCATTCTGAGTTAATTTTTGTATAAGGTGTGGGACTCAGGTCAAGGTTCATTTTTTTTTTATTATAGATGTCTAATTGCTCCAATATCATTTCTTGAAAATGGTATTTTTCCTCCATTGAATTGCATGTGCATTTTTGTCAAAAACCGCTTGTGTGTATTTGTATGAATCTATTTGTGGGTTATCTAGTTCGTTGCACTGATCCCCGTGTCTAACCCTTAGCCAATGCTACACAATCTTGATTATTGTAGCCATATAAGAAGTTTGGCATTTTCTTAAAAACAGTGGCCATTAATAGGACTAGAAGGATGACATGGAGTGAGCTGAAGGAAAGTGCAAAAAGTTTGGCCCTATGAAAGCAAGTGAGACCAAACAATATGACTCGAGGACATGGAGATAGAAGGATGTGAATGACAAGTCCAGATGGAGGAGTCTATAAAAAGGGCAGCTCCGAGTAGCAGACTTCAGGAGCCAACCACAAGGATAGAGAGGGTTTAGGGTAGAGATATCCTGTGAGAGAGTCCATAGGACTGTCACTCACTTAAATTCCAGGCTTTTTTACCTAGACCACTCACTTTAAGTAAACACAGTCCCTATACTAGGGTGCACTGGGACATACAAAAAGTTGTCTTGAGCACAGAACCTTGGTCTCAAACATGAGTCCAGACAATTACCATTCACTAGAACTCTCTTCTGACTGGCCTGATTCTCTAGCCTGTTTTTAGCTTCTAGTATATACCTCCAGCCACTGCTTACCTACTCCTTATCCATCCTCTGTCCCACTTCCTTATTCCCCACCTTTTGTACCAGAATCTCAATAAATATTAGCTATTGTTATCATCAGTTTTTTTCTCAACACACACACACACACACACAATCCTTTGGTCTACGTATACAAATTTTAAATTTTATGTAAGAGACCCTTCTGTCTCAGAAGGTCTGAGATTGACAGATTGACTAATCCACCACTTCTTGCATGATTTCTCACTTGGAAGAAGGGGACGGATCCAACCACATTCAAAGATAAAAATGTCAATCTGGATTCAAGGATAAACATGATATGTCCAAACATAAAATAATTTTAGATGTCTGGTTACCAAGAAAGTTAAAAGAAATAGCTCAGTTTGGGACTGACAGTGGACATTTAAGCTGGTTGAGCAAAGATTGGCAATGACCAAGGTGAAAACGTGTATTCCCTTGTACTTGGGACAAAGACAAAGGTGAAAAGATTAATATTTCAGTTATCCACAACCCATTTTTACACCTTTTGCCATATCTATTGCCACTTGCTATATTGTTTGCTTTTTCCTTTAAATCGACTCACTCTCTAACTTAAATTTATTCATAAGTAATTTTATATTACTCCCTTCAATGAAATTCCAGTAATTTCTCATAAGTGTCTAACCATTCGAATTGTAAATGTTCGTTTCTGTATGTCTTAAAATTATCTTCCATAATAGTAGGGGTTCCCATATCAAAAATAGCATGTGAGGCTTCCCTGGTGGCACAGTGGTGAAGAATCCACCTGCCAATGCAGGGGACACAGGTTCGAGCCCTGGTCTGGGAAGATCCCACATGCCGCAGAGCAACTAAGCCCGTGCACCACAACTACTGAGCCTGCACTCTAGAGCCCGCAAGCCACAACTACGGAGTCCGTGTGCCACAACTACTGAAGCCCACGCACCTACAGCCCATGCTCTGCAACAAGAGAAGCCACTGCAACGAGAGGCCAGCGTGCCACAACAAAGAGTAGCCCCAGCTCGCCGCAACTAGAGAAAAACCCATGCGCAGCAACAAAGACGCAACGCAGCCAAAAATAAGATAAAATAAAATAAATAAATTTTTAAAAAATAGCATGTGTATCACACAGTGATCTGATTAATGACAGACTAAGTACTGGGAATTATCATACCTATACTGTGTATGATTTGTCCCAGTGGGTCGCCTTGCCATGCAGAAAAATACTTTATGTAACTTGAAATAACTCATTCTCTGACCTAAACTGTACAGAAAAGATAATTCCACAACATGTTTTTATGAGCTGCCCTGAAGACTGAGTTTGCCACATAACAATGTTGATATCACTTAATCTAGAATATTATCACGACCTATATTTCTGTAATACAGTGTTTATCTTGCTCCTATATTTTAATATAAATAGCAGGGGGAGGGTGACAAAAGATGAGGGTGACAAAGAATCAATAAATATTATATGGGAACAGTGAAATTTAACATGACAAATTTAACTTGACTGAGGCTGAAACAATACGGAACTGGCTGTTTCAGGATAGTGAACGAAGCTATCCTGTTTACAGTTTACAAGGACGAAACTAAGGTTAGGGGGTGCAGGTACAGAGAAAGAAAGTTAAAGTCTTAGAAATGGAGGAGGGAAAGAAGGCCATGTCTCAGATCTTACAAGACATTATAGGACATGTTAGAGATTTTGGTCACTGTTCTCAGGACAAGAGAAACAGACCAGCTTTTAACTCAACCAGAAAACTTAATTATAGTACTGCCTGGTGATAATCCAGTTGTTTTCAAATCAGATCCCAATGACCAATTATTCTATCTATAAATATTTTCCATCACCCATTCAAAAGGAAAACCTCTTTAAAATATTGATGTCTGTCTACATCAGTAACTGTGGCTATGTTATATATGTTTATTTCTGAGCTCTTGAATGTACATTCAAATCAGAATTTGAAAAACGTCCTAAATGAACATTTTGAGCAACAGGTGTTTTGGACTAGCTTACCCTTATGGACATCCTCTGAGACACATAAATAGCCTATATTTAAAGAACCAGTTGGTTTGAAGATTCTTTAAGGTCCTGTTTGGCCTGAGTATTCTTAAATGTTGTTCCTGACTTGGGGGGTAGAGAATGAAAATGTTTATTTAGCTGTGTGGTGTTGTGTGACAGCCCAGTTCATTTTCAACTTCTGATTGAAATGATTATAATATGAAGCTAATATTTAGCAAGTAAGCATCTTTCCTTCCATCACTCTACTTGGCCACATATTTCCCACTCTCAGTGCTCGATACACTTGTGAATCCTTAGGAACTCTAGAGTAAACTGACATGGGATCTATCAGGCAACTTTGAAAAGTTAGCTAATCTAAAATATTCTTAGGAACACTTGTCTATGGTACTTGCCAGCAACTTTTCAGAGGCCTAATATAGATTCAGTATTTCAAAATCCTTCAAGTATTGTTCTCACTTCAGCTAAAGCCAGGTAGATTTTTGATAAATGGCTAGCAGGCATTTTGGGAGGATAATAATCAGGAAACAAAAGTAAACCAAAAGTTGCTATCCCAACTCCTCAGAAAGAAAAGAGAGAAGCTAGAATTTGATTTCATATAGGTCAAAGTCTCCGAAGGAATGTCCTGAAAAATTCTGCATTGTCTATTTTTCTGCTTCCAGTGACACTACTGCTTTTTATAACGTGCTATTTCATCCCAGCTTATATTTGAGTGGAACTGGAATCAGCATAAAGAGAGAACAAAAGTGAAAATGTAGCATGTCTTTCTTCTTTCCTTTTGTATAACAGGGAGCTACTCTTTAGCCCTTTCTCCAATCTGAGAAAAATATAGGTCCCAGACATTTCAAAGGTTAGGAATTTAATGGACGAGAGATAAATATATTTTGGAGCCTCTGCAGCTGGATATTACCCTGTGGGTGATCTCATAAGTCTGTGCGTTGATGACAGATACTTAGAAGTATGAAATCAAGCTTGCCTGGAATATCTGTTCACACTTGTCATTAGGAAGAGGGTTACCTCCCAGACTCTCTGAGATGGCAGTGCACCCCTCCCCACCATAATATCTGAATAGCCTAAGTAATTCCTAAAAAATAGCAATACAATTCAAAGGGAGCAGGGTCAGGGTTGTGCAGAGTAAATGCACCGCAAACCACACTATTTGTACTTAGAGTATTAAAACTTCCTTGTAGATAGAGCAATGTGTAATATATACCTTCCATCATCGGAACTTCGTTCCTATTCATGCATTCATATGTCTCTTCTCAAAATATATCTAAGTTGATCATCTCACATGAGTCTTATGATTTTTTTAAGGTCCCCACATTCAGACAAGCCCAAATCATAAAAGGAGAGTCTGATGAGAAGTTAAAATTCCCTAGGAATTTTAATTCATTTAATTTCACAGGAAACCAAAAGCCTATAATTGACTTTCAAATCTGCTTGGGGACATGGCCCTCAAAGTCTCAAGATAATGCCTTGCTGGCAATCTGTGGCTACTATTATAGGTCACGAGCTAAACCTTTAAAGCCCATAATAAAGCACCTCAACTGTGGGGTCGATAAACTAAACCTGATAGACTGCAGGGCACTGTTACATTCTAGCATTCCTTGGAGCAACGTGTCCACTGTGCACTCTAAACAGAATGGCTCAAATGGCTGGATATGTCTGGGACAGCTCTCCTGAGGTAATATATCTCTGGGGTTTTGCTCCTGGCTGTGGTTTGGGTTCCTTGATTCTTCTCCACATTGCAGCCCCTGAGGCTAGAACAACTTCTTCTTTCACTTATCTGGTACCTGGGATGAGATGATTACAATAGCTGATTCTGGCCGGTTCTTTTATCCTGTCCTTTTGGCCTCCCCAAGTTAACTTTGGCTTCTTCACAGAATGGCGGTCTCAGAGTAACTTCCTACAAAGCAGCTGGTTTCCCCCAGAGTGATTGGACTAAGGCTGGGCAGAAGCTTCTGAGTCTCAGAAATATGAGAACACTACTTCCGCTGCATTAGATTGGTCAAGGAAGTCACCCAGATCGAAGGAAAGGGGAATTGGACTCCACCTTACAATGGAGAGATTTGCAAAGAATTTGCAGCATCTTTAATATAATAGCTCATAAATAAAAAGACATTCACAATGAGGAGACATATACATTTAATTCTCTTCCTCCCTTACGTACTTTGGAAAAGGCACTCAATTTTTCTATGCTTCTGTTTTTTTCATCTGCAAAGTGCTAAGGATGATTCCTGCCCCTTTCTACCTACCAGAAATAGAGACAAACTACAAAAGGTGAAAAATACGGCAGTGCATTAAGCTATTTAAAGAAAAATATTTTATATAAAAAATAGCATAGGAGTTAATATCATTACCTTTGAAGTAGGACAGAACTAAATTTAACATAACTCTGCCACTTATTGTTATAAGGCCATAGACAAAGTACCCAATATCACTGAGCCTTAGTTTCCTCACTTCTAAAATAGGGAAGGATATATAAGTCAAATCATTCTGCTGTATACCTTAAATTTATACAGTGCTGTATGTCAATTATGTCTCAATAAAACAAGAAGGAAAATAAAATAAAACAGGAAAGGATGACAGAGCGAACCGCATAGTATATAACACTTAGCATGCTTAACACGATTCCCATTACACAACAAACACACAATAGATGAGAGCATATAAGTAGTATATGTTCTTCCTACCAAATGTGAATTCACGAGGTGAATGTTTGATAGAGATTTTAGGATCAACCTTAGATAAACTGATAACGACCAGACTCTATTCAATATCCTGGAGATGTCACTTTTGCAGAGGCAATGTGCTAGAAGGGATTTTTTTTTTTTTCCTTCTCTTTATTTTTCCAATCACACTTCATGTTACTGAGAGCCGCCAGTAGGGAGGCACAATGTAATTAAAAGATTGATCTTCTGGAAACAATGCTTAATAACAGGCATCAAACAGTGAGAGTAATTCTGCATTTTCAAACATTGTCCTCAAGTTAATTTAACCTGAACTGTTTGTGAACCACCTAGAAAGTCTGGGATCAATACATCCAGGCTGAAATCAATGGACCAGACAGGAGAGGTGAGAAACTCCAGTCGGCTAGTTCATTCAGATCGGTGAAGCCTTGTGAAAGAAGCACTTGGTGGAATATCCATTTTATATGCTAACAGCTCAGAAACTCAGGGCAGGTTTTTGTACTTTGCCTGTTCCCTAAAGGAAAAATCAATCTTTAGGCATATATGTATGTATATGTGCTTGCGGATATACAAAAAAACATTTTGTATATTAAAAAATCAAAAAAGGAAAGCGGTTCTGAGAAACTTCTTCCTTCTTATACTTCAAAACCCACCCTCTGAACCAATCAACAAACAGAAAAGAAATAGACCTTGAATAACCATCTACTACACTTGTCCTCAAACTTTCTTCACCTAAGGATCCCTGGGACGTCACATTTTCATTACTATCGTGTTGATGTGTTTATCTTATAACTTTTACCTGTGCTGCTTCTTGACCAGCTCTTCCATACATTTGATTTGCTTCCAACACAGTTTCTCTTTTTTGCTGTCAGTCTCTAATAGTTGACTATTTTTCGGCAGAAACTATTTCAGCTCAACATTCACTGAGAACCAAGCATGAGCAAAGCCTGCCACAAAATGCTATTCATTATATTTGCTTTTGTATCGCAATATTATATAGCCTCTTAGGTATTTACTCTCCTCTTCCTCAATGAAAATTTGCCCTAAACACACAGTTAGATTTTCTTTTAGACTACTGATTGTTACCTATAACACAAACATCAGTATGTCAAAGGAATGGAAAAAAAAACAAAAAAAAAAGCAAAAAAACAGAGGTCAAAAGAATTTCCTAAGTGTTCATATGATTCAGTTTCAGGAAATGTGAAAATTTTCACTTCTGAAAATCATTCAAGCCCATAATAGCCTGTGTAGAAATCAAGCAAAAAACACCTAACCCAAAGGTTTCAGTGATTTTTGCTAGATCATTCAAATTTGTGTGAAAATAAATAGTACTGTATGCAATACTTTAGTTTCAAAAATAGCACAATCTGTGCTTCCTGAACACTTTAAAAAAAAAATCTTGATCATGGGAGTGGGTGTGAGTTTCTTTCGTGCTCATTTTGCATCCAGATAGATCTCAGCAGAGTATAAGCATTTATTTTCCATGTGGGATATATCATATACATTAGAACATATCTAGTCTACCCAGTAATTTATTCCATGGAAATGTATATATGTCATCTTAACTTCCAACCAGCAGCTCAGAAATGTGTGAGGAATCTGAGAGCCAAGCTTAGAGGTTGGGACCAGAGAGCAACTTCATAGAATGATCTTACAGAAGCTCACCATTTGCGAGCACAGCCACAAAGAAGGCTACCGGAAAAATAGTTAAATTTCACTTTTCTGATTTACATATTGGAAAACAAAAACAAATTCGGTTTTCGACAGTTACATTTTTGATTAAGAATAAAATATACAAGAGAAAACTATCTAGGGACAGAATGAACTCTTCTTCGAGGAATGAAATGGGATGTTGAATAATTATACAATTTCACAATAACAAGTTAACTACTGAGAATATTAAAAATAATGTTTATTAAATATCTACTTCATTGAACCTAGCAGACCATATGAGAAACACGGGGCACACACTCTAAAACTTCCCAAAATAAGCATCAGCAAACAAAACACACAGGATGATTGTTACATGGTTAAAGGGTTCTATTAACTTGGTATTTCCCACTATCTTTCACTTTGTCCCTGTGGAATATCCTAAATGCTTGTCACCTTATTATTCACAAAAGATGATAAAATCTAAACCAAATGAATGATTTTGACTATCTTGGACAAAGTGTGAGAAGTCAAAAACTAAGTGGAAAACGTTCTCATTTTCTAAGGTAAAATTCTTAAAACTACTAATTTGTATTGCTGTTATGGTACAAAATGTTTCATATTTTGTAACTGTGAATATGCCTGACTTTAAAGAAATCTAGTATATGAAAAGCTGGGTAGTTATTAGTTTCACAAAACAATTTCCTATAAGATGCCTCTAAATAGCATATCCTCCTAATGCATTTAAAATTGTATTACCTCTATAAAATTTAATTCACAAACAGTATCCCAAAAAAGTATTAAAAAGGTATAACTATTTTTAAAAAGTATATTTATTTTTAAGAGTATATCTGTTTTCTCAATAATACTTTACATGTGTAGAACTCATTACAGCCTAATTATTTGAAACTAATTTCACTTTGTATATTTGATACTTATAAAAACCCTTAAATTTGTCTGGGAAATTATTATTTGTTACCCATTTCAAAGTAAGGGAATCCAGGCGCAGAGAAGTAGATTTGCCCAAAGTCAGTCAGTCAGTAAAAGCCAGAGCCAGTGCCACAAACCAGGTCTTCTACGTTTAGACTTTTGCTTCCTTCTATCTGTCACAATAATACAAACCTCAAAATTTCACAAGGCCCTCTTTCTAGTAATAACACTTTTCTACTCCACCCATGATATTCCAACCAAATCATTATTTCTAAGGTGCCATTAAAAAAAGTTAAAACTAAGTCAAGAGCCGAGGTGTTTATTTCATCATGTTAGTATGGTCCAAGTTTTAAGCGTTCATAGTGTTTTCTTGTTCCCCTCCATTGTCTCTTCTTTCAGATGTCACATTTCAACCTGGGTTACACACCTCCCTACTGGACTTCCATCCTGGAATACTAAGTCAAGTAACAGCATTTAGCTACCTGTTTGATTCTGGAGAATTAAAGAAATGTTATATTTGGCTCTCTGGATTCTCTCGGTCCACTTTGCCCATTTGAATGACTAACGTTCATTTCATTCCAGACAAGATATGTGAATCACACTTCTACTCTTTACCAAAGTACAGTGTGTGATTTTTCTGACAAGTGTAGGGAGAAAAGCTGCCTATGATTTTCCAATCACTTTTTGGGAAGGGAATGATCTATCTCAACAGCCTTAATATAGCACTTTGTACTTTAAAAGAAATTACAAATACATTATTCCATTTGATCCTCAGAAAAACCCTCTGAGATAGGCTGGACACTTTAAAGACAAAAGAAATAGGCTCAAAGAGATTTTCTAACAAAGGTGGTTAGTTAGTGGCGAAATTACATCTCCCGGTGCTTAGAGTGTGTTCTTTCCGCCACAGTGAAGGCTTAGCTGAAACAGTTGAAAGGAAAATTTTGTAAGACTTCCACACATCATTTTTTAAAGTTTGTTGGTTTCTTCTTACTTAAGAATATTTTTTTAACTACTCACTTCAGATAAGTTAGAAAACCTTGAAAATACAAATAAGATGAAATTTACCAATAATATCAATACCTGCAGGAAAACTTTTTTTCCTGATTATGTTCTTATATATTTATATAGTTGACATCATGCCAAGATTATAGTTCAATTTCTTATTTATAGTATCAATTTCTAGTTATATCAGTAACATGTTTGTGTGCTTTCAATATTTTTCAGAAATTTTAAAAGATGATAGATAATATTTTATAATCCAGATATATCATCATAACTGTTACCATATACTATGATCAATCATGCTCTTCCTAATTTTTCACATCATTGATAATAATGTAATAAACAACCTTGGAATTACATCTATGATTAAAAATTAGAATTACTAATGGTAAGATATGAATGTTTTTAATATCATTGCTACAAACTTAAATATTTTCCTAGAGATTTGTATCAATTTAACACTCTTCTAACGATGTAGATGAATACACAGTATTAAAATGTATAGTCTAATGTAATATTTGCCAATTCGATCAACGTGTTAACTAGTATTGGTTTGCATTCCTTTGATTATTAGTGCTTTTTTTTCCAGCCTTAGGAGGACATTTCTGGTTCTTTTCCCTCCATCATATTTTAAGTATACTTTTCTTCCTTAAATCTCCTATTTTTGCAGATCACTCATTCTCCCCTACTGTGTCCAGAGTTCAGTGAGTTTTCAGCCTTATGCAGTTAGAAAAAACTTCCAAGAGAAGTTACCAGATCATAATTAGCCATGTAGTTCTCCAGTGTTCTCTTCTTCTTGGATGACAATTATTTTTCCAATTTACCCTATGAAGAATCAATGCTTTAATTTCCCAGATTTTGAAGAGAATAATTCACTATCAAGAAGACTTACAAGTCAAAATGTTGACTTACTTCAATTCTATCTCTCCTTCCTCATAATTGGAGAAATTCTCACTCTTCCTGGCTAAGTCACTAGGGAAAAATAAAATTAACTGCCTAAACACTACTTTGCTTTCAATTGTTTTAGAGCATTATTATCAATAAAAACAATGCCATATTTTATAGATCCTCTGGAACTTGCTCCTTCACTTAACAAAATACTTCATCTATATAGGTGAATGCATCTGTAGTCCCTTCATTTTCACTGCTGTATAGTATTCTGTTGCATAAAAACACAAGTTATTTATTGATTCGTCTGAACAGGAATACTTGAGCTCTTTTCAGTTCTTTGTCACTAATTCTAATTCTATGACCATTCTTGTATGTGTTTCCTGGTGCATATTTGCAAACATTTCCCCAGGGTAAATAAATAGTTGAATTATCAGGTTATAGCAGGTCACTCTTGAGAAGAAACATAAAACCAGCTTAAAATAATTATATTCTTATTCGTAGAACTAGGTACTCACAGCTTTCTTGGTTGCTCTATTTAAGGCACAATGACAAGAAATCCTTTTTCAAAAGCCTTGGTTTAAAAAAACCAGAAAAACAATAACAAACAAGATACCTAGGTTTAAACTAGTTCTCATTTCCTTTGGATTTTGTTTCAAAATTGCATTTCATGTCATCAGAGCCTAGATGTAATGTATGTGTTCTGGACTATGGCATTAAAACACACCTCCAGATACCTTAGCATAGGAGAATAGGAGAAACCCACTCTGCAGTAACCAGACCATGCATGGGATTTCTGAGGCAGGGAGAGTCTTGTGGATTCATCATTGATTAAAAATATTTATTGAACATTTTCATGGTGTCAGGACTCAGACTGAGGAAGCTGAATGAAGATGAATGAAACTGGGAAAGGTGAAGATCCAGAAGGTGATACAAACACCAGGTATCAGAAAATGGAATCAAGGAAAGGAGTGAACCATTTGAGAGAGGGGTGCTCAGGGATTAATGACCAAATGAAGGTTTGAGGACAGGTGAGTTTCCAAATAGCACAGGCAGAATGGTAATACTGTTAGTCAATAGACCACCCTGGCAAAGATCTAGAGCAACTTACTATTAAGGCAAAGCAGAGAAATAAAGGGAAGCCCACTTGAAAGGCAACTTAGAGAACACGAGGTGTGTGTGTAATTGTAAAAAAATCATGTGTGTGATTGTATGTGTGTGATTACAATCATGTGTGTGATTGTAAAAAAAAATTGTGAATTTTGTTACACTCAGGTCTCATGAGTGTAACAAAATGGAGAAAATTTTATTCACATAAGCGTTTCAAGGAGAATACTATATTTACTTGAAAGACCAGCAGTGATATGTTCTTAGGAGAAAAGCTCAGAGGCTAAAGGCATCAATAATGGCCAAGATTTTAGAGAAAGGAGTGAATGCAATTCTACCTAAGACCAAAAAAAACGAGAAGGAAAAAACTAAAATAAATTGAGAGAAGGACTTACGTAAGGAAGGAGGGGGAACAATGTGCAGGACTCAGTTAAAAATTCTTTCCACAACTCCTATAAACCTTCAGCAAAATTACTCTCACGGAGTGTAGACGTGAGTAGAGTTTTCAATCAAATCCAGTAAAGGGTCAAGTTTTAAATTTGGGTGGAGGCAGAGTAGAACCAAGAAAGGATGAAAACACGTGGAAGCTGGAAATGGATGTAACCAGAGAAAATAAGCACTAGGGATCTTTAATCTACCATGGGAATAACTGTGGTCTATTGTACCTGCAGAACTGTAGGTAAATTAGTTCACTTATATCTACAAGGAGTCAGGAGCCCTTAGCTAACACCTGGTTTGCACAGGGAAACTACAAGAACCACGAAACTATATGGAAGACTGAAGTGCCAAGATTAATACAGCACCTTCAGCAAGACTGATCTTAGATTGCTCTGATGAGCCAGCTACACATAGTTTCTCACACACTTTGTGCTTGGACACAAAACTGCTCCAGAGCCAGAAGTTGGTTTGAGCTCATTAGGGCAGAATGGAGGGGTTCAACATGTTTAGATTAAATTTCCAGCAAGGAGTCAAATTCATCGCACATGTGAGTCTCAATGGACATGTGGAATCAGTATAGATACAAACTACTGCCTAAAAAAACACTTGGCAAAGAAATAAAACTGAGGATAATAATAATGTCTACATATGTATTATATAATATGGACATTTTGAAGGTGAGCCTCATGAGGTTTTGAAATAGTCTTCCTTTATGTTAAGTTTGTGTTAACGATTAAACCCACGATATATGAACCAGGTGAAGACATTAAAGAGAAATTGTGGAGGTGTGCATGATGCAGAAATTGAAAACAACACAAAACAAACTCTGAAAAGACAGAGATGTAGAGAATGATGGGAAGTCATGGGGAGAGACCAGGTGGGAAGAGAGAGCCAAGTAGATTGCAACATCCAGTATATCCAGCCAGAGTGCAGATTTCTCATGGATTTAGTTTTGCTGCCCTTCCATATCCTAGCATGCTTTTCCTTAAGTGTTACAAATGACCTTCAATATGGCTAGTTTAAAAAGTAGGCAGAAAATGAAAGGTAGTACCTAGCTTAAAATCATATTCTGTTTGATCAAAAGATTTTTTTAATCAGCAGAAATCTTTCCCCTCCATTGTAAGAAAAAAAAATTAAGTCCATCTTCTGTCCTTTATGTAGTGTTTTTCATTACTAACTGGCTGTTTCTTTTCCCTTTTCCTTCCTCCCTTTGTATCTTGATCACCTTGTTGTCCTGCTTTGTTTTCAGTCTGATGCTGGGGTATGTGAGTCTCCACTGACTTTAACAGGGGTATCCCTAAAGGTTCTAGCTTTGGACTTATCTCTTTCACACTATACTTTCTCTTGAGAACAGCAGAGTATCAAGGTTAAGAACACATAATTTAGAGCAAGTTTGCCTGAGTTCAAATCCCGACTCTGCCATGTAGAGAGAAGTATGACCTTTGGAAAGTACTAATTCTCAATCTGGCCCACAGTTTATAAAATGGTGACAATAAGAAGGCCTTCCTCTCAAGGTTGTTGTAAACATAAATGACGTAAAGTATAACAAGTGCTTAGAACAATGCCTGGCACACAGGCCTATTAACCCATTGGCATTAATATGATGATGCCTGGAAAAATTATATCCCCTCCTGTGTCTTCACCTTCTTGCCATCAAGAGAATGACCTTTGAGTCTTTTTCTCCTCCGATTCTTCATTTGTAACCTCACCCCTGCACTGCTACATTTCTGTTGGATGTTGCCACTGGATTATTCTGCCAACACCTCCACCTAACATGCCCAAAACTCAAATCTTCATATTTTTTTCTCAGATTATTTCTCTTACTCTGTTCTGAGTTTTTAAAATGATATCACAGTCTTTCCATTCATTCAACCTCAAAACTTCTTGGTCAACTTTAAATTGCTTATTCTTCAACTTTCACATCTCTTCTGTCTCTAAGTTCTAGCTACCCTTTTCAGATATGCCCTTCATGTGTCTCTATTTTTTTTTCCATTTCCTCTTCACTGCCTGAGTTCAGACACTCATAACTGCTGATTTGAATTACCACCATAGCCTGCGAACTGTCTCCCTAACCCTATCCTCTCATCCCCTCAACAAAACTTCTACATGAACAGCAAATCATCGTGTTAAAACCCTATCTTCCCTAATCACTCCCTTGTTCAAATGGAGTTAAACTTACCACTATTTTAAGAGTACTTTAAAGATCATTAGGTGGGTTGTCAAGATGCTTTATGATCTTCCCACAAGGCAAGTTTTCACATTTGTCTTCCACGACAATCCAAGCTTTCTCTGCTCCAGTCATGTCCATAGCTCAGAGCTCTCAAACCACGCCTAGTTTTCTCACCACCATGTTTTTGCTGACTAGAAAATATTTCTCCCTTTTCTTAGTTTATCAAAGTGTTTCTCAAGGGCTTCCCTGGTGGCACAGTGATTGAGAGTCCGTCTGCCGATGCAGGGGACGCGGGTTCGTGCCCTGGTCCGGGAGGATCCCGCGTGCCGCGGAGCGGCTGGGCCCGTGGGTCATGGCCGCTGGGCCTGCGCGTCTGGAGCCTGTGCTCCGCGGCGGGAGAGGCCACGGCAGTGAGAGGCCCGCATACCACAGAAAAAAAAAAAAGTGTTTCTCAACATTCAAGACCCAGTCCAATTTCCATTTCTGCATAAAGCTTCTCTGATTGCTTCTTCTGCTTCATTTGATTCAGAATTTCTTTCCTCTCTCCAACACTAGCGCTGCCTTCGAATTGATAAAAACTTCCATACCATATACCTGAGAGCAACTACTGTGTAGACTGGTCTGGATAACTTAGGAATATTATTTATATTACCTATAATATCCCTATAATGTAAGAATGATTGTCTCAATTTATATATATGTAAGAATGGTTGTCTCAATTTATATATATGGAGTTTGAAGATGTGAGTTTAAACAAGTTGCCCAAACATGTCCTAGTAACAGGCAGAAACAAAGAGACAGGGCAAATACGTGTCTCTTAAATCAATGCTCATTTCATTATCATTTATTTCAGTGTTCTTTGAAGCATCACCTTGAAGTGTTACTAAAATGGAAATTCCTAATCATAGGACTACCAGGGAAGGGATAAGAAATCTGCATCTTTAATAATTTCCCCAGGTGATTCTCATGCATTGGCAATTTTCAAAAACACCGCCATAGTTCATAGAATCTCTCTTTTATTACCTTAGTTATTCTATATACTAAATTCAGTGATGAACTATTTTCTTGAGGACAAGAATCATGTCTTACTTCCCTCTGTATCTGCCACAGTTCATAGCACAGTGCCTTGCACATAATATATACTCAATACATTTTAGTTGAATTGCCAACTTCTGTGTTTCATCACAGCAAAAATTACTATGAATTTGTTAACAGTCAGTAATGTATATTCTTATGTGGCAAGCTGTGGGAAAGATTTTTGAAGCTTTGATTTAATATATACATACAAACACATTAATATATGTATGTTAATTGTAGAACATTTGGAAGAACATAAAAAATAGAAAAATAAAAAAATCACCTAGGACAATGTCTTTTGTCATATTTATGTATTTCTTTAGGTATTCCTCTATGTATATTTCACATATGTTAGGAAAATTAGATACATATGTATATTTGTGTATTTGTCTACAAAAGTAAAAATAATTTTTTTCAATTTTATTTTGATGCAAGATCTGGTATCACTAATATTTAAGTGTAACTATCTGTATAGTGATCTTTTCTTTGAAAATCTTCTCCAGCTTCCAGTGGGGCTTCCAAAGTAATGTAAGTACTCTGGCCCTCTTTCAAGAAGAATCACAGAAGTTCAACAGTGGAGCCAAACTCATCTGTTTGACTTCTAGTAAGCTTTCACCATTGTGTTGAGATTTTTCCTTGGTGATAATAGGAAGTTCTGCACAACACAACATCTATTAGAAGGGTTTCTTTGATGTAAACAAAATGCAATACACTGCCCAATTAATAAGAAAAAATGCTTCATGAGGGTTTTCAATAGGGGAAGAAAATTGCAACTTTGCACCCTGAGGGTCTGTATATCCTTGAGGCTCTTTGTTTCCAGCTGATGTCAGCAATACTGACATGTACACACTGCTATATTTTAAATGGATAACCAACAAGCACCAACTGTATGGCACAGGGAACTCTGCTTAATATTCTGTAACAACCTAACTTGGAAAAGAATTTGAAAAAGAATAGATACATGTATATGTATAACTGAGTCACTTTGTTGTACACCTGAAACTAACACAACATTGTTAATCAGCTATACTTGAATATAAAATAAAAAGTTTTAAAAAAAAACTGATTCCAGAGGGATAGGTAATGTGGTTTACATTTGAAACTTTAACTCAAGAATGAAATTTAGGGGTTGGGATGGGATGGCAGAGTAGGAAGATCCTGGGCTTGCCTCCTCCCAGGCAGACACCAAAATTACAACTACATATAGAGAAACTATCTCTGAGAATGACCTGAAGACCAGCAGAAAAGCTTTTCCACAACTAAAGAAAAAAAAGGAAAAATGTTCCTTAAAAATATAGGAGGCATAGAGATGCAGTCTGGCTAGGACCCACCCTGGCATGGTGACCTACACCTGGGAAGGATATCATAGCTTCAAAGGCTCCCCCTGAGGACCAACAGCTCCAAAACCCAAATCAGTCTCCCCAGCCCAGGAGAGCTGCTCTGGGAAGATGAAACCCCATAACATCTGGCTTTGAAAACCAGGAGAGCCAGAGTTTTGTAGGAAAATGAGACTTTGCTCTTAAAGGACTCATGCAAAAACTCACTCACTCTGAGTCCCAGTGCACAGACAGCAGCCTGAAAAAAACCTGGGGCATATATGAAAGAAATTCATTGACTTATTTTAGAGTGTGTGCCTAAGGGGCAGGGATCCCTTGGAACTTTCTCTGGGTACAGAAAGGGGGCTAGTGGGCACCAGATTTTTTTGGTTTGATTGTTTTGTTTTGTCTGTTTATGGCTTACACTCTACCTAACTGGTACAGCACTAGCAAGAGCCATTTCTGACCCTCCCCCTCTAACCTAATAGCACCACTTACCCAGCCCCAGGTTTACCTGTGGACCCAGTACAGCTGATGCTCCTCCAAAGTGGTTCCCCTTTTTTCCAGACCCAGTAGGCACCCTTGGCTGGCACCAAAGCCCATCCAAAGCACCACTCCACCCCACCAGTCCCAGCAGACTCCCACAGCTGGCCCCAGAGCATCTCCAAAGTGGTCCCCTGCCTTGCCAGCCCCAGCAGACAACATCCTCTGCCAGCACTGGCATCTCCTCAAAGCAACTCCTACCCTGGCGTCTGGCCTGCACAGCAGATGGCCCACAAAAGTTGAACCAGGCCAGCCCTGAACACTAGCATGCCCACAGCAATCATGGCCCAATCAAAACATGAAGACATACACAGCCAACACTAGGGATACCCCTGAGCACCTGGCCAGGGAGACAACACTACTGGGTCCCACAGGACACCTTCTACACAAAGCCACTCCTTCAAGACTGGAAGACATACCTGATCTACTACATACATAGAAACAAAAGCAGAGTTAGGCAAAATAAGGAAACAAAGGAATATGTTCCAAGTGAAGCGACAAGAGAAAAATTCAGGAAAAGAACTAAATGAAACAGAGATAAGCAATCTCCCAGAGAAGAGGTTCAAATTAGTGGTTATAAAGATACTCAGTGAATTCAGGAGAAGATTGGAAGAACACAGTGAAAACTTCAACAAAAAGATGGAAAACATAAAAAAGAATCAATCAGGGCTTAAGAATAAAATAATGAAATAAAAAACACTAGAGGGAACCAACATAGATTAGATGATGCAGAAGAAAGGATCACCTATCTGGAAGACAAGCTAGTGGAAATCACCCCAAAATAGCAAAGAACAAAAAAGAAACGAAAACAAAAAAATGAGGATAGTTTATGGCAGCGGTCCCCAACTTTTCTGGCAGCAGGGACAAGTTTTGTGGAAGACAGTTTTTCCACGGATGAGGGTGGGGATTGTTCCAGTGGTAATGAGAGCAATGGGGGATTGTTCAGGTGGTAATGTGCGTAATGGTTCAGGAAGTAATGCGAGTGATGGTTCAGACAGTAACGCAAGCAATGGGGAGAGGCAAATGAAACTTCATTTGCTGGCCTGCTGCTCACCTCCCACTGTGTGGCCTGGTTCCTAACAGGCCATGGACCAATACCAGTCCACAGCCCGGGGGTTGGGGACTGCTGGTTTATGGACCTCTGGAAAAACATCAAGCATACTAAAATTATCATTACAGGGAGTTCCAGAAGGAGAAGAGAGAGAGAAAAGATTAGAAAACCTATTTGAAGAAATAATGACTGAAAACTTATTAACCAGGCAAAGGAAACAGACATCCAAGTCCAGAAAGTACAGAGAGTATCAAACAAGATAACTCAAGGAGACCTACACCAAGACACATTATACTTAAAATGTTAAAGATAAAGAGAGAATCTTTATCCTTTCCTCTGTTGATGGGAATTTAGGCTGCTTCCATGTCCTGGCTATTGTAAATAGTGCTGCAATAAACATTGGGGTGTATGTATCTTTTTGAATTATGGTTTTCTCTGGATATACGCCCAGGAGTAGGATTGCTGGATCATATGGTAGCTGTATTTTTAGTTTATTAAGGAACCTCCATACTGTTCTCCATAGTGGCTGTACCAGTTTACATTCCCACCAACAGTGTAGGAGGGTTCCCTTTTCTGCACACCCGCTCCAGCATTTATCGTTTGTAGACTTTTTAATGACAGCCATTCTGACCAGTATGAGGTGATACCTCATTGTAGTTTTGAACTGTATTTCTCTAATAATTAGTGATGTTGAGCATCTTTTCATGTGATTTTTGGCCATCTGTATATCTTCTTTGGAGAAATGTCTATTTAGATCTTCCACCCATTTTTCATTGGGATGTGGTACATATACACAATGGAATATCACTCAGCCATTAAAAAGAACGAAATAATGCCATTTGCAGCACCATGAATGGACCTAGAGATTGTCATACTGAGTGAAGTCAGACAGAGAAAGACTAAAATCATATGATATTGCTTATATGTGGAATCTAAAAAAAAAAGTGTAGAAATGAACTTATCTACAGAACAGAAATAGAGTTACAGATGTAGAAAATAAACTTATGGTTACCAGGGGGTAAGCGGGGGGAGGGATAAATTGGATGATTGGGATTGACATATACACACTACTATACATAAAATAGATAACTAATAAAGACCTACTGTAGAGCACAGGGAACACTACTCAATACTCTGTAATGGCCTATATGGGAAAGGAATCAAAAAAAGAGGGGATATATGCATAACAGATTCACTTTGTTGTACACCTGAAACTAACACAACATTGTAAATCAACTATACTCCAATAAAAAATTTTTTTAAAAGAGAATCTTTTTTTTTTTTTTTGCTGTACGTGGGCCTCTCACTGTCGTGGCCTCTCCCGTTGTGGAGCACAGGGTCCAGACGCGCAGGTTCAGTGGCCATGGCTCACGGGTCTAGCCGCTCTGCGGCATGTGGAATCTTCCCGGATCGGGGCACAAACCCGTGTCCGCTGCATCAGCAGGCGGACTCTCAACCACTGCGCCACCAGGGAATCCCAAAAGAGAGAGAATCTTAAAAGCAGCAAGGGAAAAACAACTAGTTACATATAGAGGTGCCCCCACAATGCTATCAGCTGAATTTTCAGCAGAAATTTTAGACACCAGAAGGGAGTAGAACAATATATTCAAAGAACTGAAGGGAAAATACTTTCAACCAATACACTATCCAGCAAGTTTATCATTCAGAACTGAAGGAGAGAGAGTTTCCTAGATAAGAAAAAGGTAAAGATGTTCATCACTCTAAACTGACATTACAAAAAATGTTATAGGGACTCCCTTAAACAAAACAGAAAAGCCCATAACTAGAAATATGAAAATTGTGAAAGAAAAGGTCTCAACAGTAAAGGGAAAAACATGGTAAAAGTAGTGAGTGGATCAAGCACCTTTATATCTAGTATGAAGATTAAAAGACAAAACCAGTAAAATCATATATATCTACATAATCAGTTAAGGGATACACAAAATAAAAAGATGTAAAAGATAATGTCAAACACATATTTGGGGGAGATAAAAGCGTAGTGTTTTTAGAACATGCTCAAACTTAAGTGACAATCAGCTTAAAACAGACTTCTATACACATAGGTTGTTATATAAGAATCTCACAGTAAATACAAATGAAAAAACTGATAATTGATACATGAAAAAAAGAAAAACAAACATTGAAAAATTCATCAAACTATGAGGGAAGAGAGCAAGAGAAGAAGAAAGGAATAAAGAAGAAAAACAAAAATGAACAAAAAACAACAAAATGGCAAAGACTACATGCCTATCAAGTATTACTTTAATGCAAATATAAATGGGCTAAGGCCACAATCAAAAGACACAGGGTGGAAAAACAGATTAAAAAAAATCCATCTGCATGCTTCCTCAAAAGACTCACTTTATATCTAAAGACACACACAGGCTGAAAAGGAAGGGATGGAAAGAATATTCCATGCAAATTGAAACAAAAAGAAAGCTGGGGTAGTAATACTTATATCAGATAAAACAGACTTTAAAACAAAGATAACAAAAAACAAAGGACATTATATAATGATAAAGGGATCAATCCAAAAAGAAGATATAACACTTATAAATATATATGCACCCAACACTGGAGCACATAAATACATAAACCAAATATTGACAAACAAAGGGAGAAATTGACAGTAATGCAATAATAGTAGGAAACATTAACACCCCACTGAGGTAAATGGACAGATCATCCAGACAGAAAACAAATAAGAAGCACTAGCCTTAAATGACATGTTCGATCACTTGGATTTAATAGATCTGTACAGAACCCTTCAACCAAAAACAGCAGAATAACATTCTTTTCAAGCACACATGGGACATTCTCCAGGATAAATCACATGCTAGGCCACAAAACAAGCTCAAAAAACTTAATAAGAATGAAATCACACCAAACATCTTTTCTAACCACAATGGTATGAGACTAGAAATCAACTACAAGAAAAAAACACAAACATGTGGAGTCTAAACAACACACTACTAAAGCCAAAGGATCAATGAGGAAATCAAAGAGAAAATTAAAAAATACCATGGACAGGGCTTCCCTGGTGGCACAGTGGTTGAGAGTCCACCTGCTGATGCAGGGGACGTGGGTTTGTGCCCTGGTCTGGGAAGATCCCACATGCCGTGGAGCGGCTAGGCCTGTGAGCCACGGCTGCTGAGCCTGTGTGTCTGGAACCTGTGCTCCACAACGGGAGAGGCCACAACAGTGAGAGGCCCATGTACCGCAAAAAAAAAAAAAAAAAAAAAATACCATGGACAAATGAAAATGGAAATACAACATTCCAAGATAACGGGACATGACAAAGACATTTCTAAGATGGAAATTTATAGCAATACAGGCCTAACTCAGGAAACAAGAAAAATCTCAAATGAACAATCTAAACTTACACCTAAGGAACTAGAATGAGAGCAACGAGCGAAACTCAAAGTTAGTAGAGGGAAGGAAATATTAATGATCAGAGTGGAAATAAATGAAATAAAGATTAAAAAAATAGAAAAGATCAATGAAACTAAGAATAGTTGTTGAAAGAATAAACAAAATCAATAAACCTTTAGCCAGACTCATTAAGAAACAACAACAAAAAAGAAACAGAGAGAAAGAGAGCACCCAAATAAAATCAGAACTGAAAGAGAAGTTACAACCAATACAATAGATATCAATATTGTAAGAGATTACTACAAAAAATTATATGTCAACAAATTGGATTACCTAGAAAAAATGGACAAATTCCTAGAAATATACAATCTTCCAAGACTGACTCATGAAGGAATGAAAAATCTGCATAGACCAGTTACTAGTAATGAAACTAAATAAATAATTTTAAAAAGTTCCTGACACACAAAAGTCTACAACTACATGTGTTCACAGGTGAGTTCTACCAAACATTTCAAAGAAGACTTAATAACTATCCTTCTCAAACTATCCCAGAAAATTGAAGAGGAAGGAATATTTCCAAGCTCATTCTATGTGGTCAGCATCACCCTGATAACAAAACCAGACAATGAAACTATAGAAAAGACTACAGACCAGTATCTCTGATTAACACAGATGTAAATATCCTCAACAAAATTTTAGCAAACCAAATTTAACAATACATTAAAAGGATCATATACCGTGATCAAGTGATATTTATTCCAGCATGAAAGAATGTTTCAATATCTGCAAATCAAGCAATGTGATACACCATATTAACAAATTGAAGAATAAAAACCATATTATCATCTCAATAGATGCAGAAAAGAGATTTTGACAAAATTCAACAATGATTCATGATAAAAATTCTCAATAAAGTACGCATGGGGGAATATACCTCAACATAATAAAGGCTATATATGATAAACCCATAGCCAACATCATACTCAATGATATGATTGCATTTCCTCTAAGATGAGGAACAAGATAAGGATGCCCACTCTTGTTACTTTTATTTAACTTAGTATTGGAATTCCTAGCTAGAGCAATCATATAAGAAAAAGAAACAAAAGAAATCCAAATGGGAAAGGCAGAAGTAAAACTGCCACTGTTTGCAGATGACTTGATACTATACACAGAAACCCTATAGACTTCATTAAAAAAAAAACTATTAGAATAAATGATTTTAGCAAATTTGTTGGGTAAAAAATTAATATACAGAAATACATAGCATTTCTAAACACTAATAACAATCTATGAGAAAGACAAATGAAGAAAACTGTATCAAAATGAATAAAATACCTAGGAATAAATCTAACCAAGAAGGTAAAAGACTTGTACTCTGAAAACTATAACACATTGATGAAAAAACTTGAAGATGACACAAACGGAAAGATATACTGTACTCATGAATTGGAGGAACAAATATTGTTACAATATCCATACTACTCAATGCAGTCTACACATTCAATGCAATCTCTATCAAAATAACAATGGTGTTTTTCAACATATAATCTTAAACTTGTATGTAACTAGAAAGACCCCAAATAGTCGAAGTAATCTTGAGAAAGGAAAACAAAGCTGGAGGTATCACACTCCTAGGCCAAACTATATTACATAGCTACAGTAATCAAAACAGTATGGTACTGGCACAAAAAAAGACACATAGATCAAGGGAACACAATGGAGAGTCCAGAAATAAACCCACCCTTACATGGTCAATTAATCTTCAACAAATTAGTCAAGAATACACAATTGGGAAAAGACAACAGCTTTAATAAATTGTGTTGAGAAAGCTGGACAGCTACATGGCAAACAAATGAATTTGAACCTTTTTCTCATACCATGTACAGAAAAAAAAAAACACTCAAAATGGATTAAATACTTAAATGGAAAACCTGAAACAATAAAACTCATGAAAAAAAAACAAACTTAGGTGGTATGCTCTTCGACATCAACCTTGGAATGATTTTTTTGATCTATCAGCCCAGGCAAGGGAGACAAAAGCAAAAATAAACATATGGGACTACATCAAACTAAAAAGCTTCTGTACAGTGAAAGAAACCATCAACAAAACAAAAAGGCAACCTATTGATAGGGAGAAAACATTTGCAAATGATATATCTAATAAGTGGTTAATATCTGAATTATATAAAGAAACCACAGAACTCATGAAAAAACAAACAATTGATTAAAAATGGGCAGATGACCTGAATAGACATTTTTCCAAACAACAGATACATGAAAAGATGCTCAACATCATTAATCATCAAGGAAATGGAAATAAAAACTATAATGAGATATCATCTCAGAATGTGCTAGCATCAAAAACATAACAAATAACAAGTGTTAGCAAGGATATGGGAAAAAAGGCATCCATGTGCACTGCTGGTGGAAATGCAAATTGGTGCAACCACTACAGAGATTTTTCAAAAAATTAAAAATAGAACTATCATATGATCCACCAATTGCATTTCTGGGTATTTACCAGAAGAAAACAAAAACACTTATTCAAAAAGAAAGAAAAACTCATTCAAATCCTATGCTCATTGCAGCATTATTTACAACTGTCAAAATATGGAAGCAACCTAAATGTTCATTGATAGATGAATGTATGAAGAAGATATGGTATGGAATATTACTCAGCCATAAAAAGAATGAAGTTGTACCACTTGCCATAACATGGATGGACTTAGAGGGTATTATACTAAGTGGAATAATATATTAATGTTATTCACAATAGATGAAAGGTAGAAACAACCAAATGCCTGTCAACAGATAAATGAGTAAACAAATTTTGGTATATACACATATTGGAATATTATTCAGCCATAAAAAGAGATGAAGTATTGATAATGGTACAACATGGATGAACCTTGAAAACATTATGCTAAGTGAAAAAACCCAGGCACAAAAAGTCACTTACTATCTGCAAATATTTTCTCCCATTCTGTCAGCTGTCTTTTGATTTTGTTGATAGTTTCCTTTGCTGTGCAAAGGCATTTAATTAAGCATTTGTTTACTTTTGCTTTTATTTTTATACCTTAGGAGACAGATCCAAAAAAATACTGCTCTGATTTATGTCAAAGAGTGTTCTATGTATGTTCTCTTCTAGAGTTTTATGGTTTCAGGTCTTACATTTATGTCTTTAATCTATTTTGAGTTTCTTTTTGTATATGGTGTGAGGAAATGTTCTAATCTTATTGTTTTATAAAGAGATGTCCAGTTTTCCCAGCACCACTTATTGAAGAGACTGTCTTTTCCATATTCTTACCTCCTTTATCATAGATTAATTGACCATAGGTGTGTGGGTTTATTTCTGGGTTTCTATTCCGTCCCACTGATTTATGTGTCTGTTTCTGTGCCAGTACCATGCTGTTTTGATACCGTAGCATAGTTTGAAGTCTGAGCATGAGATACTTCGAGCTTTGCTTTTCTTTCTCAAGATTGCCTTTGCAATTCAGGATCTTTGGTACTTGCATGTGAATTTAAGGATTATTTGTTCTAGTTCTGTGAAAAATGTCATAGGTATTTTGATAGGTATTGCATTAAACATGTAGATTTCTTTGGGTAGTATGGCTATTTTAAAAATATTAATTCCTCCAATCCAAGAGCATGGGATATCTTTCCATTTCTTTGTATCATCTTCAATTTCCTTCATTGGTGTTTTATAGTTTTCAGAGTACAGGTCTTTCACTGCCTTGGTTAAGTTTATTCCTGGTACTTTATTCTTTTGAATGCAATTTTAAATGGGATTTGTTTTTAACTTTCTCTTTCTGATAGTTCATTATTAGTGTACAGAAAACCAACAGATTTCTGTATATTAATATTGTATCCTGCCACTTTGCTGAATTCATTTATTAGTTTTAATAGTCTTGGGGTGAAGAATTTAGAATTTTCTATATAAAGTATCATGTCATCTGCAAATTGTGATAGTTTTACTTCTTCCTTATCAATTTGGATGCCTTTTATTTCTTTTTCTTGTCTGATTGCTGTGGCTAGGACTTCCAGTACTATATTAAATAGAAGAGTTGTCATCCTTGTCTTGTTCATGAATTTAAAAGAAGAACTTTCAGCTTTTCACCATTGAGTACAGTGTTAGCTGTGTGATTGTCATAAATGGTCTTTATTATGTTGAGATATGTTCCTTCTATACCCACTTTGATGAGAGTTTTTATTATGAATGGATGTTGAGCTTTGTCAAAATCTTTTTCTGCATCTATTGAGATGTCCTTGTGATTTTTATCCATTTGTTAATGTGGTATATCACATTGATTGATTTGCAAATGTTGAACCATCCTTGCATCCCTGTAATAAATACAACTTGATTATGGTGTATCATTCTTTTTACATATTGCTGGATTCAGTTTGTGAATATTTTGTTTAGGATTTTTGGGTCTATATTTGTCAAAGCTATTGGTCTGTAATTTTCTTTTTTTGTGTGGTGTCTTTGTCTGGTTTTGGTATCAAGGTAATGGTGGTCTCATAGAACAAATTTGGGAGCTTTCCTTCTTCTTCAAATTTTTTGGAATAGTTTGAGAAGGTTAGGTACTAGTTCTTTTTTATATTTTTGGTAGAATTCCCCTATGAAGCTGTCTGGTCCTGGACTTTTGTTTGCTGGGAGTTTTTTAAATTACAAATTCAATTTCACTATTAGTGATCTATGGGTTCAAATTGCCTGTTTCTTATTGATTCAGTCTTGGCAGGTTGTACATCTCTAGAAATTTGTCCATCCACTATATATAAACAGCTCATACAACTCAGTATCAAAAAAAGCAATTACCCAATGAAAAAATGAACAGAAAACCTGAATGGACGTTTTTCTGAAGAAGGCTAACAGGCACATGAAAAGAGGCTCAACATCACTAATTATTAGAGAAAGGCAAATCAAAACAATGAGTTATCACCTCACACCTGTCAGAATGGCTATCATCAAAAAGAACAAAATAACAAATGCTGGAGAGTATGTGGAGAAAAGGAAACCAATGTACAGTGTTGGTGAGAATGTAAATTGCTGGGGCCACTATGGAAAACATTATGGAGATTCCTCAAAAAATTAATAATAGAACTATCATATAATCCAGCAATTCCACTCCTGGGTGTATACCCAGGAAATACAAAAACACTAATTTGAAAATATACAACCACCCCAATATTCCTAGCAGCACTATTTACAATAACCAAATATGGAAGCAACCCAAGTGTCCATCAACTGATGAATGTATAAAGAAGATATGGTATATATATGCTGTAAAAAAGAAAAAAAAATTCTACCATTTGCAACAATGTGGATGGACCTAGGGAATACTATGCTTAGTAAAATAATTCAAAGACAACTATGGTGTGATATCACTTATATGTGGAATCTAAAAAATAATGCAAAGGAATGTATATAGCACAACAGAAATAGGAAATAGACTCACAGATATAGAAAATAAACTAGTGGCTACCAGAGGGGAGGGGGAAAGGAGGAGGGGAAAATCAGGGATATGAGATTAAGAGATACAAACTACTATTTATAAAATAGATGTGACAAAAATATATTTTATAGCACAGGAAATTATAGCCATTACTTGCAAGAACATTTAATGGAGTATAATCTATAAAAATACTGAAACATTATGCTGTACACCTGAAACTAATATAATATTGTAAATCAACTATACTTAAATAAAAATTAATTTTTAAAAAGTTACTTATTGTATGATTCCATTTCTAGAAAATATTCAGAATAGCCACAGCCATAGAGACAGAAGCAGATCAGTGGTTGCTACAGGCTAGAGGGAGGGGGAAACGCTTCATTGGCACTGGCTTTTCTTTGGGGGTGATGAAAATGTTTTGTTATACAGAGATAGCAATTACACAATATTGCAAATGTGCTAAACACCACCAAATTGTTCACTTTAAAACGGTTAATTTTATGTTATGTGAATTTTCACCTCAATAATTTAAAAAAATTATTTTAAAAAAGATAATATAGATCTCCAAAGATAATCCCTGGACAGAAATACACCAAGCACAACTGTGGTTTGCTGTACCATTGTGAAAACAGGGAAATTAAGTTAAACTAAATATACATACTAAATGAAATTTGTTTCTTTTCTCAAATTTTGTCCCAGAATTCTGACAATATTTTTCAAACTTCAAGCAGGAATATGAAAGATTTTGTGTGTGTGTGTGTGTGAGAAATCTAACTAGCTCTAGAAAAAAGACCTAAAGATATGCAGGATGCCCACACAAAACTGTACAGCCAGATCATCCTACAGCAAAATCCTCAGCTGACTCCACTCTCACGCAAGTAACTTATAATAAAATTTTTAGGGCCCTAAAATATGAGCATATTTATTTACCTAACATATGGGAAAAGACTTTGACATGAAAAAAACAGGAACCAAATCACAGAAAAAAGGAAAAAAGCAACTTGAAGAGATATAGACCATGGAGGGAATGAAAGATAACACAAAATATCTCCTAAAAGGTAAGATACTGTAATGATTAATAAGGTTATATTTTTTAAAAAAGTGAAATATACAGAGCTTTGGAAACAAACAAAATGCCATGACAGGCTAGATGAAATTCTCAACAGAAGTGTTAGACAATAAAATTGAGTAAAATTCCAAGTAAATAGATAAAATTTTAAAGTAGAATATATAATAAGAAAGATAAATTATCCGCAAAGTAGGAATTTAAGACAGAAGTGAGAAAATGGAGGGAAATAACCAAAGACCTAATTTTAAATATATGTACTTCAGAATTACATTCTCTTTTCTCTTGCATGCACATTCCAAGCAGGCTTTATTTCCCATTATTCTATCAAAGCATTTCATGTAGAAGTCACTCATCATCTCCAAATTGCTATATTCAATGTCCAATTCTCTGTCCCCATTTTTCTGAATTTCTTTACACCATCTGACACAGTTGCTTACTTCCCCCATCATAAAATTCTTTGATCATTTGATGTCTAGGAAACCACTCTCTAGGTTCCTCTAACACCTCACTTTACGCCTCCACCTTAAGTCTGTTTTGCTAATGCTATACTCTCTGTACTACACTTGGGCTGCTCCTTGAACCTCTTCTCTATTGACACACTTGATTGTTTTATTCAATCTCTTGGATTTAAATACCATTACTATACTGATGATTTGGAAATGTTCAGCTTTAATCCAGAACTCTTCCAGAAGTTACATCCTCCTATATCTAATTAGCTATTCAACCTCCCCACTTAGATATCAAAGAGAAATTTCAAACTTATATGTTCTAAAACTGAATTTATAATGTTCAACAATTTATATTGTTCCATCTCCTAGCTTCCCTATCTCAGTAAATGGAAGTAGCATTCTTTTAGTTACTTCAGCCAAAATTCTTGCTGTTATTTCATCCATTTTCTCTCACATTTAAGACCCAACCCATTGACACTTCACATTAGAGCTCCCTTAAGAATACATCCAGGCGCTTCCCTGGTGGTGAAGTGGTTGAGGGTCCGCTTGCCGATGCAGGGGACACGGGTTTGTGCCCCGGTCTGGGAAGATCCCACGTGCCGTGGAGCGGCTGGGCCCGTGAGCCATGGCCGCTGAGCCTGCGCGTCTGGAGCCTGTGCTCCGCAACGGGAGAGGCCACAACAGTGAGATGCCCGCGTACCGCAAAAAAAAAAAAAAAAATAAGAATACATCCAGAATCTAACCATTTATCTTCTCTTCCACCTCTACCCTTGTGATTAAAGTTGCAATCTTTCACCTGGATTATTCATTAACCTCCTGTCTTGCCTCATTCCTAGCATTCTTGTCATTCTACAGTATATCCTCTACAAAGAAATCTAGAAAACCTTTAAAACATGTAAGCCAGACCATACAATTCCTGTGTTAAAAAAATCTCCACATGATTCCCATATCACTCAGAATATAAGCCCATGACCTTATGAGGATTTACAAAACACTGCATAATCTCAGTTTCTACTGCTCTGTACTTGGTTGAATCTACTGTATCACACCAGCTTTCTAGAAATCCCTCAAATATGTCCAGTATATTCCTCCCTGGGCATCTTTGATTTTGCTTCCTGACTTCCTTCAGAAATTTTCTTAAATGTCTTTCATATCAGGGAGGCCTTCATTGACCATCCTATTTCTTTTAAAAAATAATGATTTGTTGCTTTAAGTGATTCATACAAATAATAATTTGAGCAATGTTTAACGTATTGTACCAAGAAGAAAATATTACCCCAAATCCTATCACCCATAAAAAAAATTATTAAATAATCAACTTTCTAGCTAACTGTTCTTGCAAATAAATATATATATAGGTATAGATATATAGATATAGATATATATTTAGGGCAAGAGAATGCTATTTCTGACTAAAATTATTAAATTTTAAGGAAATAATGGGAAAATAAAGTGAAACTCAACACATTGCTTAACGTGGGATAAATGTTCCTTTACCATGATAGCTACTATTTTTCAAAGTACCATAAAGATTAAAGAGAGAGATCATTAAAATCATTACAAAGATAAAGTCTTTTTTTTGATATATGTTTCAAATTTAGCAGTCTCAATATAGTCCTTGCTCTGATGATATAATTCATACTTTTGTTTTGCTTCCCATGTTTTATGAGTTATACTATTGATTTTATATTATCTGAAGTTTAATATTTATTTATTTATTTATTTATTTTTGCGGTATGTGGGCCTCTCACTGCTGTGGCCTCTCCCGCTGTGGAGCACAGGCTTCGGACGTGCAGGCCCAGCGGCCATGGCTCACGGGCCCAGCTGCTCCGTGGCATGTCGGATATTCCCGGACCGGGGCACGAACCCGTGTCCCCCGCATCGGCAGGCGGACTCTCAACCACTGCGTCACCAGGGAAGCCCTGAAGTTTAATATTTAGATTCTATTCTATAACCATAGTTCTCATGGTGCTTCAGTTTTAATGTTTAAATACATTCAATGCTGACTATTAGCTACCAGCTTTCCATTTCTCATTTTAAAATTTTCATCTTTTAATGGGTTGGATTCCTTTTCTTGATTTGTTTTGAGAAAAGAGCATTGGTGCTATATTTCCTGGGTTCTTTTATGTTTAAGGATGTTTCTCTATTGACTTTGAACTATTTCTCTGCTTAAGTATAAGCTTTTCTGATCACACTTTATTTTCCATAAGCTAACTAGATACTTCTCATTATATTCTGTCACTGAATGATGTGGTGGATTCATCTGAAGCCAACTTAATCCCTATGTTTTTTTTTCTTTCAATACTCCATAGAGGACTGAAAAATTCATTCATGATAATGAGAATGTACATTAGTGCCAGTTATTTTGTATCATTTTTTTCCTGTATTAGATGACATCTCTTCAATCTCTTCGTTTTAGGGGAATCTTATATTTTAAGGTACTATTTGTTCTATCTATTGGACTTTCTATTCCAGAGACACAAGCTATCCTCATGTTGCATATTTACTGCTTCTTTCATATCTGTTATATTCTCTCCAATTTGTTTCTTTATTGGTTATTTTCCTCAGCATTTTTGTGATTATCTGAAATCTTTCTTATATGCTATTAATGCTTTTGCAGATCTATCTAGTCCGTTATTTCTTGCCAGTTTATCTATTAGTTTGACTTCCTTAGCTCTGCAATTTCTTCTGTAATTTCATTCTGAAGTGAGTATCTCATTTTAGTAAACTAATATTTTTACTAACTTGTTCAATATCATGGACCACTTGTGGAGCAATATCTTGCATGTCTTGGGTGTGTGTTATTCCAAATTGTGTTCTTTTCCTAGATTGTAGATACTATGGGGTTTTTTTTCCCCTTTCTTCCCATGTAGAAACTACCAGCTGTCTCCCAATATTCTCCCTAAGTAATAAAAGCCCAATTTTAGGCACATGGCTGCTGGACTGAAGGTTACTTTTCTAGCCTCCTTTGGAGTTAGGTATGGCTATGAGGTTATGTTCTGGCCATCCAAATGTAATTAGAAATGTCTTTAACTTATGTGAAGCATCCTTTAAGAGGTGGAATATGCCCCCTTTACTCCTTCCCTTTTCCTAACTCCTAAAATGTGGATACAAGCCTGGAACTTGAATGGCCATTTTGGATTTGTAACTACATGTTGAAATCAGGATCTCCGATTATACTGTTAGCAGCCCTAAAAAACACTGAACATCTATCTAGAGACTCTTCTAACGTGAGAAAGAAATAATTATTAAAAACCTTAAGCTTGGAGTTTCTTTTGATTGCAGCTGAAACTAATCCTAACAAATAACCCCTCTCCACTTCTTCCTCCCTACTCCTTTCCTTATTTCCTCTCTGGTCACATCTCTGCACAATTTCATGCCAGTTTTCTTCATTTTGCTCATGCTTCACAGCTCTGTCCAGGCTTGTGCTGGCTGTCATGTTCTGTGGGAGACATTTCTGTTATTCCCTTCAGAGACCTCTTTGCTTTGCTCTCTGAGCTACAGCCTGTAAGCAGGGTTTTATGTTCTGTCTGTCCATTCCTCTGTGGCCTGAGAACTGGACCATGCGTGTGGAAGTGGGGTCATCTGAGGCAGCATGCCATCTTGGGGACAGGGAAACAGGCAGTGGCATTCAAATGCTGACTCTACCACTTGCTAGCAGTGTGGTCATGGGTAAATTATTTAACTTTGCTATACCTCAGTTTCCCCATTTTTAAAGAAGGATACAGTTAATACCTACATCACAGAGTTATGAAAACCAAATAAGAAGTAAAACAAAAAGGGCTTAGAGGTTCACATGGTGCATTTAGAGAGCTGTGTTTGAGTGTAATCACCATTATGTTACTGTCATCATATATGAACTCTGATGCTTCTTCTGTTTTTGTTAAATGGTAAACACTGAGTATATGCCAACTAGTGCCACATTTTACTAGGGTAGGTACCCTTGATCTTTGGAGCTTTCTATTGATCCAGTGTGGGTATCAACCTCCATCACTTTATGCCCTCCACAGAGCCTAGTCTTTTATCGAATTGTATTTGTATATTGTTTATTTATCTCATAGGCACTGAAATCTTTCTGGTCTCCTTTACTTCAAGTTCTAGTTGGGGAGCAGCCTGGAAAAGGGGAAGATAATCTCTGCCTAGTAGTTCTTATACTCAATTGCAGCAGGAGTTTTCCAATTATGTCATAAACTATGGGTAAATATTAAATTAGCTTTGAGGCTCATAACATCCTTCTACTTACATAACATCCTACCAACTCTATATCACAGAGCTATAATCCTGACGTGTTTTTATGTCTTCTATCATAGGTCTCGAAGAACTTCTGTAAGGTCTCTCTGCATCTCAAAGTTGTTAATCTCATTTGGACACTAAGCACTGTGGAATCACAGAGGTTAAGGACAGTGTGGGAGAGAAGAAACTGAGTCCACACATCCTTATTCTAGCCCAGTGTCAATTCCCTGAAGTATCTTTCACAGGTCCTCTCTGAGGCATGCTACATTTTTTTGACAGCTGCAGAGCCTAAAACAGTGAAATAAATAGGTACAAAATAATGATACAAAAATCCTAATCACACATTGTAATATTTAACCATTTATACCCACTCGAAATCTCCCTAATTAATTGAATCTGCTAATACTCCTTTTCCACAAACAAGCTCTTTTCCTTCTTTTAGGAAAATAACTGCAGAACAACACTGATGATCCAAGAACAACTGGCACAGATTTGAAGGCACATTTGCAGTGAAGTATTTTTAAAATGTAGTTGAATTCTCTCTGCACTCTGTTTTCCTGACCCAGAAAACACAAACTCTGTTTTATTATATATTAAGCTGTCAGCTTTGACCCCATTTTATGTTTGGTGGTGGGTTATTGTCATTACCGTTCCATTTATTTTTGAAGTAGGAAAGTATTTTTTATAAATTGGATATTTATGAAAATTCATCAAATAACATTTACCTTAAAAATCTAGTAAATAAAAGCCTGCAGGCTGTCTTTTACCTGCAGTGATAAACACTGGAAAGATTAGGATAAGGTGGCCTAAACTGTACCACTTTCTCTTCTCCATTAATTTTGTTCAAGCATACACAGAGAGGTGACAGATGACAGGTGAAATTGGTAGCAGAAACAGAGTTTGCCAAGCTTCTACAGTCTAGACTCTACTAACTGAGGGGAAACAATGGAAAGAAACAGAAGTGGAAATGTCTTGACTTATTGTGACAAACAAGATGGCCCGTCTGTGTCATAACATTCCTGGAAAACAAACAATGGGTATAAATTTTGCACCAATTATATGCCCAGGTTTCAGTAACTTGAAAATCCATTCCCATGATTCTCCTCTTTTGAAAAAATAAGAAATCCTATAGCCTTAAAGAAAAAACAGTAATGGGAATGGCCACTTAAAATTCTTTCCAAACTTTATCATTGCAATAAATATTAAGAAAAAATGAGACAAAGGAAAATGTCATTACGGAAAAGAACAGAGTTGAGTATGGTTATGGATATCACACTTGAGAAATGCAGTTATAATACACTGAAAATACATTAGCTACTGTGGATTACATACAGTAGACATTACGTATGTAGGATATATCCCAGATCCTTTTCTTCAAATCCTAGCAGGCCTTGGTAACTTAATGCTTTCATTTTTGAAAATTCTTAACATTTTAAAGGTTGATTAAATAGACTTATAATTAAATATATGTATATACACACATAAATTTATGTATATATATTACATATATGTATATATATACATGTAATATATAAAGATATATGTACACATATAATACATATATATGTAAATTTCTGTTTACCTCCCAAATACTTATCACAGGAAGGTAAATGAAAGGCTTTCCTCGTGGTCAAACTTGTTACGATCTGATTTTCGTGTTCATCAAAATTATACAACATTCAGAGCCACATGACACTCAAGAAAAAAAGATAAAAATAAGAACCAGGGAACCTTCAAGATGGCAGAGGAGTAAGACGTGGAGATCACCTTTCTCCCCACAAATACATCAGAAATACATCTACACGTGGAACAACTCCTACAGAACACCTACTGAACACTGGCAGAAGACCTCAGACCTCCCCAAAGGCAAGAAACTCCCCACGTACCTGGGTAGGGCAAAAGAAAAAAGAATAAACAGAGACAAAAGAATAGGGACGGGACCTGCACCAGTGGGAGGGAGCTGTGAAGGAGGAAAGGTTTCCACACACTAGGAAGCCCCTCCACTGGTGGAGACAGCAGATGGTCAGGAGGAAGCTTCAAAACCATGGAAGAGAGTAGAGCAACAGGGGTGCAGAGGGCAAAGCGGAGAGATTCCCACACAGTGGATCGGTGCCGACCGGCACTCACCAGCCCGAGAGGCTTGTCTGCTCACTCGCTGGGGCGGGTGGGGACTGGAAGCTGAGGCTCAGGCTTCGGAGGTCAGATTCCAGGGAGAGGACTGGGGTTGGCTGTTTGAACACAGCCTGAACAGGGTTAGTGCACCACGGTTAGCAGGGAGGGAGTCCGGAAAAAAGCTTGTAACTGCCTAAGAGGCAAGAGACCATTGTTTGGGGGGTGTGTGAGGAGAGGGGATTCAAAGCACCGCCTAAACAAGCTCCAGGGACAGGCACGAGCCATGGCTATCTGCGCAGACACCAGAGATGGGCATGAGACACTAAGGATGCTGCTGCAAAAAGCCTGTGTGCAAGCACAGGTAACTGTCCTCACCTCCCTTCCTGGGAGCCTGTGCAGCCCGCCATGGCCAGGCTCCGATGATCCAGGGACAACTTCCCTGGGAAAACACATGGTGTGCCTCAGGCTGTTGCAACGTCACACTGGCCTCTGCCGCCGCAGGCTCGCCCCGCATTCCTTACCCCTCCCTCCTCCTGGCCTAAGTGAACCAGAGCCCCCTAATCAGCTGCTACTTTAACCTCATCCTGTCTGGGTGGGGAAGAGATGCCCTCAGGCTACCTCAACGCAGAGGCAGGGCCAAATCCAAAGCTGAACCCCAGGAGCTGTGCGAACAAAGAAGAGAAAGGGAAATTTCTCCCAGCAGCCACAGGAGCAGTGGATTAAATCTGCACAATCAACTTGATGTTCCCTGCATCTGTGGAATGCCTGAATAGACAACGAATCATCCTAAAATTGAGGCGGTGGACTTTGGGAGCAACTGTAGACTTGGGGTTTGCTTTCTGCATCTAATTTGTTTCTGGTTTTATGTTCACCTTAGTTTAGTATTTAGTGCTTATTAATACTGGTAGGTTTGTTTACTGATTTAGTTGCTCTCTTTTTTTTTGGTTTTTATATATATATATATATATTTTTTTTTCTCTCTCTCTTTTTGTGAGTGTGTATGTGTATGCTTCTTTGGGTGATTTTGTCTGTATAGCTTTGCTTTTACCATTTGTCCTACACTTCTGTCTGTCCATTTTTATTTCTTTTTTTTGGATGGTTTTTAGTGCTTGTTATCACTGGTGGATTCATTTTAGGTTTGGTTGCTCTCTTCTTTCATTTTTTTCTTTTCTTTTATTACTTTTTAATTTTTTTTATTTTAATAATTTTATTTTACTTTTTTCTTTCTTTTTTTTTCTCCTTTTCTTCTGAGGTGTGTGGCTGACAGGGTCTCAGTGCTCCGGCCAGGGGTCAAGCATAAGCCTATGAGGTGGGAGAGCTGAGTTCAAGACATTGATGAACCAGAGACCTCCCGAATCCATCTAATATCAAATGGCAAAAGCTCTCCCAGAGATCTCCACCTCAACACTAAGAGCCAGCTCCACTCAACGACCAGCAAGCTACAGGGCTGGACACCCTATGCCAAACAACTACAAAGACAGGAAAACAACCCCACCCATTAGCACAGAGGCTGCCTAAAATCATGAAAAGGTCACAGACTCCCAAAACAGAACACCAGACACAGTCCTGCCCACCAGAAGGCAAGATCCAGCCACAACCACGAGAACACAGGCACCCATCCTCTCCATCAGGAAGCCTACACAACCCACTGAACCAACCTGAGCCACTGGGGACAGACAACAAAAACAATGGGAACTACAAACCTGCAGCCTGTGAATAGGGGATGCCAAACACAGTAAGTGAGGCAAAATAAGAAGACAGAGAAATACACAGCAGATGAAGAAGCAAGGTAAAAACCCACCAGACCAAACAAGTGAAGAGGAAATAGGAAGCCTACCGGAAAAAGAATTCAGAGTAATGACAGTAAAGATGATCCACAACTTGGAAGCAGTATGGAGAAAATACAAGAAATGTTTAACAAGGACTTAGAAAAACTAAAGAGCAAACAAACAATGATGAACAACACAATCAATGAAATTAAAAATTCTCTAGAAAGAATCAATAGCAGAATAACTCAGGCAAAAGAACACATAAGTGACCTGGAAGACAAAATAGTAGAAATAACTACCACAGTGCAGAGGAAAAAACAATGAAAAGAATTGAGGACAAACTCAGAGACCTCTGGGACAACATTAAACACACCAACATTCGAATTATAGGGGTCCAAGAAGAAGAAAAAAAGAAAGGGACTGAGAAAATATTTGAAGAGATTATAGTTGAAAACTTCCCTAATATGGGAAAGGAAATACTCAAGTACAGGAAACGCAGAGATTCCCATACAGGATAAATCCAAGGAGAAACACGCCAAGACACATCAAACTATCAAAAATTAAATACAAAGAAAAAATATTAAAAGCAGCAAGGGAAAAACAACAAATAACATCCAAGGAACCCCCATAGGGTTAACAGCTGATCTCTCAGCAGAAACTCTGCAAGCCAGAAGGGAATGGCAGGACATATTTAAAGTGATGAAAGGGAAAAACCTACAACCAAGATAACTCTACCCAGCAAGGATCTCATTCAGATTTGACAGAGAAATTAAAACCTTTACAGAAAAAAAAAGCTAAGAAAATTCAGCACCACCAAATAAGCTTTATAACAAATGCTAAAGGAAGTTCTCTAGGCAAGAAACACAAGAGAAGGAAGAGACCTACAATAACAAACACAAAACAATTAAGAAAGTGGTAATAGGAACATACATATCGATAACTACCTCAAATGTAAATGGATTAAATGCTCCAAACAAAACACACAGACTGGCTAAATGGATACAAAAACAAGGCCCGTACATATGCTGTCTACAGTCCCACTTCAGACCTAGGGACACATACAGACTGAAAGTGTGGGGATGGAAAAAGATATTCCATGCAAATGGAAATCAGAAGAAAGCTGGAGTAGCAATTCGCATATCAGACAAAGTAGACTTTAAAATAAATACTATTACAAGAGACAAAGAAGGACACTACATAATGATCAAGGGATCAATCCAAGAAGAAGATTTAACAACTGTAAATATTTATGCACCCATATATAGGAACACTCAGTACATAGGGCAAATGCTAACAGCCATAAAACGGGAAATCAAGAGTAACATAATCACAGTAGGGGACATTAACAGCCCACTTTCACCAATGGACAGATCATCCAAAATGAAAATAAATAAGGAAACACAAGCTTTAAATGATACATTAAACAAGACGGAGTTAATTGATATTTATAGGACATTCCATCCCAAAACAACCGAATACACATTATTCTCAAGTGCTCATGGAACATTCTCCAGGATAGATCATATCTTGGGTAACAGATTAAGCCTTGGTAAATTTAAGAAAACTGAAATGGCATCAACTATCTTTTCAAACCACAATGCTAGGAGACAAGATATCAATTACAGGAAAAAATCTGTAAAAATTACAAACACAGGGAGGCTAAACAATACACTACTAAATAACCAAGAGATCACTGAAGAAATCAAAGAGGAAATCAAAAACTACCTAGAAACAAATGACAATGAAAACATGATGGCCCAAAACCTATGGGATGCAGCAAAAGCAGTTCTAAGAGGGAAGTTTATAGCAATAAATTCTACCTCAATAAACAAGAAACATCTCAAATAAACAACCTAACCATACACCTAAAGCAATTAGAGAAAGAAGAACCAAAAAACCCCAAAGTGAGCAGAAGGAAAGAAATCATAAAGATCAGATCAAAAATAAATGAAAAAGAAATGAAGGAAACTATAGTAAAGATCAATAAAACTAAAAGCTGGTTCTTTGAGAAGATAAACAAAATTGATAAACCTTTAGCTGCACTCATCAAGAAAAAAAGGGACAAGACTCAAATCAACAGAATTAGAAATGAAAAAGGACAAGAAACAACTTACACTGCAGAAATACAAAGGATCAAGAGAGATTACTACAAGCAACTATATGCCAATAAAATTGACAACTTGGAAGAAATGAACAAATTCTTAGAAAAGCACAACCCTCCGAGACTGAACCAGGAAGAAATAGAAAATATAAACAGACAAATCACAATCACTGAAATTGAAACTCTGATTAAAAGTCTTCCAATAAACAAAAACCCAGGATCAGATGGCTTCACAGGCAAGTTCTATCAAACAATTAGAAAAGAGCAAACACCTATCTTTCTCAAACTCTTTCAAAATATACCAGAGGGAGGAACACCCCCAAACACATTCTATGAGGCCACCATCACCCTGATACCAAAACAAGACAAAGAATGTGACAAAAAAGAAAACTACAGGGCAATTATCACTGATAAACATAGATGCAAAAATCCTCAACAAAATACTAACAGAATACTAACAAAATACTAACAGAATACTAACAAAATACTAACAAAATACTAACAAAATACTAACAAAATACTAACAGAATACTAACAAAATACTAACAAAATACAAACAGAATACAAACAAAACAAACAGAATACTAACAAAATACAAACAGAATCCAACAGCACATTAAAAGGATCATAAACCATGATCAAGTGGGGTTTATCCCAGGAATGCAAGGATGCTTCAATATACACAAATCACTCAATGTGATACACCATATTAACAAATTGAAAAAAAGAAACCATATGATCATCTCAATAGATGCACAAAAAGCTTTTGACAAAATTCAACACCCATTTATGATAAAAACCCTGCAGAAAGTAGGCATAGAGGGAACTTTCCTCAACATAATAAAGGCCATATATGACAAACCCACAGCCAACATCATCCTCAATGGTGAAAAACTGAAAGCATTTCCACTAAGATCAGGAAAAAGACAAGGTTGCCCACTCTCACCACTCTTACTCAACATAGTTTTGCAAGTTTTAGCCACAGCAATCAGAGAAGAAAAGGAAATAAAAGGAATCCAAATTGGAAAAGAAGAAGTAAAGCTGTCATTGTTTGCAGATGACATGATACTATACATAGAGAATCCTATAGATACTACCTGAAAACTACTAGAGTTAATCAATGAATTTGGTAAAGTAGCAGGATACAAAATTAATGCACAGAAATCTCTAGCATTCCTATACACTAATGATGAAAAATCTGAAAGTGAAATTAAGAAAACACTCCCATTTACCATTGCAAGATAAAGAATAAAATATCTAGGAATAAACCTACTTAAGGAGACAAAAGACCTGTATGCAGAAAACTATAAGACACTGATGAAAGCAATTAAAGATGATACCAACACATGGAGAGTTATATCATGTTCTTGGATTAGAAGAATCAATATTGTGAAAATGACTCTACTATCAAAGCAATCTACAGATTCAATGCAATCCCTATCAAACTACCACTGGCATTTTTCACAGAATTAGAACAAAATATTTCACAATTTGTATGGAAGCAAAAAAGACCCTGAATAGCCAAAGCAATCTTGAGAAAGAAAAACAGAGCTGGAGGAATCAGGTTCCCTGACTTCAGACTATACTACAAAGCTACAGTAATCAAGACAGTATAGTACTGGCACAAAAACAGAAAGATAGATCATTGGAACAGGATAGAAAGCCCAGAGATAAACCCACGCACATATGGACACCTTATCTTTGATAAAGGAGGCGAGAATATACAATGGAGGAAAGACAGCCTCTTCAATAAGTGGTGCTGGGAAAACTGGACAGCTACACGTAAAAGAATGAAATTAAAACACTCCTTAACACTATACACAAAAATAAACTCAAAATGGATTAAAGACCTAAATGTAAGGCCAGACACTATCAAACACTTAGAGGAAAACACAGAACACTCCATGACATAAATCACAGCAAGATCCTTTTTGACCCACCTGCTAGAGAAATGGAAATAAAAACAAAAATAAACAAGTGGGATCTAATGAAACTTAAAAGCTTTTGCACAGCAAAGGAAACCATAAACAAGATGAAATGACAACCCTCAGAATGGGAGAAAATATTTGCAAGTGAAGCAACTGACAAAGCATTAATCTCCAAAATTTACAAGCAGCTCATGCAGCTCAGTATCATAAAAACAAATAACCTAATCCAAAAATGGGCAGAAGACCTAAATAGACATTTCTCCAAAGACGATATACAGATTGCCAACACACACATGAAACAATGCTCAACATCACTAATCATTAGAGAAATGCAAATCAAAAGTACAATGAGGTATCACCTCACACCAGTCAGAACATCGTCAAAAATCTACAAACAATAAATGCTGGAGAAGGTGTGGAGAAAAGGGAACCCTCTTGCACTGTTGGTGGGAATGTAAATTGATACAGCCACTATGGAGAACAGTATGGAGGTTCCTTAAAAAACTAAAAATAGAACTACCATATGACCCAGCAATCCCACTACTGGGCATATACCCTGAGAAAACCATAATTCAAAAGAGTCATGTACCACAATGTTCATTGCAGTTCTATTTCCAATAGCCAGGACATGGAAGCAACCTAAGTGTCCATTGACAGATGAATGGATAAAGAAGATGTGGCACATATATACAATGGAATATTACTCAGCCATAAAAAGAAACAAAATTGAGTTATTTGTAGTGAGGTGGATGGACGTAGAGTCTGTCATACAGAGTGATGTAAGTCAGAAAGAGAAAAACAAATACCGTATGCTAACATATATATATATGTAATCTAAAAAAAAATTTTAAAATGGTCATGAAGAACCTAGCGGCAAGACGGGAATAAAGACGCAGACCTACTAGAGAATCGACTTGGGGGACATGGGGAGGGGGAAAGGACACGGGGAGGGGAAAAGGTAAACTGGGATGAAGTGAGAGAGTGACATGGACATATATACACTATCAAATGTAAAATAGTTAGCTAGTGGGAAGCAGCTGCATAGCACAGGGAGATCAGCTCCGTAGTTTGTGTCCACCTAGAGGGGTGGGATACGGAGGGTGGGAGGGAGATGCAAGAGGGAGGTATATGGGGATATATGTGTACGTACAGCTGATTCACTGTTATAAAGCAGAAACTAAGACAGCATTATAAAGCAATTATACTCCAAAAAAGATGTTAAAAAAAAAAAGAACCAAATAACAATTATTGATGACTTAAACTGTGCTCAACTATGTATGTCCTACTTAGGTAAATAGCAATTATTGATATAATACCACATCCACTTATTAATTAATATTTTTTTCTTTTGTATTTGGCCACATAGGAAATTTTATAAGAAAAGAATTATAAAGTTTGCACTTAAGATAATTAATCTGCAACTCATATCCATATTGAAACGAGTCTGATATTATCTACCCACTTCCTCTGAGACAGCTTTCTCCTTGATCTTTTTCAGTCTGGCTTCCTCCCTAAATATAATACCCAAACCACAGTTTGTTCGGTCTTTAAAAATCTTCCATATTTCTCTAAATTCTATCCCTATGTCATGTACATTTTCTAGTAGTTTCCACTCTATTGCTGCCTAAGTGTTGTCACTTAGAAAAGTGAAACCCCCTCAATCTAAAAAACTACACACACACACAAACACATACACACAATGTACAATAAGACAAGGTGAAAACGCAAAAAGTTTATAGACAGCTAATTAAGATGCAAACTGCCTTTTTTTAGAAACAACATATTGTTTACATAGAAATTCTAAGGAATCTATTTTAAAACTAGTAGAATTAGTAAGTTAATTTAGCAAGATGAAAGGATACAAGGTTAATACACAAAAATCAATTGTATTTTTATGACCAGCAGCAACCAATTGGAAAATGAAATAATGCCATTTATATTTGTACACCTGTAAGATACTTAGAAAAACATTCACATAAGAAGTGCAAGATCCCTACACTGAAAACAAAACATTACTTGGAGAGCATTTTAAAACCCAGAATAACTAGAAAGATATTCAATATTCATTAATTTGAAGATAATATTATGTTCAATTCTCCCCTATTTGACTTGCATATTGAATGCAATACAATAAAAATTCCAGTTATCTTTTTATAGAAATTGGTAAACTGAATCTAAAATATATGTGGAAATGGAACCTAGAATAGCCTAAATATTCTGAAAAAGTTTAACAAAATTGGAGGACATGCATACCTGTTTTCAAGATGTACTACAAAGCCGCATTAATCAAGACTGTGTGGTACTGACATAACAATAGATGTACAGATCAATGGAATAAAATAGGAAATCCAGAAATAGACTAGTACATATATGGTCAACGGGTTGTCAACAAAGGTATCAGTACAACTCAATGGAGAAAGAAAGTCATTTCAGCAAATAGTGCAGGGTAAGAGTCTGGAAGATGAAAACGAGTCTTAACCCCAAACTCACATTTACCACAATAATTTATCTGAGATGATTCATAGACCTACACAGAAAGGCTAAAAATATAAAAGCGTCTAGAGTGAATCATGAAAGAATAACTTCATATTCTACAGTATGCAAAAATGTCTTGGACACAAAAAGCGCTGATCAAAAAATAATAAGGGAAGGATTGAGTTTTATCAAAGTTAAGAACTTCCATTCATCAAAAGTTGCTGTTAATAAGTCAGATCAAAGGCTTGGAAAAAATATTTTCAAAATTCGTATTTTACAACAGATTTACAGTGTATTCAGAATGTACGATGAACTCCTATGAATCAATAACATAAGGAAAACAACTGGATTAACAAATGGCCATGAAACTTGAATAAATGTTTCAGAAAAGTAAATATAAATTGACCAGTAAGCATAGGAAAAATGCTCAATATCATCTGTCTCCAGGTACGTGATTTCTTCCATGATCCATTAGTCATTTTGTTGCATATTATTTAGCTCCATGTGGTTTTTTTGTTTGTTTGGGTTTTTTTGCATTATTTTTGTCTTGTAGTTCATTTCTAATCTTATGTTGTGGTTGGAAATGACGCTTGATATGATTTCAGTTGTTTTTTTTTAATTTACTGAGACTTGTTTTGTGATCTAGCATATCATCTATCCTGGAGAATTTCCATGTGCACTTGAAGAGAATGTATATTCTGCAGCTTTTGGATGGAATATTAGCTATATCTATATAATAGGTATATAGATGTAGATATATATATCTATGAAGTCCCTTTGTTCTAATGTATCTTTTAAAGCTAGGACTTTCTTGCTACTTTTCTGTCTGAATGATCAGTCCTTTGATGTTAAGTGGGGTGTTAACATTCCCTACTATTATTGTGTTACTGCCAATTTCTCCCTTTATGTCCATTAATATTTGCTTTATGTGTTTAAGTGCTCCTATGTTGGGTGCACATATATTTATAATTGCTGTATCTTCTTTTTGGACTGATCCCTTGATCATAATGTAATGTACTCTTTGTCTCTTGTTACAGTCTTTGTTTTAAAGCCTATTTTGTCTGATATGTACTGACATTCTTATGATTAATATGTCTGGGTTATTTTTATAATTTCATGAGATCAAATTGAAACTTTCAGTGAGATGAAAAGAAAATGGATGACCTCCAGTCAAAAGCATTAGAGGTAAGTTGGTGGGGTTTTTGTTTTTTTGGAGGTTGGTCTGAGGAGTACACATATAAACTAGATTTGTAAAAAAATGTATTGACTCTATCCTTACTTTTCAGTTGGACTTTCTTCAAAAATAATGGGCAAAGGGCATAACCATTTCACAAGAATGGAACAATCCTAAAAATCCTCTTTTAACAGTGATTTTTTACTAAGAGACAAACAATGCTATGACACAAAGTAAGCTCTATAAACAAAAACAGCTAAATGCTGTTATCTTGAAAAAAGAGCAGATATTTCAAATAAAACATGAAATATAGACACTGTGTTATGGAAACAGGTTTACTGTCAAATAGGCAATTAAAAACTAAAGTATAGTGAGCCAAAGACATTCATTTTCTAAAGTTGGGATGAATAACAAGTGGACTCTTTTCATTTCTTTTCTCTTTCTTACAAATGAAACCGGAATAGAATTATTTCACATACGGTGGAGAACACAGTTTCAGACAATGATGACGCATCTTTATTGCTCAATCTGTTACTAAAAAAATTAAACCTGCTTTTGCACTTGTGGACAGTTAGTTTGGCTGCACATGTTAATAGCCTCTACCTGTGTTACTTTACCATTTAGAGCTATGTGAGTGCGAAAGTAATCCTCACAGTAAACCACAGGTACTCCACGTAAACATTACATTATCCTCAAGTGGAATGAAATCAACCCAATAAATAAAAGCCCTGGCAGTAACTCCTACCTTTTACAATTGAAAACTAATTATTGGTTGAAAATAAACAGTGTAGTAATTTCATTCATTACCTGCAGCAAAGCCCTACAAAGCTTATGTATTTGAGAACCTGTTGTGTTTTGGTTAATGGACATTAATTTTTTTCAACCATAGCTCTTGACCATTTTACAAGGACAATTACAGCATAGGCAGAGGAAGGTTTGTGTGAATAAATCCAGTTGGCTGAAGTGTGCACCACAGGAAACTATTACTTGCCCAAGGGCTCTAGGACATTGGTGACAAAATTAGTAAAGAAAAATAAGTTTTCTATTGCTGAGGCATTTGCTGCAAATGTAACCTTTAATCTGTTTTATTACATGGAAACTAAAGGCACCAGTAATGTGGCTGGCTAGAAAATACTCTAATGGCTAATACTTATTAATGCATCTGTAGTATTTATCAAGAGATATTAGACATACTGCACATAAATCCTCTTGTTTAATGTTCACAACGGTCATGAGGTAGGCATTGTTCATCTTGGATGTGTTAGGTTCATTTTTATGAAATTAATTCATGAACAATTAGTAATAAAGTTAGCTGTGAGGCAAGGTGGAAATTCTTCTATCAAATCAAAGGCTACAGTCAATATAAAAGGTTATAAGAACATTTATACACACACACACACACACACACACACACACACACACACGCACACAGTAATTTCACTACAGGGAACTTACACCAATAAGTAATCATATATGTTGTTTCCAAGAGAGATGAAGAAATCAAGATGAAGTAAAAAATTAGAGTAGTATAAGAAAGTTTCTATAAATCTACTATACAAAGAAGTATTGTGTATAATGGTTAGAGCTGGGTCACAAATTCAACTCTAAGCACAGATCAAAGGGAAGAGAGAAAACAAGATTCAGTGTCCCTAATATAAAACACCAATGGATAGAATAAAGTTCATTTTTCCTTGCCAGTATTAAAGTTTGAGAAAAATTTCCCCCTTGGAGCCTCCTAAAAGTGATTCTCCTTAATGAACTTGAAAAGTCCTTTAACAGTACACTTAGAACAAATACTGCAAATCCAGAGTCGTATTCTAAAGTGTAGCTCAGTGAAACAATTCTACCAGGGGACCAAACAATGACAAGAGTACTGAAGTCTCTGATGGTCTTATTTGAACCAGGAACAAATTTAGAACATATGAAAGTGAACTATAAAGGGTTTAGGTTTAATAGTGTTTCCAGAATCTGGGCCTCTGCCAAAGATGCCAGAGAAAGGATGAAAGGGTGTGTGTGGGGGGAGTTGGGGATTCTATTCCTGCTTTACACAGAGCAGCTTCTTGCTTATCAATTTCATTATTGGGCTTTATTATTATTTTAAGAGGATTCATTGAAGAAGAAAATTATGAAATGAGTTTATTGCAGCATTAATTATAGGAGTGAAAGAATTACAACATAAGATCACAAAAATACAGTAATGACTAATCAGTCACACAAATTTAGTTCTAAAATAAGTATTGTGCATATGTTTCAAAGTTGGGCCACACACTTCACCTCTGATTTTAACAGAGATCAAAGCAAAGAAAGAAATCAATTACAAGATTCAATGTCAACATGAAACAATACGTTGATGCCCCTGCAGGTGATGATTATGAAGATTAAAGAGAAATATAGAAGATTTTATGTGAAAGGAGGAAATACACAAAGACGAAATTCTGTTGGTGTGATTTTAAGGGCTTTTTCTTTTCATCTTTAAACGTTCCTTTAGAAAAGAGCCATAATTTTGACTACATAAAGTTTTTAAGTTAAAAAGCAAATCACTGGATGACAGAAAATTTTGCTGCAAATGCAACTATAAAGGTTTAATATCCTTATTATTAAAATTAATAATTATTCAGTGACTATAGGGAAAAACATTGCAATTCCAAATTTTCCAATTGTAATAATCTGGAGTTTGACTTGATAAAAATAATAGCAACAACTATTACAAAGTAATTACAGTGCCTCAGAGAACCTTTTAAATTACCTTATATACGTAACATTTAATCCTCACAACAACCCTTATGAAGTAAGTAGTATTTCTAGAAGCGGGGAACCTGTATCACAGGAATATGAAGTAACTTGCCCAGATCATCTGGCTAGTAAATGGTGGTTCCAGGAGTCCAACCCCAAGCAGTCTAGCTCTAGAGCTCATGTTCTTAACCAAAACATGAACTGCCTCTCTTAGCAAGTTGCTAAGTTCCTCTCAGCCCTACCATGCTCCGTAATACTGTCATGCAACAACAATGCTATCACCTTCCATCAGCATGCTACTCTAGAATTTCCAAAATATTGTCATATGCGTTATCTGTTCCCAGGACACGTCTATAAGCAAGGACACTATCCTTCTGGCTTTGATCTAATATTGTTATAACACTTCATCTGTTCAATGTTTGCTGCCAATTCCATAGACTTGATTTCTTGGTCTGTAGTCTCACTGGCCACATTCTAGGCCATGGGGTTTGATTATCTCATTTCAAAAAGGATCCTGGGAGTTGTTACATTTCATAAGCTATAGATTGTTACAGAAAGAAGGGAACAAGCCCATCTAACTCTAACATTCTAGTTTACTGGAGCAGTTAGACATAACTAAGCCTATACAGCTAATGAATGGCAGACACCAGACTAAAATTTATATTTTTCTAAGACATAGCATGTAAATGTAAAAATGGTCAGTAACAATATCAGACACTAATATTAAATCTAATGTGAAAAATAAAGAACTAAAAATTCTCAAACTATGATTTTAAATGATCATTTTCTTACAGAAAAAAATTATACATATATAGCTCGCAGAATGAGGCCAGAAACTCAGGCTTCTAAGCAAGGCTATGATATGCTACGGACAATCACATCTGAGAGAAATACAAGAGGCATCAAAAGCCTTTGTGTCCATCAAGGTTGAGTTTTCCCACATAAAGAAAACAAATTACTTTGTGCCTATATCTTTTAGACTTCAGCGTTGTTAGTCTATTTTACAGTTGAGACCCCAGGGAACTGAATAACAAGAAAGTGATAGGTCACAGTGACAGATTCAAAATTTAAAATTCTTTCTAAAAACAAAGCTAAACCCAACTAATACCCAATAGAGTATTTGCTTTAATAATAACTAAAAATTGCTTTCTTGTAAAAGTACCTTAAAATTCACAGGACAAAGGAAATTCTTGGACAGAAGAAAGGTAAAGAGAATACAGAAGAAAACAGTTCATGTGACTTCCCTTGAAGGTGTAAAAAGGGTCAATTATAAACTTTTCTTAGTACTCAACTCAGGAATTAATTTTGCAGTTGTTGACTTTTTATTATCACAAAATTTGAACTTTGAAAAATCATTATACTATATGACACTAATTATTTAGATTAAATGTGGCTCACCTCTTGGGGGTTAAAATTAGCAAAATCATCTCAACTCCTCAGATGAAAAAGAGTATTATCAAAACATTTGGTTTTGCTTGTTTCTAACTGGGCAAATGTTTACTTAAGAAAAAACTAAAGAAAATAGAGACACTTTGAAGAAAATATAAAATTGACTATAATCTCATCAAGAAATAATAAATACAATTATACTAATAATGTTTGTAAAACACCCACCATGTACTATTATTCTAAAGTATTTTTTATATGTTGACTCATTTAATTCTCATAACAAAGCTTTGAAGCACAGACTCAAATTTTACAGCCTCCATTTCACAGAAGAGAGACTGAGTCACAGAAAAATTAAAATGACTTGCTCCAAATTACAGAGCTACTAAGTGGCAGTCAGGCTTCAAGCTCAGACATTTTGGTTTTAGGTTAGTGATTGTTACCCACTATTCCCTATTGCTGGAAACTGGTTTCTACACCACATAGATCATAAACATTAAGGAAGTAAATGGCTTCATGGAATGTAGACTCATGTTTTAAATATTGTACAAGCTGTGCAAGGGACAAATTTCAGGCCGACCTATAACCTGAAAATACCTTCTTTGTACTTTAACATTTTCATTTCATAACACTGTCTACCAAATTAACCAGTTATCAGAAAAAAAAATCCAAATGAATTTCACTGTATGAGAAAAAGTATGTCCCGAAAATGAGTTTGGGAGAAAGTATAATGATACCATTATGGTTGGATTTGATATTGAATTGTCTTACTTCCATCAATTCAATACGTACTTCCCACACTCAAAGGAGTTTGATCAATATTGATTAAAATTCAAGTTGAACAAAAGAGGAGTTTTATGTAATTTATTATACGCACTCTCATATCCTAAGACAAAATCAGTGGAGATCTAGCTACAAAATTAACGAGTTCATTTTTGAAACTGACACACGGAAACTTTATCAGAGAGGTAGCTTTATTTTACTCGCCTTGCTCACTACTGCCACTTTAGTACTTTAGTAGAGCTACCAGTGAAACTTTTTTGGTTTTTTTTTACTTCAGATATGTCAATTCAATCCTTACCACAAAGTGATTCAAGTAGGAGACACTAGATGTGAACAAATTTCAAAGTTAAAAATGCACTTCGAACACATCTTGATTTCTAGATTTGAAGACAGTGTTTCAATATTTAACAGAAACTATTAAATAGCTCTTTTGTGGATAATACATATAGGGTAATTCTATCAAGCCATAATTAAAGACAACTATTTCTAAAATTACTACACAGCAACATGTTCAGTTCACATTCTGTATTTTCAATTACAGACGATCACTCAATCCTCCCCCCCCCCCACCCCAAGTACATATAAGATCAAGTGTTTGCATTATTAGGGGACAGAAAACTGGAGATTCATAGTCCTGTTCTTATAGTATTTAACAACAAGAAGTAGTCCTGGAGATCATCTAGCTGTGGCAGGGGCAGGCTTGCTGTTTATGTGACCCAGTTCTGCATCCTCCTGGGTACGCAGACCACAGTCACGGTCATTGCATGTGACTGAATTCTAACCAGAGGATTGCAAGTGATTATAATAAGCTCACATTCAAGGTCTGGCCCATAAAAAATCTCCCACACATAATTTTCTATGCTTTCTTTCCATACCAGCTGAGTGGAATGAAGAAGACACCTTGTCAGTTACACTCTGGAGCTGGATTCTACAGCCCACAAAAGCCCATTCTTAAGTATTCGATGATATTTTTGAGCCAGTTGTTAAATTGTTGGCAGTTTGAAATTTACCATCATGAGAATATTTACACCAAAGCAATCAGCAAATGCTACACATTAGGGCTGGCTTTTTTTTTCTTCTTCTTCTTTGGAGACATCGTTTACTAGCATACGACTGCCATTAGAATGATTTTGTAATCCATAGGTGGAAGATGACACAGCCAAAATCTAAAAGGAACTTAGCCTCTTGTTCACTACTGGAGAAAAAGCCACCTGACCAGAAATACCTGTATTAGACTGTTATGAGAGTGAGAAACAGGGTGCCCAGATTTGCTGTGGACAGTCTCTGTGCCCACTTTCCCAGTCTAATTAATAGCATTCCCTTTCACTCACACAAGTGTCTTAATTTGAATAGTAGTCACTCCAGCAAGATAAAAACTTTAAAAATTTCTTGAATTAAGCCACTGAAAATTTGAGGCTTATCTGTCACAGTCTTTGTAATTAATATCTTAACTAATACAATACTTTAATCCCTTTGTTGTACAACAGAGACACTGATATTTGATCTCCATAGTAATCATATGAAGAAAAGTAGTTGTCTGATATACATGGACATTTTCACATATTTGTAAAATAAGGCAGACAGAGTAAACTTGCCAAATTTGACAGAGGCAGAAGACTATAGATTCTCTTGACTTGGAATCTAGGGCTATTGACAATAGCTATCTCTAAATTCCCAATAGTTTTTTGAACATAATGTGTGACTTAGATACATGATACATTTCTGTTTAGGAAACTATTTCTGTTTGTACTTTCTCAGCACATAGCAATTGGAGAGAGGATAAGATGGTCCAGATGCATCCTGGGTGACCATATAAAATTTATTTAATGGAGTTGTTATATCTCCTGGGGGCATTTTGTTTCTCAGTCAGCATTTTGGTTTTGCTGCTTCAAAATGTTAACAAATTAAAATCATTTGGCTTGACATGAAATCCAACATCCCAAAGTTTTTTGCTTCTGGCAAGTATAATATAGAAAGGCCTATGACTAGAATAAAGCGTGCTGTATCTAAAATCAATCCGAATTATACTTAAATTCACTTTGGGCATACAAACTCATGCCTGGATATAAACATAAAGCCTACACCAGTGCCCTTTCATAAAAGCCTCTGGATGCGAGAGGCTGGTTGAACACTGGTTAACCAACAGCGTTTCTGTCGTCCATCTTAGTTTCTGGATTATTTCCACTGGTTGGTTATGTCCAAACTCCTATGCCTTAATGTCATTATCTTATAGCCATTCAGTCAAAATCCTCAACAATCTGTTACCATTCTAAATTTTTAAATTTTAATTAACATTTAAACCAAATGTGTGCTTTTCATGTTATGTAATTTGGTCCTCATAGGAAACATATAAAGCAGATGTGGTTAGTATCACCATTAAGGAAACTGAGGTTCAGCAAAGGTAAGTAAAATATCTACAATCTTTTTTATGCTCTTGGTTATTACCATTATTAAAATGTATTAATAAATTATACCTTCAATTTAGAAAACAACAGAAACCCTAACTTCAGAACTTCTCTGAAAACAGAGAAGCAAAACTCTTATTTTTTTTTAATGAGACCTCCGAAATTTAGGTGCTAGACAAGAATTTTAGAAATAAACCTCACTGATGAATATAAATGCAAAAATTCTAAATAACATATTAGCAATCTAAATCTAACAATGTCTGATATGTCCTTAAACACAGTAAGGATTATTTCAGAAATATAAGAATTGTTTAATTTCAGAGCATTTAATAATATAACCTGTTTAAGCACATTAATGGAAGATAAAAAAACGTGATCATATCAGTAGTTTCAAAAATTTTTTGATAAAAAATTTTGATTTTATTATCATTCAAATTAAGACACTCCTGTGGGTGAAACGGGGTGCTATTAATTAGACTGGGAAAGTGGGTACATATACTGTCCAAAGCAAACCATGGCACCCTATTTCTCACTGGCATAACAATCTAATATAGGTCAACAAAATTATGACAGAAACATTATTATGAACTATACAAACAACCAAAAACCTATCAAATAACAACTAATTCTTAGCAAACCAGAATAGTAGAGGATTTGCCCAGCATTATGAAAGATGTTTACCCCAAAACTCTAGGATATAATATAGTATTTCACACCCCCAAAATTATAAAAGTCAGATAACAAGAATCAGAGAGTATGTGGAGAAATCAGAATTCTCAAACATTGACAATAAAATCACTTTGGAAAGCAGTTTACCAATGTTTAATGAACTTCAAAATATACTTACACTAGGATCCACCAATTTTAGTTCTAGATCTGTATTTGACAATCCGTCATATGGGCCCAAGGATATAAAGGATATATGCATAATTTCTAATAAAAAATACTGGGGAGGGGGGTGAAAATCCAAAGGTGGTGGACAGGTATATTATGATATTCTTATAATATATTACTATTCAATAAATTATTTTGATTATAGTTATCTACAAGAATAAATCTCTAATACATACATTTAAGTGAAAAGATTAAGTTCCATTCCTCCAAAGATCAAGCTACTGAAAGACATTCACAGTATAATGAAATATTATATAAAATATAAAAACAATGTGGACACAAAACATGTAGTCAAAACATTAAAAACTGGACCAAAAATATATAAACCAACTTCAAAGTAGTAACTACTTAGTAGAGATATCCTTGGCATCTCATAAGATAAAGATAGGGACATCAGGAAAATGTTTTGGAGAAGATAATATACCTTCCTTATTCAAAGAGGAGCTAATTAGACACAAGATTGGTATGGACATGTCCGTGGAGAGAGTATCCCAGGTGAATGGAAAAGAATGAGAAAGATCTCAGAGACATAAACCATACAATATTCTCAGGAAATTCAAAGAAAGTCAATGAAAGGAAAGTAGCAAAGAACGGAAAGTACCAGCTCTGAGAGCTGGCTAAAGCAGAGTTTCTTTTTTATCCCCCAGTTCTATTGAGGTATAACTGACAAAAAACATTGTGTACATTTAAGGTGTACAATGTGATGACCTGATATACCTATGTATTGTGAAGTGATTACCACAGTAAAATTAAGTAGCAAGTTTCTGAAAAAAAAAAAAAGTAACTACTATTAGAGACGGAGGCATTGGAGGATCTAACTCTACTTGTGATGTTTTATATTATCTAAAAAAAAAATCTGAAGTGAAAGTTACAAAATAACCGTATTAATTCTTGATAGAGAATTTTTACATAAAATAATAAAATAAATTTTGTGCTATGAGTGACCATAAGCATTAGCTAAGTCCCTTGTTTTTAAGATATGGTGAAGACAATCGAGATAGTCGATGGACTGTAAGATCAGAGACACAGATAATAGCAGAACTAGAGAAAGGAATCCATGTTTCCTGACTCCAGTTAAGTGTTCTTCCCATGGATTACACTGACTTTAATCAGAAAGATTGTGTGTGGTATTTTCATTTGATTTAACAAAAATATTTTTATATCTACTCATATTTTATTTTTCCTTCTGATAAAGTTTCCTGACATATCTCTTTTCATTTGTTTCATTCTTCCCTATAATAAGTTTTTTGCACATCTGGCTTTCCCACCGAGAGTTCTGGTTGTAGGAGGCATATCTTGGTCATCTTTTTATTTCCATTCATCATAGTGTCTTGTGCACAAAAAACATTTAATGTGTGCTTTACGAATTGAATGCACTGGTTTATTCTTTCAAAAATTTGAGCAAATATGTTTTAAATATTTGTTTTATGTCATGCACTGTGGCATGCACTGGGCTGTCATCATAAAATAGATGAAGATTTTAACATTAAACTGAACATAGGCTCTAAAGAGTTAAATGTTCTTCTGTTGACATGCATCTTGAAGTTTCTGTGACTATCTCTAACCCATTTTGATAGGAATAATTTTAAACACACGAGAGTTGTAGATAATGCTGGGCTTTTTAGTTAGAGTGATGAGCTAAATCTAAAAAGAAGCCAAGTATTCACATGATTACCCCTCAATTAATCAATTTACTTTTGCTGATTTTACAGCATGAAAGAATTCAGTGCAGCAGAGAAAAACTGATCAATACTAATAAAGATGTTAAAAAAAATAAAGAGTGACGTGTAAACTCCACAAATAAAATATTTTAAAAGAAATCCTTCATGCCTTTTCTTCCAACAGCTCCTTTAAAACTGGTTATAAGGTATATAAAAATAAGATACCAACAGCACTTAAACACCTACCTTAAAATTTTTTTTTCCATGAGACTTTGTTTCTGGGTAAGAAGAAGTAAGCACATTTCATCCTGTCTCTCCCTCAAAATACAGTTATGAAAACTGGACAGAATGCACAGAACAGTTATTTAAGATATGTGGAATTAAATAATAGTACAATGGGAAGAAGATTAGAATTTGAAGTACTACCAAACTATTGGTTAGTGTATCTTTTTTTTTTTCTTTAATATCCATGATCTCAACTGAACACACCCCAAAAAGACAGAAAGAGCTCCAGAAGTTCTCTACTTCTGGCTCAAACAAAGTACCTCCTAACGGTCAAAACAAATGACTGAAACACCTCCATTTTTCATTTCTTTTTCTCCATTCTCACACGTCAGCCCCAAACCAATCTGGCAATGGTGGCGCCAACAGTGGCAGAAACAGGAGCCTATGGAGGCTAAAATTCTGAGCAAGCGTGACCTTCCTTTATAGGAAAAGCTGTCTTCCAAAGAGAATGGGACAAAACTCCATTGCCTTTTGGAGGCAGTATCTCTGTCTCAGGCGCAGAGACAACCATGGGAAATGTGTGGCATATGAGGGTAAATAAACTTCCAGCTTTCTAGCTGGAGCACAGAAAAGAGGAGGCTCAAAGAATCAAAAAGTATGAGGAGGAAGAAAACGAGAAAGGGATTCATGAAAGTGACTCCATAGCACTGTTTATAAATTTTCAGCCATACTCCCAAGCTGAACATGCATGGATCAGATCTTAAAAGCACTCTATAGTCTTTGAGAACTGAACAATGGGACAGATCACCACGCAGGTCCCAGACTAGCCACTGAGTGGTCCACTCATGGAACAGATATACTGAACATTGCAAAACCTTTGAAAGTAGAACTGACATTGAAACCACACCACACAAAAGAATAGTCAAAATCTGTGGCCTGAACCTAAATAGGTCAAGTGCCTGCTGAAAGGTAAAAATAAATTTAAAGTTAACATTCCCTGTAGGATTTAAATAAGACCTAGAGTTTCATAAAACAATATTCAAAATGTTCAGGAGACAACCTAAAATTACTTGGCAAACAAATAATAGATGGCAACACTAAGAATACACAGCTGTTGGAATTATCTGAAGAATTTAAAGTAGCTATTACAGATATGCTTCAATATTTTAGAGTGAATGCTCTTCAAACAAAAAAATATAGAAATCTCAGCAAAGAAAGAAACTATAAAGAAGAATCAAAGAGAATTTTAGGAACTGCAAAAAACAAATACTGAATTTTTTTAATGGTCAATTTCAATAGCAAAAATTGAGATGTAGAGGAAAGAGTTTGTGAACTAGAAGATAGGTCAGTAAAAAATTATTCATTCAGAACAACTGAAAGGAAACCAATCAAAAAGAATGATCCTGTGAAACAGTAACAGCTTACTATCCATATCATTGTAGTCTAAGATAGAAAGAAAAAACGTGCAGTGCAGAAAAAAAAAATTGAGGAAATAATGACTGGAAACTTCACAATTCAGTGAAAGATGTGAACCTACTGATTTAAGTAGAGTGAGTCCCAAAATGGATAAACTCAAAGTAATCCATACACAAACACGTAATAAAACTGCTGAAAACTAAAGACAAAGAAAAATAAATCATGAAGGCAATTTTTTCTTAAAATGACATATTATCTAGAGGGGAACAATGATTCAAATGGCTTTGGATTTCTTATAAGAAACTATACAGACAAAAGGAAAAGGAACAGTATTTTTGAAGTGCTAAAGAAAAGAACTATCAACCAAGAATTCCATATCTAGCAAAAATATTTCCAGAGATAAAAGTAAAATAAAGACATTCTCAGATGAAAGAAACTTAGAGAATTCACTGTCAGTAAACTCTCTAAAAGAATTGCTAAAGGTAATTTTTCAAACAGAAGTGAATGATAGCAGAAGGAAAGTGGGAACATCAAGAATGAAGGAGGAACAGAAGAAACAGCTAACGTGCTAAACAGAATTGAACATTCTTATTTTATGTTTTACAAAATGTGTTTGCTGATTAAAAGCAACATGTATAACATTGTCTAATAAGATTTTCAGGATATAAAAGATAACTACAATATAGAAGAAGGATAGTTAAGGGACACAAAAAGTAGAAGTTTTCTACGTCGCACATTAAATGACAAAATATTGGTCAAACAGACTGAAAATTTAATATGTTGTAATTTCTAGAATAAAACACTAAAAATACAAAGAGAAACAGTAAAAAAAAAAAATTCTAGATGCAATCTAAAATTGAATATTAAAATGTATCCAAATAAATAAAAAGATGGCAGAAAGGGGGGAAACAAAAGAACTGAAAAGAGATTAAACAAAAAACAAATTAAAAATGGAAGACTTTGAAATATGCCAACAATTATATTAAATATAATTTGGAATACCATTTAAATATAGAGATTGTCATAATCAAATTTAAAATGACCAAAATGAAAACTTTCACATAGTGACTATATGAAAGTTAGATAAGTAGACTTCAGAACAAAGAAAATGACCAGGGATAAAAACGGACATAATATCATGATAAAAGTCAATTCACAAAAGAGACAAATTTTTAAACGTGTAGGCAAACAACATCAGTTTCAAAATATATTCTATAAAAACTGACAGAACTGAAAGGAGGAATGATAAATTCATGATTGTTGACGATTTCAATATTTCTCTCCCAGTAATCAAGAGAAATAGTAGGAAAAAATCAGTAAAGGCACAGAAGAACTGAACAGTACTATGAATCAATTGGGTCTAACTGATATTTATATAACATTCTGTACAAAGGCAGAATATACATTCTTTCTAAGTGAAGATAGAAAAATTACCAAGATAGATAATAATCTTGGTCAAAAAACAGTCTTACTAAATCTATAATTTAAATCATACAAAGTATTTTCTCTGGCCATAGTTGATTTAGATTGGAAATAAAAAGATAAAAGGGAAATACACAAAAATATGAAAATTAAACCACCCATTTTTAAATAACCCATGGGTCAAGGAAGTTTCAAGGGAAGTGATAATATACTTTGAACCGAATAAAAATGAATATACAACTTATCAAATTTGTGGGCTGCAGCTAAAGCAATGCTAGGGAAAAAAGTATACATAAAATTCTTATACTAGAAAGGAAGTCTTAAATCAGTACATAAGATTCTATGTTTAAAAGAACAGCAAAACATACCTAAAGCAGGCAGAAGAAAGTAAATAAAGATAAGAGCAAAACTCAATAAACAAAGAAAATCAATGGACTCAAAAGCTGGTTATTTGAAAATATCAATAAAATTGATAAATCTATAGCAATATGATGAAGGAAAAGGAAGACAAAAATTATCAGCATAAAAAATGAAAGATGGGATACCAATACAGGTCCTGCAGACATTAGACAGTTAATAGGGAATACTACCATCAATTCTTTGCATGTAAATTCAACAACATAGAATAGACCAACTAATTCATCAAAAGCCACAAATTCCAAAACTCACACATGAAATAGATAACAAACAGTATTGTAACTGTTAAAGAGATTGAATTTGTAGTTTAAAATCTTCTGAAAAAGAAAACTCCAGGCCCAGATGGTCTTACTGGTAAATTCTGCCAAACATTTAAAGTATTAACACCAGTTCTACACAACCTCTTTCATAAAATAGAAGAGGGAACACCATATGAGACCTGGACTTCTCTGATTCTAAAACTAGACAAAAACAAACAAACAAAAAATCCTACAACACATTATCTCACAATATAGAGAAACTCTTCAAAAAGTTCTTCAAAACAAACCTCTTCAAAAATTATCAGCAAATAAATGAACTTCTCTAACAGAAAAAGAAAAGCCACCACTAGAAACAAGTACAAATGGAAAAGCTTACCAGTAAAGGCAAACATGAAGTAAAGGTAGGAAATCATCTGCACACAAATATGATATCAAAACCAGCAACTGTGAAGAGAGCACAAATGCAGGATATTGGAAAGGCATTTGAAATTAAAAGACCAGCAACTTACAACAATCTTGTTCATATATAGATGGCTATATCAAAACCTCACGGTCAGGCTTCCCTGGTGGTGCAGTGGTTGGGAGTCCACCTGCTGACACAGGGGACACGGGTTCGTGCCCCGGTCTGGGAAGATCCCACATGATGAGGAGTGGCTAGGCCCGTTAGCCATGGCTGCTGAGCCTGTGCATCCGGAGCCTGTGCTCCGCAACGGTGGAGGCCACAACAGTGAGAGGCCCGCGTACAGCAAAAGAAAAAAAAAAAACAACCTCATGGTAACCACAAACCAAAAATCTGCAATAGAAAAAGAAACTGGAAAAGAAAAAGGAATTGAAACACAACACTAAAGTTAGTCATCATATTACAAGAGAAAAGAACAAAAGAGGAAGGGAAGAAAAAAGACCTACAAAAACAAATCCAAAACAATTAAGAAAATGGCAGTAGCAACATACATATCGATAATTATCTTAAATGTAAATGGATTAAATGTTTCAACCAAAAGATATAGACTGACTGAACAGATACACAAACAAGACCCATATATATGCTGTATACAAGAGACTCACTTCAGATCTAGGGACACATACAGACTGAAAGTGAGGGGATTCAAAAAGGTATTCCATGCAAATGAAAATCAAAAGAAAGCTGCAATAGCAATACTCATATCAGACAAAAATGAACTTTAAGATAAAGACTGTTATAAGAGACAAAGAACGACACTACATAATGATCAAAGGATCAAACCAAGAAGAAGATATAACAATTGTAAATATATATTCACCCAACATAGGAGCACCCTAATATATAAGGTAAATACTAACAGCCATAAAAGGAAAAATTGACGGTAACACAATAATAGTGGGGGACTTTAACACCCCATTTTCATCAATGGATAGATCATCCAGACAGAAGATCAATAAGGAAACTCAGGCCTTAAATGACACAGTAGACCAGGTGGACTTAATTGATATTTATAGAGCATTCCATCCAAAAGCAGCCAAACACACATTCTTCTCAAGTGCACATGGAACTTTCTCCAGGATTGATCACACGCTGGGCCACAAAGTGAGCCTCGGTAAATTTAAGAAAATTAAAATCACATCAAGCATCTTTTCTGACCACAATGTTATGAGATTAGAAATCAATTACAGGGGAAAAAAACTGTAAAAAACACAAACACATGGAGACTAAACCATATGCAACAAAACAACCAATGGATCACTGAAGAAGTCAGAGAAGATCAAAAATTACCTAGAGAAAAATGACAATGAAAGCACTACAATCCAAAACCTATGGGACGTGACAAAAGCAGTTCTGAGAGGGAAGTTTATAGCAATAGAATCTTACCTTAGGAAACAAGAAAAATCACAAATAAACAACGTAAACTTACACCTAAAGGAATTAGAGAGAGAAGAACAAACAAAACCCAAAGTTAGCAGAAGGAAAGAAATCAAAGATCAGAGCAGAAATCAGTGAAATAGAGATGAAGAAAACAATAGCAAAGACCAACAAAACTAAAAGATGGTTTTTAGAAAAGATAAACAAAATTGAAAACCTTTAGGCAGACTCATCAAGAAAAAAAAGGGAGAAGATTCAAATCAATAAATGAAAAAGGAGACGTTACAGCAGACACCACAGAAATACAGAGCATCATAAGAGACTACTATAAGCAACTATATGCCAAAAAAATAGACAAGCTGGAAGAAATGTACAAGTTCTTCTTAGAAATCTTAGAAGTACAATCTTCCAAGACTGAACCAGGAAGAAATAGAAAATACGAACAGACCAATCACAAGTACTGAATATGAAAATGTGGTATATATTCACAATGGAATACTACTCAGCCATCAACAAAATGAAATAATGCCATTTGCAGCAACATGGATGGACCTAGATATTATCATACTAGATGAAGTCAGACAGAGAAGGACAAATGTTATATGATATCACTTATATGTGGAATCTAAAAAAATGATACAAATGTACTTATTTATAAAACAGAAGTAGACTCGTAGACATAGAAAACAAACATGTTTACCAAAGGGGAAGGGAGGGAGGGATAAATTAGGAGTTTGGGATTAACATATACATACTACTATATATAAAAAAGATAAGCCACAAGTATCTACTGTATAGCACAGGGAAGTATATTCAATATCTTATAATAACCTCCAATGGAAAAGGATCTGAAAAAAAAATATATAACAGAATCAGTTTACTGTACACCTAAAATATTGTAAATCAGCTACACTTCAATTTAAAAAAAAGAATAAGCAGCAAGATGGTCTTTTAAAGGCTAGTTTGCTTAAAAGTTTGCTCCTAAAAATAGCTCAAGAGTATAAAAATTGCAATGTCTCCCATGATCCACATGATCCACAGTTGGTTAGTCACAGAAGAGAATCCAATTCTGGATCACTCCAAGTTCAATTACTTTTCTCTCAAATCATCAAAATGAATCTTACATAGTGGTAGAGAATGCGACCAGGTGATATGATTTCAAGTCCTTTTCATTGCCCCAATTCACCATTTCTTACTGGCTTCTGAAATGTCATTGGCAAGAACTTTCTTCTCTGAACCTAAATCTTTGCCTCTATTTGATATGAGTGCCTGCAATGTAAACAACATTTTAAGCCACCATAAGTAATTCACATCTTAGTGACAGGGAAAGTTCTGAGACCAGTGCCAATGAGAAAATGGATTTTATGTATTATTTATGTATTATCTAGTGGGGCATACAGTTTTTTACAATTTCTTTTAACGCTTTTTTAAAATTTTTTATTTATTTATGGCTGCAATGGGTCTTCGTTGCTGCGTGCAGGCTTTCTCTAGTTGCGGCAAGTGGGGGCTACTCTTCATTGCGGTGTGTGAGCTTCTCATTGCGGTGGCTTTTCTTTTTGTGGAGCATGGGCTCTAGGTGCTCAGGCTTCAGTAGCTGTGGCACATGGGCTCAGTAGTTGTGGCTCGCGGGCTCTAGAGTGCAGGCTTAGTAGTTGTGGTACACGGGTTTAGTTGCTCCATAGCATGCGGGATCTTCCTGGACCAGGGCTCAAACCCGTGTCCCCTGCATTGGTAGGCGGATTCTTTTTTTTTTTTTTTTTTGGTAGGTGGATTCTTAATCACTGCGCCACCAGGGAAGTCCCAAGTGTGACATACCTTTGCATCAGCCTAATCAATGCATTTACTCCTGTAACAAATTTACATGAAAATCTAAGATATAAAGAAAAGACTTCTGATAAGTGTGGAAAATGAGCAAAGGGAGTTAGTTTTATGTTTCAATAATTTAATGTCATCAAATTCTGAAAACCTGATGTACTATTTCTGCAACAGGGTTATAGTTACAAGGTTATTGCTCTTATAAATGGAAAATTTTAAATAGATGAATGTTTACATGGTACTGATCACTTTTGAGCAATCAAAAGGAAAAGGCCATATGATATGAGTGTAATGATGACAGACATTGCTAACTTCCCACTTTTGCCAGGGTTACTCCCTCTCTTTTCATCTCTATAATCAAGGCTGCAGTTACAGAGCTTGGTGTTCTTGGGTTACTCTGAGCATTAAATAACTAAAGTTCTCAATAAAATGCCAGCTATAGGAAATGGTAAAAGTACTAATTTATAATCAGATGTTAATATGTCAAAATGCATGTTGTAATAATGAAAAATTATTAAACATAGCAAAACTAAGGAATTAATGCGGGAGAGGTAGAACATTTAAAAATCCTTAAAATAAAAAAAAGGCAAAAAAAAAAGCCCAGAACTAGTGGCATAAATAGACATCAGATAGTTGATGGTAGGTGTAAGTCCTTATTACAGCCATTGTATTAAATGTAAAATAACTAAATAGTTGAATTAATAGACAATGATTATTAAACTAGGTTTTTAAAAAGTCCCTCCATCATACTTTGGAGTTCTGCAGAAGCAGAACCTGCGCTGAGGAATCAACTGCAAGTAGTTTATTGGAAGATGCAGGGAACATGAATAGGAGAGGAAGATGTGATACAGGGAAGGCAAGGCAGCCTTTAAAGTGGATGGTATTAAGCCAGCTACAAAAGGACATGATTGGTGCTTAATCCAGTGAGGAAATGCTTGAATGCAGTGCAAAATGCATAATCTTGCCAAAGGTCAAGGGAGCTGAAGTATTCATACTCCCACACCTGTCAGTCATTGGCTAAAGACTGCCTCTGGGGAGTGTTAACTCAGGTACTTCCTGACACCTATGTCTATGGACAAAACAGGTGCTGCAGCCTAAGGGCAGCCCTCAAAAAAAGATGTAAGTGCTGGCTGTTGGAAGATAGGCTGGCATGCACAGAAATGGTAGAGTGATCCAAGGGAACATGGATGGAGCATATACAGCATCTGCTATTAACAACTACAATACATGCATCTTACCTCTTAGGATACAAAATGGTTGAAAGCAAAAGGTTGAAAAAACCTCTCTTTCACAGAAACAATGAGAAGGAAGCTGTTTTGGCTATATAGCTGTATTAATATCAGATAAAATAGAATTTAAAGCAAGAAGAACTACCAGAGAAAAGACTATTTCATAACGATAAAAAAAAAAGTCTACTGGAGGATACAACAATTCTAAATTTATATGGTTACAGAGCTTCACAATATATAAAGTAATTTAGGACAACAGGAGAAAAAATACAAATCACTGCCAGAGGTTTTAACAACTCTTTTAGTAGCTAATAGAATCAACAGATAAAAAACACAGAATATTTGAATAATATAATTAATTTGAGGTAAGTGACACACATATAACATGACACCAAATAACTACAGTCTATAATCATTTCATGTAGAAACAAAATATATTTAAAAATTCCCTACATGGCTGGCCTTAAAGGAAGTCTCATTAAATCTCAAAAGTCATATATAGTATGTTCTCTGAACACAGTGGAATTAATTTAAAAACTAATAAAAATGACTAGAAAAAAACCTTAAATGTTCTAAATATGAATCCCCTTTCAAAAAGTTGATAGAAAAAAGAAATCACAATAAAAATTAGAAAATATTTGGCTAAAATGGTCCTAAAAATATAGCATATGGAAATATGTGAGAAACAGTTAAACTCATGGGAAGTGGTTATAGCCTTAAAAGTATATATTAAAAATGAAGAAATGCTAAAAATCAAGAAGCCATCACAAGGATACAGAAAAGGTATAGCAAATAAAATCTAAAGGAAATAGAAGGAAGGAAATAAAGAGCAGAAATTAATGAAATAAGAAAATACCCAATCAAGATGACCAGCAAAGGCATTTCCAAAAGCCCATTTGAAGTTGGTGGTTATAAATATAATGTCCATGTGAATGTATATTTTCCATTAAATCCAGCTTCTCAACTGCAGGTAATGAGCAAATAAAGAGTTGTCTTTACCTAATGTTGCTGTTTCTCCAAAAAAGAACTGAAAGACGAGAATGACAAGGAGACAAGAGATGGTATATGAAAGGGAGTTCTGGTACTGAGACCATTATAGCTAAAGCAGGTAAGAATAATATAAAGAAATGGAGGGGGTGGTAAAGGATGTAATTAATCTCAATGGATTGAATGAAGATGGTGGTGTGAAAGTGGCGGGGCTTCAATCTGAGTCATGAATGGAATGGAGTAGTTTTTACTAATGTTGTTTTTTGCGTCATGACTGGGAATACACTGAGTCACAGTGAAAGGGTTTGATGGCTCAGAGTAAAGGTATGAGATTTGGCCAAATGTACAGAATACTTAGAATTATAAAGAGTTAAATGTTCATAAGGAAATCATCACTTCCTTAATCACTGTAACTTCAGCCATGAATTGTACAAGGTAAAAATCTCAGATAACATTGAAAAATAATATATATGTATATATGTGTATATACTTACATAACTGAATCACTTTGCTATATACCAGAAACTAACACAACATTGTAGGCCAACTATACTTTAATAAAAAAAGGCAAAAATAAAATCTCAGATAACACAGACATCCTTTATATTTACTCCCCCAACCCCTTTACATATATCCTAAGGATTTTAGGGGAGATATCTGTGGCTTCTTCCAAATGTATATTAGCAGTTCCCCTTTCAAGTAGTGTTTATGAAATCTTCTAACTTAATGACTGACTGCAAGGTTCCCTTTCCCTTCTCTTTTTAGCTTCTCAATGTCTCATTTTCTATACCTGAAAGTTCATGAGCATGATTTGCTTTCATTTTTAAAAAGGCTTACTAAAAAATACTGAATAAGACTTCCAAATAATTGTTATTTATTGACACCATAAGATGTAATAAAAACACTTTTTAAAAAACAACCATTGGGGGTCTTATCTTGTGAACTGGAAAATGATATTCCTGGATTTATTCACTCATTCACGTAATAAATATTTATTGAGCTCCTTTTATACAACAGGTCATTTTCTAGATAATAAGGGGTAACAGTGAATAAAACAGACCAGAGTCATGTTCATATGATTATATTTTAATTGGAAGAGACCCATGATAAAAATAAATAAAAGTCAGTGGAGTTGAGTGCTATAACGAAAAGTTAAAGGAATATAAAGGGATAGACGAAAGAATGTCTTCTTTTAGATAAGGTGGTTGAAAAAGACCTCACCGAAGAGGCAACTTTAGAATAGAGACCAAAATAAAATGAGGTAGTAAGTCATGTAGATAAGGAGGAGCTTGTAGGTCAGAGAAGGGTCCCCAGGAGATGCAAAGACCTGAGACAGAAATATGGCTCACTGTGTAATGAATGGAAAGGAAGCTAGTATGGCTGGTACAGTGAGCTCAGGGGTGAGTGTTAGGAATAAGGTAAGAGAAGAGAAATTGGAGTCTGGATAAATAAATCATATATGACCTTGAGGTTAAGGAGTTTACAATTTATTCTGGGGGAGCTGGAAAAGTTTTGGAAATTTTTGAACAGAGGAGTCACTTGATTATTATTGCATTTTTTAAAGAACTGCTGTTTTCTTCGGAGAGATTAGATTGTAAGGGAACAAAAATGAAAGGGCAGGAACCAGTTAGAAAGCTATTGCAGTAGTTCATTTGAAATAATATCTTGGTATCAGGAGAGGCATGAAAAGTAATGGGATTCTAGCTATATTTCAAAGAACAGACACGTTTGGCCACCAAATTGAACTGGGATTGTGAGAAGAGAGGAGGAATTGAGAAAGAAGGAGAAGAATCAAAGATAATTCTTAAGCTTTTTGGCCTTGAGCTACTGGGTAAACAGAATTTCCTTTTACTAAAATGGAGATAATTCTGAGAAAAGCAGAGTAAAAAACTCGAAGTTTTGGTAGATTGAATTTGAGATGTCTGTTATCAATTCAGGTGTAGAGATTGAATGAGTCTGAATATCATTGGAAAGATTGGGGCTCAAGATGATATTGAAAACAACTAGACTAGATGAACACAACAGAAAGAAAAATCTGATCATTGAGACTTGGGGATCTGTGATATTGAGAGGTTATAAAGATGAGCAGATTTACCAAAGGAGACTGGGAAGGAACAGTCAGAGTGCGGGGGAGGGGGGACATATTGTCTTGGAGGCTAAAGAAATTATTCAAGAAGGAATGATCAAGCATGGTCTTTGCTATTATGCAATCAAATAAAATGAACATTATAAATAAGTCAGTGGAATTGGCAATGTGAAGTTTATTGGTGACAGAAGATTTAGTGAATTAGTGGGAAGAAAAACTTACTGGATTAAGTTCAAGAAAGAAAGAAAGGAGAGAAAACAGACAGTGAATATAACCAAGATTTTTGAGGACATTTTCTCTAAGATGGAGCAGAAAAACGGGGTATCCAAATAGTGATATGGGAGCAAGATAATTTTTTAAATAAAAGGCTGATAAGAATAATCAAGTAGGAAGGGAACAATCAATTCTTCAGGAGGGAAAAGGAACAGCTGCAGGAACAATGTTCTTGACTAGGTCAGAGGAAATGTCATTCACTGCACAAGTGGAGAAATGGACATCAGATAGGATAATGAAGAGTCATTCATTCTAACTGGAGTAAGGCAGGGTATACGGGTTCAGATACAGGTAGGGAGTTTTAATGCTGGACCTAGGTAAGCATTCCTTCCTTATTCTTTGCCTTTTAGTAGTAAAATATGAGTCAAGGACATCAGCTCAGAATGGAGGGGAAATTTTATAACTTTGAAGAATGAGAAGATATGAAACATTTGTCTCAGGAAGTGAAAGAATCAATTTACTTGGGAAACAGAGGATTCCTAGACAACCCTGATGACCCACTTGAGGTTGTAGGTGTGAATTTAAAGTGGGATCAGTCAAACTGGATATTTGGTTTTCTCCAACCCTATTATAGGTAGTAGGTAGGTGGGAAGTTAAATATAACTTAGTGTTGAGGTCTTGCCAAGTTGGTATGACTGAAAAGAGAAAGGGGAAACTAAACTGAGAGTGATGCCTGTGATTGGCCTATTAAAACAAAGCCAGTCATGGAAGAATGTGAGGAAATGAATAAAACAAAGAGCTAAAGTGGGACTGTCAATGGATTGGAGCTCACAGTGTAGGATCAAAAATGGAGGAATGAGCTGTAAACATGGTAGTCTGTGCAATGCTTGAAATTGAGATTTTAAAGAATGTAGCTCCTGCAAATGATGATATCTATGGTTGGATCATAGAAATGGGTGGCTGATATATACCCATTTATATTACTGTACATCAACTATAATATTAATATTACTGTACATCAACTATACTTCAATAAAAATAAAATAAACTTCAAAAAAATGGGTAGCTGATATGGGTTAGAAGATAATTGGAGGTAAGGAGACCCAGGATATAGGAGAGATCATTTTGTGATGGAAGAGGATTAAGCGGGTAGTAAAATCTTCAACAGAAAGAGTAGGAGCACTCCCCAAAAGGACAGCAGAAGATTGCAGTAAATGTTAGTGCTGGTTATTATCTGATTATACGCATTCCAGTGGAACTGGCATATATGGGAAGTAGGAAGAAAAATTGTCTGAAAGGAGTTGTGAAGAGCAAGCAGGTTATCTACTCAGCCTCTATGTCCAGTGGCACATGGGGTGAGAGAAAATACAGCCACTGTTCGAAATACTACAAGGGCAAGTAGCGCCTTCAAAGAAGAGTTAAATTTTAATTCAAGCAAGAAGTTAAATTGAACCTTAAAAGAAGAAGAGGAAGAAACAAAGGGCTTTATTAATGAGAGAGCCTGCATTATGGAGAAAGAATTTGGAGCATGAAGCTTGAATGTATGATCATGTCAGAGTAGAAGGCTGTACAAAACTTATGGAGTTGAGTGTCTAGGTAACAAAGGGTGAACATTGAATCCTGTGCTTTCAAAGTCCAGAAGGGACTGTGGTTTTGAAGGACTAAAGGGAATGATAGGATTAGTCCTGATTGCCTCTGGGAGGAAGGTGGATAATTAATTCAATTATATACTATTTAATGGGTGACTGGTTTTAGGCATTTTGATGTCGGTATTCCTTGCACAGGAGATAGTGGTTGTCTTGCCAGGAGTGATGCAGCACAGGGAGAATGATTTTAAAGAGAGTCCTCTCCTTTAATGTATCTTTGACTTAACTGTTTTCCTGTAACCAATGTGACCTCAGCTCATTAAATTTTAAAATTAATGTATATCCAAAATAGAAGTGTTCTAAATAAAATGACCAAAGAAGACATTGAATGCTTTCCAAATTCCAAACTGAAGAAAATCTTGATACTTCTGTTTCTAATTCCAGTTTGGCCAAAGGAGTAATAGATTTGTTCACCATGTTTACTCTATATTCCCTTTGTTTTCTAAGATAATTTCTTTTTTTTTTTAAAGAAATTTTATTTTGACCAAATTATTTGCCTAATACAAAGACTTCAGATCCTTTTTTTTTTTTTTTTTTTTTTTTTGCGGTACGCGGGCCTCTCACTGTTGTAGCCTCTCCCGTTGTGGAGCACAGGCTCCGGACGCACAGGCTCAGCGGCCATGGCTCACAGGCCTAGCCACTTCGCGGCATGTGGGATCTTCCCGGACAGGGGCACGAACCCGTGTCCCCTGTATCGGCAGGCGGACTCTCAACCACTGCGCCACCAGGGAAGCCCTTCTAAGATAATTTCTAACGAAGCTCCTTGAAATAATTTGGCCTCAAATTAAAGTGAAAAAATCACTCGACATTTCTAAAGCAACCTAGAAGATTTTAATTCATGTTCTCTCTACCTTTGCCTTTTTTCTTTACTTTCATTTTGTTTTTTTTTCTCTTTGAAGATGACCATGATTGAGATTTTCTGATTTTGAAACTTTATCCTAAGACTCTACTCTGTTGTTGTTCTGGTCTTTGTTTCAAAGATTAGACATTTAAATTAAGCATCCTAATCAATTTAAAGCTTCTGATCCCAGGAGGAAAAAATACTGTTTTTATGAAAAAATCATCAAGAGTTTAAGAACTAAGAACCAGGAAATCGATGTTTAAAAAGACAACTTTGAGCAACTAGGACTTTCAGTTCACTTGAAGTAGCACTCATGAACTTAAAGCACCTCCAATCACTTGTATCTTGATGTTCTCCAGAGACAAGGTGATCATCACAGAGCAGTATATCTACAAGCTCTTGCTGAGGATCTACCATTAAGTAAATAGATTTTCTTTAATTTATTTTTATGGTAAAAAGTAGTATTTCTCAAAGTTTAGGAAAATCTCTTTGTTGCTCCTTTTGTTCTTGGTATAAAATACAATTGACTTTTCAATGGGTTCAGTTTCTCACTAAAGTCTAGCTTTCCTTTGAAAAGAGTGTTTCAGGTTAGGTTCCCCCCTCATCACTTCCAGGAATACAGAAATAATTTTTGCATAAAATTTAGAGTAACACACAGAAAAACCAAAAATAAGTATTACATACATTAGCATTTGTTTTTACCTTATTTGTTGCACATCTACTTGATGATCATCATAGGAATGAAAATAGAATCCCATATTTTTGATGACTGGTATACACTGAAAGTCTCCTCATTCTTCTCCATATCCTAACCTATTGGTTAATATGTTGTACAGAATTGTTGTATTTGTCTCAGTTTATTATACACTGTTTTCAGTCTTTTCAAAACCCCTGGTTAGCTACTTATTGCATTTCTATTTCTTTATACCATTTTCTCTTCTCCTCCCTTTCCAAAGCCTGTTTCCATCTTAACATGAGTTTTTACCCTGCAGTGTATTTATCTATAAGTTTCAAATGTTTATTTGTATACATGTGTATAAATAAGATATGGCATTGATTTATGTGTTGTTTTAAATTTCATTTTTACTTCTGATATATATCACTCTGTTTCTTACTTTCTTACATATAACAGTATGTTTTAAACACTCACCTGTGTTGCTATAAGTAAATCTTGTTAATTTTTTTCTTACTTCTATATAGTATTCCATCTTAGGTAGGTATCTACCACATTTTATTTACCCTTTTCCCTAAATGGCTACCAGGTTGGCTTCCAATCTTGATGATAAATATTCTTTATGTTTCTTTGTACTCCTATGTGAGAGTTTCTCTGAAGTATGAATACCCAGGGATGGAATTTTAGGGTTCTAGGAAATACACATACTTAGTTTCACTAAGTACTGCCAAGGACTCTCTGAAATGACTATACCAATTATATTCATACAAACTCTGACAGCATGTTAATATTAGTGATTATTTACAACAGCATTTCAATTGCACATTATTTTCATTATTTCAATGGAAAGACATTCATTTTGATATCAAAACTCTGGAAATTTTTAATGTGAATGTGGACCTGAGTAAGAAAGAAATTCTTGGTTTTCATTTTCCTTATTCACTACCTGCAGACCAGACTTTCACTCTTTGCTTAACTCAATCTGTAATAGTTAAGTTCAAACCCCTGTTAATTTCTAATTTTCAAGTTTGTGCATTGTGCTTCTCTTCTAGTTAAATGTTCCTTTAAGCCAGAATTTCTATTTTGATTATGGTTACTAGCATATGTAAATGTATATGCTGTGTTAAATTCCCCAGTGTCGGGTAAGATTTAGGGAAATACAGACATGTTGAAATAGTTTGATGACTTCAATCATGAGAGAAGCCTTTGCTTATAGGAACAAAGAATTCATCGCTGCAATTTATAGCTAAATATAAGCAAATAACACAAAGGATCCCAACTGTTTCTTCAGAAATTAACAGTAATATAGCTAAAGTCTGAGATCTCTAATTTCTACAAGTATCATTTATTTTCAAAATGTGTGTTCTCTAAACAATGGCTTTTACTCTTTTAGATGCATGCACACCAAAATCGCCCTCCAACTGGAAAAAAGTGTTCTTACATATAAAGGTTCCCCTAAAAGAAAGTTGTTTGGTAGGACAAGAGCAAAGATTGCCCTTTAATTTTGATTAAGCATTTAGGGTTACAATCCTACAATTCACAATTCAAGTACTGATATGAGGGGCTGGAAAAAAATGGGTGAAACTAGAAAAAAGAATAAAAAACAAGTTGGATACTCAAATATTGCTCAACTATAGTTGTTTTTTGTTTGTTTGTTTGTTTTTTTGCCGTACGCAGGCCTCTCACTGTTGTGGCCTCTCCCGTTGTGGAGAACAGGCTCCGGACGCGCAGGCTCAGCGGCCATGGCTCACGGGCCATGTGGGATCTTCCCGGACCGGGGAACGAACCCGTGTCCCCTGCATTGGCAGGCGGACTCTCAACCACTGAGCCACCAGCGAAGCCCTCAACTATTGTTTTCTGAGAATACTTTTTGTTTTAAAAACCATCATATCTTGAATAATAAAAGTATTTTCTATAATGGCTACAAGTCAGGTCATTTTGATTCATAATAGGATTCTTGACATTAGCACGATTTGTTATAAAAATTGAGATTTTTAAATTCCTAGATTTCTGAGTTAATTAATCTCAAAAATTTTAGGTATCTGACAGCATTTATACTGCCATTTTATCAGTGTGTGCACCTGTGCAGGCGGGTCAGCACAGAGAAAAGAAATAGGAGAATTTATAATGCCTTACACAAAAAAAGGTAATCAGTAGCCATTTGTTGAATAAATAGAAGTCCTTTATACCTTATTTAAGTGTGTATATGTGATGGTTGCTGGTGGGGTGTTATAATAGGACAGCGTTAGAGTATTAACACAAGGATGGGAGGTGGGGCTTTGGTCTTGTTAATCCTTTTAAGGCAGCACTCTTAGGGTACAAGGGATCCACCCACCAGGAGAAGGATACAGCAAAGTATTTACAGCTTCCTGGAATCTAAGTTTTAATAAAAAGTCTCCCATGAGAAAAAAAATGGCTCATACCTTGGAAAACTTTTAAACTTCAAGTTTATACCCAACTCTTGGTATCAAAACACAAATCCAAGAAACTAGTATAAAAATATCCCTCAGACACATGACAAACATAAACACAACTGCATATAGAGGGCCATTCCCACACTCCAAGCCACATGAGATTCCTTCAAGAAAAAACTTGGATGAAAGCAAATTTGACCTCAAATATTACAAAGCATAAACAGAAGCAGCTAACCAAAACACAAGCAGACAAACATAAGAGGAAAATTAAAACATACTAGTAAGTATGAATGAGAGAACAACTTTTCTAAAAGGTTATAAAATGAATATGTTTTAAATGACCTGTTCTAAAAGAAGGGCCTAAATACATATAAGGCAAATTTAGAAATAACTGATAATTGAAGTTTGAAACTCATTGAAGAATTAGAAGCTGATTAATAATGGCTGAAGAGCTAATTTGTGACCCAGAGGTAGATTCAAAACAAAACAGAAAAGTAGACTAGAGCACATAAGATGAAGAGATTTTAAAATATTTTTTAAAAAGATTACTAGATATGGATGTTGAGTGACACAGAAGAGAGAATGAGGAAATGAAGTCTAATAGATTTCCCAGAAGGAAAAAAAAAACTGAAGAATTAAATGAAATAACCTCAACAACATGCTTGTTATTAGAGTCAAAAATGTTCATTCCCTGTCCCTCTTCCCCACTATTTCTTACTTTCTAATTGAAAACTAAATTAAAATTTAAGATTATTTTTATACAAGCTCCCATAGACTGGTTCATAGTTTATGCCCAGGATTCTTTGTATCTGTTCATCTTCATGAGGATGCTAGCAAATTGCTTTATTACTTCCATTTATCAGAAGTTGACACTAAAATTCAGAGAGGATAATAACTTGCAGAAAATCACACAGCTGGGATTCAAATATAATATACTTTACTCCAATGAATTCTTTTTTTACCTCTCTTTTGCAATTTTCTAATATTAATTACCATATTAAATAGCAAGGAGGTTACTTCATCAAATTAGGCTCATGAAAATGGACTTTTATATGAAACAATGCAAAGTTCTTTACTGGAAGTAGAAATATGGAAGAAAAAGAAACATGGACATGTATAGCACATGTTGAATGTATAAAATATTTTTAAATTGCTATAAAGTTGTTAAATGAGAAAATTCACTTTCCAGATATTTTACAAGAAACAATTCATCCTGAAGCAATTTTTTCTTCTTTTTTATGTCAGAATTATAATGCTCTATAAACAGGTTTTCTAATGGATTTGCTGGCAACCCCTTAAGACATTCAGTGAATGCTACAATAGTTTGTGTTCTGGCTTGCTTTAATCACTTATGAAAATTTCTGTTGTGTTTGCTCAGTGTGACAAGGTTTGCTTTCCAACTGAACACAAAACAAAAGGCCTGCTTAGCCTCCCAGCTCTACTGTGTGTGTCCATTTCATTCGTTCATTTATTTCTTTAATATTGCAAAACTACTATTTATATGGTAAGCATTGTACTTATTCCTGAGGATATTATAGCGAACATGAAAGACAGTTTTTGATTTCATGGAGCCTATCACCCAAACGAGTGACAGGAAAAAAATCAAGAAGCAAAACATAAATTTTGATTAAGTGCTATAAAAGAAACAAAGAAAGTTCTGACATTATTTGGGTTTGATCTGTTTTGGATAAGATGATTAAAGGATGTCTAAGTACTGGTCGTAAAGACAAGAAACCCATATTCTCTGAATCTTTTCCACATCAGTGGATGTTACTCTACCAGCCCTGATAATAATGGCTGACTAACCCCATTATGAGGATGGGGCAGTTTCATCACATGGCCATCAAATGCCTCTAGGCAGGCTGGACTTTTAGATGTGGGAAGATCAAAATGAAGCATTTTTCAATGGGCAACATATCTAGATTTAATTTTCTCTCTCTTCTCTTGCTCTATTTATCTTCCTCACCATTGCCTTATTTTCCTCCCACCCCAAATATCATGTTTATTATGTTCTACTTCACCACTTACTTTCTAACTCTGATTTCAGTCTTGGGACCCACCTCACCGCTCTGTGGGTATATGGTAGATTCCCCTTCCTATCTCCATGTCTTTGCTCACATGTTCTATCCCACCTCAAAGACTCTCTATTTAACCCAGTCCTACTTTCCTTAAAAGGCAAATTTACCCAACAAAACGTGGCAAAGTGGAGTTTATTCATTCATTCATCCATCCGTTTATTCAACATACACCTAACACTAGGCAGTGTGCTATTTCTAAGAAAATAACTATGAAGAAAAAGAATATACCATAAAAATAATTTGTAAGACTTGATAAACACTCAAACAGGTTCTCAATTAATTCCAAGTAACAAATTTTGCATGTCTCAGGTGACTTGTCAAAGGAAAGGATTAGAATTATTTGTAATCATTTGTGAAATGTTCCACATATTCCAAGGAAATGATTACTTAATAAAATCACAAATATACACACAGAAGGAAACTGCCACATATATTTTCCCATTACCACAAACATTTATCTTAAATTCAAATACTTTTATCAAATTAATATCCATTAATGAGTTATGAAATATATTTAGTGTTGCAACCAGCACTGTTTAAAAATGAAATTGGTTAGAACAGAACAGGATAGAAAATATTAGATCACACTGTGTGTGCTTTAATGTAAATTTTTATTCATGAATATTCTTTCAAAACTCTACATATGTGTACCTGGTTGAAAAGTAAAAATTAATATTTTGAGTGTGGGTCAGCATCAGTAAAGTTTTAAAGTCACTGTATTAAAGGCTGCTTAGCGGGAGGAGCTTCAAGATGGTGGAAGAGTAAAACGTGGAGACCACCTTCCTCCCCACAAATACATCAGAAATACATCTACACGTGGAACAACTCCTACAGAACACCTACTGAACGCTGGCAGAAGACCTCAGACCTCCCAAAAGGTAAGAAAGTCCCCACGTACCTGGGTAGGGCAAAAGAAAAAAGAAAGAACAGAGACAAAAGAATAGGGACAGAACCTGCACCAGTGGGAGGGAGCTGTGAAGGAGGAAAGGTTTCAACACACTAGGAAGCCCCTTTGAGGGCGGAGACTGCGGGTGGCGGACGGGAGGAGCTTCGGAGCCTCAGAGGAGAGCGCAGCAACAGGGGTGCGGAGGGCAAAGCGCAGAGATTCCCGCACGGAGGATCGGTGCCAACCGGCACTCACCAGCCCGAAAGGCTTGTCTGCTCACCTGCCGGGGTGGGCGGGGGCTGGGAGCTGAGGCTCCGGTCGGGCTTCAGAGGTCAGATCCCAGGGAGAGGACTGGGATTGGCTGCGTGAACAAAGCCTAAAGGGGCCTGGTGGGCCACAGGTAGCTGGGAGGGAGTCCAGGAAAAAGTCTGAAGCCGCTAAAGAGGCAAGAGACTTTTTCTTGCCTCTGTTTCCTGGTGCGTGAGGAGAGGGGATTAAGAGCACTGCTTAAAGGAGCTCCAGAGATGGGCACGAGCCGCGGCTATCAGCGCGCACCCCAGAGACGGGCATAAGATGCTAAGGCTGCTGCTGCCGACACCAAGAAGCCTGTGTGCGAGCACAGGTCACTATCCACACCTCCCCTCCGGGGAGCCTGTGCAGCCCGCCACTGCCAGGGTCCCGGGATCCAGGGACAACTTCCCCGGGACAACACACGGCGGGCCTCAGGCTAGTGCAACGTCACACCGGCCTCTGCGCAGGCTCACCCTGCATTCCGTACCCCTTCATCCCCCGGCCTGAGTGAGCCAGAGCCCCCTAAGCAGCTGCTCTTTTAACCCCGTCCTGTCTGAAGAACAGATGCCCTCAGGTGACCTACACGCAGAGGCGGGTCCAAATCCAAAGCTGAACCCCAGGAGCTGTGCGAACAAAGAGAGAAAGGGCAATTTCTCCCAGCAGCCTCAGGAGCACCAGATTAAATCTCCACAATCAACTTGATACCCTGAAGCTGTGCAATACCTGAATAGACAACAAATCATCCCAAATTGAGGAGGTGGACTTCGGGAGCAACAATATATATATATTTTTTCCCTTTTCCATATTTTGTGAGTGTGTATACGTCTGTGTGTCATTTTGTCTCTATAGCTTTGCTTTTACCGTTTATCCTAAGGTTCCGACTGTCCGTTTGTTTTTTTTGTTTGTTTGTTTTTGGTTTTTTTTGCCATAAGCAGGCCTCTTACTTTTGTGGCCTCTCCCATTGCGGAGCACAGGTTCCAGACGTGCAGGCTCAGCGGCCATGGCTCACGGGTCCAGCTGCTCCACGGCATGTAGGATCTTACCGGACCAGGGCACGAACCCATGTCCCCTGCATTGGCAGGCGGACTCTCAACCACTGCGCCACCAGGGAAGCCCTGTAATTTTTTTTAGTATAGTTTTTAGTGCTTGTTATCATTAGTGGATTTGTTTTTTGGTTTGGTTGCTCTCTTCTTTCTTTCTTTCTTTCCTTTTTTTTATTTTTTAATTACTCAAAAAATCTTTTTTTAATTGTTTTTTATTTTTTTCTTTTATCTTCTTTCTTTCTTTCTTTCTCTCTTTCTCTCCCTCTCTTTATTTCCTCCCTTTTATTCTCAGCCGTATGGATGACAGGCTCTTGGTGCTCCAGCCAGGCATCAGGGCTGTGCCTCTGAGGTGGGAGAGCCAACTTCAGGACACTGGTCCACAAGAGACCTCCCAGCTCCATTTAATATCAAACGGTGAAAATCTCCCAGAGATCTCCATCTCAACACCAAGACCCAGCTCCACTCAATGACCAGCAAGCTCCAGTGCTGGACACCCTATGCCAAACAACTAGCAAGACAGGAACACAAACAACCCCACCCATTAGCAGAGAGGCTGCCTAAATTAATCATAATAAGTCCACAGACACCCCAAAACACACAAGATGTGAACCTGCTCACCAGAAAGACAAGATCCAGCCTCATCCACAGAACACAGGCTCTAGACCCCTCCACCAGGAAGCCTACACAAACCACTTAACCAAACTTAGACACTGGGGGCAGACACCAAAAACAACAGGAACTATGAACATGCAGCCTGCGAAAAGGAGACCCCAAACACAGTAAGATAAGCAAAATGAGAAGACAGAGAAACACACAGCAGACGAAGGAGCAAGGTAAAAACCCACCAGACCTAACAAATGAAGAAGAAATAGGCAGTCTATCTGAAAAACAATTCACAATAATGATAGTAAAGATGATCCAAAATCTTGGAAATAGAATGGAGAAAATACAAGAAACATTTAACAAGGACCTAGAAGAACTAAAGACCAAACAAAGAGTGATGAACAATGCAATAAATGAAATTTAAAATTCTCTAGAAGGGATCAATAGCAGAATAACAAGTCAGAAGAACGGATAAGTGACCTGGAAGACAAAATAGTGGAAATAACTACTGCAGAGCAGAATAAAGAAAAAAAAATGGAAAGAATTGAGGACAGTCTCAGAGACCTCTGGGACAACACTAAATGCATCAACATTCGAATTATAGAGGTTCCAGAAGAAGAAGAGAAAAAGAAAGGGACTGAGAAAATATTTGAAGAGACTATAGTGGAAAACTTCCCTAATATGGGAAAGGAAATAGTTAATCAAGTCCAGGAAGCACAGAGAGTCCCATACAGGATAAATCCAAGGACAAACACGCCAAGACACATATTAATCAAATTATCAAAAATTAAGTACAAAGAAAAAATATTAAAAGTAGCAAGGGAAAAATAACATATAACATACAAGGGAATCCCCATAAGGTTAACAGTTGATCTTTCAGTATAAACTCTCCAAGCCAGAAGGGAGTGGCAGGACATATTTAAAGTGATGAAGGGAAAAAACCTACAACCAAGATTACTCTACCCGGTAAGGATCTCATTCAGATTTGATGGAGAAACTAAATCCTTTACAAAAAAAGCTAAGAGAATTCAGCACCACCAAACCAGCTCTACAACAAATGCTAAAGGAACTTCTCTAAGCAGGAAACACAAGAGAAGAAAAGGACCTATAAAAACAAACCCAAAACAATTAACAAAATGGTAATAGGAACATACATATCATTAATTACCCTAAATGTAAATGGATTAAATGCTCCAACTAAAAGACACAGACTGGCTGAATGGATACAAAAACAAGACCCGTATATATGCTCTCTACAAGAGTCCCACTTCAGACCTAGGGACACACACAGACGGAAAGTGAGGGAATGGAAAAAGATATTCCATGCAAATGGAAATCAAAGGAAAGCTGGAGTAGCAATTCTCATATCAGACAAAATACATTTTAAAACAAAGGCTATTACAAGAGACAAAGAAGGACACTATAATGATCAAGGGATCAATCCAAGAAGAAGATATAAAAACTGTAAATATTTATGCACCCAACATAGGAGCACCTCAGTACATAAGGCAAATACTAACAGCCATAAAAGGGGAAATCAACAGTAACAAAATCATAGTAGGGGACTTTAACAGCACACTTTCACCAATGGACAGATCATCCAAAATGAAAATAAATAAGGAAACACAGCTTTAAATGATACATTAAACAAGATGGACTTAATTGATATTTATAGGACATTCCATTCAAAAACACTTCCTTTGTGCTTTGAAAGAAATACACTTTCTTCTCAAGTGCTCATGGAACATTCTCCAGGATAGGTCATATCTTGGGTCACAAATCAAGCCTTGGTAAATTTAAGAAAACTGAAATCGTATCAAGTATCTTTTCCAACCACAACGCTATGAGACTAGGTATCAATTACAGGAAAAACTCTGTAAAAAATACAAACACATGGAGGCTAAACAATACACTACTTTATAACCAAGAGCTCACTGAAGAAATCAAAGAGGAAATCAAAAAATACCTAGAAACAAATAATAATGAAAACACGATGACCAAAAACCTACCTAATGCAGCAAAAGAAGTTCTAAGAGGGAAGTTTATAGCAATACAATCCTACCTTAAGAAACAAGAAACATCTCAAATAAACAACCTAACCTTATACCTAAAGCAATTAGAGAAAGAAGAACAAAAAACCCCAAAGTTAGCAGAAGGAAAGAAATCATAAACATCAGACCAGAAATAAAAAGAAATGAAGGAAATGATAGCAAAGATCAATAAAACTAAAAGTTGGTTCTTTGAGAAGATAAACAAAATTGATAAACCATTAGCCAGACTCATCAAAAAAAAGGAGGTAGAAGACTCAAATCAATAAAATCAGAAATGAACAAGACGTTACAACAGACACTGCAGAAATAAAAAGGATCATGAGACATTAATACAAGCAAATATATGCCAATTAAATGGACAACCTAGAAGAAATGGACAAATTCTTAGAAATGCACAACCTTCCGAGACTGAACCAGAAAGAAATAGAAAATATGAACAGACCAATCACAATGACTGAAATTGAAACTGTGATTAAAAATCTTCCAACAAACAAAAGCCCAGGACCAGATGGCTTCACAGGCGAATTCTATCAAACATTTAGAGAAGAGCTAACACCTATCCGTCTCAAACTCTTCCAAAATATAGCAGACAGAGGATCACTCCCAAACTCATTCTACGAGGCCAACATCACCCTGATATCAAAAGCAGACAAAGATGTCACAAAGAAAGAAAACTACAGGCCGATATCAATGATGAACATAGATGCAAAAATCCTCAACAAAATACTAGCAAACAGAATTCAACAGGACATTAAAAGGATCATACACCATGATCAAGTGGGGTTTATCCCAGGAATGCAAGGATGCTTCAATATACACAAATCAATCAATGTGATACACCATATTAACAAACTGAATGAGAAAAACCATATGATCTCAATAGATGCAGAGAAAGCTTTCGACAAAATTCAACACCCATTTATGATAAAAACCCTGCAGAAAGTAGGCATAGAGGGAACTTTTCTCAACATAATAAAGGGCATATATGACAAACCCACAGCCAACATCGTCCTCAATGGGGAAAAACTGAAACCAATTCCTCTAAGATCAGGAACAAGACAAGGTTGCCCACTTTTTCCACTATTATTCAACATAGTTTTGGAAGTTTTAGTCACAGCAATCAGAGAAGAACAAGAAATAAAAGGAATCCAAATTGGAAAAGAAGAAGTAAAGCTGTCATTGTTTGCAGATGACATGATACTATACATGGAGAATCCTAAATATACTACCTGAAAACTACTAGAGCTAATCAATGAATTTGGTAAAGTAGCAGGATACAAAATTAATGCACCGAAATTTCTAGCATTCCTATACACTAATGATGAAAAATCTGAAATTGAAATTAAGAAAATACTCCCATTTACAAATGCAACAAAAAGAATAAAATATCTAGGAATAAACCTACCTAAGGAGACAAAAGACCTGTATGCAGGAAATTGTAAGACACTGATGAAAGCAACTAAAGATGATACCAACAGATGGAGAGTTATACCATGTTCTTGGATTGGAAGAATCACTATTGTGAAAATGACTCTACTATCAAAGCAATCTACAGATTCTATGCAATCCCTATCAAACTACCACTGGCATTTTTCACAGAATTAGAACAAAATATTTCACAATTTGTATGGAAGCAAAAAAGACCCCGAATAGCTAAAGCAATCTTGTGAAAGAAAAACGGAGCTGGAGGAATCAGGTTCCCTGACTTTAGACTATACTACAAAGCTACAGTAATCAATACAGTATAGTACTGGCACAAAAACAGAAATATAGATCAATGGAACAGGATAGAAAGCCCAGAGATAAACCCATGCACATATGGTCACCTCATCTTTGATCAAGGTGGCAAGAATATACAGTGGGGAAAAGAAAGCCTTTTCAAGAAGTGGTGCTGGGAAAACTGGACAGCTACATGTAAAAGTATGACATTAGAACACTCCCTAACACCATACACAAAAATAAACTCAAAATGGATTAAAGACCTAAATGTAAGGCCAGACACTATCAAACTCTTAGAGGAAAACATAGGCAGAACACTCTATGACATAAATCACAGCAAGGTCCTTTTTGACCCACCTCCTAGAGAAATGGAAATAAAAACAAAAATAAACAAATGGGACCTAATGAAACTTCAAAGCTTTTGCACAGCAAAGGAAACCATAAACAAGACCAAAAGACAACCCTCAGAATGGGAGAAAATATTTGCAAATGAAGCAACTGGCAAAGGATTAATCTCCAAAATTTACAAGCAGCTCATGCGGCTCAATATCAAAAAAACAAACAACCCAATCAAAAAATGGGCAGAAAACCTAAATAGACATTTCTCCAAAGAATATATACAAATTGCCAGGAAACACATGAGAGAATGCTCAACATCATTAATCATTAAAGAAATGCAAATCAAAACTACAATGAGATATCATCTCACACCAGTCAGAATGGCCATCATCAAAATATCTACAAGCAATAACTGCTGGAGAGGGTGTGGAGAAAAGGGAGTCCTCTTGCACTGTTGGTGGGAATATAAATTGATACAGCTACTATGGAGAACAGTATGGAGGTTCCTTAAAAAACTAAAAATAGAACTACCATACAACCCAGCAATCCCACTACTGGGCATATACCCTGAGAAAACCATAATTCAAAAAGAGTCATGTACCAAAATTTTCATTGCAGCACTATTTACAATCCAGGACATGGAAGCAACCTAAGTGTCCATCGATGGATTACTGGATAAAGAAGATGTGGCACATATACACAATGGAATATTACTCAGCCATAAAAAGAAATGAAATTGAGTTATTTGTAGTGAGGTGGATGGACCTAGAGTCTGTCATACAGAGTGAAGTAAGTCAGAAAGAGAGAAACAAATACCGTATGCTAACACATATATATGGAATCTAAGAAAAGAAAATGGTCATGAAGGACCTAGGGGCAAGACAGGAATAAAGACACAGACCTACTAGAGAATGGACTTGAGGATATGGGAGGGGGACAGGTAAGCTGTGACAAAGTAAGAGAGTGGCATGGACATATATACACCACCAAACGTAAAGTAGATAGCTAGTGGGAAGCAGCCGCATAGCACAGGGAGATCAGCTCGGTGCTCTGTGATCACCTAGAGGGGTGGGATAAGGAGGGTGGGAGGGAGGGAGACGCAAGAGGGAAGAGATATGGGAACATATGTATATGTATAACCGATTCACATTGTTATAAAGCAGAAACTAACACACCATTGTAAAGCAATTATACTCCAGTAAAGACGTTAAAAAAAAGAAAATTAAACGTCACTTACAAATCATTTAAAAAATAAAGAACATGGAAACAACCTAAATGTCCATTGATAGATGAATGGATAAAGAATATGTGGTAGATACATACAATGGAATACTACTCAGCCATAAAAAAGAACAAAACAATGCCATTTGCAGCAACATGGATGCAACTCGGATGGATTTTCTTTTGATGAGAGTCAGATGCCTGAAAGAGAAACCATTCCCTTGACTGTGTAATGCACATTAGAGAATAAAGCTCCTGTTTGTATGGTTTAAAAAAAAAATTGCAGCAGTATTTTTTTTGGATCCATCTCCTACAGTAACGTTAAGAAAAACAAAAATATAGAAATAGACCTAATTAAACTTAAAAGCTGCTGCACAGTGAAAGAAACCATAAACAAAATGAAAAGGCAACTCATATAGAATGGGAGAAAATATATGCAAATGAATAACTGACAAAAGATTAATCTCCAAAATATACAACAGCTCATGCAGCTCTATGTCAAAAAAGAAACAAACAAACAACAACAACAAAAAACCTCAATGAAAAAATGGCCAGAAGACCTAAATAAACATTTCTCCAAAGAAGACATACAGATGGCCAAAAAGCACATGAAAAGATGCTCAACATCACTAATTATCAGAAAAATGCAAATCAAAACTACAATGAGTTATCACCTCACACCAGTCAGAATAGACATCATCAAAAAGTCTACAAGTGCTTCCCTGGTGGCACAGTGGTTGAGCGTTCGCCTGCTGATGCAGGGGACACGGGTTCTTGCCCCGGTCCAGGAAGATCCCACATGCCGCGGAGCTGCTGGGCCCGTGAGCCATGGCTGCTGAGCCTGCGCGTCTGGAGCCTGTGCTCCACAACGGGAGAGGCCAGCGTACCACAAAAAAACAAACAAACAAACAAAAAAAAGCGATTATAGCAAGGTTTCATTATATATGGCTAGTATACAAAAGTCAGTTATTTTCAAATACACCAGCAATGAACAAATGAAATTTGAAATTAAAAACACATCACCATTTATATTAGTACCTAAAAAATGAAATCCTTAGGTATAAATCTCGTGAAATACATACAATATCTATATGAAATATCAAAGGAGAACTAAGTAAGTAGAGAGATATCCTATGTTCATACATAGGAAGGCTCAATATTGTCAAGATGTCAGTTTGCTCCCAATTTGTTTATAGACTCAATGCAATTCCAATCAAAATCCCAGCAAATTATTCTATGGATATTGACAAACTGATTCTAAAGTTTATACGGAGAGGCAAAAGACGCAGCATAGCCAACTCAATATTCAATGGGAAGAATAAAGTTGGAAGACTGATGCTGCCTGACTTAAAGTCAGAGTCACTATACAGCCACAGTAACCAAAAGAGTCTGGTATTGTAGAAAGAATAGACTAATAGATCAATGGAACAAAATAGAGCCCAGAAACAGACCCATGTAAATAGAGTCAACTGATCTTTGGCAAAGAAACAAAGGCAATATGATAGAACAAAGACAGTCTTTTCAACAAATGATGTTTGCTGGGAAAAAAACCAACGAAATGAACATGGACACAGACCTTACACGCTTGACTAAAATCAAATCAAAATGAATCACAGACCAAAATGTAAAACCTCAAGCTATAAAACTAGAAGAAAACACAGGAGAAAACCTAGGTGACCTTAGGTATGACAAAGGCTTTTGAGATATAACACCAAAGTCACAATCCATGAAAGAAATAATTAAGCTGGACTTCATTAAAATTAAAAACTTCTGCTCTGTGAAAGAAAATGTCACAAGTATAAGAAGAGAAGCCTTAGACTGGAAGAAAATATTTGCAAAAGACATCTGATAAAGGACTGTTAAAAAAAATTTTAAAGAACACTTTAAACTCAACAATAAATAAACAACCCAATTTAAAAATGGGTCAAAGAGCTTAACAGCTACCTCAAAGAAAATATACAAATGGCAAATAAGCATGCAGGAATAGATGCTCCACATCATATTAAAATAACAATGCAATACCACACACAACTGTTAGAATGGTCAAAACCCTGACAAACCAAATGCTGGTGAGGATGTGGCGCACAGGAGCTCTCATTCACTGCTGTTGGGAATGCAAATGGTACAGCCACTTTGGAAGTGAGTTTGGTGGTTTTTTACAAAAGTAAACATAACATACTTTTACAATAAGATCCAGCAATCATCCTCCTTTGTATTTACCCAAAGGAGGTGAAAATTTCTATCGACACAAAACCTGAACATGGATGTTTATAGTAGCTTTATTCATAATTGCAAATCTTGGAAACAACCAAGATGTCCTTCCATAGGGGTAAATTGATAAATAAACCGTGACATATCTAATCAATAAAATGTTATTCAGCACTAAGAAAAAAAGAAAAAAAAAAGATATCAAGCCAGGAAAAAACTTGGAGGAAACTTAAATGCAAATTACTAAGTGAAAGAAGCCTATCTCAAAAGATTACATCCTGTATGATTCTAACTGTATGATATTCTAGGAAAAATAAAACTATGGATATAATAGAAGGATGAGTAGTTGCTAGGGGGTTGGGACGGATGAATAACCAGAGCTCAAGTGATTTTTAGGGCCATAAAAAATTCTTTATGATACTACAGTACTGGATATATGTCATTATAAACTTGTCCAGATCAGAAAGATGGCCAAGTAATGTGCCCCCCATTTATATTCTTTCTCAACAAAAATAATTTGTCATCCTTCCATGAACAAGTGAGCTTTTTTGGGAGCTTTGGGATCCAGGTAGGAGACTTTGAAAACCTGGTGCAGTTCAAGACTAAGGAATGTCGTTTTGAGAAAGCAGGCTACTCCCTTCCATGAAGTTTCTCTAAGGTTAACCTTTTAGAAAGCCCTGGGTAATGTATAATAGATAGCAGACTGCTTGGGTGACTCCATTTTCCTTTTCTGTGCCCTAATTCCTGCTCTTATGTTTTTAATTCACCGATAAAGAGTGAACTCATGAAACGCTAGACACCTCATCCTCAGACTCTAGTAAAGACAGAGTCCCAGGTTCATACTTCCTCCCTCTCTCTCTATTTGCAACTTCATCGTGGGGCCGTTTGGTGTGCTGTATATTCTCCAGGACATGTGAGTAATAAATACTGTTCTTCAGTTCCGTGATGGTTGTTGCTGAGGTGATTTCTGCAATAATAATAACCACAAGAGGTGATTCAGCCACAACTTTGACTCTGGTTGGGGAGATGTCTGTGGGGCTCTCCACAAGTAGTATGGGCCCAGGCGAGTGCCTCAGGCTAGCAATCGATATGCTGAGACCAATACTACAAGTGGTTTTACCAGTGGGTAGGGGAAATGGGGAGATGTTGGTCAAAGGGTACAAACTTCCCGTTATAAGATGAATAAGTTCTAGGGATTTAAGCTTCAGCATGGTGACTATAGTTACCAATACTGTACTATATACTTGAAAGTTGCCAAGATAGTAAATCTTAAATGTTTGCACCACAAAAAAAAAAAAACAACCATAATTTAGTGGGCTGATGCATGTGTTAACTAACCTTATTGTGATAATTATTTTGTAATACATATGTTCATCAAATCATCACACTGTACATCTTAAACTCACACAATGTCATATGCCAATTATATGTGAATAATTCTAGAAAAATAATAAGAAAAATAAATTTGTCCAAACCCATAGAGTATACAACAGCAAGAGTGAACTGCAATGTAAACTATGGACCTTGGGTGATAATGACGTGTCAATGTAGGTTCATCAGTTGTAACAAATGTACCACTCTGGTGTGGGATGTTGAAAATGAGGAAAGCTGTACACGTGTGGAGGCAGGGGACATACGGGAAATGCCTATACCTTCCTCTAAATTTTGTTGCATGAGAACCTTTTGCTCTGGAATCTCTTGGGGTACTTAATAAAACTTAGACGACTAAGAGGTATAAGCCCAGGAATTTGCATTTTAGTAAGGTTTTCAGGTAATTCCTAAAGACACTAGTGTTCCCTTGGATGCCAGCATGGCTTTCTTTCCTAGCTCCTTTAGGTCTTTACTGAAATAAAAAGTTCTCCAAGATATCTTCTCTTACCACCCTATTTGAAATTGTAGGCTCCTTATTCTGAAATCCTGCATTCCTTATGCCCCCTTCCCTACCTTATTTTTATCTCTAGAACTGATGACTATTGTAAACATATTTTATTACTCATTTATTGGTTTATCTACCAATAAATCCGTTTCTCTCCCAATCCAATTCTTAACAACTAGAATGTAAACCCTATGAGAACAGGTTTCTTTTTTTATTATGTTTTATTCACTGCTGAATGCCCAATACCTAGTAAAGCCCTTGAACATTAGTACTCAATAAATATTTGTTAAATAAATGAATCACTCCACCAAGTGTTTTAAGTTTATATACTTAAAATACTAACATTCTTGCACCTTTTTCTCTCCATCAAAAATAAATCTTGGGGCTTCCCTGGTGGCGCAGTGGTTGAGAGTCCGCCTGCTGATGCAGGGGACACGGGTTCATCCCCCGGTCCAGGAGGATCCCGCATGCTGCGGAGCGGCTGGGCCCGTGAGCCATGGCTGCTGAGCCTGCGCATCCAGAGCCTGTGCTCCGCAACAGGAGAGGCCACAACAGTGAGAGGCCCGCATACCGCAAAAAAATTAAAAAATTAAAAAATAAAAATAAAAACAATCTCAATTCTACCTCTTGCTCTTGAAAAAGAAAAAGCAATGTATAATTTGGATCTAAAGAGGAAAGATTCCTTGAAATATGTCTTGTTTGTGTTCTTCACACCACAACCCAGCAGAAAGCTTTTGTGTTCTCTCTATATCAGCACCATCTTTGTGTATTTCTTTGATGTCAAGATCTGGGGTCAGAGACTGGGTGAGGATGAAAGTAAAGAAGAAAATTCAAGGAGTGTCAACCTTAATGGTAACAATAAATAATGTTTGCAAAAAGCTACCTAAGAATAGATGGCAGGGCTCCCATGGTGGTGCAGTAGTTGAGAGCCCGCCTGCCAATGCAGGGGATGCGGGTTCGTGCCCCGGTCCAGGAGGATCCCACATGCTGCGGAGTGGCCGCTGGGCCTGCGCGTCTGGAGCCTGTGCTCCGCAGTGACAGGCCCGCGTACCACCAAAAAAAAAAAAAAAGAAAAAAAGAATAGATGGCACAGTCTGTGTAGGTGTATGTAAATGTTATGCAAATCAGAATCTAATTTTAATGCAAATGTATGTGTGGTCCTAACTATTTCATGCACCTGGATAGAGCCCCTAGGAAAATTCTAGTGGAGAGAAATGTGCTCTCAGCAAAGGTTTAATGACTGGGTAGATTGGAGAGCAGAGGGTACCACACCTGGCATGCATTATAAGGTCTGCTAGTTAGCTGCTAAAAACAAGCTCTTATATTTGGAATATTACTTTGAAGCTTTGGTGAGCTACCAGTTTGAATTGTGAACACCTTAACTTACCTGTTCTATAATTGAATATGACCTTGCTTTGCCCGAGGCTAGTGGGAAGTGTTACCAGTTAACAAATACTTTAAAGCAGGCACATGTAGGAATTTTTGAACTGGAGGTACTGCCAAATATAAATTATCCCAACTCAGTGCTATGGCCATATTTCATTACAAAACACAATCCAGCCTGTCTGGATTTGCATCCTAATAGTAGTATGAGCTCTATTTCTATGAAATGGAGAAAAACTGTTGGAAAAACATTTATGGTAAGATAAGTTGAGGTCACTGTAATAATAGCTTAAATACAAGCAAAGTTGATAAGAGAAACAAAGATCCAAAGTAAATGTCAGTTCAAATATGGTAAATGAGATAAAATGATCAAGCACCATTTTGCCTTATGACAGCACTGCATACTTTGTCCATTGCAGGGAATCACAGATAATCAAGAAACATATCAATTTATATTTTTATATTTCTATAACCCTTTATTATTATCAATGTTCTTCCAGCTCTATTATCTCCACTGACTTTCATGACAACAGGTAGCTAGTGTTCTGTTACAAACTATTTTTTTTTACGTTTTTAAAAAGTAAATAAAACTTTTGTTTCTGGCATTATAACTAACTGGGTACTCTAGGGACCTACCTGCAGCAAGACACCATGTATTGAGTAGGGGACATATTTTGTGGTATCACTGGTCTAACAGGAGTAACTCTTAATATCTCCTCTTAAAAAACATTCAATAGTGTGAGAGGGGCATGGAGCTAGGGACAGATTTGCAGGTAGGAGATGCAGGATGTCCCAGAGAGCAAATACCAGCAACCTTAATGCTATCAGGGTATTGAGCTTTGAGCTAATTGTGTGGTAGGGCAACTTCCAGTACTCTTTCAAGTCAAGGGTGATGGAGGTTGATGTGACCCCAGTTTCTGGGTAGAAGTTTCTGACCACCAGCAGAAACTTGAACAATTCTTCTAGGCCCATGCTATTCAAAATGTGTTCTATGGACAAACAGCAATATTATCATCTGGGAGCAGAGTAGAAACCCAGGCTCTCAGACCCCAACCCAAAACTATTGAATTATGACCTGTATTTCAATAAGTTCCTTGGGTGATTTTTATGCATATTATAGTTTGAGAAGAATTGTTGTAAAGGGAAATGTTTCCTAATATGTGCCCATCAGACTGCAATGAAAATAAGACAATGAGCTTAGAGTTATAGACAAACAAGTACATGAGAAAAAAGCCACCACTGTGAATAAAAGTCAGCCGGAAAAAAAAGCAGTATATGTAGTCCTCCAAGGACTGCATATTAGAAATGTCAAATAGCCTAGACCAGATATGTATGAACCCGCTAAGACGCAAGCACACAGATCAGTGAGCATGCAGTGGAACATGTCAGGTAATGAACAAGTACATTAGAACCGTAGAAATAAAGCTTCTAGAAATAAAAATATATATAATTATTGAAATGAAAATGAGAAAAAAAAATCTCCTTCTGGGAGCCCCATGATACAAATGTTAGCCAGTTTGATGTCATTGCATAAGTCCCTTAAGCTATCTTCACTTTATAAAATTCCTTTTTCATTTTGTCACTCTGATTGGTTGATCCACTGCTTTGTCTTTGAGTTGACTGATTCTTCTTCCTCTCATCTGTTGTCAATCCCTCTGGTATATTTTTCAATTCAGTTATGGTATGTTTTGACTCTGACTTTTATTTGGTACTTTCTTATATTTCCCATCTCTTTGTTGAAGTTTTCACTGTGTTTATCCACTCCTGTCCTGTCATTTAGCATCTTTATTATTCATTACTTTGAACTTAATTAATCTTTTTATGAAAAATAGATTCCATACAAATGGAAACCAAAAGATAGCTGGAGTAGATATACTTAGATAAAACAGACTTTAAAACAAAGACTGCAACAGGAGAAAAAGCAAGGCATTACATAATAAAGGGATCAATCCAACAAGAAGATATAACATTTGTAAAAATTTATGCACCCAACATAGAAGCAGCTAAATATATAAAGCAAACAGTAACAGACCTAAAGAGACAAAAAGACAGCAATACAATAGTAATGGGGGGGGAGACTGGTTCAAGATGGTAGAGTAGAAGGACATGCATTCACTCCCTCTTGCAAGAGCACCGGAATCACAACTAACTGCTGAACAATCATCGACAGGAAGACTCTGGAACTCACAAAAAAGACACCCCACACTCAAAGACAAAGGAGAAGCCACAATGAGACGGTAGGAAGGGGCAACCACAATACAATCAATTCCCATAACTATTGGGTGGATGATTCACAAACTGGAGAACACTTACACCACAGAAGTCCACCCACTGGAGTGAAGGTTCTGAGCCCCACGTCAGGCTTCCCAACCTGGGGGTCCAGCAACGGGAGGAGGAATTCCGAGAGAATCAGACTTTGAAGCCTAGTGGGAATTGATTGCAGGACTTCGATAGGACTGGGGGAAACAGAGACACCACTCCTGGAGGGCACACACAAAGCAGTGTACACATCGGGACAAGGAGAAGGAGCAGTGACCCCACAGTAGACAGAACCAGACCTACTTGCTAGTGTTGGAGGGTCTCCTGCAGAGGTGGGGGGTGGCTGTGGCTCACCATGAAGACAAGGACACTGGCAGCAGAAGTTCTGAGAAGTACTCCTTGGCTTGAGCCATCCCAGAGTCCACCATTAGCCCCACCAAACACCTGGGTAGCCTCCAGTGTTGGGGTGCCTCAGGTCAAACAACCAACAGGGAGGGAACCCAGCCCCACCCATCAGCAGACAAGTGGATTAAAGTTTTACTGAGCTCTGCCCACCAGAGCAACAGCCAGCTCTACCCACCATCACTCCCTCCCACAAGGAAACTTGCACAAGCCTCTTAGATAGCCTCACCCACCAGAGGGCAGACAGCAGAAGCAAGAAAAACTACAATCCTGCAGCCTAAGAACAAAAACCACATTCACAGAAAGACAAACAAGCTGAAAACGCAGAGGGCTATGTACCAGATGAAGAAACAAGATAAAACCCCAGAAAAACAACTAAATGAAGTGGAGATAGGCAACCTTCAAGAAAAGGAATTCAGAATAATGATAGTGATGATGATCCAGGACCTCAGAAAAAAAATGGAGGCAAAGATCGAGAAGATGCAAGAAATGTTTAACAAACACCTAGAAGAATTAAAGAATAAACAGAGATGAACAATACTATAACTGAAATGAACACTACATTAGAAGGAATCAATAGCAGAATAACTGAGGCAGAAGAACGGATAAGTGACCTGGAAGACAGAATGGTAGAATTCACTGCTATGGCACAGAGCAAAGAAAAAAGAATGAAAAGAAATGAAGACAGTCTAAGAGACCTCTGGGACAACATTAAACACAACAACATTCGCATTACAGGGGTCCCAGAAGGAGAAGAGAGAAAGGACCCAAGAAAATATTTGAAGAGATTATAGTCGAAAATGTCCCTAACAGGGGAAAGGAAATAGCCACCCAAGTCCACCCAACTCCAGGAAGCGCAGAGAGTCCCATACAGGATAAAGCCAAGGAGAAACATGCCAAGACACATAGTTATCACACTGGCAAAAATTAAAGACAAATAAAAAATTATTGAACACAGCAAGGGAAAAACATACAAGGGAACTCCCATAAGGTTAACAGCTGATTTCTCAGCAGAAACTCTACAAGCCAGAAGGGAGTGGCATGATCTATTTAAAGCGATGAAAGGGAAGAACCTACAACCAAGATAATCCTACCCATCAAGGACCTCATTCAGATTAAACAGAGGAATCAAAGGCTTTATAGACAAGCAAAAGCTAGGAGAATTCAGCACCACCAAACCAGCTCTAGAACAAATGCTAAAGGAACATCTCTAAGTGGTAAACACAAGAGAAGAAAGGGACCTACAAAAACAAACTCATAACAATTAAGAAAATGGTCATAGGAACATACATATCAATAATTACCTTAAACGTGAATGGATTAAATGCTCCAACCAAAAGACACAGGCTTACTGAAGGGATACAAAAACAAGACCCATATATATGCTGTCTACAAGAAACCCACTTAAGACCTAGGGACACATACAGACTGAAAGTGAGGGAACTCAAAAAGATATTCCATGTAAATGGAAATCAAAAGAAAGCTGGAGTAGCAATACTCATATCAGATAAAATAGACTTTAAAATAAAGAATGTTATAAGAGACGAGGAAGGACACTACATAATTATCAAGGGATCAACCCAAGAAGAAGATATAACAATTATAAATATATACGCACCCAACATAGGAGCACGTCAATGCATAAGGCAACTGCTAACAGCTATAAAAGAGGAAATTGACAGTAACACATTAATAGCAGGGAAGTTTAACACCTCACACCAATGGACAGATCATCCAAAATGAAAATAAATAAGGAAACAGAAGGTTTAAATGACACAATAGACCAGATAGATTTAATTGATATTTATAGGACATTCCATCCAAAAACAGCAGATTACACTTTCTTCTCAAGAGTGCATGGAACATTCTCCAGGATAAATCACATCTTGGGTCACAAATCAAGCTTCAATAACACTAAGAAAATTGAAATCATATCAAGCATCTTCTCTGACCACAACACTATGAGATTAGAAACCAATTACAGGGAACAAAACATAAAAACCAAACACATGGAGGATAAACAATACATTACTAAATAACCAAGAGACCACTGAAGAAATCAAAGAGGAAATAAAAAATACCTAGAGACAAATGACAATGAAAACACAACAATCCAAAACCTATGGAATGCAGCAAAAGCAGTTCTAAGAGAGAAGTTTATAGCAACACAAGCCTACCTCAAGAAACAAGAAAAATCTCAAATAAGCAATCTAACATTACACCTAAAGGAACTAGAGAAAGAACAAACAAAACCCGAAATTAGTAAAAGGAAAGAAATCATAAAGATCAGAGCAGAAATAAATGAAATAGAAACAAAGAAAACAGTAGTAAACATCAATAAAACTAAAAGCTTGTTCTTTGAGAAGATAAACAAAATTGATAAACTGTTAGCCAGACCCATCAAGGAAAAGAAGGAGAGGACTCAAATCAATAAAATAAAAATGAGAAAGGAGAAGTTACAACAGACATTGCAGAAATACAAAGCATCCTCAGAGACTACTACAAGCAACTCTATGCAAATAAAATGGACAACCTGGAAGAAATGGACAAAATCTTAGAAAGGTATAACCTTCCAAACTGAACCATGAAGAAATAGAAAATATGAACAGACCAATCACAAGTAATGAAATTGAAACTATGATTAAACATCTTCCAACAAACAAAAGTCCAGGACAAGATGGTTTCATAGGGGAATTCTATCAAACATTTAAAGAGCTAACACCCATCCTTTTCAAACTCTTCCAAAAAATTGCAGAGGAAGGAACACTCCCAAACTCATTCTATGAGCCCAATATCACCCTGATACCAAAACCAGACAGAGATATTACAAAAAAAGAAAATTACAGACCAATATCACTCACAAATATAGATGTAAAAATCCTCAACAAAATACTAGCAAACAGAATCCAACAACACATAAAAGGATCATACACCATGATTAAGTGAGATTTATCCCAGGGATGCAAGGATTCTTAAATATACGCAAATTAATCAATGTGATACACCATATTAACAAGTTGAAGAAAAAACGTACGATCATCTCAATAGATGCAGAAAAAGCTTTTGACAAAATTCAACACCCATTTATGATAAAAACTCTCCAGAAGGTGGGCATAGAGGGAACCTGCCTCAACATAATAAAGGCTATATACAACAAACCCACAGGCAACATCATTCTCAATGGTGAAAAACTGAAAGCATTTCCTCTAAGATCAGGAACAAGACAAGGATATCCACTCTCGCCACTATTATTCAACATAGTTTTGGAAGTTCTAACCATGGCAATTAGAGGAGAAAAAGAAATAAAAGGAATACAATTTCGAAATGAAGAAGTAAAACTGTCACTGTTTGCAGATGACATCGTACTATACATAGAGAATCCTAAAGATGCCACCAGAAAACTACTAGAGCTAATCAGTGAATTTGGTAAAGCTGCAGGATACAAAATTAATGCACAGAAATCTCTTGCATTCCTATACACTAATGATGAAAAATCTGAAGGACAAAATAAGGAAACACTCCCATTTACCACTGCAACAAAAAGAATAAAATACCTAGGAATAAACCTACCTAGGGAGACAAAAGATCTGTATGCAGAAAACTGTAAGACACATGAAAGAAATTAAAGATGATAGAAACAGATGGAGCGATATACCATGTTCTTGGACTGGAAGAATCAACATTGTGAAAATGACTATACTACCCAAAGCAATCTACAGATTGAATGCAATTCCTATCAAATTACCAATGGCATTTTTTAGAGAATTATAACAAAAAATCTGAAAATTTGTATGGAGACACAAAAGACCCCGAATAGCCAAAGCAGTCTGGAGGGAAGAAAATGGAGCTGAAGGAATCAGACTCCCTGACTTCAGACTATACTACAAAGCTACAGAAATCAAGACAATATGGTACTGGCACAAAAACAGAAATATAGATCAATGGAACAGGATAGAAAGCCCAGAAATAAACCCACACACTTATGGTCAACTAATCTATGACAAAGGAGGCAAGGAAATACAATGGAGAAAAGACAGTCTATTCAGTAAGTGGTGCTGGGAAAACTGGACAGCTACATGTACAAGAATGAAATTAGAACACTCCCTAATACCATACACAAAAATAAACTCAAAATGGATTACAGATCTAAATATAAGACCGGACTCTATAAAACGCTTAGAGGATAACACAAGAACACTCTTTGACATAAATGATCCACCTCCTAGAGTAATGGAAACAAAAACAAAAATAAACAAATCAGACCTAATGAAACTTCAAACCTTTTGCAAAGCAAAGGAAAGTACAAACAAGATGAAAAGATGACCCTCAGAATGGGAGAAAATATTTGCATATGAATCAATGGACAAAGGATTAATCTCCAAAATATATAAACAGCTCATGCAGCTCAATATTAAAAAAATGAACAACCCAATCCAAAAATGGCAGAAGACCAGAATAGACATTTCTCCAAAGACATACAGTTGGCCAGGAAGCACATGAAAAACTGCTCAACATCACTAATTATTAGAGAAATGCAAATCAAAACTACAATGAGGTATCACCTCACACCAATCAGAATGGGCATCATCAGAAAATCTACAAACAACAAATAATGGAGAGGGTGTGGAGAAAAGGGAACCCTCTTGCACTGTTGGTGGGAATGTAAATTGATACAGCCACTATGGAGAACAGTATGGAGGTTCCTTAAAAAACTACAAATAGAACTACCATATGACCCAGCAATCCAACTACTGGGCATATACCCTGAGAAAACCATAATTCAAAAAGAGTCATGTACCAAAATGTTCATTGCAGCTCTATTTACAATAGCCCGGAGATGGAAACAACCTAAGTGTCCATCATCAGATGAATGGATAAAGAAGATGTGGCACATATATACAATGGAATGTTACTCAACCAGAAAAAGAAACAAAATTGAGCTATTTGTAATGAGGTGGATGGACCTAGAGTCTGTCATACAGAGTGAAGTAAGTCAGAAAGAGAAAGACAAATACTGTATGCTAACACATATATATGGAATTTAAGTAAAAAAAAAAAAAGTCATGAAGAACCTAGGGGTAAGACAGGAATAAAGACACTGACCTACTAGAGAATGGACTTGAGGATGTGGGGAGGGGACGGGTAAGCTGTGACAAAGCGAGAGAGTGGCATGGACATATATACACTACCAAATGTAAAATGGATAGCAAGTGGAAGCAGCCGCATAGCACAGGGAGATCAGCTCGGTGCTTTGTGACCACCTAGAGGGGTGGGATAGGGAGGGTGGGAGGGAGGGAGACGCAAGAGGGAAGAGATATGGGAACATGTGTATGTGTATAACTGATTCACTTTGCTATAAAGCAGAAACTAACACACCATTGTAAAGCAATTATAGCCCAATGAAGATGTACAAAAAAAAAAATGTAAAAAAAAATAATGAAAGTGCCAGAATAAAATGTAGGTGAATATTAAAAAAAAAAAAAACAAAAAACAAATGATGGAGAGGGTGTGGAGAAAAGGGAACCGTCTTGCACTGTTGGTGGGAATGTAAATTGATACAGCCACTGTGGAGAACAGTATGGAGGTTCCTTAAAAAACTACAAATAGAACTACCATATGACCCAGCAATCCAACTACTGGGCATATACCCAGAGAAAACCATAATTCACAAAGACACATGGACCCTAATGTTCACTGCAGCACTATTTACAATAGCCAGGTCATGGAAGCAACCTAAGTGTCATTGACAGATGAATGGATAAAGAAGATGTGGTACATATATACAATGGAATATTACTCAGCCATATAACGGAATGAAAATGAGTCATTTGTAGAGACATGGATGGACCTAGAGTCTGTCATACAGAGTGAAGTATGTCAGAGAGAGAAAAACAAATATTGTATATTAACGCATATACATGCAACCTAGAAAAATGGTACAGATGAACCAGTTTGCACGGCAGAAATAGAGACACAGATGTAGAGAACAAACGTATGGACACCAAGGGGGAAAGTGGAACGGGGGTGGTGTGGTGTGAAGAATTGGAAGATTGGGATTGACGTATAGACACTAATTTGTATAAAATGGATAACTAATAAGAATCTGCTGTATATAAAAATAAATAAAATTCAAAGAAAATAGTAATAGGGGACTTTAATACCCCACTGACACCAATGAACAGATTATGTAGACAGAAAAGTCAATAAGAAAACCTTGGTCTTAAACAACACATTAGATCAGATGAACTCAACAGATATTTATAGAGAATTCAATCCAAATGCAATAGAATACACATTATTCTCAAGTGCACATGGAACATTTTCCAAGACATATCATATGTTAGGGCACAACACATCTTAATAAATTTAAAAGGGGTGAAATCATATCAAGCATCTTTTCGGACCACAATGGCATGAAACTAGAAATTACACAAAGAAAAGTGGAAAATTCACAAATATGTGGAAATTAAACAAAATGCTACTGAACAACCAATGGATCAGAAGAAATAAAAGGGTAATAAATATACCTTGAGAAAAATTAAAAAGGAATGTAACATATCAGATTTATGGGTTGCAACAAAAGCAGTTCTTAGAGGGACGTTCACAGCAATAAATGCCAACCTCAAGAAATAAGAAAAGTTTCAAATCATCAAATTTCATATCTCAAGGAACTAGGGAAAAAAAACAAATAAAGCCCAAAGTTAGTAGAGGAAAGAAATAACAATGATTAGAGCAGAAATATATGAAATAGAGACTAAAGGGACAATAGAGAAGATCAATGAAACAGAGCTGGTTCTTTGAAGAGATAAACAAAACTGACAAACCTCTAGCTAGACTCACCAAGAAAAAAGGGAGTACTCAAATAAAATCAGAAACGAAAGAGGAGATATTAAAACTGATACCATGGAAATACAAAGGACCATAAGAGACTACTCTGAACAATTATACACCAACAAACTGGACAACCTAGAAGAAATGGATAAATTTCTATGAACATACAACCTACCAAGACTAAATCATAAAGAAATAGAAAATCTGAACAAACTGATTACTAGTTAGGATATTGAATCAGTCATGAAAACCCTCCCAGGACAAGATGGCTTCACTGGTGAGTTCTACCAAACATTCAAAGAATTAATACCAATCTTTTTCAAACTCTTCCAAAAAACAGAAGAGGGGACTCTTCCAAATTCATATTATGAGGCCAGACTTACCCTGATACCAAAACCAGACAAAGATGTCACAAGAAAATTGCAGGCCAACATCCCTAAAATAGATGTAAGATTCCTCAAGAAAATATGAGCAAAATATGAGCAAACTGAATTGAACAATACACTGAAATGATCAGACACCATGAGCAAGTTAGATTTATTCTAGGGATGCAAGGATAGTTCAACATCCACAGTTAGTCAATGTGATATACCACATTATCAAAATTAAGCATAAAAATCATATGTTCATCTCAACAGATGCAGAAAAAACATTTGACAAAATTCAGTGTTCATTTATGCTAAAAACTCTCTAGAAAGTGGGTATAGAAGAAACTTAGGTCAATAAAATGAAGGCCATATATGACAAACCCACAGCTAACATCATACTCAATGGTGAAAAGATGAAAGCTTTTCCTCCAAGATTAGGAACAGAAAAAGGATGCCCACTCTTGTCACTTTTGTTTAACATAGTATTGGAAGTCCTAGCCAGAGCAAATAGGCAAGGAAAAGAAATAAAAGACATTCAAATTGGAAAGGAAGAGGTAAAACTGCCAGTATTTGCAGATGACATGGTATTATATATAGGAAAACATAAAGACTGCATCAAAAAAACTATTAGAATAAATGAATTCAGTAAAGTTTCCGGATAGAAAAATCAATATTTTTTTTTAAAGGGCTTCAAATGCTTGGCTTTTTATTTATTTATTTACTTATTTATTTATTTTTGGCTGTGTTGGGTCTTCGTTTCTGTGAAAGGGCTTTCTCTAGTTGTGGCAAGCGGGGGCCACTCTTCATCGCGGTGCACGGGCCTCTCACTATCGCGGCCTCTCTTATTGCGGAGCACAGGCTCCAGATGCGCAGGCTCAGTAGTTGTGGCTCACAGGCCTAGTTGCTCCGCGGCATGTGGGATCTTCTCAGACCAGGGCTCGAACCCGTGTCCCCTGCATTGGCAGGCAGACTCTCAACCACTGCGCCACCAGGGAAGCCCAGAAAAATCAATATTAAAAAATCTATTGTGCTTCTATACACTAATAATGAACTATCATAAAGAGAAACAAAGAATACAATTCCATTTACAACTACATCAAAAACAATAAAATAGCTAGGAATAAATTTAACCAAGGAGATTAAAGACCTGCATATTGCAAACTGTAGGACACTGATGAAAGAAACTGAATAAACAAATAAATGGAAAGATATTCGGTGCTTACAAATTAGAAAAGTTAATTTTTAAAAAATGTCTATACTTCCCAAAGCCATCTACAAATTCAAATCAATCCCTATCAAAATACCAATGGCGTTTTTCATAGAACTGGAACAAACAATCGCAAAATTTGTATGAAACCACAAGAAACCCTAAATACCAAAAGCAAATTTGAGAAAGAACAAAGCTGGGAGCATCACATTCCCCAATTTCAAGCTATATTACAAACTATAGTAATTTAAACAGTATGGTATTGGCATAAAAACAGGAACATAGATCAACAGAACAGAATAGAGAGCTCAGAAATAAACCCATGTATGACTAAGGTGCCAAGAATATACAATGAGGACATGATAATGTCTTCATTAAACAGTTTTGGAAAAATTGGATGGCCACATGGAAAAGAATGAAACTGGACCACTATCTTATACCATACACAAAAATTAACTCAAAATGGATTAATGACTTCAATGTAAAACCTGAAACCTTAAAACTACTAGAAGAAAAAAAAGATGGTAACTCCTTGGCATAGATCTTGGCGATGATTTTTTGAATCTGACACCAGAAGCAAAGGCAACAAAAGCAAAAATAAAGTGGGACTACATCAAACTGAAAAGCTTCTGAACAGCAAAAGAAACCATCAACAAAATGAAAAGGCAACCTACTGAATGGGAGAAAATATTTGCAAATTAATTTATATGATAAGGGGCTAATATCCAAAATATATAAAGAACTCCTACAACTCAACAATGAAAAAACAGTCTGATTAAAAAATGGGCAGAATATCTGAATAGACATTTTTTTTTCCAAAGAAGACATACAGATGACCAATAGGTACACGAAAAGATGCTCAACATCAGTCAGCATCAGGGAAATGCAAATCAAAGCCACAATGAGAAATCACCTCACAACTTTTAGAATGGCCATCACAAACAACTACAAATAACAAATGTTGGTGAGGATGTGGACAAAAGGGAACCCTGTACACTGTGGGAATGTAAATGGGTGCAGCCACTATGGAACACAGTATGGAGTTTCCGCAAAAAATTAAAAATAAACTACCATATTCCAGAAGCAATTCCACTTCTGGGTATTTATTCAAAGAAAAGAAGCAATTCCACTTCTGGGTATTTATCCAAAGAAAATGAAAACATTACCTCAAAAATGTATATGCACCGTGTTCATTGCAGCACTATTTACAACAGCCAAGATGGAAACAACGTAAGTGTCCATTGATGAATGAACAGATATAGAAATTATGGTATATTTATTATAAATATATGTGTATATATTTATTCCATTATATATAATGGAATATTATTCAGCCATTAAAAGGAATGGAATCTTGCCATTTTTGACTACATGGATGGACTTCAAGGGCATTATGCTAAGTGAAATAAGAGAGGTCAGACAGTGTTTGTCATTTCTTATCAATCACATTTCTTATCCATCTTTTTCCTCATAAACACAGGAAACTTTTTCTTATGATCCACTGCATATTTTGAGATCCATTCATTTGCCTTTTTTTTTTCATGAAATTACTGTGTGACCAACCCACTAATCCTCCATATTCAAATATGCCTGATCCTCAGTATGTATCTGACGAAGGAACTTCCACTCTGTGATCCCAGTAAACCATGCATGCATGGTTTGTGTCCTATAAGAATTTAGGTTTGAGCTGTATTTTGAGCATTTCATAGCCTTTCTACTTTCTTCATCAGTGACTACTGCAGTATACTGAACAGGAAACCAGGATGTCATTGGCAGAGAAGACTGTTCTGGTGTGCAATTTAAACTTCCAGTCGAGGCATCAAAATAGTTTAGTCTAAAATACTCATACGCTCTTGCTTCCCACCCAGATCCTGACTGTACACACCTGAATTCTGGAATATCACTCTTTTCCCCATTCTTGTTTCCATCTGTATTATTTTTGTTGTGTCACACCAATGAAGATAAATTTGTCACATTTAGAACACTGTGCAATCATCAAAGCTTTGAATCCAGGCCAATAATTCAGAAGTCTGGAATTTTCCTGGCATCTCATTCCCAAATTCTCCTTCTTGGAATCTAGGGTTGCGAGGAATGATTGTGATTCTCAAACCTGTTATATCCACAGCGCTTCCACTCTGATTTCCGCTGCTCTTATCACTCGAGATCTCATTTCTAATGGATTTTTGCTCATTTCACTGGCAGGGCTTTGACCTTCTCCACATCGTTAATTTTCAGTTCCCGTCTCCCTTCACAGAGAGCGAGCACCCTGCACTTCATATGGCCAGTGCTGTCGGGGGAGCTTAAAAAAGTGAGCCCTAGTGCAGAGATCTTCCCCTGAGACCAAAGCCCACTCATTCTTCACCAGCAAGCACTGGCACACTGCAGGTGGGAAGGAAGGAGCTGGTCTGACATGTCTCACACTCTGTTTGGAACCATTTTTCTAAGCTCTGCTGTTAAAGCTAGTCCATTTTTCCAGATTCTTTAACTCATGATGATATTCTCTTAGAGGCCTCATTTTCTTTTACTCGGATTCAATCTCCTCGGGGAAAACCGGTTTTTCAGATGGATCTGTACACATGTGAATACCACATGAGAGATGGGTTCAAGTTCTCTCCCACTGTCATCTCTGTTGCATACAGATTGAAATAGAGGGCTCGTCCCCATAATTTAAAGCCCTAGAATGTTTCAGAGCAGTTAAGAGTCTCCTGAATGCTTGACCATTAGAAGCTAGTTCACTAAAATGACAGAACTTTACTATGATATCAAGAGCTCCCTGATTTTGCCTTGAATTCTCTCATCCTCCTCTGAACTCTGATTTCCAGCTCCTTCTCAAAGATAGAAAGAATCCCAAATAATGGAAGCATTCCGCTTGCCGCTGCCTAGGTAGGCTATGAAACAGTGGGCAACTTGCCAGGTGATATGGTTCCAGTGCGTTCAGTTTAACTCTGTATCAGGGTTAATTACTTTGTCATATCTATTCTCACTTTATTCTTCACTAAAAGAAAACTCTCCCTCCCATTTTAACTTGACACTCAGTTTCCCAGAATAAGAGTACATTTCTCAGAGCCATTTTTTGCTAGGCATGGCCTTGTATGACTATGGTCTGGCCAATGGGAGATAAGCAGAAATGTTTAATAAACTTTTAAACATTTTAATAAACTTTTCCTTAAGAAATATTGCATGTGCCCTTTATCTTTATGTCTTCCTCTGCTAGGAACACAGAGGACATGATCATATCACCAGGGAGAACACAAGACAGAAGAATCCTATGCCCCAACACCATACTATACCATATAAGCTTTGGAGTGCAAACCCAGACTTCTATTTAAAAGAGAAATACAGTTCTAACCTGTTTCCGCCACTCTTATTTGGGGGGGTCTCCTTCACTCACACACCCATCAAATTTTATGTCCTAAAAGCTTCACAGAGGGGCTTTCCTGGTGGCGCAGTGGTTGAGGATCTGCCTGCCAATGCAGGGGACACGGGTTCGAGCCCTGGTCTGGGAAGATCCCACATGCCGCGGAGCAACTAGGCCCGTGAGCCACAACTACTGAGCCTGCGCGTCTGGAGCCTGTGCTCCGCAACAAGAGAGGCCGCGATAGTGAGAGGCCCGCACACCGCGATGAAGAGTGGCCCCCGCTTGCCACAACTAGAGAAAGCCCTCGCACAGAAACGAAGACCCAACACAGCCAAAAATAAAAAATAATTAATTAATTAATTAATTTAAAAAAGTTTTAAAAAACTTCATAGAAATGACCTACTGGATGCTTGGAGCACAAACTGTCTAATCTTACCTGTTCCATCCCTCACTCGTCTTTCCATTTTCTCAGTCATTTGTGCTATTGATCCTGATAATCTCTCTCCACTTATGCCTTTCCTTGTCCCTTTCAGTTTGAATTGTGGGCCTTTTTCCCTATGTCTCTGATTTCAGTTCTCTGTCCAGCTACAACATTCATTTTTTTTTCTCCTCAGCTCAGTGATTGTGTAAACATTCTTCCAGCTATCATCTGACACCGCTCAGTTCTGGGTCTTCTGGAGCCATAACACACCTTGTCAGGCAAAACTGAACACATCATGCCAGACAAAGTGTTTCTAATTCTCCAGCTTGTCCCCTATATTTCCTCGCAACTGAAGATTTTGCAAAACTGTTATTCACCTCACCTTTGTAGCTAGGACAGATGAATGAACACAAAAAACTAACTTCCATGGAAAGACTTCCCTCCTCTGACTCAAGGTCCAGCCAAATGCCTTTGAATGGAGGGGTGCTATTTCTGTTATGCTGAATTGACCTTCCCTAGCCACCTTCCCCAAGATGCTCCTAAATTCTCCCATATAAATGTCTATTATTTTCAATAGCATCAACGGTCAATAATAGAGTAGGCCCTTACCTCAGTGCCAGAACAGAGTGTCCATTATCATTAATGATGATCATAACCAGAGAAAGGGGGCAATTGGCCTCTTAGCATATGCTCTCAGGCGACATAATCAGGCTTCCCTGGGGGGTTGGTATGCATTTGACAGGACAGCATTAATTCATCATAAAAATGTTCTCTGGTCTATCCGAACTTAAAGTAGAATACAAAGAGACCTACTTAGACAGTATATTTAACTTTCCTCACAATTACTATTTTTTTCTAGCTCTTTGTTCATTACCTTCCCAAAGTGCTTATGTGAAAGGATTCTTAAATGCTTACATCTACACCTATATTAGAGTGTTAATACCTCTTTTTTTTTTAACACCACCATATTGTCAAGGAACATCCCCAGCAGGAAGTAAGCAGGAAATTAGTATTAGCAAGAGATGAAAAATGAATCTGAAATGGAGGCCTGGGATTCTATATGGCAAGGATTTCTGATCTCATGGTATGCCAGTACACTTAAAGAAGGAAGAGGCTAACCAGGGAGAGCAGAATTTATAAAATGGAAGATCAATGCTTTGAAAGGAATCAAGTTAAACTTTCATAAAAGAAGCATAATCATTTTATTTGTTAATATTTAAAAACTGAAAATTTTACTAATTTTGTATACTCCTTACACCTCCAAATCAGATATAATCAAACTAGTAATGAAAAGGTGAATATCAAAAAAACGAACTCTACTGGCGCTGTTATGGTTCAATTGTGGTGAGTCATCATCACATGCTTAAATAGCTCTTCCACCTTGAACATGCTCTGAGCAAATGAAAATCCAAAACGTGTCACTGTTTCTCATGTCTTTGTTTTGTATTCTTAACAAAATGGTAATCTTGAAGGAAAAGCTACCTACATTTCTCTTAAACCACTCACCAGATATAGAGAAGTGCTAGACCCACATCAGGCACTCAAATTTTGAAAGGTTAAATCATATTTAAGATTATGTGGTATAGTGGGAAGCAGCTGCATAGCACAGGGAGATCAGCTCCGTGCTTTGTGACCACCTAGAGGGGTGGATAGGGAGGGTGGGAGATGCAAGAAGAAAGAGATATGGGGACATATGTATATGTAAAACTGATTCACTTTGTTATAAAACAAAACTAACACACCATTGTAAAGCAATTATACTCCAGTAAAGATGTTAAAAAAAAAAGATTATGTGGTACGGTGGCATTTATTCAATATCAGAGGTTAGATCCTTGAACTATACCATAGGTGAATCTATTATAAACATAAGTCTTATCTATACAATCTTAAAATATTCAGGATTAGGGGGAAAATTACTGCAAGTAACTATTTAGCACTAGTGACAGAATTAAAAATAAATTAAAGATAGAAGTTTTAAAGAAAGTTTTTATTTTTTTATTTTTTGCCTCTCACTGTTGTGGCCTCTCCCGTTGCAGAGCACAGGCTCCGGACGCACAGGCTCAGTGGCCATGGCTCATGGGCCCAGCCACTCCATGGCATGTGGGATCTTCCCAGACCTGGGCACGAACCCGCGTCCCCTGCATCAGCAGGCAGACTCTCAACCACTGCGCCACCAGGGAAGCCCGAAAGTTTTTATTTTTAAATTTTTAAATGTCAAGGTATGTTTATTCACAATCCTTGATGTCATCACTCCTTCCAAGCTTCTTTATAAACAAAATGCCAAGAAAAATTACAATACCATCTAATGACAATCAATGATGCATAAAAACTTTAAAAAGCATAATTTAGACAATGACAAAGCAAGAAAGTAAGTTAACTTTAGATATTTCTAGTGACACAGGGTGGGAAACCTTCTTAAATAAAGAAATCTGTTATGATATAAGCAAATCAGGTTTATTCATTTCAGCAAGACAGATGTAAGGAATTAACTGTGAATTGACATTTCATCACAGGAAGTGAATGCACAACTTTTTATTGCTTATGGATTGGACAGAAATCCTTAGGTTGGGATACAAGAAGGAGTGAGTCTTTGAGTTGGTTGATTTCTTAAAACAAGGACTTCACACAACTAGGTGAGAGGTTCTGAGTAAAACTGCAAGTCATATGTAAGTCATATGATATTCTGTGGTTCTAATTTCATAACTGATTAAGGGGGGTGGTGGTGGTTCTAGTCCTAAGTCACACTAGCTTTGGGCCATCTTCTGGCTAGTCCAAAGGGTTGACCAAAAAAAGCAGCCTCATTTCAGATCTACAGCATTGTGATAATCTGATGTCATCATCTTAGTTTAAGAGTCAAACCAGGGTATGATCTTTTGCTTCTTTTGTTAAAGGATGAGTTGTCAGATCATCTGATATGACAGTGGCTACACAACAGTATTTAAGACGGGAGATGTACACAAAGTAGAAAAGAAGAATGATGGTTGGATTTTGTAGAATGCTTCAAAGCCATGTGCAGAAATTACTGAACTCAGGATAAGAAAGATGACCAAAAAGTATCAGCAGCTACCTTGGAGAGTCAAGTGGCCAACCCCTCCAGTTCAGAGGAGTGTTCTACTTGACTAACAGCATTTATCCAAATGCAGCACAAACTGTTGGGAATGGTACAGGTTAATAGAAAGTCTAAAGCTACTAGATTTTCTATTATCACTGAGGCCAAATAGTTTAGACTTGTCTTTTGAGCATTGAAGTTGTGAAAGTATGATTTAAAACTTAAGATTAATGCTCATTCTTTCCAGTGGTATAATCCTCATTGTAGAAACTATCACCCAGGTGATGTGCATAAAAGTCTGTCAGTATACCCTGTGAGTAATTCTTCAGAACAATCTATAGTGGTTTCACTTGGTAAGTTCCTGGGCACACATCTCAATGAGACGTTGTCCATAAAGGGCTCAGGGATCCTGGATTTCTTAAGTCTCTGACAATTACACTGCAGACTCAGGATAGGTTACAGTGAGGGAAACAAGCAAAGGTTTGATGTTCACATAACAATAATACTCTACTGGGGTGTAGGTGTCATTCACCACAACAAGACTTCCTTGAGGAAGGCAAATTCCCTGTGGGTAGGTTAATAATTTATAATAAACTAGAAAGAAAATAAGTGAACCAGAAAGAAGAGCCCTGATATTGGTTCCTAGGCCTGTTGTGTCTCCAACTCTATGGAGAGTGTGGTAAGAAATTTGGGCATAAAATGTAGGGCCCCAACTCTTTCTTTTTATTTGTACTGTGTCTGTTGCTGTCAGTCTAAGCCGGCAGTGGTTCTGTTGATATAATTCATTCAAAAATTTTTTGAGCCATCTGTGAATCTCATTGAGGTTCTCTCCATTAGACAAAAGTTATATTCATAAACGTCTTCAAGATAAGAGTTGCTTGGGGGCTGGTTTTTTTTGTTTGTTTGTTTTGCGGTACGCGGGCCTCTGACCGTTGTGGCCTCTCCCACCGTGGAGCACAGGCTCCGGACGCGCAGGCCCAGCGGCCATGGCTCACGGGCCCAGCTGCTCCGCGGCATGTGGGATCCTCCCGGACCGGGGCACGAACCCGCGTCCCCTGCATCGGCAGGCGGACTCCCAACCACTGCGCCACCAGGGAAGCCCGGGGCTGTCTCGTTTTAGTTTTTTATTGAGAGAACCTGTGAGGCACACACATTATCTCTCCGTAGGGCCTTTTGCATGATGGAACAGTACTCTAGGGCACCTCCTTTAATCAGATGGGGCTCTTAACAAAAGATTTTAGAATCACACCCTTGGTCCTATCTCTAAACTATGTTTTCTGGACAGCATCTTGGATTCAATTTATGCTCAGAACACATTTCATAATTTTAGTATCACCTGCCTTTTGGAAGAGGTTGAGAATTTTCAAAAACATCAACGCCTGGCTCCCTTTAACATCCCTTCCCTCAATTCTCTCTCTCCCATTTTATTACAGCAGCAAAAAGAAACCAGGCGGCACCTTCAGCACATTGCTTGGAAGTCTCTGTAGCTAGAGCACCCAGTTCATAAGGCATATTTTCTACTTTCCATGTCCCTACAGGCCATAGAGTTGTCAAGCTTCCCACTGCTAAAACAAGGACTCCCCGACCCCACCTCCTATACTTTCCAATAGCGTGTTTCCCATCTCCCTTTGAAACCTCACTGGTGGTATCTTCAAAATACATATTTCTACTAAAATGAGCTCAAGGTAGTTTGACCTTTCACTAACCCTCTTTTCAAAGCCCATTACCCAGTTCCCAAACCACTTCCACAATTTAGAGTTTTATATGTGGCACTCCACTTTCAGGTACAAGGGCTGTATAATTTATCTATTAATGCATAACAAGTTACCCACCCACCCCCAAAACCAGCAGCTTAAAACAACAAACATTATCTTACAGTTTTTGTGAGTCAGAAATCCAGATATAGCTTAGCCTCTCATTCAGGTTCTTTCACAAGGTTGCAGTGGAGTTTTCTGCTGAAGCTGCAGCCGTCTCAAAGCTCAAATGGGGAAGGACCCACTTCCACGCTCACTCAACCTTTAAGCCCTCACAGGCTATTGGCTGGAAGCACCAGATCCTTGCCACCTGTGCCTCCCCACAGGCCAGGTCAAAACACAGCACCTGGCTTCACTTTGAATTAAGTGAGAGACCCGTCTCTCCTCTCTCTCTTCCTCTCTCCCCACCCAATAAGTAACAATTTTTTTATAACCTACTTTTGGAAGTAACATCTTATTACTTTTCCATATTGTGTTGATTAGAATCAAGCCACCATGCCCAGCCCACATTCCATGGAATGGGACTCCACAAATACCAGGAGGTATCATAGGATCACTATGGCCAACGTAGAGCTTGCCTCCACAAAGACAAGTCTCTTTAGGTAAATAAGGACTGCAATGGGTAAAATCTAATTTTCACCGAATAAAATACACTCAGTGTTCTAGAAACTTTTTGTCTTCTACAAAATCAGAGCTCAGACAGAACATGTGACTGGCCACTGACTACGAGAAAACTTGAGCTTGCCAGGTGCAAATGGCCTTGAAAGATAAGTGCTTAAGCAGACTGAGTTGAGGGGTCTCAGCTGAATCTTGTTGAATCTCCAAACTGGAACATTCGCTCCCTCCTTAAGTAAAGAAACCTGTTAATACATAACCAATGGGAGTTTTATTGACTTTCTTCAGCAAGGAAAAATACCACAAAGACAATTCTGAAATGGAGTCTCAGTAGAAGTAAATAAAAGCATGGATTTTGTTGTTTAGGGGTTAGACTCAGAGGTTGTTAGAAGGGGGATATTAGGAGGGGGATATGTGAAGTCTCTGGAGTGACTGATGTAAGTGAGGCAAGGTTTTGAGCAAATAAGTGTTGTGCGTGAAACATTCTGCAGTTACAACTAAGTATGTGGGTGGTTGTTCCAGTTTTCAAGAGCCACCACTTACTTGAGACACGCTAATAATACCATTGCTGGGCTTCCCTGGTGGCGCAGTGGTTGAGAGTCTGCCTGCTGATGCAGGGGACACGGGCTCGTGACCCGGTCCGGGAAGATCCCACATGCCGCGGAGCGGCTGGGCCCGTGAGCCATGGCCGCTGAGCCTGCGCATCCGGAGCCTGTGCTCCGCAACGGGAGAGGCCACAACAGTGAGAGGCCCGCGTACCGCAAAAAAACAAACAAATAATATCATCGCCTAATGGGATATATTACATATTTAGCCCAAATGTCTTATATTCATTCTGTGAGATAAAAATGGAAATGAAACTAGAGAGCTCATTGCCAAATGTATAAATTCAAACATTGAAACGGCCAGTAGCATGTATGTATATAATATATAATTTGAACTATGAAGCCAGAAACCTTTGTTTAAATCCAGCTCTGTCACTCCCTGAATACATGACATTGATGTAGTTGCTTTAGCTCTCTACACCTCAGTTTTAGGTGTTCAAAATGGGATAAAAATAGCACCTCTTCAATATAATAGTTCTGAGGATTAAATGAGTTAATATGTGTAAATCACTTAGGTAGTATCTGGTACATAGTTAATAATGAAATAAATCGTAGCTCTCGTGATTCTGATAATGATGATGATGTCTTACTGTTCATATCAAAAGGTACTTTCCACCTATTTCAACCTACCCTCACATATAACCTAAATCAATCAAACTAATGACACAATATATTCTACAAGAAAATAGCATTTATATACTTATCCATAGGATGCTGTAAAGTTATTTCACGGTAACATTGGATATTTCTAGTATGGGGTAAATTCATCTTTGTGTTGCCTGGGTACCAGCCCTGAGTGCTCCTAGATACAGTTTCCCAGCCTTCAGGGTTAAATCTATAACAAAGCACAGCCAATAACAGTGTCTGTCTCTTTAAAGCTTCATTTTTCTCTTAGCTTGGGAACTCAGGGGGTTTAGTGTATTTCAGATAGTCGTTACTTATTAACAGATGACTTCTATTAATTTGTGGAAAAAATTAGATATTATGACAGCTAATGCCGGAAACTTATAAGCTATACCTCCAGAAACCTGATAGGAAATCTCACTTCTTTGCCTGTCCTCTTAAATTTTTCATTCTATAATGCTGTTTCTAGTGCGATATCACAGTCACTAAATTTTTCACTTCAGGTGTTGTCAAGAAGCCAGGTGGTTTTAAAGTCACTTGTTCAGGCCAAAGAAGAATGGTACATTTGGAGTAGAAGTATCCTGGAGGGCACTGTTGCAGTTAGATAGATGAATGACCATGGGTTTTAATTAGAACAATAGGTACACACTCCATATCATTATTCTAAGAAACCACACTCACAGAGTGAGGTGGCGTAACGCCTACGGAGTCAATATCCTGCAGATCTATAAGCACGATTTCTGGGTAGGAGCCATTTTAATTTCGTTTATTTATACCTTTGCTATTTTTAATAGACAGAATCATTCTTGTTTAACCCTACAGAACAGTTCTGTAATCAAATTAATTTTTAAAATCACTCAGAGGAGGGAAAAGAATGAGCATTATGAAGATGGATGTTAATGTCGTTTTTTATGTCCTACACCCAGTAATAACGCTATTACCCTGTTCTTAACACAGGGCCTATGCTGTTTAAAAAAGAAAAGAAAACTGTAACAGCTTTCTGCAGACTTGCTTCACATTACATGCTTATAAAATCAAGACTAACATGTTATTTCTCCCCTCCATCTAAAGATTGCAAACCAAACCTTGAAACAATCAAGTTCATAAATATAAGGACTTACAGGTAAAATGCAATAACAAATAACACTAAAAATAAAATCTCTTCGTGATAAAACTACTCCTATGTCTTCATTAACACACTTACCCATTGAATCATTTATTCAACAAACTTTTATTGATAATCAACACCATACCTCTACTGAATGCCTCAAAGGCATTATGAAAGATTCTAGAAATATAAAGGAGAACAGAATATGATCATAGCTTACCCATTGAATCATTTATTCAACAAACTTTTATTGATAATCAACACCATACCGCTACTGAATGCCTCAAAGGCATTATGAAAGATTCTAGAAATATAAAGGAGAACAGAATATGATCATAATAATTGCTATGGTCTAAATGTTTGTGTGTCCACAAAATTCATATGTTGAAACCTAATGCCCAAGGTGATGATATTATGAAGTGAGGACTTTGGAGGTGATTAGATCATGAGGGTGGAGCCCTCACGAATGGCATTAGTTCCCTTATAAAGAGACCGGAGAAAACTCCCTTGTCTCTTCCACCAGTTTACAGTGGAAAAAAATAGTCATCTAGGGAGCTGGCTCTCACCAGACACTAAATCCTCCAGCACCACGATCATGGATTTTTCAGCCCCTAAACTTTCATTGCTTATAAGCCACCCATCTTACAGTCTGACTGAACAGACTAAGAAAATATTCAATAGGTGATTCTTAGAAAAAGAGAATATAGAAATTTAATAATATAAGTTTAAATTATAACAATATAGCAAAGCAAATTTTATCTATCAAAGTGGGCTTATGTTCTATCCCTGTACAAAATTTGCTCAACACACAGCTGCTCTGACTTCCCAAAATAGAGCTACAGAGATTCAACACAGACATATTTGTTGGACATCTGGGGAAGAATTTGTAGAAATTCTGTCAGAAGGGTATTTGCTGTTCTAATCTTGCAAACCAGGGTCTTCCCAAACCCCACTAGGAAATCATCTTGGACCTTCTGCCAATTTTGGGCCCATACAACTTTACAACAATCATGGAAATCTAAAGCCCAGATACACCATCCATGCCTCTCATGCCTAGAATCATCAGGTTGTACTCAGCCCCCTACCCATCACCTATTTTTTTCTCTCCCTTCAAACCTCTGTCCTCCCCACTCCCAAAACTAAACTTTGATTGACTGCAGGCCCAATTTCAATGCCTATACTACACCAACACCACCCATTTCGTCTTCCACATCTCAACCATTTCTATCTTTTTTCCCTAACAGATATTCTAAAAATTGGTTATATTTTGAAGGCCTTGTTTCCCTTGCAACTGTCTGGAATGGAAATCACTGTTTATTAATAATAATAGTAATCATTTATTGAAAATTTTGTCTAGGAATCTTGCCAAGCAATTTACAAATATTACATCTTTTCACTTTAGTTAATTCTCAGAATAACCTATTATTTCTAGCTTATATCTAAAGCAAATAAGACAGAAAGAAGTTATACAATTTGCACCAAAACATAAAGCTACGAAGTGGCACGACTACGATCCAAATCAAGATTGTCTGCCTCCAAAACCTTATTCTTCTTAAAAACAGGATTCTTATTTTGACATAATTCCAGACTTATAGAAAAGTTGCAAAAATAATACAGTGAGTTCCCAGGTACCCTTTACCCAGACTACACAAATGTTAACATTTATTACATTTGTTTTACCCTTCTTTCTCTCTCTCTTTCCCTCTCTCCTGAAACATTTGAGGGTAAGTTTCAGACATGATGCTCTTCTAATCCTACATACATCACTATTTACTTTCTTAATATAAAGACCATTCTCTTTCATACACAATAACATCCTTTATGCTAAAAGAAAAGCCAGGATTATGTGCTGCATTCAGTGTTACGTCCATTTACTTTCCCTAACCTGGAACAGTTTCTGGGTCTTTCTTTGCACTTCATGATACTGACATTTTAAAGATTTCAGGGCATTTTTTTGGTTTAATTTTTTAGAATGTACCCCAATTTGAGTTGGTTTCATGCAAAACTGTATTCTCAACTACCTCATCTGCCCTATTCTCACTTTCTCATCACATATAGTACAGATGTTTTTCCAATGACTGATGGTCACACATTAGCAGAATTAGTATTAACCTTTTGAATTCTTTTTCTTAAAGAGGTTTCTGAAATTGTGTTAGCTTCAATTCCCACAAAACCTGGAGCTGCCTCTGCCACAAATATTCCATCTCAACATATTCAAATGGAATAAACTAACTCTCCTCAACACCAACGCTAATAGCCAGTGGTGCCCAGATCCACCACAAGTCAGAAATTCAGTGCCACCCTAGGTGTCTTTGTCTGAGCTCCCCTAGGATTGTCACTAAATCTCATCCAGACCACTTATCAAAGTTTCTAGAAGAAGTCTCCTTTTCTTTTTCTCCCCGCTTCACTGAATTTTCCCAGTCTCTTCTCCTCTCCTTTCTGGGCCATAGCAAGTCTACCTTGTCTCCCGATCTGCAATCTTGTCCCCTCCCTCATCCACATCCCTTCCGCGTTCCTTTTCCAATACTACAAATTGGACTGAATAACCCAATTGCTCAAAAGGAATCAGTGGCTTAGCATTTACCTATTAGGATAGAGTCCAAACTCCCTGGAGCGTCATATAAAACCTCTATGATGTAGTCCCTGACTGCTTCTCCGTCCGCATCTCCTACTGCTTCAATAATGCTTACTGTTACCATGCCCCGCCCCCATGCCTTCTGCCCATATCTTAATTATTCCAAACCCTCATTATTTCAAAAGGTTCATCAAATGCACCAAGCAATTTTGTACCTCTAAGTCTTTGCATATGCTGTTTGTTTTCTTGCCTGAAAAAAATATACCTTACCATCCCCATCTGAAGGATTTCTACTCGCCCTCAAAATCAAGAGTCTCTTTGTGGGAGTGTTGGCTCTCAACTTTATTTATCTACAATGTCCTGTATATTTAGACATTATTATGCTCTTGGCACTTAAATATTTACCTGCGTAAATATTGCCTTTGCCTCCCACCCACTGCAACACTCATACCTCCAGGAGACTGCTGACTCTTTGAGAGCAGGGGCTGTGTCTTGATTATTTAATATCCCTGTTGCCTAGACAGTAGCAAATATTTGCTGAATTAATGTAAATCCTGCTCCATAGGTCCCAAGTCTTTCCTAAATTTAATGAAACCAGCTTTGGCTGAAAGGAAGAATGTGAAAGGTGTCAGTCTAAATCCACAGCAGGAAACAGAATTCCACTCTGATGGTTCAAGGGCAAAGAACTATTACAGTGACTACTTTCAGAGGTACAGACAGGGTTTAGGGGACCAATGAGGGGTGTTATGACCCAGTCACTAGCTACAGGGAGTGGGAGTAGTATTAGTAGAGCCAGTGAGGGCTGGAGACACGGAGGAGGAACCATGAGCAAAGCAATAAATAAGGAGGAGCCCAGCCACTGCCAGGAGCTCAGGATGAAAGCAGAGAGGGGGGGGGGAACCCTCCCTCCTCCGCTCTCCCATGGTCCCAGCTCCTGCTGGACTGCTAGATGAACCCATCGAAAAGCCAGTTGTCAAGGGAGTTCAGATGATGCTGTCTCTGAGAGTCAGCCTTCTGGGCTAAGAATGGATCTAAGTTGGATAATGAAGAATATCGGCGTGACGGCTAAGAAAAACCATTTGAGGCGAGGGTTCGTATCTGTTGTGCTCTGTATTTTCCAGATATTCATACAAGTACTTTATAGCTATCTCTTTTAATCCTCCCCACAATCCTGTAATATAGGTATATTATTGTCTCCTCCTCCCTAAAAAAGGAAAACTGAAACTTAGACAAATTAAAATGAATTGTCACAGTTCACCCATAGCTAATCATGTGCGATCAGGCCCGACACTGTCTCCCTGTCAGAAGTCAGGTAAGGTTTTATATATGAGCCAGAATTGCTGCTGGATCACAAGGCCTCCTCTCTGGACCAGACACTTCTAAGGTGGATCTCAAGTAGAGAGAGAGATAGATGATCTAATACCACACTGCCTTATGATTTCCTTACGATGAATTTTGACCTCATTCTTAAATCCACTGTAGTTTTTGCCTTGTAAATAGAAAAATAAAAAAGGGAGATGGTATGAGGTTAAGGTTTTCATGGCCCACTATTATCAAGGCTCCTTCTCTTTACTTCCAAATCCAGCACACCAAAATAAAGCAATTCCCTAATATCATCCATATTTTGAAAAAAAACTTGCCCATCTTAGATTTTAAGCACTCTTTTCACCAGGTAATTCTTTAACATTGGAGTTGCAAGCCATTTTGCTTTCAGATCCAGAGTCTATACACTTAATTTTTAATAGAATATTCATTTCAGTAAAATCCTCCCCCAAATAATATGAAAGCCCAGAGAATTTGTTTATAAAGGGATTTCACATGTGTGTACCCAAGACTACATCATTACTGGAGACTTTTACTTAATAATTTAAAAGGAAGCCAGCTATACTACATTTCAGAGAAGGGACACAAAGACAACTAAAAGATAGTAAATTAAGACCCAGGAGAAAAGTTTGAAGAAACTGGCATTATGCATCCTTTAAAAGAAAAAACGAAGTAAAGTCTAAATAAAGTTCTCGAAGAGTGTGCATTACAGAGAGAGGATGATAAATGCAGCTCATCCTATCAATCTGTGTGTAAAGTCCAGGGCCAGGCACTCTAGAAAATACCAAAGTGGACAAGTGTAGTCCCTGCTCAGGATGTGGTGACATCCTTGCAGACGAATATCCAAAATGCAAAGTCCAGTGTTTTAAGTGTTCTATATAATAGGTACTTGGTGATTCCACCATATTAGACCACCATCATCTCTTGGTGGATTACTGTAATAACCTTTTAACATGTCTCACTATTTCCATTCTTGGCCACCCACAATCTCGCATACACAGCAGCCAGAATGACCCTCTTAGAATGTAAGTCCGATCACGTCAGTCCTTTGCTCAGAACCCTCCAGTGGCCTCCCGCACATTCTTCCCATGGCCTCCAAGGCTCTCAATGGTCCAGGTCCTCTTTGCCTGTCCTACATTACTTCCTGTGCTCTCTCCCTCACTCGCTGTGCCCCAGCCTCGCCTGTCTCCATGTTTTCCCATCTGTCCACCATGTATACTCAGCATTTGCAGGTTCTGTTCCCTCTTCCTAGAAGATTCCTCCTCCAGATAGCTGGATCCAGAAGATGGATGCCTCAGCTCAAGCAAAGAGAGTGAATTCAACCTTCCTCTATCTTTTTTGTTCTATTCAGGCCCTCAAAGGATTGGATGATGTCTACCCACATCTTCTTTATGATGTCTACTGATTCAAATGCTATTTTCTCCTGAAGAGACTCTCCCAGACACACCCAGAAATAATGTTTTACCGGCTATCTGGGCATCCCTTAGCCCTGCCAAGCTGACGCATAAAGCTAATCATCAGATACGGTTCACTTATTCACTTCACTCAACTCTCCTCTCCCAAACATCAACTCCTCAGGACAGTTTTTCCTGACTTCTTTATCTACAAAGGCAGTTTCTGACACTCTCTATACCTTTACCCTGCTTTACTTTTCTCTGTAGCAGTTACACTAGTTGTTATATTTATATCCCTTTTCATATTAATTTATTGTCTGTCTCCACCCTCCACACGCTCTTCAATGTAAGGTCCTGAGAGGAGGAACTCTGTCTTAGTCACGGCTGCATCTCCAGTACCTTAAACAATGTCTGGCAATAGTTGGAGCGCAAAAATATTTGTTGAGCAAACGAATTCTTGATTTTCATTGTAGGGGAATGGGACATTATTTATTGCTTAGAATAGTTTTTACTTTTCAAAGGGGGGAAATATTTGAAACAGTCTTTGCAAAATCAGTGAGGTTCTCAATAAGACAAAATAAGGGAGAAAAATAAGAAGAACTATCTCAGTATTGGATAGTATTGGAGATGGGGAAGTGTAACTTTTAATAATAATGAGAAATTGAGATTGACAGGAGCAAAGGAAGTCTGAAGAAGAATACCGGAGGTAAAATTAGAACAGGAAGGTGTAATGGGATCAAGAAGAACCTTAAATACCACATTTGTACATGTGTATTTAGCCTGGGGAATGACAGAATAGCATCTGTCTTTCAGGAAATTTAATTTTGCCTATGGCATGCAGAAAAAAAATGGGGGGAAAGGAAAATGAGACTGAGAGCCATGGTAATTGTTCAGACAGGAAAGAGTGAACTTCCAAAAAAGAGAGTTGCAGTAAGAACAAAATGAGATCAGGAAATAAAGGAGGATTACAGGATTTAGGGGGTTTAGGGGTAGGAAAGATATGTTTCACTTCAAAGACTGAATTCAATGATCTGATAAAATATTCCAATGAAAATAAACAGCGAATCCTTTTCTGAAGTGGTAGCCTAAGATAATATACTCAACTCAATTTTCAAAGAAAAAAATGGATAAAATAAGAGACACAGCTCAAGGACTGAAAATTCTGAAATGCCTACATTTCCAAGGGATAATGAAAAAAGAAGGCAGTGAATGAGACTGATAACATACAGTCAGAGAGGAGGTGAACGGCGAGTATTCAGGGACTTAGAAACTAAGAAAGGAGATTCTTAGCACTAGATAATCAAAGAAGCAAATGCATAGAAGAGTCAGTGGGATGAGACAAAGGAGAGGCCCTGGGATTTGGCAAGTAGGTCTTAACTGATGAACTTTCCTGGAGTAGGTTATGTAATAAGGTGAGGTAACGGTGTAAAGACCACAGGACTGATTAGTAGAAGCTGATGGGTGAAGATCAGTATTATTACTTGTGTGGAAAGGAAGAGAAGGTACGAGATGGAATTTTCTGTCAAGGGAATTGCCCAGTAAGAGGCGGCAATGGCTATTTTTTTTTAAATAGGTACACATAGTGTCTAACACATAGTAGGTAGATGTTCAGTAAATATTTGTTGAATAAATAACTCGAATATGTTTGGCATTTATTAGGAAAAGGCTGGAAGTATGATAGGACAATTTGTAAAAAATTCTAGTAGGGTTCCGGTAATACAGCCAGCCCTCCCAGATCCTACTGATACAGAGGGCGGACTATACCAGGTCATCTTATACAAACGACTTGAGCACCTGCAGGTTTTGGTATGCGTGGCGGGGGGTGTCTTGGAATCAATCCCCCAAGGGTACTGAGGGATGACGGTACATTGTTTTCTCTGAAGAACAAGCTAAGAAGAAGAAGGATGAAACTGCAGCAGCATCATACTTAGAATCCAAATTCCTAATGCCCTCTCCGGATCTTCCATAAATCGTCCAACGTTCGTCTCTCCATCCACTCTTTCTTCTCTCTCCACTCTCCCCTTGCTCCAACCACACTAGCTTTCTTAAGATTCTTCACCCAGCCTAGGTCATTCCCCCCTTTGCATTTTCCCTGGCTTGTCTCTCTACCTGGAATGCTCATTCCCAGCACCTCCTAATGGCCAGCAAATTCCCACAACTCAAGTCTCAGCTCAAGTGTGACACCCCTGAAGAGGCTTTCTCTGACCTTACAGTGTGATGGAGCTGCTGTTCAGGTCACTTTTCGTCACATCTTCCTGCTTTGATTAATAGGGCACATACCACTCACTGAAATCATCTTCCTCAGTATTTATTTGTTTATGGTTTGCCGCCTCTGTTCTCAATGAGAACAGATGCTTCATCTTACTCATTCACTGATTATGTTCCTGACACCTGGAATAGTCTCTAGCACATTACAAACAAGACAAAACAAATGAAAAAAACCAATAAATATTTGAAAACAAATTCATAAACCTTGAAGTGGAAAAGAGAAAAATTAAGGAAGCACATTTTAAATGACTTTAGTCATTTCTATAAATTAAGTTGTAATGCATTTTCCCAAATAAGTCTCTTCTCTTCCTTTCTCTCCTGCTCCTCTCCTACTCAGGCCACCAGAAATTCTGACCCAAACCACTGCGGCCTTCCTGCCTTGTCCCACTCCAATATAGTTTCCCGACTGAAGCCACAGTGATCTTCCCAAAGTACATATCTGATTATTTCCCTATCCACCTAAAATATTTCAGGAGCTCCCCACTGCTTTTAGAGTACAGTTCAAACTCCTTACCTGGCTTTAATGATCAGACTCGTATGTTCCTTGTTTATCCCTATGGCTTCATTTTTTATCACTGCCAACACGCCCTACCTCATCACCCTCATTGTATTCCTTTGGTCATACTGAATTCCATCCATATGCTATGTTCCCTCACTTCTCAACTATATCCTCTTCCCGGAAACTTGGTCCCCTCTTGCTTTATTTGAATCAACCCTGTGTATCCTTTGGGTCTCAATGCGAATGTTGATTTTTCTAGGCAATATTGTACAGTCTACTCTCACCCAAGTTATGTGTCCCTCCTATATAGTCCCAAACATTCTTATATCTGTTAAAGTTTTAGGTATTACCCAAAGAAAGATTAGATGGCTTAAGCAGAAAAGAACTGTATTAAAGAATATTAAATAGCAGACAATGTATCAGAGCAGAGGACTAAGAGAATCTGGCCTGGAGGCTGTACCACCAGGAAAAGAAATGTCTGAGTTTCTTCTGAGGAAGCCCTATCTTTGTTACTGCTGGTATAACAAAAACCATTAACCCTGGACTCCTTGAACTGCCACCATTTAGTCCTCTGTCATTGCTAATTGAATGGGTGGCTGCCTCTCTCCCACCCTTGCCACATTAAGTTCCGTTTAGCTTTTTTTCCTCAAATCAGTCTTTTCTGAATCAACATGTTGGTAGATCTGGTTGGTAGACCCTGGTCACAGGCATAAACTCTGGACTGCTGAGAGGCAAGGAAAGCACTTTTCTAGTTTTTAATTTGATAAAGCAAAACTTAGGATATGGGATGAATTGTGATACAAGTCTACTGCATACCTGTCCTCGCTCTATTATTGCCCTAATCACGGCACATCTTAGGTGCCTGGCTTTTGTTTGTCTCACTAACTCCATGAAGGCACGCCTGTCTCATTCACTGTTTTTTCTCTAACAGCTAGCAGAGAGCCTGACATATAGTAAAGGCTAAAAATATTATTTACTGAATGAATAAATGGGTTGAAACCGGGGCTTGAAGACAGTGTGGAACAGCTGTTGGAATTATAATGCAGGAATTATAATTGGGAATCAATGAGAGAAGAATAAGAATTGCTGCGTTTCATTTTGGATCCTGCCAAGTTTAGGGAGAACGCATTTGTGGTGGAACTGATCGTCAATGGTTAGTGAGTTTCTCAAGTGAAGCTAAGAAGCCAGGAAAGGAGAGCTCAGGGATCTAAAACAGTTTGTGGTTGCAGAAGAATTTGCGAGCAGATGACTAAAAGGAGTTTGAGGTCAAACAAAGAAAATATACGTGAAATCACTGAACATAGAATTTAGGTTGCTTAAGGAACAAACTAAACCAGAAAAGGGACGGATAGCCTGTGAGAATACGAAAAGATGAAATGACTAAAGATCATAAAGGCAAAGGTACAGTTTAGTATAAAATAGGAAGAAGATATATTTACTCCACCTTCTGCCAAATTATCACAGCTGAGTCTGCTGCTCCTCCCATTCTCAGTGCTGTCCATTTTTATGCACCAATCTTAACAAGAGGAGTCATAAATCACCGTCCTCCACAGCCCTTGTCCTCCCTCATCTAGAGTTACTGAGAATTAAATTGCCCAGTCAGATCCTCTTGTGGTGCCCTTGTGCTTTTTCTCTTTGTCAGCAGGAGCCAATGTCCACAGAATTAGCTACAATTGCCTGTCTGTCCTCCATCCCTTTTCTCCTCCTCTCCACAATTGTCTGCAAATACGTATCTTCCACTGCCACACCCATCTACTCAATCTTTAGAGATGGTTACCTGTTTTAGGTCCTGTCCCTTACTCTTAACAGATTGCCTCTGAAATGTTGAAAAGTGCTCAGAATGCTGCCTACATATTTCAGGTTACTTTGCCCTGTACGTGCCTGTCTTCACCCTGAAGACCAGAGTGTTGCCCTAGTTATTAGTCTAGCAAAGGGCTTCTGTATGATCTCACGTATGACAACTGCCCATCATCCTAACTCTTTCATCTGGGCCACCATCTGGGTGGTCTAGCACTGAGCTGTAATGTGGACTGAATGTTTGTGTTCCCCCAAAATTTATGTTTTGAAGCCCTAACACTCCAGTGTAGTATTTGGTAGTATTTGGAGGTAGGGCCTTTAGGAGGTCATTAGGTTTAGAGGACCTCAGGGAGGTAAGGCCCCCATCATGGGATTAGAGTCTTTATAAAAAGAGGAAGAGAGTAGAGCTGTCTTTTTCGCCATCCCCCACCTGGTGAGGACACAGTGAGAAGGCAGCCATCTGCAAGCCAGGAGGAGGGTTTTCACCAGAACGCCACCATGCTGGCACCCTGGTCTCAAACTCCCTGACTTCAGAACTATGAGAGATAAATATCTGTTGTTTAAGCCACCCAGTCTATGGCACTTGTTATGGCAGCCCGCGCTGCCTGAGACACGTTGTCTTGCCACTACTCATGTTGGTTTCGCCTGAGATGTGGCTGAGCTGCCTCTGCCCCTTGGACTCTGCGTGTTGCTCACTTCGTTTCTCCTCTAGAATCAGGTCATTCTCTACTTCAAGGTCACCTCCTCCATCATACACTCCTGTAAACAAATAATATTGTGATTTATGCCCATTCCTTAGGCTCTGACCAAATACAAAGAGAGGAGTTACCCAATGAAATGATGGCCTAGTTTAAGTTGCAGTAACAAATATCTCTGAAAGTTCAGTGACTTAAAGCTAGGTCCGAAACTTTTTCTGTAAGGGCCAGATGGTAAACATTTCAGGCTTCATGAGTCACAGTGTCTGTCACAACTACTCAACTCTGCCATTGTAGCACAAATGGCACCACAGTCAATACATAAACAAAGGAGCACGGCTATGTTCCAGTAAAACTTTTCTCACGAAAACAAACAAATCAGACCTTAGCTTGCTGACCACAGACTTAAAGCAACAAGGATTTATATCATGTTCACGCTTTCTCTTCATTACAAGTTAGATGGACGATCGGTTCAAATCGTCACTGTTGGTACTCTAGGACCCAAGCTGACAAAAGAGCCCAAATCTGCAACTCTGCTTTTAAATGTAACAAAGAGAAAAGTGAACTTAAATGTACCCGCTTGTTCTTAAAGCTTCTGTTCAGAAGTGGCATACCTCATTTTCACTGGGATTTCATTAGCTCATGCATATCATATGTTCACTCCCGAGTTTAACTGGGCAGGGAAGCATTAAACTCCTACAGAGGAGGGAAACTAAGAACTGGCAAAGAGTAATACAATGGACAACAAGGATTTGTGGTCAGAGAAGGGAATTTCAAGCTTAAAATTCTTGATGCAGTTTTAGATAAGGAAGAAGTTCAAAGTCACATGATTTAAGACAGCTGAAGAGAAATGGCATGGCACTGAGGCTAACTGGGCTTGAGTAATTGTGAAATCCGTATACTTCAAAGTTCATTAGTGTGCATATTGCAATGAAGCCTAGCTGTCCTCCGTATCAATTAAAAAATAAATAAAAGGAAAATAGCAGCACAGTATATAACTTAGATAATGTGCTAGACCCGTGTAGGTCTTAAATTCCCCTCACATGTTTGGCTAGAATTTAGAGACAGGAAAGAGGTCATATTGTTAAAAATAATGTAAACACCATAATCTAATCTTAATATACACCAGAATATACCACAAGTCAGAAATGGTTGACCTAATTATTTATATTATAATTATCTATCCATCTATCTCTATCTACCTATATTCACAATATAAGAAGATCCTGAAATAACCACCTGTTCAGTAAATCAATTAAATACCACCAAATCCATTTGAGAAATGCAAAGCCAATGGTACAAATTTGATATGAAAGTGCTTTACCATTTTATCGGTGTATTGGTAAAGACTAATTTAAGAGTAAGTTTTTTTGTTTTTGATTTTTGCATAGTGGAGCGGGACAGGAAAGATGAAAGAAAAAGGGTAAGCATGGATTACCACAATTGTTCTGACAATTTCTCCTCCAAAATGCACTGGAAACATAAAGGTATTGCAATCAAAGTTTCTGAAACCATAGCTCTTAATACACTTTTGTGCATTTATAAAACCACACCAAAATACACGGATGGAGAGTTAAAGTATATAGAAATAACCATGAACAGACTTGCCTCTTATTTTTTTTAATAAAACATTTATAATTATTGTTTGCCCTTGTTTGCTTTGTCAACTATTATTGGTAATAAGCTACTTGCAACAAACCTCAGAAGGGATGGAGGCATGCTAATGTCACCACATCCAGAATGGCTAAATTGGAATGTTACCAGGGCATTCTAACTGAAACACAGTCATGATTATAGCAGCTATTGTACTCAGCATTCGATTCATGGTCTAACTTGTAGAGTTAAACCCAACTGGAGTTCGTTTAATCGGGTAAGGGCCAACTCTAGGAGAAATGTGCCTTGGTCTCTGCCTCAAATGTATAATTTTGTGAATACAGTTGACTGCTGAACAACGCAGAAGTTAGGGGCACCAACCCCCAGTAGTCAAAAATCTGCATATAACTTTACAGTCGGCCCTCCATATCCCTAGTTCCATACCCACCAATTCAATCAACATTGGGTTGTGTAGTACTGTAATACATATTTATCGAAAACATTCTGTGTATAACTGGACCTGTGCAGTTCAAACCTGTGTTGTTCAAGGGTCAGCTGTAATTAGCTTGCGAATCTAGAGTGAAACAAGGGGGCAGAATGGGAGAGGTCTTTCATGCAAAGGAGCTTGGCTTTTACATTGTTTTATACATTTTGTTGCTTTTTTATTTATTCATGAGAAAATATGTGTGGGGTAAGGGGATGGGATATGGCATGATTAAAGAAAAATCAAGAAAGCCCAAAGAAGTGGCACATAAAAATATGCACCTTAATTTCCTGGTGCTTATTTTACACTGAAATAGAGAAAACAGAGTTGTTCAGGGAAAGCTTATCATCTTTGTTTACCATTAGAGTGCATTTTTCATTTTGAACTAGATTACTTCTAATCTAATTGCAAGTACTAATTTGTCCCATGATTTAAAATAAATGTTGTTACTGTACTTGTAGAATGCTTCTGCCTGTACATTACTACCTTTGCATCTTATTGACTGCATTGTTGGTTTCTATGGGAACAGTAGTGGAGAAGTTAATTAGGATCAGGAGGTTAGAAGGGAAGAAAAATAGAATTTTCAACACAGTTCATTTATCATGTACATTTAAATTAGTTTCCTTAATAAAATATCTATTGCAGTAGAATGGTGATGGCTGAATCACTTTAATAAAAACAAATGATACATGTTAAAAGTTTAACATCACTTATTTGTACCCAATTCATCCCATTAAGAAGCATTTTGGCTTTGGTAATCAAATTAATGAAAGTCATTAATAAAGGTTTCCGTGTCTCAATACTGTTACTCTAAGATTTTAGTCTTGAGCAATGCATTTTATACATTATTCTAATTATTTACATAGAATAAGCCTGTGGTGTTTTTTTTTTTTTTTTTGCCAGACGCGGGCCTCTCACTGCTGTGGCCTCTCCCGTTGCGGAGCACAGGCTCCGGACGCGCAGGGTCAGCGGCGATGGCTCACAGGTCCAGCCGCTCCGCGGTACGTGGGATCCTCCCGAACAGGGGCACGAACCCGTGAACCCTGCATCGGCAGGCGGACTCTCAACCACTGCGCCACCAGGGAAGCCCCTGTGTTTGTTTTAAAGTTATTGTCTTTTTGTTCCAAATCCACCCTTTTATACCCTGCGTCACTCTGACTGGGACCATGCAAGCTGCATTTCTCAGTTGCCAGTAGCTTCCTAGGTTCTGCCAGTAGGGGGCAACAAGGAGCGATTAGTAGGTGGAGGATGGGAGAGCTAACCTTTCCTTTCTATTGACTTACAGTTCCGGTCAGGATCAATTCAGCAATGATACTTCTCTCAGGAGAGGCATTTGATTCCAGCCTCTAACACCCAAACCCTGCAACCGACTCGCCACGTAAAGTCTTGCTTTTGAAATGACTAGTATATTTCTGCTTTCCTCGTTGAGATAAAGTCCGTGACTGTTTTTACATGTAAAAAGTAGATTGGCAGCTTAAAAGAGAATACATTCTATTTTTTTCCATTATAAAAAATTTGAGAAATATATAAATGCAGGAAAAAGAAAGATTACTACTCGGTCCCATCATGCACATAGAATATATGCTAACATTTTGCTTCTTTTCTCTAAATATTTTTTTGCAGATAGGTACATGCTTTTTTCAAAAACATACCTATCATATTCTATCTCTTCTATTGTCTCCTGTGTTTCATTTTACTTTAAATCAAAACTATGTTTCTGTGTTATTACAAACTCTTCTTAAACATCATTTGGACAGCTATGTAACATTCCATAGCCTATTTTATTATCATTATTCAGTATTTAGATATTTGGGTTGCTTTCAAAAGCTTTATAATTATAAATAATGCTACAGCAATACCTTTGTGCTTCAAGGTTTTTCTTCCATATTCTGGTTTATTTCCTTAGAATTTAAACCTTTGTTTTTATATTCTGTGCCAGCCCCTTAATGCAGAACCAGAGCCCTTTTCAGTCTGCACACCAGAAGTATTTCTGGAATTTCTCAGAGGTGGTCTTCCATGGACTCACAAAGCATTCTTCTGTGCTTCTTCGTGTGTGTGTGTGTGTGTGTGTGTGTGTGTGTGTGTGTGTGTGTGTGTGTGTGTAGGTGTGTCTTACTTACTCATTGTTCCTATGGCTGTATTATAATTGAGGGTACATACGAAAAAAATCTTAGACTGCATTAAGGGACTAATCATACCAATCCTGCCTTGCTAAGAGAACATTCATATTTAATATATACTGAGCATCTAATTTTTAATATATTTTCCTCAAATTGATGCTAATACTCCCACAATAAAAAATATTGCTCTCTTGTTCAGTAGGAGAAAGAAAAAAGTAATCATAATGTTAGTTTTTGAGTCATTAATTACAAGCCTATTTTGTGTTAGGAACTAAAATGGTGATATTTAAATAGTAAACATGAACCAATCAGACCTTCAACATAAACCAGAATAAATCAATGCATGCCTTCATTTTTGTTTTCTCACATGTATAATGGTATCATACTGCCAACACTACTTACTTCAGGAGGTGTTAGGAAAGTCAAATTGTATATCTATGTCTATAACCATATTCATATCTATATGTAAGTACACTAAATATTATGAAACAATAGAAAATGTAAAGCAATCGTCACTAGCTTTCCTAAACAAGATCAAAATCAAAACTTATAACCCTGTGTTTAATAAAAACAGAACATTAATTCAATATGCTCAAAGAAGGTATGGATTTCTTTAATCATCTCATATGCTGTGCTATTCTCAACTCAATGGGCAAAGCTGTCTTTTGTACCCACGTCTTCTGCTGCTTCTCTCAATTTCTTGGCTCGGCACCTTCAAAGTGTACCCTTCTAACTTTAAAAGATGCCAGCCAGTTATAATGTGATGAATTAACCCATGATTTAGAGAAATACTCTTGGTTACAGGGTGTTTCTGGCGACCACAACGTATTTGTTCAACTATAACAATAAAAATAGCAGGAGAGAAGACCTTCTTAAACAAAAAAACAAGAGAATTTTCCTTTTGATAGGACCTTCCAAAGTCATATCTGTAGCCTGATACTCCTCACAATTCAATTTAATTTCCTTCCATTAAAACAACAACGAAATTATTGAACACGTGCAAGATACTAGGTACTTATTGAGCTATGTGTGACCTGATTAGCACCTCAGAACAGCCATGTAAGGTATTCATTCTTAACCTTGTTTTACATAACAAAAAGCTGGGGATCAGAAATGTTAAGTAGCCTTTCCATGTTTGTGCAACGTGACAGGATCTGCATTTAAATGTCAGTTGGTCTGGCCCAATGGCTCATTTTCTATCACGGAAATAGTTATTAATATTTTTAATAACAGTCAATAAGGATAAAGACTTTTTTATGTGCTTGTCACTGCCAAGGCACTGAGTTTTAATGCAGTAGTTCTTATAGAGGAAATTTTAGAAATTTTCCTAACATATAATTATAATCAAGTTGGGCAATTTGATTACAAGCATCCACTAACGTTGGTTTGCAAACTGGCTTCCATATACAGAGGGCAAGGAGAGACCGAAAAAAGAGGCAGGACACTCCAGACTGGTAGGTGGCAGGTTTAATAAGCAAGGGAACTTTCATAGGAGGCTTGTCTTGCGCATCACAAGACAAGTAGATCTCTGTACCTGTCCACCACGATCATAGCATTTTATAGAGAGGCCTTAACTGCGTTCACTCAGTTTCACATTACTCTCTCAAGGCTGCATCCTTGAAAATGGCTTCCACTGTGGGAATGGTGGGCAGAATGTACATTCCAAGGATGGGGAGGGGTGAAGAGCCTCTGACTGCCTGAGTCTAGCTTGAGGGTCAACCACTGGTCACGTCCTCTTTAGGACCTCCTCCAACAACTAACTTTGTTTTTTTTCATGGTTGTGAATTTCTTAGTTCTTTAAACTCTGATGAAAAAATAACCTTCCTCCCAACCTGCTAAATCCAGAATCATTTCATTCTTACTCTCTTGCCCTTTATAAAGTCTTTATCAAGTCAATGAATACTGAAAAGTTATACCTGAAAAAAAAGATTTTGCTATATTATAGGAAAGATTCACGTGTTAGAAATATATAAATCTATATATACCATATGTTTTTTATACAATACTCTCTCTCCCGGTCTCTCTCTCTCTCTTTTATAGAATTCTCTCTCTCTCTCTCTCTCTCTATATATATATATATATATATACACATATATATATATATGTATATATATGCATACACATACATAAAACTGACTTTAAATATTTGCCCACTTGTGTATAATAAAAAAAAATATATATTATATACAAATATTTCATTAAACACAGGTGGACAAATATTTGGAGTCAATTCTTTCCATTTATATTATTTGGCCTCCATCATTTTTTTCTAAGGTATAAAGTCAAAAACAAGGTTAAATCTGTGAAATATTATCTTATTATTTAGTAAAAACAGGGGTGAAAGCTTAGGTGAAAACCTTTCTCTGTGTGTGTGTGTATGTGTGTGTGTGTGTGTGTGTGTGTGTGTGTGTGTGTGTATGTGTGTATGCTTCCTATAGGTCTTTAATCACTGCAGGACACCCTCACTGAAATGATGTTAAAAAACAATAAAAAGGAAGAAAGTTTTTCTTTCAGAAACTTTCAAATGTTGGTCTTCCTCAACTCCCCCATTACTAAATATACAACATCTGCCTTTTCGTCATCAAAGTGCCTTAAATATTTAGTAATAATGAAGGCTGTTCACCTGAATCTATAAATTAAGAAAAGATAAAATGTAAATACATGCAATGCAACTTAACTAGAGTATTGGGGTGCTTCTTATTTATCTACAATGACTTACTTACTTGATAATACATGTTCCATCAAGGGTCTTGGAAAAACTTTCAGAAAGTCAGACTGTTAAGTAGTCTTGCGTACTCACCCTTTCGGAAAAGTCAGAATTGGATTGGATTTGACATTTTTTCCTAAATAATGAACATTGTGCAGTCAATTTCGGGGTCAATTTAGTCAATCATGCATGCAACATTTGTCTACAAATAACGTGACTATATTTTCATGGAGCTAAGTATTGTGAACATAATGCTGACAGGTCCAAAGATGTTTCAGTTGACTAATATGAAACTGGGGTGAATTATTACAAATATTCTCACATAGGGCTGACAGTGTCTAACCAGCTATTAAATCTGTATAGACAGTACATTTATTTGTGTATGAAACAATCAGACTGAATTAAATGGTTACTGCTCTTGAACAACAGACTGTCATCCCAGATTAAAACTATAAACGACTTGGAGAATGAAAAGCAGTTTATCCCACTGATTTCAAAATAGGAATTTAAAAAACTAAAATACCAGGAGAAAGCTTGAGGCTATATTTTCTTACATTCTGTAACTCTACACCTACAAGGAAATCTGTACAGCTCACTGGCATGAAAATGAATCATGTCTTGGGTCAAACTCTGGGTTTATTTGAATAATTCTATGGGTTGAATTAAGTTCTCATGTGACTCTCAATGTCCATTCTTTTAACATGAGGATGACATGTCCAATGATATATTTCATTATATTATGGGCATATGTATGATTACCAAACTGCCTTTTAGTACCCTTACAAAGAATGCAATTGAAAATAACTTGCTATGAGCCTATCTTAGCTTTCAGTTATCATGGATCTTGAGATGTCTGCCACTTAATTGAAAAATTATTGTAACATTCTGTCTCCCTGAAACTTTTATTCTATTTATTTCTTCTGTCAAGGGCAAGGCATTGCAGCAGGTGTGTAAAGATCGTGGAGTAAGTAGGCTTGAGAGGCAAACAATGGTAATTTGGTATAGATGGTAGGGGAGGATAGGGAATACGGGAAAACTGTACTTCTTGTTAGCTGGCGTCCTCTTCAAATATGACTATATGTGTTCATTTAAGGAACATGCATTGAGAAAGCACACTAAAGTTTTGCTTATTCCCATAGTTAAAGACTTTTCTTTAGCTATTGTAACTTTGCTGTTAGAGACTTTTGTACCTTCCCTTAATTGGGGTTTTCTTTTTTCCTGCAGCGAATATAAACTTTCAGAACTGAAGAAAACGGATTCTCCCAGATGTGACCCCAATATTGACCTTCTTATGTGCTATAGGGATTTTCTTTTTTGAGTGACTACACCTGATACTGGTGTAACAATGGCTCTGCCAGACCTCTGCAAGCACATAAGCCTTTTACGTTTATTATGGTCTAGGAGATGATTCCCTGTGTTGGGTAGAGGGCATTAGTATTTCTCTCAATAGAATTTCCTATCTGTCTTCTTTCTTTCCCCATCCTCTCTTCACTGTTATAAGTAACTACCAAAATTGTCCCTGCTCTATTTTAAGTCAATACCGTTTGACCCTTTGCTTTACTGGAAGCATTTGCTCAGTCAGGAGCTGTAAGGATTGTACTATTTAGAACATCCTAGTGGTGCAGTCTGTCTATTTACATAAACTTTGAAATCCTGATCATTTCCCTGACAATGCTTTGTCTCAGTGTATTATCACCCCAAATATTCTATCAAACACCAACATATTTATAAATAATTGAATGGAATTCTATTTTGAATTCCCTAGAAATTCTTAATAGCAAAATAAATCTTAACATGTTTGCAGGGAGGGAGATACTTTTCATATAAACTTTTTGGCGAAGAATGAAATTTTGTGTGGAAATCTAGTTGAATACAGTCCTAAAGGACAAATATTTTGAGTGCTTCAATTTGTTATAAAGAGTGAGTCTCCAGTGTTAGCAGCTCACTGCAATCCATTTAAAACTCAGTTAACCCAAACCACACTGGGTCTCAGCAGTATGTATTTCAACAGACCAGGACAGATGTCTGCCTGTTACAATGAACCCCGAGTAGCATCAGAGCATCTACCACACCCATAGACCCTTTCGTGTGCATTTCTCATGTGCATTTCAAACCTAGCGACACCACCACTTTTGACACAACTAGTTGGACTAGGATTGGGTGACTGGTTACATATGCAGATATTTATAGCCTGGCCAGCATGCTAGGGTGTGGCATGAAGGGACAGTTTTGCACAACAGGGATTCTCTGATGAATAGAAACACGCTCATCAATTAGCTCTCTTTTCAAGAAGATTCATGAATGAAGAGATATCCATGATCCTTAAACAACAGTTGTGGGAAGTTAGGAGCAGAAGGAAGAAGCAGAAAGAAAAGCAAAGTAGGGATGGGTGGAATCACAAAGCTATCAAAGATGTAAAGTGACACTATGATGATTGAGCTACTCCATTGCTGTTGCTCTGTATCCTGAGCTATGGCTTTTCTGCATTTAAGATCGTTTCCCTTGTGAGGTTTGTGGTGTGCGTGCGTGCGTGCGTGCGTGTGTGTGTGTGTGTGTGTGTGTGTGTGTGTGTGTGTAGGGACCTGGGGATGTAGGGACGGGGTCTAGGAAAGCTTTCCAACTCTTGAAGAAAAGAGCTTCGCTTCCACAAATTAACACACCCAATAAGGTAGGTCTCTAAGGAAAGATTATTTTAGACCTAAGAGGTATTCTCAGTTACCTTTGAAAGTGGTATTTTTTCTTCCCACAATATGATTTCACAGTGAATTCCATAGCAGTAGGACTCATATCTATGAAATTCTTTAGCAGCAAGTCTATCTTATCACCTGCACAGGGACAAACTGGAAATGGTTAAATTGTTTAGTACCAAGGGCTAAATTGAGACAACTTAAATGTTCCCTTAGGATAGGACCACTTCCCTATGAAACAGCCAACAGACATGCCATATCAAGAATTAAAAGAATGACTCTGTCCATAGGTACTAGACAAAGGATTTTAGCAGACCCCAAAGTGGTTAAGAGCAGCTACATTACGGGTATGGGGGAAAATAATCTAAATAAGAAATGGCAGCTAGACCTCACAGTTTTTCAAGGATGCCTGAGATACGCATTTGAGAAACTTATCAGTCACGCAGGTATAGGCTCTGCCTTAAATGAGAAATCAGACAACAAAATCTCTAATACATTTTTTTCAATTTGTTTTAAAAGGGCCATAAAATTTACTATCTTCAGCATTTTTAAGTGTACAGTTCAGTAATGTTAAGAACATTCACATTACTGTGCCACCATCACCACCATCCATCCCTAGAATTCTTTTCATCTTGTAAAACCGAAACTCTATAGCCATTAAACAATAAACCCTCATTCCTCCCTGTCCCTAGCCCCTGGCAGCCACCATTCTACTTTCTGTCTCTATGATTTTAACAATTCTAAATACCCCCTAGGAGGGGAATCATAGAATATTTGTCTTTTTGTGACAGGCTTATTTCATTCAGCACAATGTCCTCAAGTTTCATCCATACTGTAGCATGTGTCAGAATTTCCTTCCTTTTTGAGGCTGAATAATATTCCCCTGTATGTATATTCCACATTTTTCTTATTTATTCATCCATCAGTAGATATGTGGGTTGCTTTCTTGTTTTAGTTATCATGAATAACGTTAGTACTATAAATAAGGTAGACAAACATCTCCTTGACACCCAATTCTTTGGAGTGTATACATTCCCAATTTAACAATTCCTTAACAGAAAGTTTTTAAACTTGAAAAATTAATTTAGACTTGAGTTTTTTTTTTCATGTAGCAATCACTCATATATACCTAGAAGAGAAAAAATGTTGTACTTATTATAAATTTATATTTATATAATAAATGGCTAAGGTGTTACCAAAATGTGGAGTAATAAATGACAGATAATTCTTTTACACGTATCTTTAAAAAGTATAACACAGCTTTCTCTACTTACATCTATCCTCTTTGAGTAACGTGATGCCCTCATACTGTGGTTCATGGCCCAGCGGCACGGACAGCATTTGGTAGCTTGTGAGGAATTTGTAATCTCAGGCCCCAACCCAAACTTACTGAAGCAGAATCTGTATTTTCATGAGCTTCCCCGGTGATTCTTATGTATAATAAATGTGGAAAAGTGCTGCTATAAAGCACTTGATTGTTGCTTTGCAAGAAAATATGGAATTGTTGTCATTCCTCTAAAGACAAGGACTTTATTTTGCTGACTATTAAGTTTATACAACATCATTTTGTTTACGTGCATCTCTGTGAATATAGTAAATTGTTTCAATGCCAAATCACATAACAAAAATTTGGGAAGACATTTTAAATAGCAACAAAACTCAACATATCTATACTAAAAATTAAACAAATGCAACTGAAATAATGACAAACTAAAGAGTTATGTCCAAGTTTACAAATGCACAGACCATGGCAGTTAAGGCCATTTGGCCACAGTAATTATTACAAAGCTTCATCTATGATAAGATTCACACTGATTTTAGCAATGTCCAGATTTTTTTTTTAATGTGTGCCTTAGAATAAAAATGAGACTGTTTCAAGAGTTCCAAGTGTGAAGAATAGCCCTGTTATCAAAGATAACCTTGGCTTCAATCTTGTAGGACTTTTATTTGTTAGAAAATAGCAATGAAGTAAGGGAACAATCGTAGTCCCTCTGTCTAAATTATACCAGTTTTTCTAGGAAAACTGGAAGTAGCTGTTAGGATAAAATTAAAAAAAATAAAATAAATAATCTTACAACAGAGATTAGAGCAGGAATGAAGCATAATCTATACTTACATATGTCATCAGTATTAGTCAAAGTGTGGCCTGAATATCACATGCTTCAATACCATCTTAAAGCCTCTTTTCAAAATGAAAATTCCTGGGGTACACCCCAGACCTACACCAAAATCTCTGGCATAGTGCCTACTCGATTACGCTTGTACCAAGTGCCTCAAATGACTCACATGCACACTGAAGTTTCTTATAAAAAAAAGCGACTTGATTTTATATTTCCTTCCTTCCTTTGCACACAGGATGGGAGGTCATTAACAAATGATATTGATCAAGCAAGTGAGCTGTGAGCCAGCAGGTCAAAATTTTCCCTATAAATATGAATTTTTTTCACTTATAGAAAAGTTTTCTTCTTGGAGAACCACCAGGGACTTATGTTAATAGAACTCACTTGTTAAAAACAATCACAGCCACTTTTCATTACATGTAAGATTACTAAAGCATTAGCTTTCCTTAAGTTCACTTAGGAACTCATTTCCATGGACAGTCTGCTTGTTTGCCATTATAAACTTCCCTAATCCTATCTGACTCCTCAGAATTTTGCTCAGTCTGAAAAATTATAAGGTTATTTCTTTGAATGTGAAAATTTTGATGCAGTCTACAGCATGTCCAAACACAACTTAGGCTTGGTTTATGATTATTCTTTTATCACAAATAATTGCAGGTAAGTGCATTAAAAATTGGAGCTTTTAAATTTATTTGATAAATTTCAATGAATCTGTTGCTTAATATAATTTTATATGTCAACTTGATGGTAACCAAGGTACCCACTTTTTATCAAGCACCAGTCTAAATGTTGCTGTGAAGGTATTTTTAAGATGTGATTAATATTTAAATCAGTATGTTTTGAATAAAGTAGAATATGTTTCATAATGTGGGTGGGCCCCATCTAATCAGTTGACGGCTTTAGAAACAACAGACTGAGAGGTCCCTCAAGGAAGAGAGGATTCTGCCTCCAGAGTCACTTTGGACTTGACCTGCAACATCGAGTCTTCCCTGGGTCTCTAGCCTGCTGGCGTGCCCTGGAGAATTCTGACATGCCAGGCCCCACAATCACATAGCCAATTCCTTAAAATAAATCTTTTTCTTTTTCCCTATATATACATACATCCTATTGGTTCAATCTTTCGGAGCCCTGACTAATACATACAACTACAGTAAACAGAATGACGTGGCTTCACTCTGAAAGATTTACACCTCAAAAAAAGAACATTTTCTACATCTGACATTATTTTGTGCTGGAACTATGCTAACTTTAAAATTAAAATTCTCTTTTTATCAACTATTATGACTTACTGGAGTTCACAAACAGTTAAGCTATATATATAGATATCATACAATAACTTACTATTCACTTATCATCATAGGAGATCTATCCTTCAGCTTTATCAACTCACATAGTACATGATTTCAGATACTCTGATTTTATAATGATTTGCCTTTTGCTTCAGGTTGCCAAATTATTTTCTCTACCAGTTCTATGAAATTACTATTATAAATTTACAGCAAAATTCCCCCCAAAACTTCAGTTACAGGTTAGGAAAATAATTTTAAATATGAGTACAAGGCAGTCCACCTTTTGAAGCCTATACGTTTGTAATTACTTTTTTACCCATAGCATTACAGAAATGGATCTAGCAAATGACTAAGCCTTTTTCGATTTTCCATAGAAGAAAGGTATATTTATCTTTCTCTAAAACATGAGGATAACTATGTTATCTCAGTACAGGAATATGCAAATGAGGCTTAAATAATTTGATAAACAAATATGCTTACTTTATATAAGAATTTGGTAGGCAGAACAGGCACATGAAAAGATGCTCAGCATTGCTAATTATTAGAGAAATGCAAATCAAAACTACAGTGAGGTACCACCTCTCACCAGTCAGAATGGCTATCATTAAAAAGTCTACAAATAACAAATGTTGGAGAGGACGTGGAGACAAGGGAACCCTCTCACACTGTTGGTGGGAATGTGAATTGGTGCAGCCATTATGGAAAACACTATGGAGGTTCCTCAAAAAACTAAAAATAGAGTTGCCATATGATCCAGCAATTCCACTCCTGGGCATATACCCAGACAAAACTATAATTTGAAAAGATACATGCACCCCTATGTTAATAGCAGCACTGTTCACAATAGCCAAGACATGGAAACAACCTAAATGTCCATCGACAGATGAATGGATAAAGAAGATGTAGTATACACACACACACACACACAAACACACACACACACTGGAATATTACTTAGCCATCAAAAAGAATGAAATAATGCCATTTTCAGCAACAGAGTTGGACCTAGAGATTATCATACTAAGTAAGTCAGAAAGAGAAAGACAAATACCATATGATATCATTTATATGTGGAATCTAAGATATGATACAAATCAACATATCTATGAAACAAAAACAGACTCATATAGAGAACATACTTGTGGTTGTCAAGGGGGAGGGGAGGTAGGGGAGGGAAGGAATGGGAGTTTGGGATTAGCAGAGGCAAACTATTATATACAGGATGGATAAACAACAAGGTCATGCTGTATAGCACAGGGGACTATATTAAATATTCTGTGACAAACCATAATGGAAAAGAATATGAAAAAGAATATATATATACATATGCATAACTGAGTCACTTTGCTATACAGAAGAAATTAACACAACATTGTAAATCGACTATACTTCAATAAAATTTTTAAAAACTTTAGAAAAGACTTTGGTAGGCAGAATTGCATGGTGATTAAATACTCAGACTCCAGAAACAGTAGGTCAAAATTTAATTTCTGAATTTGGACAAGTCATTGAACCCCAGTATTTAGTTTATCTGGAAATAATGAAAATAAATGTATCTACATCATAGAGTTGTATTAAGTGAGATAATCCATTGAAACTGCTAAACAAAATATCTGGCTTATAAGGAGTGCTTATCAGTGTCATTTTGTTGCTGTTATTACATATACAAATACAAAAATGTACAAAGGAAAAGATCTTGCCTTCCATGGCTACCTTTGAATGTTAGACTATGGTTGACTTTTATTTTCTTCTTTATACTTTATGTATCTTCAAATGTGGTACAATGAAATAGGTAACTTATAATCAGAGCAAAAGCTAGTTTTAAGAATAATAGAAAGAAAAAGCATTAATGATGGAATAAGCCCAACTGAACTTGGCAAGTGGGGAGTTTTGGGAAGGTGGAAGGGCATGGGAGAGAAAAACACATTGAGAAGACACAGCCACCTGGAGGGTAAATATGTATTGGAAAACAGCAGGGTAGATTCTAAAGCTGGTGAGTGGGATGAAAGCACTGGTACAGGAAGATTCTTTTGAAAGTGACATATGGGATGAATAGAGCAGAGCACTAGAGACTGTGAAACCAGCCAGGCAACTGTTGCAGTAATATAGCCAGGAGGTGAGGAACGCATAGGTAAAATCATAGATTTCAGAACATAAAAAGTGGTTAATCTAAGAGGTATTTCCAAAAAAGAAGCAGTCAAACTTTGTAGTAAGTTAAATGATAATAACAGAGGAGTCAAAAATGACAGCAAGTTTTTACCTCTGGCAAGCTGTAAGGCTACAAAAAAATGGAGTTGCTTGGAAGTTAGAAGCAGTTTTTTTTGTTTGTTTGTTTTTGCGGTATGTGGGCCTCTCACTGTTGTGGCCTCTCTCGTTGCGGAGCACAGGCTCCGGACGCGCAGGCTCAGCGGCCATGGCTCACGGGCCCAGCCGCTCCGTGGCATGTGGGATCTTCCCCGATCGGGGCACGAACCCGTGTCCCCTGCATCGGCAGGTGGACTCTCAACCACTGCGCCACCAGGGAAGCCCCTAGAAGCAGTTTTAAGGGGAGGATCATATGCGCTTGGGGAAAGGACAGTTTGAAATGGCAGTGGGGTTAAACTTAAAACTGTTAGAAATTTCATATCATCAATAAAGCCTACCAGAGCTGGGAGAAACCTTGCAGATGACCTAACCCACATCCCTCATTTAAGGTTTAGGCAACAAAAGGATATGCCATCATCCCACAGCTGGATGACGCAGAGCCAGGGTGAGGAGCGAGTCTTCTACCCCCCAAACCGGGGTTTGTCGTTCCTTGTTCTGCCAAAGCAGTTTGCACAGAATCCTAAATTCAAAGATGCCTACAATCTCAATTTTTTGGACTGATAAGGGGAACATTTTAAAATGGCATAATTTTTTTTAAAATATAAGAGTATACAACATCACACATACTATATAATCATTCTTGAATCTTAAATGACAGCATAGCTACGTATCACAACAAAAATGATTTTTAAATATAGGGGAAACATTTCACAGACATTTGGTAATTTTTACTGTTCTTATCTAAATGTCAAGGTAGTCTACTTTTATTGGTGTTCCATTACTTTCTCTTTTCTTTCGTTTTTGGTCACATCTTCCTTTTAGGTCACTAAATTTGTCTGTAGAACTTGGAGATGGAGGTGTTCTTTCACAATTTCTCTTAATGAGGCTAATAATAGCTGTTTCTTAAGATTTTTATTATCACGTTAGCCACAAAGTGTCATCAGTTTCTGGCATTAAACAGAGAGACAATTTGGGCACCAAGAAAATTTTGCTAGTTGGGGGTGTTGGAAATGTTTAGCCAATGGGTCAATCTGATCATGCTTAACACCAGATTAAAACACAGATTTTAGTTTTGAAAGAAAAATTGTCTTTTTCATCTTATTCTCTACCAAGTTCATGTCACAGTCAACTAGTTAAACTTTCTGAAATTAGAACATTCTTAAATCTTCCAGTGGTAGAAACATTACTCCAAATATCCATGAATTCATATTTCAACTTTCAAATAACTTTCCTTGTTTATCTCTAGAGATTAGAAAGCAGGCTTAACATATATCAATTCATTCACAAAATATTTATTAAGTTCATAATATCAACCAGGAATCGTCACATGTATAGAAGATATATCAGTGCATAAACCAAAACAAAAATATTTTGAATTTTACTCTAAGGGAGACATAAAACCATTGGAAAGTGTCGAACCATGTTGAAATTGATTTCAATTGATTGGATTTTAAATAGAAAGTGAAGATGAAGTGTATAGGATTTATTGATAGCTTGAATATAGGCCCTGAGACTAGGAAAAGTGTCAAGGATAATACCGAGGTCTCAGTTTGAGCACCAGGAAGGACAGAGTTCACATTTGCGGAGGTGGATAAGACTCAAATAATAGCTGGTTTAGGGAGAAAGTTCAGGAAAATCTTGAGAAATACACAGAGTTTCAGCCCTTTTGGTTTAAATAGAATACTGGTTTAAATTTCTATAGTCTAGACTAGAAAGTATAAAACTTCAAGTTCCCCCTTTACATCTTTTTCTTAAAGAGGACAGTATAGAATGCATATTTTGAAAGTCTCTGCTTCCCGTTTGCTGTTCATACTCTGCTGTCTACCCAAGAATTGAACAAATCTTACCAGCTCTCAAATGCAACTTTCCAAGCCTTACCACAATGTGATGTCTCAGAGAAAGGCAGAAAGAGAAAATGCAGGCTTCCCTGGTGGTGCAGTGGTTCAGAATCCACCTGCCAATGCAGGGGACACGGGTTCAAGCCCTGGTCTGGGAAGATCCCACATGCCGCGGAGCAACTAAGCCCGTGCGCCACAACTACTGAGCCTGCTCTCTAGAGCCTGCGAGCCACAACTACTGAAGCCCACGTGCCTAGAGCCCATGCTCCGCAACAAGAGAAGCCACCGCACCACAATGAAGAGTAGCGCCCGCTCACCGCAACCAAAGAAAAGCCCGCGCGCAGCAACAAAGACCCAACGCAGCCAAAAATAAAATAAAATAAATTTTAAAAAATAAGAAAAGAATGCTTAACTTTTTTCCTCTTCCAAAATATTACCCAAACTCTTCTCCATTAATCTCTTTACACATATCAAGTCACTTGGGTTGGAGGGCTTATTTGTTTTTTCTGTTTCAAATATTTTTATTGTAATGACTTCAATGTCTTTCCTATAGAAGTTGGCTTATCCCTGATATTCTAGAAAACAGCACCTGGAACAGGGCTCACATACTAATGCTTTATTGAGAGGTGGGCTCCCAGGACAAAAGTAAGTGGAAAAAAGAACATGACACAAGGAAAAATGACAAGAAAACACATGTTGCGTTAAAGAGCTGGCCACAGTTTTATAAGAAAACTCATGGTAGTAACAAGGAGTGGCCATATGAAGCTACCCCTTCTTAGGAGAATCTGTCCAAAGGAGAGAAAGGGGAAGCATTTTAAACTGACAGCTCCTTCTTAAGTTCTGTTCCTCATTGACCAAGGGTCAGACCACAATGCTTTAATTTCTCTGCACTTCTGGGCATTCTACTTGGCCCTTCCAGGTAGCCCCTGGGAAATGAGAGTTCCAGCAGGTCCAGTCAGGTTGAAACTGGGCACTGGAGAGGCTAAATGGCTCCCATGACAGCTAACACTTGAAAGTTGCACTAAGGCTCAGCTCTCGTCTCAGGGAGAAACTGAGTCAACTGGTAACATCTGAAGATGAGGCAACAACAGCAATGGCCAGGGCATGAATGCTGTAAGAGCATTTTGAATTGGGCTACTTCATCTGAAAAACAGGACAAATGACTAAGGTCTAGGGGCTAAATAGCACTGATTACGTCAGCAGAGGTGCATAGATTGGATCCGGCAGAATTTGTTTCTGGCACTGCCCAGATCTGCTTACATCCTCTTTTGTTTAAGCATATGATGCCTTCACTTCCACTCTAAGAGGGGTGGTACAAATCCAGTTCTTGGAAGAGCGAACGGTTGCAATAGCCTAAAGAGACTGAAGGAGGATGAGCAAAACAAACTACCTCCCCTGATGTTGCAGCTGGTTCTGGAATAATAATTGATACTTATCATCTCCCTCTTCTACTGTCACCTTGGGATTTTTCTTAACCAAGACTTTGACTAGGCTTGGTTACTTTCCTGGTGGAATGACCCAGCCCTTTGTCCCCAAGCGGTATAAGCCCTTACTTACCTTACTATTCGGGGACCTGTGGTTGCTGTTACTGTCCGTTTGCAGTTATCAGTGGACACTGAAAACCAAAAGACATCCCAGTAAATCCATGTTTCCAGATATACTCCTCTGCCTTAATTGTGCAATATCAACCCCAGCTTAGTACGGCAATTTTTTTTTATTTATTTATATTTTTTTTGCGGTACGCGGGCCTCTCACTGCTGTGGCCTCTCCCGTCGTGGAGCACAGGCTCCCGACGCGCAGGCTCAGCGGCCATGGCTCACGGGCCCGGCCGCTCCGCGGCATGTGGGATCCTCCCGGACCGGGGCACGAACCCGCGTCCCCCGCATCGGCAGGCGGACTCTCAACCACTGTGCCACCAGGGAAGCCCGGATTATTTTTTAACTCAGAACAGTAGTTCTTTTATTTTCCTGCTGGTCCACTGGTGGTGGCCAGATGGCAATAATGGCTTCCAATTAAGTGGAAAACTTTTCTGTTATCTGCTGGTGGAAACATTGGAAACCAGGATTCCAACTTGGCAGAGACTAATTTTGCAGAGACAGAAAACAAATTCTACAAGAGGCTCACTGACACTGATGGTGTAAAGGCGCGATCATACTTCCTTTCTTTTGTTCCTGGGCTTCTGCTGCTGAGGACATAACACCATGTACCAGCCATCGGTTCAGTGAATGTACCGCAACCCACAGGACAGCTACAAGGTGTTTTCCTTGAACTGATAAATTAACTGAACCTTCAAAATGCCATTCCACTTATGGCTGCTTCTTGGCGACGTAAGGCCATTGAATCCCGTATTTGTAACTCCATTTCAAACCTCTTTGCATTAAAATAGGTTCTTTCTGTCTGAGACAATGTTATGTGGGTCGCCATGTTGATAGCTCAGGCATTCTATAAGTCCTTGAGTGACTGTATTGATCTTGGTTAGGAAGAATGTCTACCACCTCCAAGGTCCAATGGAATGAACCCATCACAAGGAGGTTGCCTGGTATCACTGAGGATGGTGACATTTTTCGGGCTTAGAGTTGGACCTGGAAAATGACAAGTTGAACATTTAGTAGTGGTGACAGTTGCATCAGCCAGTCTTGGTGGAATGAAATCCCTGTGGTCGAGCCTATGTGTAACTTGTAATCGTATCTCTCTGTTCATGTACCTACAACACAAGCAACACTGTGGCTGAGAACAGGTTGGTTGACAATCACAGGTAGTTCATGCTGGCACCTGATTGTTGAGAACCTCATCTGCAGTAGATGCTTTCTTGTGGATAAAAGCACAAAGATCCACACACTTTTAACCTCCACCCGTAGGTGCATCCACTTAACACTACTTCAAACCTTCTTGTAGCAACTGCAAGTGGATCTGTCATGTGGATAAACTGTGACAGTCCATTGACATACACCTCAACCAAGCAGGTTTTGGTAGAAATCAAACAGGTGAATTAAAGGGGGCTGTGATTGGAGCCACCACCCCTATCGCTTTCTAGTGTTTGATTTTGAGGTTAATCCCTGCAATTCCTCTCTAGATATAGTATTTCTTCTAATTTACTATGTCACCTGGGGGAGGGGGCAGTTTCAGAAACTTCTCTTTTCCCTTCCAACCATAGTGGCACTTACCCACAGGTCAGAGAATCAACGTGGAGTGTTTTCCAGCTTCTATCATCACAATTAAATATTTGAGGCTCAGGAAAATGATCACACAATGAACTCACATGCCCATTGGACCAACGATTAAGAAATTTGGACAAAATTTCATTTATTTGGCCTCTGTAAACTCCCACTTTACTCAGAGAATCTTAATAGCATTTTTTTGTTCACTGGTGTCGGTACCATGTCAGACCCACATCTTAGAAATCCTGGAAAGCTGTCAGCAAAGCACAGTTGCCCTAGAAATTGTAAGTCTGCTTGGAGAAAGATCGTAGGACTATTTACTGTATACACTTACAGTGTCTTTGCGGGTCCTCCTCAAGAGCACTTGGCCTCCCCATCCATCAATGAGCTACCCCAATAAACAGAAACCTGGAACCCTAGTGAGGACCTATGATTTCTCCATCTTGATGGTTGATGCCAGCTGGTATTCTAGCCAGATTTCATTTGTTTTATTATTATACAACTTAAGCATACCACAGCTAGCTAAGAGCCATTGCTCTAAATCTCTATGAACTGAGGCATCCTTATTGCTAATCTGGCTTTGTTGTCCATTTCAGCAATTGCATTTACTTTGCCTCGGATAGTTACATGCTGCCACCTGGCCCCAAATGCTATTTACCCATTAATATCTGGAATCCAAGTTCCATGTAAGTATCTTCCTACAGAGATAGCCGCCAAAGTGCTTCTCGAAACGCATCTTTACTGCCATAGTGAAAGCAGTGTCTCTGGGGTCCTTCCTGGGAACATAGGCAGGTGGCAGCTTCTCAGTTACACTTACTATTTACATCCATTCTAACATCCTGGCATCACCAACTCTCTGTCTAACCCTTCTCTCAATACTATGCTGAGTATTCTGAAACCGCCACCTAATTGATCATAGGTCACTGTTATATCCAATCGTCAAGGAACCATCAGAGTGAACTACTATGACTAGCTTTGGGTATACTTGCCAGAATGTTGAACCGTTAGTGTCAGTGAGTGCCCCAGTTTCAATGAGTTCTCCCCTATTCAGCCTTGTATTCCATCTCCCTCGGTTAACACCTTCAAAATACATTCCCATACATATTTCCTCAGTTCCTAGCAGTACGTTTACGTACAATTCCTTTTGTGGGTGTGCTCTTTATTCCAAGAACAGTGTTTTTTACTGGCCTGGAGGCAAGGAGGGATAATGGGGGTAAGTCTTAAAGAAAACAAGTATCACCTTTCTTTGGGGTGGGGCATTGCATAGTATTCAGATATAGGGAAACTGTTCTTTTCTAGCAAGGGGAAACTGGGTGTTTCTATGAGCCAGAAGGTTTCAGTGGAATTTGAAGGTTGAAGACTCTCAGGTTTATAAACTGAGGATCTGATCACATATTTCAGGGTTCCATTCTTTCCAAAGGAGAAGCTGCGCATTCAACTTCATGTTGCAGCTCTGCCACCATTGTGTTCAAACTCTAAACCTCATTTCTAGTTGAGAATGCCCTGTACATCAAGGAATAAGAACCTTTCTCAGAGCTGCATTCAAGACCTTTGGCTTTCAAAGAATGCTTTCATATGTCCTCCAATAATGTTAAAACCAGACATCCCAACCACAGTCATATAATTATCCATCGATCAAGTGCATTAAACACTTGCTCTCTCAAGGCTCCATCTTTCACCAACACCTCAATCCAGCTAACCATAAGTGAAAACCTTAATAATTGTGTATGTAGTAGGTTATTACCACTTCACTTTCCATCAGAGGTGGGGACTCTATTACCTTCCACTGGCGGGCAATCCAACTGCAAATTCCTATCCTGAGGGTCTGTTTTCCAGATACAGGTGCCAAATGCATTGCCCAGGTTTCTAGAAAGCAGAGCCTAAAATAAAGTTTGCATGTAAATATTTTATTGGAGGACCACAATCCCAGGGAATTGAGTGTGCGCCCCCAAGAGTAAGGGATAAAGGCAATGATGCAGGGAAGAAAGGAAAGCAAACGCAAGGGAATGTGTTACCAAGTTGACACAGCTTTACAAGGAAACAAACGTGGTTACTCGGTCCCTCAATTTATCTGACTGCTGCCTCCTAAATACTACCTTTCTTTGGTCAAATTTCACTTGTAGGGCATCACCTCTCCTGAACTTCCAGGTTGTTTTATTTGGCTTCTCCAGGCAGCTGCTGAGAAAGCCAAAGCATCCTTGGACTTGACTGATTGGACCCGAGCATTGCTTTGGTTCCCACTGCAGAGACTGCATTGGAGACTTTGCTGAAACCTGGCCCTTGTCACTAGAAGACAACTAGAGGTATTAGAAGCTGTGATAAGGTCAGAGATGGTGGCCAGGCTTTGCAAGCATGGGAATGGCCTGTGTAGTTACAGGTTGGGAAGCCAGGGAAGTGACCAAGGCCAGAGAGGTTGATGGGGCCAAGTGAATCTGGGGAAGTGCATAAGCCGAGTTTAGTGAAAGAGCCATCGTTTTGTCATCTCTACTCAAGGATGCTAGCCACCACCTTAGTGACTAGAATTTTGGGCTCTTTGCAGAAGCATGATGACTTGGAAGAAGGTAGAGAAGAACTGGAAGATCCAAGATCTAACATATAATAAAGAAAGCTTAATTCACCAAAGACCAGAAGCGGCAACGTACAGGGAGCAATATTAAATAAATGAAAAGATGTTATAGAAATCTGTCCCCAGTGAAAAGGTGGGGTATTAATAAAAATTCTTTGACACGTCCACTATGTACCAAAAAAAGCAAAAGGCAAAAGTAAAATGATAGTTTTATGCAGGCAAGCCAGGAACATGAGAACTTTATTGACAAATTTCAAGGTTATTCTTTATTTTCTGAAAATAGTCCTTCTTTGTCTTTTGAGGCTTCATAGGAAAGTAATTGCTTTTGCTGAATCACTCATTTTCTGGTTACAAGTATCTATTCTTTCCCCTCAAAAAAATATTTTCTTTTACTATGATCTTACCATTGATACAACAGCCTACTGTTCAGACTCTCCCTTGAAATAAATTTGACAAGGAATATCAGTTTTCTTATCCAAAAATCGCAGCTTTTAGCTAATCTATTAGCTAAATCTAAATTAGCTAATCTATTAGCTATTAATAGCTAAATTAGCTTTTAGCTAATCTATCAATCACCCTGTGCAGTGTAAAGTACATAAAAATAGTATATTAAATGCAAGATTGATTCAACAGGCATTTTAGTGATTATTATATGCTTAGTGTGAAGTAGCACAAAGAATTTTTGAGTATGTTGTGAGTAGAACAAGGGAGGTGAACAGGAGTAGACTTGGGAATAAGATAGGAAAAGAAGAAAATGAGGCAGATAGTATATTAGCTTCAGGAAATAAATACTGAAACAAATACTACTGTTGAATCATTTTAATCAAACAACTAGTCCAATTAGTTTTGTCCTTTTCTAAATATATGCCTAGTTTTTATTAAAGTGATGCTTCCTCATGATGAAAAATAAGGTAACACAAATGTGCTTAAAATGAAAAGCAACAGACCCCTGTCCACCACTCCCATCTCTAATCCTACTCCTCAAGTCAACTGGTACTTGTATTTCTTCTGGTGAATGTCCTCCCATCTCTAGTGTGCTTATAAGACATATAATTAATTTGTTAATGTTGACATTAGCTATTGAGTTGCCACTGGTATAGATGTTTTAGTGCACATGCACTGAAACCACCTCCACCTATATACCCAGTTCCTAAGTTTGATAGTTAAATCAGTATTTTTAGTTTGTGTATTAATTATGTATGTAACTCAAAATAATACACAAACCTCTTTTGTGTTCAACTGATGTTTGATAAGTTTTTCTTGAATGCCATTTTTATAAGACTGCTACATTCTCTCCGTCTCAACTGTCTGCCCCACCTACACATTCTAACTTCCATTATCTATACCTTTATTTTTATGTTATAAAGATATGTTGGTAGGGCTCCTTGGGATAATTCTCTTTTACAGAATTTACGGCCCAACAAGGGAGGAAAAGGTACTTTACAAGTCTTTCCTTCTGTGGTCAGTAAGCATTCTCCTAAGGTCCGGAAGCCTTAGAAAGAAGCACAATCTGGATGCAAATGCCAGTGCTCTAACTGTAAGCATGGGAATAGCTTTTAGTGACATGCTTTGGAAATGTTAAGTAGTTTTTGGCTGCATGAGACCCAAATGTAACTCCACCCCTCTTTTTTTGACAACCACTTATGGCTGACTAGCATATAAGCAACTGACCATCCTCATTACTTTAGGCTGCCTATTCCATCCAACTAAGGACACTTCCTTCAAGATAGCTTGAGGCAACAGTTCAAAGCCTTGGCCAACTGTTGCTGCAATGACTGCATTGCTGATGGAATTCCTCCGGAATGAAAAGGAACCAGATTTTTAATTACTTATGGCCATCTGAAAAAAGCCCACTCTTTCCCTGCTTTCAGCTTGAGAATTACTCTGCTTGGAGTGGTGAGAAACTATAAATCTTAACGTTTGTCTTTGGTAATCCTCCTTTTCTCTTCCTCACTGTGGCTTGTAAGGAAAAAGGGATGGCATTAAAGCTTGCTTTTGTTCTTATCATACTCAGTGGGTCTGAGTCTGTGTAAAACTTCAGGCTCTAACCTCCACCACTGATACTAGAAAATTAATCTTTATTTAGACATCTGGTAGAAACATTTACATTATATTCTGCAACAACAATGAAATCATCTGAGAGCTGTCTAAACTTTGATTGTAAAAGTTGAAAGAACAAAAACAGTGTTTACGTTATTATGACTATGTAAATATTGCTTATTGGAAAGCCCAGAAGTCTATGATTATCACTCTTTTTCTATGGGCTCAATGTTGTAACTTGTTAGTCAAAGTAAAATATTAAATAGAATCTCCTTTATTATACTCTATCAAGTGCTGAAAATCATGTCATGCCTGAATTTGCTTTACGTTGGGAAAATTATTTTCTTGTACATTTTGTTTGGTATTTCTTGAAATAACTCATAGCCTTTATTTCTTTGGGTAAGAAGAAATATAAGCCATCTATAATATCTTTCAGCCTTTTGTCTAGTCTTCATTTTGAAGATATACTTCTTAGCAACCACTGATTTCCTTTTGTATTGTGCACAGTTGATATTTCCTGTTATAAAGATCCTGGATTAGTCTTACCATTTCTTATATCCCATATCTTCCTATTTTTTTCACTTTCATTTTGTTGGAGTCTATCCTCAAGAAACACCCTCAGGAAAGGTTCACTGGATGTAAAAATAAAAGGTACTTATACAGTTAGAAATTATTTTATTTTCTCCCAAATGCCGTTGATGAGATGACTGACTAAATACAGACTGCTTGATCAAAATTAATTTTCCTCAGAACACGTAAAGGCCATGCATGCTCATCTTTAAGCATTTATTTTGGTGATGAAAAGTCTGATGTCAGTCTGATTTTTTCCCCTCAGCTGGCAACCTAGTATTTTGTTTATTTGTTTGCCTTTTTCTTCTTGGAAGCTTTTAGGGTCATTTCTTTCCCCAGGTATTTATAAAATATCCTCATTGCTTCTTAGACACTGGTCTTTCTTATCTCAATCTTAGTATTCAATGAGTTCTTTCACCTAAATACTTTTATCTCTGTTTAATTCTGGGAGATATTCTTATTTTGTGTCTTCAATAATTTCCTCTTTGCAGTTTCTATGATTTCTCTTTGTGAAGTTCCGATTTGAAAGATGTTTGACAATCAGAATGATTCTCTATGTCTCTTACCTTTATTCTTATATTTCCCATCTCTATGCTCTCTGGAATATTTCTAAAACGTTAGCCTTTGTGTCATTACATTTGATCCCTTTTTGTGAATTGAATTTCAGTAATCATAGTTTTAGGCTCTTTTTTATTTTTAGATTATAATTTTTATACTATTCTTTTTTATAGATGTCATATGTTCTCAAATATCTCTGACAGTAACAAAAGGAATTTTGTTTCTTTAATTTCTTTTTGTTATCTGATATATCTGCTCCTTTGAGTTTAGTGTTTTGTTTATTCTAATCTTTTCTTTCATTCTGCAGGCTGTCCTCAAACACTTTATGTTGTTGGGTTATCTGTTTGTATTTTAGAGTGATTAAACAGAAAGACTGACTTGGACTTCAAGGTACTTTGGTGTGAGCAGACAAAGAAAGACTTTATATGGTCCTTCCCCTACTTCACACTCCATGCTGAAATAGAAAGCCTTTATTATCGAGTGCAGACATTCACATAGATAGAATAAAAGTCCCCAGACATTCTTTTCAGTTTATTTTCAGAAGAACTCTTCATTCCCGGCATCCCCCACCCTGCACTGGGAATAAATACATTCTTGACTGCTTTCCTGAAATGTGTTAAGGTTGAAAGGAAAGTTGGGATAAATCTTCATACTAAGTTTTCAGTCCCACTTTTCACTCTGGGTCTGTTATATATTCTATCTCTGAGTTCTGGGCTCTCTGAGGTTTGGGCACTAGAGGGGAGATTAGCTCTCTTATCTGCTTACTTTCTCCATGCATAATCTAAACTATAGATTCTGTTGCCTTATGTCACTATTCCACAGGTTTTCATTCAATTTCCACATTTGAGATATTTGTTAAAAGCTCTCATCTACTGAAATTCGTTGTTCTGTCATCATTGTTACTGACCCATTGTTTTTGGATGATATTTACTTTACAGATTTACTATTGTTTTGGTTCTCAAGCGGAAGAAAGACCGACAAGTGTTCTGCCAGCCATCTTAAACCTACACTCCAACTATTCTAATAAAGCAACACAATCAAATTAGTTTTGAAAATTTTATTAGCAAGCTAAATTGATTTATCAGTCAATAATTGTTCTATAAAGAATAAAGATACATAAACTATAAAAAAGCATAGGTAAAAATACAGTCTTTTTTCCTAGTAATGAAAAAAATTCTAGGTACTATCTAGTTAACATCACCTCCTTGAATTTCCTGGACTATTAAAAAAAACTCCTTCTGGGGAGGAATATTTTTCAGGTGCTTCTTCCAACCTGCTGTGAGCCTAACACCTAGCACTTTTGACCTAATCATAAATTATATCCGTTTTTTAATGCCCATTATAGCTAAGAATTAATTTTATTACCTTGCTTTGCCATTAAAACTCTGTGATTCCTTATTAATGTCAAAATATGGCCCCTTACCCTTTAGTGAATGTCACTAATTTTAGGGGAAATTGATATATAGTTTTACAGGACAGTAAAAAGATACTATGTTATCCTGTGGGTTAGCTTGCATGTACAATTTCAATCACACTGGTTTCTAAGACACCAATCATCTGTAATTTAGTACAGATTATAGTGTTGGAGCCTTTTGCAGACTCCACTTCTCTTCTTTTTGAGAGTACTTGTCTACTTGATAAAAAGAAGAAAAAGAAAAAGACTTTACCTGCCTTATTTCTTAAATTCAAATGAGCAGATAATGCTGTTCGATTTTCCCCCCCTCTGGTGATGGGAGTCAGTCAAGGGTCTAAAAACTGAATGTGTCTAAGAGTAAGTAGATTTTACTGTTTTAGATGCCTGCACATGAGCTGTCTTTTCCAAGCAGCCAGCCAATGCAATCATAAGCAAATCTCCCCTGGACTGGCAATTCAGTACTAGCTTATGTTTGGTGGCAACATAATGTGTTTAAAGACAAATGTATCCCTGAAATTGGTCTGTAGTTTCGGTGGCAGAAGGCTGGTGGATACACTTTCCATTAGTCTTCCTTTTTCTTTTCTTTCCTCTTTCTGTTTTTTAATGACCAAATGGTCATCTTGGAACAAAATCAAACGTGGCCTGTGTTTAATGCAGTGCTCAAAAGACACAGTGGAGGGTTTGGTCATGATCTCTTTAACCCCTTACCATCATCAAACTCACAAAGCCAGATAAATGCCTTGGAAAAGATCACTTGTTCTTACCCTTCTCCTTCCTACCTCTTTTTTATTGTGTATATATCCAGAGGGGGAAAGAGGAAGAAACAATAAAGCACATATTCAGGACCCCATGGCCTTTACTTTTGTCCTCAGATCATCTCTAAATAACCTTAGGGGTAATTTCCAGGTGTGGAAAAGTATCCAGGAAACCTCAATTAGGGCTTGAAGTTTCAAATCCAGACTGGATAACAGAATCATGCTTGTAGAATTTTCAAATCAAGATTTTTTCTTTTTTAATTTCAAAATCTACTGACACTATGCATTTCCCATTAAAGGTCTGAAGCAAGGACCAGTACATTTTTCATAGAAGCTTATGATTGCTTACTATTACAAGTAAAGTACATTCCAATTTGTGAAGTAATTTCACAGATCCCCATCAAAACATAAAAATATTTTCCACTTTAGACTTACAATGTATATTTTTGCATGTATTGATATGCTTTCATATTTAATGAATTTTTTCTATTCTTTTTATTATTCATCCTTAGGGCAGGGCTCTACAGAAAATAATACTTCTTCCCCAGCATTTCACTTCATTTCTATAGCTCTATACTCATCACTCTTCTTTAGCCTTCCAAGTAATCCTTGTCTTTAGGGCAGTGACTCTCACCTTTTAGTTTTGGCTAAAAATATCAGAGTAGTTCTGTGTTTTTGTTACCTGTGAACTTAATCATTTTTCATGTTTCACCAAAGATTCTGCCCACATTTTAGCTCTATAAAACCTCGTACCCACGGGAAAGCTACTTTTACACAAAATCTTTTCGAAAGATCTCTTATTAGAAAATTCTAATCTATTAGCCCCACCAAACAGCCCAGGTAGGTTCCAGTGTTGGCTTGCCTCAGGCCAAACAACCAACAGGGAGGGAACCCAGCCTCACCCATCAGCAGTCAAGCAGATTAAAGTTTTACTGAGCTTTTCCCACCAGAGAAACAGCAAGCTCTACCCACCACCAGTCCCCTCCCATCAGGAAACTTGCACATGCCTCTTAGATAGCCTCATCCACCAGAGGGCAGAAGCAAGAAGAACTATAATCCTGCAGCCTGTGGAACAAAAACCACATTCACAGAAAGATGGACAAGATGAAAAGGCAGAGAGCTATGTACCAGATGAAGGAACAAGATAAAACCCCAGAAAAACAACTAAATGAAGTGGAGATAGGCAACCTTCCAGAAAAAGAATTCAGAAAAATGATAGTGAAGATGATCCAGGACCTTGGAAAAATAATGGAGGCAAAGACTGAGAAGATGGAAGAAATGTTTAACAAAGATCTAGAAGAATTAAAGGACAAACAAACAGAGATGAACAATACAATAACTGAAATGAAAACTACACCAGAAGGAATCAATAGCAAAATAACTGAGGTAGAAGAATGGATAAGTGACCTGGAAGACAGAATGGTGGAATTCACTGCTGCTGAATAGAATAGAGAAAAAAGAATGAAAAGAAATGAAGACAGCCTAAGAGACCTCTGGGACAACATTAAATGCAACAACTTTCACATTATAGGGGCCCCAGAAAGAGAAGAGAGAAAGGACCCGAGAAAATATCTGAAGAGATTATAGTCAAAAATGTCCCTAACATGGGAAAGGAAATAGCCACCCAAGTCCAGGAAGGGCAGAGAGTCCCATACAGGATAAACCCAAAGAGAAACACACTGAGACACATAGTAATCAAACTGGCAAAAATTAAAGACAAAGAAAAATTATTGAAAGCAGCAAGGGAAAAACGAGAAATAACATACAAGGGAAATTCCATAAGGTTAACAGCTGATTTCTCAGCAGAAATTATACAAGCCAGAAGGGAGTGGCATGATCTATTTAAAGTGATGAAAGGGAAGAATCTACAACCAAGATTACTCTACTGGGCAAGGATCTCATTCAGATTCGATGGAGATATCAAAAGCTTTGTAGACAAGCAAAAGCTAAGAGAATTCAGCACCACCAAACCAGCTCTACAACAAATGCTAAAGGAACTTCTCTAAGTGGGAAACACAAGAGAAGAAAAGGACCTACAAAAGCAAATCCAAAACAATTAAGAAAATGGTCATAGGAACATAGATATCGATAATTACCCTAAACGTGAATGGATTAAATGCTCCAACGCAAAGACATAGGCTTGCTGAATAGATACAAAAACAAGACCCATCTATGTGCTGTCTACAAGAGACCCACTTCAGACCTAGGGACACATACAGACTGAAAGTGAGGGGATGGAAAAAGATATTCCATGCAAATGGAAATCAAAAGAAAGCTGGAGTAGCAATACTCATATCAGATAAAATAGACTTTAAAATAAAGAATGTTACAAGAGACAAGGAAGGACACTGCATAATAATCAAGGGATCAATCCAAGAAGAAGATATAACAATTCTAAATATATATGCACCCAATATAGGACCACCTCAATACATAAGGCAACTGCTAACAGCTATAAAACAGAAAATCGACAGTAACACAATAATAGTGGAGGACTTTAACACCTCACTTACATCAATGGACAGATCACCCAAAATGAAAATAAATAAGGAAACAGAAGGTTTAAATGACACAAGAGATCAGATAGATTTAATTTATATTTACAGGACATTCCATCCAAAAACAGCAGATTACACTTTCGTCCTAAGTGTGCATGGAACATTCTCCAGGATAGATCACATCTTGGGTCACAAATCAAGCCTCATTAAATTTAAGAAAATTGAAATCATATCAAGCATCTTTTCTGATCACAACGCTATGAGATTAGAAAACAATTACAGTGAAAAACACATAAAAAACACAAACACATGGAGGCTAAACAATACATTACTAAATAACCAAGAGATCACTCAAGAAATCAAAGAGGAAATAAATACCTAGAGACAAATGACAATGAAAACACGATGATCCAAAACCTATAGGATGCAGCAAAAGCATCTCTAAGAGGGAAGTTTATAGCTATACAAGCCTACCTCAAACAACAAAAATCTCAAATAAAAATATAACCTTACACCTAAAGGATCTAGAGAAAGAAGAACAAACAAAACCCAAAGTTAGCAGAAGGAAAGAAATCATAAAGATCAGAGCAGAAATAAATGAAATAGAAACAATAGTAAAGATTAATAAAACTAAAAGCTGGTTCTTTGAGAAGATAAACAAAATTGATAAACCATTAGCCAGACTCATCAAGAAAAACAGGGAGAGGACTCAAATCAATAAAATTAGAAATGAAAAAGGAGAAGTTACAACAGACACCACAGAAATACAAGGCATTCTAAGAGACTACTACAAGCAATTCTATGCCAATAAAACGGACAACCTGGAAGAAATGGACAAATTCTTAGAAATGCACAACCTTCCAAGACTGAACCAAGAAGAAACAGAAAATATGAACAGACCAATCACAAGTAATGAAATTGAAACTGTGATGAAAAGTCTTCCAACAAACAAAAGTCCAGGACCAGATGGCTTCACAGGTGAAGTCTATCAAACATTTAGAGAAGAGCTAACACCCATCCTTCTCAAACTCTTCCAAAAAACTGTGGAGGAAGGAACACTCCCAAACTCATTCTATGAGGCCACCATCACCCTGATACCAAAACCAAACAAAGATACTACAAAAAAAGAAAATTACAGACCAATATCACTCACAAATATAGATGTAAAAATCCTCAACAAAATACTAGCAAACAGAATCCAACAACACATTAAAAGAATTATACACCATGATCAAAAGGGATTTATCCCAGGGATGCAAGGATTCTTCAAGATACATAAATCAAGCAATGTGATATTCCATATTAACAAACAGAAAAATAAAAATCATATGATCATCTCTATAGATGCAGGAAAAGCTTTTGACAAAATTCAACACCAATTTATGACAAAAACTCTCCAGAAAGTGGGCAGAGAGGGAAACTACCTCAACATAATAAAGGCCATATACTACAAACCCACAGCAAACATAATTCTCAATGGTGAAAAACTGAAAGCATTTCCACTAAGATCAGGAACAAGACAAGGATGTCCACTCTCACCACTATTATTCAAAATAGTTTTGGAAGTCCTAGCCACGGCAATCAGAAGAAAAAGAAATAAAAGGAATACAAATTCGAAAAGAAGTAAAGCTGTCACTGTTTGCAGATGACATGATACTATACATAGAGAATCCTATAGATGCCACCAGAAAACTACTAGAGCTAATCAGTGAATGCGGTAAAGTTGCAGGATACAAAATTAATGCACAGAAATCTCTTGCATTCCTATACACTAATGATGAAATACCTGAAAGAGGAATTAAGGAAACACTCCCTTTTACCACTGCAACAAAAAGAATAAAATACCTAGGAATAAACCTACCTAGGGAGACAAAAGACCTGTATGCAGAAAACTATAAGACACTGATGAAAGAAATTAAAGATGATACCAACAGATGGAGAGATATCCCATGTTCTTGGATTGGAAGAATCAATATTGTGAAAATGACTATACTACCTAATGCAATCTACAGATTCAATGCAATCCCTATCAAATTACCAATGGCATTTTTTAAGGAACTAAAACAAAAAATCTTAAAATTTGTATGGAGACACAAAAGACCCCAAATAGCCAAAGCATTCTTGAGGGGAAAAAACAGAGCTGGAGGAATCAAAGACTCCCTGACTTCAGACTATACTACAAAGCTACAGTAATCAAGACAATATGGTACTGGCACAAAAACAGAAACATAGATTAATGGAACAAGGTAGAAAGCCCAGAGATAAACCCACGCACCTATGGTCAACTAATCTATGACAAAGGAGGCAAGGATATACAATGGAGAAAAGACAGTGTCTTCAGCAAGTGGTGCTGGGAAAACTGGACAGCTACATGTAAAAGAATGAAAGTAGAACACTCCCTAACACCATACACAAAAATAAACTCAAAATGGATTCGAGACCTAAATGTAAGACCAGACAGTATAAAACTCTTAGAGGAAAACATAGGAAGAGCACTCTTTGACAAAAATCATAGCAAGATCTTTTTTGATCCACCTCCTAGAGTAATGGAAATAAAAACAAAAATAAACAAATGGGACCTAATGAAACTTCAAAGCTTTTGCACAGCAAAAGAAACCATAAACAAGACGAAAAGGCAACCCTCAGAATGGGAGAAAATATTTGCAAACGAATCAACGGACAAAGGATTAATCTCCAAAATATATAAACAGCTCATGCAGCTCAATATTAAGAAAACAAACAATCCGGTCCAAAAATGGGCGGAAGACCTAAACAGCCATTTCTCCAAAGAAGACATACAGATGGCCAAGAAGCACATGAAAAGCTGCTCAACATCACTAATTATTAGAGAAATGCAAATCAAAACTACAATGAGGTATCACCTCACACCAGTTAGAATGGGCATCTTCAGAAAATCTACAAACAGCAAATGCTGGAGAGGGTGTGGAGAAAAGGGAACCCTCTTGCAGTGTTGGTAGGAATGTAAATTGACACAGCCACTATGGAGAACAGTATGGAGGTTCTTTAAAAAAAAAAAGAAAGAAAAAAAAATTCTAATCTGCCTTTCTTTATAAGTTTCAGTCATTATTCTTGTGTTTATTTTTATTAAGCATGTTGGGAATAAGTATCTCTCATCTTTTTTTTTTGTTTGTTTGAAATCAGAATAATGACCAGACTCTGAAGATAAGCAGGAGAAATGAGTAACAATTCAGCCAAACTGAAAGTAATAAACTGGGATGATGCAGTAACAATGAACATGTTCTAGATACCAAATATCCTTTCTCTTTCCTTCCTTACCAACAGGACTCTCATTTTGTAATGTGGCAATCCAACCCTAAAGAAAGTAGAAATCTAAATTTAAAAACAAAATCCCACTTTCCTGATGTCTTGTAACTAGAAATTCCCATGTGATCCCGTTCTGTCTAATTAGATGCAAGTGGAAGTCTTCTGGACTTCCAGGCAAGATTTTCACAACAGAGAGACTTAACCCTCCTTTTGCCAATTTACTCCTCTCCTTCCTCCTGCCAGGAGCAAAGATGCAATGCCTAGAGATTCAGCAGCCATCTTGTGATCATGAAGATGAAATCCACAAACTAAGGTTGCCAGAGCAGAAAGTTATACAGAGCAGCTATACCAGCCCTGGAACACTTATTCCTGGATTTGTTATAGGAAAAGAACTAGAGTTTTTATTTATTTAAGCCACCATAAGTAGGGTTTTCTGTTACTTACAGCACATTCTTTACTGGTATAGCAAGTAGAATAAGTATCAGCACTTCAACTGACATAACAAGAATCCTGCCTGAGTTCACAGGGTTTACTGTTGTATAAGGCACCCGGCTTTCTTTGAGGCATGTAACTCCCTCAGTTGAAGCAACATTTCTGAACCTGTCAAAGCAATCTCCCTTTCCCTCCAAGGCACTCAGTCTAGCTAGTGTAGCTGAAAATTAAAACACATTTTAATCCTGGCTCATAGGGTTGACAAGCTCACTTTTTAGCTTTTTATGCCTCTCTGCAGAACCCTACAATGTGATAATCACACAACTAAGTAGCCTTCTGGATAAGGCAAAGGGGCTTCTGAAAGAATGTCAGAACATCAAGAAGAGGTTTTTTAGTTTTAAAGACAAATAAGGACTTCCCTGATGGCGCAGTGGTTAAGAATCCGCCTGCCAATGCGGGGGACACGGGTTCAAGCTCTGGTCTGGGAAGATCCCACATGCCGAGGAGCAACTAAGCCCCTGCACCACAACTACTGAGCCTGCGCTCTAGAGCACGTGAGCCACAACTACTGAAGCCTGCACGCCTAGAGCCCGTGCTCCGCAACAGGAGAAGCCACTGCGATAAGAAGCCTGCGCACCGCAACGAAGAGTAGCCCCCACTCGCCACAACTAGAGAAAGCCAGCACACAGCAACGAAGACCCAATGCAGCCAAAAATAAATAAATAAAATAAATTTTTAAAAAAGACAAATAATAGATGCTTTAAATGTAATTTCTTCTTTTCGATTAGTAGCAAATTACCCTTGCCATTTCTAGGAAATGACATTATTCCTTTGCTGGTAGCTTTCTTCTTTAAATGATAATAGCTGCCTGTTTATTTTTCTTCATTGGGAAGCCTCCTTATACCAACACCCCTTCCAACAAAAGAAGTTCAAGATCATTCACACATTATCTCTATGAGCACAATAATCTACCAAATCTCTTTCAGGCTATTCTTCTGCTATTTGTGGTTACTGACACAATGTAACCAAGCATTTCTATTAGCCAGTTGGTCTGATGCAAAAGTAAGTCTTCTACTCTTTCAAATTCCTGTGAAAATGCCCACAACACTGCTGCCTGTGATGCCTACACTAGTGCTTTCCCCTTTTGAAAAGGTGGATCCAGTTTCCATCTCATTAAGATTAACCTGTTTCAGTCATGTGAGATACATACTGTCTTTAACACAAACTAAGTCTTAGTCATAGTGATCTCCAGGTAAGCCTCTCCACAATTTAAACAAGGAGACTCTTTGAGAACTTGAATGAGTTCCCGAATTCTCTTAAAATAGTTTCATCAGACATTGCAGTTGGGAATAATTCAGACCTTGTTTCCATCACACATGGAAAAAATATAAAGCTTGCTGATTATTAAATGGCATAATATGATGTGAAGTAGAGCTTGGCTAAAGTTCACTTGAATTCATTAGCATCTCTTCACAGTGAAGGTGAGTTGTTTAAGTAAAACTTAGGGGTCATAGGAAAGTAAGACATTTTCACGTACTACTGCTTTAGAGAAGTAGCTATTTACAATTAACATGCCATTTACAAAACTTGCCTTATCTAGTCACTAAAACAAGGGCCCCAAGGACCTGGTTAGGCATGGATTTGTTTAATTCCATCTATATTATTGAAATGAATGCATGTTTTGGGGCAACACTTTCTGATTTACACCATTTTTAAGAATAGCCTCCTATCTACCCCTCTCCTTCATTCAACCCAGTTAATAAAATTCTATTAGTTTTATTAAATTACTTACAGACAGATCATTAAATGAGACATAGGTAGAAGCATTTCGGTGGAGTTTTGCTGTATTTACTTCTACATGATCTCTTTGGATGTGACAGATTTTCACATCTGTCCCTCTCTGTTCCTGACCTTTTCTTGTCCCTCATGTCCTCCTGCCTCTAGCATCTCTACTCTCATTCTGTGTTCTGTTGTCTTCTTAGAACTGTGTTTCTAGCACCCCTTCAACAAGCTAAGAATGCTGCCCACATATCAGGGTCTACAGATTATGCTTCAAATTGCTTGGGTTAGAAACCTTGGCCCTTCCCCGTCTGATCCCAATCTACATTTGCATTTGGATTTTCTGTGCGGGATTTGTGGCATTCTGTTTCCAGGTCTTTATTCAAAATTTCCTCTTCCTTCCCAGCTGTCAAAATTTTTCTTGTCCTTTCTAGGTGAGAACATCTAAGGCACCCTCCAAGTCTTTGCCCTGGACCATCTGTAATATCTTCTTTGCTGTCTTTGGTTCAGAATGATAGCACTCACTTTTGAACAGCTGTATCACTGGGAGAGAATTACAAGTAGGAGTTTTATGGTGACACATTCAAATCCTATCTTTGCCACTCTACGGGATCTTGGAAAGTTTATTTCCTCTTCTCTAAAATGCAAATCATCATCATCATCATAGACAGAGTGAACATTAAACTCACAGGACAGTATGTGACATATGGTAAATATTCAACAGGAGCTATGTTTGTTTACAGTCTTGACTTTTTGCTTCTCTGTTGTTCTTAGTCAGATTCATCCATAGATATCTAATCTCTCCAACAAGATGGTTCACTAACTGAGGTCAAAGCCTCTCCTGATTCTTTTTTTTTTTTTTTTTTTTAAATTCAGGAGCACCTAGGGAGTCACTTGGCTCACAGGTACTCAACGTTTGTTCATGGACCGAGATGGTATGTACAGTGCCAAGAGTCATCAGCAAAAGACACCACATCAAAGCTGGCAGAAAATGTTTTCGTAAGTTTCCGATGAAGTGAAATCTTTTGGTTCTCACCTCAAAAATCTCTGCAAAATGAAAGGCATCTATCCCAGGCAAGAAAGTGTTACGTTTCACCCAAATGCTCCAAGCTGAAGTTGAGTAGTCTAAAATAGCTGAAGAAATGGGGGAGTATATTTAGAACTCATTTTATTTATTATCTCATCTTGTCTATCAAAAGTATATTTACCGAAACTATTTAATATGCAGGTTTTGTACAATAAGATCTATACCATACTGCTGGATATATAACAGAGGCAAATAGCAATACTCTAAAATAGGCTGTAAGAAATACTACTAAGAGATCAGAGCCTTTCAAATTATAATTTCGTTGGGCATGTAATAAGTATCACTTTGGGTCTATCGGTCAAAATAAATAGTAATATCCTATGGTAGATAAATTCGGAAGAAATAAACTCTTTGGACAAGATAATGTTGCTATGGAAACCTTAATGTTCACAAGCCTGCTTTTGAAGGCTCTGCTGCTTTGCCAGACTTCTTACATTTAACTTTCTTTCAAGCTTTTTATTTAAGAAAAATAAAAAAGGCCTTTTACCGCTGCGACCTAAAATGTGACGGTGACACTCTACCCTCTATCCTTCTAAGATCCATGTAAATAACTTGTCCTGCACACTGCCCCATAGTGTGAAAATACAATTTAATTGGGGTTGAAAAGGAAAATAAAGAAAAGAGCAGTGTGTTCATGCTTGATTTGAATTTCCTTCCACAGTGGGGGTGTGGAAGGAGCTGGAGCGGGAACTTGCTTCACTTGAAGCCATTCTGGTGCCAGGTCACAGAGCTGACAAAGATGACTTTTTAAGTACAAGTTTAAAGCCATCTCGAAGTGTTTCATTGGCACAGAGCTGTCTGAACTCCAAAGTCAGTGTTGTTTGAGAAAATAAATCAGAAGCGTCAGAAATGAGCCTAGAAACTTTTGGCTCTGAACTTTATAAATTTCATTTATTTTATTCCCCAGGCAGCACAAATTTAACACAGCCATCGACGTGTCTGGTAGGCTGAGACTTAATGAGGCTTAATAGACTTCTGGGCTGCAAGTCTTATCTACATCCTTCAGTTTGTGCCTTTGCTCCCCTTACTGTCTGCCCACACGCTCTGTGGCACTTTTCCATTTGGAATGATCTTCCGTCACCTGGGGCCACCATGGTTGAGCTTCAAGACAGTCAGTCAGTCCAGACTCAGGGGAGGTAGTCACTCTTTGAACAAGAGTCCTTAATGAACAACCTACCCAACTATACGTGAGACCCCACACCTGTTTGGATCTGGTGCTGGAGTAGTTTCCTGGAATTATTCTAAAAGTCAACAGATTTCCTGCTTACCTTTCGCCAAGAGCTAAGAACCAGAACCCTGAGAGAGAGAAACGGATGCAAAGAAGTTACAGGGGTTTTCAATTGCAACAATTTTTCTTTAGATTGAATGGCTCCCCACTTATAACAATTTGCATGTACTGTGTGCTTTCTACTTGATATGACCTTGGTGTTATCTATAGGAACATTATATAAGGGAATATACGGCTCCCGTGCCATTTTTAAGAAATGGACCCTAAATTTAAATGGAACAAAGAGCAACAGACTGATGTCTCTCTGAACTACCAAGAGGAAACAAAATGAAAATGAGAACATAAATGCCTACAGCTTTTTATTGGATTCGTAGCCATAACTGACTTTAAAGTCTTACTCCAAATCCCCTAAAACGTGCTTCTTAAAAGCTCTCCTGAGAAAATTCTCTGACTTCTTTACACTAATTAAGAGCTCATCTATTTCCATAAAACAAGATAGGAGTTACACAATAAATTATATTGAATGCAACTGTAATGATTGATTACCGTATCACCTAGTCTTGTGAATTAGCATCCATTTTAAAGAACTGCACTTGAATATTTTGCTGCGTGTATCGGTTAAATTCATCCTTAAAAAGTTTGGCGTCATTTATTTGGCCTAGAATGGTACTTCAATTTGTGTTTCTATTAAAAAATAGATGAATTATTTAGATCTGAATTTTTTTTTCTAAAAATAAAATGGGCTCTAAACGTAAACTCACATTTCTGGTTTAGAAGGAAGTCCACAAGAATATTCTAGGAGGATCGTCTCAAGAAAGTGCTAAGTCTGCAGAATCAGTCGTCTTAGGAATTTAGTTCTTACCAGTTCATATGCCTTTAATTTGGTTAGCATCTGCCGAAGGTAAGGAGTGGTTGCGTAATTTTGAATAAGCAGTGTAAGTTGGGAATAAATGATGGAAATCACTTAAATAGATGCCAGTAGTCCATATTTTATACTGAATACAAATGATCCCTTATTACTAAATTTGTACTATTAACAGATTCTTTTTCTGGTTTATCTTGCTTTCCTCTTTCTTTTTTGTTTCTGTTTTTGCAGTACACGGGCCTCTCACCGTTGTGGCCTCTCCCGTTGCGGAACACAGGCTCCGGACGTGCAGGCTCAGCGGCTGTGGCTCACGGGCCCAGCCGCTCCGCGGCACGTGGGATCTTCCCGGACCGGGGCACGAACCCGTGTCCCCTGCATCGGCAGGCGGACTCTCAACCACTGCGCCACCAGGGAAGCCCTTGCTTTCCTCTTTCTTGATCACCTCAAGATATGTTCATGGTCTCTGGTTCTGTTTTCTCAGTTTGTACTCAGTTGTTATCTAAATGCTAGGTGTTAATTAACACTTTACACCTGTTTACTGTTTAATTCTAGTGAGAAATATTTCATCTGCATCTGTTTCTTCCACATGAATTTACACACTGTCATCCCTATCTCATATAAGATCATTTAATCACGTGGTTTCTTAAAGGAGCACTGTGAAAATATAGACAAAATGGGGGCAAAATCAAATTTAAACAGAGTTTTACTTACAAGATGATAGTAGGTATTTTAAAATACATAGACAAAAGTAACATTCTTAGTATCTGGGTCTATTTTTGATCCTGTGTCAATCCTGTCAACTAATCCTCCATAGTAAAATGAGGACATTGAATCAGATCAGACATAGCATAAGTATATATGATGTACCTCCTACTGCAAACCTGTCCAGAAAAAAAAAAAAAGTGCAATCATCAGCACCGTTACGGGCCTTGAATGAGGCTGTAAACGTATGAATACGTATCTCCCATCTCTGGATTTCATATTCTTTAAAGATCTTTTTTTTAGTTTCATCACTCTTTAGTTACCATGTTGTTTAATAAGAGTGCCATTTCTAAAGCCTGGTATTCTAAAGAAAAAAATATTTTAGACAATACTGTCTACTATAAATAGAATATATTGACTGTTATAGGAAAGCTAGGCAGTATGTGGGACAAAGCTTCACAGCAAGCAATGATGGTGGAAAAAAAGGTTATCTGATTAACAGTGAGCTGTTAATTTATAATTTATCATGTTTTAGTTTATCAACTTCTTTGGAAATATATTAATTACAGACTGTTTCACGGAGCAATTCAGGGACTGGCGATACAAAAATAAATAACATACTACTGTCTTGCCCTTGTTTAAGCTACTCATTAGTTTTCATAACAATCCTACAGAGCTCTGGGAATTATTGGAGTGATTTTACAAATGAAGAATCTGAAAATCAGAAGAAGCTAAGTGAGATACTCAAGTGACAGAGTCAAGACTTGATCATGGGTCTATTGACCATTGAACTGAAGAGTGAAGGACCCAATTTTTCTAAATAACAAACTAAATTTGCAAAACCCTCTAATTCTCTTACTTTAAGAAGAACCAGTCTTATTTGTCACATATAATTAATGACATAATCAATGTGAGATATTTTGAAAATTGCACTGTGCTGAAAAATATTGATTTTTCTAAGACTGTGCTTCTTAAAATGCGTCCCTATCTTTTATTTAGTTTTCTGCTAAAAATCTAAAATAATCATATGGGTTTAATGTTTCCAAGTACATATTTTCTCTAAAAATAAAATTTAAAAAGGGTGGTGGAGTTTTCCAAATATGTGAGTTCTTAAATGGTGGCCACTAGAGCAATATTTAACAGCAACTTGTTTAACCACAGGCACCATATGAATTACATTTCAACAGGGAACTCATATCTTGGACTTGGCTTTTTTAATCCTTCATAAGGGAATTCTTGAAATTTCACTTGACAAGCAACCTAGGGAACTCCCATAAGGTGGTAAGTGCTCTAACACTTTACAAATAGACAATGGTGGTTTGACCCTAGCGCTATTGTGTCCTATGACTCCTTTATGTCAACAAACTTGGGAAATAAGAAAAGGGATAGATTTGACACATACTCTCTCTTCTACACAGTTTCATTTAATGTACGTGATATCAACTTCTTTCCTCCTGGAAAATCCCAGGGTGTACTAAATTTATTAAATCAGAAGTACTGAAATCTAATGAAAGCATCCTTAAATATACAGCCACATATTAGCCCCTGGGGAAATAAGCAGGGCTATGAAAAATTACTTTCTTTCCCTTTCTGAGGCCTCTGGCCTTGCTAAGAGATCTAATCTAATTTCCTGTTGTTTTTATGCCATATTTGAGTCCATTTGTTTTCAACATTCCACGTTTCCCATGTTCCCAATTGACTTGTCACTACTTAAACTTTCTCTCAATGGTCTGTTGAATGTTTTTGCTGAATTTAGATACACTCGATATACTTGATATACTCCAAGTGTTTCCTGGTTCATCATCGCCTCCTTCCGTGTTTCTGCCTACCACATCCCTCTCCCTCCCCCCTGCGCTCCCCCCCCAACTCCCCCCCCTCCCCCACCCCCGGGGCACTGTGCAGGAGGATATTGGTCTCTGTCCTTCCCTGTGTGAAATTCAACTGATTTCCACACCCCTTGGGCCTCAGTTTTTGCACCTGTATCATGAAAAGTTTAGCTAGATAATTTTGAAAACACCTCCCTGCATGAAAAATTTAAGGCTTCTCAGAAAAAACATTGACTATAAACTGGAGAAATCCGCAGTTAGCTTTCTTAATTATCCAGAATCTAGAACTACTTTAGTCTACCCTTTAGGCATTTTAAAATTCCTTTCATTGATATACATTGAAACTTCATCCACTTTGCAAAGAACTACATATAATTTCTCAGGGAACTTGAAAAAGTTTCCTAATTCAGTCCATGCTTGCCAATGTGCAACTCCATTGTTACTATGTTTCTTTGCCTTCTAACATGTTTCTGACTCTTGTAAGTGACTCCAATTGCCTCTAGAACCTTAAAATAAAATTCAGATCCATATCTATGGATGGCTATAGTGTCTTAAATAATCAGATCCCTGATTTCATCTCCAAACTTTGGATGCCACCTGCCCTCTGTCCACCATGCTCCAGTCACACCACCCTCTTTCTCACATCTGTTCTCTCTTCATGGATATGCTTCTGTGGTTCACTTGTGCTGGGGAGAGGGAAATTTCCCTCTCTACCCCTCTCGCATTCTTGTGGCTGGATTAATAATAAAATTGACACAATACATATTAACAGGAGAAAAAGCAATAACTTTTCATTTGTGTCCATGGAGGTCTCATAGCAATGGTACCTAAGAAGTGGCCAAAGCAGGCAGCTTTTATACATTTTAGACAAAGAAACAATAAATTTGAGAGCAATTGACAGGACAAAGAAATTTAGGTTTGAGTCCTTAATTAGTAAGGAATTTCGGGAAAGTTTGGGCTTGGGGAGTAAACTAGTAAAGAAGTAACAAGGTTTATTTATATAAACTTCTTGGTCCTGAATTCCCTGCCGCTGGTGATAAGGATGTCTTTCTACTTCTGGGTACAGCGAGGGCAGCTTTCAAATGGGAGGTTTATTTCCTGCTTTCAGAGAGAGAGAGGAGGGGCAAAAAGACCCTCTTGCATCAGCCTTTTTTTTTGAGGTTTTATTTTATTTAATTTATTTTTTTAACATCTTTATTGGAGTATAATTGCTTTATAATGGTGTGCTAGTTTCTGCTTTATAACAAAGTGAATCAGCTATACATATACATATATCCCCATATCTCCCCCCTCTGGAGCCTCCCTCCCACCCTCCCTATCCCACCCCTCTAGGTGGTCACAAAGCACCGAGCTGATCTCCCTGTGCTATGCGGCTGCTTCCCACTAGCTATCTATTTTACATCGCATCATTCATTTCTTAAGTAACTTTAATTCAAAATAATCAATATGCCATTAAGGCATATTTTGGGGTGGCCTGCCCAGGGCCCTAACTCTTGGCTACTCCCTTTTCATTCTCCTATCTTAGCTTAAAAGTGAACTCCTTAGAAGGTTCCTTAAAAAACTAAAAATAGAATTACCATATGACCAGCAATCCCACGACTGGCCACATACCCAGAGAAAACCATAATTCAAAAAGACACACGCACCCCAATGTTCATTGCAGCACTGTTTCCAGTAGCCAGGTCATGGAAGCAACCTAAATGCCCATCGACAGACGAATAGATAAAGATGTGGTACATATATACAATGGAATATTACTTAGCCATAAAAAGGAATGAAATTGGGTCATTTGTAGAGACGTGGATGGATCTAGGGACTGTCATACAGAGTGAAGTAAGTCAGAAAGAGAAAAACAAATATCGCATATTAACGCATGTATGTGGAACCTAGAAAAATGGTACAGATGAACCGGTTTGCAGAGCAGAAATTGAGACACAGATGTAGAGAATAAACGTATGGACACCAAGGGGGGAAAACCGTGGTGGGGGGGGATGGTGGTGTGCTGAATTGGGCGATTGGGATTGACATGTATACACTGATGTGTATAAAATTGATGACTAATAAGAACCTGCTGTATAAAAAAATAAATTAAATTAAAAATTTTTTAAAGAAAGTGAACTCCTTAGAGAGACCACCCCTGACCACATTATCTAATCTATAATATTCCTGTTATTCCCTATAAATGCACTGATTTTATTTGCCTCATAGAACTTAAAACATTGGAGGCAATATATACCTCATTTGGGAGTTGCCACTCTAAATAATTTACCAGATAACTTAAGTTTCCATCTTAAAATGGGATCCAGAGAAAGAACTGGCTCACAAAACTGTCTAGGCTCTAGAGTCAGAAGCTCTGCCCCTTGGCCCACGAGACTAGAAGGGTCTGTGGAATATCAAGATGCTATATGAAATGTACAGAAATCTCAGATAGGACAGTCATGATGCAGGCTTTTAGGGTTTGGGGGCCAAGCAAATAACATTTCTACTTTTGATTAACAGTCCCTGTCATACCACTAGATCCTGATAAAGACTGATTGTCTGACCCTTACATACCAATGGGTCTTCTGAGTTGCCAGTCCTGGTCTAGATATTATCTAATTTACCACCATATAGAGTCAGGTATGCCCCACAGCAGTTTATTCTGTGACGGTACACAGGAGATCTGGAGTAAGCAGGTCCAGGATTATAAGACCCACACATGCACTGATGGCTAACATTCCCAGTGCATCTGCTTCTCACCCTCAACTCACACCCAAGAGATGTGATATTTAAGGAAATATGATATGAAGGAAAAATAGGAATATTCCAGGTAATTGGGACAGCCTAGAGGTTAAAAAATAGGAGTGCTGCTTTGGAAGTCAAGTCTGTCAGGAGTGGAGAGAATAAGAGACAAATGGTGAAGGATGAAAAATTAGCAGATGTTGGAACATAACACAGCTTGTAACATAGGGTTAAAAGTTTTCTCTTTATCAGGAGTAGTAGCAAGGCACTGAAAAGTTTTAAGCTGGGAGTGAACAGCGTGTTATGAACACATTTGCATTTTTGAAGACCACCCGTTGCACTTTGGGGACTGGATTAGAGGGGACGAATGAGACCTGGGATGAGAGGTCTCGTTTAATCCAGTGGGGAGAAGAGAATGTTCTGGGTGAACATAGTTGCACTGGGATAGAGAAAAGCAGATTGCTCCTAGAATTTATTCAGCAAAAAGAATCAACAGGACTTGATGATTGATTGGATAAGAGAAATGAGGGAAAGAGAAAGTAGGTAGTTCTGACTTCTGGCTTGAGAAAGTCAGTGGATGGTGGTAGCGTTCACTGATAGAGGTCATGAAGAGTAGAGCAGAATTTTGCTTGTGAATGTGGAGGAAGGGGACAGGTTAAGAGAGGTGACACGTCCAATTTTATACATATTGTGATGAGGTGTCAAAAGGCTGTTCAAACCAAGATACTTAATAGGCAGTTGGATTCACAGAGGTACGACAGGTTTAGGTTGGATATACTCATTTAAGTCTTCGGCGTACATATGCTCATTAAAGCTGTGACAATGAATGAGATTATTTAGTAAGAATAAAAGTAAACTAAGAAGAGAAAAGGATCTAGAAGAGAACCTTAAGAGGTTAAAGGGCAGGCTTCACTCTACTTAGTTGAAGTTTATAAACTGCTCATTGAGTTATAGAGACACTCTAGTAGGAAAAGTAGAGATGACGTTGTCTTTTCTTAACAATTTCTGAAGTAAAAAATATATGCTTGATATAATATGCCATTATCATTGAATCCTCTCTTTTGCTGTTTACCCAGCGCAATAAGAAAATAACTTTTGGTTTGTTGACAAAATTTTAAAATTATTCTTAGTGGTGCACAAGAGAATTTCCAACTAGACTGAGCAGGTTACAATCAAGAGGGCACCAACGAATCAGGGAAAGAGCCATATTTCACATGTATGGCTCCAGAGTCAGGATGGCAGTGTTTCCTCATCAACAACGGCTTTACCTCACTACTTGCGGCATTTTTATCTCATTCACTAAAGGATTCTCCTGCATGAAAATCAATCTAAACATTTCACAGCAGCTGCAGACACGTCTTTCTAAGTGTAATAATGCCAGTACATGGCATTCTTATGGAGTCTCCCGCAGCACCTGCTTGAATATGCCTTGTCAAGACTGCAAAGGAAAATTTGTTAGCTGTGCTGTTGCACTGTTACCTCAAAATCAAAACTAGTAGTTCATGACATAAAACAATAAGAAAAAATAAAGCACTGTGGATGTAAATCTGTGACTAAGATACATTCTACTTGAATTTGGCATTAGTCTGTTAAAGAGACTTTCTGTTCGTCTAGTGCTCGTCTTCCAGATTTTTACTGTTCGGACGTCTGTATTTAAAGAAATAGATTTCAGAAATGTCATTTCATAGTTCAGATTTTACTACCATTCTTTTTTAACTGCCAGCTCCTTCTTTAATTCAATAACCACCTCAATAAAAATAAAAGTACATCATGTATCTCCTAAAACGGAGCCTTATACGTGGTAAGTATTAAAGAAATAGTTGTTCAGAAAGCAGCTAATGAGTTCATTACAAGTGTATAGTTCCCCCATTTCTCACCTATTCTATTGGCAAAAGTCCAACATACTCTGCTGATGAGATTACATGGAAATAGAGACTCTGGTACATGGCTGGTGGGAATGATGAGTGATGCAGTGCCTCTGTATGGGAAATGGCAGGTTAGCATTCTAACAAGGAAAATGAGGCAGCCCTTGCAGGTATAATTGTAGTGGAAGGACATTCACAGCAGGAAGACCAGAGGAAGGGCTGTTGTGAGAACGTAGGTAGGCACAAGAGAGAGGAAGTTTTATTTTTCAGCGATGATATTTCAAAAAAAAAAAAAGATAAGTATGCGTTCACTTTCAAAATAAGATCAGGTAGATCGAGGCATGACAGATGAGTAATCTGAAGTCTCACATACCTGGGTTTGAATGCATTCTGCCATGTACTATTTGTTTTATTGTGTGCAAGTTAATCACCTGCTCTAAACCTTGGTTTGCTGCCCTATAAAATGGGGATATGATGAGCTATCTCACAATCTTTTTTTTTTTTTTTTGCGGTACGCGGGCCTCTCACTGTTGTGGCCTCTCCCGTTGCGGAGCACAGGCTCCGGACGCGCAGGCTCAGCAGCCATGGCTCACGGGCCCAGCCGCTCCGCGGCATGTGGGATCTTCCCGGACCGGGGCACGAACCCGTGTCCCCTGCATCGGCAGGCGGACGCTCAACCACTGCACCACCAGGGAAGTCCCCTTTTTTTTTTTTTTTTTTAAGATAGTGTCTGACATAGAATCTAAATATGATAACTCTTCCTTCCCCTTTGAAGATCATTTTCCAAACAAGGCAAAGGAGGAGAGAGGCGAGGAGGGTGGCGGGGAGAAGTTGACCCAAGAGAGTCCCGCTGGAGAATTGGGATTTCATTTCCTGAAACATTATGTATATTTCTAGGAGTTTAATAGGTGATACTTTCAGTATATTTGTCAGACACTGGCCTTTTCAAACCAAATAAAAGCAACCTTTTAGTATTTTGGGCAATATAATTATTTTCCCATTTAGGAAGCCAATGTGGACCATTTCAGCATAAGATGAACAGAGTCACACCAAGCCTTTCTCTGAAAGAAGAGCAAGATGGAACGGCTCTTCATTTTTGTTCTTAAGGATGTGAAGTACTCTTTGTAAGACACTGCTATTACTGGCTACACCACTGGAAGGCAAGCTGCTTTCACTTGGTTTTACTTGGGCAGATTCTCAGGGACGTTCCCCCAAACGTACCACCAAGAAATCCACACATAATAAAGCCTCGCCATGGTGGAAAAAAACATAGGCAGCTGAAAATCACTTTGTTCTGAGCCGCTTACCTCAACTCAGAGCACTGAGCTTTCGAAACAAGGCACATGCTTCCGACCACAGGATGGCCAGGGATTTCGATTCAGGTCAGGGCTTGCTTTCCCCTCCACCTTATTAAGAAGGAAAGAGAAACAGAATGTGAAGGTTATAATTTGTTAACCACTAGGTGATCAGGGTGTCTTGCTGAGGGAAAAGGGTTTGTGTCTCAACAAGAATTATTCATTTGCTAAGCCTGCGGCCATTCTATGGACTATTCCAGTTTCCTGAACACTTTCTCTCTGAATGCCGCCTTCTTCTAGACTGCAGGTTATTATGCCCCGTCCCCCAACTATTAAATATGCACAGGGCATCTCTGTAGACATATGTTCTTTGGAAAAACTGTTTGAAATAGTGTCTTAAAGCCTTATTGCCTCATTAACACACATCATCCTGCTGTGTGTCTGTGGTCCATGTTCTGGTCCTCACGTGAGTCCTATGGTCCAATTCTACTTTTCTCAAACATGGTGGAGAAACAACTGTATCAGCCTCACCAGAGTGCTTATTCAAATGTAAATTTACAGACCGCATCCTAGCTCTTTGCATTAGAACCCCATTTCCAAAAGATAAAACCACGCATCTAATGCTTGGAGAGGCTCCCTCTCTAAATTCGGTTAAAGTCCTTCTGAGCAAACTTAACAACCTGTCTAAGTGGCCCTGCGGGGGGCTGGAAGGAATTACCAGAGGTAGTTAGGAATGCTCTCTCAGTAGCAGCTGACATGAAATGTTTCTGTACGTGTAGGCTCATGTATTATTTAGGACAGTCTGATCACAAGAAACATACTTAACACTAATCCAGAATGCTACTTTGACTTCTGTTGAAAATCTCATGGGTACAGCAAGAGTGATGTGCATGCCAGAGTCGATTTCCCATTGCATTTTAGCACTGATTGTGTTAATATGGTCAAAGGGACCCAGCGTTCCCCAAGAAGCAAATAAATAAGTTTCTAATTATAATTTTTCTTGATAGGCTGATTATACAGAGATTTTTTTGGCCATTCATGAGCCAAAATGGCCACTCAGGAATGAGGATATCTTCCTGGCCTAGCTTGCTCTTAATCCCTATTAAAGACTGCCATTGGAGATTCTCTAGCAAATTAGGAGTTAAGCAGTGCAGCTTCTGCATCTATTTGCCTAACCAGCTGTCCTGGAGAAAGTATCAGAAAGGGAGGTGGACTGTTTAAGGAGGTAGGGGTAATGGTTGCAACTTTAGGCTTCTCACAAATATTCCAGAACTGTACTGCCCAAGATAGTAAACAGTAGCTACAAATAGCCATTGAAATATAAATTAATTAAACTTAAATAGGATAAAAATTCAATTGCTCAGTAGCACCAGACACATTTCAAATGCTCAGTAGCCCTGCGTGGATAGTGACTGCTATATTGGGTGGCACAGATAAAATGTCTCCATCATCACAGAAAGTTTGTTCAGACAGCTCTGTTTCACAAGATTTCCTAAGTCAATATGAGTCTCTTCAGGAAAATAACCCCAACAGTACAATAGGGCAGGGATTTATTGCTTGTTTGTTTAATCAATCAACTATAGCAATATAAGACAGAGTTCATCTTAAGCTAGTGCATTAAGAGTTGACTTTGAATATGAGGAACCCAGAAAAACGGTACAGATGAACCAGCTTGCAGGGCAGAAATAGAGACACAGATGTAGAGAACAAATGTATGGACACCAAGGGGGGAAAGTGGTGGGTGGTGGGTGGTGGTGGGATGAATTGGGAGATCGGGATTGACATATATACACTAATATGTATAAAATAGACAGCTAATAAGAACCTGTTATATAAAAACATAAATAAAATTCGAAAAAAAAAAGAGTTGACTTTGAGTGGGAGAAGAGCCAGAGAGTTAATTCTAAAAAACTCTTTGATAACTGATTTGTATACAGAGCATCAAGAAGAATCTCATGCATCTCTCCAAACGTTTTTTGTGTAAAGACATCAGAGCATACAACTAACAGTAGGAGTTGGGTATTAAAGATTTATGCAACTCTGGGTCAAATAATCTAAGGAGAAATGTGGGATTTTTCAATTCTCAATCATTTTTGCTTCACAATTTTTTCTTCCCGCATTCCCCTTGTAAAATTTCTACTTCCTGTTCTCCAATCTCATATCATTTTTGTCCTGTTTTTGAGGTTTTACTTATGGTACTTTCTTCTCTCTCTCTATTTTTTTTTTTTTTTTTTAATTTGGCCACTCCTGCAGCTTGTAGGATCTTAGTTCCCCAACTAGGGATTGAACCTGGGCTACAGCAGTGAAAGTGCTGAGTCCTAACCACTGGACCACCAGGGAATTCCCTGCTTTCTTCTCTTAATGTTTATATCTTTGAGGTCCATTTTCTCCTTGAATCTTTTCCTTAAAACTTGAACCCATAATGATCTGTATTTTTTACCTTTATGGGTTAATTTATTTGCTTATCAGTAAACATTTATTTAAAACCTACTATCATCACCTCATGAAAGACAATCCTCTCAGTCAAGAAGCCTATAGACTAGTGTAGGAAATAGAGAAACAGCTAATTTGAATATTCTATTGTGTTCTATGATATATGACTCAAAGAATACTATGGGAGCATAAAAGCTGGGGAAGCCAGAGAGCAGCTTCCATGCAAAAATAATGTTTGAGCTGAGTTATGAATGAGGAAAGTATTCCAGGCAGAGAGATTGTCATGCACAAATGCACGGAGGCATAAAAGGGCATGGCAAGATCATTGGTGTTGAGGCAGAAAGAGACAGGCATGAACATCCAGCAGAATATAAAGACTTGTGAGTCCAGCTAAAGAGTGTGAATTCAAAGTCGTGAGAAAACAGAAACAACTATAAAAATTACTACAAAATATGTCATACATACTGCAGTATATCTCAGTTTCAGGTCAGAAATTCATTTCTGCAAGTTAGACATTTTGGGCAGAAAGTTTATCAGGAGCCTGTTTTCCATTATTGTATGTGTGAAATTTTATGTCATTACACATTACACTTTAACCTCAAATCCTTAGTCAATTTCCTAAAACACATATGTATTATTATATACCTATATACAAGAAACCTACAGTCGGCCCTTCATATCTGTGAGTTCCATATTCCCAGGTTATGTATCTAGGGATTCAACCAACTGTGGATCAAGAATATTTGAAAAAAAAAAATTCCAGAAAGTTCCAGAAAGCAAAACTTGAATTTTCCACACACCAGCAACTAGTAACATAGCATGTACACTGTATTACGTTCTATAAGTAATCTAAAGATCATTTAAATTATTCAGGAGGATAGGTGAATTTACAGATTCAGTAAAGTTGCTGAATACAACATCAATATACAAAAATCAGTTGTGTTTCTATACACTAATGACAAACTATCAGAAAGATAAATTAGGATGACAATCCCATCGACAATTAACTACATTTTAATAAGAACAAAATATCTAGGAATAAGTTTAACCAAGGATATTAAAGACCTAAACACTGAAAACTGTAAGACACTGATGAAAGAAACTGAAGATACAACTAAATGGAAAGATACTTTGTGCTCATGGATGGAAGAATACTGTTAAAATGTCTGTACTACCCAAAGAAATCTACAGATTTAATGCAATCTCTATCCAAATTCCAATGGCACTTTTTTTTTTTACAGAACTAGAACAATCCTAAAATTTGTATGGAACCATAAAAGATTCCAAATAGCCAAAGCAATATTGAGAGAAAAGAAAGCTGGAAGCATCACAATTCCTAATTTAAAAATATAAAACAAAGCTATAGTAATCAAAACGTTACGGTACTGGCACAAAAACAGATACATAGATCAATGGAAAAGAATAGAGAGCCCAGAAATAAACCCATGCATACATGGTCAATTAATTTACAACAAAGGAGCCAAGAATATACCATGAAGAAAGGACAATTTCTTCAATAAACAGTGTTGGGAAAACTGGACAGCCACATGCAAAAGGATGAAACTGGACCACTCTCTTTTGCCAAACACGAAAATTAACTCAAAATGGATTAAAGACCTGAATGTTTTATATTTTTATCTCTAAAAACCTAAAAAAACATTTTTAGTTTATTGAATAGGAAATTCAGTATGTGGTCCTTTAATACCATTGACATCAGTGGCATTTTCTCAAAATCATACTTATATTGCACAAAAAGGGTATTTCTTTTTTTAAAATTTTTATTGAAATATAGTTGATTTAAAATATTGTGTTAGTTTCAGGTACAAAGTGATCCAGTTATACATAAATGTACATACAGATACATATATAAATATATATATATGTGTATATATACTTTTCTTACATTCTCTTCCATTATAGGTTATTACAAGATATTGAGTATAGTTCCCTGTGCTATACAGTAGGTCCTTGTTGGTTACCCTTTTATATATAGTACTGTGTATATTGGTAATTTGAGAATCTGAAGTCTTTATATGTCTGAGTTTAATTGTTTTCTTTTCCTCTGATTTTCATTTGTTTCCTCCTGCTTTTTTTTTTTCTGAATAATTGTTTCTTTCTAAAACTTTACCTATGGAAGTTCTTTCAGAAGTGAATTTTTAATGTGTTCTTATAAGGAGGATTGGCATTGATTCTTCCAAGGACCATGGCACTACTGATCTGAGATAACTATAAATTAAATTGGGGGATGTTTTGACTATACAAGTTATGTGAATAACATCCCATAACATCCCATATCCTTGTTAGAGCTGGTTTGTGTTAAAGACATTTTATTTTCTTTCAACCATAGGCAAAGTCATGATAACTGTTTCTTTCCATATCCCTATGGGGTACAAGTTTTGTTTGGTTTTGATTTTGTCTGGTGCTGGTTGTTTAGTTTTAATGTTCTTTTCTTTTTTTCACTACCACTGTTCCCATAGTAAGTGAGGGGACATCATGTCTGTATGTGGGATTGTCTGATCTGACATCTCACTTTGCTCAGGACCTAGATTGGGTTTCCTGTTGCCTGTGCAGCCCCTTAATCTGACACTCTGAAGATCTGGGTCACCAGGGATTAGAAGATGGACCCCAGGGTGTGCTTCTGTGCTTTCTTAAATATCTAGAGTCATGCTTTCTCATTGATTTGGTTTTGGAAGATGTTCTGAGTTATTTTCTTTCCTCTCATCTATGCATTTATAAGATTTTTAAGCACTTCAAGATTTTATTTTGTTTTTCTTATTAACCAGATGGGTTTTTCGAGATTTCTAATAGGACATGTTACTGGAAATAAATGATTTGTAAGCAGGGGTAAGACATAATGTTCATTTTAGAAAAATCACCAAAGTAGAATTGGAAAAGATGGTATAAAACGTGGGAGTGTTATGGTAAATGAGACCATTTCTTAAGAGACTTTTACAGAAAACAATCAAGAAATAATGAGACACTAAACTAAAGCAATAATGCAGACAGCACAATGGAAGAGTTAGATACTAGAAATATAGTGGGGGTGGAATAGACAGACCTTTTCAACCTTCGGATTGTAAGATAGTATCAGCTATCTTGAATGACTATAATTTTTCAGCTTTCTGTTTTTTACACTGCAGTTATTGACAATGGTTTTCATTCGGTTAAACAGACAGTTCTGGGGAAGTCCAGGAAAATAATTTCCCCTTGAGTACCATATAAATATTAAACATCTATAGACTGGTTAGAATTAGAACAGACACTCATGTGTTCTACTACTCTTGTATTACTACTTTTGTTGAGGTGGGGGCGGGGGCGGGGGGTAGAGAGAGATGCTAGAGAAGAGATGTTCATTCGCATTTCCACGTGCTAGCCCAGTAAAGATGCATTACTATCCCCAAAGATTGGAGGAAGAATGAAAGACAGAGCTAAGTGTGGGGTAGAAGACTGCAAACTATGAAATATTTACTTACAGGAATGCTTACCAAAAGACTGTTTGTAGTTTGGTGTCTCTGTTTACTTTTTTGTCTATCTATTTCTTCATGCTAAACACCCAATCAGCCCAAGAATTAACGAATGATAAGGGGATCTTCCAAATCAATAAGTGCTAACAATAGTATATTCAGTATTTTCCTATGATGATGAAGTAATCATTAGAGGAAGGAACAACTATCTCTTAGCTGAATAAATGCAAGAGGTAAATTAGAGAAGAAAAAATCTAGCTTGATTCCTAGTTTAATGCCACTGTAATTTAGCTCAGGTTTTTTTTTCCTCTCCGTGAAATATTTATAATCAAGAAACAATTTCCAGTCCACTTTTTTCTCTGCTAAGATCTATTGGATAATTTAAAAATCAGTTTGCTATTGCTTCAGGAAGTAAAAATTTCAGACTCTCTGTGTGCTGATTAACATCTAAGAAATCTATAAAGTTTAACTAGGAAAAAAATGAACAATAAAGTTTTATTCACCCTGCTAAATTTTAGTGGCTAATGCACTGCTTTATTTTCTGTAGCTTTATTTCTTTGCAATCCTAAAAGGCCTTGAAAATTCTCATCAGAGAAACATGTTCTTTGCATACGTTGAGTGGTGGAAAGTAAAACAAAACCTTTAGATTTGTTGCTTTTATTTCCTTTTTTTTAATGCTTAGGATTAATTTAAGCAGTTGTTTTCGATATTCAGTTTTAATATTTTATTATATCCACTCTAACATTTTTATTTACTTTTTTCTGTGTTTAGGTGTCATCTCCAGGACTAGAGTAGATCTTGGTGGACAGAATCTGTAAGATTGTGTGTGTGTGTGTGTGTGTGTGTGTGTGTGTGTGTGTGTGTGTGTGTGTGTACCCTCAATTCCTGGCACAAAGTTCTTGAAACTCTTGTAATCTCCTAAGTAATAAGAGAACGAGGAGCATCTTTTGCTCTAATATTTGGTCTTTGACCCAGGTTCCTGACACAGGGCTCCTGAAACCCTTGTAATTTTGTGGGTGAAAGGAGTATCTTTTGTCCTTATGAGATGACTCTTGGTGGGGTGGGGGGGGAGGTGCTGGTTGGCTCCTGGATGAAAGCTGGTCACCAGAAAGACCAAGCCATGATTAGAAGCTTTTCAGCTCCACCCCTCGTTCTCTTGAGAAGGGAATAGGGCTGAAAATGGATTTCATGTTTGATCAGGCTTATGTGATGAAGCCACCATAAAAATCCCAACAGTTGGGCTTCCTTGGTGGCGCAGTGGTTGAGAGTCCGCCTGCCGATGCACGGGACACGGGTTCGTGCCCCGGTCCAGGAAGATCCCACATGCCGCAGAGCGGGTGGGCCCGTGAGCCATGGCCGCTGAGCCTGTGCGTCCGGAGCCTGTGCTCCGCAATGGGAGAGGCCATAACAGTGAGAGGCCCGTGTACGGCAAAAAAAAAAAAAAAATCCCAACAGTTTGGTGTTTGGAGAGCTTCCAGGTTGGTGAACACATCCACATTCCAGGAGTGTAACACACCCCAACCCCATGGGGACGGAGGCTCCTGTGCTTTGGATACTCCCAGGAAAAAAGATAGGGTCTAAAACTATCTTGTATCTTGTATCATCATGATACATCTAATAAAACAGAATGAGACCTTCCATGTCTCTCTACATATATTATGCATAGTACATCCATTAGCCTTAGAAAGATTTCTCTTCATAATAGTATATTTTCATTATCTATATTAAAATTCATACTTTTTAACTAATTGACAGAATTGACTAAGGTCTCAGAATCCCTAGTAATTCACTTAGCACTGTTTATTTTAATAAATAATCTTTGTTGCAGTTCAATTTAAGTCAAATAATGTTTCCTGGATGTCTATGACAACCAACATATTAATAAACCATAGTTTTAACATGCATTATGCCCCAAAACTCTCACAGTCACTGAGAAATTAGTTTCTTATAAAACCTGGCTCATAATTCCTAGGTGTCTTTCTGGACCTCTTCTATTATTTCTCTGTTTTAGGTCAGTCTCAAAACACTTGAATAAATGTATTGTTTTTAAATTACAGAACCACACAGGCACATAGCTGTCAATCAACTAGCTGTAAATGTTTACAGTAGTCATATTTCAAATTGACTCAGCCTTAAATACAGTGTAATACCTTCTTAAGTGATCCTGGCTAAGTACCTCACACTTTCAAAAGATGGACCATGTTAGGCTTTTTTAAGAAAATGATGGCAACAGTTAAAACGAGGTGACCTCGGGACTTCCCTGGTGGCGTAGTGGTTAAGAATCCGCCTGCTAATGCAGGGGACGTGGGTTCGAGCCCTGGTCTGGGAAAATCCCATATGCCACGGAGCAACTAAGCCCGTGCACCACAACTACTGAGCCTGTGCTCTAGAGCCCGAGAGCCACAACTACTTAAGCCCACACGCCTAGAGCCCAGGCTCCGCAACAAGAGAAGCCACCGCAACAAAGAGGAGCTCCCGCTCGCCGCAACTAGAGAAAGCCCACGCACAGCAATGAAGACTCAACGCAGACAAAAAAAACAAAAACAAAAAAACCGAGGTGACCTCATCAAGGAGAAATTGCACAGTAGAAAATTTTATTCACCCTAGCAACTTAGAAACACATTATAAAGGAAGTTATGAGATATAGCATTCTGAGTTTCATATATTTAGTACTCAGTGATGGCAAGATCATTGTGTGTCCACTCATTCACTGTTTTGATAATTGACATTATCAATTTGCATAAATTAAAAAATAGAATGATAAAATATATCAAGAACTGTGATAATTTCTATACTTTTAGATTGAGCATTTCTGTTCTTATGCATGAATTTTAATGAGATAATTCAATATAAAGAAAAAATGTCTGAAATGATTGACTGTAGTGAAATTAGGAAAAAACTAAGTTTATAATAAAGATTACTAAGAAATTCATTACGTACAATAAAATGATTCCAGCCAAAAATAATGATAATAAAGTATATGAGAACATGAACGTCTTAATGATTTGTAATGCAACCATGAAAGAGACCTAGAGCTAGGAACAAGTGTGTGTCCACTGTTTTAGTAAAGGACTGAACCCTGTGGCCTATGTTACCAAGAAGTTTCATTCACTGAGACTTCCAGCCACATTCAGGGTGGGGTGTCTGCCATTCTTCCATGTTGATTCCCTCCTTCCTGCCATGTACCACACTATGGCACATTTTAGTGAACACTCTATTTTCTTCTTTCTTTGTTGTCATGTATGCAGCCTTTAAAAAAAATAAACACACCAAACATGCATTTGTACAGGTATGTGATGCTTAGCTTGAAGTTTGGTCACTTCTTCCCCGTCTGTCTGCCCATGAGAAAAATGTCCCCTAGCACAGAGACAGGCAAGCCCTGGATGCTGGTATTACTCTGATAGCCCGTCGAGCAGTGTATGAACCCTGACTGCTGACACTAGCCTTCCAAAGAGACTCTCTGTATCTGCTGCTGCTTGGTTAGTTCAGAACATTGCTATGCCCACAGTGTGTGATTATCTCAGCAGTAGAGTGGATGGCTTGCCTCCTTGCCTGAATCCACACAGCCAGCAGAAAGGGCAGGGCAAGCCTGATCAGCTGCGTATGAGGACAGAACCGTGATTACTTAAGAATCACTAAGCACATGAAGAAGCAAGTTGTTTTGAAGCTTCTGTTTTCCCAAAATCACTGGAGCTGATCTCAACTAGCAGAGGATGGCAGGGTTCTGTGTTGATTTAAGGTGTTAAGGAGTGTAGTATTGTCATCAGAGATTTCCCTCAATCACTAAAAGGAGGGAAGATATCGAACCAAGGATGAATTCTCAGCACTCAACAAGTCAATCAGGAAACCCCATGGGGAAAAGGACTTTTTCTTTTCAAAGTAGATAATGACCTGCATTTCTCACTGTGAAAGAAAAGGAATGAACAGATTAAAAGGCAAAGGTTTCCGAAGAGTAACATAATCTTCACTATGGAAAAGAGAAGGGCGGGAGGGGGAGGAATTATAACACGTAGCTAGCTACATCCTGCAGTGTTTCAGTAGGAAACACAGCTCAAAGCTTGCCAGCATTCTTCCTAGCAGAGCTGGGCTTATTTTCTCGACCTCATTTCAGTCTTTGACCCATTCCTTGTATGAGTCAAAGGATCTAGTAGGATGAAAGGATCATTTAAGAAGTCTCTTGCTTTCTAGAATGAAAGTTGCCCAAGGAGAGGAATGATTCTGCCCTGTTCACCTCTCTGCACCCAGTGCCTGAAAAGGGTCTGGCGCATAATGGCCTCTTAATAAATATTTGTTGAATTAATGAATGAATGTGTTATTAGCTGCATCTACTTGCAATTCTGTTTCAACCATTTCTGCCTTAATAATGCATCAGTCAAGTCTTGAAGCAGGTCATGAAAAACAAATGGAAGCCCTAGCCCATTCTTCAGCCACTTAGGGTAGAGATTTGAGGTAGCCACCTCAAACGAGGTGAGGGACTGAGATAAAAAGGGCCAAAGGAAAATTGGTAACGGGAGAAAGGAGAGAAATATAAGGAGATGAAAAGGCAAAGAGAACGCATTTTCTTATTAGTCAGACTGCGGAAGTAAACCCTTAATAGATGAGCCAGCGTATGACCCACTGTATGCTCTCCCCACCCTTAAACATGTTCACTGGGCACTCTAACGGCGAGAGAGAGGGATCGGTGAACACACTGTCTGAGGTTACCCTTTACTTTAGCCCTGTACTCGCCATCACAGGTGACATTCTGACACTCTCACCTGGATGCAGACAACCTAAGCCCTGTTACTCTTTGTGGTTTTGGTTTATTAGATTCCAGTGAAACAATTTCTGCTTTAGCAGGGCTTGAGCCAAAGCAGGTTCCAGCAATGTCTGTGAAATGATGTGGACACGGCTTTCTATTACTGAAGACATCACAAGATATACAATTTTCTCTCTTTGCAGGCCTTTTCTAAGAGAGGATTATTCCCTTTTATCTGATTCTTTGCCCCATCCTTGTGCCAGATTTAATTTAATTATGGCATCCACGTTTTGTATCCCTGCCGAGAATCCCTAAGACCAGTGGCAAAATTTTTAATAAATCAAAGGGATCAAATCAAATAAATAAATGATTTGGGTGGCAAAGGGCAGAAAATTTCCAGATGAAACTCAGACAGGGTCTTGGCTTAGCTCAAATGGGAAACTGCATAATCAGCAGATTTCTGGAGCTTTCCAGGTTATGAGACAAGGTTTTTTACATTTCACTAATTATGGCTGGAGTTAGAGAAACATAAAATAAAGAAAAAGCAAAAAAAAAAAAAAAATAGGGATTGGAAAGTTGGCCACAGCTATCGCTCTCTCAAGCCTCATTTCTCAAGACAAAAGGCCAGAAAAAGTGCTCTTTGTGGTGAGTTTGTAAGACTAGGCAATTTACGAAGATCTGTCTCTGGTTATTTTTTTCTTTTTACCATAGTCATTCCTTCTGCCTGGGGGGGGGGGGGGGTGTTTTTTCCCCAGGGCGAAGGTCTTTGATGTCTTTTTATTTCTTCTAAATGCACTGCTGTGTTCTTCAACCATTTCTTAAGGCGTCCTCAATTTTTTCCCCAACACACACACACATACTGTTTAGGGACTACAAATGCCCATTCCAACATTTCCACTCTGTGAATTTAACTACCCAGTGTGCATTAGCTCTTACAAGTATGAAGCAACTGCAGCCACACAGTTCCATTTATTGCTTCTCAAGTATGGCCTGGTTTATAAAAGTTTCACCATCTGTTCTGTTTTAAGCCAAAGCTGAATTAAGAGGATACACTTTCGCTACTGCTTCTGTTACTATTGTGGTATTATTATATTTTAGGAATAGGGAGGAGGTGAGGAGGCAAAATAAATCTACATAAAGTCTCTAAGAGAATAGAAGATGAGAATTTTGGGGGGCAATTATTATTATTTTATTATTATTATTATTAATTTTGCAGTACGCAGGCCTCTCACCGCCTTGGCCTCTCCCGCTGCGGCGCACAGGCTCCGGATGCGCAGGCCCAGCGGCCATGGCTCACGGGCCCAGCCGCTCCGCGGCACGCGGGACCCTCCCGGACCGGGGCGCGAACTCGTGTCCCCTGCATCGGCAGGCAGACTCTCAACCACTGCGCCACCAGAAAAGCCCAGTGGTATTATTTTTGAACTTGATCATGAAGGCTACTTCTTTCCTTTTGTGAAGTCCCATCAAAAAGAAGTTGTAAAGGATTCATGAAAATACCAGTCAGTCGCATATTTGTTAAATATCTTCTGAGTTTCCACATTTAACTACGTTCTGTGGTGCTTAAAAGAGAGGTGTAAAACTTAATTGTTGCCCTCAAGAAACTCACGTTGTAGTGGGGGTGATGAGAAATATGTATATGGAATGAATTTTTTAAAAAGACTGTCCAAATTAGAAGCAAAGACATCCAGACACATTAACCACAACTCTGGCGATGGAGCAGGAAAAGTAAGGATTCTATACTGTCAACAAATTATTGCATATGACTAACATTATCAGGTGTATGCATTATACTTTTACTAATATTATTTTAAGCTATGGTTGGTCGTATACATAATATGCAACTGGAGTTCTCTGATTTTTATCAGGATAAGCCAAAGAGAACTCTGTTTATAGCTTAAGGACACATGGACAGATTATTCCATGGACAGATTATTCCAAGAGGTATCTTCTGTGATCCATCTTAACTGTTGGTGTCCATTAGAACCACCTAGCAAGTTTTATAAATTAATAAATGTATATAATAACAGTAAATTAACTAATTTACTAATCAGTAAATTAACTGATTAGAAAATCTCTGGGCTCTATTTAAGCCCCCAGGGTAAGGTCTGGTCATTATTGGGCTTTAAAGTTGACCAGGTGAACTTTATTTTTATTGAACTATAGCTGAAGTACAATGCTATGTTAGTTTCAGGTGTATAACATAATGATTTGACATTTGGTCATTATTGGTCTTTAAAGCTGACCAGGTGAACTTTATTTTTATTGAATGATAGCTGAAGTACAATGCTATGTTAGTTTCAGGTGTATAATGTAATGATTTGACATTGCATACATTATGAAAATGATCACCACAGTAAGTCTAGTAACCATCTGTCCCCAAAGTTATCAGAAGATTATTAACCATATTCTTTTTGCCATATATTAATTAATCCCTGTGACTTATTTATCATATCACTAGAGGTTTGTCTCTCTTAATCCCCTTCACTTATTTCTCCCATTCCCCCCATCGCACTCCCTTCTGGCAATTTCAGGTTTGTTTTTGGTATCTGTGAGTCTGTTTTCTTTATTTTGTTTTTTAGATGCTACATATAATTGAGACAATGTGGTATTTAACTTAGCATAGAACCCTCTAGATCTATGTATGTTGTCACAAATAGCAAGATTTTTTTTATGGCTGAGTAATATTCGTGTGTGTGTGTGTGTGTGTGTGTGTGTGTGTGTCACTTAGGTTACTTGAATTAGTGTTTTTGTTTTCTTCAGGTAAATACCAGAGATGAAATTGCTAGATCATCCAGCAACTCTATTTAAAAATTTTTTTAGCTCCCCTCTTTTTTTACTGCCATAAGCTTTATGAGGAAATGTCTTTTTTTTTTTTTGGCCACACCGTGTCCCCTGCAGTGGAAGCTCGCAGTCCTAACCAGTGAATTCCCATCTATTTTTAATTTTTTTAAGGAAACGCCAAACTATTTTCCATAGTGGCTGCATCAATTCACATTCCCACCAACAGTGCACAACGGTTTCCTTTTCTCCACATCCTCCCAGATATCTTTCAAACTACTGCCACTGTGCTGGGACTTGGAGAATGTGAAATGTTATGAATGCCCTTTGAAAGTGACGTCTTGGCCGCACCTACTGAAGCCCACGCACCTAGAGCCCGTGCTCTGCGACAAGAGAAGCCCGCGCACCACAACGACGAGTAGCCCCTACTCGCGGCACCTAGAGAAAGCCCGGGCGCAGCAACAAAGACCCAACACAGCCAAAAATAAATAAATAAATAAAATAAGGGCTTCCCTTGTGGCGCAGTGCTTAAGAATCCGCCTGCCAATGTAGGGGACAAGGGTTCAAGCCCTGGTCTGGGAAGAACCCACATGCCGCGGAGCAACTAAGCCCGTGCGCCACGACTGCTGAAGCCCACGCGCCCAGAGCCCGTGCTCCACGAGACAAGCCACCGCAATGAGAAGCCTGAGCACCACAACGAAGAATAGCCCCCGCTCGCCGCAGCTAGAGAAAGCCCGTGTGCTGCAACGAAGACCCAACGCAGCCAAAATAAATAAGAAAGAAATAAAGTGAAGTGTCTATTTTCTATAGCTTTCGGGCTCCCCTAAACATAAGCCTCGCTGGTTTTCAAAGCTTGACTTTCTAGGGCCTTGTCTTCCGGTGCAGGAGCTGACTGGGGATCCCGGCGTGAGGCTCGTCCGTCCGCTGGCTCCTCCGGAAGGGCCTCTGCGGTTGTGATGTCCCTCCCCGACTCCCTCCCGCTTCTGGGCCCCGACCTGGGGATGTGCGTCTGAGGAGACTGAGTCTCTGCCCCCTCTTACCTGTCTCCTGGTGATTTCTTTATATCTTTAGTGGTGTAAAATCTTTTCTGCTGGTCCTGAGGTTGTTCTCAGAGACAGTAGCTCTGCAAGTGGTTGTAATTTTGGCGTGCTCTTGGGAGGAGGTGAGCGCAGCGTCTTCCTCGCCCACCATCTTGATTCCTTCCCCCACCAGGTGATTTTAAAGAGCTATCAGGGTTGAGAATCCCGGTGTTAAGCAGCTAGATCCAGGCCTCACTATCTGAACTATTCCTTTCTCTCTTGAACCTGTAAATTAGTTTTTTCTCTTACAGGTTTGCTAAAACAAAATCAGTAATTCCGGGCACGTGTCAATCACCAGAGATTGTTTTACTTTAACATCTAACAAAATAAAATATTCCTCATCTTCCACTCTTGTTTTAATGACACCGTGTTCTCCTGGCATTCCTCATACCTGCATGGCAAGTTTCTCACCCATAACCTATAAATACTTGAGGTCTGTAGATCTTATTCCTATAAAGTACCTTTACTTTTCTTTGCATCTTGGGTAATGGTACCCACTTATATGGCTTGAGACACCCCAGGTGCAGCAATAGCTCTTAGATTTCAATTTCTAGCTCAGATAATCTTGAGTTCAAACATATTCATCCAATTGTCTGTTTATTACCTTTACGTAGATGGCTACAATTGTCCTCAGTTTAAATTATCACAAGTCTGCTTATTAGTAAATTTTAAAACTTAGGTGAAATGGACAAAGCTACTAATATCCTCATAACGTCTTTTTATCTCTGTAGTATTTATAATTCTGCCTCATTTAATAAAAATTCCTAATATTTTTAAAATTTTTCTTTTACCTTGACCATTCCGTAAGTTCTACTTGATGAATCCTTTCCAAAACCAACATTTGGCTTTATTGATACTATTATTTCTGTTTATTTTCAATGCAGCAGGCAATCCCATCCACATCCTCTAGAACCTTATTATTGTAATGCCGTTGCCAGTCTGAACTGTGTGATTCCAACCATATTTGGGGGAATCGTTTTTACAATTTGTGCCAAATTAGAACCAACTAAAATGGTCCTGGGCTATTTATTCATTGGTTAGTTTGAGCAAGAGTTTCTCCAACAGCTAATAATCACCAAGAGACCGAAAAGTCATATTAGTTATTGGTATTGCCCTCTTCACATTCGCTGGAATCACATGCACCCTTGAGGGGGTCTAGGGCAAGAATGTATTTTACTCTCTGTTCCTTACTGAATTTTTTCACCAATATTTTTGCATAGACTACCATTTCTCTTGTTATAAAAGTGTTTTAAAAGTCAGGGTAGGCGAATCATTCCACATTTTCATAATGACAAAATATCAAATTTGTGTGTGTTTGTGTGTGTTTATCCTTGGGTTTGTAATGCGGTCCTTGCCGACTACTACAAAGGCCATTGCTAGTCATTTGCACCATGTTAGTAATATGTGTAGGATGAGGACACTTCCTATGAACAGAATTTCAGCTATAGGTGCTATTTGTTTAAACATAACAAGAAATAAAAATGTAAATAATGTGAATGATTTAGTTTTGTTTGCTCAATAAGAATAAGCCTGGAATGGACATGAGATGGACATTAGAAATCTGATTGGCACTTAGTCTTAATTCTTACATACTTATTACATGTTCAGAGAAAAATAAAGATATGGGTTTTCATTACAACATGGTCCTTAAACACAGGCAACTTCTACGTTTGGCGCTCAAAGAAAAGGTGATTTCGCCCAGTACTGGATAAAAATCAGCTGTGTAGGACTTAATAATGAGTAACAATACTGTACTTCAGTATAGTAAAATCAGGGTCCAAGGAATAGGGTACCAGTGAGAACTGATGCCTGAGGTAGGTGGAGTGAATGATTTATAGATCCCATCTTCAAAAGTTTGTCCACATCAAGGCCAAATACAGTCCAGAGAACTTTAATGTGATCACAGAAATTATACTAGTTATTTTGACATTTTTAGAAAACAAGAAGTGATGCTAGAAGAATGGAGGAGTCAAGTTTTGCCCTAATTTTAAAAGGAATACTCAAAGGATGTTTTAAATTCTACAGTGATGAGTTTGAAATGAAAATCGGAACGATTGTAAAAAACAGATGTTTGTGGCTAATTTTTAAAAGAAGGTGTAATCATTAATAAACAGCATTAGGCATTAAACTAATTTCCTTTCTCAATAGATTGACCAACACATTAGGAGGAAATTATTCTGTATCCTGGTTGCAAGAAGACTTAGTTTCTCATGATCTTCCAATAGACAAGATACACTGAGTGAATCTCCATTTAAAGATGATTGGCAAGTTGATAGGTATTATCCTAACTAGTTGATATGTATTATGCCTTTCAACTTTGGCAATGTTAACATTTTGGACAAGATAATTGTTTGTCTGGGGGAGGCTTTCCTGCCCACTATAAGTTGTTTAGCAGCACCCCTAATCTCAACCTTGTACATACCTGTAGCATTTCCCACCATCATGTCAATCAACACTGTCCAGACGGTACCTCATCTTCCCCACACCCATGCCCCACCCAGTTAAGAAGCATTGTTTAGAAGGCGGTCTCTTGAGGCATGCCTAATATCTTTCCTAGTGAACATATTTTCCCTAACTATGTCTAAAATTTGCCAATGATTTCGTGTCAGAAGACCATATGAGAGATGCAAGGTAACAATTTATCTCAGCTGGCTAGTACTTACTACAATTGAACTGAATACAATCAATACAATACAATGAATTTCTCATGGATAGATACAGAGTCCTGCATTTAAATCAAATAACCAATTTCATAAGTACAAGTTAAAGGAAACTTGTCAGGGAAAGAAATCTGATGATGGTAGTTGATCGCAAATTCATTATAATTGATATAAGTATTACAAGATTTTTCTTTAAAAAATGAAACCTTAAGTGTTAGTATTATAGAGAATAAACTTCAAATCAAGGAAGGTGATAAAGCCATTATAATTTGGTCTTAAAAACACTATGATCATTTTTGTATCACATTTTGAGAAGAACAGAGGTTCAAAAGAAGGGTATTAAGATTATGAGAACTTTAGCATCCATATAACTTAAGTAATGACCAAGGGAAACCAGAAAGTTAAGACTGAAGAAGAGAAAACCCAGGCAAATATGGAAGGGGGATAACAATATTGGAATGGTTGTCATGTGGAATATGGGGTACATTCTGTTTTGCACAAAGAGAATTAGACAATGAGTAGAAGCTATAGGAGCCTAGAAATGAGAAGTCACAACTAGGTAAATTTAATCACAAATTTACTTAACCTGAATTACATTGCTTTTTATAGAGAAAACCATATTTATGAAATCAGCATGTTCATGTATGAGTTCGTGGTTTCACACATAGTAAGATGAACAGATGTAAACAAAAGTACATTTAGTGGCTGTATCTTTAAGTGTATCAATGTAGAGGTGCTTAATGAACACTAAAATCCAGAAAACAGAGTTGGTATTCTTCCTCTGCTTGTCTAAGGATGGGTTTTCCTTTCAAATGCAGTCTTCCTTATGGTGCCACTTTGTCCCCAAAGGGTGTTGCAATTACTTTTAAAAAAATCAATAAATCCACAGTTGTATTAAGAAATATTTTATTAACAAAACAGTAAATTCCACTTGCTTAGCATTTCCAATAATGGATAAGTTGGCCTTGCAACAGAAAAACAAAACAAAACAAAACCCTTAGGTACCCAATCACACAAAGCACTAGAAGGGTAGGGTCATGTGGCCTTTCTTTGATATCTTAGGGATTGACCACCTCACACATTATTGTAGTATTTTTTTTTTAAAGGCAACACATTACATGGATAAAAAAGAAGCATATTCAATCAGAAAAGTTACAGTCTAGAGATGTAATCAAATTTATGCCAGGTAGTGTTAAATCCTCTATTAACTGCCAACTATGCATGGAACCCTGATGCATTTGGTATGAAGATACTTGGGATTTTATTCATATCTTTTCTCTCCCTAGCTCGTGTTCCTCTCTTTTCTTTCCCCATTTACAAAGAAAGAAAGAAGAAAAAAAGAAAAAAATAAATGCTAGATTTTGTGTAGGCCAATAACATTAGAAATATTTTTACCGACAATATTGCACGAAAGTTTAAAATTTATGCTGGAAAGAAACACTGAAATCAATTCCAAACAACATGCTTCAGAGATATACTGCTTAAAAATACCATTATTTAAGTTATTTTCTATCACAGTTTAGAATCTTCCCAGATGGAAACTAGTTCAAGTTCAGTAGATCAAATGGAAAAGCAACCATTTTTTTTTTTAAACCTCAAGATGTAAATGAGTGGTTTTATATTTACCTTCTATTTCACTGGCTCTCCCTGAGTAAGACTGGATGAGAGGAAAACAACAACTACTTATGAATCCTTTAACCTGGCAAATTAAAAAAGAAGAAAATCTGAAACACAAGTAATGGATAATAAATTTTAGTTTTATACCTCTACTTTCTGGGTCATGAAAACCCTTTAAGACTTTTCATATATAGCAATTACTTGGCAACCATAGATGGTGGTGATTTGCTATAAATTATACATACATCTAAGGTGCTGTATGTCTGAAATCCAGGCCACGTCTTGGCTTTTTTCATCAACTGAAGTATCACAGAAGATGTTTTGCATTTTTTGCCTTTTCTGATTAAAGCTAATTGTAAAAGTATTCTTCTCTTCCATGAAATCTAATATCATTCTTTTAGGAGATGTTAAAGTAATGCGACCAATTTTTACTGAGGCATCACCTTCCAATCTAATATTGCATTTCCTTCTCATACTAATAATTTATTGCTATGAACATCATTGAAACAATATGCAAAAACAAGTGAATAATCTATACATTTCTACTACTTAATGTGTGTTAAACTAAAACTATATTTAATGATATATATGTAAAACCAGAAAAGTTAAATTATAGTCTATAATCAACAAATGATGATTTTCTTAAATGGGTAGTAGTACAGAATCAAAAATTACTGAAAATACTTTCTTAGTTGAGAAAGTGTTTACTTTCCAAAAATGTTTATCATGCACGTCAGGTTCAGAGACTATATATATATATATATATATATATATATATATATATATATATATATAATTTTATTGGACAAAAGGTTTTCATTTGCAGCAGCCAGGGTTAAGGTGTAGATCAACCAATTTTGCTTCCATACCTGCCCACCTAATGGTTCACATTCATGCAGCAATATACCATCGATAATCTATTTGATAAGGAAAGGTTCCATTTCATTAGGGACTAAAATCTGGAGGTTTCCTGGGAGCATGATCTCAATGAAGCAAATCACCCCATTTGTCATCAATATGTTGGCACAATGATCTTCCTTTCTGCTTTTCAACTTGTCAGTAAATATCTGCTATTACATGTACGTCTGGGTCTTCCATCCCATCTGACGGATTCCTCTGGATTTGTGTGTGCGTGTGTGTGCGTGTGTGTGCGTGTGTGTGCGTGTGTGTGCGTGCGCAGATTTGTGATCGTGAATGAGGAATGTATGTGGGAAATGTGAGTATTTGGGGGAGCAGAGAAGATTATATGTATATAGTTTACCTTCTAAATCACACCTTTCATACAAATACTAAAACTTAACTGCAACAGAATGAAGGCTGTACATGTAAGGAAAAAAAGTAGCTGAGTCTTTTTATATACATTCATACGTATCTTCCTTAGAATAAACACTACATTGTAAATTTTTTTTAAAAAAGTAAGTAATTGTGGCAATTTATAATGGTGGCAAAAAAAGAAAACCCTGAAATAATTGTTGATCTGATGTCATAAAACTCCCTATAGTTAGCAACACTTATAACATTGAATTTACCAAAAATGGCTGAAGAGCAGATATATTTTGCATTTTCTATACAACAGGCTATAAAACGTCACTTATCACAGTCCAGAAAGCACACAGAGATGGATTTTATATAAACACATGTAATAACATATTAAGCGTGCATGAAAATTTCCCAATGATTGCATCTATACCCTCTTGTTTTTTTCTTTCTGTTTTGAAATTTTAGTGTGAAAATGTGCCTTATCTTTCACATTGTTGAAAATAAGGCCTCCATACTTTGTTTTTTTGCCCTCACAACCAGAAGGGGGCTTTTTGAATGTGTTCCTACACAAGTCTTCAAAAAAGCCAGCACTTTGTTTCAAGTGCAAGTTCCAGCCACTGCTCCAGTTGTGCCAGGTGACGAACTCTGAAAAGGTTTGCAGGTCGAGTCACTCAAAATGACAGTCTTCTCTGGCAATCAGACTAATTGACTTCTCGGGAAAGTGCTAGCACTTTGGCTAAATCCGGGATCACAGGTAGCTTCTTTTTCTGTGTTGTGTTTTGTGTTGTTTTTGTGTTGTGCCTCCCGATGTTGTAATACTCCTTTGCTTTATGAATGCGTGCGATCACCACTGTCTTTTAGAAATGTTCCAGCAACATAAAGACAGGCAGAGTAAATTAAAACACTGTGGATGTTAGGGAATTTATTGACCTCTGCTTTTTTTTTTTTTCTTTTTTGGAGAAACAAGAGCATGAGATACTTGTTTTTATTTTTTAAAAACAGTCTTTCCTTCCTGATTGCATTCCCTGTCTTCTTTTTTATGTGCTTCATAAAAAGGAAAGTAAATAAGTTTATATTATGTCTCAGATAAAATGAAGACTATTTCTATACAAGGGTCCTTTTCAGATCTTGGGATCAGACGTAATACTCTTTATCCTTGTTTTTCTTGTTTTTGTTGGCGCTTTTCGCACTGCTGGGTTGTTTCTCCTTTACTACAGCCCCATTGGACTGTGCTGAGTTACTGATGTAGTTTCGACTCTCATCCACGTGGTATGAGCCTTCATCCCGGTTTCTGTATTTGTACATGGCGTAGAGGAGGATGAGGATGCACAGGGCAGCAGCGGCTACGATCCCCACAACCATGCCCGTGGTGCTGCTGGACTCCCGAATCACTTCTGCTGAGCCTGGGTATGGCTCTCTCCCGCCTGCCCGGGTTGGGTTGGCTGTAGGAAAGAGGGTGGGAAAAAAAACACCAAGTGATTATGGAGTTTCCTGAATGCCAGAGAGCTACATTTACCGTCTATTTCCAGGCCTAATGGAATAGCATCGACTGCTCTAGAAAAAGGATACTGTTGCTAAATGTAGCAATTCCTATTCCTCTTGGTCACTAAAAACGAGGGACTGTGAATCAAAGCACTGCGACAGAGATCTGCTGCCATCTTTTCTTTTTCACAGATCGATTTTGTTAACAGGTTCTTGTAAGTGTAGCTCCAAATAAGCTCCATGTAGTTCTAAAGGGCCATGTTGATGTGTTAGGTGAAAAACAATAAACCCAACATGGAGAACAAAATCATAACATCATAATGACTCTACCCTATAATATTAGAGTTTATCATTTTAAGAATCGAATTGATATTGATACAAAATGCTTACGGTTCAGTCTAGACTGAAACAAGATAGCTAAATTTAGGATTACTTCAGAAATTGTAGTGCCTCCTATTGCAATGAATACAGTGTTGAACAAAAAGATAACCCAGGCACTTTTAATAGTCTAATTGCCTACTTTTAAAAGTGTTATTTTAGTCACAATTTTACAAACGAAAATGACTAATTTTCTTTTCGGTTGGAGGTTTATTTGTTCGTATCAGTATGTGTGTATGTTATTCATTCACTGGCAGTGGTTGAGTGATCACCGAAACTAAATCTGAGAGGAGAAAGTAAGAAAATATTTTAAGATGCTTTAAAGACCATCTAGACTGGTTTTGAGTCAAAATTCAGTACCTAGTAGATGATCATAAATAAAGGACTGGCTGCCCCACTTTTATTTAACTGACAAACCCTCATTCAATCTTTCCAAAGTATAAAGTTCTTCCTTGGGTACAAGAAATGGATCACAGGGGGCATTACTATCTTCTCCAAGGCCTAGTCGGGCACTGAAACTGACCACAGATGGGGAGAAAAGTCCTGGGATTTAGTTTATAGATAGCAGGAGGGGGGAGCGGCTCTCTTCCTCTGCGTAATAAATTTATTATTATTTAAAAGAATTTAAAAGAAAAGGAGCTGTAGAGAGATAAAATTCTATCCCATCTCTGATCACAGGTCATTTTTCTCTAAGGATTGATTGTGTTTTCTCCCTTTGTCTGAATCTCCATCCTCTCCCTTGTCTTACAGAAAAAAAGATAACTTTTCAGATGTAATAATTAAAAATGCTATAACTTTCAAAATGTTATTCTTTGTAAATTATGCATAATGAACTTAAATAATCTCAAGATTGCATAAATAGTGTGTATATGTGGAAGGTGTGTGTGTGTGTATATACACACACCAGAAACTGAACAGTTCAAAAAAGCTAAAATGATACTTTTATTTCACTATCACTAGTAATTTTATATATATATATATATATATATATGTTCCCCCCCTCCCCGATAGGGAGGGGGATTTCTTTCTTATACCCACTAACCCTTAAACTCTTCAACGGTGCTCCGGGTGGCTAAGCAAGAGGCCTTTTTCCTTTTTGGTCATGCTATGCGGCATGTGGGATCTTAGTTCCCTGAGCAGGGGTTGAACACGTGCCCCCTGCATTGGGAGTGCACAGTCTTAACCACTGGACCACCAGGGAAGTCCCTTTTTTTTTATATTTCTACAAAAGTTCCTATTAGTTACTGGGAATCATTTTCCTACCATATAGCACTATGCTGCTTTGTAATTCGATTTTCAAACATCACCAAGATTTCATCTGCCTAAATGTGGGTTTCTTGCCGTCACTTTCATTCCCCAAATAAAGCCTTACAAATATAGTCACTTACAAAGGAATAGCTCTCAGTCTCAAAGCAGCCATTTGTTCTGGAGCTACAAAATGTAGCAGGTAAAACCCTTGTATGCTGAATGTATCCCTGCTTGTTTTACTAAAGCTCATGTAACGTTGTTGAATAAAAAAGCCTCGGAGTTGCTTCTGTGGCTGAGGCGGAAGGAGACAAAGACTATAATCCACAGCATTTGAGTACAGGAAATTAATTTCCTCTCAAGAAGAACAGAGCCTGCTGCAGGAACTCTGTCACTATGTGACAGACCAAAAGCAGCACTTTCTCTCTCAAATGCAGTCACCTTTGCCGACCATGGTCTCTCAAGAGCTGGAAAAGGGGTTTTATTTAAATATTACCTAAATCATTTCCCCACACCCGATGGAATGCTTTCATTTTAAACACATTTTCACAATCACCTCACTCTGTCTGTCAGAAAAGAACAGGGAGAATGGAGAAAAAATCCTAATCGTATAGCTCACGATAGTCAGACTTGAGAGTTTTAATGCAATGCAGGGCTTACATTTTCTAAACTAAGAATATATATGGCCTCTTTTTTCCATTTAGGAATTGGTATTGTAAATGGACCATCTTGCCAAAGAATTTTAATTTTATTTTTATCAGCTCAGATAGTTGTGATATGTTTTCACAACTGTAGAAGGAGTGCACCAAAGCCAAACTGGCGGTAAAACCAGAATGAGATTACAAAGACCAAAGCAAAGCCTCAAACGCTTCCATTTTGCCATAGAGCCATTTGAGAAATGCCTCCTGTTTAAGGAAAATACTTGTCTTTTTTGCGACTCCAGCCAAAAGGTTGCTTCGCATGCAGGCCTGAAACAGCTCTGTAACCCATGTATAAACAAAGATTCTAAATATCATAAAACTAGCCTACCAAAAAAACCCTCCACAAACCCAATGGTGAAACATTTTATCCCTTTTTTCCCCTAATTCACATTAAAAATTAATAACCACCACAGATATTATTTTAGGTCTGTTTGGAATATGCAGTTGCTTCCATATCTAACTGATTATTTAACAATTTTTTTTTCTCTTTATGCTTCCAATCTGAAAGCTAAGTGATAATTTTCTTAACTTCTGTGCTAAGATCAGAAGTATTTATACACTTGAGGGTTAATGGGACATCTCTCCCAGATGTGCAATAAAAGGCTAGAGAAATGTAATTATTTTCATGAATTATAAATGTGGTTCCCATATTGATTGTCATTAATGGTTTATTTTGATGATCACTGAAAAATCTCTGAGGAATTTCATATTAATTTAAATGTAGAGAATAGCATAAATGGCTAAAAAGGCTAAATGCCTTCTTATATAATTTGGTTAATATTTTTTATTAAAAAATACAGTCATCTCTTCACCATTCATGACAATATGAAGAAAGGAATTTAATCAGAAACCTCCATAAGCAATTCTTATAACTCATGGATTTGAGTATTTTGCATTCTCTTTACACTTCCTAGTAAACTAAATCAAGACCTTCTAAATAATGTTTAAAAATCTACAAGTGTTTTTTTCTCAGCAGTGCTAAAAAACAAATTCACTAAATGTTACTTTCACTCTGTCTCCATTTCTTTGTTGTAGCAGTGATGAGTACACTTAAAAAAACAGGTAAAAGAGAATATAAGAGAGGTGCTGAAAGAATGGAACAGGTATAAATTAGCAGTAAGTCTCGGAATAGTCAAAAGTTAAGTGATTTGTAAGTAAAACTAAGCTAATGTAGCCTATTCATCACATGGGGCTCGGAGGTACAAGGAGCCCAGATGAATGGAAAACTTCAATAGGACCGACTGATGATGGGCAAAGAATAAGCCAAGGCATTTACATGTTATCGGTGTAACTGGAAATGGGCAAGTATTCAGCTCCACCCATACTTTCACTTCAGGCTAGCTGGCTAGCAAAAAGAAAAGAAAAAAAGCAGAGTAGATGAAATATCCTAAGGGTTTAGGCCTATATACCCTATTTTAATGATTCATAAAATAAAAAATATCATCATGGATTACACATAGTTTATGTGAACACTGTAATAATAGATTATTTTACTTAATCAAAAATTTCCCATGTAATTCTATCTTCATTTTACTGAAGGATGCCAGTCATCACATACCCCTCAGAGAGAAAGAATGGTAGTGGTAGGTCTACTACATGTGGGGAAAGTGCACGTGCACACCTTAATGGCAATATGAAGGCCTTCGATTTTTGCCTAAACTACTCGAAAGCTACTGATAATAGTGGTGAGGACAAAAGGCTGTCACAAGGGTTATAACCTCTTTCATATAAGGCACTTCTCAGCCAAATGGCTATGGAAATATTTCTGGGACTTGTGTACAGATAGTGTTATCTTAAGGACAGATAAAAATTTCTTTTAATTCTCTCTCTCTATCTCAAATATCTGGCAAGATCTGATGGTCTCTAATTTTCCATATGACCTGCTTTGGCCCAGATTTATCAAGAATATTATAAGCTAGCTCTAAGAATTTTCTTGTTTGTCACTGTCAAATTATTTCTCTGATTACTTAGAAAGGAAGAGTCTCTCAGGTACTAGGACAGTTATTAACATATTTCCACATGATACCCTAAACCAGTTTACTCATATCAGGTAGTAATTCATTGTAAAGAATGCCCAGTAAGGGTAAAAGACATATTCCAGGGCCTTGTCACATAAAAAGAATAATAAACCCATTTGTTGCTCTGCACAAAAAAGTTAAAAAGTGAAATATTTAAAATTTTAACTTATCCTTAAACTTGCTGAATAGTTATTTTAAAACTACCACCACAGAAAAAGAAATCGTCCTGATGTACGTTCCTTCTTTATTTTTGATAGTCCTTGGCACTGTATCTGTGAAAGAACATGATTTCCCCAAATAGGAACTAATATAGATCCAGTTAAGAAATACCATAGAACAAACATGTTTAAGAGACACAACTGGCTATACAACAGAGTGGAGAGGACCACGTGCCAAGTCTTACTTCTTACCAGCTCCTTTCGCCCTTGCTCACCCACTCCATGCTCCTGCCTATTCTTTCTCCTACTTCTTCCCCCTCCCTACCTCTTCTCTGCATCCCTCCCCCAGCTCTTGGTATCCCTCTAGGTGGCCCTCGGAGAGCACAGTTGGTGTGTCCCTCCCCGCTCAGTAAAGGAAGGCCAGGCCAGCGGGGGTCAGGACTCTGCCTCTTCAGAGTTGGTACATTACTCAGCCGGGTGTTCAATGAGGCACAAAACTTATTGCCAAGTTCCTGATTTCACATCACACTTTAAAACTGTCCCTATGGCGGGCTTCCCTGTGGCGCAGTGGTTGAGAGTCCGCCTGCCGATGCAGGGGACGCGGGTTCGTGCCCCGGTCTGGGAAGATCCCACATGCCGCGGAGCGGCTGGTCCCGTGAGCCATGGCCGCTGAGCCTGCGCGTCCGGAGCCTGTGCTCCGCAACGGGAGAGGCCACAACAGTGAGAGGCCCGCGTACCCCCCCCCCCCCAAAAAAAAAACAGGTCTCAATGTGATTATTTCATTAGAACACAGCCTTGGTGCTTTATATTGGTTTGCTTTATTTTAAAATTTAACTTTCTAAATTTGTTTAAGAATAAAATTCTATGCTTTATCAAATGTTTTATTACCAATTTCAGAAAACTTTGATTATGAAGCAGGGAAGAAGAGCACATTAGGCCGTTCAGCTTTGCACTGGAGCCTCTAGTTACCAGTCTGCCACTGTTTGATTGTGTCTGGTCATAACCACAGTCTGTGCACACGGGAGAATAAAGCCCTCATTGACTCAGCAAGATGATTCACAACTGAAGTTCTAAAATAACTCTGCATTTTTGAAAGGTAAATTTTTGAATATTAATGAATTTTTCCAAAGAGGTTTCACTGTGCAATGGAAAGCATTTGACATCCTTTAGTTATTCTTTCTTTCCATTCTGAGATTAGAAACATAGTAATCAAATATTGTTATTAAAAAGCAAAGCTGCTCTTGATTTATGTTTTTACATAATGTTTTACACGTGAAACGATGCTTAAAATCCTAATTCCTGTTACATAAAATGAGGGTTCGGTGAGCGGTGGGACCTTGTATTTCCGATGACGAGTTTACCAAGGCAATAACCATGTCATCAGATGTTCTTTTTATCGCTCAAATTGTCACTTTTATGAAACTATTTTGTATACTTGGATGAGCTATTCTTTCACTGTAATCTTATTATATTGATGTTGTTTCCAAACTTAGCTTTGCAGGGTGAGAATGTTGTTTCCAGGACATTTGTATTGCTGGTTTTATTTCTTCAATATAGACTGTTAGTGTATAGGTACATCATCAGCCATGACCCTGTCACATCAAGGATGATGCAAGAGTTTCACTATATACTGATAACAAGGAAAATTCAGCCTTTAAGCTTTAAGAAAAAAAAGAAGTGTAAGAGATTACCAATATTAAGAAATAATAAAGAATAAAATATACCAATGATAAAAAAAATGGAACTTGAGCTATATATTTCAGACCAGGAGGGCTAGATAAAGGGTCATAAAACATTATGCTCAACATATGTCATTCTACTATCCTAAAATTATTAGACCACCTGCCTTCCAATAATCCTTTTAAAAAACTATTGGAAAGATGCATTTACTGAATTTTTTTTCTCACTTAAAAGTCTTTGACCAGTCTTTCTGGTTTTATCATAGATTAAAAGTAATCAATTTAAAATTTGTCTCCACCCCAATGAAGAAAAAGAATTGCCTAAAATGATCGCATTAGACCATAGTTCTGCACTGTGTCTTAATAGATGTGGAAGTTATTATAATTCTAAGCTAGCCTTAAAAATGGTTTCAGATTTATAAGAGAAGATTTGACTTTTCCAGTACCCAATTTTACTAATACTGTGAAAAGAAAATTGGAATTGTAGGCTCTGTGGTATTTGTGAATTGAGATTAGCACAATTATTTTCCCCATCACCAAAAAAGAAAATGATTATTATTTTCATTTCTGTGTTTCAATACAACATAGGCCAAAAGAAACAATTATGATGTAATCACTCATAAGAATGCACGTTTAAGTACCACAGTTGCAGGAAAGCAGGTAGGCAGTGATTTATATGATATGCATTCATTTCAACTCACAATGTGGTTTTCTGAGAGGTGATGAATGACTGAATGCCGAATGTTTCAAATCCTGCCCTGCTCACCAGCTCCACCCATGCCCCGCACATTTTGATGTTTGCTACTGCAGGTCAAACAAATGGCTTGAAGGAGGTCATGCCTGATACATCTCAACCCCTACCCAATCAACTGGAGATTCAGAAAGGAGATTCAGATAGAACTTGGAAATCAATAAGCCTTTACTACCTGCCTGGCTGCCAGGACTAACATTTTCCTCTGCTACTTTCAAAGCCACCAAGTCACGTGTATGAAGGGAAATGCAGGGGCCACCGCTGTGGGATTGAGAGGATCATTTTCTTCACCAGATATCTAGGCGTTGCATGAGGAGGGGTGCAAAACACAGAAAAATTCATAGTGTGCCTGGAGGACAGGGAGTACCAACTAGGACAGCTGCTACCTCAGATGGTACCACACGGAACAGAAAAGGCAATGGACAATCACATCACGCGTGACACTGATGACACTGAAAATAAACAGACAGAAGAACACATTCTCCCTCATCTCTGAGGGAAGCCATAAGATCATGGCTCTGTGTCCACAGCTTAGTCATCTACAAGCTTCATAGACTTTTTACATGGTCATTGTGCCCATAAGGTCTTACTAGAATCCGTGAAATTGTCATGGTGTTTACTAAAGTACCAATGTGACTACTGTTCTCACAGCTCTTCACGGTCTGGCCGCAGTTACCTACTCAAGTTTGTCTTCCATTTCTCTCAAAGAAAGTGACAGTCATAATTTTATTGCCATCTCCCAGTTCCCATACACCAATAAAAGTTCTATCTTCATGCCTGACTCATATGCCCTTTTTTTTCTAGCCTGCCTGAATATTACTTATTTCTCAAGACTTAGCTTAAATGCTCCATCTTTTGTGATGTTTTCGCTCAGAATATTCACTCCTGCTGTCAATCAATTATATGGTGAGCTATAGTTATGTTCCAGGGACTATACTAGGTCCCGGGGGTAGAGGAGCTAACCAAACACACTTGACGTCTGCCCTCATGGACCCTGAAATATAATGAGGGAAAGACACATACAACAAAAATCACACAGTTAGGCTTAAAGCAATAACCAGAACATGTGTAATGAAGGAAAATGTAAGTACCATGCAGGAGTAGAACAGAGGTTTCTGATTTACACTGGGAGTCAGATAGACCTTTCTGAGATTGTAACATTTATGCTGAGATGTGGAAAATCAGTGGAGAGTAGGCCAGTGAAAAGTGGGCAGAAGAATCTTCTTATCAGTAGGAACCGCATGTGGAATGACCTCGAGGAAGAAAGGAGTTTGCTTTTCAGGAACTAAACGAATGCCAGAGTGGTGGCAGCATATTGAGTTTTGGGGGAAAGTGAGAAGAAATTTGAAGGTGGACCTGAAACTTACATAGATCATAGACCATGGAATGAAGCCATATATCAAAAGATAATCACATTTGACTCCATAAATAATAACAATTTTACGTGGAAAAAGGTGTCATTAACAGAGTGAAAATGCAGAAGAGAAAGGAGAGGAGAAATATCTGTAGTACATACGACAAACCAAGAGTTAACACCTATAAAATCTACAAAGCATGTATCAATTGCTATAGAAAAAGGCAGAAACCCACTAGAAAAATGGACAAAAATAGAGACAAGCAAGTGGAGGACAGAAGATCTACACGGGTGATAAATGTAGGACAAGATGCTCAATTTCACTAGAATGGAAGTCAAAGTAAAATAAGGAGGGTTTTTTTTTTTGGCCAACAATATTGGAGGAATAAAGTAGAATTAAAGAAATAGTGACAATTTGGTTAGAACATCTGCTTGGGAAACAGACAGTTGTGCTGGTGAGAATATGAATTCCTCAATAATTTTTAGAAAGTAATCTAGTAACATCTATCAAAATTTAAAAGGATTAAATTGCAGCTGGCTGATGGGTGGATGTGGGTTCATTATACAATGCCTTCTAATTTATTATATGTTTGCAATTTACAATAGTAAAGTTAAAAAGTACACACATATTTTAATCAAGCAATCTCAGTTTGAGAATATAGTCTAAAGAATTAAATACACCAGCATGCAGATATATAAATACAGGATGCCTGTTATCACATTTCGAGGAGAAAAGAAAAAAGGACAACTTAAATGCTCGTTAACAGGGTTATGGTTGAATAACTTATTCAGCCATAATTGCATAATTTATTGGACACCCTTAATTATGGCACACTTATAGCCTAGAATTTTAACAGAGTTAAAAATAGGAATTACAGAAAATTCTGTTGACCTAAAAGATGTCCATAATACATTAGAAAGTAGAAAACCAAATTTAATTCATAGAGTGTGCTTCTATTTTTCTATGGCAAGAGAGAAAAACAACCCTATATTTATATATGTTCCTAGGAACATGGTGAAAGATGCATGCCAAGCTGTTATCATTGGTTAATGAATGGAGATGGGAAAAAAGGAAAAATAAAATCAAGTAGAAAAAATTAATTAAAAAATTTCAACAAATATGTATTAAGTCACAACAATTTACCAGGTACCACATAAGGTGTTCATAACAACATACATAAGACAGCCATGGGTTCCACCTTCTTAGAACTTTCAGTATATTTGAAATAAAACAAAATATAAGAAAACAAACAGGACAATTTTAAATTTAAAAAGTTCAATAACACAAGAAGGCAGAGAAATTGGATGCTAAGAAAATAATGAGGGGGAGGCTTTACACAGGTCATCAGCAAAGGGCAGTCTCAGTAGAAGTTATTTGGAATGAGCCTTAAAGGAGGAGAAGGATCCACGCCTTCCAGTGTGAACCCTGGAAAGCCATCAAGGATTTCTCAAGAAGGAAGATACGAGATAGGATGGCCTCAAGCTGGCAAGAACAGAATCAAGAAGACATATGGGAGAACCTGGAGAAAATCCATCTTTATCCCAACCTTCTCTCAACCACATATTACATCAACCATTTTAGTATGGATCCTATACTATTGTGAAACCTTACTTCCATGTTTCATTTCTATTGGGCTGTTTCTTCTCTTCCAGACTAGACTGCTTGTCCTTTGATAGTGTCCTGTGACTCTATTTCTCTTTTCCACCAATTCCCTCACCTCCAAACATCTAATGAAGGCTGAACACATGAGCTGCAAAATGTATGTTTTCTGACTGATTAGAGGAAGAGATTTTTGTAAGTTCATAAATTTTCAGGAGTGGACTGGGGTGGATATAGCCATTAAGAAAATGTCAGAGATCTTTGATTTCAAAGTTTTGAGTAAAGGTAATAAACAAGTGGGTAAAACATTGATGGTAATTACATACATCTTTATAAAATACTTTTACCTCAATACTTTCCTAACTCCCACCTCCTATAACATCTTCAATAAAAGAAGTAAAGATGGTATTTATTTAATTAAGCCAGAAAGCACCTCTCTGCTTAAGTGAATTGGGATCAGTGTGCATCAATGCAAGTATTGTATCTGCATTTACTTTCCCTATGCCTCCAAGTATAGGCTGCTTAATTCCAGTGACTAGGCACTAAGTTATTTAAAGTCCACCAAGTTAGCAGTCTTCAGTTTGATTTGTTTGGGTGCCTTACGTATATTGACCTTATCTGATACCCACAGCACTACAAATAGTTGAGAGCTCATTTGGAGCTCTTTTCTCAAATTCAGCAGAGCAGTTGCAGAAGTTTCTAGGGTATTTTTTATCCCTGTTGCTATTAGAGTGAGAAAGTTGAAAAGGGTCTCATCAGTCAGGTCAAACTTTCCATAACTGTCAAGTAGAAGAAAGGCCATATAGGCAATAATTGAGAAAGTCAGTTTCAAAGCTGGGGAGTGTGGGGATTCTACATGTGCTTTTCATCAAAATGTACCACATTTCAGAAAACGCTAGAGGGGCTATATTTTGAAATGGAGATGATACTCTCCGTTATTGATTTCTACTCAACTAAACTCTTTGATAGCAAAATAGCTTCTTTTTCTGGGAGGGCATTGACTAAAACTCCCAGAAATACATACACCCAGAAGCCACTTTTCTTAAGACGTATTTTACTTTTTTACATATAGAAAAGTTGAACAGTCGCTCTTTACACAAACCAGGGGATTCAGTCCAAGGAATCCTCAAGACTGGAACCAGGAATTTGAAGGGAACCTGGTTTATAGGAAGACAAAGGTGTCACTATGATTATAGCTGGAGTAATGAGGAGTGTGTGTATGTGAGTGTGTGTACATGCGTGTGCGCGTGTGAATATTGCTGCGTTCCTTCCAACTCTCTGACAGAAGTTGCTACAGTCACCTTTATTTTCTCATAATTTATAGGTAAAATCAGGCTTCTGCAGAGCCCCAGGGAAGATTTCATAATACCTTGGGATTAACTTACTTAAATGTACTGCATTATTAAAACCCCCTTTGTTCACTTCCTCCCAAATGGTACACGGATTTACCCTTAGTAGATATAATTTCATGTGACTTAACTGTCCTCTGATGCCCAACACGGCTACTATGCCTTCTGACTCACTGCAAGGCTGAACATTTTTTCTTATTTTATTTAGTTAGCAACTGTTACCTTTATTGAATTATTATTATATGGTAGGCTCTGGGCTGTGCACTTTACACACATTATTTAATTTTTTCCTCATAACAACTCTGTAGTTGTTATCATGACTTTACGGGAAAGGAAACTGAGTCTCAAAGAGGTTATGCTAGGTATGCTTCCCAAGTGGCACAGCCAGAATTCAAGCTCAGGTGTGTCTGTGGCTACTACAGTTTCATACATTCAACGTGTTGGCACTTACGACTGTAAAACAATTTGTTAGTATTCCCAAATGTTCCCTTCCCTGTAGAACTGAACCCTTTAGGCCTCTCTTGTAAGCAGCTGTCCATTTCCACCTCCTCCAGCCACATTCCACCACACCTCCGGCCATCTAGCTGTCCTTTCCCAGTAAAAGGAGTTTGCATTCCCACAGAATCTTAGGAAAGCATAGCAAAGTGGTAAAAAAGAATTTTTTTAGATTCTAGTCCAGGCACTGCCCCTAACTTACTGAGTGACCCTTAGCAATTCATTATCCTCTGCTCACATTCTTTCATCAGAGACATAATGATGATACATTATTTATCTCCCAGAGTCACTGTGAGGATCCCACCAGGTGGATAAATGTGCCAGTGCTCTGAGGAGGATAAAGTGCTATGTAAAAAACAACGAGGGGGGCTTCCCCGGTGGCGCAGTGGTTGAGAGTCCGCCTGCCGATGCAGGGGACACGGGTTCATGCCCCGGTCTGGGAAGATCCCACATGCTGCGGAGCGGCTGGGCCCGTGAGCCATGGCCGCTGGGCCCGCGCGTCTGGAGCCACAGCAGTGAGAGGCCCGCGTACCACAAAAAAAAAAAAAAAACACAAAACAAAACAAAACAAAAAACACGAGGGTCCAGTTACATTTCCTGTGTCTTCCACACAAAAGGTATTGAATCGGCAGCCTTCCCAACAATGAGACAACTCTGCGGTACGCACAGCACACCGTGTGACCACCACAGACGTTATCTCCAAGGGGAGCGCTGTACTCAGGGACTCCCCTTTCAGGAATGGAGGCCCTGTCAATTCAGGTGGCAAAACAACCATTTATACTATGAGGCTGTGGTTTCAGGCCATTAATTGTTAAGCTACATGTGGAGCTTGTTTCTGTTTATCTGCGAAACATTCTATCTTTATGGATCTGTGCTCTCTGGCTCCCGTGGTTAGACTGAATTAAATTTCTCCTTCTTTCAGAATTTTATTATGAGATTTTATGTTTTTAGGTATTAAGAAATCAATCATCTAAGACCACTCTTTGGTAATACCTGACAGAAGGGCTTATTATCATGGAAATAACAACTCTTTTGTTTAGGTTTTCTTTCTAAAATTGTTAGGTCATTTCTTCTTGGCCTCCTTCCTTCCCTGATCTGGAATTCCATGTTCTACTCTGGATGAAATCCACAGTAGAGCCTCTGTAGCAGAGCTGTATGCTGGGTCCTAGGGGCACTGCCTCTCGCCCAGAGTTTCTGTATAGTGTTTATGTAAGTGCAGGTCATCCTGGGTAACAGGGCAGCATGCGGTTTTCCTGATTTGAAACTGGGTCTCCTCACTTTGGGTGATCATCTTTGTATTCCTGTCGTGAAGCTATTGCTGTCTCAGTTTTCTTTTGTTGGGGAAAGTCACATTCTTTTTGGTGAAAGTGCAATAGCTCAGGTGAAAGTTGAGACAGCTTCCCCACTGAGCCCGTTAGAAGGAGGCATGTCCAGCCTAGAATTGGGAAATATGGAAGAAATGCCATCCATCATTGGGGGAAGGGGTGTGGCGGCTCTGCCTGGTTAAGTCATGCAGCCCAGAGCGTTCCGAATATTTTAGGAGGCAGAGCAAGCCGATTATAATAGCACGCAGGAAAGCGAATCATTCCTTCTCTCAAAAGCTCTGTGGGGCTGCGACCTGCATTGTTTTCCTCCAAAACTAAGAATAGCAGATGACATGTGCCCTCTTCCCATCCTAGCAACCTACATTCATCCAACTGAAGCACTGCTCTTGTCTTACTAGTTTCATAGTGGCTACTGAGAAAAGTTTGATGCTGCTAGAATTCAGAGAGAGTTTAAAAAGCTTTCTATTGTAGATGCTACAGTGCCAATTACTAACATTTCCCCTTCTTGCCTGTGGCCATAGGTTTATTTTCATTTATAATATGGTTGACTCCTCAGTTAATCTGCTGGTACTACTAATAAAAGCTAAGTCATACCATCAAAGTTTCTAGGTGGCAGACTCAACACTAAGGGCTTTACATGGATTGTCTCTTTCAGCATAACAACATCATGAGTATTTAACATCATTCATGTCATTTTGCAGATGTAAAAGGTCAAGTACACAGAGGTTCAATGTTTTGCTTCTGATGACACAGCAAGTGGCTGAACTGGGATGTGAACTCGGTCTGCTTTCCAAAGTCTGGTCAATGAAATGTAAGATTTTAGTATGCTCAGAGAGGTGGTGACATTGCTCCTTCTCTTTCTATTAATTTTTAAAATTTAATTGATGGCTTCTGGCTGTATTGGCATCTTTAATACATCCTTTTTTCTTAACCTGGTAATTTCATAAAGTACTCTTGTCTTTCTTATTACCAATGCCAGACTTCTTATAATACTGAGGGTGGGTAAGGAGCTACTAATGATGAAAGTGATCTGACCAACAAGTCAGATGACATGAGATGAGACCTGCAGACTAAAGCCTATTGTAGCATTTGCTGGTCTCTGAAGCACGTGAACCAACAAAGAAAGTGTACTGGCTCTTCACGGGGGCAGCATGTGTAGTATTCAGAATATGCTGCTTTACCTCTGGTACCATTTGAGGAAATGTAATTAATAAATGCCAAGAAAACTCCACAGGAAACCGATTTCATTATCAGCGCAGATATTGGACACAAATTACAAGAAAACATGGTTTCACTCTTCCTGCATTTCATGTTTCCATAAGAAGTAGACTTACCCTTTATTTTTCTAAAGCTATGCCGCATTTCTTCCTTCAAGGTTGGTGAATACTTCAAAGCACGGCAGTGTATCTCATTGTCTCCTTCCAAAGCTCAACAGGACACGTCACGTTTTAGAAAGGCTCTTATGGTATTTTAGCATTTTCTAATAAGGACTTGTGAAAGGTTATTAATGTTTTAAGGCTGGATATATGTAGGCTGCCTAGAAATTTATGGTATACACATGACTGAGTAGATTTTTTCTGTGACTTACTGTAGGACGGTTCTGCACTAGCAGTCATGCACTTTTTGCAAACTTTCTTTTCTTTTTTAATTTTTTTTGACCGCACCGTGTGGCATGTGGGATCTTAGTTCCCCGACCAGGGGTCTAACCCATGCCTCCTGAAGTGGAAGAGCGGAGTCTTAACCACTGGACTACCAAGGAAGCCCCTGTGGACTTTCAGGTAAATGCTTAATCTAACTCAGCAAACTCACTTATTTGCTAAGTAATTACTGTAAGTGGCCAAGCACAGTTAGTTTACATGTGTGAATAGAGCCCGGGGTCTCTTAACAGCAAAAGGGACTATACCTATTTTCCACCCAGATCTGGAAATCTGTCTGCCTTGTGAGGGGCCTCACTACAAGTTAGGATAATGGGTTCACTGGCACAGGATGCTAAGGAACTTCCCCAAGACCAGGAAGAGCTGCAACTCGAACTAGTTCTATCTGACTCCAAAGTTACAATCATAACTAATACACACTCCCTGTTGCATATCACAATTCTCACAAAATGCTCTTGAAGTTTTTCCAATGTGGGACAATGATTCACTCCATTATATTGTTAAACAAAAATTATCAGATCATAGAAAGGTGAAAATAGTTCACGTTAAGTAAAAATGGCTGTGTTCTGAAAACAAACGGAAACCATCTTTTGTTTGTTATTTTGTTTTCTACTGATCTCCTGGTAGGAACTAATTTTGGTAAAGGAAATCAGTTGCCTGAAAAGGTGGAATTGCCTTCACTGACCAAGACCTTAGGCTTGGGCAAACTTTAGACAGGCTTCTTCCTGCCTCTAGGGCCCTGGCCTCCCTTTCCTTAGAGCATGTACTTTAGAAAACTGGTAAATCCAAATTCCTTCTCTACCTTTGACGTGTACATATTTTTAAAGCTTCGTTTCAGTGTTATAACCCAGGACTACTTTTCTCAAGGTCTTAGGAGCCCTCGCTTTGAAATATAACCTTCAAGGAAGACAGCTCCCCATCTTCCAATTTCTGTGGGGAAAATAGGAGCCTACCTTGAGCGGGTACGTGTTACTCCAACTCATAAAGCTACCTTCAGTCTTGAAGATATTTGAAGGAAAGGGTTTATTCTTCCTTTGGGTGAAGCCAGTCAGCCAACACAGAAGGTCTAAGGTCTATGATCCCTCTACCCCAGCTCTTAAAACCTTTCCAGTTTTGGTTTGTTTTGTTTTTCACAGTGAATTGAGCTCGGATTGAATTTTGGGCTCCTTCTACTGCAATCCTCTTGAATAGATCTCCCTTGTCTGTTTAATGTTGTCCAATGTAATTTTTGTTTTGACATGACTGTTCTCAGAAAAACGGGAAAAAGTACAAATGATGTCGAATGTCTGTCTTCCATTTTAACCATACAGCATGTCCTTTTTATTCCAGTTGTCTAGAGAATTAATATGGAAAAAAGCAGTTCTTCCACCAGCATGTCACACACTGAAAGCCACCTAGCCCATCAGAGCCCAAACTGCAGATGCCCTGTCCTGCACCTACATGATTAGCTAGGCCCTCGCCGCCGACTCTGGTCTGACCCTGCTCAGGAGATGCTCTAGGTGTTTCCAGAAATGGAGCACTCGTTACTGCTGTCTTGTTGGCTGCACCTCAAAACTCCCCATGTTAACAGCGATGTGTTGGCTATTACAGGCTAATTAAACTCGCTTTTGAATAATTACATAATAAGTACCCCCAATTTAAATGTAGCACAAAATTATCTTCTAATCAGGCTCTAAAAATATGATCTAATAAGTAATATATTCCTTTAAGTGACTGTGATTAGTTATTTAATTAAAAAATGCACCTAGTTCAATATACATATCTTTATTCCTAATGTGGTTAATGGGATCAGTTCAATAGAAATCCTTTGATCTTTTCTCAAAATAGCACACTGGAAAACCACATGAAATTGCAGAGTAATGGCAGCAAATTTAGCCTAATGAATAGTAATACATGTAATGGACCTTTCGCCATCAAATTTAAATTTATGCCAGCCATGGAAATTATTTAAGTGAACATTTAAAAAATTAATCTTATATTTGTGAGGTGCCTGAATTCTAAAAGAACAACATTCTGCATTCCAAGAAATTAAAACCCCACTTTTCCTAAACTAGAGAGCATATTCTCTCTCTCATATTACAAAAAGTAACTTAATCTCTCTGAATCTCCTTAGCTATGAAAATATTTCAGTTTGGCCAAATAATGAAATAGAATAATGTTTACAGAGTACTGAGAACAATGATGAACACAGAACAGATCTTCACTAAATATTAGTTGTTATTGTGATCTATCTTTACTCATGTAACCTGAACCCTGATCAACTGACAGGCAACTAACAGTATTTTTTGAGGGGCTGTACCGATGACCTCATCCCCATTGGTTCAACTAATGTTTAAGAGCTTGCCCCCCAAATGACATTCCTTTCCTTCTCCTATAATTACACCAGTTTTTTAATTATTTAATAGAGCTTTTCGTTTTCTCCTTTGCCAAAGGTTTAACTGATTTGAGAGTGGCCCAATATCCTATTAGCTACCACCTGCCCACACACATACACAAAGAGAACAGACATATTATTCCAAGCATTATACATCTAAGAGGAAACTGTCCTTCCTAAATAGGGCTCCCAGGAAACAAGAAGCTGATCCTGTGCTCTTTGTAACAAATGACAAACTAGTTTTTCATCAGAAGTTCCCACACCAAAGAGGGTCATCATCTCCATTTAGGTCTCAGATATCAACATACAAAACACCTTTTCAAATTTCTTCAGGAGTTTTGAGAAAAGGATCTATTTAGAAGAAGGCCTCAAACTCAAGATGTACTGACATGATTAAGGGTCACTGTGGAACTTCAGCGGTTTGTAGTGTTGCCATTTTGTCAATTTATTAATAAATCAAAGCAGTCTGTCTTACAAAAACTTATGTTCCTGTGAAAAAAGGAGTCTTGGAAAATATGTATATTTATATAATACACACAGTAATAACAGCGAACACTCATGTAGCACTTATCATGAGCAAGGCCTTGTTCTATAACATGCTTTCCATACATTAATTCATTTAATCTAACAACCATGTCTCCAGGCTGAGGGAAAAGCACAGAAGGAGCAAGTGTTTCTGAGAACAAGTGTGAAGGAAAAGTCATCCACTTTGTCACACGTCCAGGCAGCTGAAACCAGGTGTTTTAGGGCAAGGTTGGCCTGTGACCTAGTTACCAATGGCTGCTTCTGATTTCCCCCTGTCGACTAAGAGTTGGGGTTCAATTAGACCTCCTGAATTGAACAGCCACCCTCTCATATTCTAAAACACTGTTTATACCAATGTGAAATTGTCATCTGATGCTAACCACACAGGACAGTGTGGCTGGAATCAAGTATAATTGAGTTCCATGTGTTCCCACCCGGGGGGTTGTTCCTGATCTAGTTTCAACATGTACAGTCCCCATCAGGAGGCCTGAGTGGTTTCATCGATTGCCCACCAATGTTCAGTCGGGAAAAGTAACAGCATTATGTAAAAGGGGAAAATATTCTTTTTTATATAACCGAATTAGGAAAAAGAAAAGCCACCATCTATGCTCTACTTTATGCCAGGCATTGCAGTAGACGTCTTACATATATTAGTTTTAATTCTTGTAACCACCTGAAAAACAGGTGATATTTTAATGTCAAAGATAAAGAACCTGCTCCTCATAAAGAAGAGCTGAAAAAGCGTCTGGGGTAGAATGAAAGATGTCCTTTTGTAAAATGGGACTGAAGGTGCAGTTTCTATTTTTTTCTCCCAGAGTTTAACAGAGCAGTGGGTGCACAATAGTTCTCAACACTATTCGGTCAGTGGTGAAACTGACAACCCACCACATATATAACGTCCCTCTTCGTTAAGAGATCTGGGTGGAATTAAATGGCAATTCAACTTTATCAAGCACTTCATAAAAGGTATTAATTTACTTGTGTTCAAGAAGATGCCAGATTTCTCCTGTTTGATTCATTAACAGCCTTAGGAAAGCACCTAAGTGATAAGCATAGCACATTTTCAGAGAAGAAGCAATCATTTTTGGAAGAGTTTTGGGTCACGGTGATTAGAGAAACTTCATATGTAAATATTCAGGGACACTGAGAGACATTAGTGTGAAATACACAGAAGATTTGGGCAATCTACCTGTAAAAGTAATTATGCATGTCTTTACAAAAATCTCTGCTTTCACTTGCTTAAGGAGTAGCAAAAGTGTATAGTAGGCATAGCCAGTTCTAAATATTTAACCCAATATATTACTTTCCTAAAAAGTCAGTTTTCCAAAATACAACCTGCTGATATCCACCATGATTTTTATCGAGATATATCTAACAGTATCCAAAGTCTAATAACATCAGTGACTGCAATTTTTGATCATGTTATTTTATATTTGTGTTCAAGACACAAAGCAAGTATGAAAAAAGCTATTTAAGAGAACAAGTACATAGTACATTAAAAAACAAAGACCTAGAGAAGGGCTATCCTAGTAGAAAACAATATTCAGATTATAAGAGGATAACAAAAATCGACTCTTCAACTGCAAAAAAAAACAGTTGGAAAATAGGAAAAAAAAAATCATATGAACTAAGAATTTCACAGGAAGTTGTCACACAGAGCCAATTATACCGAAAGAGCAACACTGCATGAATTATTAAAGTTGGGCATGAAAAAAAATTATAGGGAATTGGATAGAAAAATCCAATGTAGAAAAGAGATCACGCTTGCAGAATGTAATATAGAAAGGGAAACCATTCATGGACTACACTATCAAGATACTATCTAGGGGAGGTAAGATCACAAGAAAAGCCTACAGTGGAAGATGCCATTAAAGCAACAGAATCTGAAGTTTAAGCCTTAAGAGGAATTGACAAATTGAAAACTAGAGAGTAAGGAAAGAAACACTGAGGATGAGGAGTTAAACTAGCCTTGGTACAAGAGTGTTGTAGCTGTCATCAGATGGGGTCAGTAGCTGCTGTGTCTTGTATATCAGACAGCAGACTTTGGGGCTGTGGAACAAAATTAAAATTCATGCAACAAGTCTTGTGTGGAACAACGCAAACAGAGTTCCTGCTTCACGGAGCTGTTCTTCTTGCGTGGCGGGGATGCAAGCTATATGTTAATAAACAAGTAACAAATAGAAAAGTAAACACGATTCTTTCAGATAAGTGATAAATTAGTAAAGAGAAGAGGCAGAAAGGATATCTGGAGTGTGGTTATTAACAAGCTGCTCCTCACTTTCCATGGTGTTATAATATTTAACAAAGCCAGGTGAATAAAGAGAGGAGGATGTCAAAATGGTAAAAAAAAAAAAAGTAATCTTTCTCTTTCTTTCTCTCCTCTTTCCCCCCCACACCATCCTGTGCTTAGGGCCGGCGTCCCCAGAGAAAGGGAGAGACAGTAAACTAGCCTATAAGGAATGGTTAGTAAGACCTAGAAGCAATGGCTAGAAGAACTGGATCATTTAACTGTGCTCAAGAAGGAAAAAAAAGTGACAATTTCAAGTGCAATTAGACTTCTTACACTGGAGTTACTAGGTACTCAAAGTGAGGACTCTATATAAAGAGGACGATAGCCTCCACTCAAATAGCAAAAGAAGGATTCAGCCCAGAGGAAAACCAGCCAGTACTATAATTAGTAAGAACCTATATTGTTTTCAGCATTGTGTTAATAGAGTGGAAAAAACTGAAAAAGTATCAACTGTTCTCATGCTAACTGGGAAAACAAAAGCAAACATAAATACAAATATAGACACACACACATATCAATGTATAACAAACACCAGACTCCATTTATGAATGATCCATGCTGGAAGATCTTAGAGAAGCTACGAAAGAGACAGTCATGGTTGGGCATGTGAGAATAGGAGAAATGGGGAAAGGAGAAATTTGAGGGAGGGAGAAGGCAAATAGATGGACTGATATCATGGACAAAAAAGCAGTAACTTTTTTTTTTTTTTTTCCTTTTTGACTAACACAGAGAGAATGAGAATACCAATGAAAACAAAAGCAGGATTTTGACAGGATGGTATCATGAAGGGACCACATCTGTCTAGACAACCAAAAGGGAATGGTGTAGAGATCAAGAAACTGGAGGAATTGAATGCATGATCATCAGATTGTATCGGATCACCTTCTAATAACTGTGTATGAAAGATGGCTCTGGAGGCTGAGAATTTTGATATGTGGGATGGAGGTGAGAGAAAGAAACACGAGAAGACAACCAGAATGGACCTCCCAAACCTTCTCCTGCTGAGAGATGACAGCTGAGCTTCTGCTCCTCACTGGCACCCAGTAGCTGCTCTAAGTGCTGAGAGTAAGTAGCTATAATCAGTGGGGGGACAGGGGTGGAAGTGATATTCAAAAGGAGATGTAAGATATGCATCCTGAACCATTTTTTATCCCAATATCAGAACAAGTAGATTAGAATGATATTCTTCACAAGAATCCCAGATTAGTTATTTTACTGTGACATGAAGTTCTCCTGTGGTTATAGGTGAAATCTACAGAGGTCATGAGTTATCCAATAGTGGTTAGTCCATATCTATCTACCTCAATGGTTTGGTTAACCTAAACAAGACAATTATTGAATTTTAAGAAACACTGCTTACAAAGGAAACTAATGGAAATGACTCTAATCCTTGGTATTACGAATATCTGGAATCAAACCCAGGCTCTGATCCATTCATTTTCAGGGTCCACAGCCACTGCTTGATGGTACAGGGCTGCAGGAAAGCAGTACTGATGTGTTAGTCACACCATATCACAAAGAAGGAGAAGAAACTATGCACCACCTACAGTTAAAACACATCAACTTGCATTTTAGGGAGACACTGGAAGACTCAAACATTTCTCTATTAAATGAATCAAGGACTGACTGTACCTGCTGTTTGTTTTACTATTGCCATAATACTCTCACTTCTGAAATTCAGAAATTTATCACTTAAGATAATTTGCTGGCAGAGTGAGTGGTGGGGACTTTTTGTGAGTAGAAAGGTCAAAGAATTTTCCAAAATGCAATGCAATTTTTAAACTTTATGATTTTATTATGGGTGACCCAAGGAAGATCCCCGTATATGGTTATACTGAAAATTATATAATGAGCTAATGGAATGTGAACAGTAAGGTACCAGCCTTGTGTGCTGTCCCCCACTGCTTTTTCTGGAATACATCATCTTGGTGGGTTTTGTTTTAAAAATTATTTTTTTAATAAATGTGGGGAAATGTACCCACGTAAAAAGTGAGAGCTCTTGGACTTCCCTGGTAGTGCAGTGGTTGAGAGTCCGCCTGTCGATGCAGGGGACGCGGGTTCGTGCCCCGGTCCGGGAAGATCCCACATGCCGCGGAGCGGCTGGGCCCGTGAGCCATGGCTGCTGAGCCTGCGCGTCCGGAGCCTGTGCTCCGCAGTGGGAGAGGCCACAGCAGTGAGAGGCCCTCGTACCACACACACACACACAAAAACTAAGAGCTCTTATCTCACAAGGAGGCATGTTTTCATAGGGTGGACTTCTAGACAAAAATGCAAAGATCTTCTAGGGACTATAGCATGCAACAAAGATTCACAGTAAAGAAAGTAAGAAAAAAAGTCGACTAACCTAACCCACCTGAGCTCGGCTCACAGGGGTCAATGTCCTCGTCATCGCTGGGACACTCCGCTGAGGCCACAAGGATGTCATCTGTGGTCTGTAAAGGAAACAAATTCGGTAGATTAATTTAAAGGGACCTAACAGATCTTTTCATCTTGTCTCGTGGACTAGTAAAACACCACTTGTGTCTACCTGACAGATCGAGAAACCAAATTCAATTATTTCCCTTCCCGAGGACACAGAGCTTACATTCTTCAACTTAGTTTAGATCCCGCATAGAAGAACTGGCATATTTGTGAAAACTTGATTCTAGCTTATTTTCCATGAGGATATGGAAATGGTGGTAGCCAACTTGTACAAACCCATCCATTTAACTGCCCAGGGAAGCAGGAGCAGACAGAGGTTTAAAGCAGCCTGGCAGAAACAGATGATGTGAAATTTATTACCGCCCTGGAGTGCTACGAGGTTTGCATCAGTACTTGTGCTTGGGTTCCTAAAAGCAGAAAAACTATATAACCTTTTATATTCATGACCAGGTAGAATTTGATGTATCTTTGAGATATAGCTTGTCTTTATTAGGAAACACAGATTAAAGAGAATATCTTTCACTGATGCAAAAAGGGAAGCAAATATAGTCCATTGAAGGTACTTTTTAAAATTTGTGTTGAGCTTTCACACTCATTACAAAGTTCTCATCTTTGTCATATTCAGATAGCAGGTATTGTGTCCCCATTGTCCTTTCCATCATTAAGGTTTTAGAATAAATGAAGAGTGTATTGGGGGGATGATATTTTACAGCAAATAGGAGAGAGGTGACAGTTTTCTTTCTGACATTCTAGTTGCTTCACTGCACTTACAGCAAAGAAGATAACCATCACTGTAATAAAAAGCAGAGTGTGTAAAACCTAGCAGTTAGTCACATCATCAACACGTTTACAAGCATCAAAGGTTGTTCTTTACTGCCGCTTATAAGCAGCAATAAACTCAGCACAGATATTGTATGGAAACTGTGAAGGTTTGCATCAGATTTGGCTAATGCTAAGGAAATACAGAGAGAATTCAAGGTACAAGAAGGAAAATATCTCATTACATTGGCTAAGGATTAAGGAGATTATAATTGTCTAGATGATACTCAGAACTGCAACACGGATGAAGTCCTTATTTAAAAGTAGAATTACAATAATAAAGGTCTTAAATTAAAGAAAAATCAGATATATGATATACTTTTATTAAGGGAGTATCTAATAGTCAGAGGGTAAAGTATAAATATATAAATGTTAAGAGAATTGCGCTATTTTGAAAAGTGGAGACAAGGGATGATGCGCATTTGTGGCAAAATTAGGCTCAAAAATGTTTCAAGTACAAGGTCTTTAATTAATCAAGAATAAAGAATTTGTCCAGATGCTAGTGCTTCAAAATATAACTTTAAACAAATGCAAGCATTTAATAGTATTTTGAGATGGTTTCATGTTATTCTGCTCTTAATTCCTCTAACACAGTTGGGAGACTGAATTAATTTATTTTGCTGCTGTCATTTTAAAAGAAGTTCAAATACCAGTTTTCCTGGAATTGTAACTGTTAATGCCAGTGATAGCCACTAGCAATTGGTGTGATAGTCACGTAGGTATCGTTCAGTACAGTGAGCTTTAAAAGGCAAGAATCCATCCTCCTTCTGGCACGAGCACAACTAGCAGGATAACATCCAAACTGACTTGATAATAACAAGTTATTGGATTATGAGGTCTGGCATGTCCATTGTTCCAATTCGCCCCAGAGCTGATAATCTGTTTTTTAAAAGCCAACTTCAAGTGGAAAGGTACCTTTTTTTGAAAACCACAGTGCATATTTTTAAAAATTAATTTCATGGTTCCAAGAGAATTTTTCATTTTCCTTGAGGAATTTTTGTTCTTGGTGGAGGGGGGGAGGAGGATGTGGATAAGTTCTTTAATCTAGCTCTTCTCACTGGCAGTGATGTTGCCCCCCTCTCCCCTCCCCCACCTGGGAAGACATCTGGCAATGTCTGGAGATATTTTAGTTGTCTCAGCTGGGTGGAGGTGGGAGTGGGTGAGCTACTATTGGCGTCTAAAGAGCGGACACCACGGATGCTGCTAAAAAATCCTAAAACGTATGTGGCAGCCTTCCCACAACAAAGAATGATCTGACCCAAACGACAGTAGTGCAGAAGTTGAGAAACTCTGCTCTAAAAGCTTAAAAACTGTTCTGTACCTTGTTTTTCTCATCTGAAAAAAATGGAGAGCATAGTCACTGTTGTTGTAAAGATTAACTTAGTACATGAAAAGTACCTAGAATAGGACCACCTTTTAAATATTTATAAAAGTTGTGATATTACCAACATTATTGTGGTTTCACGAATGGAACACCAATTTAATATTTTTGCACTATATTTATAAATAATATAATTTTAGACATTAAACTGGAAGTTGTACATGTGAATTATTCTTAACTTTAGATCTCATGTTAGCTTTTATATCAAAATACAGTAGCTCTATTGGTACTTTGTTGAACTAAGTTTCCATCTTTTGCTGCCTAGGTTCAAATTCTGAATGAGAAGTCAAACATCGAATATAAATAATAAAGGTTGCTTCCTAAAAGAAATTCACGGACTAGAAATGTGTAGCTCAGTGTAGTGTTTCATGCAGACTAAGTTATTTAGGCTGCAAAGTTAAATTTTGTTTTAAAAGTTGACCTAATATTTAAATTCAACAGCCTTTCCAAACAATTCCACAGCAAACAGAAAGTGTTAGAGAATGTTCTCAGTGTCATCTTTCACAAAACACAGTACCTAAAATAACAAAAGATGTCATACAATAGACAGTACCTCCTATAGCCTTTCACAGTAGGAAAAATATCACTGTGCAAATTCGACCCTATTGTACAACTATATTTTAGTTTTTAATGCACTTTTCCTGATAAAATGAATACACATTGTTTTCATATTTTTCTCTCAGAAATTAAAATCCAGTTTATTATTGGATTCATTTCAGAGGCTAAATTAACCAAACAATTTTCTAGCCAAAGCTGTGTAATTTAAATTTAATTCACCGTGTTTGGAACTGCCTCCCTATGACATGCTGTTGAAGAAACTCAAATATGTCACATTAATCAATTCTGTTCTTCAGTATACTTTTCTCTGATGTTTATAACCTTTTTCAGAAAAGAGACGACCTTCTGAAGGAGACAGAATAGTGACGGAGCAAAAGCATTAGCTTTACATAACCGTCCATTTAGATGAGGGTCCCTAACTGTGCATTCAACCACTCACAGGTCAAAGTGCATGCTGATCTTCCCTAATTCAGAGTGGTGTGGACATTTTCATGGCAAACGTCTGTTCTTGTTCAGAATGTCTACTGAAACTACTTAGGTCTCCTTACCTTTAGGGGAAAAAAATGATTTGCACACAATTCAGGAAATAAAGGCACTGAAACTTAATTCACATGTCATATGGATAAACACCAACTTGTATAGGGTAGGAAAATTTAATCAGAATGGGGGAGAAAGGACGTCCTTAATGTACAGTAAGAAGTTAGACCAGTTTTTTTTTAATGTCCAGGGTTATTAGGCAGAGACCACTTGGTGGGTTAGAAAGTAGAGAAACACTGATGTATTTTTGTTCTTTGTATTTTTGCTCTACAGAGAGCCTTTTTCCCCACCACCACCTTTAATGGTAGAATTTGCTGCATATTCACTTTTTTGAATGTAGCACAATTGCATATCTATGTGCTAAAAAGACAGGATGAGAGGATGGATAAACTTAGTCTGTAATATTATGTCCTTGCTAAGACTAGCATTCCTAGACCTTATTCCTCATGGTAAACAGCTTTGCTGAAGACGGGTAAATTCTGATGAAAAGACCCGCAAGAAAACTCTACCAGCAAAAATCTGCTTTGTGAGAAAAAGAACATATTCCAACTGTGCAAAAGGATGTCCATTATGAATTTGATGCCCACAGAGAAATTCTTGATTTACTCTAAAATTTCGATTGAAACTTTGTTTCTAAACTGCGACGGTCTATCCAGCTATACATCCAAATACAATGTAAAAAAAAAAAAAATAGTTGTCTCTGGCTTCCCTGGTGGTGCAGTGGTTGAGAGTCCGCCTGCCGTTGCAGGGGACACGGGTTCGTGCCCCGGTCCGGGAAGATCCCACATGCCGCGGAGCGGCTGGGTCCGTGAGCCATGGCCGCTGAGCCTGCGCGTCCGGAGCCTGTGCTCCGCAACGGGAGAGGCCACAACAGTGAGAGGCCCGCGTACAGCAAAAAAAAAAAAAAAAATTATCTCAAGCAATGGTGCTCACTCGTGTAACAGTATTTAGCCTAATCTCTCACTGCTGTGATGGACATTTATACTGAGCTGATTGAGACAACTGATGGACTGCGTATGGTGCTAGCTGACATGTGATATGTTTGGCTAATTGACGGACACTTGTTCTGATACTTTTGTCTACATGAAGCTGCTCTGGAAGAGAGAGAACATTGACGTCTGCCTTTCACAGCACTGAATCTGATAGTCTTCCTTATCAGATTTATTGCTAGATGTGTTTTCTTGAAAAAAGAAAAATACCAGGATTCACAATTAGTAACACAAATTCCTCAAGCTAGGTCTGAACCATTGCACTGATAACTTATGGGGCAAGAAGTTTCTAGGAGGTGGGGAAGTCACAATTTTCACCAAAAGGAAAAACTGCAAAAAAATAACCCAATTGTAATACATATATAGAATTCCCCAACAGTGGGTCAATTTGATCAAATCAAATCACTAAACAAATACGTCAAATTGGTAATTTTAGTTAATCCTATTAAAAATGTAGAAGGAACTTAGAGACTTTGCATAGATTCCATGGTAGTTTCCATTGTCTCAGTGAAGCTTTTGGTTCTTATTTGTCATTTGTTTCTCTGAGTAGCAGATGCCACATAAAGATATCAGTCCCATGCTCACTAATCTAATAAAAATAAAAATAATAAACTGAGATCCAATACATGAAGCATGAATTTTAGCTCCAGCACATAACAAAGAATACGAAGATCAATTAGTCACCAACAAATCAGTCACTCATCTATCCATAGCATTTTCTGGTGGGCACAAAATATGGTCGTTACCTAACAAGGCACAAATCGTGATTCCTACCTGCAAATAACCTATTGTGCCCATTCTATTCTAAAGCAGAAGAACAAATCACTCATTAATACAAATAACAAAATCAATTCTGGGGCTTCCCTGGTGGCGCAGTGGTTGAGAGTCCGCCTGCCGATGCAGGGGACACGGGTTCATGCCCCGGTCCGGGAGGATCCCACATGCCGCGGAGCGGCTGGGCCCGTGAGCCATGGCCGCTGAGCCTGCGCGTCCGGAGCCTGTGCTCCGGAACGGGAGAGGCCACAGCAGTGAGAGGCCCGCGTACCGCAAAAGAAATAAAGAAATAAATAAAGAAATAAATAAATAAAATAAGGAATAGTATCGATAGCATAGGCTTTAAAAAAAAAAGATTCCACGTGCCTCAACTAAGACCCAAGGCAGCCAAATGAATAAATCTTTAAAAAAAAAAAAAAAAATCAATTCTAATAGCTTATTTTGACTGAAATTTAACAGTGCTCCCATATCTACCACTTCATTAAATATTCACCAACGACACACTTATGCAGAATGCAGGTGCAGGTGCTATTATTCTGAGTGTTACAGTTAAGTGCCTGCTCAAAAAAAATACCCATTTGTACGCTCATTTACCCAATCTGAATGTTTGAACGTTGGCATTCATGAATATTTAGGGCAAAACTGAAATATCCCTGAAAACGGCCAGCTTTCACATTTCTTTAATGTTTTTTTCCCCTCAATTGATGCCTTAGGTTATTACAAAAAGTGACCAGAAATCAGCTGTCTGCTTGGAAAAAGACAGACTTGAAAGCCATTCAATTTTCTTCAGAATTTTACTAACTGTTTAAAATGTATGCAATGGTTTCAGAACAGTGCAAGTGAGTTGGATAGAAAAAACTCACCATGTAAAGAGGTCATAAATATCTTACTCATTCTAACATGCATTTTCATATGCATTTGATAGTGGTCATCCTAACAGGAAAAAACTCTAAGGGGAAGATAGGGATATGGAAATAATGCCACAGAAAAAGGAAATTATGAGAGGAAGAAATGAACTGAATTCCTGCTTAATGAAACAAAAACATATTTTTGCGAAGTTATGCAAAAGAGTAAACCTGCAAAATAAAAACCTGGTGTCAGGAAGCTTGAAATTAAATTTATCTTTTTAAAAAAAGATAAATTCTTATCTTCCTTTGAGCTACTAATGACCTCTATGCTCATGCCGCATTTCCATTTTTAGCCAAAGCAAATAGGAGAGCTGGCCAAAGAAAAAGCTAAAGTGAAGTTTAAATTTTCAGGGAGGATTTGGAATATCTATTCTCTTGGATTCTCATGAATTAGAACTTGGGAGTGTAAGACCGCCAAAGAATGCTGGTAGTGACGTGGAGATGCTGAAAGGGAAACTAGAACATGCATGTGATTGGATGTGTTCCCTCTCCGTTTGTTTTGTTTTTGAACAAAGCCCTTTCTGAAATGGGTTCGGCCATTTCCAAATTAAATAAATACTGACAGATGTTTACAATGCAAATCTAGGCTTCTAGCTGTGTCAATATGAATCTTTAGTCTAACTATTGTGACTGAATGGACTAATTAGTCACACAGGTTGAACTGAAAATCCTTATTGGTAATGAGGCCAAAACATTTTATAATTGTAAAATGCCAACGATGGATAGTTTCAACAACATGTCTCCAAGATCCAAGTTTTCATTGTTGGCATCTAACGTATTAGGAAATGGAATCATGTTTAGTCAAGCAGTCATATATCTTCTTGTACTGAGCCAGACACTAGTGATCATTAGTCTAAGGTCTTTATTTTACATATCAGGAAACTGAAGCTAGAAATTTAAGTGTTTTTGCTTGACCACAATTATACTGCTAATTAATGGCAAAGCTATGAGATTATCCCGACCTCCAATAGACTGTGACTGTCTCTCATCCCGGGTGACTTCTATCCATCCATCCATCACTCACCCAGCCATCCTCCCATTCATCCATCCATCCATCCCAAACCATTTTGTTCTTTAAAGGATTTCATGTGATTATAAAGATACACAATTAAATAGATTTAAAATAAGTTAAAAGGCGGCAAAGGAGAGTACTGGCTTTTATATAAGTAACCACTAAAATTATCATGAAGAAAACATACACAGATATCAGGAGACATATCCACAGACAGCTGTTGTACCACTTGATATGGCAGCACATTAAGTTGCACTAAAAATGGAACAAAATGAATGCTAGATTTTAATTTTTTACTCCAGTTACAAAAGGTCAAACATTGACAGAACTGCAGTTACTTTGAAATGAAGTAAACCCAGAAAGTTCTTTATTTACGTGTGGTAATCTTAACTTATTTTTTTTAAAGACCTTAAACATCTTGTCTCTCATCTCTGCACATAAATGCATAACTAAATTCTTGGGGACAGAAAGAAGATGTAGATTATTGAATCTTTTCCTATTTTTCCCCTTGACTTAGAAGAGTGCAGGTCACGCTGGCTACAAAATTAACTCAATGAACTCTTTTGTCTCTCTTCTCATTAATCCACTGATGAAAACTTCCAAGGTCTCTCTTATTAACTTCTGTTTTCACAACCTAAGTGCTAATGAGATATTTAGCTTTGTCTCTCTCACACAACCATCATTAGGGTTTTGTCAAATTATCTTGATACATCTTGGGGATAAGTAAGTGGAGGTGACCATTAATTAATAATACTGTTGTTTCTCCAGGTACAGTCTAGACATCCATTCATTGATCGGAAGGAGCCACAGGCAGCTAGCTATCCAGAACACTTCTTTTCTCCTGGGCAGGACCATGACCAATGTCCCCTTGATAGAGCTTCAACTTGGAGATACGTGACAGCTTCCATCCCACACAATGCTTGCAGGCTGGGACAACAAGAATTAGGGATGTGGCTGGAAATGATGTTGATGAAGTTGACAGACAGTTGGTTTCCTGATTTTTTTTTGGACCCATTTGTTGAATATATGCAAGGTTCTATACCAGTATCTTGCCAATATCTGAGCAGCACCGCTATGAGTGTTTCTATCAAGGAGTGATTGAGAGTAAATGTGATCTCGCTTAAATGTTATAATGTTATTTTGTTCATGCACTAAGAGATCCAATCCTTGCTGGTTATAGTTAAACTGGAACTCCAAGCTTTCACATCTGACTATTTCATTCCTTATGTTGAGTACTTTGGTTCCTTAATACATATTTGGAATGGTGTACTGTTGAACCACTTCAGTTTAATTTGCTACATGCTTATCAATAATGGAAAATATATATCAAGTCTCAATCTGGATCTCATAAGTAATATGTATCATCTTGAAATGATTTCCGTGTTCTCAACAGTACATAAGAACAGATATACTATATAGGCAAATATATATACTATGCATGTATATATATATACTATATATGTGACTAAATGTATATATATAATCATTTGTATATGACAAAATAACTTCTCTCTCTCATAGGGGTATTATGGGGATCCATTTTTTTAATTGTTTTTTTAAAAGTCTTTTTAATTAATTAATTAATTATTTTTTATTTTTGGCTGCGTTGGGTCTTCATTCCTGCATGTGGGCTTTCTTTAGTTGCGGAGAGCCGGGGCTACTCTTCATTGCAGTGCGCACGCTTCTCATTGCAGTGGCCTCTCTTGTTGCGGAGCATGGGCTCTAGGCCCGCGGGTTTCAGCAGCCGTGGCACATGGGCTCAGCAGCTGTGGCTCGCGGGCTCCAGAGCGCAGGCTCAGCAGTTGTGGCGCACGGGCCTAGTTGCTCCGTGTCATGTGGGATCTTCCCGGACCAGGAATCGAACCCGTGTCCCCTGCATTGGCAGGCGGATTCCCAACCACTGTGCCACCAGGGAAGTCCCCGGGGATCCATTTTGATATGTGCGAAAGCACTCTGTAAATATGAAAGTCCTCACGCAGCAATGTTTATATGTTATTATTACAACTAATACAGAATTAGTTTTGCTCCTCGCATGACAATATGAAGAACACTTCTGGGGAGTGCTTAAAGAGGGCAGCCAAAAATCCACTCAACTGAATATATTTCATTTTTATGTCTTGAAATCCTCTTGTCCCCTCAGTTGAACAGGATCTGTATCTCTCACTTCAATTGGCCCCTCACATAAATGTTGCTATTCTTGGGGAGATCTCTTTTACATCGGAATATGATTCACTTCAGCATTGCTTATTGAGTGCCCATGTTTCAGTCTCACTGGTAACCTACAAGATGGGCAGTGCCAATCCACATCTGGCACTGTGATTCCCTCTTCTCCATGTCAGCGCTCCGGGAGAGTTACTGCACAGATGCAGGGTTACTGGAGTTCTCTCAAAATTCTCCTCCTTATTCACTTTCCTGGGACTTGGAAGATTGTGACAACTTGATTTATTTTATGCCTGCGTCCAGAGTTTACTCTAAATCATGCCCTATTATATCTAGAGCATTTAAATGAACAGAAAATAAGAAAAAAGAGATCACGTAGCAAACACTGCTAATTAAAGGAGAGAGAGACAGACAGACAGACAGCGAAACAGACAGAAAGAAGGAGAAGGAGCAGTAGGGAGGGGAGCTGAGGGGAGAAGAAGAGGAGGCTGACTCTAAGTGTGATCCATGCCGCACAATGCTTCTTATTATAACGGTCGTATCTGTAGTTATAACAAAACATAGCCCATGGTCGTGTTCCCTATATGGATTAATAATACGCGAACTAACTCTCGTAAGACACTGAGCAATATTTTCTTAGTGCATTAGAACAGTAGAGGTGTGCGCCTTTCCAAATTATATTTAAATCTAAAAGTTTGGGAACTGCGTAGGTGTATGTTTTATTTCATGTATTTCTGTGGGACAGAATTTATGTCTGCGTTTTATAGCCCTCGAACATCTATCACATCTATCACAGTTCAACAGAGTTGATTTAAAATGTCATCACCACTGATTGTGGTGATATTTTCACAATGTATATGTGTATCAAAACATCAACCTTAAACAATTTAAATTCGTCAATTATATGCCAATAAAGATAGAAAAAGAATGCTATCATGCTCTAAAACCTGGCTTATCTTAAGTATCTGTAATTTCAATAAAAGCACTTGATGAAGATAAGTATGATTGTGAAAATTGAGTTAATAAAGTTGAATGAAGGATTCCTCTTGACTTAAAAAATAGAAGACATATTACACATGACACTTGCATTGGTAGAAGCATCTCAAATAATCTTATTCCTGATGTTCATCCTCTCTGAGTTCACTACACCTAGGTGTACGTCTGCCACAATTGCTCATTTATAACAGCTCTTTGAATCTCCAAATAAGAGTGAGCAACTATAGATTACTCTCCAGGAGCATAACTCCTAAGAGTGGGAGATGAGAATTGTGGCAAAAATCACACTTTTCCAAAGATTTTATCTGCCTTCTAACATCTCTAGAAGTGACAATGAAACTTTGCAACTGGTTTTTACATTATACCTCATGGCTGGAAATTTATGGTGGAGAAATAGCAAAAAGTGACATTATCTTTAACTGCAAAGAGAGAACGACTAAACGTGAGAAGGAAGGAGAAGGTAAAAATGTCTTGCAATAAGTTGGTCTGCCTGCTTTTATGAAGCATCCCTGGCCGTTGAGAAAGCAATAAGATATAGCCTGCCTTAGAGAAAGGACTGAGAAAAAAAAAAATAGTGACTGCCATGCTGGGTTTTTTTTTTCCTGTATAATATACCGCCAACTCTTCCAGTTTCCCCTGAACTCTACTGCCATAGTCTTACCTTGTAAATACTTTCATTGGATTATAAGGAAACTATGCCTTTATAATGTTTTCCTTCAAAATCTAACTGCAGGATGAAACTTTTATCTTCTTCCTGAAATAAATTGCATGAAGGTAAGGGCTGGCTGAGACCAGCCATCAGATTCAGACTAAGACTTAAGTGCAGGACAGAATGCACTCACGGAATTTGTATCTTTTCATGGATTCTTCCATGCCTTCACTCATTCATTAATTCATTCATCTATTCACAATCATTTATTGGATACTTTTGATTAACAAGGGGTTATACAGAAGAGGAATATAATATGGCACCAGACTTCCCTCCCTTGAATTGCTTGGAGAACTTCAGGTGTATGACAAACGGAGGCCATCTATAAGCAGAAAATCCTCTCTATATCCCTGGGCATAGAAAGAGCATGGGTATTAGAGCTAGATAGACTGGGCTGAAATCCCAGCTCTGCCACTTATTGGCTGTTGATGTTGGGCAAATTATCTAGCTTCTTTAGGTTTCTTCCTACGTAAAAATGAAGTTATTTACACCTATTTTGAATTTTGATGAGGATGAAATTCTCTAGGGCTAGATAGGCACAATGGCTGGCACAATGGCTGGCACTTAGAAGACACTGTCGAGAGTATTTACTATATAGACACAGCTGGCTCTGTACACATTGTCACTTTGCTCTCCTTGCAACATGGGAAGAGAAGTTTATCCTAGCCCTGGATTTCTGTGATCTTCAGACACAGACATTCCCTTCACAAAGGAAGTATAATTTCCTGGCTTAAATTCACACTTCTATGTTTAAACATCCTATAAACAGAGTAAATTACATATCTGAAGTGAGAGTTCTTTTTAAAACACCTCAAAAAACATCATAACTACCAGTGTATTGAAAAGCCAAGGGGCTTCTCTTCTCTTCTCCCTAGCTGCATGATGTAACCAAGCATTTATCAAATCCTACTGTTTTCAGAGTTTGGAGACTTGAGTTATTTGTTCCAGTTCCCTTCTAGTAAAGAGAGGGAAACCCTAAGTCAGCACAGTCAGGAGTGCAGTGTCATATCACTGCACCGACAGCGTCCAGTTCAGATAGATTGTGGTCTCCTGGCCCTCCATCCAGTTGGCATCCAACTCCTTCAGTTTCATATTTGGGTGTAGTGAAGACGAAAATAGAGGCAGGATTAATTTGTCACTTTTCCCAAGTTTCTCAAACATGATTTGTCTTTTTCAATTCTTCCCTAGGTTTAATTGAAAACTTTAAGCAAGGCCTTTGAAAAATACCAGGGAATGTGGCCTTCTGACATCATCTGGAGCTGCCAGACTGGTGAGCACTGAGTAGCTCCTGCAAAGCCCACTAAGGACCACCTGAAGAATGCACATTCAGATGCTGAAGGAGCATCATGAGATGCTGGGAGCCTCATGAGAGAGTCTGCCTTTTTGTGCACACTTCATCAGATGGCATCTGTGTCTAAACTCTTTCCTGAGATCTTCGAGTAATTAGCCATGTCCTCTTTTGGATAGCTTTTCTCTCTTCCGCCTTGCATTTACAATCAGTTCCTCTCAATTCTGACGTGTTTCCTCGAAGTTGCTATCATGCCTCTCCCCCTGGATGAGCCCTTTTCCTCCCTTACACACCTCTGCAATCCCTTAACCTTCTCTTCATCCTCATTACTGGAATGCCTGCTGATTAAGAATAAGAATTAGGCCTTCTATTCACCAAAAAATGTCACTTGTCATTACGAGAACTTTTGGAATCATTTAAGTGTCATCACGTAAACAGAAAGATAAGCTTCTCTTGATGGTTTGGTAACGCTGTTAGGAGCATCAGTGCTACCTGCAACATAGCAGTGACCTCAGATGCCAAAGAGAATAGTATCCCTGTCCTGCTCCATAGGTCCTCAAACTACTCTTCCACTTTTCAGTTGATGTGTACTCTTATTAGTTTTTCTCTTTTGTCTGTCACTGTCAGGCTTTATAGTGGCCCGTTTCTGTTTTCAAACTTGCTCCTTCATATCTGCTTTGAGCTGGAAATCTAGATAATCAGATAACCAATGTTCTCTAACTATCTTAGAAACAGGGTCACAGAGGCTCTCAAACAAGAAAGGCCAGGTGCTTCAGAGTCCAGGCTCATGGCTCAAAATACACAAGACTTGTTAGTTTCCTCAAAATGCCAAGTTCCTTATGAAGGTAGTGCATTTATTGGTAAGTTAGCACCCAGTAATATTTTTACTATGATAATTCTCAAACAGGCTTTTCTTCATTAATTCCAAGAAACTCTACTGGGACTAGACTCCAAATACCTGAATCTCTATTCTCTAACATTTAGTCAAATAGAAGCCAAGCTTCCTTGGCGCTCTTCTGAGTTTGCAGGGGGGGAGATGAGCAATGTAGTAAGGGAAGTGGCTGCCTTATTGTCTTTGACCCCCTTGCTTCCTGAAAAGATGGAGTGGGGTTGTTGGCTTGTACTTAAAGGTAGAACCTGATGTGGACATGCAAGGGTTCAACTACATTTATCCAGAGTGAGTGGTTCACTCAGTGTATCCTGAGCAGAGAGAGAGATCTGGTAGCCCCTTTTCTGGTTTCCCACGACCAGCTTTTCACTTGAGAAACTGAGGAATGCTAGTACTCATGCTAGCATGCTAGCAATGCTCCCCAGTGACTCTGTGCATGGATATTAGACTTAGACCCAAGTTTAAATCTGGAGTTATTAGAACATGGGTGACCTACTTAACCTCTCATTTATAAAATGGGAAGGATGCAGTACCAATCTTGGCAGTGTAGTTGTAAGAATTAAGATAATCATGATCAATGAACTACTTAGCACTATTCCCGGATGTGAAATAAAAGTTATATTTTTATGGCAAGACGAGAGAAATTTAAACAAAAAATCTCTGCCCTTTGGCCTCCTCTGTCTCCACACTGTGCTTTGTGTATCTTCATTATGCATCGACCAAACCTCCCACGTGAGCAAAAATACCTGCTCAACCATAACCAGCAACATTCTCCTATAGCGTCAACACGACAACTCCTTAAAAGATGGCACTCCTTCTTGATCTTCTAAGGGGTCACATGACCCACCGCGATGACGCGTAGATCTGAATTATGTAAGCTGTCATTAATACAACATTTGATGTACAGCCCTGTCTCAAAAAACTTATATAGGGCTTCCCTGGTGGTGCAGTGGTTGAGAGCCCGCCTGCCGATGCAGGGGACATGGGTTCGTGCCCCGGTCCGGGAGGATTCCACGTGCGCAGGGCGGCTGGGCCCGTGAGCCGTGGCCGCTGAGCCTGTGCGTCCGGAGCCTGTGCTCCGCAACGGGAGAGGCCACAACAGTGAGAGGCCCGCGTACCGCAAAAAAAAAAAAAGAAAAAAAACTTATATAACGGTGCCTTGACTTCTAACCAATGGGACAGTTCTCAGAGCTTTCTGAGTTGCTCTTGCCAGGTTATAATCCTCAAATTTGGCTCAAATACAAATTTCCATTTCTTTTTAAATCATTTTTGACCGATTAATTTTTCGTCAACCTGGTGCATAATAAACACTAAATAAATCTTAGCTCTTCTCACCTTCGTTATTACATAAGACACACACGCGTGTTACCTCTAGCCTACTGGGAGGCAGCACGTTTGTTGTTAAAGTGGGCAAAACCCAACATCCTAATAACCACAATAGGTTGACTATCCACATTTGCCCTTGCCTAGAATAATACTGTGAAGTAGGAGGGGAAAAAAACTAAATATCGCATGAAGAACGCAAATGTACTTTCTCCCTGAATGTTCTATTTTGGTTTTCAACTTTTAAACTTCACTTTATTTCAAAACATACTCCCAACCATTCCAAAGCATTTTCAAGTTGGAAAGCCTTCTTTTTGTTTCACAATAAGGTAACTGCAGGTGCAAACTCGAGGGAGACAGACCTTGGAAATTTTAAGTGTGTTGCCATGGCAATGGCTTGCAAGAATGTGGATGAGTTTCATCTTAGCTCTCAAGCATTCAACCGAGTTCATACGTGGAGGTTCAAATTACTAGGCACACAATGTTTGCCATTCATCGTGTCTTGAAAGGTTTAAAAATAACTGTCTCTGTTGCTTATAGCAATCAAAAACTACAAAATTCTACCTATCTCTCTCTCTCTCTATCTATCTATGCAAATGTGGAGACCTAGTCATTCATTATCTACTCTTAGCTAGCCAATCTCACCAGTTTGGCTGCTCTAAGGGAAGCTGTACGCATAAATTCAACAATGATCGTTTTTGCCATTGTTACAAACAAAGAGTTGTACTCCCAATATGAAATAGCTATAAAATTTTTCTACTGAATTTCAAATTAAGGTCCTCATTCAAAATGGATGTATCCTTAAAGAAGCATGATAATTATTTAGGGATGGTCAGTTAAAGCGAACTTTCAGTCTAATGAAATGTGGAGGATCTTTTTAAAAAGGTCCCATCCTATAATGCAGGAAAGAAGATTAAAATGTGTAATTCTAGTCATTAAATCAAATGCCCCTACTCCCAGAAAGCGACGACACCACCACCACCACCAACAACACAAAGACATACAAAGGAAGCAATTTTATCTCATTTGAACCATCACTATCTTAATTGCTCTTAAATGGTTCAGTTGATGCTTCTAAATTCCAAAACCCTCACAAGGAACTCATGATTCATTGCCAATAAAAGCAGTGATTCTTGACAAAAACACTTTCCTCCCATAAATGGAACCTACAGAACACTAAAATTGGAAAGTTTTAAAGTTAACTATTTGATATAAGAAATAATTCTTAACAAATTCTCTTCAAATTTCAAGGCTTTTTCCATCTAAATTTGCACTATGAAAATTAAGCCAATAATAAAAAAATTCATTCACCAGCAAAAAAAAAAAGGATTTCTAAGAGTATATGTTCTTTAGTTTTCTAAGAGTATATGTTTAGATCATTTGCTGCAAATGATCCATGATGATACAAAGTGCCCTACGTGAAATGAGACAAGGGACCCTGCTACGTCCTGCATTCAGTTACTGACAAAACCTTCACAAAACTGTTATTAGCTACCAAAGCCTGGCAGTTTTAAAATTCACTTTGCTGCTTTAACTTTGACTCATCTTCCAAAACACACACACACACACACACACACACACACACGCACACAATCATTCTCTCTGTCCCTTATACTCCTTGATTTAACAGCTAGTTGATATACTTTAAAACTACAGTAGTGCTCCCCCATTCTAAAAAGCCTACAGCAGTGCTAGAATTAAACAAATGAGAACACAATAATTAGCTATGCAAACTGTCAAGTAGATCTAAAAAGAAAAACAACCCAGAAAACACAACCATCAGCAGTTTCAAGCTCTAACAAGAATCTACATTGAGTTCCCATTTATTTTAAACAAAAATACATTAGGTCTCTGAAAAACATTCGCAGCAATTTCCATGGAAATAGGGCAAATCAGCTAATGGGTCTTTTACATCTCTAATTTCTATGATGCTGATATAGTAGAAAAGTCTTTGGTCCTACACTCTTCCCAAATAATTTCTATCCTACTCCTCTATAACCAGATTCATTCCCAAAGTGAGTAGCATCTAAAATGGTTCCAAAGTGGATATGGAACAGGTGTGTGGGTCAAATCACATCCTGTGACCCCCAATTCCCAAATCCCTCCCTAAACCTCACCACAATAGTTTCATAAGAGGTAATGAAATTAAAGGGTAAACTGGAAAGGGAAAAGAATTGTTAGATTATCTGGGGCATTTGTGTGTGAATGGAAGGGAGAAGACATTCAATTCTTTGCGTGGAGAGTATGAATTACACAATTTGTAGCTAAATCTCTGGGATCCTTTACTACCTACCTTCTCCCTCTTACAACCACGTTGAGTCCCTATGAAGCAACACAGACTACTTCCAACATATACATGCTTTGTCTGAAAGATCAATCTAATGCTTACATTGACGGTTAATGTTCCTTTAACCCATTATGCAACCAGTAATAGAATTAGAATATCAGATTTTTTAAAAAATCTAGAATTGTGATGAACACATTTACTTTGAAACTTGTGTTTGCTTCAGTTCTCTTATCTTCAAACTTGTAGAACAACTGTCTGCTTTATAAAATTGAGAATGTAAGATGGGATGCCTGAAACTGGTCTAGGATAGGACATAGCATTCTGAAATTCGACTAGGAGCTCAATCATTATCTAACCCATTGACCTGTGGCAAATCACTCCCCATTCCACTATAAGTAGGTTAGAGTAGATGACCCCTCAGGTCCCTTTAAAATATAATAATCAAGGGTAACACAAGAGAATCTTGTGGTACAGATAAGCCTCTTGATTTTGGTGGTGATTATAAGAAGCTATACATGTGATAAAATTGCATAGAACTACACAGACACACACAGACACAATAAATGCATGTATAACTGGCAAAATCTGAATAAGCTCTATGATTTACATGCTGGTTTTGATATTGAACTATAGTTATATAAGATGTTAACATGGAGGGAAGTTGGATAAAGGGTACAGGGGACCTCCCATATCTTTCTTTGCAACTATCTGTGAATCTATAATTATTTCCAAAATTAAAAAATATACATATAAGTACCTAATACATGCATACATACATAAATGTAATAATCTTTGATTTCATGAAATGGCTTGTTGACTGTCAAAGATAAATGCCAATATACAGGGCCTGATGCTTTATCAATGAAGTGAAATTTATTGGTTCCAAACAATCCACTTTTCAGCTAAATGTGGTAATTTTTACCTAAAACAATTAGTGGTTTAAAGGTAGTTAGGATATTGACTATTTCTCCATGATTCGAAGTGAGGAAATTGTTATGTGACAGGTTGTTACTAGTGACACCATTTTTGCCAGCCCTTCTGTTATTTATCCTTGAATACTGAACCCTACGGATTAAGATACCAAATAACTAAAAATTTCAACAACATGCCTTTGATTTAAAAGAGAAAATTAAAACAAAATACAAATAAAACAAAACAAAACCAACACAATTCTAAAGGAAGTGTCAGGGAGTTACTAAAAATTGAATTCCTAACATTTATATTCTGAGGACTCTACAGTTTCTGTTCAATTAACTTCTCCTATGATGAGTAATCTTACTTTCTATTCCCAAAACCCTGTAGAATCCTATTCATCTAAGAATTAGGTTGTGCTCAATATATTTCCTTTCAATGTCATAGAATCCAGTGGACTCTCCTGACCTCCCTGAGGTCTAAAAATCATGGCTAGTGTCTTAGCAATTTTGTACCTATATGTTGGTCAAAGTTTGATTCTTAAGTTTCACCAGTGGGGCAAAAGAAAGCAAAACAGATGCCGGTAGCAGACTTCTGTTAGAGGTAAAGTAGAAAAGAGGCAAAGAAAGCAGGAAACTATAAAGAAAAGAGTGAGCAGAAGGAAAGAGAAAAGGTAAGAAAACGTTTCCCTCACCTATGTTTGGAGAGTGGTGGGGGACCTCAGTCCATTTTACAGATGAGACCAATGATAGAGGTACTTCAGACTTAGAAAAGTAGGACTAATGTCTCACCCAGTGAGATATAAAACAGGTCTTGGGTTTCAAAATTCTAGAAAGGGATTTGAAAGAAAAGAAGCATTATAAAATGTACAAGTCCAAGTCAGTCAATCCATCAAATCACCTCTGCGCCAGGAGTAGCCAACTAAACTGTATCTTTAGGATTTAGCTCTCTTGTGGCAGCAAAGACTACACTCCTCTTAAACAGCAAAGCTTAAGACACAGAACAGAAAAGAGCCTAGCAGAGGATTTTCCTGTCCTTGCTCAGCTTTCACCAAACAATACAAGGTAAAACACAAAGAGGCAGTTTCTCAGTCACTTTAATTAAAAAAGGCAAAGAACGGTGAGTTACCTGATGCAATCCTTTTAGAACCCATGCATACTTCTCCCAGAGTTAATTCTACCAGTTACCATAAATTTAAAATGGTAGAACTACTCTCGCCAACTAAGGAGTGTCACTCACTACCCGGTTCTACAAGAAGTGAGTCATTAGCCACTGAAGTCGCTGACCTGTGGTACACCTGGAAAATAATTTAGGCCAGAGATCAGGAATTAGGCACTCTGTGCTCTGGGAAAACTGGCAGAACAGGCCTTCAGATATTTATATTTTTTCAGGAGAAAATTTCATGAATCCAGATTCTTGCATCTTCCCATAATTAGAAAATCATGAACTGAGATATCAATTCCTCATGAAGAGCAGCAACCTTCTACTGAGATGTATGATTGATTGCATAAACCCCTTCGCCAAACGCACATATATACTGGCTTCCTTGCCTACCTCTTCGGAGTAACTTCTCATAGCTATCTGAGAGACCGTCTCCAGGCTATAGGCCCTCAGTAAGCCCCCAAATAAAACCGAATCATTTAAGTGTCATCACCTAAACAGAAAGACAAGCTTCTCTTTACATAATAGGTAATGAGCCAAGAAAGACACTAAGGGTGGTAAACATGTGTCAAAGCTGCTGTAACAGAATCCAGGCCTTTACTTCATGTGGCCATAATGAAAAGAGCTGGTGAGAAGTGTGAGATTATCACCTAACACTTTGCCCCTCTTTGCTCTCCCTAGTGCCACAGTGCCACAGCGCATCTTAAGCTTTGCGGGGTCCAGGTAATGCTTTAAAGTTAAAGTGTTTCAAGCTAACTGTGTTCTGGAAGTCAAATCTATCGTTATAAGATTACATTAAAAGCTAAGCCTCTACTGTACGTATCAATTTGTACTCCAAAATGCTGGTTTCCCAGAGCATTCACCAAAATCCATCTAGGTTTAGATGCTGATGAGAAATAGAAGAAAAAAAATAAAAATGCAATCACTGCACCTTCCATGTATTAAGTCTTAAAACTGTAAATGCCAAAGTTCTAATTTCATTTCTTTGGGTCTATATTTCCCTGCTAAATATTTCAAATTACTATAGACACTCACAAGCTATATTAGTTTTTACAGCTAAATCATGAACGTTCATGAAAATAATTTGTCCTACACATCTAACCTTTTGTTCTCAATATAGACCCAGTTTCTTTTTCCCATTTATAGAAAAATGCTTACAAAGTCTTGTTCTCTGAGGATCTCATTTGGCAGTGATTAAATTTATTTTTCATAAATCTTTATTGGTGATGAGAATTCTTCTCAGACTGTGCTGCTGATTGCTTATGTTACCTCTTTCCTTATCACTTTCATTAGAAGTCTCATTGTACCTTGTTTCTTAGAGAAGAATTTGAAACTGATTTGGGGATGAAGGACTTTTAGTCCAGAGTATGCAGCACTTTATGAAATATTTATCCATACAAAGCCTAAAAATACACATGGTAGGTACAGCATTCACGTGGGTAATTATTTAGTAGATTCAGCACATAATTTTACACCACAGGGTTCTTATTAGGAACACCAGAAAGGGAATCAGAGTTTCTTGACACATGGTAATAAATATTTTCACTTCCAATGAATAATTTAGCTCTTTTGGTATTCACTGTATGAAAAATAGATTGGAAATAATTTCAGGGTCTGTTAGCAAAGGTGAAGGTTTTGGAACACAAGGAGAAAACAGGGAGTATGGGGCCACTTTTCCCTTGTTTTCACAGAATTTTGCTTGTTTTTGTGAGGCACGCACTGCAGATTTTCCCTCATTTGTCAAGATGAGGTCAAAATGAAAAGATGTTATTCCTTCTGTAGCATTTCCTAGTGTTAGTTTTTAGGATTCCAAACCGTTAATTATGTGAAATTTACCAGCCTTGCCCATAGAATGCTAATAAGTCTGTATTCTTCACTATGGAAGGAAAAGGAGATTTCCCTCCAATTAATCCTAGCCATGAATGGAATTATTCTCCCACTAGTTTCAAAATGAAAATTTCATACGAAAATCTCAGATGCAGGTTCATCTAAAAAGTCAGGGGAGACGACTCAACAAAATGAAAAGCAGTCTATGTTTTAAGACCACTTTTCTTTAACAACTTTTTCTTTTAAAGGAAATTCACATTTATTCACACTCTAAAATCATCAAGTATCAGAGCTGCAAACCCCTCACCTTACAAATGGGGAAGTCAAGTAGCAGAAATTTAAGTAGTTGGTTTTCACCATACCAGTAGCAGTAAAACTTTCTCTATTGTAATGTCTTTATATAAATCTATTAAAATAAAATGTTTTAAAATTATATAAACTCCAAAAAATAACCTATACACAATGGGACATTTTGAATTTGAGGTGAATTGGGGCAGTTGTAAGGACAAGTCTAAAATTTAGGAGAGTTTTCTATGCTGAGAATGGTAAAATTTCCCAAGGAAACAGAGAAAGGAAAAGAGAGTCTGTGACCAACTTCAAAATAAAACCAACACTGATAAGGCTGGGAAGAAAAAAACAATTGTTTGTCCTCCTAAAATACCTGACTGAATGTTTCTTAGTAGAAATTTGGGGTAGCCCAGTGGGGAGAATTCTCTTAGGTATTTGTGGGAATCAAACCAAGTGATGCTGAAATTTTCCAGAACTAGTTTGATGTCACTCAGTGGCATCTATGACACAAAAATTCTCAAAGCAAATCATTTCTCAAAGGGCATACTGAATGTTAATTTCTTAAATTTGACAGAAGTACAATGCTTATGTAAGATGTTAACATTAGGGGAAGCTGGATGAGAGTGAACTCTCTTTAATATGTTTGGAACATTTCTATATATTTAAATTATTTCAAATTAAAACATTTATTTAAAAAATAAAAGAATCATACTGATCTGATCAAATCCTATGTATTACATATAAGTTGGGAAAACTGGTATTTATAAAATAATTTTCTTTTAAAACAGATACAGATATGTTCATAAAGGAAAAAAATACAACTACAACCATAAAAAGTAACCTATGAATTCCCCACTTTTGTAATATTTACAGACATAAAACATGTATTATCCTCATTTGAATGGCATCTTTAGAAATGATCTTACATGGTAGACTTTCAAATAAACCAAGAATATACGTTTCTACTTCATCTCATCATTTTAAACCCTCATACCTCTTCCTAAAGAATTAAAAGAGCTGATGCATCATTTAGGGAATTGCTAGGTACAAAGAGAGAGAGGTTAAAGTCAGTATTTATTTTGTTATTGCATCAGTAGTCTTCTGTTTAAAATGACAACATCTGTTGCAACTGAAATCTCACTGGCTATTTGGAAAACTAGAAAGTCAGGAATCTCAGAAAACCTTGTTGCATGGATGCCACTATACAGTGACCTGAGCTTACTGTCTCTAGCTTGAGATTTTGAAAAATAATCAAAAACTATTCAGTTTGATATTTTATACCTAGGTATTATTTCAATCAATTCTAATGAATGGTTCATGAAGTTTCCCATAATTATTCACTATAGTTTAAACTACTTACTGAGGAAACAAGAGTATTTCAGTAACATGAGTAGACTATTTACATAATTATCACTTATTCAGAATTGTTCCACTTCAGGCCAGACCTTCGCTTCCTGCCTATGTCCTGCCATGTTCTATTTTCTTTTTGATGGGTGCCCTTCAAAAAGAAAATAGAATCAAAGATACAGAAAGAAGTAGAATCAGGCATACAGAAAATTATTGCTGGAGTAATTTACAAATACACTTATTTATACCCTAGTGGCCTGAGATAGTTATACTTACTCCAAAGTGTCTTATTTACTATTGGAAAAGTGACTCAATATTTCAAGTCATCCCATCAATAAAAAGAAAATAATTTCTTATTTTTTAAGGGAAAACGTTTAGCAACAATAGCTAATTTTAACAAATAAAGAAAACAAATACAAACTAAATATGCAGGTGATTTCTAACTAAAAACAGTTGTACACATTTTGTATTACTTTTATCATTCATAAAGCATGAAAACTGGTTTAAGAAATCAATATGTTGTCCTGAGAACATGTAGAACAGGAAGCAACCACATTGACTGATTTTGAGACAAGCTACTTGGGATCTTGCTTCATATTCCAATACCCTCAGTGCCCTAAACAGCACTTCAGAGGTTGGTATTGGTGTTACAGGATGTGTAGCCCACCTGATTTGACCTGATTTTGTGTTACCTTTTATTTTATGACTGGATAACTAGGGCTGCTCAAACAAATTCAGAGAACATACAGCAGAAAAACATCAGAGCATCTACTTAGCCCTTATTGAACTCTCCTTTCTCTAAGCTACCATGAAGTGTGTAATAGATGCTCAGCAAAAACGTGTTCATTAATTGAGACTATAGGGTGTAATTATTCAGCCTTCAATACCCCTCTAGTTTTATATGTGTTTGTCCTTTCTCCTCAGCTGGACTTTTAAGGCAGCAAGTGTCTTATTTTCCTTTGAGTCACCCATGACATCAAGCATCTACTGATCTATCAATCAGTAGATATTTTAACAGATCTTAACTATTAAATGCACCAAAAAAACACTGAGATACGTGCTTATATATTATAATTTTCAACATTCTGGAAAGAGATGGTATACTTCTTGAAGGCTTAAGAAAACTCTTGGCAAACCCAAGAGTAGCTATTACCCTGAAATTTCTAGTTTTTCTATGTAACCTATTATGTAGCAGCTAAATATTTAGCAGTGTTTTATGCAGACACATATTCATACACACACCACGTTCAACTCTGAAAATACTGTAGTCCTACTACAAACCCAATGGATAGGTGATTCACTCAAATCTAACTGTGCTAATTGAGAGAAGTCATGGCACATGATGGAACACAATGATTTTTCAGCCCATGGGAAGTTGTGGTCTAGAGGACACATCTGGTCATGCAAGATAATCCATTATATAGATAGTTCACACATGGGTCATTGAGAATTGATGCCTGGGGCTATATCTATGCAACTCCAAACCAAGGGGCTTCAAAAAAAAATCAAAATTCTATTCAAACTTTTTTTTTTTTTTTTTTTAGGCAGTACGCGGGCCTCTCACTGTTATGGCCTCTCCCGTTGCGGAGCACAGGCTCCGGACGCGCAGGCTCAGCGGCCATGGCTCACGGGCCCAGCCGCTCCGTGGCATGTGGGATCTTCCCGGACCAGGGCACGAACCCGTGTACCCTGCATCGGCAGGCGGACTCTCAACCACTGCGCCACCAGGGAAGCCCTATGCAAACTTTTTGATTTGACAATAAAGTAGAGTGTTCTGAAGTCATAAAGGTAGTCTTAGTCATATACATACATTATTATACATACATAATATTTATATATGTAATCTATATTTTGTATATATAATACATAGTTTTTAATTATAAGAAAATTCATTTCAATGGAAGATTGATTGGGATGGCACTGTCTTTGAAGCTGTAGTAGAGTTTTTAATTTGAAAAATGTGAAGAGGTCGGACAGATGAAGGCATTTGCCCACACCACTAAATCCCCATATCATCTATGAATTTACTAGTAAATCTAGGCTGTGAGGTTATGTAATTATATTTTTGGTCTGAAATATGCTTACAGTCAAGATTGTGGCCCTACCAAACCTGTCATGTTTAAATAAAAAAGACAGGGAAACAAACATGAGAGCATACAGACTCCAGGACTGATGTCTTTCAGAGACTGATTTCTTTTGGTCCCCTAAATAATATTCAAGTCGTTCCCATCATTATATGAAGTTTTTGTCTTTTAAACTAAGCAATACCTAAGGTAATGAAGTCTGAAGCCTTTATAGTAAAAGACATTCCATTTAGTCGTGGGAAAATAGTAAAACTTTTTTGAGCCTTTTTTGCTATCAGGAAGACAATTAAATTGTGGCTTAATCTGCAGTCTCTCTCTCTCTCTCTCCCCCCCATATATATATATATATATATATATATATATATATATATATATATATATATATAATAAATATTTTTTTTCACAACAATGAAAACAAAAATGTATAATTGATTTTTTTGGGGGAAATAGTTCTCAGATAGTTTCCAGTGCATAATCAAGGGAATTCAAATGAGGGTGAAAATTTGAGGGGAAAATGGAAGTGTGTAGTGATAATCACACATAATTTATGACACAAAACTAGAAAGTCTCTCTCATATATTTTTACTTTTTCATGGTTATTATTTAGTTTAGACTTATATGCTGTCTTAATTTTCTGTGAGACACTAGAGATACCCATACATTTATATCTGTCTGTGATTCTCCCCAGTTATTCTGTATACTGGAAATTGCCTATCTACTCGATACATTGTGCTTGGCTCCATTCTCTGTGCTAGAGTAATGAGGGAAGGGAGCCTTCAGGAGATTCAAGTATCAGCTATCAAGTAAATGTAAATAAGATAGCAGATAATAAAATCAATCTTGCTGGGTCAATATAGTAACCTTAATAGAAATCAATGATATTCAAAGCCTAAATATACACAAAAATGTATAAGCAGAACTTGGTGTCATTATATTCTGCTGAATTTATATATAGTTTATTGTTTCTGTTTAGTAATAGAGGTCTGGAACAAATGGCATTTGAGTCCATAGACAGGTAAAGCAGCAGAGGAATAAAGTACTGGGAGTAGAGGAAATGGGACGTGAAAAAGAAGACTGAATTAATAAAAGGCACCAGTTGGTCTAAGTATAATTAAATATCCACTAACTCTGTTCACCTATATCTTGCTAGTGCTTATAACACCGGAATTAAGAGCACTAATTCTGACATGGCAAAATCCCGTTTCAAATGGGTTATTTTCCAAATGGGCAGAGTGTAAGCTTAGTTCTTGAAACATCTGAATTTAACATAGACAAAGACTGAAGTTCTTGGCTACATGCTTTATTTTCCCATTTGAAAACTACAAAGTATAAGCTAAAAGGGCTTTTCCCATCAATTAGCAATCTGCCTACTGCATCCATCATATTGTTAATTGATTGCACTTGTAGTTTATAAATGCACCCAGATGCTGTGGAATGAGCACATTTTGTAAATTAAAGGAGCATATGGAACGCACACAGACAGTAACATTTCATCATAACTACCCAAAACATCCTTAATATGCAATGCTACATCACTAATTACTTCGTAAACATGTAAGCATTTCCTGGCTAATGTCTTGGTGAGAAATTTGCTTGGCAGTTGACCCCCAAATGCTACTGTGACCAGACATTTAATACCACTTCAGGGCTCTTCTAGTTTCCTTCTACAGAAGGAGAAAGTGGCACTCAACATATCAGGCAACTTGATTGTGCAAAGTGAGTGAAAATATTTATTCTTTAACACTGGGTTATCTTGCTTAATAAACACCAGTCAACCCTCCAAAATATAAATATCTGTCCGAAGATCTGTCTGTAGGCACTATTTCTTTCTAAAAACGTTAGAGGGAATTTGCCAAGTGAGGAGAATTTTGTTGCTTAGTGGACTCTTTAATTTCTAAGAACAGGGCATTGGAAGAAAAGGACTGGAGAAAGTATACGAAATTGGTCTCATTCGTTAACTCTGGGAAAATCAATATAAATGATTTGAATAAATTATCCTAAATGTATCTTAGGATATTAAAGGTAAAGGTTTTATTTTATTTTATTTTATTTTTGCGGTACGCGGGCCTCTCACTGTTTTGCCCTCTCCCGTTGCGGAGCACGGGCTCCGGACGCGCAGGCTCAGCGGCCATGGCTCCCAGGCCTAGCCACTCCGCGGCATGTGGAATCTTCCCGGACCAGGGCACGAACCCGTGTCCCCTGCATGGGCAGGCGGACTCTCAACCACCGCGCCACCAGGGAAGCCCAAAGGTAAAGGTTTTCATTCCCTTTACCTATGTCATAATTCCTTGTCAAGCCAAGGTTCAACAGGCAGTCAAAAGAGACGTGCAACACGGCTAAATTTCCTTTGGAAAATGGAAATTCTCTCCATACACAAGGTCCACCAACCAAATGATTAAGAGAGCTGTGGGTGACCCACAGAGTAAGAGATGTGTACTTAAACTTTTAAAATTTGTGTTTCATTGGTACATTTTGGCAGCATGATTTTGGTAAAATTCAGTTGTACTCAGGACTGGAAATTGTGTCTGGGTTCACCTTAGGATTTTGAAATAATCATTGAAATCACAGAATTCAGAAGTAAATTGATTTTTCATTCTTTTTCAGTCCTATGACCCTTCTGGGCAAAGACTGTGCCCTTGGGTGACAGAAGGCTTGATTAATTTCATTGCAGAATTTGAACTGGGCATTGGTCAAGCCCCCAGCCTTCAGGATAAAGTCAACAAATACTTAAATAAAACATTTAAAGTTATTCTAGAAATGAACATCTACTTATAAGCCAGAAGTGAAAAATCAGTAGATTAGTCAGCATGAGCTCCTAATGTTTTCATAATTCAAAGCTTACTTAGGGAAAGAGTCAGCAAGCCCTATTGATGCTTGAATCGTTCAAGTCTGATAAATAAGTTTAGTAGTTATTGCCATATTTATATTTAGATACCAATGACTCAAATAATATGACAGCTTAATTTGAATTCTGCTCCTATTGAATACTTTTCCTGAATATGGCAAAGAGAAAAAGGTTACAAACAACAACAAATAGCACACCATTTATAATCTGGTAAAGTACCTTCTATTCATGGGATTTCTTTCCTAATCTATGAAGCAGGGGTTACCTAATTCAATGAAAAATAGTTGTCACAACAGACATGACATTCTATCTCATACTTAAAGGAAGATGCAATCAGAAGTTCCCTTGAAAAGAGGGGCCAGGCTTCCTTCACTATTAAGCCTACTCCTCCCCTCCCCCCTCCCCTTTTCTGAGACTCAATCCCTTCTGTTCTCCATCTGCTCCGCCCCCGCCTATTGTTTCCTCTCCCAGCCAAGCATGCGAATCCCATCTGGCCATACTCTTGCTTTTGCTGGCTCTAATTCCCATGGGCCTAGGAAATACTTGAATGCCAAGGCTTTTCTCCTCTTCAGGAGAATAAGGATAGCTAGGAGACTATCAAACAATTAGCCGAAGAATTCACACTCATTAACATGCACATGATGTCTCGAATACGCAAACAGCACTTTTAGAATCCTCTCTTAGGCTAAAATCAAAAAAAATGTTTCTAATTCTCTCACCTCGGATGCATTTTTAAAAACTGAAATCTTACTGTCTCTGAAATAATCAAAATTTATATTTCAAAAATATAAAAACGTTCAGTAATCCCAGACATGCATTTTTTTTTCAGTAAGCAGAATTAGTGTAAATAAGTGTTACTCAAATCTTACCATCATGAAATATTTCCATTAATTAATCAGGTTTAATAATCACTAATACATTTTCTGTGGCACAAAACATACAGTTAATTCACACATTACACCTTTACGAATTCTCAACGAAAACCCACTCTGCCACAAAAGCATGCATGGTCAGAATCTAAGCATATTTAGGCAAAATCATCACCAAGTCACTAACAATAATAAAGCAGTCTGGCGAGTCGTGAAAGCAGCTTTTATTCATGCTTTTACTCGAATCAACTTAATACATATATATAAACACACCCCCCCACAATTTTTGGTTGTCTCTGCCACAAGCATGCTCATAAGACATCTGAAGCTCACGCCACAAACAAAAGTAGAAGCAACCATGCTCAGGGTTTAAGGACATTTAAAAATTTAAAACAACCTTTCTACGTTGCATACAGAGCGTGCATAAATTTGACATGCAATCTCCAAGAAGAAACATTTTAATATAAATCTTAAAATTAGTTTATCCAAAAGAGTTTATTCTTATTTTCATTATTACTGTTCTTAGGCTCCTGGTATCTTAAACCCTGCATGCTGCAGTTCTAAGCTGTGCTGAGCACCGGCTGTGATAGAAGAAGCTACCTGCGAGTTTTCACAGTGCCATCTCATATCCATGTCTGTCTGGCTACCCTGCGTGCTTAGAGCTTTTTTCTTAATTCTTAATGGAAATCCTAGGAAATTTAGTCCATCCTCTGAAATCAATACTGGTGACAGGAGAGCTCCCTGACTCAGTGGGAGATCAAGATGATAAATTGCCTGCGCATCAGCCTGGCCTATCAGTGCCCTGCACACAGATGGGCGAGGAAACACACAGAAAAGGCTCTAACAGTCACGTGTCACCAATGAGCCAATGGCTGATGCACTACTGCAGGAAGGGATGCTGCAGTTCCGTCTGCAGTTGACGAGGCTGTTGGTAGACAGACCAGCCCGTGCCCAGCTCAAAAAGTCTTGGCAGTCTCCGCTGTCAAATTTGCTCCCCTACTGTGACTGCGTAGGGAAACGGACATTCCCCTAAACCCGGACCCAAATAAAGACCTATTTTCATGCACAGGAATTTTTCTCTGTATTCCTTTGTAATCCAATGTGACAGCTCAGCAGAAAGGAAACTACTTTTTAACATCCCAACCCTTCAACTCTTCTTATGGGCTTCCCTTCAGATGATTATCACCTTTTCACCTAATATTAAATTAGAAGCCTTAAACTGTGCAATTAGCATGCAACCCTCCTAACAGAATCGGCTCAAAGCTTTGTAATTGTAATTTTATTTTCAAGTTAATGAATGGCATTTTTTGAATGCCCCGTTTATAATGAGTATTGTTATGGGATAATTTTGTATAGGCAATTATGCAACATTAAGAAATACATTACTATGCTTTTTTTTGGCCAATTACAGCTGTTTCTCTTTAAAGACAATTTAAGTCCCAATACATGTTATCGATCGTTAAAAAGACAAACAAGGTCACCTTATTTTTGATAAAGGAGGCAAGAATATACAATGGAGAAAAGATAGCCTCTTCAATAAGTGGTGCTGGGAAAACTGGACAGCTACATGTGAAAGAGTGAAATTAGAACACTCCCTGACACCATACACAAAAATAAACTCAAAATGGATTAAAGACCTAAATGTTAAGGCCAGACACTATAAAACTCTTAGAGGAAAACATAGGCAGAACACTATGACATAAATCACAGCAAGATCCTTTTTGACCCACCTCCTAGAGTAATGGAAATAAAAACAAAAATAAACAAATGGGACCTAATGAAACTTAAAAGCTTTTGCACAGCAGAGGAAAACATAAACAAGAGGAAAAGACAACCCTCAGAATGGGAGAAAATGTTTGCAAACGAAGCAACTGACAAAGGATTAATCTCCAAAATTTACAAGCAGCTCATGCAGCTCAATATCAAAAAAACAAACAATCCAATCCAAAAATGGGCAGAAGACCTAAATAGACATTTCTCCAAAGAAGATACACAGATTGCCAACAAACACATGAAATGGTGCTCAACACCACTAATCACAGAGAAATGCAAATCAAAACTACAATGAGGTATCACCTCACACCAGTCAGAATGGCCATCATCAAAAAGTCTAGAAACAATAAATGCTGGAGAGGGTGTGGAGAAAAGGGAACCCTCTTGCACTGTTGGTGGGAATGTAAATTGATACAGCTACTGTGGAGAACAGTAGGGAGGTTCCTTAAAAAACTAAAAACAGGGCTTCCCTGGTGGCGCAGTGGTTGAGAGTCTGTCTGCCGATGCAGGGGACACGGGTTCGTGCCCCGGTCCGGGAAGATCCCACATGCCACGGAGTGGCTGGGCCCGTAAGCCATGGCCACTGAGCCTGTGCGTCCGGAGCCTGTGCTCCGCAACGGGAGAGGCCACAACAGTGAGAGGCCCGTGTACCACAAAAAAAAAAACCAAAACTAAAAACAGAACTACCATATGACCCAGCAATCCCACTACTGGGCATATACCCTGAGAAAACCATAATTCAAAAAGAGTCATGTACCACAATGTTCATTGTAGCTCTATTTACAATAGCCAGGAGATGGAAGCAACCTAAGTGTCCATCATCAGATGAATGGATAAAGAAGATGTGGCACATATATATATACAATGGAATCTTACTCAGCCATAAAAAGAAATGAAATTGAGTTATTTGTGGTGAGGTAGATGGACCTAGAGTCTGTCACACAGAGTGAAAGAAGTCAGAAAGAGAAAAACAAATACCATAAGCTAACACATATATATGGAATCTAAAAAAAAAAAAGGTTCTGAAGAACCTAGGGGCAGGACAGGAATAAAGACGCAGATGTAGAGAATGGACTTGAGGACACGGGGAGGGGGAAGGGTAAACTGGGATGAAGTGAGAGAGTGGCATGGACATATATACACTACCAAATGTAAAATAGATAGCTAGTGGGAAGCAGCCACATAGCACAGGGAGATCAGCTCAGTGCTTTGTGACCACCTAGAGGGGTGGGATAGGGAGGGTGGGAGGGAGACGCAAGAGGGAGGAGATATGGGGATATATGTATATGTATAGCTGACTCGCTTTGTTATAAAGCAGAAAGTAACACACCATTGTAAAGCAATTATACTCCAATAAAGATGTTAAAAAATACAAACAAAATAAAACAACAAAAAATACAAACAAACAAGCACCGAAGGATGTACACATCCTGCTTCCCAAAGCCAGAAAAATAAATGAGTTGTCCAGTGTTGGAAATATGTACTTAGTTTTTGCCTTTCCTCTAAAATGTAAAGTAATCCTTTCGTAAGCAAAGGCTCCACATCTGGAATACCATATGGAAATATATCCCCAATACATCTGCATTTATTGATCATTCTGTAATAGCAGACATGTTGCACAGTTCAAGGTAACTGAGATGATTGTATCCTGTCTGACAAGGAAGGTTTTCGGTTGTGAGACTACGGTGTGTTTCAAATGGCAGTATCATGGAGATACTTTTTAAAAAGCTTAAAAGAAACATTGAATGATCTTCGGGAATAACCTTTGTATCATAAAGAGGACCTGGGGAACCTCTATTGTTCCTTATGGCCCAGTTTTCATTATCTCCATGCATTTTCAAGGACTAATTCTAACCCCGTTTAGAGTCACTCAATACTACTAAGAAAAAAATCTGAGAATAAATCGTGATAGGTATGCCATAAGAAAGTAAAGTGCCACTGAGGTTTAGAATGCTGAAATTCCAAAGCTCATTTTGTCTTTCCATCCTGGAAAGAATGGACTCTGTCAAGTTTTTGTTTTGCAAATTCCTTTCCTCTCTCCTTTATTCAATGTTGACTCTAAGGAAATAATAAAGCATTTCTTAAGTTCTTTAAAATATATATTGTTTTGTGCCCACTCTCTCCATTTGGCCTATTTATTCAATAATATGACCCTCAACAACCAAACTTTATTCTTTTAAAAGAAAAGATTAAGGCTCAGAGCATTTATCAAAAAGAAAACAACTATCATGAAACATTGACATTAAACCTATTTATTGAACTATTGTAATAGCCAAAAACTGGAAACCACCTACTCATCAATAATGAACTGATGAGATAAATTACAGTTTTACAGTCCGGATACTCTGTAGCTGTAATATAGAATGTGGTAAATTCAAACATGCGTATATGAAGAGATCTCTAAGATATATTGTTATGTAAACAAAAATTAAAGGTACAAATTTAAAATTGTTTAAAGGCTATATACACACACGTATTTACACACACATACATAGCTGCATATGCAAAGGAAATTTCTGTAAGGACATAAAGTATCAGTTAATAGTGGTTAAACCTGAGGAGGGGAGCTGAGTTCAAAGGTGGGACCATAGCCTAGTTTTAATAGGTACCATCTTGGACATTTTTCAAATCAAGTCTATGTATTCCTCTTCTAATTCAAAATTATTAAATAATGTAAATGATGGCACCTATGTTCATTTATGGTTAAAAGGACGTGATTGGTAGATGTTTTAAGCAAAACTGTTGAGGGGAAAGGAGGACAGACAGAGGGAAGGGTGGCCTGTTTTTTTTCATGCAAAGAACACTGAGTACATGTGGGCAAGAAGAGAGCTGCTAGGTATAGGTTCTGGCAGTCTTAGCTGAAGACCTCCACATCCCATATTAACTTTTGGTTCTGTCATCTCTGAATGCAAACTTACGTGTGTTAAAGAGCTTTACAACTTCTAGCGACAATTCACCTGAATCATCTCTGATTCTTAGAGGTAGGAATGTGGAGGACTGAGGAATAAAGGACTTGACTAGTTACCTGAACTTGGGTGAATTAACTCTTTCAAAACTTAGTTTTCTCAGAAGGATGCAACTGGCAAGAAATGGCAGAGCTAAACTCGAATCTTAAATTAGAATATTGTTTACTGCTGCTTTAAAAGCAAGATGATGTGCATTTTTTTTTTTGTTTGTTTTAACCAATAATGGTATAGGGTTAAGGACAAGATGAAATCCATTTTCTTCTGGTTCCTACGTGGCACAAGCTTGTTTTATCCCCAAACCAGAACCTGGCTTAGAGATTCTATTTTTAACTCTTTTGTTGTTGTTATTCAGATTCTTATAACTTTAAGAGATATAAACTTTAAAAAAAGAATTGGCCAAATTTAGTGAAAGGCTTATAATATGCATTATTCAAGAATTTTTTGTTTTACCCCCAATTATTCTAAATCATGGTTTATGGGGGTGGGGTGATTTTGTCCCCAAGGGAACGTTTGACAATGTATGGAAACATTTATCGTTGTCACAACTGGGGGAAGTGTTCCTAGCATCTCGTGGGTAGTAGCCAAGGACGCTGCTAATCATCTTAAAATGTACAGGACAGCTCCTACATCAAAGAGTTATCTGGCCCTAGATGTCCTTAGTACTGAGACTGAGAAACCACGCTCTAAACACTCGGCTTTTCTACCTTATTTACAAACAGGTTAAAAAAGAAAAAGTATTCTGTATATATTGTGATGTGGCAAGGAAGGAAGTTTAGATGGAGAGAAGAGGATAACCAAGGCCCAAAGCTGTGGGTCACTCCAAAGTTAAGAAGTCATGGAGAAGAGGAAGAAACAGCAAATGAGGATGAGGCTAGGAGGAAAAGCAAAGTGTGGTGATCTGGAAGCCTGTGGTAAAAAGTGTGTCAGAAAACACACTGGCATCAACTTGCTCGAATGCTGTTAATAGGTCAAGTAATCCATTCTCCATGGAGGTTTATATTTAAACAAAGGGTCTGAGAAATTAATCTCATTGAAATTAACAATATAAAAGGCTTGAGGTCCTTATTCCTTTTCATATTTGAATTTTTGAAGATGTGGCCAGAAAAAGTAATATTTACAGGGATCACAGGAGGGCTCTTTGAGGGACTCCGTGAGGGGAGGGGGCTTTTGTGACCCTCAAATTATACTTCTCAGGCTACTTTAGAGTCCACAAAGTTAGACTTGTAAACAAGCAAGCGAATAAATCCCATTTTGGACCCCTCCCCACGCCCTACCACAGCTTGCAGAGTGTCACCATATCCCACTAGCAAGGAGGTTAGTGATTCTTGTCTCCAGGACCCCATCCTGTCTTTCTATCCATAGATTAAGTTTTTAGGAACAGAGTTCTCAGAACCAGCTTCAGGCACTTTCCCTCTGTGACTCCCGTCATGCCAATTTCCACACTTGGCCAAGCCTGTGCGTCAGTGCAACAGGGCTGAGATACAGAGCCACCTGGAACACTGTGACATTGGAGCAGCTTTAAGCCACATTAATGCTCTTTGTAACAGGGAAATATTGCAGGAAAGCAGGAGAGAGAGAGAGAGAGAGAGAGGGAGAGATCAGAGAAAAGAGCCACAGATCTAGATATTACCACATACTCTGTGGTGTGGGAGCATATTCCATGTCGCAGTTCTCTTAAAACCAGAAGGGTTTTTACAACTCCAAGAGCTCGTATGGCTTGCATAGACCAACTCCTTCATTTTATGGATGAAGGATTTTGAGGCAGAGAGGTTAAATAACTTGGCTTAAATTAAGTTACAGTGGGATTCTGTCCCATTCCAGTCAATGGATCAACATGATATTGGCAAGTTTCAAGATTTTAAAAACCACCATAATTATTAACCAGAGTAAAACTTAGAGGAAGGGGAAACGTTGATGTCAAATAAGAGACAGTAGATGGCTCCAAAGCCTCCTCCCTCCCACACTGATGCTGGATTAAGGCATGGAAAGCTTTTGCTACCCAGGAAAGAGAGTATGATCCTCCACTGGGCATTGATAGGCTATGAAATACAAAAGAAGCAGCTTTGAGTCTCCTCCTTTCACAAGAATGTGAGCGGTGGCTGAAAGCTGTTTTAAATGCAAATTCTCTTGTCTGTACTTTCACCACAGTGATGATGAATGGGAAGTAGGATGCATGAGTGACTTTTAAAAGACATATGTCAGGAAGTAAGCTCTAGTTGTGAGAGAATATAGCATAGGAAATATTCTGGACCATTTTCCTTTTTTAAGAGAACAAACAGAAATGGTAGAAAATCATAGTGGATTACCTTAGTTTTAAATTTTATTTTATTTTTTTTCCCCTACAATGGCAGCCCTAGTTTGACACCATGGAGTGCCACTACACTCCTGTTAACTACTAATTTAATATTTGCAAGTACAGGTTAGAGGCAGGAAGTGAATTAATGTCTAAATGAGTAAAATTTCTCATATTCTAAATCTTATGGTGTCGGTTTTCTGCAACCTTATTCTTGTGGGTTATTTTTTTTTTTTCCCGGTACGTGGGCCTCTCAGCGTTGTGGCCTCTCCCGTTGCGGAGCACAGGCTCCTGACGCGCAGGCTCAGCGGCCATGGCTCACGGGCCCAGCAGCTCCACGACGTGTGGGATCTTCCTGGACCGGGGCATGAACCCGTGTCCCCTGCATCGGCAGGCGGACTCTCAACCACTGCGCCACCAGGGAAGCCCGGGGTTTTGTTTTTTTACACCGATTATTTCTCTAGTTATGCACGCTTTTTGCAAAGTGAAAACACAAGCAAAAACCCCACTGCCTTATATAATCTTTTCCATAACACTGTATTCTAAAATGTATTAAACTAATGTTGAAAATAAAAGAAATTGATACTCAGAGGGATTAAATATCACCTATATCCATGAAGTTAGCAATTAAAAGTCTATTGACTACATATCAAATGTTCTTTCCAAATCAATACCACTCCTAGTGCTTGCTCTAGACTCTCTGTCCTCAAAGTTTAGTACGCATAAGAACCAAGAAGGAACAAGTTAAATATTCAGATTCCTGGGCCCTTCCCCTGGAGACTGATTCTCTTACTTGGATAGATCCCCCAAATCTACATTGTTGATAGGCATCCCCTCTCCATAATATAAGAACCTCAAGATCACCTTAGAGTTTCAAGTTCAGAATTCCTTTTCATGAAGAGTCATGTCAACAGGATTTCTCATGAATGGAAATGGGAAGCTTGTTTTTTAGGGAATAAAATTTAAAGAGTGGTAGGAATAGTGTTCACCAAGAGAGAATTGGAACAGAGACCAGCGGCACAGTAAAAAAGAAAAATGCAGGTGCTTTAGAGTCATCCATGAAGGGATAGCTTCCCAAACTGGATTTTACAACATAAAGGATATTTTAGTTGAAAATATTTTTGAGCAAGGAAAATTAATGTGCATAGAAGAAATGTGCAAATAGTAGCATTTACAAGAATAGGGGTGACCCTTTTATAGCCACAGATAGAAATGACACTTGGCTGAATTGGTCCCTATCTCACTGCTGCCATTAGAAACCATGAATATGCAGATATCCAGGCAGGGTCTTTTTGCATGTCCTAAGAATTCATTTGTACTAAGAAGGGTTTTCTTAGGATAGCTCTCTAGAAGTCTAGAGAAGGCAAGCTTTCCTTTAGGTTAGTGAGATCAGAACCCACTAACATCACATCAAAGCTTCTTTAATGGTTTAAGAGAATAAAACCACCCAGAAAGACATACCAAATCTATTTCATGCACAACAATGACACATGAAGATGAAGGGACAGTGCAGTGTACAGAAATCCTCCGGTCACTGTTTTCTCCCAGCTGGCTTCTAGGTTGGGCAGTTTAAGACCAAAGGGTTAAAATGGTGCTGAAAGGATGTCTACTGCCAGTCCTTAACTCATTTTTAAAAAATTTCTGAGCTTTTTGGCATACTATACATTTATTTTATTTCAACATAAGGATGACTAACTGTTCACACTGATCCAAACTCAAGACTCAAGGGACAAGTTTAATAAGGAACCGATTCTTTCAGGATGCTGTGAGTAGGACAATGCCTTTTACCAGACACCAGTGATCAAAAATAGTTTTGGTGGCTGATTAATGAAAAGCATTAATCAACAAAAGCCATAGTCCATGGTCCAGTCTGTTAGAAGGAAAGAGGGAAAGGAGAGAGAGAGGCAAGAAAGAAAAGAACAAAAGGAAAGAAACAGTGCAAAACATTACATGTAGCTGAGGTGCATTAATAGACCTTGTGAGAAACTTGTTTTTCAGTGAGTACAGTTTGTCAGACATTATAAAATGTGAGTCCCCTTCCCCTCCACCTCCCGCACTGATAATGGACCACACAATATTTTAAGCAACAAGAATGACTTTGAAAAGATACCTACACTGACAGTAACACATGACTTCACAATCCTATGCACGCACACAAGCATGTGCACATAAAGAATCCACATTTTTACTTATCAGGAGTAAATGTTTTCCATTAACAAAATCGTGAAACCTAAGTTGGAAACAAAGCTCATCATGGACTAAATATAACATTATAAGAAAATCCATGAAAAGGAGTTGCAAGTTTTCACTCATACAAATATACTGTAAAGTTCCATGAGCAAACTGCAGTCTGGCAGAAGCACTTATTTCATGTAGACTTAATATTTATAGCAATTCTTTCCCAAACTTAAGATGCCAAAGAATTTGAGTGTTTGTTAAAAATGCAATTTTATGACCCCACCCTGGTGGACTTAATTATAATTTCTAGGGATGACGGTGAAAAACTGCATACTTAACCTCTGCTCCTGGGGATTCGGATGCAGGTGGTTATGGGCCTCAGTGTGAGAAACACATCTATGTATGCCCCCTTCCTGCATCCAGCCACTTCCCACCGTGACACCAGCCTTGGACTGGATAATCCAATTCAATTGGATTACCCAGCTGAACTCCTACAGCATGATACCTTTCATTGTGGGGGATAGAAGGATGGAAAATCTAGAGAGAGCTTAGAAATGATGGGATGAATAGATTATGAATAGATTTCCTGCAACAGACTGCATTCAATTTGGATCTAGAAAGATGGTAGAGTTATTTTACGAAAGGCCTGAAAGTGTAAAAGTGCTTTTCTTTAAAAATTTAGAATTTATTATATAAATGATAAGCTCCTTTATCTTTTCAACTGGAGGACCAAGCAATGCTTATAGCACATAAGAAATGGTCAATACACATTAGTTGAATTAGTAAATATGATCACCACAACAAAGTAAATCTATGAAAAAAATTCAGTCACAATCCCACTACCTTCACAAACCTTTCTGTTGCTGTTGATGCTGTTGTTAGTGTTTTGATTTTCATTTCACATTCTTTTCTATTTCTTATCTGTACACACACATAATTTTAAATAGTTGCAATAATACAGCAAAGAAAACCGTAAACGAAACAAAAAGACAACCCACAGAATGGGAGAAAATATTTGCAAATGAAGAGACCGACAAGGGATTAATCTCCAAAATATACAAGCAGTTCATGAAGCTCAATATCCAAAAAACAACCCAATCAAAAAAATGGGCAGAAGATCTAAATAGACATTTCTCCAAAGAAGACAGACAGATGGCCAAGAGGCACATGAAAAGATGCTCAACATCACTAATCATTAGAGAAGTGCAAATCAAAATGAAAATGAGGTATCACCTCACACCAGTCAGAATGGGCATCATCAAAAAAAATCTACACACAATAAATGCTGGAGAGGGTGTGGAGAAAAGGGAACCCTCCTGCACTGTTGGTGGGAATGTAAACTGATGCAGCCACTACGGAGAACAGTATGGAATTTCCTTAAAAAACTAAACATAGAGCTAACATATGGCCCAGCACTCCCACTCCTGGGCATACATCCAGAGAAAACCATAATTTGAAAAGATACATGCACCCCAATGTTTACTGCAGCACCCTTTATGATAGCCAGGACATGGAAGCAACCTAAATGTCCACTGACAGATGAATGGAAAAGAAGATGTAGTACATATATACAATGGAATATTAGCCATAAAAAAAGATCGAAATAATGCCATTTGCAGTGACAGGGATGGACCTAGAGATTGTCATACTGAGTGAAGTAAGTCAGACACAGAAAGACAAATGTCATATGATATTGCTTATATGTGGAATCTAAAAAACTGGTACAAATGAACTTATCTATAAAACAGAAACAGAGTCACAAATGTAGAAAACAAACTTATGGTTACCAAGGGGGAAATGCCAGATAAATTGGGAGATTGGGGCTGACATATACACATTACTATATGTAAAAGAGATAACTAATAAGAACCTACTGCATAGCACAGGGAACTCTACTCAATACTCTGTAATGACCTATATGGGAAAAGAATGTAAAAAAGAGTAGATATATGCATAACTGATTCATTTTGCTGTACAGCAGAAACTAACACAACACTGTAAATCAACTATACTCCAATAACAATTAATTAAAAAATAGCCACAATAATAAAGATATAGTTTTATAATTTAATAAAATAGCATATACATTTTCCATCTTGACCTAGAACATTATTATCATTCTAATGGCAATACAATAGACAAACTGGTGTGCTATAATTCACATAATTATTTTGAATTTTTTTTGGATAGTGTATTCATTTCTATTTTGTATTTATGCTATTGTAAATAACACTTTTCTTCCTTTGAATTTTTTTTTTCATAAGATAAATTCCCCAAAGTGGGATTACTGGTCTAACAACATAAGTGTTTTTATAGATCTTGAAACAATCTGCCAAAGCAGTTTTCAAAGACTTGTTCTAATTTTCACATTGTCTCCAGCATGCTATGTTCTATTACATCTTCACTGGAGTGAACATGTTGTCTTTTCTATCTGGAGATGCCCTTTTTCCATTTAAAAAAAAAACTCTGGTAAACTCCTACACATTGTTTTATATCAAGCTCAACTGCTACCCTTCCTTGCAGGCTTCTCAAAGTCCCTAGGCAGAGTTAGTCATGATTTCCATCATGTTCCCGTAGTAATTTGTAATAATACCATTTTTAGCACTTAAAAAATTCTGTTTGTTATAGTTGTTTGTATCTTTCTTTTTCTTCTTCCTGGATTATTAGGAACTGTAAAGTTGGACCCCTGTCCACTTCATCCTTAGAGCCTCTGGCACAGGGCCTGGCATATAGTAGACATTCAATAAATGTTTGTTAAGTGAATGAGGAATGAACAAATGAATAAATGAATGTGTCAACGTGCTGCACATCCAAGCCTCTTGCTGTATCTCTGGGTAAAATGCCTTCTTTCATCAACTCTATTACAGGCCACCTAGTCCTAGGAACATTTGTATTTTTGTAGGTCTGTTTTGTAATATTTATGTATTTTTTTACATTTGTATATTTTGTAGCGCGCGCTCTCTCTCTCTCTCTCTCTATATATATATATTTTCTTTTTTCTTTTTTTTTTTTAAGCGGTAAGCGGGCCTCTCACTGTTGTGGACTCTCCTGTTGCGGAGCACAGGCTCCGGACGCGCAGGCTCAGCGGCCATGGCTCACGGGCCCAGCCGCTCCGCGGCATGTGGGATCTTCCTGGACCGGGGCACGAACCCGTGTCCCCTGCAGCGGCAGGCAGACTCTCAACCACTGCGCCACCAGGGAAGCCCTGTAACTCTATATTTTTATATTTTTACTGATCTACTTTCAGGTCTTGGTGGCACAGTTCTGTGACTTGTTGGGAATTAATTCTCTGAATCCTTTAGATAACAACTTCTGGGTACACCAGAGTCAGAAAATGTGTCTTTCCAGTTCAAAAAGAAGCACCTTTTATGAGTAAAATGTTAGGAATAGTGAACAGGATTATAAGTCTACCTGTGGAGACTACAGCATGTACATGGCCCCACTGTAGAGAGAATGAAAATTTAAAAATAATCACTGACACCGAATTATTTAATAATATATAATCAATAATTATTCTTATATTATGTATCACTTTATGCATTTTGACACACTTTGACATACACACTCTCATTTTATCCTTACCAAAACCTGGTAAGAAATGCAGACAAAACAAGTATATCACATTTAAAATTTGGAAGATAAGGAATCTAAAGCACAGAATCATGGTTAGGAAGTGGAAAGAGCAGGGCCAGTACTCACATATTTTGAATCACATTTTACCCTCATTCTAATAAACTCATGAGAGCCCGCTGAATTTTGTTAATTAACCAAATTGAGAAAATGAGCTTTTAAACAGTATAAACTAGACTGGTGATTAAAAAACAAACAGGCAAACAAACAAGCAAAAACTGCTGGCAACAGAAACATTTGTTCCAAAAGGATACTTAAAAATAATTCCATACGCAAAACAAATAATATCAGAGGATTCTTACTGAAATTGGTGGCAGATGGAGGGGGCTGCTTTCCCTCCTACCTGGTGGTGTACTTTCTATAATTTACACTCAGGAAAGCATCATAGTGGACCATTCACTCACTCAGTCACTCGACTAATACATATTATGGCCTAACAAGGTATGAAGAACTATGGGTAATACAAAACAAAAACAAACAAACAAAAAAATATATATATATGGCAGAGTCCTTCTCCAAGACCACACATATACACACCTACATTCTCTCTCTCTTTCTTCCTCTCCCTTTCTCTCTCTCTAACACAGTATATTATAAATGCCACAGGGCTTCCCTGGTGGCACAGTGGTTGAGAATGTGCCTGCCAATGCAGGGGACACGGGTTCGAGCCCTGGTCTGGGAAGATCCCACATGCTGCGGAGCAACTAGGCCCGTGAGCCACAACTACTGAGCCTGCACATCTGGAGCCTGTGCTCCGCAACAAGAGAGGCCACGACAGTGAGAGGCCCATGCACCGCGATGAAGAGTGGCCCCTGCTCGCCGCAACTAGAGAAAGCCCACACACAGAAACGAAGACCCAACACAGCCAAAAATAAATAAATTAATTAATTAAAAAAAATTTAAATGCCACAGAAATTACATTACATAGTAAACATTCTGAAACTTCAGGGACAAAAGATAACTTCTACGTCCATACCCTGTACTGAGTTCCAGATGTCGATGAAAGGAACAAAATGAAGGGATACAGATTTTGTTTCTTATTTTGTGACTTTGTGTAAACCATTTAATCTGCCTATGCTGATATGTCCTTGTCTGTGAAATAAAGGAACTGAATCACTTTTGCTAATCAAATGCATGTACTATGTGACCACAGGGGAGAGGGTAATTCAGTGGTAAGAGCACAGGCAGTGAGATCAGACAGATCTGGTTTCATGACCTAAGCTTGGGGCTTAGATCAGCTGGTTAGCATAAACTTTCTAAATCCCAGCTTCTTCATCCATAAAATGAGAATAATGGCAACACATACCTTTTGAAATTTCCCATAAGGTATAAATGAGATAATATATAACACTTAGCAGAAAAACTGGCACATATTCAATGGTCAATGAATAGTAATAATCACGAACTATTAACATGAAAAAGTTGCTGCTAAGTGCACACAATGTTTCAGTTCTACGGTTCTACATAATTTATTTTTGACACAGGCTCACTCACTGTGGAAGCAATTAGTGTTCTATATTAAATAAAGGTCAAAAACTTTGGCCAGGTAAATGCATACTTAGAAATTTTCAAATTAGGTAAAGATTCATGCAAAGCCTTGGCAAGATGCTACGTTTCATTTTGCAATGGGCTAGATGTTGCGGTGTACTCTTTGGGAAAGGCTAGGCTTTTTTTCAGTTGTCATTTGTATGTGACCTCCAGTTTGATCAATCAAAAACAATTAAGTCATTAGTGTGCTCTGAGTTTAGTCATTTCCATAAATGCTACATTAGTTGCCTTAGAGATTCTCAACTTCATTTCAACTGTGACAAGCATGATGAATGGAGTTCACAAGCATGACACACTCCCAGGCACATTCCCAGCAAGCTGGCTACAAACTCATCCTTTCTCTTTCACCTAAGAAGGCATATGGGGATGCGAGTGCGTTAGAGAGATGTTATCATAGACAATCTTGAATCTACTCTGCTGATTATTTAAGACAAACAAAAAACTTAATTATTCACTCATTTTGGAAGTTAAACCATAATTATTAACGTTACTTAAAACATACTTCACATCTGATTGGGACATATCAGTATGTAAGAAATTATGGTACAGAATCACCCCATGGCATGACCCAAGGATACGTGCTTGATGTGTGGGAAAATCAAAAGCCCAGTCACTGAAGAAAATGCATTACAAAAGAAGAAAAAGATCTAGTATCACAAACTATGTGAAGTTTGAAAAGATGTTTACTTAATAACCTGCTACTTGGATTTTAGTGTGGTGATAAATTGTCTAGAACCTCAGAAGAGGCAGGACATATACGTGTATCATTAGTAATCTTGCATTTCTCTAAAACAGCAACTCTTAAATTTTTTAGTTTCAAGGAACATTTCACTCTTAAAAATGACTAAAGACTCCAAACATCTTTTGTTTATAGAGATTGTATCTATGGATATATACTCTATTAGAAATTAAAAGTGAAAACTGCTAAATATTTATTAATTCATTTAAAAATAACAAGAGTAAATATATTATATGTTAACATAAAACATACATTTAAAAAATAGCTTTTTTTTTTTTTTTTTTTTTTGCGGTACGCGGGCCTCTCACTGTTGTGGCCTCTCCCGTTGTGGAGCACAGGCTCCGGACACGCAGGCTCAGCGGCCATGGCTCACGGGCCCAGCCGCTCCGCAGCACGTGGGATCTTCCCGGACCAGGGCACGAACCCGCGTCCCGTGCATCAGCAGGCGGACTCTCAACCACTGAGCCACCAGGGAAGCCCAAAATAGCTATTATTAAAAACAAAAATTTTTGAAGAAAGAGCACAGCATTGCTTTACATTTTTGCAAATATTTTAAATATTCAGTTTAATACAAGACATTTTGGTGCTAATATCTGTTTCTGCGTTCAATCTGTTGCAAAATTACATGTCATTTAGTCTCTGAAAAACTCCGCTGTACTCTTGTGGAAAAAATGAGAATAAAAAGGCAAATAAAATCTTAGTATTATTATGAAAATAGTTTTGACTTCACTGAAAAGGTCTCAGAGATCTCCCCTCCTCCACTCATGCCCCAAGGTTTTGAGAATCACTGCTGTAAAGTTTCTATAATATTTAGAAACTACATTCATTATTATTTTTTGGTATGTTATTATTATCTTCAGTACACCTATGCGCTCTCCTTGTTTCTCTAATTGAAAGCTTCCCGATGGAGAAGACCATGTCTCACAAATCTTAGGCATCATTTACAGCATGGTAGGCCTGCCTAGAACCATAGTATAGCATCGATATATAATATGTGATTAATTGACCTACTGACTGATTAAAATTCATGATGTCTTATGGTTCCTTTAATGACCTTTAAACTATTTACTGTAGTAGCATTTGTACAGTTCATCAAATTTTGAGCCCATATTGTCAACATTCTACTTAAGTAGAAGGAGAAGCTAATTGTATCTGAAATTATTACAGATGAGACAAAGGGTTCTCTTCCCCCCTTAGGAAGCACCTGTGAATTTTGGAAGAGAAATATGAGATGAGAAGCTAGAATTCTCCAATTCTAGGGATGTCATTATTATACTTTTTCCCCATAAAAATTGCCCTGATGCATCAGATAGACAATATTTCAAGGTCCAATTAATTTGTGTATTTAGTTGTAGTTTCATAATTATAAAACATTTGAAAGCTAATAACATGGAAGGAAATGGCAGTTTGAATTAATTAAAAGCTAGAGTTTCATACCTCTATGAATGGGGAAAAAAAGCAACAAATATCATTAGTATTTTTATTTATTCTACTTCAAAATCAGATCCTTTGAGAGACACCCACATAGTACTCAGAAATGAAACATTTCTACAATTATCCCTGCTGAATCCTTGCAGAGTGGGATGGTTGGCAAAATATATATTAAAGAATGAAACAGTCCTCCTAAATTAAAGGCTTTATTACATAATAAATAATTTCTTTGACTCTTACAAAATGGTTCTTTTATCTTCTGATCTGTGAAAACCCACAGAAAGAGACTTAGTGCCTGCCGTTGCATTGGTAAGCAGATAACTGTTTTGACTATTCTGTCATAAAGAGAGTATATACTAAAAAAAAAAAGGCTCTTCCCTGCTAAAATCTGGGTAGATAAACAAAATAGCTGCTAGATTGGGAAGTGAAAAGTGGGGTCACTTATCTGAATTGGGTTTTCGATTGTCATGATTCATAGGACAGCAGGTATGCTAGTCTAGTTGTCTTCTGCTTTCAGAGGAAGTCTACATTTTGTAAACTCATGGCTGAATCACAAAGCATAAGGCCTCAAGGCTCAGTGGCTCAGTAAACACAGTTCTCTTAGGTATTTCGTCTTAAACCGATTTTGCTTGTGACCCACATAGGTAGAAAAGGAGCCCCTAATCCTGCCTATCCTACCTGTGAACACTTACAATGGACTGAAGTGTCACTGTACAAGTAAATTTGGGAAGCCAGGGATGGGGGGAGGTTTGTGGATGATTAATATTTGAACTGTAAAACAAATGTCTGAAATTCTTACTGACAAATGTTAGTTGATGCAATTATGTGTCATTCCACAGAGTTAACCAAGAAACTCAAATAAACTAAATTGTAAATGTTGAAACTAAACTCATAACGAATTAATTTAAAAAGCAAAACTGTTACCAGATGAAAACAACACACAACACAAGTCAGGTAGGAACTCCTACTACCCATTCACATGCATGTGCAGCGGGAGCTTGGAAACATTGCCCAGCAAAATGTGGCAGCCTGACTCTAGATTATTCAGTTTGAATTTTGAGTAAGTGTAATTGTATGCTATTTTTAGCTTATAAATGCTAAGGTTGCTTAATTCTTAATAATCTCATAGGTAGCCCTTAATTGTATTGTGAAAATCTAAGTTCAATGGCTTGTGTGCCATCAGCCTATGAAAAGCAAATAAAGGATGTACATTTCTGGTTCAGGTTGCAGTCCACCAAGCGGAACCTTGGGGTCTTTGGGCCAAGGATTTGTTTGTGAAAATCAATGCTCTAAGGCTTATTAAATCTCCATATAAAAAAGATCAATTCATTCAACAAATATGTGTTGGGTCTACTAAATTGCAAACCTATTTAAGACTCTGGATACAGCAGTGAACAAGACAAGGCCCTGCTCTAGTCCATCTTCTAGTTAGAAAGTCAGAAAACCAAGAGCCAACCAATGCACCACTGTCAATGCCCTCCAGCCAGAGATCACTAGGAACATGCCTTCAGTTGAACAAGTTGGGTTTATTAATTTTTATAGCAAGACAGAACACACATCATAGGGAACCATGAAGCATCTCAGTAAGAGGGTGTTAGAAAATACTTATTAAGAGTTTGGGCTTGTATTAGTCAACCTGGGGCAAGGTTAAGAAAGCATGGCTTTGTTCTGGATTGGATGCTATCAGGAAGTAGAGGTAATTCTACAATTGACTAGGTATCTCAATAAATCTTATCTATAGCAAGAGCAGACTAGAGTCAGGATAGACCTGTGAGTGGTAGATAAGCGGTAGTCACTCATTTTAACCAAAAGATGGTTTGACATTTTGTAGGTTGTACAGTGACCTTGATTTTAACTGTTTTTAAACAAAATAATAATGTGGCTTTGTTTTGTTCCGCTTGCTTATGGTCTCAGAGTAACCTGCCTCATGTTGGTATTCTGTGAGATAGTTTCTGTCCAACAGGCAAAAACCATGATCTTTCTGTGAGCTCCAGGACAGCTTCTAATGATATTCAGGCCTCACTGTGTAGATTAAGCCAGTTCCCGGATTTCAGGGACTGCTCTTCTCTTCCAAGCATGCAACCAAAGAAGCAATAAATAAACAACAACACAAACTTGAAAGGGTGATACAACAGGGTAAAAGGGAGGGCCCTTTATATTGGGTATTTGTGGAAAGGCTCTTGGACTTGAACAACCAAAAGAAGCCAATTTGTGACTATCTTTGGGGAGAGTGTAAACGTTCTAGGGAACAACTATGCCAAGGCCCTAAGGTTGGAAAGTGTTTGAGGTATGAAAGACAGATAGTTTGACCCAAGAATGGTCAGTGAGGAAGAAAGAAGGCAGGAGAGAGTCATGGGAGCTTTGCAGTCTAGGTGGGGGACTGAGACTTTATTCTAAGCATGATAGGAAATCACCGGAAGTCTGAATAATGACATAGGTTTACATACATATTTAAAAGATCCTCCTGTATGATCAATGAAGAATGTGTTATGGGGGTTGAAGAGCAGATGAGAAGCAGAGAAATGAGTTAAGAGGTTTTGCCATGTAAGCAGGAGATGACAGAGATTTGCCCCAGGGTGGTGGTGGTAGAGATGAGTAGAAGGGACTATTTTGAGGTCAGTGTTGTGGGGCTTACTGGTGGGTTAATTTGGGGGGTAAGGAGGAGGGAGGAATAAATGGAGGATGATTTTACTAGCTATTGGGTTCTTGCTGTCAGTGACAATCTTATTCACCATATCATTCCTAATTCCTGATTCACAGAAGGCACTGGATATTGAATGAAAGAATCCATGTTGTCAGGAATGTTAGCACAAGTAGCAAGCTTCAAAACTGTACACATTTATTAACTTAACAGTTGAGATTTGGTTCCTAATTCTCTCTATTGGCTTGTAGATAACTCAGTGGTAACAAAGTACAAAATAAACCCCAGTCTGGACAGAACAACTCAATCAAGGTAGTGTTGTCATAAATAAGTACTAAGTAAAGGTCTCCTATCTACTTAGTGAAAACATGCAGAAAAAAAGTCTAAAGTAAATAGATTTGGAGAACTTTTTAAAAAATAAACAGGAGGGCTTCCCTGGTGGCGCAGTGGTTGAGAGTCCGCCTGCCGATGCAGGGGACACGGGTTCGTGCCCCGGTCCGGGAAGATCCCACATGCCGCGGAGCAGCTGGGCCCATGAGCCATGGCCGCTGAGCCTGCGCGTCCGGAGCCTGTGCTCCGCAATGGGAGAGGCCACAACAGTGAGAGGCCCACGTACCGCAAAAAAAAATAAAGAGGAAAAAAATGGGTGATGACTTGTAGCAGATAAAAATCCCAAAGATTCTGAATTTTGTCCCTAAACGTCTTTGATATCTACCTTTACCTCCTTAACTCAAGTGAATGATACATTGGCTTATCTTGAAGGAGTCTTAGAAGAATTGGCTGTGATATTTGCTGCCTCGTGTCAACCTTTGAAAGTCACAGGCCCATCAGATGGCCTTATCTAACTTTCCTGCCCTGAACCCAGAGAGAACTATCGTCAGGGACACACAGAAGCTGGGTGATGAAGTATGCGCAGTAAACCACTGCTTCTCCAGAATCACACTGGGGCGCCTTCCTTTCCTCTCACAAGAGGAGTCCCTCAGGAAGCAGTACGGAAGGAGCGTATGGGAGTTCTCCTCATTATTGCCTACAGAGGCACATGGTTGGAGCCCAGACTTTCTTTCCAGTGTGATGATGACTCCAGCAGAGGAGCCGGTGCCTCTACGGCATGTTTTCTTATTTTGGAATCCAACAATTCAAAATTTTATTATGTGTAAGCAGAATAGGGTGTGGAGTATAAGCAGGAAGTTTCTTTCTGTCTTTGTCTACTGATATGTTTAAAGCAGTATGACCAATAAAAAGACAAAAACAGTCTGCTTAAGTTTGGGAATGTTCTTGTAAAGCACTAGAGGAATAGCTTCAACCCACAGATAACATGGCACCTAGCAGACTACCAGATTATGCAAAATGTACTGCGCAAAATCTATTTTAGAATCCATTTTCGGCATGTTTTTACTAAGTAGGTAGGAGACATTTACTTAGTGCTCATTTATGACAATACTACCTTGACTGAGTTGTTCTGTCCAGATGGGGTTATTTTGTACTTTGTTACCACTGAGTTACCTACAATTTGACACTTTACTTTTGAAGGTTACTGAAACTACAATGGTGAGAGTTGGGGGAAAGCACAAACATCTCAGAGGTCATGTGGTCACAACCTACTACGGGGACACCATGTAAAATCATCCTAGCTAAGGGAACTGCTTCAAGAAACCAAAGATAGAATGTGGTCATCCTACGGCCCAGAGGCAACCTCACAACCATTAAAATGACTCCCTGGGTCAGCCATGCTCACCCACTCTCATTCGAAACAATTATTTGATGATATGGCAAACTACCAAGTACTCTGCTTCGTGTATGGCAAAAGATGAGAGCGAATTCCTAGACATTAATAAACCGGTTAGCAGTTTTCTTTCACTCTGCTCATAGCACCATGGAAAAATCACTGAAGTTTGAAAAACAGGATTCTGTCACACCAATGCCTCACATCCAATGCTGCAAGAGAATGAAGTATTGACACATTTAGGTGTAGTTCTCATAATTTCACCCAACTCAAAGCAATGACTGAACACTCCTGGGTAACGTGAAAACACCTGGAGAAAGGAGAGAAAATGATCTTTCTTTCCAATCTCCTTCGTACCTTTGGATTTCTTATAGCTAAGGATACACATTTCTTACAGTGATTGAAGAGGGTGGTAACATCTGTCAAATCAGTAAAGTCAAGACATGAAACTCATTTTTAAGATCTCAGTAGAGGATAAAAATGAGAGAAAGATAACTTGTAATTTCTGCCAATTAGATATGCAGGAATAACTAAGGGAAATGAGAGCTTAAATAAAAGAAAACCACTTTCCTTGACTTTTTAAAAATTGAATTACTGCATTTCAATAACACTGTCATTTGTAATTATAAGAGTGTTGAAACTTTATTTCCCCTTTTCTGAGTCCTAAGTTTGTCTTATGAGAGAAAATAAAATCTTTTAAATGTAATCATATATCTTAAAAAGCAGTAAAGCCTAGTACTTTTTGTAATATTTTCAACAATCAATATACCTAAAAAAAAAAAGAAAACAACCTATATTTCAAGTATGGACAGCACCATGCTGGAGAGTAAAAAAAATATTTAGGGAGCCTGAGTGCATGCCCCTCGGGTCTCATGACTCTGCCAAAATTATGGGGTGATTTCTAGAAACTCATTAAACCTTTCAAAAAATATTTACTGGGCATCCACGGTGGGCAATGACCTGTGCAGGGAGCTGGAGGTGGGATGGAGGTGAGTATGATGTACAAGGATAAACGAGATGCAGAATATGCCCTTAAGGACCTCACAGTCTAGAAGGAAAGAAGACATATTGTTTTTCACCTTGTACTAAAATAATTTGTGTATGACTCATAAAAAGTAGAGGTAAGGCTTCCCTGGTGGTGCAGTGGTTGAGAATCTGCCTGTCAATGCAGGGGACACGGGTTCGAGCCCTGGTCTGGGAAGATCCCACATGCCACAGAGCAACTAGGCCCGTGAGCCACAACTACTGAGCCTGAGCGTCTGGAGCCTGTGCTCCACAACAAGAGAGGCCACGACAGTGAGAGGCCCGCGCACCACGATGAGGAGTGGCCCCCGCTCGCCGCAACTGGAGAAAGCCCTCGCACAGAAACGAAGACCCAACACAGCCAAAAATAAATAAATAAAATAAACAAATAAAAAGTAGAGGTAAGTGTTATGGAATTTCAGAGGAGGAAGAAATTACTTCTTACAAGGGGGGGATCAGGGAGGAATTTTAGAAGTAGATATAACTTCCTTTGCTTGGAAAAAAATGGGAAGTGTTTGGACATGTACAGAAAGTGAAAGGATATTTTCCTGTAAGCAAGAACAGCATGAGTGAAGACATGGAGAAAGAAAGCACAGTGGACCAATAAATCGTTCTCTTCACCTGAACTGAGGGGAAGATTAAGTGGAAAGACAGACTGGGGATTTATAGTAAATGGTAAACTAAACAATGGCCACCTAAAGATGCCCACTTCTTAATCCCTGGAATTTGTAAATATGTTACATTACTTGGCAAAAAAGACTTTGCAGATGTGATTAAATTAAGAATCTTGAGTTGAAGAGATTATCCTGGATTATTTGGGTGGGCTCAAGGTAATCATAAATGTCTTAATAAGTGAAAGAAGGACAGTCGAGGTCAGAGGTGATGTGATGAGGAAAGCAGAGGTCAGAGTGATGCAAAGAAGGGGCTGTGAAACAAGGAATGCAGGTAGCTTCCAGAAACTGCAGAAAGCAAGGCAACAGCTTCTCTGCTAGAGCCTCCAGAAGGAAATGCAGCCTCACCAACCCATTTGAGACATCTCACTTCTAGAATGGTAAGATAATAAATCTGTGTTGCCTTAAGCCACCATGTGGTAATTTGTTACAGCAGCAACAGGAAACTAATACAGAATGGAATACTTCGAATATACTATGTCAGAGTATCAATGATGATTCATGGTGGTCCTGCAACTTTTACTCACTTTGATTACGACACTTACGTTGTATTTTTATTTTTTTAAATATATATTTACCTGTCTATCTTGCTTGCGTTACCAAGAGGATAAAAGTGTTTTAACAAAATAGAGAAAACCCATAAAGAGAAAAAGATTTGAGAGCAAGATGCTGAATTCTTTTATGAACACAGTACATTTGAAACGTCAGTGGGTCAACGTGGTGGGTGGACAGTTAGAAATGGAAATTCATGCCTTCTACTTAGAGATGAAGGTGCATAACTCTCAGAAGCAATTACTAAAATTTATTATTATAGCTCATAAAAGAGACTGACGTGTGGCTGTTGACCATTGAGAAAATTTAAGTGGTATGTATTCATAAGCAGGGAATTATTTAATCAGGATATTTTGAAATAGGTTGTTGGAAGAAGTGGTTTTATAGTATTATTAGCTAAAATGCCATCATTTAACTAGCTTGTGATTGTGTATAAGCAAAGCATAAGGCAACCGACTATAGATGAATTCACAGATGGAGAAAAAGACCTTCTAAAGAGAAGTACCTCACCCATAAGTTGCCTGATTTCTAAACTATCTTTAACAGGACATTAATTCCTCAGCTACACAAATATTTCTGAGTACCTACTAGTGCAAGGCGGGGCTCTTTATTCATCTTTTACCTAACACAGTCTTTGCTTTTGAGAAGCTTCTTATTATTTCCTTTTAACATAAAGCTCTATGCTTCCCCAAAGTACCACATAATTAGACAGAATTGCCCCAAATTACTTTTATTCCCAAGGGTATATAATTTTCAAGTCTCTCAAAAGTGTACATGGCCCATCCTTATTTTGCAGTCTGTTCCTAGGGTTCATCTCTGTAGACTGGGGAGAGCCTGAGGACACTGTGTGCCTGGGAATCTTAGGAAGCTGGGTCATGGGCTTGCAGAGGAAATGTCACTTAGGGAGGGAAAACAGGTAAAGGAAGCTTAAAGTAAGGACAGTGAAAACAACCTTTGCCTATTTCAAATCTTGGGTTGGCCCAAATTACCACCACTTCAGGGATTTTATAAAATGCTGCTACATTGCTTTTGCAAAAAAGACCGCCTGGTCAGCAGAGTGGGATGACCTCTATAAACAGAAATGCTGTGATGTTTAGCCATCAAGCAGAAATTTCAGGGGCAACAGGACACTGCAGTCTGCATGCTTCTGCCCAAAGTGCAAACCACACAGGTCAAGCAAATAAGTAAAAGCAGGGAAGGACTAAAACCTTTAGCTGCCCTAAACTCTGAAAAGATGATGGTATGTCCCTCCCCAAGCCAGGGTCCAATACAACTCCAGAAAACTATATTCACATGCTATTTTATAAATGGTGGCTCTGAGTTTAACCAAATATTTTATGATCAGTGACCCCGACACTGTGTAAAAGGAGGAAGAACTTTACCACATGCAATTTTTATATATACACACCCATGTTTTTTAAATTGTAAAATATGTGTAATGGATTCTCTGCAAATCATTTCCCACAATGTGTACTGGGTTGTTTTTTTTTGCAATATCAAACTTTTTTTCCCCAAAACATTTTTTGATACCCAAAGCATGGGTGCACTGAAGCATACCTCTTTAAGTAACAATTAAAAAGTAAAATGAACAAACTTGTGCTAAAAGGCACTCCCCTGCCTTCTTAATCAAAGGACGCTGAATGTAATTTAACCTTTTTTATAATGACATGGGTTTCACTATTATGAATAGTAATTATTCTATGGTGCTGTGACACAGTGAGACTCTTAGGGATTCTTACCTCCACACGAAGTGGCCTAGCTGCCTTTTTTTTTTTTTTTCCATTTTGAGTCAGCTGTTTATAAATTTTCTTGGGCCCTTCTCATTGGCATGAGGTATACATTAGTTGGCTTTTATTTACTACTCTCATTGTAGTCAGCCTACCTGTTGCCATCAACTCCTAACCAATAAAGCAAGACATTCCCAATGTGCCAAAGCTCTGGGAAACTACTCTGTGCTGGGGTATTAGACCAGTGCTTATTGAACTTTAATGTGCTACAGTTCACTCCGGGGTCTTCTTAAAATGCAGATTCTGATTCAGTAGTTCTGAAAAAGAAACTAAAATTCTCCATTTCTAACCAGCTCCCAGGTAATACCCATGCTGCCAATCCTTGAAACACACTTTGAGTGGCAAGATGTTAGATAATCATGTTATTTTAGAATTATGTCAAAACTAAAGGTAAACTAGTGCGGAGGGAGGGATTAAAGACTACTCTCCTACAAATAAGTCCTAACAATTTAGAATATGGACATTAAATTTAATATCTCCAAAATGACTTCCCTTATCAATATGCCCATCCCCTGACCTGACCATACAAACCACATCTCTCTTCTTTACACTGGCATAGAACTTAATTTCTGCCTCTCTGTGGAACATATGTCTTTACAAATCGTTGTTATTTAGACATGTCAGGTACTAAACGGGAAGAAGAACCAAGTCTTATGTATCTGTGTATTCCTTAATACTATGCTTTGCTCAAAAAATGATTTTTGAATAAATGTAAAGATTGGAGAATTAAAAACTATAAGGTAGTTTCTATATAATATCAGATTCTTTATTGTGTGATAAATAATGAGGAAATGAATCAGGAAGTAATACTTCCTATACTAGATAAGGACTCAGATAATTGATCAGGAAGTGAAGCAATACCATAATCAAATATATCCATGTCAAGTTCTAATAAACTGCTAAGAAAGTAAAGTTTGGTCTCAGAGTTCCTGCCTCCGTGTGCTATACACAGCCCTTCCTAGTTTCCCTACCCACACACACATACCTAATAGAACACACATGCACACACACACACAGGCACAAATTTGAACATATACCATCTACACATTCTTTAACTTCCAAAACCTCCTCTGGAGAAAGAGTCTGAGATTAATTTACACTAAAATGTAAATGACTGACTATGGCTTAAAGAGCTATTTCTTACCTCCACCCTAAGGCGAGTTTGAATTTTTAACAGAAATCCAACTCTATATGTAATGGAATGAAGCCATTAAAGAAGACTTTTTGGCTTTTAATGACAAAGCAAGTGACAGATTTAAATAGAGGCCCTCTGAGTACCTCTACATCATGTTATGCTAGCAGTGAACTTCTCCTGAAATAATTGCTAACAGCTTTCCTGTACCTGGGCTGTAAGCTTTCTCCATAGTGATAAGCTGCTTCTAGCCTGATATGAGGAACCAATGTGCAAAGAAAATCCCCAATAAAAGTACAAGCTACAGAACCGGTCAGGGCTAAAGCAGGACAAACACAAAAATCAATTTGGCAGCTCCTTTGAATCTATACTGTGCTTCTTTCCAAGGGAAGACAGGATTTATAATCTAGTTGGGAAAGAATAAAACAAAGTCTCAGTCTCCATTAAACATCTGTGTAATGAAAATTGTCTAACTAGAGATGACTCAAACATCTAAGTAATAGTATCAATGAAAGCAAACATCATGCTAGCTTTTGACGCAATACTATTTTACTAATTTAATCTAGCAAACAATCTGCTACTTACTCCACAGCTTTAATTAAATCAGTGTCTACCTCTGTGGAATTCTGAATGGAATCAATGACAGGTGTTCAGGAGGAAAGGTAAGGGATAAAATAAGTCAGTCAACATACTTTAGAGAGATTTCTATGAAGCCACTCTGTACCACCATATTCCTAAATAACAGAGAATAAGAAAATAGCTCTAGATGACATTCTACAGTCTAGAAGCATTTCTCCCAATCACAGGATATCAATGTGATGAAAGGCACACTTAGGGGGGAAGGATCTGCCTTTCCTGACCCTACAGACTGTTCACTGTAAAAATGACTGGAAATCAGCTCAGAAGTCTGAGCACAACATGAGTGAGGAAGACATTCTGGAGTTACAGACGAGCTCTGGCAGAATGTGTGAGAGACAGCCACAGAATGAAGTTCCCACATTTGCTTTCTTGGTCAACCAGGAGTTGTTCAATAGTGAAAGTCAGACAACAGAAGCTCGATTTCAGATAAGATAAAAAAAGATATAAAATTTTTATTTTCTTCCCACAACAAAACAAATCCAACAAGTCAGCACATTTTGCTGAAAGAGAAGATGTACAAGCTTGGCGGTGCCTTACAAATCGCAGACCACAGTTATGGTAAGCGGGGCTTCCGACTCGAAGAGAACTGGTTTTGAGCCCCAGCCCAAGAAATCATGGCTATTTAATGTCTCTAATTTCAGTGTCCTCATCACAAAACGTGGATCATAATATCTACCTCCCAGAGAGGTTATAGGATAAATGAAATAATATTTATGGGTTGTTTAGCAAAACGACCACTCAATAAATAGTATGTATTACTACTTCCATGGAAAGCAATCATATTCAAGTTTAAATTTTATGGTCTCTTTCAGCTTGTCAAAATTAAAGGGGATAAATAGGATGCGTATTACACCTGTGCAATCACTGGAGGCTGAAATGAATGAAAATACGTAAAGCACTTAGAGGGTGCTATCAAAGAGTTAGCTATCATCACAGAGCGATGTATAATGTGTGAAGAAGACGAGCGGGGACCTTCAAGATGGCGGAGGAATAAGACGCGGAGATCACCTTCCTCCCCACAAATACATCAGAAGTACATCTACACGTGGAACAACTCCTACAGAACACCTACTGAACTCTCGCAGAAGACCTCAGACTTCCCAAAAGGCAAGAAACTCCCCATGTACCTGGATAGAGCAAAAGACAAAAGGAAAAACAGAGACAAAAGAACAGGGATGGGACCTGTACCTCTGGGAGGGAGCTGTGAAGGAGGAAAAGTTTCCACACACTAGGAAGTCCCTTCACTGGTGGAGATGGGGGTGGGCGGGAGGAGGGGGAAGCTTCAGAGCCACGGAGGAGAGCGCAGCAACAAGGGTGCAGAGAGCAAAGTGGAGAGATTCCCGCACAGAGGACTGGTGCCAACCAGCACTCACCAGCTTGAGAGGCTTGTCTACTCACCTGCCCGGGCGGGCGGGGGCTGGGAGCTGAGGCTCGGGCCATTGGATGAGGTCAGATCCCAGGGAGAGGACTGGGGTTGGCTGCGTGAACACAGCCTGAAGGGGGTTAGTGTGCCACAGTTAGCCAGGAGGGAGTCTGGGAAAAAGTATGGACCTGCCTCAGAGGCAAGAGATCACTGTTTTGGGGTGCACGTGGAGAGGGGATTCCTTCCCTGTCTGCCCAGAGAAGGCAGAGCACCGCCTAAAAGAGCTCCAGAGATGGGCGTGAGCCATGGCTATCAGCTTGGACACCAGAGACGGGCATGAAACGCTAACGCTGCTGCTGCAGCCACCAAGAAGCCTGTGTGCAAACACAGGTCACCATCCACACCTCCCCTCCCGGGAGCCTTTGCAGCCCGCCACTGCCAGGGTCGCGTGATCCAGGGACAACTTCCCCGGGAGAAAACACGGCACGCCTCAGGCTGCTGCAAAGTCATTCTGGCCTCTGCCATCACAGGCTCACCCGGCATTCCAATTGTAACTACTGTACCCCTCCCTCCCTCTGGCATGAGTGAGCCAGAGCCCCCTAATCAGTGCTGCTTTAAACCCATCTGGTCTGGGTGGAACAGAAGCCTGAGGGTAACCTACACACAGAGGTGGGGGCAACACCAAAGCTGAACCCCAGGAGCTGTGCGAACAAAGAAGAGAAAGGGAAATATCTCCCAGCAGCCTTAGGAGCAGAGGATTAAATCCCCACAATCAACTTGAGATACCCAGCATCTGTGGAATACCTGAAAAGACAATGAATCAACCAAAATTGAGGGGGTGGAATTTGGGAGCAACTGTAGACTTGGGGTTTACTGTCTGCGATTGACTTGTTTCTGATTTTTATGTTTATCTTAGAATAGCTTTTAGCGCTTGTAATCATTGGTAGATTTCTTTATTGGTTTGGTTGCTCTCTTTTCTTTAATTACTATTTAGTTTTAATAATTTTTTAAATTTTTTAATTTTAATTATTTAATTTTAATTATTTTCCTTCTTTATTTCTCCCTTTTCTTCTGAAGCGTGTGGCTGACAGGGTCTTGGTGCTCTGGCCGGGTGTCAGGCCTGAGCCGCTGAGGGGGGAGAGCCAAGTTCAGGACACTGGACCACCAGAGACCTCCCGGCCCCACATAATATAATCGGCGAGAGCTCTCCCAAAGATATCCATCTCAACGCTAAGACCCAGCTCCACCCAACGGCCAGCAAGCTCCAGGGATAGATGCCCCATGCCAAACAACTAGCAAGACAGGAACAAAACCCCACCCATTAGCAGAGAGGCTGCCTAAAATCATACTAAATTCAAAGACACTCCAAAACAAACCACTGGATGCAGCCCTGCCCACCAGAAAGACAAGATCGAGCCCCACCCACCAGAACACAGGCACCAGTCCCCTCCACCAGGAAGCCTACACAACCCACTGAACCAACCATACCCACTGTGGGCAGACACCAAAAACAACGGGAACCACGAACCTGCAGCCTGCAAAAAGGAGACCCCAAACACAGTAAGTTAAGCAAAATGAGAAGACAGAGAAATACGCAGCACATTAAGGAGCAAGGAGCAAAACCTCACGAGAACAAACAAACGAAGAGGAAATAGGCAGTCCACCTGAAAAAGAATTCAGAGTTATGATAGTAAAGATATCCAAAACCTTGGAAATAGAATGGAGAAAATACAAGAAATGTTTAACAAGGACCTAGAAGAACTAAAGAGCAAACAACGATGAACAATGCAATAAATGAAATTAAAAATTCTCTAGAAGGAATCAATAGCAGAATAACTGAGGCAGAGGAACGGAAAAGTGACCTGGAAGATCAAATAGTGGCAATAATTCCTGCAGAGCAGAATAAAGAAAAAAAGAATGAAAAGAATTGAGGACAGTCTCAGAGACTTCTGGGGAAACATTAAACGCACCAACGTTCGAATTATACGGGTCCCAGAAGAAGAGAAAAAGAAAGGTTCTGAGAAAATATGTGAAGAGATTAGAGTGGAAAACTTCCCTAGTAAGGGAAAGGAAATAGTTAATCAAGTCCAGGAAGTGCAGACAGTCCCATACAAGATAAATCCAAGGAGAAACATGCCAAGACACATAGTAATCAAACTATCAAAAATTAAATACAAAGAAAAACTATTAAAAGCAGCAAGGGAAAAACAACAAATAACATACAAGGGAATCCCCATAAGGTTAACAGCAGATCTTTCAGCAGAAACTCTGCAAGCCAGAAGAGAGTGGCAGGACATACTTAAAGTGATGAAAGGGAAAAACCTACAACCAAGATTACTCTACCCAGCAAGGATCTCATTCAGATTCGACGGAGAAATTAAAACCTTAACAGACAAGCAAAAGCTAAGAGAATTCAGCACCACCAAACCAGCTTTACAACAAATGCTAAAGGAACTTCTCAAGACAGGAAACACAAGAGAAGTAAAAGACCTACGATAACAAACCCAAAACAATTAAGAGAATGGTAACAGGACCATACATATCGATAATTACCTTAAATGTAAATGGATTAAATGCTACAACCAAAAGACACAGGCCGGCTGAACGGATACAAAAACAAGACCCGTATATATGCTGTCTACAAGAGACCCACTTCAGTCCTAGGGACACATACAGACTGAAAGTGAGGGGCTAGAAAAAGATATTCCATGCAAATGGAAATCAAAACAATGCGGGAGTAGCAATTCTTATATCAGACAAAATAGACTTTAAAATAAAGACTATTATAATAGGCAAAAAAGGTCACTACATAATGATCAAAGGATCAATCCAAGAAGAAGATATATAACAATTGTAAATATTTATGCACCCAACATAGGAGCACCTCAATAAATAAGGCAAATGCTAACAGCCATAAAAGGGGAAATCGAGAGTAGCACAATCATAGTAGGGGACTTTAACACCCCACTTTCACCAATAGACAGATCATCCAAAATGAAAATAAATAAGTAAACACAGCTTCAAATGACACATTAAACAAGATGGACTTAATTGATATTTATAAGACATTCCATCCAAAAACAACAGAATACACTTTCTTCTCAAGTGCTCATGAAATATTCTCCAGGATAAATCATATCTTGGGTCAAAAATCAAACCTTGGTAAATTTAAGAAAACTGAACTCGTATCAATTATCTTTTCTGACCACAATGCTATGAGACTAGATATGAATTACAGGAAAAAGGCTGTAAAAAACACAAACACATGGAGGCTAAATAATACACTACGAAATAACCAAGAGATCACTGAAGAAATCAAAGAGGAAACAAAAATTACCTAGAAACAAATGACAATGAAAACACGATGACCCAAAACCTATGGGATGCAGCAAAAGCAGTTCTAAGAGGGAAGTTTATAGCAATACAATCCTAACTCAAGAAACAAGAAACATCTCAAATAAACAATCTAACCTTACACCTAAAGCAATTAGAGAAAGAAGAACAAAAAAACCCCAAAGGTAGCAGAAAGAAAGAAATCATAAACATCAGATCAGAAATAAATGAAAAAGAAATGAAGGAAACAATAGCAAAGATTAATAAATCTAAAAGCTGGTTCTTTGAGAAGATAAAATTGATAAACCATTAGCCAGGCTCATCAAGAAAAAAAGGGAGAAGACTCAAGTCAACAGAATTAAAAATGAAAAAAGGCAAAGTATCAACTGATACTGAAGAAATACAAAGGATCATGAGAGATTACTACAAGCAACTATATGCCAATAAAATGGACAACCTGGAAGAAATGGACAACTTCTTAGAAAAGCACAACCTTCTGAGACTGAACCAGGAAGAAACAGAAAATATAAACAGACCTATTGCAAGCACTGAAATTGAAACTGATTAAAAATCTTCCAACAAACAAAAGCCCAGGACAAGATGACTTCACAGGCGAATTCTATCAGATATTTAAAGAAGAGCTAACACCTATCCTTCTCAAACTCTTCCAAAATACAGAAGAGGGAGGAACACTCCGAAACTCATTCTACGAGGCCACCATCACCCTGATACCAAAACCAGACAAAGATGTCACAAAAAAAGAAAACTATAGGCCAATATCACGGATGAATATAAATGCAAAAATCCTCAACAAAATACTAGCAAACAGAATCCAACAACACATTAAAAGGATCATACACCATGATCAAGTGGGGTTTATCCCAGGGATGCAAGAATTCTTCAATATACACAAATCAATCAATCTGATACACCATATTAACAAACTGAAGGAGAAAAACCAAATGATCATCTCAATAGATGCAGGAAAAGCTTTCGACAAAGTTCACCACCAATTTACTATAAAAACCCTCCAGAAAGTAGGTATAGAGGGAACTTATCTCAACATAATAAAGGCCATATATGACAAACCCACAGCCAACATCGTCCTCAATGGGGAAAAACTAAAACCATTTCCTCTAAGATCAGGAACAAGACAAGGTTGTCCACTCTCACCACTATTATTCAACATAGTTTTTGAAGTTTTAGCCCCAGCAACCAGAGAAGAAAAAGAAATAAAAGGAATCCAAATCAGAAAAGAAGAAGTAAAGCTGTCACTGTTTGCAGATGACATGATACTATACATAGAGAATCCTAAAGATGCTTCCAGAAAACTACTAGAGCTAATCAATGAAGTTGGTAAAGTAGCAGGATACAAAATTAATGCACAGAAATCTCTTGCATTCCTATACACTAATGATGAAAAATCTGAAAGAGAAATTAAGGAAACACTCCCATTTACCACTGCAACAAAGAGAATAAAATACCTAGGAATAAAACTACCTAAGGAGACAAAAGACCTGTATGCAGAAAACTATAAGGCAGTGATGAAAGAAATTAAAGATACAAACAGATGGACAGATATACCATATTCTTGCATTGGAGGAATCAACATTGTGAAAATGACTCTACTACCCAAAGCAATCTACAGTTCAATGCAATCCCTATCAAACTATCAATGGCATTTTCCATAGAACTAGAACAAAAAATTTCACATAAAACATAAAAGACCCCAAATAGCCAAAGCCATCTTGAGAAAGAAAAACAGAGCTGGAGGAATCAGGCTCCCTGACTTCAGACTATACTACAAAGTTACAGTAATCAAGACAGTATGGTACTGGCACAAAAACAGAAATATAGATCAACAGAACAGGATAGAAAGCCCAGGACAAACCCATGCACATATGGTCACCTTATCTTTGACAAAGGAGGCAAGAGTATACAATGGAGAAAGAAAGCCTCTTCAATAAGCGGTGTTGGGAGAAATGCACAGCTACATGTAAAAGAATGAAATTAGAACACTCCCTAAGACTATACACAAAAATGAACTCAAAATGATTAAAGACCTAAATATAAGGCCAGACACTATAAAACTCCTAGAGGAGCACCTAGGCAGTACACTCTATGCCATAAATCACAGCAAGATCCTTTTTGACCCACCTCCTAGAGAAATGGAAATAAAAACAAAAATAAACAAATGGGACCTAATGAAAGTTCAAAGCTTTTGCACAGCAAAGGAAACCATAAGCAAGATGAAAAGACAACCCTCAGAGTGGGAGAAAGTATTTTCAAATGAAGCAACTGACAAAGGATTAATCGGCAAAATTTACAAGCAGCTCACGCACCTCAATATTAAAAAAAAAAAAAAAAATCCAAAAATGGGCAGAAGACCTAAATAGACATTTCTCCAAAGAAGATAAACAGATTGCCAACAAACACATGAAAGGATGCTCAACATCACTAATCGTTAGAGAAATGCAAATGAAAACTACAATGAGTTTTCACCTCACACTCCTCAGAATGGCCGTCATAAAAATATCTACAAACAATAAATGCTGGAGATGGTGTGGAGAAAAGGGAACCCTCTTGCACTGTTGGTGGGAATGTAAATTGATACAGCCACTGTGGAGAACAGTATGGAGGTTCCTTAAAAAACTACAAATAAAACTACCATATGACCCAGCAATCCCACTACTGGGCATATACCCTGAGAAAACCGTAATTCAAAGAGAGACATGTACCACAATGTTCATTGCAGCTCTATTTACAATAGCCAGGACATGGAAGCACCCTAAGTGTCCATCATCAGATGAATGGATAAAGAAGATGTGACGCATATATACAATGGAATATTACTCAACCATAAAAATAAATGAAATTGAGTTATTTGCAGTGAGGTGGATGGACCTGGATCCTGACATACAGAGTGAAGTAAGTCAGAAAGAGAAAAACAAATATCATATGCTAACACATATATATGGAATCTAAAGAAAAAAAAAGGTTCTGAAGAACCTAGGGGCAGGACACGAATAAAGATGCAGACGTAGAGAATGGACTTGAGGTCACAGGGAGGGGGAAAGGTAAGCTGGGACGAAGTGAGAGAGTGGCATGGACATATATACACTACCAAATGTAAAATAGATAGCTAGTGGGAAGCAGCCACATAGCACGGGGAGATCAGCTCAGTGCTTTGTGACCAGCTAGAGGGGTGGGATAGGGAGGGTGGGAGGGAGACGCAAGTGGGAGGGGATATGGGGATATATGTATACATATAGCTGATTCACTTTGTTATACAGCAGAAACTAACACACCATTGTAAAGCAATTATACTCCAATAAAAATGTTAGAAAAATTTATAAGATGGAGAAAAAAATAAAAATGCTATTTGAGAGGAAAAAAAAAAAAAAAGATGGGCTCTGCAGCCAGATTATCTGCATTCACGTTCCTATTTTACCTCTGACCAATTGTGTGCTTTGGACAAGTCACTTGAACTGTGCCTCAGTTTCTTCTTCTATAAAATGAAGACAATAATAGTCATATTCACTCATTAGATAGTGGTGAAAATTAAATAAGCTACTAGATGAAAATAAGAAATTGGCACAAACAAAGTTCTATTTAAGTACTAATATATAGTTTTTTTTTTTCCTTTTTAGTACACACATACTGTTGCAGACAGACCTGAGAGAGGTCTCTGACAATTTCTGCCTTCTGGTATCCAAGGCTTTTGGTAATCCCCTCCCCTTGAATGTAGGCAGGTCCCATGACCGGTTTCTAGCTAATATAAAACAGCAAATGTGTCACACCCCAGATTAGGTTATAAAGACTGAGTCTTAGAGGACTGGAGTCTTAGGGGACTGGCCTTGAAGAAGCAAGCTCCTATGATGTGAACTGCTTATGGAAGGATCACATGGCAGGGAACTGCAGGTGGCCTCTAGGAGCTGAGAGCCTCAGTCTTACAACCACACAGAATTGAGTTCTCGCAACTGTTTAAGCTGGGAAGATGCTGCTAAGATTCTAGAAAGGAATACAGGCAAGCCAAACACTGTGACTGCAATCTTCTGATAGCCTGAGCAGAGAGCCCAGTTAGCCATGCTTTGACTCCTGACCCACAGAAACCATGAGATAATAAATGCGTATTGTTTTAAGCCTGTAAGTTTTTTGCATTTGTTATGCATTAATAAAAAACCAATACATATACCCCCATGTAAAATTCAGAGAAAAGAATAGTAAGATGTGGAAAAGTTTAAATTTTTTCAATGCCCTGGTATATTTTTCTGATACTTGACTGTACTAAGCATTGTGAGTCCAGTGTTAGTTCCAGGCTGGACGGATTTGGCCTGGTCAAAGACATTGCTAAGTCTGTCTTTGTTAATTACACTGAGAACGATCTAACTCTGGTCTACACTTGTCCTCCTGGCCTGACTTTAGCTTTTGGCCTTCGTGAATGGCAAGAGTATTAGGATGTCAGTGATGTTCGTTTTTCTAGCTTCGGTTCCCAGTTCAGAACTTTTAGCAAAAAAGTATGAACTCAACAGCCTTTTTGAGAGTGGGAATGGGAGACCGAAACATTTGTTGTGTAATGTAAAAGTTTAGTAGGCTTTGCTGACAAAGCTTACCCTGAATAGTACTGGTTTTCTGAGGAGTTTCCATCCTCCTTCCCTCATCTGTTTGCTCCGCTTTGCCATTCCAGAGAAACAGACTGGGAGTCAAGGTATTTGTGTACTGGTTTGGGCGTGGCTTATTGCTGGTTGTAGGACTAAAGATGACACAGATGAGTTAGCTTAACTCTGTGCTCTACTGACCTCAAAGGGTTGGGGTCAGGGAAGAGATGAATAATAAATGAAAATGCAGTTCCGGGGAAAAGTTACAAAGGCAGAACAAATTCAAGGCAGTGATATTACAGAAAGTCTGGAGAGCTCAAAGGAATCTAGGCAAACATTAAAAAAGCCTCAAGTTCTTTATCATATCAGAAGCTATCTCATATTGCCCATTCCAAAGGAGGAGCTTGCTTATGATTTAGAGTTTAGACTGAGGGATTCACGGAATTTGAGAACTGGAAAACAAGTTAGTTTTTCTCTTAGTCAACTCCTGTATAAGAGTAATGGTTTTCTAAATTGTTGGGTAGGGTTCTGAGGCTCAGTGGAAGAGAGTATTCCAATTAATTATCCATCACTGTCTGCTATGGGCACAAGAGGGGATAGTGGCAGAGGTGGCATGCAGGCTACACATCTTCTGACCCTAATTCTAGTGCAACTGTTTTAAGTTATGCCTGAGAGCACAGATGCATGGGGGAAAGATATAGCTTGTTAAGATTATGCAGCTCGTTTGCTTTCAACTTTGGAACAACATCACAAAAGGCAATTTGTACATTTCCTTACTCCTGTTAAGCATCTATATTCATAATGCCAACCATGAATTTTTGCTACTTCAGAAAGCCATTTTATTTCTTAAATTTGTGATGTCTCTATTACATTTTGCCAGTGTGAGGAAATGAGTGTCTAATCTTGTCGATGTAATATTTATTCTCAATCCCTGTAATATCCATTCATCCTTATTTGAAAGTTGATAAAATCTGTTGGCAACCTCCTTGAAGCTGCAAAGCAGTTATCCAAAACAATAATTTGCAAAATGTTCAATACAAATGGGCACATAGGCCATCCTTGAACACTGATGTGTCTTTTGACATGTGTAACTCAATTTTCCTGAAGTCTATTGTAAACTTTAAAATTGTTTATTAATTTTTTACAACCTTGTTTTAAAACTTACAAACCATAACATAGTGATCTTTCAGGATTACATCTGAAACAGATAATATTTCCGATAATCCCCGGGGGGCTATGGGTCAGAAATGATGAGCAATTCCACAAGGTATTTCTAGACATAACAAAGAGTATACACTTTTATGTTATTTCAGATAGAATAGCAAGGATGAAACATTTTGGTTCCCGTTGGCTTAACAGATGCCCCCTCTCATTTAGAAATATTTCTTTTTTTTTTTTTTTTTTTTTTTTTCAGTACGCGGGCCTCTCACTGCTGTGGCCTCTCCCGTTGCGGAGCACAGGGTCCGGACGCGCAGGCTCAGTGGCCATGGCTCACGGGCCCAAGCCGCTCCGCGGCATGTGGGATCTCCCCGGACCGGGGCACGAACCCGTGTCCCCTGCATCGGCAGGCGGACTCTCAACCACTGCGCCACCAGGGAAGCCCAGAAATATTTCTTGACGAAATCTAGTTGGACAGCTAGAAATGTACAATTTAAACACAATGCAATAAGGATTGATTTGCACTATGAGAAGAAATCTAGAGGGCCAGGAAAAGGCATGGTGAATTGGATGAAGGAAGGGCAAGTAGATTATTGCTGGAGTACAAAGTTTACACTGGTGAGACGGTAGAGATAAAAGAAGATGAAGAGATAGGCAGGGGTTAGATCAGAAAGAACCTTGTAGTTCATTTTAAGGAACTCAGGCACCTTAAACCTTTGAAGCAGGGCAGTGACAGGGTCAGATAGGCATTTTACATAAACCCTTGAACCTGAGGAAAGACTTGTGTTTCATGACTCTTTCAGTTATAATAAAGTATTTATTGTACTCCATAATAAGCGTCTGTCATTCTGCAATCCAGTTCTTAGTCTTTCAAAACTCACAAGGACATATATTTAAAAAAAATGTGGCACTCTCTGGTGTCAATTTGTATGAGACATTTTTGGGGGAGGCAAATTATTTTTGTGTTTAGTGGTTGCTGTAGTTTTCTTGAGTCTTTTCAGTATTCCCAATTTAGGCTACTTGGCATATCAAAATTTTATGGCTCACAAAAGTGGGGTTTCCGTATTCAATCTTGAATTGCTTATTCATATTCTTCCTCTGAAAATTCACAGTTTTTCAAAGCCATCTCTTTACTCTCTCTTCCCCGCTTCCTTTGCCTCTCAAATCAACAACTTGAAGATAGGTGAATTAACACACACTAGTTTGTGATAATAATGTAGGTAATTTGACACTCTGAATTATAGTCCGGGCAGAGAATATTAGGTACATTCTGTCTCCCAAACATCATCACAGATTATTCATATTCATTTCTTACTATATGCATCTAAAGTGCAAATTAAAATAATTTGGAATTCTGCAGGAAAGACAGAGGGAGGTAAAAGCTTATTGCCCATCTCATTGCTAAAGCGCTGGAAACATTTTCAGCATTCCACAGATCCACAGCTTGAAAAGCTCATTGTTTAAACATGGCATCATGACGGCAACACAGTGTAGAAAACAGTGGGGCAGGCTGTCGCCCTGCAGCCAGTAATAATCCACAGTAACCAAAGGAATGATAAATGCTTCATAAAACTATCTTTTTTCTTAGTTCATTATTGAATATTTTAAATTTATTTAGTATTCCTGCTGCAAAGAATACAATAAAGGAATTATCAATCAATAGATCAGGTTCTTATCAAGTGCCAGACAAAATAATCCTCATAATGTAACTACCCACTGTGAAAAGATAGTAGGAAACTGGCCGGAAGGAACCATAACGTTAATATAACCGAATGCTATGCAGAACAAAATATGATATACTGTGGGGAGCAGAAAAGGCGATTATCTTTAAAGAAGAGAGACACTTTTATACAAGTGTTAGATTTTGATTCCTAATACTTGAGAGGATGCAAACATGCTTCACCTCTGAAATGGCTCTAAATTTTTTCCCCCTTTTTACCAGCCCACTGCTTTTCTTCAGGCCATGACCAGCACTGTCTACCTGGATAATTGTGAGAATCTACTCACTGGTATCCAATGGCTTCAGATTTCATACTGTTGAATCGACCATCCACTCTTCACCAGTATTATCTCTCAAAAACGCAAACAATTTCATGTTACTGCTAAAAACAAAACAAACAACAACAACAACAAAACCACACTCTTCCAGAGCATCCCATTACCCAGGGAATTATAGTCTAACCTCTTCGTGGCATATCCAATATTCTCTAAACATCTACTCTAAATGACTCCCATCCTCGTCTTCTGCTATTCCCTGCATTCTAATTACCCTGTGTCTGCACCAAATTCTCTAAAACACTGTGCATGTTCACAACTATAGACCTTTGCTCATGCTGAAGCCCCTGCTTCGAATGCTTTTCCTCTAATTCGTCACCTGAGAAAAACTTACTGCCAAGGCTATTATTTTCACCACAGTTTGACTTGTTGGTTTTATTGGAATCTGTTTTGCACTGCAGAGAACTTCTTCAAAGTATTAGTTAACCACTAACCTTGTGCTATTGAAATAACACAATAAATACATGTTGAGTAAAGCTGAAATCATACCTTAGTTGTCTTTTTCGTCATCGATGACTAACATTGTTCTTACACGTAACGGATCTTCAATAAGTACTTAAGTCTGTGGAACTTCCTCTGTCTGCACCCTTTCACTTGGATAGCCACCCTCTTCGTTCTCAACCCTCACTTCCCCCCCCCGCCACTGGGGAATTTTGTGTATTTTTCAGCACCTATATATTGAAAACCTGTACAGCACGTGATTGCCTCATCCTATGCCTGTCAAAAGCCACATGAATACAGAAGCAGAAACACAGACTCCAGTGTGATGTCTTGTCCTTGGTGTCTCCTTTGGGTTCCTGTCCCACTCTTGCTTTCCGATTGTCCAGGAACCAAGGCCGAGGCCACCAAGTGGAAGAAAGGTGGCAGCTCGGGGGGAGGAGGCCTGTCTGATTGGTCAGGAGGCTTCCCAATCTGTACACTGAGCCTCAGGCTCCTAGACGGAGCCCAGCACTGTGGCACGATGTCTGGTTCAGCGCTGGACGAGCAAGGGCTCACAGACTGATTGACTGCCTCGTGATGGAAGCTATTTTTAAAATAGGCATCCTCCTTAGGGAGGCCAAACAGTAGGAATTCCAGTGTATTTAGCAGCCGTACTTGTTTTTCTTTAAAAATTATTAAGTTGACTCTTTGGTTCCAGTAAGTTGACCACCACAACCTCATCTCCCTGGAACCAGGTAACTGAACACAACAGACTGTGGGGATCCCAGACCCTCTGAGCGAGGAGAGAGCACAGTGCAGGGAGGATCTCTAACGGGAGCTCATTCTGATTCCTCACTTCCCAAGGTGAATCTGCGCAGACCAGAGAGGCGCAAAGCTGGGAGCAGAAGCCGTGACAGTCTGAGGGCAGCGTTCAGGCCAAGAGGGAAACCCAGCTTCCTTCAGCCACTCTGGGCAGAAAGTCCTGGAAGTTTGTCCCTTAGCTGAAAAATCTCTCTGACGGAGTTGAGCGCATCCTGGTCCTCCCCGAGGCCTCTGCTGCAGGCCGCGTCAGAAGCCGCAGGCCCCGGAGGAGGGCCGTCTTCCCCACAGTCCTCGTCCTCGCTGTCCTCGCTGTCCCCACTTCTGCTCCGGGCGGGCCTCGGGGACGGTGGCGCTGAGCTGGCTGGGGAGTGCTCTGGCTTATCAGGGCCTGCCAGAGGCAGCTGTTCCAACGGCTTTTCCTGTTTTCCGCCCTCAATCAGGATTCCCAGAGCAACGTCCAGGATTTCAGCTTCATGCATGCAGTACACAGTCCTCACGGCAGGAGGTCTTGCTGCAGCCACTGGCGCCGTGGCTCTTCTCCTCCTTTTGGGGGTCTTCACCTGCACCGCCCTCTTTTCAGCCACCTGGGCTGTCATCGATGCGGGAGGCACCCTTCTTTTATTCTCAGATTCTAAGTCTTCCACCTCCCTAGTCTCTCATGAAGAGGAACCAGGGCCCAAGCTTAATGTCTTCAGGACAGCAAATCCCACTCTCTCATCACACGAGGAATTACAGGTCTGTTTGTCCTGAATGGGAGTCCAGCTTTAATTCCGGCGACAGCGCCGCCCGCGTGCCCGGCGCTCACCCAGCACGGTTTCCTGCTTCCGGGCCCGCGCCCCCTTCTTGGCTTCCGGGTCAGGTCCAGGAGTCTGATTCTGGGAGGTTGTAGGGAGCTCGGAGCCCGGCCGGCCGGGCCCCGCCCTGCGCTCACTGTGGCCACACCCGCCCCCTCCTCAACCCTCTTTCAATCAGTGGACAAGTCCTGCTGATTCAGCAACGTCCCCCTTGCCTACACCCCATTCCCACTGCCACTACCCTAGTTCTGATTCTCATTACTTCTTTCTTGAATTACTGCAATTGTCTCTTCAGTGGTTGCTTAGCTTCCAGTCCCTCCCTTAGATCATTTTACAACCAGCTGGTTGAGTTGTTTTCCTGAAGCGCAGCTTGTAATAATTCCATTCCCTGTCTTGAAAAAAAATCAATGGCTCTCTAATGCCTGCAGAACAAGTCTAAACCCCTTAGCAGGTTCTCTATCATCTGCCCACCATGTGCTTTCCCAGATTTTGTTATATATCCCCCTGTACACACTCCACACACCACCCTAACCCTATTCTTTGTCATTCCCTGAACCTTTGTATGAATTCTCTCCCTTGATCTCCTAGTTGCTCTTTCCCTCATCTCAACTTGTTGATATGCCCACCTTTCAAGCAATGGATAAAATGCCCTGTTCCATAATTAGGTACTTCAAGTACCTAATCTCAGACTTTTTTGCTCATAGAGCATATTCGTTGCATTACTAAAAATGTACAAATGTAATCTAGTAATCTCATTTCAATGTTATTTGTACATAAAACTCTATTTTTAAATTTTTATTTTATTTTCTTATACAGCAGGTTCTTATTAGTCATCAATTTTATACACATCAGTGTATACATGTCAATCCCAATCGCCCAATTCATCACACCTCCACCGTCACCCCCCATGGCTTTCCCCCCTTGGTGTCCATACGTTTGTTCTCTACATCTGCGTCTCACTTTCTGCCCTGCAAACTGGTTCATCTGTACCATTTTTCTAGGTTCCACATATCTGTGTTAACATACGATATTTGTTTTTCTCTTTCTGACTTACTTCACTCTGTATGACAGTCTCTAGATCTAGCCACGTCTCAACAAATGACCCAATCTCATTCCTTTTTATGGCTGAGTAATACTGCATTGTATAGATGTAACACATCTTCTTTATCCATTCATCTGTCGATGGGCATTTTGGTAGCTTCCATGACGTGGCTATTGTAAATAGTGCTGCAATGAACATTGGGGTGCATGTGTCTTTTTGAATTATGGTTTTCTCTGGGTATATGCCCAGTAGTGGGATTGCTGGACCATATGGTAATTTTATTTTTAGTTTTTTAAGGAACCTCCATAGTGGCTCTATCAATTTACATTCCCACCAACAGTGCAACACCCTCTCCAGCATTTGTTGTTTGTAGATTTTCTGATGACGCCCATTCTAACTGGTGTGAGGTGGTACCTCATTGTAGTTTTGATTTGTATTTCTCTGATAATTAGTGATGTTGAGCAGCATTTCATGTGCCTCTTGGCCATCTGTATGTCTTCTTTGGAGTAATGTCTATTTAGGTCTTCTGCCCATTGTTGGATTGGGTTTTTTTTTTTTTTAATACTGAGCTACATGAGCTGTTTAAATATTTGGGAGGTTAATCCCTTGTCAGTGGCTTCGTATGGAAATATTTTCTCCCATTCTGAGGGTTGTCTTTTCGTCTTGTTTATGGTTTCCTTTGCTGTGCAAAAGCTTATAAGTTTAATTACGTCCCATTTGTTTATTTTTGTTTTTATTTCGATTACTCAAGGAGGTGGATCAAAAAAGATCTTGCTGTGATTTATGTCAAAGAGTGGCCTTCCTACGTTTTCCTCTAAGAGTTTGATAGTGTCTGGCCTTACATTTAGGTCTTCAATCCATTTTAAGTTTACTTTTGTGTATGGTGTTAGGGAATGTTCTAATTTCATTCTTTTACATGTAGCTGTCCAGTTTTTCCAGCACCATTTATTGCAGAGACTGTCTTTTCTCCATTGTATATCCTTGCCTCCTTTGTCATAGATTAGTTGACCACAGGTGCGTGGGTTTATCTCTGGGCTTTCTATCTTGTTGCATTGATCTATGTTTCTGTTTCTGTGCCAGTACCATATTGTCTTGATTACTGTAGCTTTGTAGTATAGTCTGAAGTCAGGGAGTCTGATTCCTCCAGCTCCGTTTTTTCCCCTCAAGACTGCTTTGGCTATTGGGGGTCTTTTGTGTCTCCATACAAATTTTAAGATTTTTTGTTCTAGTTCTGTACAAAATGCTATTGGTAATTTGACAGGGATTGCATTGAATCTGTAGATTGCTTTGGGTAGTAGAGTCATTTTCACAATACTGATTCTTCCAATCCAAGAACATGGTATACCTCTCTAACGGTTGGTATCATCTTTAATTTCTTTCATCAGCGTCTTATAGTTTTCTGCATACAGGTCTTTTGTCTCCCTAGGTAGGTTTATTCGTAGGTATTTTATTCCTTTTGTTGCAATGGTAAATGGAAGTGTTTCCTTAATTTCTCTTTCAGATATTTCATCATTAGTGTATAGGAATGCAAGGGATTTCTGTGCATTAATTTTGTATCCTGCAACTTCACCAAATTCATTGATTAGCTCTAGTACTTTTCTGGTGGCACCTTTAGGACTCTCTATGTATAGTATCATGTCATATGCAAACAGTGACAGTTTTACGTCTTCTTTTCCAATTTGTTTTCCTTTTATTTCTTTTTCTTCTCTGATTGCTGTGGCTAGGATTTCCAAAACTATGTTGAATAATAGTGGCAAGAGTGGACATCCTTGTCTTGCTCGTGATTTAGAGGAAACGCTTTCAGTCTTCACCATTGAGAATGATGTTTGCTGTGGATCTGTCATATATGGCCTTTATTATGTTGAGGTAGGTTCCCTCTATGCCCACTTTCTGGAGAGTTTTTATCATACATGGGTATATGGAGCTGGAGGAATCAGGCACCCTGACTTCAGACTATACTACAAAGCCACAGTAATCAAGACAATATGGTACTGGCACAAAAACAGAAATATAGATCAATGGAACAGGATAGAAAGTCCAGAGATAAACCCATGCATCTATGGTCACCTAATCTATGACAGAGGAGGCAAGAATATACAGTGGAAAAAAGACAGTCTTTTCAATAAGTGGTGCTGGGAAAACTGGACAGCTACATGTAAAAGAATGAAATTAGAACATTCCCTAACACCATACACAAAAATAAACTTAAAATGGATTGAAGACCTAAATGTAAGGCCAGACACTATCAAACTCTTAGAGGAAAACATAGGAAGGACACTCTTTGACATAAATCACAGCAAGATCTTTTTTGATCCACCTCCTTGAGTAATCGAAATAAAAACAAAAATAAACAAATGGGACGTAATTAAACTTATAAGCTTTTGCACAGCAAAGGAAACCATAAACAAGATGAAAAGACAACCCTCAGAATGGGAGAAAATATTTGCAAATGAAGCCACTGACAAGGGATTAATCTCCCAAATATATAAACAGCTCATGCAACTGAATATCAAAAAAACAAACAATCCAATCAAAAAAATGGGCAGAAGATCTAAAAAGACATTTCTCCAGAGAAGACATACAGATAGCCAAGAAGCACATGAAAAGATGCTCAACATCACTAATTATCAGAGAAATGCAAATCAAAACTACAATGAAGTGTCACCTCAATGGCCATCATCAAAAAGTCTACAAACAATAAATGCTGGAGAGGATGTGGAGAAAAGGGAATCCTCTTGCACTGTTAGTGGGAATGTAACTTAATACAGCCACCATGGAGAACAGTATGAAGTTTCCTTAGAAAACTAAAAATAGAACTACCGTATGACCCAGCAATCCCACTACTGAGCATGTACCCTGAGAAAACCATAATTCAAAAAGACACATGCACCCCAATGTTCATTGCAGCAGTATTTACAATAGCCAGGACATGGAAGCAACCTAAAGGTCCACTGACAGATAAATGGATAAAGAAGATGCGGCACATATATACAATGGAATATTTCTCAGCCACAAAAAGGAACAAAACTGGGTCATTTATAGAGATGTGGATGGACCTAGAGACTGTCATACAGAGTGAAGTAAGTCAGAAAGAGAAAAATAAATATTGTATATTAATGCATATATGTGGAATTTAGAAAAATGGTTCAGATGAACCTATTTGCAAAGCAGAAATAGAAACAGAGACGCAGAGAACAAACGTATGGACACCAAGGGGGTAAAGGGTGAGTGGGATGAATTGGCAGGGTGGGATTGACATATATACATTGCTATGTATAAAATAGATAACTAATGAGAACCTGCTGTATAGCACAGGGAACTCTACTCAATGCTCTGTGGTTACCTAAACAGGAAGGAAATCCAAAAAAGAGGGATATATGTATACATGTAGCTGATTCACTTTGCTGTACAGCCGGAAGTAACACAACATTATAAAGCAACTATACCCCAATTAAAAAAAAAATAGCATTGACCAATCACGAGGTTTTCTAAGTGACTTGGAATAGGATGACATATCTGTTAGGCAACAGTCATTGGAGGGGAAAGGTGACTTCAGGATTAGAGTTTATCCTTCTGGTCTGCTAATTATATAAAAAATATAAGATTACTCAACACTTTTCCTATCTGAAACAACCAGATTACTCTACATTATCAGAGCATAATGTCACTGAGGGTGTGTGTGTTTGGTTGGGGGAGGGTGTTATCAATTTTAATTATAAAGTTTTCAAGTGAGTAGAAGAGTTTCTATTTTTTTTCTGTAGATCTGTGTTTATTTTTGTCATTAGAGAAGTTTTTTAATATCCTGTTATTTTTTTAACACCCATATCTTTCATTTTTTGAAAATATTAAAAGAAAACAAATTGTACTGCTGATGTCTCACCATTTTAGCACATCAGAAAGAGAAGACTCTTTTACAGCTGTCTCTCCTCTGTTCAACTATGTGCTGCTGTGTAAGCCTTGACCTTAAGTCAGGTAGGGACCATCTCACTCACTCAAACCTAAACTTTAAGTCCTTGCAGAGTGTCTTTGGGTTCAGTGCTACGGCTCTTTCCCCAATCTTCACATATCTATAGCTAGTTGGTTGATGAAGCAAACTGTCATTGGTCTAATAATACGCAAACTGTGTCCATTGGCTTATTGCCAGATGATTTTTTTCATAATAAATTAATGATATAAAACCCCTGTGCAAGCTAGCAAATCACTGTGAGTCAGAAAGCTCAACATGGCCTTAATCAATAATCCTATGCTACTTTTTCCAAAAAGTTCAATTATTCACTAAGAGTTTAGCTGAAAGTCTCCTTAGATTATTGCAATATTTAAATAATATTTATGGAAATAGCCAAATATGTTCAGCTTTGGCTCTACCTCATGTGCAGACTTTTCACGAGCTCAGGAAAGTCACCATGGCCAGGAGAACTACCATAGTTCTTGATGACCTCTTGTCATTAGTGGAACTTTGGTGGCTTTGACAGAATCTCTATAGTCAGTGAGCACAGAAGGTTCACACTAAAGACACCAAATCAAGAAGAATCTCTAGGATTGGATTCAAAGAACATTAGATATGGAGGGCGTTATAGAAATCATTGAACAATCCCTCTCTCTCTTCTTTTTAAACAAGACGACTCGTATCAAATATAGAGTTAGTTTGTAGCAAAGCTCTCTGACCCCTGGCCCTCCAGATCCCCTGCCACATCTATCTCCATATTGAACAACCTTTTTTCATACACAGATCTCAGAATCATCCAAACAGTTCCAAAAGGAAGTCAGTTTTTATTATTAACATAATGGAGAAGTCTTCAGATTGTTAATTTAAAGTCATTATCAGACTAGGCTCAAGTTCAAATTCTCCAACTCTCTCATTCAGTAAATCATACAAGAGCTAGAGTCAAGGTAACTAGAGCCTCAAAGCATAAAAAAATAACTTGTTTGAAATTTATTTGCTGTGAGGACACCCCACGTTTTAATGAACCTCAGAGCAGATACAAGCTGTCCTCAGTGGCTTTGGTATGAGTTGAGTTCCCTGCACATTCTTCCTTTAGAAATGCAAAAACTCTTTCAAGAATTTTATGCCTGCATGGAGAAAACTGCTATTGTGTACAATTAGCATATTTACTAAGGTTTGTCATTACTTTTGGTAATTAAAATCGTACAAAGAGAGAGACATATCCAATTCAAGAAAATTACACAGTACAGTAATACAATCATAATGGTTGCCTGACAATTATTAAAATATACCAAACTCTTCTTTACAGTAAAAGTATTCACTAGAGTAGCTTCTGAATAAGATCATTGCTGTGCTTTCTATTTAAATATGTTTTTCTGCGCAGAAAATTATAATTACATTTGCATAACTACTGTAATCAATCTAGAATTATGGCTCAATTTTTTTTTTTTTTTTTTTTTTGGCGGTACGCGGGCCTCTCACTGTTGTGGTCTCTCCCGTTGCGGAGCACAGGCTCCGGACGCACAGGCTCAGCGGCCATGGCTCACGGGCCTAGCCGCTCTGCGGCATGTGGGATCTTCCAGGACCGGGGCACAAACCCGTGTCCCCTGCATCAGCAGGCAGACTCTCAACCACTGCGCCACCAGGGAAGCCCAATGGCTCAAATTTTTCTTCTCCAAATCACTATTCTTTCTAAGACATCAGGAGCTCTGAGGCATACTCTGGGTTTGTGGATCATTATTCTAATTTGTAATGGGATTAAATGTATTTTTGCACCTTCTTTACATGAATCAGTCATTCTAAGGATACAGTAGGCAATACAACTACTTTGTGCAATTTGTTTATTTCTAATTGAAAAACGGGCTTTAATTTCCCAAATCGATTTTGTCCAAAACAAAAGAAAATAAACCATTAGCAAAAACAATTATTTACATTTACAAAAGGAGAACACCAAACGATATTTGGATGAAGTGGACTTCCATAGGCAAGACAAACATTCATCTGTACATTCAGGTGTCCTGTACTTACTGAGATTAGCTGGGATGGCCGAGCTAAATTCTGTCCCATCTTGGAAATACTGGCTACCATAAACCAAAGATTTCTTTTGAATGTTTCTCTTTATTCCTGTTGAATTCAACAGGCTTCCATGGGACCTGATATTACAGCTATATCTATTTTTAAAATCCAAGTCAGATCTGATGAAAACGATAAGCAGACAAAAATACCAATCTGCAACCAGCCTTCTAGAGCCATGGACCGGGAGGCTAGCTCTATGAGAACTTCCGGCTAGCTCCTTTTTCTGACCAGTCTGCTGACAGTGTCAGAATCCCACAGACCCTATCTGCATGGTTCTCGTCTCCGGAGGGCAGAGACCGAGGCACAGTAGCAGACCAGAGCATGAGGTACTCTAAAACCCAGTTTGTCTCTGGTCCTGCTACACAGTGTTTTTGGTTACCAGGCCCAGCTACTCAAGGGAATGATGTCTCCATGGACCAGGCCAGCACACAATAAATTCTCAAAAGCACAGACAATATATATTTCCTGAGAGTCACTGTATGAAGTCACTACCGAAAGAAACCCTAAAGCCTTTCTCTTGCAAAGGATTTCAAAAGCATTTCCACGTGAAAAGATGTTACACCTAACTCAATCTTTCAAACTTTTTTTATTTTGGAAGGTTAGGAGCTTTGCTGAAAATTGCACAAGGAACTGTTTTAATGACCAATTAATTCAGATTGGCAGACACACAGGAGTAAATATGTTCAGTGAGTAACAGCAAGGGTCACATGGATACCCAAAGGATTATGTATTGACTTTGGAAGAGAAATTGAGATAAACTGAGAACAAACATTAAGTCAGCCGTGGAATTACAGTATTACTTAAGTGTGTACTCAACTGTATGTTTATAATCACAGGTAATGCCTACCTAGGAAAAAATGGAGCCAGCAGGTAACTTGACTTGTATTTGCATAATGTTATAAAAATAAATTCTTGCCTTATTACTGAGAGCCAGCCTCTATTATTGATACACTACCAGCCTCTAGAAAGCATGGGGAGCTCTGGATGTAGGCTCAGCCTTATTTGGAAGGTGTGTGAATTCAAAACAACAACAGCTTCAAGATTTCTTTCCTTTAAATAGGGTAGCAACATTTATTCAAAAGATAGAGAAATATAGTCAAAGCAGCAGGCAAAGAATCATAAGAAATTGGAGGTAGGTGGTTATTTAGTATGTCCTAATTTTGTTTTTTAACTTGTTTCTATTCTAATTTTATATACATGAAAATTTATATACATGCAGGCACAGAATAAATGAAAGATATTCCTTCCTTCCTTAATTCTGAGATAAAGCAAACCCACATGAAGCAGAAATTACATCACTTGTGTGCTAGTTTCAATGAACGCCTGACAGTGGAGGAGATGGAGAGTGGTAGAATGGTGGAATGCTAAAGATAAATTGAGTGTGGAGCTAAGTCTTGAGCAGGAATTTAAAGAGGAGAAGCTATGTGGATAAGCTATAGGAGACTGATCCAGGTGTGGCAGAAGTAAAGTACTGAAATTCTAGTAATTAGGGCAGCATAAACATGGGTCTAGTTTAAAGAGTGTGTGTTCAGGAAAAAACCCAAAACAACAAGACATGAAAATGGTGAGGTGGGGGTTACAGCAGAACATAGATGGAGTTGAAGTGTTGGTGGGGGCAATCAGATTTAATACGAAGATGCCGTTTATTTATCAAAGTAAAAACCCAAAAATTCTTTTTGAGGAATAATATTCTCCAAGGCAACTGAGCTTTATAATGAATAATGACAATGGCTAACACTTACTAGGTGTTTTCTATGAGTTCTGAGGACTTTATGTATGTCACATCATTTAATCCAGGATTTCTCAACCTTGGCACAATTGACATTTTGGGTTGAGTGATTATTTGTTGTGGAAGGCTGTCCTGTGTACTGTAGGATGTTTAGCTGAATCCTTGACCTCTACCTATTAGATGTCAGTAACAACACCCACACCCCACACCTCCCAACATACACACAAGTTGTGACAATCAAAAATATCTCCAGTCATGGCCAAATGTCCTCTGAGGCAACACCTCTCTAGTTGAGAGCTTTGGACTTTTTCTTAACAAGAAGCTATGAGTTAAATCTCATCAACTTTATTTTCACTAACTATCTGTTCACAGATGAAGGGCAGGGATGTTAAATTACTTGCTCAATGTCACACGGTTAATAAGCAGTAAAGCCTGCTGGTCTTTGCTCCTGGTTCCTGGCACAGACCTCCTATATCCCATGGAATTTCCTGGGTGACAGCAGTGTCTTTTGCTTTGATGAATCTTAGTGGACTCCTGGATGGGATTTGGTCACCAGGAAGACTAAGTCGATATGAGAAGATTGGAATTTTCAGCCCATTCTTCAGAGAAGGAGAGGGGCTAGAAATGGAGTTAATGATCGATCATGCTTACATGATGAAGCCTTCATAAAAATCTCAAAAGTATGGCGTTCGAAGCACAGTTGTTAAGTAACTTGCCCAATGCCACATGCTTAATAAGCACCAGTGAAGCCTGTCTGTGAACTTCAGCCACTTGATTCTAGGGACTGGATTCTTAACCACTATTGTCTATTGCTTCCTCATAATCTTTCTAGGCAAGAATCTAGCATAAAGTCCTATTAAAAAATAAGAAATAACCCAACGTAATAGCCCTCATCTTAACTGAAATATTAAAAATTGGCCAGACTTCTTTATTCTAGTAACGATATCACAGCCAGTGCAGTCAAGACTCCTGTCTCTTGTTTTGCAATTTATCCAGTGACTGCCTTTCTCATCTAATGCTTTTTCAGTGATATGTTCTACATCATGTTAAAGAGATTTTGTTGTATCTGACCTTAAATTGACATCAGAGAAACAATTATCAGCGCTTCTCTGTTTATTTCTTCTGGGCTTTGGCTGTGTAGGGAGAATAAAAGGTTCTTGCTTGTCTACAACTATTTAAAAAATGCAATTATTTGAGTATACCTTGTAGCTTCCAAGTGTACCTAGATTGTACAATGTGCGTAACTGTCCTAGCAAAAGGGGACGATCCACCTGCACATTTTCTGATCAGAGTTGCTCCCTTTTCCTTTAATGATATATGGAAAGTGAGGAAAGAATGCTAGAAGGGAAAAAGGTCTGCCTTATCTTCCATGTGGGAGTTTTGCAATCACGTAGTGAGAACTCCTCTGATCTCATCTCACTTTAGGTAGGCAGGCAGGAGACTGTGGACAGAGTAAGGAGGAAAAAATGGGCAATAACTTAGAAATAATAAATGGTCAAAGCCTCCCCTCTTCTGGAAAGGTAAACAGGGATTGCTGCTAAAGGAAAAAGACCTCAGCTAGATAGGAGCATGCCTGACTCTGTGTGTGTGGCCTCTATTCTCCCAACTATATAATATTTATGAAAGGTTCTTCTTAATGATAAGGTTCCATGCATCAGTAACAATGAACGAAAGATAAGGAAGGATTTGTAGGCGTCATTTATTATTTTAATCTATTAAAAGTCATAGAGAAGGCAGCAAGTGAGAGACACAAAAAGAGAATCACAGATTCATATGGCCAAAAGCACACTGCTTGTCCAAAGCATGTCTTTTGATCCCAGAAAGTTCTATCTAGGAAACCGCAGACTTAATCTGAGACTCTGCTTCCTCTTCTGTGAGATGGAATAACACTACCTCTCCGGCAGGATTTTCTAAGACTTAGACTGAAATCTCCAAGCAGACAATATTTCAAACAGTATTTGGCACAATACAGGCAAACAGTAAATACACATTGGCTAAATGGAAGTTGAAAGTTTTCAAGTGAAAATGTAATTGTGCAATGAAGTTTAGTTCCCTTTCCCTTCTTGGAGTTTCACTGAGCATGGAGAAAACGTGAGGCTTATATTTATTTTAAGGAGACTTATGGCTTAACAGGAACGTGGAGACTAATGCAACTCAAGAGACCAAGGCAACCAGGGAGGCAAAGCTCAGAAAGATGGGACACAAATCACAGGGATCAGGTGGAAAAGTATGCGCCTTAAGTAAAGACCAAGGGGTCCAATATTACTCAAAGAAGGCCACGGCTTCCCTGGTGGTGCAGTGGTTGAGAGCCTGCCCGCTGATGCAAGAGACACGGGTTCGTGTCCTGGTCCGGGAAGACCCCACATGCCGTGGAGCGGCTGGGCCTGTGAGCCACGGCCACTGAGCCTGCGCGTCCGGAGCCTGTGCTCCGCAACGGGAGGGGCCACAACAGTGAGAGGCCCGCGTATGGGGGTGGGGGGGAAGGCCAGATGCCTTTTCCTACCACCTGAGGGGCCCTGGAGTTCCAGTCAACTAATCTTGAAGTGACAGAAGGTGGTCAAGTAGAGTCGTTGGCTTACATTTCATTGCCAGCGCTAGGGGTGAAGTAGGGTAATGAGGTGAGGCTATATATATAGATTAAATCAAGGAAGTTTATCTCCAGGCACAGAAGCAAAGTTTGATCATTCCAAACCACTTTGCAGTGAAGAGAGGGTTGCCTGGAATGAATGAATGAGATTAACAAGGCCTGTCTTCTACCTGACCTTCTACCTCACCAAGTGTCGACATTTTTTTTTTTTCTTGCAGCTTTAGAGATAGAGGATATGTCTCAGCTCCCAGAATTTTAGGCATAATACTGGAAACTGACATTTGATTGGCATTTTATGCAGTACAATTGTGTGAACTTTCAGGCCGGCTGTATAACAATCCTTCCCTGCCGTGTGTGGAGCACTTTGGGCCCCTCTGGATGATAGATGTGATGTGAATGGGAAGCGTTATTATTACTTATGTTTTATAATATGTCCTCTGCCACAACAGAGACTTCCTTTGAATGTGCAGTAAAAGCCCCCAAGTGATGCATTGTCAAAATATTTTTGAAATGAAAAAGCAAAATTAACCACAAACTGCCCCGTTGTCTCCATGAAAATAGCACTGCAACATAACCAGGGAACATCAATGTTAAATAAGGAAAGCTACAACCAAATAAAAACCTAAAAGATGGGAATGAGCCCTGTGTTTGGGAGAAGTATGCTTTTGCAAATCTCCACAATGGTAATTTTGCTTTCCAATTAAAGTGTAATAGCAAAAGAGCAAATCATCGCCCAGAGCATCCTCAAGGATAGCTCAATGAATTTTGCTTTACTCAATAAGAAGGAAAGTTTTCGGTAGAGCCCTTTCCTGGGTAAAGATTTGAGCAGCAAAGACACAGGATTTTTTTTCCTCTTTACATTACCCAAACCCAGATATCTTCTGATGACTCATCAATTCATAAAGACCTGTATGGTCAGGAAGCACATATTTAAATATATAGCGAACAAGTGACAAACGATAGACGCTAGTTTTTTGGTGGGTAAAATTCTTCTAAAACATCAAAGATTTTCTAAGAGCAGCGGGCTTACTCCTTATATCATCGAGTTTCCGTTTAGGGACAGGTCACATTAATTCTCAGGAGCTCTTTCCAGAATGTTGTTTAATTAGTGTGACTCTTTCAGATTCCAAATCAGGATGCTATGGTATTTTAATACAGGAAGATGTCAATTTAAATGTGATAGATAATTGACTCTCTACAGTTTAATACAATTTTAAAAGATTGTAACTTGGATGCTTTCTCTGCAGTAGGAATGCATCAAAGGGCCCCCTGTGGGCTGAAAAAGTTAATGCACTTCTCTAAAGGTTTTGAGTCCTGGAGAACCTAAAACAATAAAATAACATTTCCCCATTAACATACTAGTCACAATGTCATTCCCATAAAGTGACTCTGGCATAAAAGGCTGGCCTTTTTCCAGATGATCTTTTATGGGGATGGTTTATTTTTCTTTGTCTTGACATTAACGAGCTATGTATTCAGGGAAATAGATTTCAATGCCTGTCAGATTACTAATCAGATGCTTTTCTGCTGCTCCAAGAGCAAGCAGGGACCTCTGGTAAAATGGGGGAAAACTAGACGATTCATTGAAAGGGGTCATGAAAATAAATGTGAAGGCAGTAATGGACCTGTTCCAACTATGACTTCATGACAAAATGCTATGACTTCCAACATTTTATTACTTGCCATATCTTCCTGTTTTGCATTATTGTCATACCTTTTTTTTTTTTCCCTTCTGAGTCTTACATTTTTGGGGAAAAAGAAGATAAAGATATATGTAAACTTTTTTTAAGGTTGTAAGGTATCTGATCCTAAAATTCAGACTGCTGATTTGATATAAAAAGTATGTTTTTATAGCTCAAGGCTGCTGGTTATTTACAAGCATCTTGGAGGAACAATTTCTTTCTTGAACAATTCTGGTATATCCTATTCTACCATGTCCTATTCTACCATAGTAGACTGAAGTTGACTGTTTCACCAACATTTTACTTCCTATTTATGTGGAATAGGCTGAAGATGTTAAGGCAATCTAACAAGAGGGATGGGCACAGGAAATAGTCATTTATATTGATCACAGCATCCTGAGCCTCAGTGGAGATGAAGAGAATTTTTTTAAAAATCAGGAAAAGAATGAGTTGGCAGGATTGAGAATATAGGGAAAAGATTACTGGAAAATACTCAGTAGGTAAATATAGATGAGGGAATAGGCACAAGGTCAGGCAGCAAGCACACTTAGCTTCATATTTCCTAATCACTCCCTCTGCTTTGCAAACCCTTCCAAAACATTACCTCATCTGTGCTTTCATCATCCCCAGTGTGTAAGATTCAATTACTCACCCTATCTCTCTGTGCAACTGAGAGATTTACCTTTATTCATCCCTAGCTGTCTTTATAGTCATTTCCTCAGTTTAGCACTTATTTTGATTTTCTTATTTTGATTTTAGACTGATCTCGCTAACAAGTTTGGAAGCTGTTTTGAGGACAGGTATACATCTTTTCTGTGCTTCTCTTGAATCCTCTTTTGAATCCTTAGTCCTTGAGATAGGTCTTGATTGATTATAACAAGGTAGTTTCAGAGCATGTGGTAGATTATTGAAGGCCAAGTTTATCATTTTCAGCATATGTGTGTATATTTGTTAACTGTACGCTGCAAAATGGGCATTTCATACTCAAAGCTCAAGTAGATGGGGCACCAAATTATAATTTTGATTTATAAACAAAAGATAAACAATGTGTCATATATATTTTATAATCAGAGAATGACTGTGTATCATTCCTTATAAGAAGCATTTATAAATACATGTTTGTCTTTTTCTTAAATGGTTTTATTGTTTACTGTTATATTCATTCTAATTAAACTGTTTTAACACCATAATGCTCAAGTGTCTTCTGCAGTTTCACTTTTTTAATCCTAAAATTCATAACTGCATACTGGAAGTGTACTTACGGCACATTCTTGATGTGAAAATGCAAATGTTTCCAAACATAATTATCCATTTGTAAACACTGCACCCACCTGGACATTTTTCCCAGCAAGGGTTATTCTCAGAGTATGCTTCTGTAGGTTAATACTCTAAGGAATTAATTCATATATGAGCCAGTAATGGAAATTTATATGCAATCATATTATGTACTTGATAATTCCATATAAATTTGAAACAGTCATAATGCCCCCTGTTTTACTCCTCAGTGGTAGTTCTAACAGATTTTAACAAATTCAGGATGAACCAGTCATAGATGGGAGGAGAGCATTTAATTCCTGCTTTAGCCTTCCAAATTTAAAATAAATAAATAAAGTTCTCTTTTTTCCTCTATTTATGTTATATTACATATATATGTATAAAATATATTTAAATATATGTATACATATAGATACACAACTACAATAGAAAGATCATTAAATATCTACCCAAATCTCTCCTGCCTGCCCCAATCCTTCCTGTTTCCACTTGAATAACTATAAATAACATTTCTCAGTTCTTCCAGAAGGAAAAAAAAAAATACATTCAACTTGATCTCAAGAAAGCATTTTTCTTACGCTGCCACGTTAAGTCAGCAATTTTAAAATATACTAAATTAAAATGTTCATTTAATCATTAGGTCGGAGGTTAAAGTACGTAGCACTTTTACCAATGTAAGCCTTTTCCTAACTATTAGTAGATACTGACTTCAACTGATGATGCCTGGTAGCTCTACCAAACTTCTGCAAAGGGCTGAACACGCATAAGCACTCTAAGAAGGAATAGGAAATACACTGTCATCTACTTAAGTCTTTTTTTTTTTTTAATAAATTTACTTATTTTATTTATTTATTTTTGGCTGCGTTGGGTCTTCATTGCTGTGCACAGGCTTTCTCTAGTTGCAGCGAGCGGGGCTACTCTTTGTTGCTGTGCATGGACTTCTCATTGCGGTGGCTTCTCTTGTTGCGGAGCATGGGCTCTAGGTGCGCGGGCTTCAGTAGTTGTGGTACGTGGGCTCAGTAGTTGTGGTTTGCAGGCTCTAGAGTGAAGGCTCAGTAGTTGTGGCGCACGGGCTTAGTTGCTTCGTGGCATGTGGGAATTTCCCAGACCAGGGCTCAACCCGTGTCCCCTGTGTTGGCAGGCGGATTCTTAACCACTGCGTCACCAGGGAAGCCCTACTTAGGTCTTAACACTGCACAACTTGTGCTAACCTGAGATGTCTTCTGGAGTTTTGAAGCACAGGTTGTTTTTTCTAATTTAAGGACCAAGTTGCTTTGGAGTGTTCATTCTCTAAGAAGTCTATGGAGTATATCTATGAAACTTGATTATGTTTTCTGTGTAAGATCTGGGCAAGCTGGATATGGCCAGTATAGCAGGATGGAAAGGTATTTTGCTGTGAAATATGCACAGACTCAAGTCACAAAATCTAGGGTAAGCAAAAGCAGGCAGTAAGCATATTGCGATTCTCTTAGACAAGAATCTTTTTGTTAGTTTGTTTTTTTTATATCTCTAATATATCACATAGTTCCTAAATGCTTCCAGTTTAGAAATATTGTAAGAAGTAATTTTTTAAGAAACAAATTATTAAAGACTCAAATGTTAGCCTTTATTTCACTAAAAGAAATATAATTAAAGGAGTCAAGGATGTTAGTTAAAACCAAGAGAATTCTTTACTGCTGTCTTCCTAGACTTTAGAATTCCTAAAATGTGTTAAATAATCAAAACATTTTGAAAGACTTTTAAAAATATAATATGCAGTCATCTTGAACATGTATTTTGCTAAATCATCTATTTAAGAGTCTTCTACTTTATGACCCTACATAAAAGATAATTCAGACACCATGGCTACAAAACAAATGTTGGCAGGTAATAAAAAATGATAAATAACTTTCCTAATTATTCCAATCCTGGGTACTGACTCTTAGAAAATGAAAACAAGTGGCCTCTTATTGCTTTCTAATTCAGAAAGCATATTAATTCTTGCAGTTAATGATTTTTTTTTTTTTTTTTTGCGGTACGCGGGCCTCTCACTGTTGTGGCCTCTCCCGTTGCGGAGCACAGGCTCCGGACGCACAGGCTCAGCGGCCATGGCTCACGGGCCCAGCCACTCCGCGGCATGCGGGCAGTTAATGATTTGACACATAGCATGCTACTAGATTTTCTAACAGAATTAACACAAGAATCTTGCCCTCCCCAACATAATATAAATAAAAGATATAAATCACTTAGAAAAACAGAGGTTTACACTTAGCACCAATTCAAAGTTCTTGTGAAAAAAAGCTAAAGGATGTGTACAAGATTTTAGAACTGGGATACAAATCTGAAATGTAACAGGATCACTGCCGAACGATTACAGATAACAGAATAAAATGCATGGCTCCTTGCCCAGAACTTTGGAACATAATCAAGATAGTACAAAATAATTTTGAATTCTTTATTTTTAAAAACAAGAGATGTGTTATATTTGGCTGTACCCTACACATTTTCATTTTACTGTTTTTCTGAAATCTATGATGAATAGTTGCTGAAATGTCAAGGAATGAAAACATTAGATTTTTATTCGGTGACCTGTAAATGTATTGGTTGTCAGAATCTCTTATATAGTAGGTGGAAATAAAGCTTCTACGGCAACCAAATTCTATCCTTAGCTAACGCTGGGGTTCAGTTTCTATGAATAGTCCCAAATCTTGTTGAAATCAAGTAGCACTACATAACTATATTGTCTTCCAAGCGACTGTGTCCTTCTACAGTGATAGCCAGGGAAGAAACAAGGACACATTGAAGATAGTGATTTGTAGCAGGTGCTAGGGCTTGCTTGATATAGGTACATGTGCATGTCAGTCTACGTAATATACTAGAATCCATAAGAGCACAAAACACTGCCAAGAGTTTCTCTTGTCCTTTTTGAAAAGAAGTCACAGACTTAACCTGGCTTAGTAAGTTTGGGTGTTGCTTCTCTAAACGAGATTTTGATTAAGAATTGTTATATCTGAAAGTCTTAATGCCTTCATCACTTATATTTTTTGATACCATTTCAAAACACGTGATATAAGTTATAAAGGGACATTGATGAGCTTATAGTTGCCTTGGCACTATATCCAACTAAAAATGAACCCAAGGACATTAAAGGGGCTAGTGTCAATTTTTTCCGGTGAAAACTCAACATGTTTTCTCCTATAAATGTGTTCAACCTGGTGATCAATGACAAGTTTGCACTAAAAATCTGGGACTGGTTTTTACTTACTTTGAATAAAAGGTTAACAATACAGGCTTCATGGATGTTTAACCAGCATCACATTAAAAAAAAATGAGGGAGGCAAAGGCAAAGCTAATGGACTAACCTTTTAAAAAGTAGTTCAGTGGGATAACTGCTGTAGCACCACTCACTTCAGGGCCAAACTTGTTTAAATGGGCAGTCTCCCTTGGATCTTACCAAGGAAATTTAAGTAATCAAGTACCAAATCATGGTGGGGCAGATGGGATGAACGACTACCTTGCATATTGTTTAGTGAGTGTCACATATAATTTTTAGAAAAGTAAAGTCGTCCTCTCATACATAATTTTTAAAATAACAAACTATATATGGCATATATAAGTTTATATATGCTATCTAGAAATATTAAGGACAATATGAACATATCTGACATTTATGCCAAATAGTTTACATTGGTTATTTCATATAATCCTCACAGTACTCCAGGAATTAGGTGTCATTACTCTCATTTTACAGATGGAGCTATGTCTCTCTATATATGGCCAGTTCTTGCTGAAATCAAGTAGTAATTCATCATTCTGTTGTCTTTCAAGGGACTGTGTGTCCCCCCTTCCTCACTGATAGGGAAGAAACGAGGAAGATGATTTGTAGCAGGTGCTGAGGCTTGCCTGATATATGTATATATGCACGTCAGATGGGTTTAAATAATGCGCCTTGTATACCACATCAGGTCAGACAAGGAACCAAGACTGTGAACTCAAGTCTAATCCAGATCTTAGGCCTTGAGTACTTAGCTATAATATCTGTCAACACAAAACACTGGGTTTTGTCTTGTGTGTTTTGCTAAAATATCTTACATTCAGAAGTAACCTAAGGTTAAACTAAAGAGAAGTAAGAATTTCCCTTAGTCTCATGCCCTGCTTTGCCTAAATATATTTCTTAACACCTTACTTTTGCAAGAAAATTACAATACATAGTCTATCCTATAGAATAATACTAACAGTTTCCTTTAAAGTGGGTAAGGCTTATCAATTACAGTTCTAGCTAAAGAATTAAACACTGAATGCAGAGAACCAGTTCTAGTCCCATTTCTGCAACCAGTTTTGTCACCATGGTAAGTTGTTTAATTCTTTAGGTTTCTCAACTATAAAATGAGGATTTTAGACTCGCTGACATAGATTCACAGTAGTTTTAAGATGGTATGATAATAACATTCACTCAGACTATAAATTTGCAAACATTGCACTGGACACCAAGAAGAGGTTCACAGTGGCTGAGAACAGACAGGTCAGGTCTTGAAGAGGTTTATAATTTGGGGAGTTGGGGGCAATGAGTGAGGTAGGGAGGAGTGGACAAGGCACAAAAGAAATATGTTCTTTCTCCAAGATGACCTTACTGACACACTATAACTAGGATGTTCGTTTTAACTAGTTTTACAACAGACACACACAGGCAGTATCTTACCACAGTCTCATAAGCAGATGGTTTGTGAACAAGGTGCGGGGAGCAGTACAAACGTGAGTGGGTAGAGATACAAGGTCTTAAGGTAAGAAGACTGGCTGATACAGAGACCTGGAAGCGGGGATAAGGAGTCAGAGGAGTTGAAATGGAGAGGAGCTTACATTTAGGTGGGTGGGGAAATTAGACGTGCAACGTCATATGGAACAAAGCTGACATAGACGATGGAAGCCATGGGCTTCCGGAAAGTGGCTAAAGATAATGAAGTTGGGACGGGGAGAGTAAGCAAGGAGCAGAGTGTAAAAATGGAAGCAAGACAATGTCAAGTAGGAGGGAGATTTGCCTATGTTTCAGAACATGATGTATTTAAAACATTTTTCTGAAAATAACGTTAGCTTCTTAAGCATCTGCAAATGCCAGGAATGTCACATGCATCATCCATTGTACTTTTTATAATCATCTTACAAACTAGGTAATAATTTTCCTATTTTATGGGTGCTTCATCAGGTTAAGCAGCTTGGTAAAGGTTACCTACCAGCCAGTTAATGGATAAGCTAGGAGGAGAATATACGTCTGTTCTGCAGGTAACACCATGTGAACTCTCAGTCCCAAACTAATTTTGCAAATATGCAAGTGAGCGACTTTAGGCTAAACCCAACTGTGAACATTGTATAAGGAATTCTTAGAAATTACTACTGGCGTTTTCTCCCTGGTTCTGTGGCAGGTGTCAATTTCTTTGTTTTCAGCATCCAGGCCTATGACTTGCAGACATGGCATACTGAGTGCATAAAATACTTAAAAATACATGGGGCAAACAGCGGGAATTAATGACTGCCATTTATTAATGCAGTAAACTCGCCTCTCCACCACCTCAAGTCCACTGTCTGCCTACAATAGAAGAAATCCACTCAATCTGAACTTGAACGTCTCTTCAATTTTTGAGGCACATGCTATCTGAAACACCAGACTTTCTGTGTTTAAAACAGAGACTTTTTCTTTCTCAAATTTGACCCTGAAATGTCCTCCAATTTTAATGTCAGGAGGCTTACTGCAGTGGTCTGGAGAGCCTAGTTCATCATGAAAATGTGCTCTACTTTTCAACACCAAATAAATATCTCTTCCCTGCATCCTGCTTAAAATGGTCACTTCCTTCCCATGGTTATTTTTATTATTCATGTCATCAGCTTCAGCAATGTGAGATCTATTTAGGGGGAACATTTCATCAATTACAAAACACAGAGCATGCTTCTGTCTCTCAAAGGGTTTAATGACACCCTAAGTAAGTTCTGAACTGTTAGGAGAATTACAAAGAACACTCTTCTGTTGAAAACATTAAAACTGAATACTTGGAATAAAAAATTGAAAAGCTGAAGTTTAACAAGGGACACACTCGTTCTCCTTGTGACTCATTAAATGTGTTATTATTTTTACCCCGGGAAGTGAATTCTTTCACTTCCTTTTAAGATTATGGCCCTGGCAACATATCACCCAAATGATGGAGCATGAAAAACAAGACAGTTTGAGAACAACTCACAGTAAGTAGCTGATTTCATGATTTTCATGTGCTACGCAATAGACTTTGACATTCTCTCTCCCATTCTTGCCTCACTTAAATCTATTTTCCACATAGCATCCAAAGTCATCTTAAATTATAAATCAGATCGTGGCATTCCTCTGCTTACTCCCTTCATTGATTCTCCCTGTTCTAGGAATAAAGGCTGAGTCCCTACGCTATCCTACTGTCTCTGTGTATTCTAATCTCTGTCCCCTAAATAAGGGACATTTCTACCTTAATTTAACATCCTTACTCAAACTATACTTACCTCCCAAGCTATCTTGCCATGTGCATACCTATCAGAATCCTCCTCTACATTAAGAACTATCACGAAACCCACCTCCTCCACGGAGCTTTCCCTGATTGCTGCAGTGGTAAATAACTTCTCCTTCCTATTATGTTGTATTGGTTTTCTGTGGGCTGAGACTCTGTTTTCAAGATCTTTGTGTTTATAACCATAGTGATTTGTACATTGCCCTGAGAACAGTAAGTACTGAGACCATAAGGTGAATGCAAAAGTTAAGGGAGGCTGTGGAGAAAAGAAAACTGTTGGCAAGTATACAAGTTCCTTTGCCTTTCTATCTCTAATTTCTCTTACTCTGTCCTTGATCATAATCATATAAAATGTTTACCAAGCAATGATACTCCAATAAAGATGTTAAAAAAAAAAAGTTTACCAGTTGTTCACAGGGAGTTAAAAGCTCTTTGGATCACAAGGACAGATCCTTGTGATCTCTTCTGGACCTCAATCTAGGTATCTCTTCATCTGCTTATTCTTTGGTATCCTTTATTATTTCCTTTACTATACAGTAAACTGGCAAATGTAAGTGTTTCCGTGAGTTCTATGAGCCATTCTAGCAAATTATTGAATTCAAGGAAGAGGTTGTAGGAACCGCAATTTATAGCTGGTTGGTCAGAAGTACAGATGACAATCCGGAATTTGTGATTGATGTCTGAAGTAGGAACCGTCTTGTTCTGAGTCCTTAATTTGTGGGATCTGACCTTAAATCTAGGTAGATAATGTAAGAACTGAACTGAATTGTAGGACATCCAGCTGGTGTCAGATAATTGTTTGGTGTGGGGGGAAAAATCCACACGTTTGGTGGCCACGAGTACTGCAAGCAAAAAGAAAACAGAGTTTTTCCTTTCAAAGCCCTAACCCCAACATGACTGTATGTGAAGACAGGCTCTTCAGGGGTTAATTAAGGTTAAAGGAGGGTGGGCCCTAATGCATTAGGATTGGCGACTTTATAATAAGAGGACGATGAAGAGATCTCTCTGTCTCCATACATACACACAAAGGAAAGAGATTGAGAGCACACAGTGAAAAGATGGCTGCGTACAAGTCAAGCAAAGAGGCATCAGAGTGAAACCCGTTTTCCAGCACCTTGATCTTGGACTTCTTAACCTCCAGAACTATGAGAAATAAACTCCCATTGTTTCAGCCATCTAGACTATGGTATTTTGTTACAGCAGTCTGAGCTGACTAAGATAGCAGTAGAGCACTCTGAGTTCTGCATGTAGTTTGCAGAGATTCAATACAGGATCCGCCACTCATTACCTATGTGACTTGAGGGAATTTCTTAGCCTTACCCTTAATAAGTCAGACGGGCTTCTTCTGAATGGAGCCTATACAAATATCTCCTTCAAAATATTACTGAGGATTTAAATGAGAAAATGCATATAAAGTACTTGGCGCCATGCCACAAATACTCCAAAGACACACATGCAACCTAGCATTTAACAAGTCTGGGGAACTGTGTCAAGTGAGTGGGAAAGACAAAAAGGGCTGTAGGAGAAAGAGGGTCCCTTTGCTTGGAATACTTAAAGAATGACCAAGATACTCTTAAAGTTTCCCTCAGCTTGAGTACTATAGGCCCCAACTTCCCTTTTCTTAGAGCATTTACTTTTGAAAAACATAATTACAAATTCTTTCTCTGCACTTTTTTCCGGTACGCGGGCCTCTCACTGTTGTGGCCTCTCCCGTTGCGGAGCACAGGCTCCGGACACGCAGGCTCAGAGGCCATGGCTCACGGGTCCAGCCGCTCCACGGCATGTGGGATCTTCCCAGACCGGGGCACGAACCCTTGTCCCGTGCATCGGCAGGCGGACTCTCAACCACTGCGCCACCAGGGAAGCCCTGCCCTTTTTTAAAGGTATATAAATCTCCTTAAAAGCCTCTTGCCAGTTTTACGACCTAGGGAATATCTTTCTCAAGGACCTGGGATCCATTCCTTTGAAAGGTAATTATCAAGAAAGATAGCATCCCCGCCTCCCAGTCTCTGTGGGAGGATAGGAGCCTAGCTTAGGTGGGCATCCTCCTCCAAGTTATAAAATTGTCTCCTGTCATGAAGAACAAGAAAGTTTACTTTCCCTTTGAGTAAAGCCAAGTAGCAAACACAGGTGACCCTATAATCCTCCACCTCAGCTGTTAAAAATCCTCCAGCTCTTTGACCCAGTGGAGCTGAATGCAGTCTTTCTCCCACATTGCAATAGTCATGAATAAAGTCTTCATGCCTGGTTTTTAAACTTTGGTACAATTTTTTTTTTTTTTTTTTTTTTACTTTGATGGGAAACATTCACAGATAACAAAAAACTTGAGATATGCTGTAAAGTGTAGCTTAGATATTGGTTTGGCCGTGTATATAGATAGCTTAGAATAAGAAGTTGCATATATTTTATTAGTTAGCAGTAACTAGTTATGCCATGTCTCAATGCTTTATTAAGGATTATCATCGAGAATTTTTATCAAGTATTGATATTTCAACAGTTACTTAGAGAGCACCTACTAAGTGTCTTTTGAGATTTTAAATCTCAAAACCCTGTACTAACATTAGAAACTCTATGGACCTGAAGTCTTGTATATGTTTCTAGGAAACTGATCACACATTTAATACTTTGCACATGAGTGGTGGGGAAGGAGAGAAAGGAGTTCCTGGCTCATAATTTTAAAACATTACCTACAGTGAGACTGTTTTCTAAAGAATTCTTTAGGATGTAGCATACAGACCAATGTGTAAAGCATACCTTTTTCACTAAACAAAAGTAAAGTTACATAAATCTAACATCTGAGTGACTCTTAGGCAGGTATTAACACTCACCTGTATGACTAATGTGGAAAGTTTCATTAATCTGTGTAAGAAAACCAATAGGCTAGGATGAAATCTTTTGCTCAAACTCAGGTTATGTTATTACACTGTTAATCTTGATGTATTTTAAAAGAATTTAGTATTAAATCAAGCACAATAAGTTACAAAAGGAATCCAAAAGGATCTCTCAAATGACTATCTAAATTACTCTGATTATTCCTAGTAGAATGTTTTCCTTTCTCTTTTCTTACCCGTATCCATCTTAATTATAATTCAGAATTTATCAGAATTAGTAAAACTTAATTTCCTTAGCCAGATTTTTAGTTATTTTTTCAGTTTAAAGTACAGTCACCTAGGCACCCAGAAAATACAGAATTTAGAAATCTTTTAACTCAACGAGGATGGAAAGAGTGAACAAGTATCATTTTGCCAAGTCTCCTGTTGTCTGAGGCTAACTGCCTGCTCTCCATATACCAAATTGTGTACTTAGAAAATATTAATGCACAAGGAAGAGCAATGCAATTTGTCTCATCCAAATGCATCATATAAAATGACCAAGTGCTGTTAAGTGCTAGAAATGTGTCTCAAAATACTCTCCATGTCTACATCACTTTGGGGTTGTTTAGAAGTTCAACCCTTTTAGTGAGAAGTACTGAAAGATAAATCTAATTCCCAGCCCTTAACTCACCACTTACGGAAGAGGCATTTTTATTGCAGAACATGTCTTCTGATCTTGCTAGTTCCGAATGAATGTCTCTGGCCTGCCTTAGGAATGTACTAATTCTAATAAAATGAAAGACACAATTGCCCCCTACACAATCATAAAAAGAGTGAATATATCATCCATTGTAACAGATGAAATGTGTTAAAAAGAATTCAATATGGGGCTTAAAAAAGAGACAGTTGAGACAATATCTACCATTCAATTTGAAGATTCCTCTTGGAGAATAATACAATATGATACATGTACCGTTTCATTGCAGCCATCCAGCCATTACTGTTAGGAAGAGTATGAATTTCTACATATGCTGAAAGTCTTGATGATATGTGCCAGAGAGAAAAAACACCTTTGCTCATTAGTAATAAATATGCTCTTGTCCATTCCCTACATAAATTAGAACAGTTAAGATTCTCTTTGGCTGTCCTGGAGGATGGGAAATTTGACCTGAAACTTTACTGTGATACTGCTAGAATTAATTAGGTGGCAGTGCTTAGGACTGGAGACAAGACTGGCTGGGCTACTGTCTTGTCAACATTCAAAGTAGAGTAATAGTCTGATGGTGGGAGGAAAGGAAAGGAAATTCAGTTTTAGAGAATTTTACAAAGGAAGTATGGTTAGGTCATTGAGATTGGATTTGTAGTTTTTTGGTGATGTACACTAAAATTCCAACTTGAGAGCTCAAGTCTGTTTCAAGTTCAGGGTATGCTGTGGTCTGAATTGTGTCCACTCAAAATCCATATGTTAAAACCCTAACCCCCAATGTGGCTGCCTTTGGAGATAGAGCCTTTAGAAGGTAATTAAGATTAAATGAAGTCATAAGGGTGGAACCCTAATCCAACAAGATTAGTGACTTTATAAGAAGGGGAAGACAAAGAGATCTCTCTCTTTCTCCAGATGCATGCCCCTAGGAAAGACCATGCGAAGACAGTGAAAAGGCAGCCATCTATAAGCCAGGAAGAGACCTCTCACCAGAAACCAAATCAGCTGGCACCTTGATTTTGGACTTCCCAACATCCAAAAACATGGGAAAACAAATGTCTGTTGTTTAAGCAACTCACTCTGTGTTGTTTTGTTATAGCAGCTACAGCAGACTAATATAAAATGGAAATCACAAATCTTTACTGAAATCTTCTTATAATCATCTTTACAGAAAGGCTGAGTTCTTTCCAATCGGACATATTTTTGCTTTCATGTAAAGGCATTTGTTACTACAGTAGTGCACAACTTTAGCAAATTTAACTTTAAAGTGACTTCAGACTTTTTTAACTGGATTCTGTGGATAAAGTTCGGGAGAGCTCTAACATAATCAAATTGCATGCAGACTGTGCTGTGCACATACTGTTTCCTGGGGAAATAGTCTGTGTTTTTATTCCTATTAACAAAGGAGTGTGGGCCAAAAAATGAATTCAAGGTGGCACAGACACTGTGTGGAGCTACAAGGAAGGTTTTATGAGGTCATGGTTGAGGCATTCACAATTGGAAATGAGTGATTCAGCGGTAATATCATCTAATATTGGCATTTTAAATGAATATTTGATGGTAATTAAGCCTGTCAAAGAAGGCCTTTCACATGGTTGTTTTTTATGAAGTTACTACCTAGTTTCCTTTCCTAATATTGTTTTCTGCAGCATTTACCATTATCTAATACATGATGTACTTTGCTTATGCAGTTTCCTCATCTTTTTCTCCACTCACTAAAATTCAAGGATCATGTGGGCAGAGTTTTTAACCCATTGTTTTTATTACTGTTTCCACACTACCTAGAATAGTGCCTTTCCTATACTACATGTTTCACACATATTTATTTAGTAAATGGATGAAATAATGCTAATGTTTGAATGTGGTTATGTGTACTGCTCATACTAATATAGAACTATGCCTTAATTATTTCTATCACATTCCCTTTCCTTTCTGAAAATGTATTTTCTGTGTTGATTTGAGTACTGTTCCTAAAGTCTACATGGATAATTTTTACATAGTCTAACTAATAAGTAGATTTTAGTAGAAACAACTGGCCTGCATTAGAGTGTAATTCAAAACTTCAATTTACTATTTTAAGTTGAAAATAAAAGCTTGGTTCTATTTGTCTTAAATAGAGTTGAAGTCATATCCCTTTTTTATATTTCATTCTCCATTTCATCACACAACAATGAGGGTATGTGATACTAAAATGAGAACATTTTATTGACTGCACATCTCAGGAAGAAAGAAAAGCCAACATAACTTGATTATTTGCCATAAGAGAGGCTACATATGGGGAAGTTAAATCAGAAGTCTGGATAATTTCCAAAGCACATCGTTTTTTAGCTTTGTGAGATTTTCCCCTGGTATCTGCATTTGAGTATTGGTGTTTCTGCTCTTCTAAGAGTTATACCACTTGAATCAAGGTACCATATTGCTTTAGTCAGTTCAGGCTGCTATAACAAAGTATTGATACCATACCTTGGGTGGCTTATAAACAACAGACATTTGTTTCTTACAGTTCTGGAGGCTAGAAGTCTGAGATCAGAGTGCCAGCAAGGTTGAGTTCTGGTGAGAACCTCCTTCTGTGTTTCAGACTGCTGACTTCTTAGAGTGTCCTCACACAGAGGAGAGCAGAGAGGAAGCAAACTCTCTCCTATATGGGCACTAATCTCACTCATGGGAGCTCCACCCTCATGACTTCATCTAATCCTAATCACCTCTCAAAGGCCCCACTTTCTAATGCCATCACTTTGGGGATAGGGTTTCAACATACGAAGTTTGAGGGAACATAAACATTCAGTCCATAATGCATATTTTCTCATTCCAACTATCTGGCTTTTCCTTCCCACATAGAGTTTCACTCTCTCTACCTATTTACTAGAAAGGGAGTGTTCCATTTCTTTAAAAACGTGTTTAGACTGAGAAACAAAACATGCTATTAATTTCTGTCAGACGTTTAAGATTTTATAGGAATGTCAAGGTGAATTAAAAGCAAAATTCTGGAGACATATTGCAATTCAGATAATATGCTTATCCTCAGAAGGGAAAAACAATGACCTTAGTTTAAGTTTTGACATCTTTTTAGTCTAATGGCTTGAAAGAAAAAAATTAGTAAAAAAAGGAAAATTATGACAACCACAAAGCATATACTTAGAGAAAAATAATGTAATATATAAAATTGGGGAAAATATGGAGGTATGTGGGTTTATGTGTAAAGGAGATATAGAAACAGTGACAATGGCATGCTTATTTAATCAAGAACATGAAAAGCATATCTATATCTATATCTTTATATTTATACCTATATCCATATCTAAACTCTGTATCTCAAAATAGATTCATGTACTTTGTACTAGAGTGATCTTTGAATAATGTGATTTTTGACCATCAAAGTTTGCTGATGAACACCTCTAAGGAGGAAAGGGGAGAAAGCTAACTACAGGACTTAAACAGCACCTGCTGTCAGCTGAACAAATGAACTGTTCCAATACTGCATGTGCCCAGGAAGGAATGGATAACAGCACCTAACACACTAGGAGACCGTCTTCACAGGAGAGTGGGTAGGACTGAAATATACAGTACTAGAAATGTTAATCCAAATTTTTCAGATTTTGACAACTCTGTATACACATTTGTCTTCATTTGGCTTTTTAACTATTAAAAAATGTATGTGACAACATGATTTTATCATTTGGTGGGCTGGAACATAAACATTAATACAGGTCACATTTCTTAAGTTGTGATCAATTACAAACATGGCCACATTTCTTATAATTCCTCTCCTTGAATCTGGGCTGACCTCATGATTTGCTTTATCAATGAAGCAGAAGCAGTGTTATGCAAGTTCTGAGCCTGGGCTCAAGAGATTTTGCACAGTTCCACGCTCACTCATGGAACTATATGATTGAGCTGGCTTTCTGGAGCGTAAAACACATGTGGAATATAGATAAACTGTCCCAAGTGATCCATCTTAGATCAACCAGTCCCTAGCCAACCCAGTAGTGTGGATCATCGACATATGAATAGACCCGCGGAGATCAGCCAAACCTGGCTAAGGTTAGAAAAACCACCTAGCTGAGCTCAGTCCAAATCGCAGAATCACAGAATCTTGAGCTAAATAAATGTTTCTAGTGACAAAGTTTTGGGGCAGTTTGCAACATAGCAAAAACTAACTGATACACAAAGTAAGTGGGGGACTTTAAAAAAAGGGTAAAACAAAATTTATTTTAATCAATTTAATTAAATAAATAGAATACTTTTCTTTAAGTAGTGAGGAACAGTTAACTTTGAAATGATAAAAAATAGGTGATAACTACACAAGGCTATTAAATGTCATGTATGGTTAGGTTTGAATGTAAAATATTTCTCTCCTTTGTATTTGTGTTAGTTTCTGAGTTTCTTTTTAGCAAAGCAAGCAGTAATTTTGCTCTAATTGCCATTGGAATTAACTGGAAAATGTCTTTTGAAGTCAAAGTAAAAAAAAACCTGGAATGTAGGAATAACAAAAATCCTCCTCTCTTTCTTTCTAACACCCCTCTAATTTCTCTCTAATATTTCTGTTCCTGACTCTCTGGAACAAATTGAAATTGGACACCAAGACAAAACTACACCTGGCTTTCCATTCTGGCTTTTCTCCATTGATGAACAGTGCATTATGAGGTCAGAAATATAAGACCATTTCTAAGATTCCATTGAAGATAAGATATTAGAGAGAATGAAGGCTATTTTGCTGGCTTACCACATCATCTCCTTCCAACCATCAAAAATGAATGACAATAAAATAATGCCGAAGAACTCAGGCCTTGTCAACCACAGAGCCATTTAGAAGTTTTGCGATTGCTCTTTGAGTCCAAATGATTATTGCTAAATTTTGTCAAACTGGGAAGATTAAAAGGTTGTAGAAATGCAATACCATAAATACTCAAGCAAGCAGGAACTGCTTCAGAAGGTTAAGTTAGTGAGGGGAAAGAGTAGGAAGCTCAGAACTCAGAAATTATAAAGAACGTTATGTTGTTTTCTTCATATTTCAGGTTTTGTTAAAATTTGAAAACTCAGTCAATTGTGGATATAGAGAAGACTTCTCATCTGTGTTTTGAATGTGAAAAGCAAAGGGCATTCTTTTCTGCATAGGGACTAAACGCAGTACCAACACATTTAATTTCCTCTCATCACAGTAGCAATCTCAACGTCCAGTTCAAGTTGGGGGAGAATACTGATGCTTTTGTGTCTCTCCCCCCTGAGGTCCCACTAAAACAAAAGCTAGAAGAACAAATACGGTATGTAAAGCCTACCAGTGAAGAGAAAAAGTATGCAGTCAACAAAATAAAGAGATTTCCAAACGTGAGTAGAAGACTAGAAGTGGCTGAAAAAGAGTTGATGAGTGAGACAAGCAGAAAAATGCACAGCTTGGAATACAATGCATTGAGGTACAGGGGATAAAGTCAGTGACAGCCAATCTGGAGATGATCTGGAAGGAGACCAGCAGAAAATATACACAAAAGTCATATCGGTTGGCACCCTCTACTCTCTGACACTGTGAGAGGCCCTAGGTCTCCAGAGACGCTCAGCTCCTAGCATTGACGCCCTTGTGTTATTTCCGCCCCTTGGGTATGGAGGGGCCAGACTAACCGCAGTCATGATGGAATGTCACTTCTAAGATTAGGTTATGAAAAGTCTGTGGCTCCCATCCTAAGTAAGCCCCAGACTCTACCCCCAACCCTCCTTCCTCTCTAAGATCACTTGCCCTGGGGGAAGTGAGCTGCCAGCATTCATGAAGCAGCCCTCTGCCCACATGTGAGAGAATAAGGCCTGCCCACAGCCATGTAAGTGAACTGGAAAGTGAATTCCCACCCTCCAGTCAAACCTTTAAATGAGACTGCAGGCTTAGGTCAACAGCCTTCACTCCAGCTTCATGAGAGACTGTGAGCCCAAGGCCCCCAGGTAAGCTTCACCCAGATTCACCTAACCAAAAAACCTGTGAGAGAATAAATGTCTGTTAGTTTAAGCTACTAAATTTTGAGAGAACTTGTTACACAGAGATAGATAATTAATATAACCACCTAAAATATAACAGTAGCTTTTTAACCCCAAAGCAAAAACAAACCAACAAATGAAAATCCAGGTCATTTTTCTCTTAAAACCAAGAAATTGTCCAAGGAAAGGCAAGGCTCTTACTATGAATGTTCTCTTCATTCTGGCATTAGGATGTCTGCTCCACGTCTGCCATTTCCAAGGAAAAGTCGACCTCCCTACAAGCTCTGACCACTCCCAACCTGAATAGGGTCTCCTGTCACACTCGAGAGCAAGCAGTGACACTGGTGCTGAAGAACGGAAAGCACAGATAGGAGATCTCTGGGGGGCGAAAGGAAAGATTTGATAGAACTCAAAGAGTGACTGGGAATTTAAAGTGATGATGCAATAAAAGTAAAGGAAGAAATGTAAGGAAAAAAGATGTTGAGGAACTTCTGGAAAAAAAATATGGAAGACAGGTATAATTGAAATATGAAGCAAAATAGAATGTCCTGATTATAAGCAACTGATAGGATGGAAAGGAATCCATTTGAACCTGACCCTGAGGAAATTCTCCTTTGAGCAGTCCAGGTAATATAATATTGGACCCGTAAGAAAATGAACGTAATCTCAACACATAAGTGAAATGGGCATTGGACAATATTTACATAGTAATGATAATCTCAATCTGCTTTATTGCTTTTCCACTTTATACTCCTCATAGATAAAATATGGAAGATGTAGTTGTGGTTGCCAAACAGTATGTTTAAATCTCTGGAAATATAATGAGATGGTGAGATCTAGGGAAGCTAGAGGAACAGGTAGGTGTACAATATATTTACCTTACTAATGCGGATACTCAAGAGATACTGTTGTATATTAATGGAATGAGAAATAGAGATATAAATATACTATTTAAGGTGACAAAAATAACTAATATATGAACAAAATTCAGAGGAAAAGAAGAAAAGGAAAATGAAGGGATTAAGGCCAGGAACTAATCTTCAGTTTTCTTTCTGGAGATTGCATAAATATTATATAAAAGGGATAAAAAATTGGAAGTGTAAGCATATTATTTAGAGATATGGAAATAATTACCAAAAGAATTGTGAAAAGGTATCATCTCGGGGAAGTAAGACTAGGGGTAGTAGGGTTGCTACTCTTTACACATATATCATCTTCTAAATCATATTGATTTGTTTTCATGTGCATGTGATAGCTTAATGAAAATAATTTAACAATGATTCCCACTTGTTTTGCATACATTCAGCAAAGCATAAAAGTAAATTTTGCCAGCATCCTGTTATTAGCCTCAGAACTAGGGTAAAAGAGCAGGTTATAATTAATGTTATTACTTGCAATTTGAGGTACCACCCATTTAAATATATTGTAGTTTTCAAATAACCCACACAGCAAGAATAAATTCCTTTGAAATTTCCTAGGCTTTGTCTAGATTTGTCTATCATCAGGAATTCACTCCACTCCCCAAACTTCATTTAAGTCTTTGTGTCCAATTAGTGTTATGCCAGCATGTCCCTCTAATCTCTTCGTTTAATTCTCTAGTTCTTTGTACTCAGTTCTCGTTTGAAATTGCCAGTGAAAATATCAGTTTTTACATGCTTAAATTCAGCAGTGACTATCTTTCCAGAACATTATACACTTTCCCCAGTTCTGTTTTCCAGCAATAGTCAATGTCTAAATATCAAGCCTATGCCCAGCTTTTCTTGAAGCCTTGTCGAGTCTCTGGTGCAAAAGTGGGTCTGTAATGGGTCTCACAGTACGAGGCTTCCTCGTTGGTTTCCTATTTTTACCTGTTTATTCAGCTTGTCAAAATTAGCTGGAGATATAAAAAAATCGGAAAAATGGTTTGAAAATGTGAGTTCCTGCCTCTTCAAAATGGTCCAAATACTACACGCAATTCTGAAGTGACTGTTAACAATCTGACTGTGGGGAGGTCAGCTTCTGGGGCAGACAACAGGGGATGCTTTGCTGTAGATAGTTTAAAAGCAATACTAAATCTTACTACAAGTCAGCCTGCTTTTTTTTTTTTTTTTTACAGTGCATCAGCAATTCTAAACTATGCCAGGGATAAAATATTCCTCTAAAGGGGGGACCATCAACACTGCCCCTTCCCCACCTAGGTAAACCACCATAACCCCAAACTGATGAGACGGTATTCAACCTCTGGAAAAGCATGTTACACCCACTAATCTGTAACCTGTCAGTCAAAATTATACTGCTTTGTACCCTTGTCTTTTCCACCTTAGGGACAACTACTGGACTATCCTTCCTGAACTTAAGTGAATGTTGGTAACACAAACTGAAATGAGAATCTGCCTCCTATATATCCTATTCATGCCTTTCTATTAAGTGAGACTGCATATACTTAAAAACAACATCACCCTTTGTTTTAAAACTGTGTATTTACCCTGCATATGGAGGAATAATTCTGTTGTTCCCTTCTTACATGCACCATCTTTATTCTCTGCAACTATTGATCAGTCCGGGAAAATTTACCACTAGGCAGCACTCCGTATTTATCTCAGCGTTGGGATATGCACTTTGGGTGTTCATAATTTATTTATGCAAAAACTATTTACTAAGTGTCCATTTTGCACCAAGCGCCTTAGGTGCTGAGCCTGCACAGGTGAACAGGGCATAGGTTTTGACTTTCAGGTGCTTGTCAAAAAGGAAAATGAAATAAAAGTTAAAGGCTCTGATAGATAAATAACTACCTGTATGTCTACTTATCTGAATATATATTTACCTATTTTTCCAAAGTGCTATGAAAACAAGAAATGCATCCTGCTTAGGGCTGTTCCGGAAAGCTTCAAGTGAAATGCAAGGTCTAAAATCATCTCATACCATTAACATTAGCAAAGCTTTAGAACTTTACAAAGGTAGAGTCAATTACTGTGAGTAAGATCACAGGTACAGTTGCAGCACAGGAAAAAAGAAGGAAACAGGGACATTGCTGGCAGAGGGAGTAACACTGCAAAGACTGAAAATGGGAGGTTGTATTTTGTTTACTACTGCTAGCGTACCAATGATAAATTTCAGATTGGGTACCTTAAGTAACATGCTCTTTTTTTTTTTTCCCTTTTCTGAATCAAGTTTCCAAATAATGTGGAATGCAAAGTCACAGTGACAAGAGTATATAAGACAATGAGGCAATGAAATAAACCACAGGCAACTTCAGTCATAAATATAATTAAACCTCTATCTAAAACTATAATGAAAATGCTTACTTTGGATAGTAGAAAGCCATCAGTTCATAACAGAATAAGTGGGTCATTTGGCTGCCTTGTGATGTCTTATTTTCCATCTGTTGTTATGAATTACCATGTTGACTCTGTCTAGAATTATTACTAATGGCCAGTTGATGCTGTGCAGGGAAAGGTCAGATACAGGAAATTCACCACAAAATGTGAGAGAATCTTGACGAATCCTTTTTACTTCTGAAATGTGGGCATTAGAACAAGAGAAACTCCCTTTAGTGGAATGTGAATATTTTCTATTTTCTTTTGAAAGAAACTGATACTCTCTTTGGACCTGTGGACACAAGTACTTACACTGTAATCTAGCTGTACACACAATCTTTTGATACACATTCAGGGACAGTTACCGTAGAGGTAAGCTAAGAGGTGTAGAAAATATGAAAATAAGCTTCCCTCAAGAGTTCCAGGTCCAAAGTTTTCCTGCTGAATGTTTCATGCTGGGTTACATTTAGTGAAGATCTCGTAAGAGCTGGCTTAACATGGTACAGCAGATAGAGACTCCTCATGTGGTTACCTGCCAGTATCTCAGGGAATCTACAGTTGAATATATTTGTTACATAGTCCTTGGATGGTGTTGATCAAATTCAGGCCCATTTCTCTTATTTGAGATTTGCGTCATCTTCTTTGAATCTGTAATGCCTAGAACAGGGTCTGGCACACACGGAAGGAAGAAAGGAAAAAAAGGAGCAAACAGAGAGAAGGAAGAAGCGTGGTGGCAGAATGGAAACGAGGATGCTAAGGAAGGAAACAATGACCACCTACTTTGGGCCAGATGCTATACTAAGATGTTTGCTCATGCAAATTTAGCTGATATAAAGAATCTGTCACCACGATAAACGTGATTTTAAAGTTCCCTTTATTACTGGCTCATGTTTTACTCCATACAAGAGTCCAACACTGAGTTCACACACATAACCAGCAGCATCCAGGCTTCCTCAACAGCACAGTATTTATTCCATGGAGGGACGGAGGTGATCCGGCTCCCCCACATGCCTTTCAGGGGAGCCTCCACATCCCTCTTGACTAGGAAAATCTTAAAAGAGGACAAAAGGGGCCTGCACCACCAGCTACCCTATCAAACCTATAGACAGATGATAACATTCATTTTAGAAAAAGTTTTCCACAGAATGTGGGTAATTTCAGACTCAGAGTAGTGTCTAGCACATTGCCAACACTCAGGACATGTTAAGTAATAAAAGGGTGTTGCTTCAAATCACTTGCTGTTAAAAAAAGACTAAAATATCTTCCGTCCTTTCAATTTGTTTCAGAGTTTCAATTGTGCCAGTGATGCTGTTAATAACAGACTGTACATCTGTGATGCACAAAAGCTTTACTATTGTTGATTTAGGGCACTTCACATTTCATGTATGGAGTCTCTACATATCTGAGAAATGGTTGGTTCTTGTTGTACAACTCTGTATCTCTAGGTACCTCACACTCATCCTCAGGAATTCAATACCTTGCAAAGTGCATTTTATATGTTAGGTACACAAAAGATATTTGCTAATTCATAATTTTAAATAAAAGTATTGCAGATTTATAGGTAACATACATCATGGCTGAAGATAAGTAAGTTAATAAAAACAAATATACACTGCTATGTTTTCATTTGTTTTAATTACCATTTATTATGCTAACGGAGAAACTATTGGTTAACACTGGTGTTATTTGTCTGCTTGAGAGCCTACATAAAGAGAACAGTGATGATGAGAAGACAGTGAAAACTGTTCGGTTAGTGCTGTATAGGGGCAGATGAATTAACTAGATCTCCTCTTGAGGTTCCAGCCTAACGATGTTAATATATTTTTCTTGTTGGGGAACTTTTCAGTGATGCTAACTGATAAGAAAACCTAATATAGGTACTAAATAATAAAAATTTAAGAAATCATCTACTACCGAAGGCAATCTACAGATTCAGTGCTGTCCCTACCAAATTACGCATGGCATTTTTTCACAGAACTAGAACAAAAAAATTTAAATTTGTATGGAAACACAAAAGACCCCAAATAGCCAAAACAATCTTGAGAAAGAAGAATGGAGCTGGAGGAATCACACACCCTGACTTCAGACTGTATTACAATGCTAGAGTCATCAAAACAGTATGGTACTGGCAGAAAAAGAGACACATAGATCAATGGAACAGGATAGAAAGCCCAGAAATTAACCCATGCACTTATGGTCAAGTAATCTATGACAAAGGAGGCAAGAATATTCAATGGAGGAAGGAGAATCTCTTCAATAAGTGGTGCTGGGAAAACTGGACAGCTACAGGTAAAAGAATGAAATTAGAACACTTCCTAACACCATACACAAAAATAAACTCAAAATGGATTAGAGACCTAAATGTAAGGCCAGACTTAAAACTTAAAACTCTTAGAGGAAAACACAGGCAGAACACTCTATGACATAAATCACATCAATACGTTTTTGGATCCATCTCCTAGAGTAATGGAAATAAAAGCAAAAGTAAACAAATGGGACCTAATTAAACTTAAGAGCTTTTGCACAGCAAAGGAAACCATAAACAAAAGGAAAAGACAACCTACAGAATGGGAGAAGACATTTGCAAATGATGTGACCAACAAGGGATTAATTTCCGAAATATACAAACAGCTCATATAGCTCCATATTAAAAAAACAATCAAAAACCAGGCAGAAGGCCTAAATAAACATTTCTCCAAAGAAGACATACAGATGGCCAACAGGCACATGAAAAGATGCTCAACGTGGCTAATTATTAGAGAAATGCAAATCAAAACTACAATGAGGTATCACCTCACACTGGTCAGAAAGTACATCATTAAAAAATCTACAAATAACAAATCCTGGAGAGGGTGTGGAGAAAAGGGAACCCTCTTATACTGTTGGTGGGAATGTAAATTGGTGCAGATACTATGGAAAACTGTATGGAGGTTCCTTTAAAAACTAAAAATAGAGTTACCATATGATCCAGCAATCCCACTTCTGGTCATATATCAGGAAAACATGAAAACTCTAATTCGAAAAGACACATGCACCCCAATGTTCATAGTGGCACTATTTATAATAGCCAAGACATGGAAGCAAACTAAATGTCCACTGACAGATGAATGGACAAAGAAAATGTGGTATACATATATACAGTGGAATATTACTCAGTCATGAAAAAGAATGAAATAATGCCATCTGCAACAACATGGGTGGACCTAGGGATTATCATACTAAGTGATGTAAGTCAGACAGAGAAAGACAAATACCATATGATATCACTTATGTGTGGAATCTATTTAAAAAAGGATACAAATGGACTTACACAAAACAGAAATAGACTCACAGACATAGAAAAGAAAATTATGGTTACCAAAGGGGAAATGGAGGGGGAAGCATAAATTAGAAGTTGAGGATTAACAGATAGACACACTATATATAAAATAGATAAACAAATAAACAACAAGGACCTACTGTATAGCACAGGGAACTATATTCAATATCTTGTAATAACCTATAATGGAAAAAAATCTGAAAAAGCATATATATATATATATACCTACATACATATATATACATATATGTAGTCACTTTTCTGTACACCTGAAACTAACACAACATTGTAAGTCAACTCTACTTCAATAAAAAAAATCATAGAGATTTAAATTTAATCTTGATACTAGTTTATTGAACAATACTTACTGTTTAACATATATCATGAAAGAAGAAAAAGCATTGTTAATAATAAAAAGATATTCCTTTGTCCTACAACTGAGACTTGAAATATCAGAAAGGGAGCCAACCCCACCAGTTCTTTCTGAGAAAATGCTCACTGAAATTACTGCCACATATTAATTAGATACAGAGTTTTAAGTCATTCTATTTCCCCCATGGTAATAAAAATGATATCAAAAGAAATTGTATCAAGAATCATAAACCCAACTTGGTCTAACTCACAGCTGGAAGTACTTGAAGTTTTTCATTTCCAAGTTGAAAAAGGAGTATTTTTTCAACTTTTTTGACTTTTAAGCTCCTTAATCAAGACACGTTATTGAGGATAGTGACAGAAGTCATATTTGCACTATTCAGTGTCATACTATGAATGAGCTTCTGTCTGAGAACAGCTGGGAAACAGGTATATGAAATTTCTGGGCTGCTCCGTCAACAGTGATTTGAGATTGTGGTGTTGGTGGTGGTGATGGTGGTGATGGTGGGTGGAGGTGAGTAAAATAGCGGATAGTTCTTCACTACCCACTAACAGTGGAGAGTTCTTCATTATGCAGTATATTTAGGGTCCACGGTCCTCTCCCACTAAATGCCAGTGACAACTCTCCCCCTGAATAATTTCCTGCCTCCCACCCCTTCCCACATCCTTGTTCTAGGGGAATGGTGCTGCCTCTTTGTGGAAAACACGTTCAACAGAGAATTCAGCACAGTACATACCACACCATTTGAGTTCTGATTTAGAAACAGCCATTCAGAGCTGTTCTCAAGGGCAGAGAAAATATCTTTAAAGGTAAGAAAGATGCTTTAATTTATACAGTGTACTTGAGGAATGCTTTTCAAACGTAACTATCATTTGTATAATGGTTACATGGGTCAGACATTTTTTTACTTCTCTGTATTTTAGGGTGAACCATAAGAAATTTTCTTTTTTTGGTAATACAAATTGTCAAATAGCAGTAATTGTATATAGTTCACATACTATACTGACTCATTTAATCCTCACAATAAGCTTATGAAACCAGCTTCCCCATTTTATAGATGGGAAACAGAGGTATTGAGAGGCTAACTTGCCTAGGGCACAGAGCCAGTATGTAGGGAAAGTAAGGCTGAGATTTTTTTTTTTTTTTTTTTTGCGGTACGCAGGTCTCTCACTGTTGTGGCCTCTCCCGTTGCAGAGCACAGGCTCTGGACGCGCAGGCTCAGTGGCCATGGCTAACGGGCCCAGCCGCTCCGCGGCATGTGGGATCTTCCCGGACCGGGGCACGAACCCGCATCCCTTGCATCAGCAGGCAGACTCTCAACCAGTGTGCCACCAGGGAAGCCCAAGGCTGAGATTTAAGTAGGCATTCAGGCCCCTGGAGTCTTGCCCTTGACCCCTGTGCAATACTGCCCCCTAACAGCCCTTGCCAGTGGTGCTTCCTCAGACTGTCATTTCTCAGAAGGCAGAATCAGACTGAGAGAGATTGGCAGGAGTATGAAGGAGGGAAATAGGTAGGTGAAAAAAGGAAAGGGCTTTCCAGGCAGAGGACAGAGAGGTGGGAAACAGCGTGACCTCTAGAGGTTTCTGTTAGTAGTTCAACAGGATCAGGGGAAAAGAGTGTGGAGGAGTGGAGATAAAACTTCCAGTGAGGCAGATAGGAGGCCAGCTGTGAACAATGGACCCTGACAACCATCCAAGGAATCTGCTCTTTGTCCTAAATACCTGGATGTATTAAGGCCCATATTTGCATTTTTGAAAGAGCAGTCTGACACCTGGGTGGAGATCATTTGAGCTAGTTTAGAATATGAGGATATGAGAAGTTTGAGCTAGTTTAGAATATGAGAAGGCAGGAAGTGATGAGATTCTGGACAGAGGACCTATTTAAGGGCAGAGGACCAGATCACCCCAACGTACTCTGAAAAGAAGCTGGCTGTATAGCCTTGGGGAAATTACTTAGTTTCTCTCTGCCTCAATTTTTCTCACGTGTAAAATAACAAGAATAATACCAAGCTGTACTTTCTGACTCTTCATTTCTTCCTCATTCACGTACATCCCTAGAATTTGATTACTCTTCTGATCTAATTAACAAGACACTTATTAGTTAGTGTCTTGTGTCCTTAGGACCACACAGGGCAGGGCATGCAGAGTTCCCGCCCCCCCTCACCCCCAATGTTCTTTCATAATTGATGCCATATCACTAATAACCTTTCCATATCTATTCAGAAAAGATTCCCGTCTTATGCTTCCCCCGCAGCCCCAACGCACAAGCATCCCCTCTCCTCTCTGCTTTATTCCTATAACACTTGACATCCCATGTATGCTATTTTAAGGTTTATTGTTCATCTCCCCTAACTAGAATATGAGCTTTGTACCGAAAATTCTCATTTTATTCAATGCTGTATTTCCGGTGACTAGAACACTGCCTCGTATATAGTAAGTGCTCAGCAAACATACGTTAAGTGAATAAATGGATGGATGGGTGGATGGATGGCTACTTTTGTCTAGAACTAGCCTTGTCCAAAGATGTCTCAAAACCAAGGTTGCATCCACCGAGAGCACCTTTTCATCCAGTGAAACCTCCAGACCCTAAAGAATATGCACTGAACACAATAATTCTTAAAATAAACTCTAAAATGTATATATCCTAGAACTTTTGCTTACCCACAACGAGGGGAAAAACACCTTCTAAACTGAAGTGCTTACCTACATTTAAAATTACAATGAGCTGCACTTTTCTTAGCCAGCACCATTCTTCTTAGTTTCAGAAGAATATGCCTTTGTATATATTTTCAAATCTACACCCAAGTGTTTTCCTTTTCAGTATGCACTAAAATTTGCAGTAGAAATGTACATTAGTTTAAGTGAATTGAGCAGAATGATTGGACTAGGGAAAATAAAACTAATTATTCATGTCACTAGTACTTTAAAATGCAGAGTAGTTATCAGGAACACACATAATTATAAGTAATGCAGTTATTTTTTAATAATGAAGCCACAGCTAAGGTTAATTAATACTTTTAATAAAAAAATAAAATTTTGTTCTTTGAAGTTACAATATGTTATTTGTTAGTTTTAGATATTTTTCATGGAAATATGTGTGCACTCTGCTTACATTTTTCAAACAAATAGTATTAATTTTTTATGAGTATCTCCAAAGCCACCAGGAAGCAATAGCAGTGTGTGACACATTCAAACACTCTTTTTTTGCTTGAATCCTAACTGGGATTCTTTTTGGAACATTCCATAGGAATCAAATGCCAATGACTTCAGTAGGAAATGAAGATACACGTCCTGACCACCTACCAATGTTTTAAATCCTCAATAGTTCCTTTTCTTGAGTAGGTTTGCTACCTCCACTTTGAAATAAGCCTAACTAGATTGTTCCAATACATTTCATTTATATTTACTGATTCTGCCCCAGTCTGCAATTTAATTTCTTACTAAGAGTTGCAAACTATAGTCCCTCCAGTCAAAAACCAGAATCTCTCAAAGCCTTATTCTGTCTCCCTTCTCAAGATTCCCCCCCCCCCCCCCCCCCCCCCCCCCCCCGCCCCATACGCGGGCCTCTCATTGTTGTGGCCTCTCCTGTTGCGGAGCACAGGCTCCGGATATGCAGGCTCAGCGGCCGTGGCTCATGGGCCCAGCCGCTCCGCGGCATGTGGGATCTTCCCGGACCGGGGCACGAACCCGTGTCCCCTGTATCAGCAGGCGGACTCTCAACCACTGCGCCACCAGGGAAGCCCCCTTCTCAAGACTTTTGAAATGAGATGAAAAGATTTTTGAAATGAGATGAAAAGAAGATGAAAAAGGCTATGGATTCTTGAAACCAAGCAAGGATACCAGAATCAGCTTCTGCTCTGAATGAAAGGACAGGGCTTCTCTATTTATTATTCTTATGAAGTATGATTTTCTTGCAAAGATAGATTTTATATATGCTGTAAAAGTAGAATGGAATATAATTTACAGACGAAAATGGGATGCTTTTGAGAGTCAGAAAAGGATACTATTAATAATTACATCGGTACACCAGGTGCACAAGAGGACTATACAGGCCAACTGAGATGCATGCCACACTGTGTAAAAGTCAAGGGTGAAATCTATGCTTTATTAAATAAGCATCAGAAGACCTAATTAAGGGTATCATCACTAGAGTCAGTGAAGTTTTAGAGCTGAGTACAATTCAAGAGATTCCTAAACCCACTTATTTTAGAGAGAGCGCAAGGCCAAAGTGCAGCGAGGTTAACCCACCTGTCCAAGTTACACAGAAAAGGTAGGTGGTTGTGTTGAAATTGGAAACGGGTCTCCTGATTCGCTGTGATCTTTCTGTTTTACCATACCTCCTCTAGGCAAAAGGCATTACTGTGGATCCATACTGTCTACGGTATGTAAATAACTTGTAAAATATTCTTGAAGGAAAGAACCACAATATCACAAAATGTGATACAAAGCGTAGACCAAAAGAAATTCCACAATCTTGATCTGAAAAGAAATAATTTCCTTTCTTTACAAACTGGCAACCAAAGGGAATGAACATTGCCCTTTGCATGTTGGCGTACTTTTACTCATTTAAGTAAATCTACAAGTACATTGTAAGACATTGGCAAATTATTCAGAAGAAGGGGGAACACTCAGCCATCAAAAATCCCAAGAAGCTCTCAGCATCCTGAAGAACTTAATACTGTGAATTATTTGCAAATATTCACTTTCTGAGATTAGCCTTATAGAAAGTTTCTCTTTTTTAGGATGAGTGGGTCTTATGGAAACATGTTGATATTAGATATCATAAGTAAAACAAATTTTTATCAACTTTATATAATCCATATAAAAAGTACTATTAATATTTTTACATTCACATTTTTTCAAGTCATTTCATCAGAAAGGTTGGTAAATGTCCTCATTATTTCATGACATAGATCATATCTTCCTAAAGTAAACATCAGTCTTAAAATTGATCATCATTCAGAGAAGAAAACCTTTTTTTTTCTTTTTAAAGCATATTTACTTCTAAGTAGGAATGTAAACAGGATCTTATGGGATGACATTTTGTGAATACTCTTTTATATTCTCTGACTCTGTGAAAACTGAAAATTCTCCCCTACTACTTGCCCTGCAGGATGGCTGAACAAACCTCATCTCATCTATCTGAAATGAATCCAATTTAATTCTGCTTGACCAAAAATCTGTTTCCATAGTTCGAAAACATGCAATCACCCTAAAGTACATTGCCATTGTAGCTATTGCTGAGGAAAATACACCTTGATTGAGAAAACAGTCCAGTGTGGCTTTTGAAAAATAAAATGACCCTCCCTGGTACACAATTTGGTAAGGCGGTTGATGAAAGTAGGCAGGTCAAAGGTTACAGTCTTAGAATTAGCATTACAAATCACTTGCATATTTAAATGTCAAGACTTTGACAATTCTAACAAACATTTAAATTCTACATATATCAGTAATCTCTTTGTAGCTGGAGGGCAAGATAAAAATCAACTGTGAAGTAAAGTAAATTTACAACAAATTATTCTGTTACTCAAAAATAAATAATTTGCTTTCTTCCCTAGTAGTTTTTCCCCCATACATTCACATCTTATTACCTGTAATCACAAACATATCCTTTTAAGAGAGAATTTTTTTTTTTTGCTGTACGCAGGCCTCTCACTGTTGTGGCCTCTCCCGTTGCTGAGCACAGGCTCCGGACGCGCAGGCTCAGCGGCCATGGCTCACGGGCCCAGCCACTCTGCCACATGTGGGATCTTCCCGGACGGGGGCACAAATCCGTGTCCCCTGCATCGGCAGGCGGACTCTCAACCACTGCGCCACCAGGGAAGCCCCAAGAGAGAATTTTAAAAACTTTTAGTACAACTTTAAAACACTGTTGTTGAATATTTGTAGTATATTAATCCAAATTATTTAATTGCTGTTATTGGTCTGCTAAAAATCTAAAGATTGAAAATATGTATTTTTTAATGAACCTAGTAATCTTTTATTTAAGTCAATACCTCCTCAAATGAACCAAGTAATTATTAATTGATCAGATCATTTACTTCTATAAACCACTGCTATCTTTAAACATGTTATAGCTTATAATAAAAGAGACTCTTTTCATTGGCAATTAATGGGCAGTTAACTGTTTTCCTTTCACATTAGTTAATATTATAAAATGCATAAATTTTTAATTTCTTCATTTCTAGGTGTTTAACTTGCAAATAAAATAGCTATTTTACAAATGTTTACTAAAAAAACAATTTCTTAATACACAGCGAGTACTAATTGATAAAAAACATAAAAGTAAGGCTGATAATTCTTTCCTTATTTTGGGATACATCTGGTTTACCTAGTAACTTAAGCAGCTGTGATTTCATTAACGATGAAACAAGACTACTAAGAAAAAAATCTGATCATTTCAAATTTTATTCACAAGAACATTTCTATTTCCGAATGTCCTAGAATGTCCTCTTATGAATTATTTTACATAAAGGAAATAGTCTATCATAGCTCTGTGTTTCATTTTCCTATATCAGATTTGCCTTAATAACCTGCTTATCGTTAAATAAACCGTAAACCAATAAACACAGTAACAAATCATCAGTGAAGTACTAGAAAAGAATATCAAACGGAGCTGTTGGGCATGCATAAATCTGTCTAAAGACACAAGTCTTTATCCAAGAGGCTAAGTGCAATTATTAACAATCTTATAAACCCAAACAAGACACAGAAAATCAACAAAATGATTTTACTCTAAGCACACATTCTTACTAAAATGTCTATTTCATAAGGGAGGGGCTTTTTGTTTGGTGTTCCTAATGTATCCCCAGCACCTAGAACAGTGTATGGCACATGTAGTGTGATCGGTAAATACATATTGATGAACACCCTGTGAGACAGCCCCTTTTACTTTGTGGCCAAATGCAAATTTTAAAAAAGGAGAGAGAAGAAAGAAAAAAGTGATGCATATAGGTGTATAATATGAAATACTACATTTATAAATTTACAGACTTTACAACTTTTTGGTCATCTCTCTTCTTCTAGGACATTTTCTCTTTCTCTATTCTGTTCCTCCCACTCCTTCCTACTCAAAGTAAAAATCAGAATCTATTTTCTTCTTTCTCTGGTAAACATATGTTAATTAGTAGATAGGGTGCTGATCTGAACAGAATTCATCTTCTTTTACTCTCTTTCTAAATGTGACACATGATCTATTTCAAACATTTGAAATAAAAGCAATTTAAAAAATAATTGGTGTCATTCTTGCGTCTTTAGTACTTGGTTTTCTAGAAAAGTAAGAATCATATCTTTGGAAAGCTTTACATGGCACCTACTAGAGACATTCACTAACTACCAAAAACGAAACAAAAGCAAACAATCAAGTTTGGGCCAAGAAGAACACACAATTCTGAAAGCATTAACAACAGAATATGTACAAAGGCTATAAATGTCAACAGAGATCTAATAGAATTTAATAGAATTTCAACAGCATTCTAAAAGCCTTTATGAAATGTAAGCTCTGAGGCAGGTGTTTTTTTTTCTCTTCTTCATTGATGTAATGCCAATACTTAAGCTAGTGCCTGACACACAGTAGGCAATCAGTAAGTATATCTTGATGGAATAAATATACTTCCTACTTGTACAAGTGTGACATTTAAAACTTGTTTTTCAAAAATTTTAGACATAAGATTGAAAAATAAGCTCATTGAAGTGAAATATGGGTGAGGGCAGTTAGCTATATAATGTATGAAATATGTTGGCCCAAGACATTTTTTTTTTTTTGCAGTAGGCGGGCCTCTCACTGTTGTGGCCTCTCCCGTTGCGGAACACAGGCTCCGGATGCACAGGCTCCGGATGCACAGGCTCCAGATGCACAGGCTCAGCGGCCATGTCTCACGGGCCCAGTCGCTCCGCGGTATGTGGGATTTTCCCGGACCGGGGCAGGAACCCGTGTCCCCTGCATCGGCAGGCGGACTCTCAACCACTGCACCACCAGGGAAGCCCCCAAGACAGTTTTTAAGTACCACATTTTGGGTCTTTGTCCTCAGATAAACTAACAGTGTGTTTTTCCCATAAACAGTAAAATAGTAGACTTATCGTTCACGATGAGAGCCACATGCCTACCAATTCAAAATTTTCAGACTTCAAAATACAATAGAAGTGCTATAGGCAATTTCTTTTTTAAGATGTTCAAATTTGCCTTTATTTTATTTTGATGAAGTGCTGAGCTTGAACAAGGCCTTTCAGATACTTCACTATTTGACTCGTTCATTTAACTTAAAAAGTGAAAGACCTGTGTAAATTAGTAGACAATCCCCTCAGCTTGGGCTAGACCGAGGTTATTGAATCAAGACCATCAACTAACCACACACAAACCATCACAAAGCAGTATATATCAATAAAAGTTCACAAACCACAAACCAACAGCATATACACATTTCATCCTCAAACTGAATTCATTATATTAAGCAAGTCTTAAAAAAGCCATAATGCTTGAGATCAGAAATAATCCCATTCTAGAAAAGACACGTATGCAGAAAAGTCCACTTTCATAATCACAGATCCAGAATGAAGAAATGAAATCTGTGTACTCACCTGGCTAATGGGTTCTTTTGTAGGGGGCTTTCCTCTTCTGGCTGTGCTAGTAGCCAGGGTCGTGGTGGTCTCCATAATTGACGTGGACATCTCTGACTGCATGGCAGTGGCTGTCGACTCAGTTGTCATAGAGGAAGGCACTTCACCAACCAGTCTCACATTTCCCACTATGGCGATGTTGGCATCATTTTCGGCTGCCATATTCAGAACTTTCAAGCCATTGTAGTAAAGCCCAGAGAGCTGACCCTGGAAGGGCTGGCCCTGCTCTTTCCCGCCAATTATTATGGTTGCTTGGCTATTGAAGATTGTGAGCTGACGCCCTGTAAAAATAATATTACATACATGCAAAAATGTTGACTGTGAACTCTACATTCTACAAAGGATGATAAAACAGATCTTTCATGGGGTGGATAATGAGAGCAATAAACTATAAGAGAGGCATTTGACTCATAATTCATTGCTTATAAATGAGGTGTCCATGAAATGCATAATCATTGGCAAATACTTGTAAATTCTCAACTTATTATAAATGTAGTGCTTTTGCTAAAAGACCAATCAAAGATATGTATTATAAATTAATTTTTAGTGGATTCCTTTCCCCTTTTACCTCAAGACCTTATACTGTTGGTCTCTTAAGTCTAAATTGTTTAATTAAAAATGAGATATTTAATATTTCAAGTATTTGTCATTCTAAAATTACCACTGGTAGAAACTCATCTATAGCAGCTGAAATCTGATTTTAAATTTATGGTAAAAATTTCATAATTCACATAATGGCCACAGGTATCTATATGCTCTTCTTTAGAAATGTGTATTTTTTGAAGGCAATAGTCCATTGTTATTAGAATTATTCTGTTTTCCGGCAAATACACTGAAAAGAAACACATAGTTTACACTGAGCGTGTCAGAGACAAAAAAAAATCCAAAAAGATTTTTCTGATTGGCTTTCAGCAAGTCTATTAAAACAAAACAAAATGAAAAAAAAATATAGCTTCAGATGTAAAAAGCAGCTTCAGCAATGATACACAAACCGATGGAGAAATTATGGCACATTTCCATCAAACAGCAATCCTCAGCACAACAGTACCAATATCATCAAATTGAGTATCCAGTTTTAGCAGATTGCTCTCTGTTCATAAAAAGCATGCACACAACTTTAAGTTCAGTTTTAATTAGGGCTTGTTCCCAAATGCTCTTAGAAGGTTGCAAACGTTAAAGGGACTTCATTTTGACTGGCAATCCATATTGCCCACTATTTAAGATGCCTAGAGTTTAAACCAAGAGTTGTTTTTTTTTGTTGTTTTTTTCAGGACCATAATGAAGATATCAGAACTACATATATTTTAGTTAATAATTTAGAGGCTGGAACATGTAATATAATCTATAAATGATTTATCATTTTGGGTTAATGCTTGCTGTGAGTACCTTCATAGATTGAGTTAGTGGATTATATTTAACAGTCCCTTTAACCTTAAGTTAACAGGGTAAGATTATTAAACAGCTGGTACGTCTAAAAATGTATAGAAATTATTATACAAGGAATGCAAATATTACTATCTACATTTTACTGTTTTAAATTTGTTTTTAATTTAGTTTTACGGAAAATTTATTTTTTATGTTTATTAGTGTTACAATGAAGTACTACTTGGTTATGTTCAAATTATTTTTTTATTTGAAGTTTTAATCAATGTTTTTTACCTTTGTCGAGTAGCCATTCATCAACTACTCGACCAAGTCGATATGGAATTCGCTGTCTAGCAATCGCCAGGCGCTCGTTATCATTGTTTCCTTTAAAGTTTAAAGAGACATTTCATTGGTTAAAATCTGTAAGGTCAAAGGTTAAAAGTTAATACTTAAAGCTTGAGCTATACAGTTGCCACATGATTTTTTTGAAATTTGGAATTTTAAAAAGTTCTACCTAGAACATTTCATGTTTCAGACTTGTCATTCATTCATTTATTTTATTTTAGCAAACAAAATTATTCCTATGTTAATTGAAAATTAGAAATCTGCATTTGAGCTAGGTTATTAAAACTTATGTTATAGACAGACCCGAACAACCAATTTAAACAGCAAATAATAGCTTTACAAAAAAATGAACATTGATCTCAGGGTTTTGTCTTTTTGATGTTTCTTATTAACTAGTTAAACATGTTCAGGTGAAACAGGTTTAAGTTTTCAAAATACATTCAATCTCTTCTTATTCCAGATTAGTAATTTATGAACACCAAACTTAATACCATCTTCGGCACACTGAAGCATCTAAAATAGGCCTAGCATACTTTATGTCCTATTCAGAAAAGAGAAATTCTTATTCATCTCATTTAAGGAAACCACAAAGTCTGAATAGTTCTTGTATATTCCACACAAATTGGTTTATCAACCACTTGGACATCACAAGGGAATACATCTTGCATCATCAAATATGTTATGATAGGAAAAGGCTTTGACAAAAGTGACTTTGAGTGTCCTTCAGTTTCATTTAAAACTCGACAGATTGAGGCGTATGAAATTTGAAAAAAATTATGTGCTCAAATATTTGCTTTTTATTAAACTATTCTAAAGAAGGCATGATAACTTCAGGAACAAATACAAGCCACAACAGTGGTCCCTATTCATAGCTCTAAACTAAGTGGGAGCCTTGATTCTTTTGAATAAAAAAATTATCTGATAAAAACATAGTTTAAATTGACCTTGAATAATGCTTGCAAATAGATGACTGTTTTCTTGATCTATGAAGCACTTAGGAAGAATCTAGACTGCCATCTCAGCACTCAGTCGTGTATATTTGCCAGAAGCTTTTCTATTCTATGAAAATTAACTAATGTGGAGTTTTGAATTAAGGCATTTTGGTAATAGCTCACGTGAGGACTCAGAGGTGAAAGAAATGGTGAATGGTAGGTAGTACTGCCCACAAGAGAAGACTGGAGCATTTTACTAGGGAAGATAAAAGATACATTTTTCTCAGATTTAGAATAATTAATAAATGTTTTCTTAGGCTAGTTTTATTTATATACTATACTTACCACAATAAACCCACCATATTAGTCACACACTTTTAGAGAAAGAGAAAAGAACTATCATTTAGACCGAATCAATTTGTCCTTTGAAGTTTTATATGACTGAAAATATTTCATACATTAGTATTTAATTGAAAATGTAAATACCAAAGTGGAACCAAATATATAGTTTAATAAAAACATTGATATCTAGCTCTCTGTATTATGAAATTATTAAAATGTTATAGTATTTTATCCTATGGGAACATATTTTTGGTATATTGATAATTTTTTTAAAAGGATAAAATAGCATAAATTCCAAGCCTATCTTTGTTTTCAAGAAGTGTGTACATTTTACGTTCTCTTTTGTGTGCTTGTATAATTAAATACTTTCAAAAACACATACCCTTTGCTCTATGGACTTGTTTGCAGAGCAACACTCATACCAATTTACACTATTATACCTCTCCTGACAACTTTATAATTATGTGGCCCCTTGTGCTGTTTTTCATGCTAGAGCGTTCCCATCATCAGAAATGATCTATTTCCTCAGACACCGCCCAAATCTAGGCTGCAAATCACCTCTTGCCCAATTACTACTACAATATAGTAACAGACATCTCTGCATCCTCTCCACAGCAATCCCACCCATTCTCCACAGGTCAGCCAACACCCTATCAGGCCGCTTGTCTATTATAACCCTCCCATTGCCTTCAGGATAAAATCTCGACCACCTGATGAGGCTTATGATGACTTCCGTGATCTGGTCTCTTCCCACCTCCCCTGCCCCATCTCATGGCTGTCACTGTCTTGCTCTCCTCTTTCCATCCTCATGAGAATTCTTTCAATTCTTCTAAAGCCCTCCTTTTACCTCTGGACTTTTGCACTTGTACTCTCCTCTACTTGCAAGATTTTCCTCACTCCCATCCCATCCCATCCTCACCTTTCCTTAGCCAAACATGACTCATTAATGGAGTCTTCTTGGCAGGAACATTATTTCCTCAGGAGGTCTTCCCTGATGTCCCCAAGTTAAATTAGGACACCTGAATATATGCTTTCCTGACACCTGATACATGCTCTTTTGAAACAAGCACTGACCCTGTAATTGCATATTCAATTAATATTTTCTCTCTGAACTCTGAAATTCCATGAGGTCAGGTATTATGTGTAGTGTTTATTGTTGTATTCTCAGTGTTTGCACAATATCTGTCATAGAACCTCCTGTGAAATATCCGTAGAATGAAGTAGCAAAGGAAATCTTGTTTTAAATTCTGATAGCTTCTGTGGCACCATTATCTCATCTCCACAGGCTAAAAACATTCACAGGAAAGCAAATACTTGTGCCAGAGGATAGATCACATGTAGCTAAGCCTCCCTTTGTACTTTCCAAAGGAAACATCAAATATTTCAATTATAATTTTATGTCTTTAATGATTATCACTGATTTGAACATCCATACAATCAGTTCATTATTTTTTTTATAATAACTGCCCTGTGCCACAAAACAGATAAACATAGTTATTATTAGTAGGGAAAGTAGAGAGAAAAGTCTTAAATAATAAGCTGGAGGAAATGGAAGCCTTTTGAATGATTTTGAAAAGAGTACATAAAAATGCAAGAATACATATACACCCACATGCATACAGACATACAATTTGCCCTCATACCTTTAACTGGCACTCACAGAACAATTAACATGATCGATATGGTATGATTTAAATCAACAATAGTTTCTGAAGATTCTTGAGACTCAGCTAAAAAGAGAACCTACACTGCATTCCCAATGAATAACAAAGAGGTGATCTAACAACAACAAGAAAAAAATAAGAGTGGGCAGCAGAGATAGGTATAAAAAGACACACTAATTTTTAAGACAGGTACCCACACAAATGGGCTCATACAATCCCATAACCCACAGATTTCAGATGTCTTCTAGTTGAGAGTATTTTTTAATTGAAATATTTGATTTTGAAATCCAAGGACAGACTTTATTCTTAGTTGGCATAATGGATAGGAAATCAGATGGCGCTTACTTCACTATATGTTGACTTTATTCTCCAAATCCTTTGTTTTTCTACTAGAATATAAAACTAATGACTTTTCTTGTGACAAAATTGTATATAGGGGCTTCCCTGGTGGCGCAGTGGTTAAGAATCCACCTGCCAATGCAGGCGACATGGGCTCGAGCCCTGGTCCGGGAAGATCCCACATGCCACGGAGCAACGAAGCCCGGGTGCCACAACTACTGAACCTGAGCTCTAGAGTCCACAAGCCACAACTACTGAGCCTGCGTGCCACAACTACTGAAGCCCAAGTGCCTAGAGCCTGTGCTCTGCAACAAGAGGAGCCACCACAATGAGAAGCCCACACACTGCAACGAAGAGTAGCCCCTGCTCGCCACAACTAGAGAAAGCCTGCACACAGCAACGAAGACCCAACACAGCCCAAAATAACTTAATTAATTTTAAAAAAAATTGTATATAAGTACATTATCAACAAACAAAGGCACATCTAAATAGAGTGACAATGTCTTCCTAACAGATGATTCCCAAACCCCTCTTCGTATTGGGTACAAAATAGCTCCAATTGTTTAAGTTCACCAGGAATAAGCCCACATTTTGCCTCTACTTCATGATTTTCATTAACAAGCTGCACATGGAAAGGCATAAATGAAGTACATTATTTTAAGAAAATGCCCTAAAAGCATTTCATTCCTTTACAAATTCATGGTGATATGTTATTTATAACGTATCCAATAACTCTGCATGATTGTATTCATTTTATTTAATCCTGTCCTTACTTTGATATGCTTCTAAAACTTTACATGCAATATAAAGGACATAAAACAACCCATTTGATCGGGAAAGGTCAAAGATAAATATAATTTCTGATGACCCTTACTTTTCTTTGGAAAGTGTTGGGATCTGATACCAAGCATGCTGGGATGTAGAAACACTACATGGATTTTCTTTGGACAGTCAAATCTTGCAGGCTTATACAGATAGAAGAGGTTAAAAACAAGGAAAGTGTACCTGAAAACTGAAATCAAATGAAAGGCGAGAAACTATTTTCAACTTCAAGTATCCTAAATCAGAGGTAAGGATAAAGCAGTAATGACCCACTTGTCAAAGACCAATTCATTTTGGAATTATAAAAAGTGTCCAAGTAGAGTTTCAACTTTTTAAAAAGCATGCAAATAAATCAACTACAATAATCTACTGAATACATGAATTAGGTTTATAAAGCCAGAGCTTCTCACTGAATAAAGGATAGTAATTTAGTTGCATACTTCCTTTACCCCGATAAAAGTGGAATGAGGTTTTTCTTTTGATTTACTTTCTTTTTCCTCCAGTTAATTTTATGTGGGTTAAAATTGTTGTTACCTCCACTGAAAATGTCACTGGCAACATACATGTCTCTGCTGAAGTAATTTTCAAACAATAAAACGTTATGTAAAATTTGGCTTACTTTTCTTTGAATTGTTGAAGGATTCAGTAATTTTTTTAATTAATAAATTTTTTAAAAATTAAATATAATTGATATATAACATTATATCAGTTTCAAGGTTCAGTATTTTTGACAAGAAGCAGGACCCATCTAGTAACACTACTACCAATTGATAGGTTCTAGCTCTAATTGGTGTGGCCATTTGGGTATAAGGTACTGTACATAATGAATATTTCGAACAAGGTTCCACAGGTGGAGAATAAGACGGAAAATCTGATAATTCATACTTAAAAGTGTAGCACCCTCAATTTTGATTGAATTCAGGATAGTTTTACTTTCCCACCTAACCGATAATATTTGGTCACACTACAGTATATTAATTATTTATAAATCAGTAGACTTCAAGGAAACAAGAGTAATTTCAAAGAATCAAGGTAAGCAGCAAGGAGTAATAAAACTCAAATCCTTGAATTGGAGTTAAATTTCATGGTGGTACTCAGAAAACAAAGGGAAATAAAATTGTAATCATATTTTTATGACTATTGGTCAGTAGAGACAAGCTATATGAACTTCGCTAACACATATTTTTCTCCTCTCATTTTCACAGATCTCCCCTGATGTGTAATTTCTCTTCAGAAATAAAAGTGGCAGTTTTGATAAGACATAGTAATATACTTGGAAAACAATAAGGAAAAGCAACTTTATGAACCCAACATTTGTTCAGAATAATCTGAAAGTGAAAACAAAGATACTCGCTTCTTCTGAAGGTTTCCTGTTTCCTCTTTTTTAAGGCTGGGAAAGGAAACACAAAAGGGTTCTTAAATGCTGTACATACTTCCAGAGAAGATTAGGAGTCTGTTTTTAGACTTTTTGTTTTTAAATGAGAACATGGCATTTGGATATGCCTAGGCCCATAAAGCAAAGTAAAAGTTTAACAAAGTTTTGCAAAATTACTCTAGTTTTAAAAGCAGCATTATCACATTATTTCCAACTACATGCTGTACGAGTAGTTGTTGTACAAACCATACAATACAGTAATATCTAATTTAGCTGGCAAGGCTCCAAATAAGTAGATTTTGAACACTATTGACACTCCTCAAGGGGCAAAGTTGTGAAAAAAATATAGCTGTTCTAATGAAAATATCTGTTCTATGTATTACATGATTTGCTGTATCATTAAGATATGTACATAACAAACATTTGGCTCCTGCCTACTTCGCCAGTTTCATCTTGAACCATTTATTTCTAACTCTTTAAATTCTAGTCACTGTGGACTTCTTTCAAATTCTACAACCAAGCTAATCCTCTTCGAAGGTGCCATTCACCGTGCTTTGCAAATTTCCTGCATTTCTGTGTACACCTCAACACTCCCACCCATCCCAACATGCACACAGACACAGACATCTGAGTCTGGCCAACTTATTTCTTTTGATATTAGCTTATGTGATTCTCAGGAAAGCATTTTCTGGATCCCTCCACCAAATTAACCTAGAGCCTTCCATTATGCATCCTTGTAACACTTAGTAGCAGTAACTGTAATTGTGATGAAATGGTTTCATGTAACTGATTCTAGATTATGGGTTCCTTGCAAGTAAGGACTATGTGTGGTCCATCTCTTCACTGTTTTATATACATACCTATATATATATTTGAAAATACACAAAGTGAATTTTGCTTGGACTTCATATTGCCTTTTTTTCTTCCTTGCCCACCTCTTATCTCTGCTCTCATGCCACTCATTGATAGCCCAAGGCATGCATCCATGTCTACTCTTCCTAGACATATCTCATGTACCCAAAAGACTTCACCTGCCTTCTTTAGTTCCAATAGTCAAATCCTTTGTTTCTTTAGTACAGCTTAGCTATACATTAGGAAAGCAATCTGACTCAATGAAGTTAACACATAAGCACTGTGTACTCAAAGTACTGTTTCAGGTATACATCAATACATCACATAGAGACTATTATTAAAGGGCTTAGATTTTGGCTGGGGAGTCAAGGGCCAAAATGAGGAAAGTTAAATGGAAGCTCAAGATAACAGATAACTATGCATACGTATACAATTAACCACTGCTTGAATTGTAGTTGCCACAGAAGTTCAGACAGGGCATTGGATTAGAACAGACAAAGGTGTGATAGAACCCAAAGAATTTTACCTAGATCACAAGCAGTCTAAGTTTTACCGAAATAAAAACCAGATCAAAATGTGTTGTAATGTGGATATTAACACCCCAAAAGTTGATAATTGATTATTCTCTTTAATTTCATAAAGCTCTACACGCCTACATCTATTTTTTAAGTAAATATATTCTCTAAAAGAATATATTTTGACTCAAACTAATTGCAAATACAAATAAAAATGGTTAAAATACATATGCCATGCAAAGTGAAACTTGTAATACACACAATGTTAAAACTATTGAATAAAATACTATGCTATCTCTTTGGTGGGGCTAATGGCAGACTCTGGGAGGGCTCACACCAAGGAGTACTTCCCAGAACTTCTGCTGCCAGTGTCCTTGTCCCCATAGTGAGCCAAGGCCACCCCCCACCTCTGCAGGAGACCCTCCAACGAAAAGCATGTGGGATCGTAGTTCCCACACCAGGTATTGAACCTGCACCTCCTTTAGTGGAAGCGTGGAGTCTTAACCACTGGACTGTCAAGTTTGATGGTTCTGCTGACGATCCAGTGGGGATTCCCAAGCTGAAGAAACTGCTGGCCACTGTGGGCTGGAACTCTGGCACTCAGAAGTGAGTTGCCAACCAGAGGGCAGACAGCAGAGGCAAGAAGAACTACAACCTTGCAGCCTCTGGAATAAAAACCATATTCACAGAAAGACAGACAAGATGAAAAGGCAGAGGGCTATGTACCAGATGAAGGAACAAGATAAAACCCCAGAAAAACAACTAATGAAGTGGAGATAGGCAACCTTCCAGAAAAAGGATTCAGAATAATGATAGTGAAGATGATCCAGGACCTTGGAAAAAGAATGGAGGCAAAGATGGAGAAGATGCAAGAAATACTTAAGGAAGACCTAGAAGAATTAAAGAACAAACAAACAGAGATGAACAACACGATAACTGCAATGAAAACTACACGAGAAGGAATCAATAGCAGAATAGCTGAGGCAGAAGAACGGATAAGTGACATGGAAGACAGAATGGTGGAATTCACTGCTGTGGAACAGAAAGAAGAAAAAACAATGAAAAGAAATGAAGACAGCCTAAGAGACCTCTGGGACAACATTAAACGCAACAACATTCGCATTATAGGGGTCTCAGAAGGAGAAGAGGAGAGAAAGGACCAGAGAAAATATTTGAAGAGATTATAGTTAAAAACTTCCCTAACATGGGAAAGAAAATAGCCACCCAAGTCAAGAAAGCGCAGAGAGTCCTGTACAGTATAAACCCTAGGAGAAACATGCCGAGACACATAGTAATCAAATTGGCAAAAATTAAAGACAAAGAAAAATTATTGAAAGCAGCAAGGGAAAAATGACAAATAACATACAAGGGAACTCCCATAAGGTTAACAGCTGATTTCTCAGCAGAAGCTCTACGAGCCAGAAGGGAGTGGCATGATATACTTAAAGTGATGAAAGAGAAGAACCTACAACTAAGATTACTCTACCCAGCAAGGATCTCATTCAGAGTCGATGGAGAAATCAAAAGCTTTACAGACAAACAAAAGCTAAGAGAATTCAGCACCACCAAACCAGCTCTACAACAAATGCTAAAGGAACTTCTCTACGTGGGAAACACAAGAGAAGAAAAGGACCTACAAAAACAAACCCAGGGGCTTCCCTGGTGGCGCAGATGGTTCAGAGTCCGCCTGCCGATGCAGGGGACACGGGTTCGTGCCCCGGTCCGGGAAGATCCCGCATGTCACGGAGTGGCTGGGCCTGTGAGCCATGGCCACTGAGCCTGCGCGTCCGGAGCCTGTGCTCCGCAACGGGAGAGGCCACAGCAGTGAGAGGCCCACGTACCGCCAAAAAAAAACCAAAACAATTAAGAAAATGGTCATAGGAAAATACATATTAATAATTACCTTAAACATGAATGGATTAAATGCTCCAAGCAAAAGACACAGGCTTGCTGAATGGATACAAAAACAAAACTCATATATATTGCTGTCTACAAGAGACCCACTTCAGACCTAGGGACACATACAGATTGAAAGTGAGGGGATGGAAAAAGATATCACATGCAAATGGAAATCAAAAGAAAGCTGGAGTAGCAATACTCATATCAGATAAAATAGACTTTAAAATAAAGAATGTTACAACTGACAAGGAAGGCGAGTACATAATGATCAAGGGATCAATCCAAGAAGATATAACAATTCTAAATATATATGCACCCAATATAGGAGCAACTCAATACAAAAGGCAACAGCTAACAGCTATAAAAGAGGAAATCGACAGTAACAAAATAATATTGGGGGGCTTTAACACCTCAGTTACACCAATGGACAGATCATCCAAAATGAAAATAAATACGGAGACAGAGGCTTTAAATGACACAATAGACCAGATAGATTTCATTGATATTTATAGGAAATTCCACCCCAAAACAGCAGATTACACTTTCTTCTCAAAGGTGCATGGAACATTCCCCAGGATAGATCACATCTTGGGTCACAAATCAAGCCTCAGTAAACTTAAGAAAATTGAAATCATATCAAGCATCTTTTATGACCACAATGCTATGAGATTAGAAATCAATTACAGGGAAAAAAACGTAAAAAACACAAACAGATTGAGGCTAAACAATATGTTACTAAATACCAGGAGATCACTGAAGAAATCCAGGAGGAAATCAAAAAATACCTAGAGAAAAATGACAATAAAAACACGACGACCCAAAACCTATGGGATGCAGCAAAAGCAGTTCTAAGAGGGAAGTTTATAGCTATACAAGCCTACCTCAAGAAACAAGAAAAATCTCAAATAAACAATCTAACTTTACACCTAGAGGAACTAGAGAAAGAAGAACAAACAAAACCCAAAGTTAGCAGAAGGAAAGAAATCATAAAGATCAGAGAAGAAATAAATGAAATAGAAACAAAGAAAACAATAGCAAAGATCAATAAAACTAAAAGCTGATTCTTTGAGAAGATAAACAAAATTGATAAACCATTAGACAGACTCATCAAGAAAAGGAGGAAGAGGACTCAAATCCCTAAATTTAGAAATAAAAAAGGAGTAATTACAACAGACACCGCAGAAATACAAAACATCCTATGAGACTACTACAATCAACTGTGTGCCAATAAATGGACAACCTGGAAGAAATGGACAAATTCTTAGAAAGGTATAACCTTCCAAGACTGAACCAGGAAGAAATAGAAAATATGAACAGACCAATCAAAAGTAATGAAATTGAAACTGTGATTAAAAATCTTCCAACAAACAAAAGTCCAGGACCAGATGGCTTCACAGGTGAATTCTATCAAACATTCAGAGAAGAGCTAACACCCATCCTCCTCAAACTCTTCCAAAAAATTGCAGAGGAAGGAACACTCCCAAACTCATTCTATGAGGCCACCATCACCTTGATACCAAAACCAGACAAAGATACTACCAAAAAAAAATTACCAACCAATATCACTGATGAATATAGATTCAAAAATCCTCAACAAACTACTAGCAAACAGAATCCAACAACACATTAAAATGATCATACACTATGATCAAGTGGGATTTATCCCGGGGATGCAAGGATTCTTCAATATAAGCAATATTAACAAATTGAAGAATAAAATCCATATGATCATCTTAATAGATGCAGAAAAAAGTTCTGACAAAATTCAACACCCATTTATGATAAAAACTCTCTAGAAAGTGGGCATAGAGGGAACCTACCTTAACATAATAAAGGCCATATACGACAACCCCACAGCAAACATCATTCTCAATGGTGAAAAACTGAAAGCATTTCCTCTAAGATAAGGAACAAGACAAGGATGCCTACTCTCACCACTGCTATTCAACATAGTTTTGTAAGTCCTAGCCATGGCAATCAGAGAAGAAAAAGAAATAAAAGGAATACAAATTGGGAAAGAAGAAGTAAAACTGTCACTGTTTGCAGATGACATGATACTATACATAGAGAATCCAAAAAATGCCACCAGAATACTAGAGCTAATCAGTGAATTTGGTAAAGGATGCAGTATACACAATAAATGCACAGAAATCTCTTGCATTCCTATACACTAAAGATGAAACATCTGAAAGAGAAATTAAGGAAACACTCATATTTACCACTGCAACAAAAAGAATAAAATGCATAGAAATAAACCTACCTAGGGAGACAAAAGACCCGTATGCAGAAAACAATAAGACACTGATGAAAGAAATTAAAGATGATGCCAACAGATGGAGAGATATACCATGTTCTTGGATTGGAAGAATCAATATTGTGAAAATGACTATACTACCCAAAGCAAGCTACAGATTCAATGCAATCCCTATCAAATTACCAATGGCATTTTTTACAGAAGTAGAACAAAAAACCCTTAAAATTTGTATGGAAACACAAAAAACCCCGAATAGCCAAAGCAGTCTTGAGGGAAAAAAACAGAGCAGGAGGAATCAGACTCCCTGACTTCAGACTATACTACAAAGCTACAGTAATCAAGACAATATGGTACTGGCACAAAAACAGAAATATAGATCAATGGAACAAGATAGAAAGCCCAGAGATAAACCCATGCACATATGATCACCTTATCTTTGATAAGGAGGCAAGAATATACAATGGAGAAAGACAGCCTCTTCAATAAGTGGTGATGGGAAAACTGGACAGCTACATGTAAAGTAATGAAATTAGAACACTCCCTAACACCAAACACAAAAATAAACTCAAAATGGATTTGAGACCTTAATGTAAGACCGGACACTATAAAACTGTTAGAGGAAAACATAGGAAGAACACTCTTTGACATAAATCACAGCAAGATCTTTTTTGATCCACCTCCTAGAGTAATGGAAATAAAAACAAAAATAAACAAATGGGACCTAATGAAACTTCAAAGCTTTTGCACAGCAAAGGAAACCATAAACAAGACGAAAAGACAACCCTCAGAATGGGAGAAAATATTTGCAAACGAATCAACAGACAAAGGATTAATCTCCAAAATATATAAACAGCTCATGCAGCTCAATACTAAAGAAACAAACAACCCAATCCAAAAATAGGCAGAAGACCTAAATAGCCATTTCTCCAAAGAAGACATACAGATGGCCAAGAAGCACATGAAAAGCTGCTCAACATCACTAATCATTAGAGAAATGCAAATCAAAACTACAATGAGGTATCACCTCATGCCAATTAGAAAGGGCATCATTCTACAAATCTACAAACAACAAATGCTGGAGAGGGTGTGGAGAAAAGGGAACCCTCTTGCACTGTTGGTGGGAATGTAAATTGATACAGCCACTATGGAGAACAGTATGGAGGTTCCTTAAAAAACTAAAAATAGAATTACCATATGACCCAGCAATCCCACTACTGGGCATATACCCAGAGAAAACCATAATTCAAAAAGACACATGCACCCCAATGTTCACTGCAGCACTATTTACAATAGCCAGGTCATGGTAGCAACCTAAATGCCCAACGACAGATGAATAGATAAAGAAGTTGTGGTATATATATACAGTGGAATATTACTCAGCCATAAAAAGGAACAAAATTGATTCTTTTGTTGAGACGTGGATGGATCTAGAGACTGTCATACAGAGTGAAGTAAGTCAGAAAGATAAAAACAAATATCGTATATTAACACATGTATGTGGAACCTAGAAAAATGGTACACATGAACCGGTTTACAGGGCAGAAGTTGAGACACAGATATAGAGAACAAATGTATGGACACCAAGGGGGTAATGCCGCGGGGTGTGGGGTTTGTGGTGGGATGAATTGGGTGATTGGGATTGACATGTATACGCTGATGTGTATAAAATTGATGACTAATAAGAACCTGCTGTATAAAACAATAAATAAAATTCAAAAATTATTTAAAAAATAGTATGCTCGTTGGCAAGAATTTGAGGGCAATATGCTATAATGAAAATATTTGTGTTAGGATGGAGGGATCATGAGTGATCTTTTTCAAATTTTAATTTAATATTGATACTGTATTTATAGGTATTCCAATTTTGCTCCCACCATTTCTTAAACAAAAAAGAAGCATTTTCTACAAATTAAATGTAGTGTCTTAATTCAATGTTATAGCAAGAGAGGGTGGCACACCCAAGTGCCCTGTCAGTCAGCCCACTTATACAGCTAGAAAGAGGACTCAAGTAGGGTAATGCTATATTCGTGACTTATGCTTCAGAAGCCACTCCAGCTCCTTCTGTGAAACAGCAGGCCTTTGTATCCAGTTAAACAATATCTTCATATGAGACTGCTGTGATGCTGGGCATGGAAAGCCACATCTACTGCAGAGTTCAACAGTGCTTTGGGGAAGAAATTAGAAGCTAAGTGCATTTCTAACTGGCTTAAGAAATTTCTCCCTTCATGTCCCTCTGTTATGTGGAACTACATTAAGAGACCTAGTGTGCCTTTATACAAAGATTTCTAAGAGCATGTGCTCCTATTAGCTACTTATATTCAAAAATTTTATTTTGGATATTGTTCCATCAGAAGAATTAGAAATAAAGGTAATCTTGTGAACTTTGGGTGTCATTGCCTGTAGGTAATATTTACAGGTTCTTCCCTAAGCCTTCTAGGCTGTTGGGTTCCTAATGCAAAAAACACTGAAGTATCGTATCAAAAACCAGCAGCGAGAAATGAAAAGCAACAGGGACAAGCAGATAAGAAAATACAGAACGTACTCTGATAAATTAGAGGTCATATTCTGTTATCACGCATACTGAAGAGTTCTTTTGTGGTAGCCGTGTAGCATTTAACACAGAAGAATGGTTTAACAGCTACAAAAACAGACAGGGCCACTGATGGATACCACTCAGTTGTGAGACTAAGAAAAATGAAATGTAAGAACAGACCCACAGTACCTTACAAATGGCATTTTGCCATTTTCCCAGATATGAGAATCTTAAGCCCTTTCTAAATCAACATTTAGGCTTATTCTTCGTAATAGGAACTTATATATATTCTAAGACTTCTTTTCCCAGTTCTTGATTTCTGAAAGTCAGAGAAGTATGTGGTACAGCTGGATTTTCTACCTCCTCATACCAACTTGGAGTTTTAGTGTATTCCTCTTAATATTTAGACTGGTCTATGAAAAGAGGAAATAAGTAAATGTCTCCTACATGGTCTGATATAGCCCGTAAATGGTACTGAGAAAGTTCCTTATCCTCCAGTGAAGAAAAGTAAGTCTGATTACTACTGCATTCTAACCTCATTTTCAATGGACTTCAATCTCTCTCCTCTACTTGTAATTGGAAGGCAGGAAGATTTTTTTCAATTAGAAAGATGGGGTTTGTCAACTGCACACAAATTATTTACGATTAAATGCCCTGGAAGTGCAAAGGATAGGCTGAGATACAGCTGTTGAATCAAGGCCAGCCTCTTCAGTTTCATAAAATGTAAAACCTCTTACATAAAACAACCAGCTTTTTCTTTTGTAGACAAATGAAGCACTATGGATTTGAACTAGAAACCCTAAAATAACTTTCCTCCAGTAAAATTTTGTTTTGGCTGTCGGCAATTATTTCTTAGAAGAAAGTACTCATGTGGTCAGATTCATTGTGGAACGAGAACCCTTGGTGGTTAAGATACTGGGCTTTAATTCCTGGGTTCAAATCCTGGCTTTACTATTAACTAGCTGGGTAACACTGGGCCAGGAGCTTAACACCTCTGAGCATCAGTTTTCTCATCTGTGAGATGAGTATTTGTAAGAATAAGTGACATAATATATGTAAGTCTCTTAGCACAGTGCCTGGCACAGAGTAAGCATCCAGTAAATATAAGCCATTATATTATGATTGTGTCATTATCTGTTATCTGGTAGAATTTGCCTAATATGATATATTTAGAAATACAGAGATCACAGAAATTGTTTCTCAACCATATGAGCATAGGAAAGTAGTTGAGGTAGGTGTGAAAAAGAGTAGAAAATAAGTCTATTTTTCTTTCCTAGGACAAAATATAGCCAGGGAGCTGATTTATTATAAGTGATGTCCTGAACCCTATAGGTGCTTTGTCAAAATCACTGCATTTTTTCCTAAACAACGTCAGCTTCATTCTCAGAGGTTTATGCGTGGCTACGCGTAAACCAGTGGGAACAACGGAAAGGAGGTCATTAGCTTGAGGTGGGCACACAAAAAGAAAAAGCCAAAGGCACCTGCCCAGAGGGACAATAGAACTTAGGGGACCTCTATCTGTTCAGTGCAGCAGCATGGTGACAAAGCCGCTCCTGGAGTAAGAAAACTTTATTTTCAAAATGACATTTTAATCTGTATTTTAATGATTCTAAGAGATGCACTTCAACTAGAATGTCTTAAACTCTTCTTTTCCCCCCATAATGCTTGTGACAAAGAAGGGCCACAGAAACTGTAAACAGAAGCCGACGCCGTGTGGCCTAAAGCAAGTCAGTCCTATTATCTGTAAAACGAGGTCAGTGGACTGTAAGGCCAGCAAGACGACCTCCAGTGCTAAGGACTGACGGCCCCAAGTTTAAGGTAGGATCAAGAAGACATGCATTAGGCCATCTTGTTAAAACATTCTGTCTGTGGGTTTTTATGATGGATTTAATTTTAGAGCCATTAAAAACAAAATACCATCAATGTTTCTAACACTGCAAATATCTTTAAAGAGTATGAAATCTTTGACTTGGTAGGGTTTTTTTTTTTCCTGTTCTTTTTTAAAACTATCTCATAGTTTGGGAAATTTATGAAGATATTTGGTCGTCATCTACAGAGACCTTTATAATTAAGCCATTACATTTTTCTGATATGTTTAATGTTCTAAGCTTGTCTTCTTTCTTCTTTCAGCTGTACAGACACATACCCCTCTCACCATGTAGACATTCCTCTGGCTTCTTTCTACCCACCCACTGAAGCATGTCACTGCTCTGACAGCCATTTCAAGAGGAGAAAGGCAGGCAGAGGTTAGATTTTAGGAGATTTCAATTTTATAAAAAGTAGGTAAGAGGATGGGAGGGAGGAAGGGAGTACATTATGACGTTTGAAAAGAGTAGAGGTTTGTCTCCTCTTCATTTTAAATGCTTAGCTCTAAAGAGATGAGAGGACAATTTTAAGAGGGAATCTAAAGGACTTCTTCAAATCAATGGCTGCTCTTTGCAAACCCCTTTGTCCAATATTTATCTAAGTAAAATCTCTTCTCGGGTATCTCAAGCACCTGTGATCTGGGGAACTGTACTTTGGGAGATATTCCTGGTTCAGGAAACATCCTCATGAGACTTCCTAGCCAGTGAAATCTGACAAGAACAAACTTGAAAACCTGCCAGGTAGTGGCCCAAGTGTAACTCCGAGCCTGAGTGGAGATCACCAATTGAAATCCAGACATCCTACAGGATGCAGTAGGTACAGTAGTTTCATTGTATCACTTAGAATAAGACCATGAATTTCTCCACTGCCAGCAGTACTTCCCTTTAAACTTCAGCCATCTGTGATTTCTAGTGGATCCCTAAATACTGAACAGAATGGAGAGAAGAGCAAAGTATAAAAACGTCCAACAAAGTTTAAGCTGATGCGCCATTAGTTAGGACATTTGGAATTGATCCCCTCACATGTTCTTCTCTGTCATTTTATAATCCAGCACATCTATAGTTAGATAGTGTCATTTTCAAGGATAGGGCTAAACAAATTGGGCCACACAACTCTGGCCTAATTAACACTTCATTTGTATTTTTTCCTGAAGTCTTGAAATCCAGCTGGCGACTTGCAGTGACTTCAGTGAAAATCAATGGTTTGTTGGCATCCTCCATACAAGAACCCTTCAAACACTTCCAGACTGTTATGAGCTGACTTGTGTCCCCCCCCAAATTCATATGTTGAAGCCCTAAACCCCAGTGCCTCAGAACATGCCTGTATTCAGAGATAGGGCTTTTAAAGTTATGATTAAGTTATAATGACTCCTTTATAATAGGCCATAATTCAATCTAGCTGGTGTCCTTATAAGAAGAAGACACACAAAAAGGCACCAGGGGCATGCACACAGAGAGAAAAGACCATGGGAAAACTCAGAGAGAAGGCAGCTATCTGCAGCCCGAGGAGACAGGCTTCAGAAGAAATTAACCCTGCTGACACGGTGACTTCGGACTTCTCTTCTCCAGAACTGTGAGAAAATAAATTTCTCCTGTGTAAGCCCCCTAGTCTGTGGTATTTTGTTATGGTGGCCCTAGCAAATTAATATAGAGATAATGTAAAACTATTTAAAATCATATATTGCTGGCTTATTCACAGACCTTTGATGTTAAGCAGATGTGATTGTATTTTGCCACTAATTGCCAAAAAGTCTAGAAATGAGTACTTTGGATTTGCATTTTAATGAAGTACTACATTAGTGTCAAACTCATATCCATTTTAATTTTGGTTAAATAATACATTTTGTCCTTTTCTGGATTTGCTGCAAATCATAATCTGCACCACAATTCTGATAGTTAAGCCCAGTTACAAAATGAACTCTACCAATTTATATTTTGTATTATTTAAGTTAAAAGATAATGATAAAATTGATTTTAGTATGAAATATATATATTTAGGCATTGTTCCATTATGTCTATAGAACAATTTTTACAAAAGGAGCTATTTAACCTTTCATATCATTAAATGAAATTTCTCAAGTTAATAAAAATTATGTGATATTATCATTTTCTTTAGTTTGTGGCCCCCTATAGCTTCATTAACACAGATCACTGCAGTACTATTAAAAATTTTGCAAGAGGGAGGAGATATGGGGATATATGTATATGTATAGCTGATTCACTTTATTATAAAGCAGAAACTAACACACATTGTAAAGCAATTATACTCCAATAAAGATGTTAAGAAAGAAAAACGACAACTTGACAGTGTGGGGATCTTTCGATGTCAGTAAATACATAAAATCAATTTAAATTATTTTAATCCGTTTAAAAAAATTTTCGCGTTCGTGTTAGAGTTCTAATTTATTTTAAAAGTTCCCATGCCAAAAAAAAACCTACATAAGGTAAATCTCTACTAATGTTAATGGTTAAATTAGGTGAGATTCTTTTATTGAAATATACTGGTTTTCTTCAATTTACCAAGTATTGTGAGATCACAAAATGTTTATTGTGCCCACTTCCAAAACTCTAAAAACAAATTTTAAGTCCCAGAGGACAGAGCCTATATTATTCATACAAATTTCTATTCTTAGAAACTGCCTGAGGAATCTTTTAAAATAAACATAAAAATTATTCTGCAAGACGTTAATTAGTTTTTTGGGACTTGCTAAATAGTCATGCCAACAACAACAAAGAATAGCAACTTTCACTGTTAACTTGAAATATTTATCATCTGCTCAAAGCTGGATGGGTGTCTTGTTCTGTTCTCATTCTCTTTTGGGGCTTATCGCTGAAGAATGATGCCAATTCCAAGCCTCTGTGAAACAGTCCTGCCATAGCGTGACATCCTCCACTGAAAGTGCCCAGGGACAGTGAAAGGCCTGGCAAGTGGATAACTGTACCAGTTGGTGCTGAAACAGAAAGGCTTGAGTTCTATATGCATGCAATTATCTCAAGGTCCCTTCTATTTCCTGAGAAATTGGACACAGCTTTACCACTCCTACCTGTAGAGCCCGACTTCAATATACCTTTCGGCCTGCTTTTTACTTGGGAAGATGCTTGGTAGAAGGGAGTGGAGAAGCTTTGTCAGTGTCCTCGACTTCTGCTCTCTTCTAATGTTCCTGGGACCTGCATCCTTAAGAGGAGCCAAGCCTTCATCCTCAACGCCAGTGTCTTTCCATCTCCACTCTCCATGCTATAATATAGTCCAAGCACCGTCTGGACTGCTGTATCGTCTCCTATTTTAGCTCCAGACACTCATTCTGGCTCCCTCTAGTTTATTTTCCACACTTTTAAGTGGAGGGGTTATTTGAAATAATGTGTTTCTGCCGATAGACTGTAAGCTCATGAGAACAAGGATTGTGTCTGTTTCTGATCACCACTGTATTCCCTGCAGAGGGCCAGGCACATGGGAGATCTTAAAGGAATGTTTTTGAATGAATTACTAAATCAATTAATGAACTGTTCCCTCTTAGATACTTGTTTCTTCCACTATCCCTTGTCCTTCACATTACCATACCGAATCTCTCCACCCTGGACTCTTTATCAGTCCTATCTCATGCTCCCAGCCTCTTCTCCATGATCCACACTCACTGATTCCATCCTACATTTCCTTCTAATGCTGCTTCTTGCAGGTGAAAATAGGTACCCACAACAGTGATTGTTTTTCTAATCAATACATTAGGAAAACAGAAGAAATTCCATAATAAGTTTATATACGAAGTCAATTCTCTTCATGAAATTTGACACAATGATTCTCTGCTAACTACGTGTAGGGACATACAATGATTTTAGTTTGGATAGGAAAATGGGGAGTCAAAAAAGTCATAGGACTACTAATCTTTTTTAGGAAGTCCTTGGGCATTCTGAGGAGAAACATCACATATAAGCTCTTAGACATATGTAAATACATTATATGCTTAATATTTCAATCAAAAAATAGACAAACATGAAGGAAAAGAAGGCCTATGCTATAATAACTTGGTATTTAATAAAGTTTATGCCAAAAGAGGTATATGCAAGCCACGTTTTTCTTTTCTTTTAGCTGGCAGTGTAGTACACTAAACAAACCTCTGAGCTGAAAAAGCGTGGGTAGAGGGTCCCAGGCCTGTCACTAATGACACGTATAAACAGAGATACTTTATTTGACTAGTCTTAAAACAAAAAAGATTTTAGATTGCCATATTTTTGCATTTGATGACTAAGACATTTTATCTTATGACAAAGTAAGGGTCACAACATAGAATACTATCAAGAATACACAGCTTTTTAAACACTTTACATTGTCACGATAACTTGGGTGAAAATTATAGCACATGTAGCTGACATATTTCTCACCAAAAAAGAAAAGTGTCCTTTTATTAGCCCCAAGAGAATAAGTTTCCAGTTTGAAATTTGTGAAATCTTGATTTTCTAAATATTTAATCTATAAGGCTGTTAACATTTATGGAAAGATATGATCAAGTCTGTCTGAGTTTATGGAGTTAGAAAAACCCCAGGTTCAACTCTCAGTAATACACTCAACTCAAAGACATATTACTTAAACTTTGCAAGTGTCATCACATCTGTCAAATGGGGATAAATTATGAGATTATTTTTAAGAATGAGATGTAGGGCTTCCCTGGTGGCGCAGTGGCTGAGAGTCCGTCTGCCGATGCAGGGGACACAGGTTCGTGCCCCAGTCTGGGAAGATCCCACATGCCGCGGAGCGGCTAAGCCCGTGAGCCATGGCCGCTGAGCCTGCGCGTCCGGAGCCTGTGCTCCGCAACGGGAGCGGCCACAACAGTGAGAGGCCCGCGTACCGCAAAAAAAAAAAAAAAGAATGAGATGTAATTTGTGTTAAGCCCCCAGGTTCTGGTACATAGTTGGTGTTAACTCTATGATGGCTACTTTTGTTTTTATAGATTACACAGAATCACAGACCTGTAGAAATGAAAAAGACTTTATAGCTAGAGTCTGGTCTAATTCCCAACCTATTAAGGATGGTTTTGATAACCTTGACATGTTGGCCTCTTGAGCGCCACAGAATTAGAAGAGAGTAGGAAAGGTACCATGGCTTATTAAGAGTTTAAGTAAATTATCTCATAAAACTACTATTGTTCATGTTATTTCCGTTTAAAAGGAAATGAAAAAGTAAAGAGAGAACATCATCACACATTATGGGAAAATACAATAGATCTTCTTGTTTTGGTTTGGCTATACATTGAAATACTCTAATTGCATTCAATCATTAAACTTAGTTTTTCTAGTAAATGGCTTTTAGGTGTATTCAACACAAATAGCAGGAAAGTTCAAAGTATGAAACTGAAATTACAAATACAGCAAAAGAAAATAAATACCTATAATCCTTGGATTCCTATTGCAAGGGCAAGAAATTGGTAACATTATGAAAGCTACTTAGAAAAATGTAAATCAGGAAAATCAGATTTCCAAAAAATGTCTATATGTGTAGAAACAAAAATATAAAAAATAAGATTCCAAAATGAAAAATATCAGACCTGAGAGAAAGGCATTTGATTCTACTATACAGCTCTCTCCATCCTCACAAATTCTACTCCTCCTATAGTCCATTTTGGGGAGCCACTGAAGAATTGAGAAGCAGGAAGATATATAATAAAAGCAATTTTAGGAAGGTAAGCATCTAGGCTGTACACCTAATGGGTTAACATAATGAAGAACATAGACAGTCTATAGCTGATGATAGGAAAATTGTGATAAAGGTCTTACATAACTAAAACAATGCAAGTGCAGATAGAAAATGATGGAAACTGGGGAATCATTGAAGGAGGAATTACTGGAAACTAGTGGCTACCATTGGATTTAGTGCTTTGATGGGATAACTAGAAAGATTTTGATATATGGGGTAATAAGGTGAATTACGTTATTAATAACATGCTAGGAATGTCAGAGGGTAAGATGGTTTGGGGAGATATAATTCAGTTATAGAGTAAGAATTCAATTGCAATCAGGAATATAAATCTTTGTAAAAATGAAACAGTTGTGCTCATCACTACCTATTTGCTCAGAATATATTAAAATTTAACAGGAACATACCATTAGCACCAGTTACCAGTCTTGTCCAGGTGGACACTACTAATTTCACTTTATCATCATAGACTCAGAAACGTGCTCAAATTCTCCTGAGAACCCAGGGGAACTCAAGCTGGAAACCTATGGGATGTTCCTAACCCTAGGTCCATGTTGAAACTGCCCCCAAAAGCATTCTTTTGTCATAGTATAGATATCCCTTAGAAACCCACAAATTCTGGAAGGAAGTGGTTCTGATTGCCCTTCCTTAATTACTCCCTCAGCTTTAGTTAGTAGGATTGTTATGAAGTTATCATAAATACCCCATCACAAAGAGCAAGACCAATTTTTGTGCTATTTTGGAATCTTTAACCACCTGTGTTCTTGGGTTCATTCTCTCTCCTGTATGGAATGGCCCTATCACCAACATATGTCCATTCTAGACCAGACTCAGATGTTACTTCTTTTAAGCACTAAACGTGTGTATTCTCCTATCTACTTCATATCTCTTCCAGCTCTCATATTTACCTTTTGTGCTATGTAATCTTGCATTTCCCATACAATTCATGCTTCTCTAATGATTTATCTTTCCTCCCAAATTATACTTCAAATTCTTGTAGAGTAAAGACAATATTTTTTGCTTCTCTGTTCCCCACCAGTTTAGCCCACCATGGGACAACCATAAAGTGTGTCTTAGTACATGCTCATTGATGGATCACAGGAGTAACGGAGACTTTTGGCCTCCATTAGCTCCTTAATGTAGAATGTGTTTAAGAAATGGATAGGTCTAAGACTTCGTCTACTGTTAGCACTTTAAAGAATTTTATCCATTTTCTGATGCTTTTAAAAAAATTTCTAGTCGCTTACCTTTTTTCAATGCTTTCTAATTCAGCATGAAATAAATACTTGAGAAAAATATCTTTAGGCAGAAAGTGAAAAAAAACTATTTTGAACCCAAAATAAACATAATTTATGATACGTGAAACTTGATTAAGCAAAAGAAGATATTAAGCATAGATTTATGAATGACTGAGAATGTGTTGATATTTTAAGGTACTTTCAGTAGGAAAAAGGTAATAATTTCATATCTGGTTAAAGTTATTTTTAACCAGAATTATTTATTTCAGAATTATTATTTATATAATAATATTTAATTTTATTAATTTACTTAATATCTTCAGCTTCGCCACCTGAACAGGAATAAACCCAGCCAGCTAGCATAATGACTAACAGATTGATTCTAGTTTCTCCTGGTAAGAGACAAGCAATAGTCTCAATTCTATCTGGCAGTCTCACAGGTAAAGTGACGAATGTTCTGGATTGCCTAGGGCAGTGTTGGTATGTGTCTGTTATGCAGAAGTAACTATTAATAGTGCTTCTTTTCTCTCTCAGAACTGTGCCCATATGAATAGTGTTTACGGTCTCCTAATTATAGGGCACCATTGTGGGGAATTGAAGATGGAGACTTCCCTGATGGTTAGAGCCCAGACAAAAGGTAAGGTGCTTGGTATGAAGGAAAAGACAGCTCATTCTTTAGGGGACATCCTCTGTGTCAGGACACATGGCTTGCCGACCCATGCACAGATTGGATTCCAGCTTCCACTCATCCCCTCTGACGGGATATTGGTGAGTGCCTATAGTTAACTCACCAGTAGTAACTGTGTAACTATATGCAGTGGCCTGCCCATCAGCTAGCGTGGATTCCCTAATTCTCACGTATTAAAATTCAAAGGATCTGCAATACCTGATCCACATTCCCAACCTCTGTGAAATCTTCCCTGACTACCACACAGTACTCATTTCTCTAAATGTAACCAGAAAAGATTTTCTGTGCCACTCATTTACGTTGAGCCCAGCCCTTCCTCAGTGATGTCTCTGTAGTGTTTTGGCTCAGGGTGGGTTTGGAGGGCACGAGGGGATGGGGCAATTACACGTCTGAGGTTTCCGGAAAGACTTATCTCCATGTGTGTGAAGCCAAGTCTGGTAGCCAAGACAGGATAAATTTGTTCTCAGAAGGAAATGCACATTAATATGGGGATATTAGTACCTATTGTAATTACAGAATTTCAAAACTAAACTACTTTGATCATTAGAGTGAGGCTAACACTTACTGAGTACTCACTACTTACCACGTTTTTATTAACTACTAAGTATTTTGAAACTAATAACTCATTGAAAATTCAAACTACCCTAAGAAGTAAGTACTAACATTAACCCATTTTACAGATCAGGAAACTGAAGTACAAAAAGAGGTTAGAGAACTGAGCCAGAAGTCACATTATCTATGAAGTACTGTAACTAAGATTTGAACCCAGAGAGCCTGACTCCTGAATTTTCTCTCTTAACCTCCACACTATCCCACCTTTAATCTTGTGGTAAGTCTATAGCCTAAGTCTAAAGTTTGGTCATTTGATGTGTAGTCTATATTTCCTATCACAATTTTAGTGTTTAAGAGGGGTATACAAGTTGGATTTGGCACTCACTTCTGTATTTAGGTAAACAATACCCAGGAAAAAAAAGAATAACCAGAAGAGGAGGAGGACATAATCCCAAGGGAAAATTCCCAAGGGACACTTGAATGTTCTTTCAAGTTCTGAGCAGAAGAAAGAATAACCATTGGTATCAGGACCTCAGCACAACAAAGGAGCTATCTGGTGGGAACCAGGAAGAAATTTTTCTGATTTTTTTTTCTTACCGAGACTAAGAATAAATAGTGTAGACAGCATTGCATAATACTTCAGAGCACTGGAGTGAGCTTTGGCAAGTAACCTAATTTCTCTGTGTTTACTCATCTATCCCAAGGAGATACTACAAGCTGCCTTGTAAGATTTTGTGAGCATTAACGAGAAAATGTATGTAAGAAAACCACCACAGTGCCAGTATGGAGTGCCCAGCATAGAATGCCTAACTCGCTGTTGCTGATTCTAGATCCTACCAAAGCCAGGAATTGAAATAAGCTCTGTGAGCATCTGGGATTTGGGGTGAGTTCTCTTTACCTCTTCACCCCAATCCTTGAGCGACACCATTTTCTTTATTGAGTCAATGTGATGGATTTAATCTTCTATTTGAACCCCACTTCCACAAAGCACAAGCCTCATCTAATTATCCCCAGGTGTGTTTCCTACCGTGATGGCCACCATCCTGCCCCTCTTTTCTGCAAAGCAAACCTCTGCGTTTTAAAAAGTTTCTATTTGTTTCTCCTCTAACCAGAAAATACACCCTCATCCAACTCCTCTGCCAAACTGAGCAATAAAAATAATAAATGAGAGAACTGAAGACTCCACGTGGACTTCTAAAATGCTCCAGCAAATGTGACCCTGAAAAATGATTATGGCGTGCTACCAACTAGTTGACACTGCGTAGAAAAATGAAGCTAAATGTCCTTCTATTCTGTCCAGTTTTATATCTCACGTATCTAGCTAAAATACTTCATGGCTTCATTGGAAATACATATGGTAATATCTAGACAGACTTATGTTAGGTATCTTCTTTTTTGGGTTCTCAACGGTCATTTTAAATGTTCAGGCCACCAGTATAGATAATATGCTCAAGATGACAAATTACTTCAATAATACTTAACATGAGGAAAGTTAGTCTCAAATTTCCAGGATGTGGGTTGGAACCTTAGATGCTTTCTAATGCAGTAAAACTCATAAGGCTAAAACCAAAACAGACTTTTAAATGTTTAAGATGAAAGTCTTTCTCTGAGAAATAGTCAACCCATGGGGCTAAATCTGACACAAAATATTCATCATAATTTAAATTTTAATATATGGCCTATTTAAAAGCTTCATACTTCAAAAGGTTTTCACATTTATTATGTCATTCTGTCTTAATTAAAAACTAAAATATTAGATTAGTTTACAACTTTGGATTATTACAGAAATTAGGTTAATATTCCTTAGGAATAAATGCACTTTCCTAATAACCATATGAACATGTTAATATACAATTTAGTCACAACAATTATATCTAACTTAGTTTTACAAAGACATGAAGTTTTGTGGTTTCAAATCTTTTTTTCTGGAGTAATGTTATAATATACAGAATTGAATAAAAGGTATTTTTAAATGAAAATCATTAAAAATTTTTTTATTAAAAATATTAAGTTAAAGAAAAGTTGTAAAAGATAGTAATGAGAGTTCTACATAACTTACATCTAGCCTAACCTACTGTTAACATCTTAAATAACCATTGGACAATTACCAAAACTAAGAAATTGATGTTGTTAGTACACTATTAACTAATGTAAAGACTTTATTAGGTTTTACCAGTTTTTAACTCATGTCCTTTTTGTGTTCCAGGATCCAGTCCAGATTCCCACATCGTATTTGTCATGATTAGACTGAGATCACAAATTTTAATTGAGAATACAAAGAATACCAGAGAAATAAAGTGCCTCTCTCAGCACATCATATCAGGAGGTGCATGTGGTCCATATTTCTTATTACTCGTGATGTTTATTTAACTCAACCACTTAGTTAAGGTGGTCTGCTGAGTTTCTCTGTGGAAAGTTTCTATTTTCCCCTTGCAGGAGACACTTTTCGATTACATAAATTACTAGCCTCTACTCAAACTTCTACCCATTAATTTTAGCATCTATTGGTGAATCTTGCCTTCAACAATTATTACTTTGAAGTTCTAATGTTGAATTTCTACTTCCATCACCCTTCTACATTTGGTACTGGAATTCTTCTGTAAGACAGAGCGGTGCCCACTCCCGCACATATCTATCTATCTGTCTGTCTACTCAATCACTTAATATCAGTATGTGCTCACAGATATTTATTTCACTATTTGGGTTATAATCCAATACTATATTTTGTTGCTCAAATAGCTCCTTCTGGCTAGTAGGAGCTCTTTCAGATTGGTTTCTGTGTCCTTCTGTCATGCCTTTATATCAGGGGTCAATAAACTGTGGCCGACAGGTCAAATGTGTCCCTCTATCTACTTTTATAAAGATTTATTGGAACATAACCACACCCATTCATTTACTTATTATCTATTGTTGCATTTGACCTATAGTGGTGAAGCTGAGGAATTGTGACAAAGATCATGTGGCCCGCAAAAGCCAGATATTTACTACCTGGCTTTTTACAGTAAAAGTTTGCCAATCCTTGCCCTAGATGGATTTGTTTTTTTTAAATTGAGAACTTTGGATAGTGCCAAAAATGCCTTTGTTTGTCACATTTGAGGTAGTTCATTCATAATACAGAACCGTGAATATATATTTTCCTAACTTAATTAGTTATAACATTTTTTATGTTAAGGATCTATTTTTCATGGAAAGGAAGGAGTGGCTTGTCAGTGTTCTCTTGGAATGAATTAAGTACATATATAAGAGAATAAACTATTATTAAGATTAGGAATGTGATGGGGAGAAAAAGGTGAAAAATTAACTAGTACAGAGAGAAAAAGAGATAAACTATCCTTCTCCATGAGTTCTAAACTTTCCTCTATACATGCAAAGGGCTTTATTACCTTGCCCTCACAATAATAAAAAGTAATCCTTTCCAAAGGTGTCAGACTAATAGTCATTTTTGTCTTGACTGCATTGGACACTGTTATTTCACCATCACACTTCATAATCCTCAGATGACTTACCAATAAATCTATCCAAATGAGACCCTCAAATCACACACTTTGATTTTAAGGATATTTATTATGCAATGCACCAATGTTAGAATTATAGCAAGCACAGTATCAGTGGTCAAAATCCATTTATTGGAAGGATTATGACATTCCTGTAATCATATTTGAGAGAACAATTTTTCTAAATTGGAAGTACAAAAGTTGGGCTTGTTCTGTTAAAGAAAAAGAATTTTATCTGAACTAGCAGAGGCTACATCCAGGGCAACATCAGTGGTTAGAAGGTTATTATTATTAGAAGGTTAATAAAGGGCAGTTACATTTCATTGGAAGCTTGCTTCATTTGGGTAGGAGGAAGTTCCTCCTCATATGTTCATTAAATAGACTTTAGTTTTTCCTCTGAATTCCAGACCTCCTTAAGATCACCCAGAGCAGAGGTTCTGCATTCTAATTCAAAGGTTAATGGTCCATAAGGATGTTGAGGCACAACCCCTAAAAATCATATGCATCACTGAGTATACATGCAGATATCTGTGTATTTTTCTAAAGATAAGATGCCCTATTTATCAGATTCTTATAAAGGCAGAGATTCAAAGGAAGTTAAGAAAAATTGATCTAGATTAATCTAAAACTGCAGATAGTCACCTAATTTTTGTACTTCATATAGAACTTCAACATTAGTGTATGAAATTTTTACCTTTTTGCTATTCTGCTACCTCTTGAACAAACTGTCATTGTTTACTAGGAAAAAAATGACATTTAATACCAACTAATTCCTGAGCTAACAAGATAAGAAAAGTGGGTAGACAGCAGACAAAGGGAAATAGTATGAAAAGTACGAGCCTTACTCATAGGTGGTACTCAAATGCTCACATTAAGAGTTGAGAGGAAAAAAAGCAAATAGTAGAATTTTTAAAAAACTGTTTAATCACACATAAAAATACTAGTTTTTATCAGTATTTATCATAAAAATATATAAATATTCCTGGGCAATTTAATAAAACCTCTTGATAAAATAGGAATCAGAGTGTTTGAGAAAAAATTAAAAGGGCCCATCATTAAGTTGGGAACATGGCTGATCTCCCACTGAACTCAGGTAATTATAAACTATGTTACAATAAAGATACTTTTGGATAATAATCAAATTATAAAAGCATTGTCACAAAACTATAAATCTCTACAAAATCAACCGAACACCTGCAAGTTTCCTGAAAGCCTAATATCCTTAAAAATGTAATTTCTCTGACTTTTAGCCTTTACCTATTTCTGAAAACCTATTTCTATCTCAACTCCTAAAAACTAAATTTTCATTTACAGTGGCAACTATATTTTTTGTATCTGACATAAGTGATTCATTGTTTTTAACTAGTAGGTAGATTCATTATCCTGATCAGTACTTCTGAAGAAGAGTCCTTGAACCCAATTCCTCAGTCAACATTTTCGGTTACCTTCACTTAAAATTTATGATAATGCCATTCTCTGTTTAACTCAAGTATTTTTCAGGAGTGAAATCAACACCTCCCTTTATTATGATAAGAATTTAAATCTCTGAACAAATTGTAATTTGGAAACAATGACGGGGAACAAGAAGATAAAGGGGGAATCTTCTGGAAACCATGAAGAAGGGCTGCCATTTATATATATTTATATTATCTATGTTTGCCAGACTGTGTAGCCTAAATGATGCCCATCAAACCATGAGAGAACCTTTCTCTTTCTTTTATCAGAAAATTAAAAATCCTAATATGGTTGTGTTACAGTAACTGTAAGCACGCTTTGATATTAAAAAAGAAAAAAATGCAGGTCACTGAGAATATATTAGAACAAGTGAGAAGTCTGAGAATATATCATTTCTTTCCATCTCCTTGGATACAATTTCTCTGAAGCTAAGCATTTTAGGTAGATGTATTTAATATACTGCTCAATAAAAAGTTCACTATGCTTCATCATTAAGAAAAGCCCCCAAAGTCTCAGAAGAACTGAACACCGTGAAAGAAGATAATTAAAACGGAAAAAGTCAGAGTTTTAGTCACTAATTCTAATAAAGCTATAGTATTTGAAGTTTCAGATTTCTCACAGTATGAAGCTTTACTTTGGATAATTTGGATTAGTAAACAGTTAACTATATCAAACAGAAAGCCAAACATTTATATATTCACATAAATATTTATCCATGCACCTATGTATGTTTTGGCTAAAAAACATGAGCAAGGGCTTCCCTGGTGGCGCAGTGGTTGAGGGTCCGCCTGCCAATGCAGGGGACACGGGTTCGTGCCCCGGTCCGGGAGGATCCCACATGCCGCGGAGCGGCTGGGCCCGTGAGCCGTGGCCGCTGAGCCTGCGCGTCTGGAGCCTGTGCTCCGCAACAGGAGAGGCCACAACAGTGAGAGGCCCGCATACAGCAAAAAAAAAAAAAAAAAAAATAAGCAAAAGACAATGCTTTGACATTGAAGTTAAATGAGGAAATGGGATTTATTCAACAATTATTTATTAATTATTTATTATGTGCCAAGTCCTGATAATCATGTCTTCTGTTGGAGCCTACCCCAAACTTATAGTGTATTTAAAGAATGACTCACATCTTCTATATGGTTTATCAGTTTCCATAAGTGAGATAGATTTTCACTGCCTTACTTTGTAGGAGGGAAACAAAATTCAGTCACACTCTTCCCATATCTCTACATTTAACCAAGACAGGGGCAAGTCTTCTATTAAGATACAGTTTTTCTCCCGAATAATACTTAAGAATTCTTATACTTGAATCCTCTAAAGAACCATTCCTCTTCTAGCTACTGAAATCAACTAAGTTTCAAGTGATGTCACTGAGAAATAAATATAAATTAGTAAATATATAAAGTTTGAAATCATGTCAACCTAAAGTTTGACTGCTGCAGGAACAGTAAAACAGTATGAGTCATAATGGTTTCCTTAATTTGCTAATAAAGTTTTTAAAGTGAGGTTAAAAAATAATCAGTGCCTACTAATAAGTAATACTATTCAAAAATTTAGTGATAACAAAAACTATGGTTTTTGTAAGAAACTTATTTTTATTTCATGTGTTACTATTTTTTAACACTCATACGATAGCTTTGTGTGTATGTGTGTCTGTGTGGGTCAGTAGAAGCAGTAGGCTGTGACATGGACTAATATAGACAGTTATGCCTGACCATGTAAATTATAATGTTTAGTTATGAAGAATATACCTTGCTATGTTGAAGGATACATCTAATGATCTCTCTTCTGTTTGTTTTTTGTCTCCCAGACAGTATAAAGAAAAGCACACAGAGCCAGTAGACAGGAGTTTCCAAGTGTAGTTTTGGCACTGCCACTAACTAGCATAGTGATCCTGATCAAATCCATTAGCCTCTCCAAGATTCTTTTTTTTTTTGTGGTACACGGGCCTCTCACCATCGTGGCCTCTCCCATTGCGGAGCACAGCCTCCGGACGCGCAGGCTCAGTGGCCATGGCTCACGGGCCCAGCCGCTCCGCGGCATGTGGGATCTTCCCAGATCGGGGCACGAGCCCGTGTCCCCTGCATCGGCAGGCAGACTCTCAACCACTGCACCACCAGGGAAGCCCCAAGATTCCATTTTATTGTCTGAAAAATGAAGAAGCTGGTAGAGACGATCTTTGAAGTTCCTTCCCTCCTTCAAATTCTATGATTATAAATGAGGTAGATTTTCTCAATTATACCATCCACATAGTAAAAATTCAGTCAAAAAGAAATAAAAATATAAAAATCCTCAAACCAATGGATACTTTAGTACCATATAGGAAACTTTCAATGATGGAGTGGCTTAAATACATAATAATTAATGACTTGAACATAATTAATGACTTGAACTAAAAATCAATCAATTAATCTAAACTAAGTTTGTAGAATTTAAAGGGAAATCATCAATATGACTTTCCCTGAGCCCTGAAATATTTGAAGCCTTTGAAGATGAAAACAAAGTCAAGATTTAGAGATAATACCCATAAGGTCTTTGAGCCAAATTGAATGGTCATGCAAAAAGCATTTACACCCTCTCCATGAAGTTTTTCCTTGAGTTATTCCTCTTTCTTTCAAATCTTCCATCCCTAACCTATCTGCTTTGTTACAACACTCCAGATCACCATTTTCTCTTTTCTTTAAACTCTAATAGCAACTAAACCCTGTACTACTAACTTTGAAGCTAATCCATTTTATGTGACATTGGTAGGTTTTCAAAATCCTTCTTTGCCTCCCAGATAGACTAAACTCTTAGTAAACAGCAACTATATCTCTGACTTCCCTACTTATTCCTATCACAGGTTTCCATTTCATTGTTACCTAATGCAGTCTAGTGGCCCCACTGCAGAATCAAAACATTGAATAATCAATGGTTACATTGAGGGGGGGGGGACTAAAAAGTAGAAATGACTCTCCTTTTACTCAGTTGTTCACTAGGTCTTCTAATGTATTCTGTATTCAACCTCTTTATTTTCTCACACCCTCACACCTTATCTTAGGCCTTTATCTTTTGATACCTGGGCTTTTTAAAGCTTCCTAATTATTTTCTGTCTCTACCTCTTCCTGCTAATCCCATTAAAATGTAATCTAGCCTTTCAAGACCCAAATCAAATTTCCTATATTTTTTGTAGTCTTGCTAGACCACTCACTCCAAAATGGCTTGTCTTCCTTGGAACCAATTTTCCCTTTTTATCTTTCTTATTCAGAAATTAGCTGAATATGATATGATAACACTTGTATTTTCCCACATAGTATATTTTTAATCTTGAACATTTTTTACGTATCTCTGTAACAAGATGGTAAGCCTAGGAAGTTCCCTTAATATAGTATATATTTGTTGATTTGATGTATTAACTTGACAGGAATAAAATGAATATTTGACCTTGTACAGAATAAATAACATCTTTTTGGCATTCTGTGGTAGACAAATGAAGTCAATGGTTTATCTTCGAAGGTAACTGTGGTTTATCTGGAGAAATCTTTAGTCTGGGCTAGTAAAATAATGTTAGGTTTTGTGGATTAACATCATGAGAAGACGAAGTCTATGTTTGTTGAGAAAGAAAATTTTGTAATTTTCTGTAACTGTAATTAAGAGCAAATCAGGGATTCATGATGCATTATATTCTAGAGCTTTAACTGATAAGCACCAAGAAATGGATTTCTCGACTTTAAATGGTTTGCAAAATATTATTTCTATACTTCGCTCCATGCACAGAAAATAATGAAAACTGGGTCTGCTATTCAGAAAATTCAATATTTATTCTAACACGTGAACTGTTGAGTTATGAGAATATTTCATACACTCCAGAAGAGCATAAAATCTACCTCTACTAATTAGTTTCTCTATGAAAGCCTTCCAGACAATTACAGGCTAATACCACTGGTCAATGCTTTAGGTAATTTTCATTAAAGGTATAGTGTTGCTGCCAGATGAATTGCTTCATATAAAAGCACTTACCATAAAATCCTACAATGGAAGGTTAAGTGCTATACTTAATTACTAATTTCAATCCCTATTACCTATATTTTGCAGTGCAGGCACTTAAAAAGGAACCAAATATAGTCTGTTGGTTTCCACTTTCCTGATGACAGGATTTAGTGGTAAAAGCATTAGTCCATCTGTTTTTGAATAATAACAACAACAAAAATAACTTTTAAAATAAAAATAGTCATACCACAAACCAATATAAAAGAGATATGCTAGACATTTCTATTGAGCTCATACATAAGATCACTTTGTTCTAAAAACTTTAATCTAGATGACACATACTTGTAAATTTGTATTCAGTCTTCATGGCATTGTAGCAGATGAAGCTGAGAGAAAAAGGTATTTGAAATTTTCATGGCTTATTTCCTACCTCAACAACATGCTGAAATGCACACAGAGCAGATGATTAATAAAATGCTTGATGACAACCATGGTGACTCCCCTGAGTTCTTTACACATTGATCGTTAACTTTTTATATGTATAGATCGAAATTCCTCACAGCTGTTCTAATTTTCTCAAGGGCAGATTCTGTGTTTTACCCTTGCTTGTATCCTTCAGAATAACTGCAACTTTGCTCACTTTTGATTTAGTAATAACATTGAAAATACTTTTTGGTGAAAGGACACTTAGAATCTTGGACTAAATATAAAAGGTGGCATCTAAATTGAGTATTGCTGAAGAGTCGTTCCTTAATTATCACGATTTTGCCAGCTTCTGCTTTTTAAATATATTTTATATTGTTTCGTATACTGAGCATCCATTTAATTGGTACATAAGACATCATATGTGTTAAACAACTATTAGTCTAGAAAAAATATAGAAATATTTGTTGACTTAATTAATTAACACTGCTCCAATCTCAGCTACTGACATTCAAATTGGACATTAGCATACCACAAAAAGCCAGGGATCATGTCTTTTTTGGAGTATGCCTAGAATATAGTATCTGGTATGTGTACAGTTAAAGGGTTGTTAGTCAGATAAAATATATTAAAATAGTGAGGTCTAGAAATTTTTAAAAACATAAAATATTTATCCAAGCGCATTAGTGCATTAGAAAACGAGGTTCTGATTATCTATGCTTGGGAAATGCATACTATATTTCTCTTCTAGAGATTCATTATGGTATTAATATAACAAAATACAAGCATAGATATTTTTAACTTAGTTAACCCAGAATTTCCCAAACTAACTTGAGAGTGGGACTTCCTCTCTCCTCTCATAAGTCACCATTAACATTCTCTAGAATACGGCACTTAAAGATACTAGTTTGGAAGTGTAAGAGTGAAAAGTTACTAAACTAAGATAATTTTAAAGAATTAACTGGTGAAACAAAGCTAGGCTTCAAGAGGCAACTGCCATACTGTAATAGTAACAGGATTTATCATTTTACATGGTCAGGTTCACTGTTCACGGATGACGACACCCCAGGAGCAGAGTCTAGATCTCATCCTACTTTATATCTTCAGTGGTGTCCAGTGCAATGACTTCCTCTCAGTAAATAGGTATTGATTAATGTGGATTTTAGGAAATTCACCAGTTTACGTTTCTGTTGTTTCACTAAGGCTGCATTTATCATAAAAATTACATTTCTACTAGGATTCAGTACATGCAATAAGGGATTAGCAGGGGCTATGTAGCACTGCATACATATTTAAGTTACTTTCTTTCCAGATCTTCCATTCCTTAGTCTTATTAAAGTTGGTAACAGAAGGTGTGCATTCTTGTAATTGTAGTTTAAAACCGGGATAATTCCAAGGACATCAATTCAGCAAATATTTATTGAGTGTCTACTATTTGCCAGTATTATAAAAGGCACTGGGCATATTATTAACGTGCTTGCTTCTGAATTTTGTCATAGAGCAGGGTATGTTTTTTATTACATTTAATTCAGCAAATACTTGTAAAGCACCAGATTTATAGAAGAGGTTTGAAATGTGGCTTGAAGATGTAGATGCTGTGAATTATAAAAGGTCCAAAAGGGTATCACAGACATTTCATTCCATAATTGTGCATAAGTAGTACTAAAAAAATTGATCTTTATTTAGTAAGTTAGTTACTTCCTCGAAATATTTCTTTCAAGAAACAAATACTGTAATAGAGAAATTTATATATAAATTTTGGTAATCATTTTTATTGTGCAAAATAAAAATTTCTTTTTATAATCTTTCTTTATACTAATCTTTCTTTATCTTTCTATACACAGATAAATGAGACTGATGTTTTTAGTAACCTCTTTTGTACTAAAATATGGAAAGGATAATAATTTCAGTAAAATACCTTTGGACTTTTAATTTGGATTTTACTTTAAAATAGGATTTTAAAAATTGAGAATATATGCAATCACAAGTAACACTGGTTTAAGTTTCTAATCTACTGCCTCTGTTTCAATAACAGTACTGACAAAACTTATTAATGATGATCAGGATAATTTTTATGTTATCAATAATAGCTTGGCATACATTTTATAGACTTGAAATGACTAATACTACTAGTGTCACAGAATCTTTGCGAAACCCCATGGTTATATGATAGTGAAAACAAATTTCATTTACTTACATGTTCTTATAACTGCTGTTTTATGGTACTATATATAGTTCCTTTACTATTTCTCTGTTTGTCCCATGGTCCTCCTGCAGCTTTCATGAGTTTCAGCTATGTACCACCATCAAAGGAACTCTCCTCCCATTTTCTTTCAGAGAAAAATGGTATGATATTCCCTCTCTTAGGTTTAAATTTTAACTTTGTTACTTTTGACAAAGCCTTTCCTTTGTTCAAATGCAAGAATCCAGTCAACAAAGAGCTTTGACATGTTGTGCCTTTTATGTGTGCATTTTTCTGGTTTCACTGATGTCCCGAATTTTGCAAACGATAACGTGTGCCTTCGAGTTCTCCTATAAAATGCCATTTGTACACTGTATCAAGAACAGTTTAGGACAGCATTACATTCACGACTCTAAAATCTGATAAATACTTGACGGTTTCTCCGAAAACCCAAAATTGGGTGAAACGGACGAAAACAATGCTTCGTTTTCCAGTTTGTTTTTCATAAAATCTTCCCCCGATACACATTCACTGGCTTACCTGCAGGGTAGCGCTCAATCACTGGCCAGCTGTCCACCTGTAACGTGGCATTGCCACCACTCCTCGTGAAACGGACTACATGGTATTTCCCATCGTTAATGATTGCATTGGACTCTTCGATGGCGATGTCATCTGTCCCAACGTTAAATTTAACTCCGATTTTTCCTTGATGCTGGAACGGAGGAGGGGAGTAAAAAGAGTTATATGAAGTTGTGCTGATTCATCATCATTTAATAAGAATTACATACAGGGTATTGCTCAAAAACACGCTTCAGAACAACAGCTGCTTTCCTCCGATTTTACTTCTGAAAAGCTCCGGCAAGGTTCTTGACATTTGGATAAATATGAAGCTTCTCTTTCATGGATAATTGATATTCCAAAAGACATGCTTTCAAGAGAATTGAGCTGCCTTCTTCCCAGAGGCTGCCACAGACAAGGCACACAGCTGCCTGTGTTAAAGGATATACTTTCATGTTCTTTAACATAGCTCCTTTAATCCACGCCTTCCATTTCACAAGAAAAATGAGGCTTGAAATTCTCCCTTTTAATAACTGGTAAAATCAGAGCAATGAAGTCTATTTCTAAATACAAAGTGGACAAAAGCTCACAATATAGAAAATCACTCTACAGGGTATGGGCACACAGACAGGCATTTAATGAGTACAATCATTATTCACACAAAAAAATCATCATATGCTAAGAATCTGAAGTTCACTGAATTTCTTTATTTTGCAGATGATGAAACTATGACACAGGAAGGTGCAATGAGTTGTTCAAGGTCATATAACTAAATAGAGGGGTGCTAGAGTTAGAATTCAGTTCCCTCATTCTTCATTTATACCTAAGCTAAGATGATGTTAAGATATGGGTATCTAAAAGTAACTACCTCTCTGAATTATGCAAAGCAACATTCTAAGTGCAAAGCTTGTGGCTGTTAACTTTATAATTTCATAACACGCAGCAAAGAGAAACATGTGCTTATGTCCTCTGGCTTTGAGAAGCCTTCTCTAACAGCAGGGCTGTCAACTCTACCATAAGTTCGGTTGGTTTTTAAAGCATGTGGATTTGCCCTTAATCAGTAGCACAGAATACTTGCACTGTGGGCCCTTGTCAGAGTACATAACCTCAAACTGTCTGCAGCTCACCTTTTATCAAACCTCAGTTGAGAGGAACGACATGGGGGAAAAGGGATATAAAGGACATATAGTCCATCCATTCCTGCAGAAATTTAAAATCAGAAACCAGAAGATTTGGACCACATCCTCTTGACCTCTTGCTGGTTTCTCATCATTGAACTAAGCAGCAAGAGCATGGCATGAGTTTACACTGAGGGTTATTGTAAAAGAAAAAAATCTTGTGTAACACTGCATTAATTGAAGGGAAGTATTTGAAGATGTTGTTTGGGACACTGATCTTGTCACTGTCCCCTTCTATATTTCTTCTTCCTGGTTCTTAGTGTCCATAAAAGATCTCTTTCTTATAACAGGTTAGTATGGTTTTTATTTTTGTGTGTTTTGATTTGTTTTGGGCTTGATGAACAATATGACTTGAAATCACATTTCCTTTCTGACTGGTTATTAGGAAACTCAGAGTCAAAGTGAGTAGGGAAATTTTACAAGTTGCATAGACCCCTGCTATACTGTTTTTCCCTGGGCTTATTTTTATTTTCTACCATATTTCTCAAGATCCTTATTTTTAAATATATGCCATTGTAAGGCATTTCGGTTTTTGGTAGATTGATTCAGATGACAACTAAACAACAGGATTCCAATAAACACTAACCTCTTATCCAAGGGCCTATAAAGACATTTTTAGACATCTTTTTAGCATAGGTCTTTGGTGCAAGCACTCATTATTTTTTCACTTTGGTAGAATTCCTATTTGCTCATTTTCAGTAAAATATTTAACATGGCATATTTATATTTTAACACATATGTGATATAACTCCACAGGAAATTTTTTAAGAATCTTATTTAAGAGGTTTATTATCTTTATTTAAACAACACTTCTATAGTGTTCTAAGCACTTTACAAATACTAACTCTGGTATTTCTCCTAACAGCCCCAGGAAAGAGGTACTATTTTATCTGCATTTGACATTTGAGGAAACTGAAACACAGAGTGACTAAGTAACTTGGCTAAGGTCATGCAGCTAGAAAGAGAAAAGCTGTGATTCAAACCCAGCCAGTTGGGCTCCAGAGGTTGAGTTCCCACTCATGACACTAGGCTGAATGTTAGTAATATCGGGTCATCCTCTAGCTGCAGTTAGCAGATTTGGTAAATCTGGTTGTTCTTTGTTACCTGTTTCATCTTTCTGGTTGGCACCACGGAGCCTCTTATTATGCTTTGCAGACTGTATGTATCAATCAATGCGTGCTTAAAATAATTTTATAGAGGACAGTAAGCAACTGATATGTGGACATAATAGGATGCTAAAATGGACTCTTTTTGTCTCAGTTTCAGCTGCAATCCTGAGATACCAATAAGTAAAAAGCAAACAAACAAACACAGATTTCTACTTCCATTTTACAAAATGAGGTACAAGATTGCCTAAGCCAGACTTGCAAAGAAGAGCACTGAAAACTGCTTTTGAGACCCTGAATTAATAACCTATTTGCAGCCCATTAAAGAGGCAAGAAAGACCAAGAAGCCAATGATAATTAGAAGAGGATTTTTGAATGTGATGTGATTTGCATGTACCGCCAAGGTAGAAGGTTACTTTTCCCTTATCTTAGGGGTGCACAGGAAAGGGACTTTAATGGAACATCTCAGAAAGTTTGATACTTGTCTCCTGGAACTTGGGGCAGTTGGGGTAATCAGCAACCCCAGTTGCCCTTGCCTGGGATTTGACACTTGCCTGACAAATCTTCAAGGGGAGAGACTGAGACTGGCTGATGCTCTGATGGCAGAGCAAGAAGTGATTACTGCACCAGGGCTCACCTGTACATTAGTTTGTTAGAAGGAACATGTGAGCATTATACATGGACCATGGGTTAGAGCGCCAGCACTGAATTATGTTGTATTCTATCCAAGAGGTCCCCTGGGGAGAGAGGTGGTGAGTAGTTAAGACAACTCAAGAGAAAGAACCTGGAGTTGCAGTGATGGGTGCCCAGGGACTGAGGCGGAAATCCTAAATGACCATCTGAAGGATGTGGTTAAGAGAACTAAAAAAAGCCCACCAAAATGCCCCCCAAGAGTGCCCCTCAGTGTCAATCTTAAGCATGGGCTAAGCACAGCTAGACAGTTACTATTGTATTAGCTAAGTAAGATCATTTCTGCCCCTTATCTCCTCTTCTCCTGCTTCATCCCTGGAGGAGTCAAGGAGAAGAGTAAACATCGTGTAAACAAGAGGAGAAACAACCCTGCTCCCTCACCCAGGGCAAGTGGCAGCTCTAAGGCAGCCCAAGCAGGGGTAAAGGGGTAAGGGGCTGGCTTTAACTGAAGTTGTATTTATTATTACAAAGGAGTAAGCTGAAATTACTTATGTCTAAACATGAACAGATGATTTTTTTTATTATCTAAAAATGACCAAGGTAGTGTTGAGACATTTCCTAGACTTTACTGGGGTCAGGAAGAAATATTTGACAGAACAGGTTTAAATTCCTGTTGCAACCTAGGAATCAGCTCTTTCACCGTAACAAGTACATGGAGATATTTGTTACTCTAGAGCTGATTGTTTCACTGTCTCTTCTATTACAGTCATGCATCTTATCCCAGGATAGATGGAAAGAAACTCTTCAAGTTTCCTACTTGTTCTGATAGGAAGGCTACAGTAGGCTATTTTCATCAGAGTTCTAATCAGTAAGGAGATTCAAGTTCTGTGAATAGACGCATTACAATGCTAAAGATACAAAATGCACCAAACTCTGAAACAGAGTCTTTTACCTTATCCGGAAATGTTTCTGCAATATGAAATGTAAAATGCTTATTTCCTAGGGTAAAGAAATGCCCAGATTTCTCAGGGATTCATTTCTTGCAACACAGTAAAACAAACTATTAAGAAACAGTGAGAATTGCTGATACTTGGAAAGCTTCTGACTTTTAAATGATGCCCATCTTTCCCTGCATATGTTGATTCTTCAACTTCCAACATCTTTAACATCTCATGGATTCAAACTCCAGAGACAGCTAGACCAGAAATGAATACCACCAAAGTAGGCTCAGACAACAGACTGTACCCTAACTCAGACATTATTTACCCCACCCCAGGTTGCATCAAGTCCTTGAAAAATAACTTAAGCATAAATAATAGCCAATGGGCCAATTTTTTTCCCTAAAAACAAATAAATTAAAAAAGGCATATAAACTATAAAATATTACTATCAAGCATGTTTAAAGGACCAATATTTATAAATCCATTCAGAAACTGTAAATATTCTCAAAACACATCCCTCCCATATTGACAGGATAGCAAGTCATTTCAATTATATAAACAAAACTTGCTAAACTTTCTTGCCAATAGATAATTACAATTTAAAAGAATTCATTTCAAATTCTTATTCTCTGGGATTAAATGTGACTGTCCCTGGCAAATTCTCATGACATTGCATTAGCAAAACCAGCAGTAATTTCACTGGACATGTACTGATTTTTCAACTTTGTGTCTTCCTTGAAATAGATAACTGGCTCACACCATAATTTCAAAAATCTATTATGAGAATATCAGTAACGAGGCATTTATAATTTAATGAAGTCTTTCCATGGATTCATTAAATAAATAGTGACAAAGGTAATTACTGATTTTTTCACAAAAGCTCATTTCAGAATAAGGATTATATTATTAGACCAAGTTAAAAGGAAAAATGAAAGATGACACCGGAAAGGAACTTGAAAGTTTTAGCAAGTGACACCATAGTTAATGCATCTCTTAATTCCATCTGTAATCACATATTCATTGGAAAAATATTTGTTTTAACAAAGATCAAGATTTAATGGTATACTCAATGTCTTGGGCATACTTCAAGTAGGATGTTTGTGTGTTATAGATGCGGATATATTTCAATCTATATGCATTCGAAACAGATAAAACAGAATACACATATATAAAGCTTTAGCTTGTGTATGGCATGCCCATATGTCCACTGCTTCTTTTCCCCTACTCTGGGGTTGTTATGAAGAAGCATTTGGCTCAACTATGTCCAGGAAAACAGTAAAAAGTGAAAAATTGTCTTCTTTTTTTGTTGTTCATTTATTTATCATACTCCTAGAGTATCACTAAGCAAGTGAACAAGTGTGCCACCCAGGATGGCATGTAGATTAGCAAGGAGGCTTGTTTATGGGCTATAAGCTTCTTTTGTGCAACACGATACAGTTCTATACTCCAGGGCCCCCCTTTAGAGAAAACTTGACGATGTCTTCAAATGCACTCAATGCTCGCGCTCATTGCCGAGTACAGAACAACTCTCATGGTCCAAGTCTACATTGTCAAGTGAAGTCGGAGTCAGGCTGTGTTATGTTTTGCCCTTCCAGAGACTAACCCTCACCAAGGAACAGAGGTTTTAAGGCTGAAGGGGACTCTGGGGCCTATAGTCACTATTGCTGGGAGTAAGTGACACTGCAGAGCACCAGAGTCAGAGAGCCGCCTGTTCTCTCACCTCAGAACAAACACACTGATTCAGATCATTGCTAATTTAACCCCAAAACATTTCCAAATGAATGACTTAGGGGTCCTTCTGGCCGGTAGAGATTGTGTTTACCAATCTAGCTGGGCCATAATGTCAAGAAGTAGTTTGGGTCCAGTTATTTTAACCTGGCACTGAGCTGGAAAAGCAACCTTTCCCCCCAAAAGAAACCCCACACCATTTCAAAAACGAGGTTACCGCTCCCGTCTTCCACTTTCCCTACTGATTTATACTTTTTTATTCATTCAGCTAATAAATAAAAATTGAATAATATGAATTCTGCATTTGCTAAGTGTGTAGACAATACAAACATGTAAAGTGTGTTCTCTGCCCTTCAGGAAGTTTTCAGTCAAATTGAGAAGATAAATCAGGCATGCAAATATTCACACCCACAAAAGAGTTAAGGGATTCGCTGCAGCACTGGTGGGGAGGGTTCCAGAGGTTCTCAGGGAGCCTCCGACTGTGTGGCCAGTGTTTGGATGGCTGTAATACAGCCAGTGGATCCCAAAGATACCCAGGGACATAGAAGATATGTTCTCTCTGTCCCCCGTCTCTCTTTCTAGGCCCTACATACCAGAGGGCTCACCAGGTACCAGGCACTGAAAAACATACCAAGTATCTACCTGAAACTCCCAGCTGACCTAAAGGTTAAGTGCTACTTTTCCCATCTGCTCAGAGACTTTAGATAATGTGCCCCGACTCATAGAGCTAAAAAATATCAGTACTGGAACCTCACCAAGTTGGAGGGACTTTGTAAAAAAGAATGTCTTCGACTGTGTCCATGTTCCAGAAGATCTTGAAACCAAGGCATGCTCAGAGAATGGAGTTAAGAGTAGGGCTACTGAAAAGTACACCTTTCTTTATAACTGATTACATTTCATAGCGCCACACAACAACGAACTAGAAGTGGCTGAGATCTAGGGTGATACCACCTTAGAAACATCTTGTTTAGAGTCATACATTCTAAGAAAATAGTATTTTCATTTTCTCATCAAATCTTCATTAAGGATAGTATACCTTTTTTATTATATCCCCATTCTTTGGAATGCTATGGCTCCTTTGATCCCATGAAACTATATCCTGACAATGACATCACTCCCCTGGAGGCTGGGTACATCACTCATCTCTTGGTCCTCAGACTGTCTAATAAAACTTTGTAAGCTCACAACGGTCCTCCCTCACACCTGGTTTTAGGTGTTAGTTCTTATGTACCTGTTTTAACTCCTCAACCATATTATAAAGAGCTTGAGAGTAAGAAACAAGACGGACTTATTCCATATTATATCCTTCACAGCACTTTGTGGACCACCTCTGCATTTGTAATTTTCCAAAACTGTTTCACATACACATTCTTTTTTTAGTTGAAATCTAATTCACCTATCATAAAATTTGCCCTTTTCAAGTATACGCTTCAGTGGTTTTAGAACATTAATGAGGTTCTGCAACCATCACCACTATTTATTTACTTATATAAATTTATTTATTTGTTTGTTTATTTATTTTTGGCTGGGTTGGGTCTTGCTTTCTCTGCTTGCGACGAGCGGGGGCTCCAGACGCACAGGCTCAGTAGTTATGGCTCACTGGGCCAGTTGCTCCGCGGCATGTGGGATCTTCCCAGACCAGGGCTCGAACCCGTGTCCCCTGCATTGGCAGGCAGATTCTCAACCACTGGGCCACCAGGGAAGCCCCCATCACCACTATTTAAATCCAGAATGTTTTCATCATGCTGCAATTTTCTTTTGATGAGATAATGCATATAAAGTTCCTAGCACACTTAATGGCCACTCAGCACCTGTGAGCTATATTATTGTATTTTTTTGAATTTTTGAATTTTATTTTATTTATTTTTAATACAGCAGGTTCTTATTAATTAACCATTTAATACATATTAGTATATGTATGCCAATCCCAATCTCCCAATTCATCACAACACTACCACCACCCCTGCTGCTTTTCCCCCTTGGGATCCACACATTTGTTCTCTACATCTGTGTCTCCATTTCTGCCCTGCAAACCGACTCATCTGTACCATTTTTCTAGGTTCCACATACAGGTGTAAATATACGATATTTGTTTTTCTCTTTCTCACTTACTTCACTCTGTATGACAGTCTCTAGATTCATCTACGTCTCTACAAATGACCCCATTTCATTCCTTTTTATGGCTGAGTAATATTCCACTGTATATATGTACCACATCTTCTTTATCCATTCATCTCTCGATAGGCATTTAGGTTGCTTCCATGACCTGGCTATTGTAAATAGTGCTGCAATGAACATTGGGGTACATGTGTCTTTTTGAATTATGGTTTTCTCTGGGTATATGCCCAGTAGCGGGATTGCTGGGTCATAAGGTAATTCTAGTTTTAGTTTTTTAAGGAACTTCCAAACTGTTCTCCATAGTGGCTGTATCAATTTACATTCCCACCAACAATGCAAGAGGGTTCCCTTTCTCCACACCCTCTCCAGCATTTGTTGTTTGTAGATTTTCTGATGATGCCCATTCTAACTGGTGTGAGGTGATACCTCATTGAAGTTTTGATTTGCATTTCTCTAATAATTAGTGATGTTGAGCACCTTTTCATGTGCTTCTTGGCCATCTGTATGTCTTCTTTAGAGAAATGGCTATTTAGGTCTTCTGCCCATTTTTGGACAGGGTTGTTTGTTTTTTTAATATTGAGCTGCATGAGCTGTTTATATGTTTTGGAGATTAATCCTTTGTCTGTTGATTCGTATGGAAATATTTTCTCCCATTCTGAGGGTTGTCTTGTTTATGGTTTCCTTTGCTGTGCAAAAGCTTTGAAGTTTCATTAGGTCCCATTTGTTTATTTTTGTTTTTATTTCCATTACTCTAGGAGGTGGATCAAAAAAAGATCTTGCTGTGATTTATGTCAAAGAGTGTTCTCCTATGTTTTCCTCTAAGAGTTTTACAGTGTCCGGTCTTACATTTAGGTCTCTAATCCATTTTGAGTTTATTTTTGTGTATAGTGTTAGGGGGTGTTCTAATTTCATTCTTTTACACGTAGCTGTCCAGTTCTCCCAGCACCACTTATTGAAAAGACTATCTTTTCTCCATTGTATATCCTTGCCTCCTTTGTCATATATTAGTTGACCATAGGTGTGTGGGTTTATCTCTGGGCTTTCTATACTGTTCCATTGATCTATATTTCTGTTTTTGTGTCAGTACCATTACTGTAGGTTTGTAGTACAGTCTGAAGACAGGAAGTCTGATTCTTCCAGCTCCGTTTTTTTCCCTCAAGACTGCTTTGGCTATTCGGGGTCTTTCGTGTCTCCATACAAATTTTAAGACTTTTTGTTCTACTTTGGTAAAAAATACCATTGGTAATTTGATAGGGATTGAATTGAATCTGTAACTTGCTTTGGGTAGTATAGTCATTTTCACAATATTGATTCTTCCAACCCAAGAACATGGTATATCTCTCCATCTGTTGGCATCATCTTTAATTTCTTTCATCAGTGTCTTATTGTTTTCTGCATACAGGTCTTTTGTCTCCCTAGGTAGGTTTATTCCTAGGTATTTTATTCTTTTTGTTGCAATGGTAAATATGAGTGTTTCCTTAATTTCTCTTTCAGATTTTCCATCATTAGTGTATAGGAATGCAAGAGATTTCTGTGCATTAATTTTATATCCTGCTACTTTACCAAATTCACTGATTAGCTCTAGTAGTTTTCTGGTGGCATCTTTAGGATTCTCTATGTATAGTATCATGTCATCTGCAAACAGTGACAGTTTTACTTCTTCTTTTCCAATTTGTATTCCTTTTATTTCTTTTTCTTCTCTGATTGCCGTAGCTAGGACTTCCAAAACGATTTTGAATGATCGTGGTGAGAGTGGACATCCTTGTCTTGTTCCTGATCTTAGAGAAAATGTTTTCAGCTTTTCACCATTGAGAATGATGTCTGCTGTGGGTTTGTACTATATGTCCTTTATTAAGTTGAGGTAGTTTCTCTCTATACCCACTTTCCGGAGAGTTTTTGTCATAAATTGGTGTTGAATTTTGTCAAAAGATTTTCTGCTTCTATTGAGATTATCATATGGTTTTTATTCTTCAATTTGTTAATATGGTGTATCACATTGATTGATTTGCGTATACTGAAGAATCCTTGCATCTCTGGGATAAATCCCACTTGATCATAGTGTATGATCCTTTTAATGTGTTGTTCGATTCTGTTTGCTAGTATGTTGTTGAGGATTTTTTTTTTTTTTTGCGGTACACGGGCCTCTCACTGTTGTGGCCTCTCCCGTTGTGGAGCACAGGCTCTGGACGCGCAGGCTCAGCGGCCATGGATCACGGGCCCAGCTGCTCCGCAGTATGTGGGATCCTCCCAGACCGGGGCACGAACCCGCATCCCCTGCATCGGCAGGCGGACCCTCAACCACTGTGCCACCAGGGAAGCCCTGTTAAGGATTTTTGCATCTATATTCATCAGTGATATTGGTCTGTAATTTTCTTTTTTTGTAGTATCTTTGTCTGGTTTTGGTATCAGGGTGATGGTGGCCTCGTAGAATAAGTTTGGGAGTGTTCATTCCTCTGCAATTTTTTGGAAGAGTTTGAGGAGAATGGGTGTTAGCTCTTCTCTAAATATTTGATAGAATTCATCTGTGAAGCCATCTGGTCATGGACTTTTGTTGAAAGATTTTTAATTACAGTTTCAATGTTATTACTTGTGATTTGTCTGTTTATATTTTCTATTTCTTCCTGGTTCAGTCTTGGAAGGTTATACCTTTCTAAGAATTTGTCCATTTCTTCCAGCTTGTCCATTTATTGGCATAGAGTTGCTTGTGGAAGTCTCTTAGGATGCTGTATTTCTGTGGTGTCTGTTGTAACTTCTCCTTTGTCATTTCGAATTTTATTGATTTGAGTCCTCTCCTACTTTCTCTTGATGATTCTGGCTAATGGTTTATCAATTTTGTTTATCTTCTCAAAGAACAAGCTTTTAGTTTTACTGATCTTTGCTATTGTTTTCTTTGTTTCTATTTCATTTATTTCTGCTCTGATGTTTATGATTTCTTTCCTTCTACTAACTTTGGGTTTTATTTGTTTTTCTTTCTCTAGTTCCTTTAGGTGTAAGACTAGATTGTTTATTTGAGATTTTGCTTGTTTCTTGAGGTAGGGTTGTATTGCTATTAACTTCCCTCTTAGAACTGCTTTTGCTGCATCCCATAGGTTTTGGATCCTCCTGTTTTCATTGTCTTTTGTCTCTAGGCATTTTTTGATTTCCTCTTTGATTTCTTCAGTGATCTGTTGGTATATAGCAATGAATTGTTTAGCTTCCATGTGTTTGTGTTTTTTACGTTTCTTTCTCTGTAATTGGTTTCTAATCTCATAGCGTTGTAGTCAGAAAAGATGCTTGATATGATTTCAATTTTCTTAAATTTACTGAGGCTTAATTTCTGACTCAAGATATGATCTATCCTGGAGAATGTTCCGTGTGCCCTTGAGAAGAAAGTGTAATCTGCTGTTTTTGGATGGAATGTATAAATATCAATTAAAACTACCTGGTCTATTACGGCATTTAAAGCTTGCGTTTCCCTATTAATTTTCTGCTTGGATGATCTGTCCATTGGTGTAAGTGAGGTGTTAAAGTTCCCACTATTACTGTGTTACTGTCGATTTCCTCTTTTATAGCTGTAGCAGTTGCCTTATGTATTGAGGTGCTCCTATGTTGGGTGCACATATATTTAGAATTGTTATATCTTCTTCCTGGATTGATCCCTTGATTATTATGCAGTGTTCTTCCTCGTCTCTTGTAACATTCTTTATTTTAAAGTCTATTTTATCTGATATGAGTATTGCTGCTCCAGCTTTCTTTTGATATCCACTTGCATGGAATATCTTTTTCCACCCCCTCACTTTCAGTCTGTATATGTCCCTAGGTCTGAAGTGGGTCTCTTGTAGACAGCAATATATATGAGTTTTGTTTTTGTATCCATTCAGCAAGCCTGTGTCTTTTGGTTGGAACATTTAGTCTATTCATGTTTAAGGTAATTATCGATATGTATGCTCCTATGACCATTTTCTTAATTGTTTTGGGTTTGTTTTCGTAGGTCCTTTTCCTCTCTTGTGTTTCCCACTTAGAGAAGTTCCTTTAGCATTTGTTGTAGAGCTGGTTTGGTGGTGCTGAATTCTCTTAGCTTTTGTTTGTCTGTAAAGCTTTTGATTTCTCCATAGAATCTGAATGAGATCCTTGACAGGTAGGATAATCTTGGTTGTAGGTTCCTCCCTTTCATCACTTTAAGTATATCATGCCACTCCCTTCTGGCTTGTAGAGTTTCTGCTGAGAAATCAGCTGTTAACCTTATGGGAGTTCCCTTGTATATTTTTTGTCATTTTGCCCTTGCTGCTTTCAGTAATTTTTCTTTGTCTTTAATTTTTGCCAATTTGATTACTATGTGTCTCAGCATGTTTCTCCTAGGGTTTATCCTGTAAGGGACTCACTGAGCTTCCTGGACTTGGGTGGCTATTTCCTTTCCCATGTTAAGGCAGTGTTTAACTATAATCTCTTTAAATATTTTCTCAGGTCCTTTCTCTCTCTTCTCCTTCTGGGACCCCTACAATGGGAATGTTGTTGCATTTAATGTTCTCCCAGAGGTCTCTTAGGCTGTCTTCATTTCTTTTCATTCTTTTTTCTTTATTCTGTTCCACAGCAGTGAATTCTACCATTCTGTCTTCCAGGTCACTTATCCGTTCTTCTGCCTCAGTTTTTCTGCCATTGATTCCTTCTAGTGTAATTTAGATTTCAGTTATTGTATTGTTCATCTCTGTTTGTTTGTTCTTTAGTTCTTCTAGGTCTTTGTTAAACATTTCTTGCATCTTCTCGATCTTTGCCTCCATTCTTTTTCTGAGACCCTGGATCATCTTCACTATCCTTATTCTGAATTCTTTTTGTAGAAAGTTACCTATCTCCACTTTGCTTAGTTGTTTTTCTGGGGTTTTATCTTGTTCCTTCATCTGGTACATAGCCCTCTTCCTTTTCATCTTGTCTACCTTTCTGTGAATGTGGTTTTTGTTCCAGTGGCTGCAGGATTGTAGTTCTTCTTGCTTCTGCTGTCTGCCCTCTGGTGGATGAGGCTGTCTAAGAGGCTTGTGCAAGTTTCTCTATGGGAGGGACTCATGGTGGGTAGAGCTGGCTGTTGCTCTTGTGGGCAAAGCTCAGTAAAACTTTAATCCGCTTGTCTGCTGATGGGTGGGGATTGGTTCCTTCCCTGTTGGTTGTTTGTCCTGAGGCAACCCAACACTGGAGCCTACCCAGGCTCTTTGCTGGGGCTAATGGTGGACTCTGGGAGGGCTCATGCCAAGGAGTACTTCCCAGAACTTCTGCTGTCAGTGTCCTTTTTCCCACGGTGAGACACAGGCACCCCACCCACCCCCGCAGGAGACCCTCCAACACTAGCAGGTAGGTCTGGTTCAGTCTCCTATGGGGTCACTGCTCCTTCCCCTTGGTCCCAATGTGCACACTACTTCGTGTGTGCCCTCCAAGAATGGAGTCTCTGCCTCCCCCAGTCCTGTTGAAGTCCTGCAATCAAATCCCACTAGCCTTCAAAGTCTGATAATATAGGAATTCCTCCTCCCATTGCCGGACCCCCAGACTGGGATGTCTGACACAGAGCTCAGAACCTTCACTCTAGTGGGTGGATTTCTGTGGTATAAGTGTTCTCCAGTTTGTGGGTCACCCACCCAGCAGTTATGGGATTTGATTTTATTGTGATTGCGCCCCTCCTACCGTCTCATTGTGGCTTCTCCTTTGTCTTTGGATGTGAGGTATCTTTTTTGGTGAGTTCCAGTGTCTTCCTGTCAATGCTTGTTCATCAGTTAGTTGTGATTCTGGTGCTCTTGCAAGAGGGAGCAATAGCACGTCCTTCTACTGTGTCATTGTCCAAGTCCTCTTCATCCTCTGACTCGCAGTCCACGATTGCATCAGCGACAAGGCCAGGGCCGGGCTCTTACTCCTATTATTGTTATTCTTACATTTGGAAAACAATGTTTTACTTCATAGTAGTTTGACGGAAGTTAATTAAAATAATGCTTGAATTATATAGCCATTACACTTTAGTTAGGACACATAATACCTCATTGATCTTCATAACAATTTATGAAGTAGCATATCTATTTTGCAAATAAAGAAGCTAAAGGTTAGAAAAGCTGAAAATTGACCAAAGTCAGAGCATCCGTCTACTGTTTGACTAAGAGGGAACATTCTAAAATCTACTCATGCTCACCTATGGGATAAACTGTCTAGCCACTGTTTGTACTGAAGCAGAGTCTGCTTGATTAGACAACCCTCTACGGTCCCTGCCATGTCAATGATACTATGGTTCTACAAAAAGCTAAATGGATGGCTAAGCAGTTAGTACAGAAGAACAAAGAAAGAGAGAGAGAGAGAGAGGGAGGGATGGAGGGAGGGAGGAGGGAAGGACTAGTTTTTTTTTAAATAAATCAAAAGCACCTGTTCTTGGATTGGAAGAATCAAGTTCTTGGATTGGAAGAATCAACATTGTGAAAATGACTCTACTACCCAAAGCAATCTATAGATTCAATGCAATCCCTATCAAACTACCACTGGCATTTTTCAAAGAACTAGAACAAAAAATTTTGCAATTTGTATGGAAACACAAAAGACCCCGAATAGCCAAAGCAATCTTGAGAACGAAAGAAGGAACTGGAGGAATCAGGCTCCCTGACTTCAGACTACACTACAAAGCTACAGTTATCAAGACGGTATGGTACTGGCACAAAAACAGGAAGATAGATCCATGGAACAGGATAGAAAGCCCAGAGATAAACCCAGGCACATATGGACACCTTATCTTTGATAAAGGTGGCAGGAATGTACAGTGGAGAAAGGACAGCCTCTTCAATAAGTGGTGCTGGGAAAACTGGATAGGTACATGTAAAAGTATGAGATTAGATCACTCCCTAACACCATACACAAAAATAAGCTCAAAATGGATTAAAGACCTAAATGTAAGGCCAGAAACTATCAAACTCTTAGAGGAAAACATAGGCAGAACACTCTATGACATAAATCACAGCAAGATCCTTTCTGACCCACCTCCTAGAGTAATGGAAATAAAAACAAAAATAAACAAATGGGACCTAATGAAACTTCAAAGCTTTTGCACAGCAAAGGAAACCATAAACAAGACCAAAAAACAACCCTCAGAATGGGAGAAAATATTTGCAAATGAAGCAACTGACAAAGGATTAATCTCCAAAATTTACAAGCAGCTCATGCAGCTCAATAACAAAAAAACAAACAACCCAATCCAAAAATGGGCAGAAGACCTAAATAGACATTTCTCCAAAGAAGATATACAGACTGCCAACAAACACATGAAAGAATGCTCAACATCATTAATCATTAGAGAAATGCAAATCAAAACTACAATGAGATATCAGATACCAGTCAGAATGGCCATCATCAAAAAATCTAGAAACAATAAATGCTGGAGAGGATGTGGAGAAAAGGGAACACTTTTGCACTGCTGGTGGGAATGTGAATTGGTTCAGCCACTATGGAGAACAGTATGGAGGTTCCTTAAAAAACTACAAATAGAACTACCATATGACCCAGCAATCCCACTACTGGGCATATACCCTGAGGAAACCAAAATTCAAAAAGAGTCATGTACCAAAATGTTCATTGCAGCTCTATTTACAATAGCCCGGAGATGGAAACAACCTAAGTGTCCATCATCGGATGAATGGATAAAGAAGATGTGGCACATATATACAATGGAATATTACTCAGCCATAAAAAGAAACGAAATTGAGCTATTTGTAATGAGGTGGATAGACCTAGAGTCTGTCATACAGAGTGAAGTAAGTCAGAAAGAAAAAGACAAATACCGTATGCTAACACATATATATGGAATTTAAGGGAAAAAAATGTCATGAAGAACCTAGGGGTAAGGCAGGAATAAAGATGCAGACCTCCTAGAGAACAGACTTGAAGTTATGGGGAGGGGGAAGGGTGAGCTGTGACAGGGCGAGAGAGAGTCATGGACATATACACACTAACAAACGTAGTAAGTTAGATAGCTAGTGGGAAGCAGCCGCATGGCACAGGGATATTGGCTCGGTGTTTTGTGACAGCCTGGAGGGGTGGGATAGGGAGGGTGGGAGGGAGGGAGACGCAAGAGGGAAGACATATGGGAACATAGGTTTATGTATGACTGATTCACTTTGTTATAAAGCAGAAACTAACACACCATTGTAAAGCAATTATACCACAATAAAGTAAAAAATAATAATAATAAAAAAAAAGCACCTAAGTTTGAATTTGAGTCTTAGATTTTTGTTTCAAAATTTATACAATAGCTGAGATCTAGGATTGTATTATATATTTAAATCAGAAATTCTTCATTTTATGAGGGGAAAGGGGATATCCCACTAGGTCGATGATTCAGAGTAACCTAAAGGCCTTTTGTAAACCATACGTGTTTTTTCCCAGGGAAATTATAACCCTCCTCTCCAGGGGGGATGGAGAGACTTGGCTTTATGGGAAAGAACCGTTGTCTTGCTACATTTGTAGGACTTGATGGTGGTGGTGAGAATAAGGGTCAATGAGTTCTTCTCTTGAGGACGGATAGACCCTGAGTTCTGGTGATAACACCAACTCTTCAGTGCCTCCATTTCCTCACATTCTCTCTCCTTTGATGAAATTAAATCGAGAATCAGAATAATGTTGGAATGAAACTAGCCCACTAAATGACTGGCGGGTGTGTCTTTGAAAGAGGCAATCACCCTAATGTTGCTATTTTGAGACTATCTCTATTTTGTTTGTTTTACCAGTTGAGCCAATACTGGATTATCTGTTGTATTTTAAAAGACAGTCTTGAACCATTATGAAGTTTTCCAATGTGGTCGTGGGTTCAGAAATGTAATCAAGCCTTTTTCACAGTACTTTCCCATGGTTCAAATAGCATATCTCCGCATGAAGCCATACAACTGTAGAACAAAATGAAACTAATTTATCCTCTTGGGAATCAGAGTCAGCTCATTAAGATCATTAATTCTGCATTTCCATTCACTGAAATAGCAACCATCATAAAACAGAAATACTCATCTTTAAATGTGTCCTTATATATGAAGAACGTGTCCTATCATTAAGCTTTTTTTCCTCTGAATAATCAAAAAGCAAAAATCAAACAGATTTTGATTTGGCTGGTGACCTATCTCAGGTTCTTAATTTTTCACAGGTAAGACCTCTGGTTGAATATTTAGCCCAGTGGTCTGGCATCATGACAAACCCCTGGGGTTGCCGTATGGAGATCTAAGGCGACACTGGCTTAAGTTAAGCCTTGTCAAAAGTTCAGTGGGCTGGTCACATATGGCTTTTTTTTTTTAATGTTTTTTGATTTGTTTTATTATTACTGCCTTTAAAATCCTTGTGGGTATTAAACTAGCTTTGATCAGATTTCTTGGTCATTCAGAAAACTATGTGCAATAAACACTGGGTTTCCGGTGCTGATTAAAACCATAACATTTGCTTCCCTGCTTTTCTCTGTTTCCTTATCTTTGGGCCATTATACTGCTTATTATTACCTCCACCAGGAACCCGACAGGGATAGGATATTCAGCTCTATCAATTCCAGTAGCTGTTGGTATTTCTATGTAAAATGGTTTCCCTATAAAAGATGTTTGGGATTATTTGTATATTTCATTTACCTGTTGTATCACAGAACCATCAATTTCAAGGAGAGCTGACTATGTAATTGCAGTCTGACTCTATTCTATAGCACGGAGCACACCATTTTTCAGACAAGAGACAAAACATCTTTGGATGGTGAATTTAGTCCTCTACATGGTAAATGTTACCTTAGTAGCTAGGTTGTAAGTCAAACAAAATTAGCCTTTGTATTAAACACACCTTTAAGAAACAAAAATATATTAAGAGATAAGTGCAGTTATTTTTAATGACTCGGTGAATGCTTATAAGCTATACGTGAAATGAAAAGGTTAGTTTGGAAGGGATTTTTTTTTTTTTTTTTTGCTGTACGCGGGCCTCTCACTGTTGTGGCCTCTCCCGTTGCGGAGCACAGGCTCCGGACACGCAGGCTCAGCGGCCGTGGCTCACAGGCCCAGCCGCTCCGCGGCATGTGGGATCTTCCCGGACCGAGGCACGAACCCGTGTCCCCTGCATCGGCAGGCGGACTCTCAACCACTGCGCCACCAGGGAAGCCCGGGATATCATTTTTTAAAGATGTGTTTGTAAATTGTGAAAAATAATAGGTAATATTTTCAGGTGTGTTTGATGAACTGACTTCTAAAAAATGCTATCTTGGGTTTCACAAGCCTCAAGCGGAGCCCTAACTTGAAACGCATTCCAAGAGAAAAGCTGACAGTGCTACCTTTCTCCTTTTTGTTTTTATTGACTCCTAGTCCAGGACCACCTGTTTACATCCTTAGAAAAAGCAAATGGGTGCATATGGGCAGAGAAATGCATTCACCAAAGACTATTTTCTATAGAATCAGCAAGGCTCTATTATCCCCAGTGTGGTAAGTAATGATTTCTGAAGCCATCAAAAATAAATCTATGTTTATGTGTGTAATTGTGGCACAGAAGAGTTTTCAGAAGAGAATATAGACTCTTTAAGGTTGAAGCTCCTGATGATTATGATCTTTCTTCATCTTAATAAAATAATATTGCCACGAAAATAAAGTAATGGTCAAGAAACATCTAGCAAGTATTTATTAGGTACAGTCCATTTCATGAAAACACTACCACTCTTTCCAGGACTTAGAACTTTTTAAATGTATGTAGGTTGTGTTTACATACATTCATTTTCCTAAATTATATGATTTTCTTGCATAAATGATACTCAAATTTTGGAAATATCATAACACGAGTTTAATCTTCACATTTATTCATTTATTTATCCATTCATTCACTCATCAAATACAGATGGATTTCATACTATATTCCTGACATTCTGTCAAATTCTGGATAAAAAGTGGTTAACAAAACAGCGCCACTGCCATTATGAAGCTCTAAGTCTCATTATTTCTTTATACATTAAAATTTATATTAGCATATAAAGTACGCTAAGTGTCAAGAAGTAAAAGGGCAGGGTGTTATGAGAGGCATTGAATGATTCAGGAAAGCCTCTTTGAGGAGCTGAAGATGTGAAGAAATCAACAATGAGAGTAAGTGTTTTCCAGACAAAGGACACAGTATGTACACAGGCCCTGAGGAGGGAAAATATGTATGTATAAAGACAGATACTTTTATGTACAAATGCAGATTCAGATATAAATATATGGACTCTTTGTAGTGACAGAGATATGTAAATTATGTACGAAAATATCTAGGGATTATCCAGAAAATTTATCTAGGAGATAAAACTAGATTATTGAATTATACATAAAAAAGTAAAATATATCATTTGCAGACATAAAGCAATTGGAAAATAGCTAACCACATTTAAAAAATCTTGCAATCTAAGAATGGAAAGTTGTTGATGTATATGTAGAACCTAACAGTATGTATCTTGACATTCATCTAATTGTTTGTTCCTAAGTTTCATTCAACAATGTGCTTTATGAAATGTAGTATATAAAGACTTTCTGAAGCAACAGGGACACACTACATTTTCTAAGAGTCATTTGCTTCTACAATGTCAAAAAATGATTCATCATTCTGTGCTTATATTTCAAAGCTAATGTAACATGTTTAGTTTCTTTGTGGGGCAGAATGTCTTGTTAACTCATTTCTCTAGAGAGCTCTTTTATCTCAAGATGTAGCAAGAGTTTTCTGTACACACTTCCCCTTAAAAATACTGTTTGAAATCATTTGACTTGTTTTTCAAGTACCCTCTACAAATTAGTTGAAGAAAGAAAAGTTTTCACCTTTGACCCTTCCCTGCTCTGGAGAACAATCAACAAAGTTCAATGTTGGAGTCCCTAAAATGCAGGTTTCCAGGTAATAAACAAGACACTTTAAAATAAGAAGAGAAATTTTCATCTAATTATTTTTCTGGAAAATTTTTGAATAAATGAAGTCAGAAGATAAATTTTTCCTGCAGTTTGGCCTAGAAATTTGAAGCCAAAAACACACTAAGTGTTTAAATCCAAATAATTTACGAGCATTTTGAACCTGAGGCAAATATTCATTGCTAACTTCTCCAGAGCAGTCATCACTGGGGGTTCCTTGAGATCATCTCTTTTCATGGTTCCCCTGGAAGAGCCAGAGGGTCTTTTGAAGAGACTTGTGGATTCTGATGACACAGTAAAGCCAGAGTGAGAGATAAGTACTGGGAGCAAAGTCAAGTTATTAGCCACCTATCAAAAGAACACATGTTCTCCCTCTCTCTCTCTCTTTTTCTCACTGCTCTGTCACACTGGACTTCCATTTCCATGAATGTAGCACATTCTGTCCCATCTCAGGACCTTTGTTGTTCCTTCTGTCTAGTTATCTCTTTCCTTGTTTCCCCCATCCTCAAATAACTGATCCCCTATATTGGGGGGTGAAAAAGAACCTTGAGAACTTTAGGGTGGAGCTGGTCATGAACTCTGATGAGCAAAAGGACAATGCTTGTCTGTGAAAAATGCCCTTTTATGAAGCAAGAACTGAAGAGTGGATACCCACTGAAGTACAAAACACACTCACTTAAAGGTCTGCCCTGACAATAGTTGAAAAGCCAGTGCCATATAGGAAGGCATGTCTCATTTGATTAACAGTATTCTCCAGTGGACTTGGGGTTATCTGTGATAAATCTTTCATTATTAAAAATCACTGCAAGATTCATATGCTATGATCTCACACCCAACGTATATACTTCCCTTGCCAAACAGGTCCACTCTTTCAAAATGAACATAAATCAAAACTCATTGAGAAGATAAAAATCCCTTGAGAAATTAATCACAAATATCTTCTAAGGCCAAATGGATACCATATCCAACTTATTCACTGTTTTGTAATATTAGTGCCCAAGCTTTCCACATGAGTGGAAACTTAAGAAAGGCTGTATTTAGCAGTGGGTGCATGATGATGAATTGATGATGATGGTGATACTGACGATGTTAAAAGCTACCCTTCCTGGATACTCGCTATGTTGCAGGAACTCTTAAGCAGTTTATAAGAAATACTATATTAGAATATATGTTGTTATTTCCATTTATTTGATGAGGAAGCTGAGCCTCAAAAGGTTTAATAACTTGCCCCGAAACAGATGCCTAATAAGCATCAGAGCTGTGATTTGGTCTCAAGCAATCTGGTTTCAGATTTTGTGTGCTTAACATATTTAACTACTATGCTTCTCAGAAGGGGTCCAAGGTGCTCAAAGGAGATTGCAGCTTAGATGTGATATTAGTAAGCCTCTTGGAATCAGAGAGATGCTAGCACCCTTACTATTGTATATACCAAGCAATACAGCAATTACTTTTGAAACCTTCACTCCTTTAATCCTCACAGTAACTCTATTTGTCAACCTTATAATCATCATGTAGAGGATATTTGAAACTCAAAGCAAGTGTGTGACTTCTCTGAAATCACAGAGCTAAAACATCATCTAGTCACATTCAAACCAGCCTATTTCATTCCAGACTAATGCTTTTTAGTCACAGCATGCTGCTTCCCTCTGCACACCTTTCAAGATCCCCTGGAAGTAGAAAAGGCCACATGAGAGTGCCCTGGGGCCTCAAAATCCTTATCATCTTATGAGGCTTTGAGCCCTGACAAACCTGCCAAGATGGAGGTAGGCAGAACCCAGCAACTTTTCTTTCATGGGTATTAAAAGAATCCAGGTGTTCAGAATTACTAGTAGGCTAAATCTTCACCTGCATTAGGGTCAGAGCAGCTTTTCTCATACTTCAGGAGCTCTGGGAACAGAAATGGATGCACAATACCCTTTAGGTTTTATTATAATTCTGGGTATCACCAGATGCTCAGAGACTCTGTAATGGAGGAGCAACTAGAGAAATGGCCAGTGTCTTTCCTCTCTCCCTGCTTGTCTGTATCCCTGATTTTACCTAGTATCTTTTTTTCTTCCCAACTAGCAGATTTATTTAAATCATTTTTAGTATTAGCTGTCATTTTGGAAAGATGTGCTCAAACTTCCAATCAAACCCAATAGAATGCATCATCATCCTAACAAAGACAGTCATGGAGTTTTTTGCTAAATAAAATTTGTGACTCCACTGGAAAGGAAATGAGAGATTTCACTGTAGTTTCCCAGTAGTGATAAGCCTAATATTTAAAAAGAAATATTAATAACTTTCCAGCAGATCAAGTCTGTGTGTCACAATCAATAATCAAGCAAATATGGATCTAAATTCTGTAACCAGGTTTATTGTATCAAAAAAACAATGTATAGTACTATTATAAGAAGCCTTTAAATGGTTTCATAAGAATTGAAATAAACCATCATTAGCTATTTCTTGTATCACAATAATAAACATAATTTAACAGGTAGAGTTGCTGAAATTTGAAATATGAATTGACCCATTAGAAATATTTTTAATTATAATTTTTCAACTTTCTTAGTTACCTTTTGAGGTCATGATTAGAAATGTTAATATTCATCTTGTTTCTTTTTCTAATTCATTTAATGTCTCTCTTAAAAACATAATGACCATGTCACAGACCCTTTTAATCCTCTCCTTCCATTCATATTTCAAAGTTTCACTTATAAACCAAAATTCTTCAAATTGTTAAATTTTTATCTTAGTTGTTTGAAAAAGCCCTCTCAATCATTGCCATCTTCTCTTTCTCCCTAAGCCTGTGTGGATCTAGTTTTTAATGATAGCATTTTTAATCTGAGCTAATTTTATGCAAGATACTGCCCAAGAATGCCAGATCTAAGATAATGCTTCGTTCAAGATGTCATAAAGATAGGACCCGTGCTGCGCTGAAAAATGAACAGAAAAATAACAAAAACACTTTTTCTTTAAGCAAAGAGCATATTTTGATGTCAAAAAAAAAAAGAAAGAAAGAAAGAAAGAAAGAAGAATATTTGATACTGGCTCTGGGTTGCACTCCAATTAACTAACCAGTAACGATCTATAATTAACTCACAGATTCAACAATGACACGTATGATAGGTAAGTAAGAGATGTGGGAAGCATTTAAGTTTGGACCAAGATGCAACAAATGTGAACCCAGCACAACTGGTTTGGTGACACGAAGCTTCTGATTAGCTTTCCTAGTCAAAATTAAATGATTCCATAGTCCTTTGAAATAATGGTAATATGATTTCCTGTTTTAATTAGCACTCTCAGTTATCTCAAACTTTGCTCTTACAATTTATTTTATACCCAAAGAATGCTGTAAAAAGAAATTATGAAAATATTTTCAAGACAGATTTATAAATTTATTTTCTAAATTAAAATTCTATCTTAGCATTTCATTTTATTTTTATTTTTACTGCATTGTTGACTCATCATTTAGCTTAAAACATCATAATGTCCAATCTATGCTATAAGAGCTGAACTATGTCAACACATTTTCCTAACAAATAACTGTATAGACATTAGCACAGACCACCAAAATGCACTGATTATGGATGATATATGGTTAACATGCACCATATATATCAATTAAAAAGTAGGCAACACTCAAGTTCTCCAAATAAATGAACACAAAAAGAGAAAACTGATAACACCTATGTATTGACTCATTCACTTTACTAGTCATAAAAATGGTCTATTGTTCCCCTATTGGTAGTTTAAGAGAATGCCTGTAAACTGAGTTTCCTTTTAAAATATCAGGACTCTAAAAGATAAAATTGTCAACATTGTCTGCCTCTCATTTCCTTTCCAAAACTTAGACCTCTGAATTGACTCCCGTTAGGTATAATGCTTTATTTCCATTTATTTTCTCAGGTTATTTAAAACTTTAAGTTACAAACAGCTATTTATTTTGGAGACCATAAACACAGGCAATTCATAGGATTTCTCCTGGTCCATTATTTTAGATTACACCATGATGCACCAGGATACAACTGGTGAAAGAAATGAGGACTTTTGCCAAAGATTCTTAAAATACTGAAAAAGAAAATAACAAAAATCTTAGAATAGGAAAGAGGTCTCAGGCCCAAACTCTCTACCGATGCAGGAAACTGTTCTAAAATATCTCTGACAAAAGGCATTTGAAACCTGCCAGTAATGTTACTACTTGTCAAGGCAGCCTATTCGTTTTTGAAAATCCTTTTGAACCCAAAGTTACCTCTCTTTAATGTGTCTGCAGTATGGATCAATATAGTGTAACCTGTACACTTTTCCCATATGACAACCCTTCACCTTTTTGCAAACAGTCATCCAGTCCTTTTCCTTCCACCCTCAGCTCAAGTCTTCTCCTGGAGAGTCATTTTCCATTCTTTAACTATCAATCATTAAGAGAAATTTTTCTAACCATTCAGATACCCAGCTTGTTAATAAACTTAGGTTCTAAAGGACCTTAATAGAACACATTAGCTTAAATGCAACACATAAGATGGGTGCTAAACAGTGTGCTATCTTCCTTAATTAAGGCATTATTCTCCCATCAACATTATCTGGGTTTTTTAATAGTCACACTCACTAGTTGCTTTTAGTAAACTAAAATTCTCAGGCCTCCACACACTGTTCATTAGCAAGATCTCTGTATTTAATTCTTGTGGATTTGAAAATGCAATTATAGGGTTTTAACCACCCCTCCAGATCTTCCATCTGTGTTGGTTTTACTCAAACCTTTTTCTTCATCCAGAATACTCCCTTCCAGCTCTGCTGTCTGAAAACACAAACTCTCTTATTTATCTTGGGCTTAAACTTCCTCAGATCCATATTACCCTTTCTAGTGTATCATTCTGCTTGATAGAGAAGATAAACTCTAAATAGGAGTAAAAAACTCCCAGTTTTCTCTCTTCACCTGTCATTATATCCTCTCACCTAAGCAGATGCCTTCCTCGTCCACCATTCTCCAGAAAATAAAAACCCCACATTTCACAAGACTGCTTATTTAGACTTTAATCTTAATGAGTCTATATTTACTGGCTCAGAGCAATCTCTCTCTCTCATCATATTTGGTTTTACAGACATATCTTGAAATACCTTTTTAAAATATTTTGAGTTTTGAACTCTTTTGTGGAGACAGGATCCTGAGAGCTTTGTCATGGCTTTGACACGCAGTGTAGAACTCAAGTGTCAAATGTGCCTGCAGGTGTGTCCCAATCCCATGTGAGACAAGCCATTGCTTCCTTTAGTAAAATTGGGAATAAAAATCATATCTGCCTCAGGGATTTAATAAGGATTACATGAGATCTTTTTTTTAAAAGTAAAATGTTTAAAATAATGTCTAGGTCAAAGTAAGTTCTCAATAAATATAATCAATTAGTATGTTAACAATACATTCCTGGATATAAAATAATCATCAAAAGAAATCAGAAATTAGATTCTTTGTCTTTTGAAATGTGAGACAGTCAGGTGCCTTTGCTATTTCTGTTGCCAATATCTGGAATGTGCTTCCCCTCACATCTCTTAAGTCTCCAAACGTCTAAATCCTACCACTCTTTGATGTCAAGTCCAAATATTACCTCTTCCAGAAGGTTTTTCCTTATATACTTTCCTTCACTACCCTTGGACCTGATTCTTGCACTGTGAGGGTCTTGAAGGTGCTGAATCTTTACAACTCATCCTTGCAGCTCATTATCCTGCATGAAACTTGAACCCCAGTAGGTGCTTAACAAATATCTGTTAGATGAGTCAATGGCCCACTCTCTGCTCCAGCCATAATTAATTTCTTCCTCTCCTGACTTTACACATCCTCACTGCACATAACTATTTACCATGCACCATAATTATCTGTACATATAACTCTGCTCTACAGGACTTTAACCTTTTTGAGTACATATATGTCAAACTGATCTTTGGCTGCCACACAATGCCTCAGCACATGGGATACACTAAAAATATTTTTCAATGAATTACTGTCTGCTTTTCACCATTGCTACAGTATTTTCTGTTCATGAAAGTTTTGAAATCTGTACCAAAAAAGGATTAGCTATAACCTGCCTCGTTCTAAGGCATCTGTTCTATAATCCAATGACCACACCTCTGCCTATACAAGTGATCTAACTGTTAAGCCCCTTAACTCTGAAAAGCCTTTGGAAAGTTGAAGTCCAATTGTAGGAGAATCTTTTTGTGACTCTCTTGGTCCTTAATGCTCATTTACAATCCATCTTAATATGTTGGAAAATGAAGCAGGAAGATCATATAATTTGTATCAGGCCCTGCCTGATACCACTAGTCTTGGGGTCCCTCTACGGAACTCCTTAATTTGGGGTGTTATTACACTGAAATGACTTCCATTGGACATTAATTATTCCCTTGGTCAATTAATCATTGAGTATCTCGATCCATGCAGGGGACTATACAAGTCTATCAAGGATACAAAGCAAATTCAGAATCTGTTTCCCATTTTTGAAGATAAGGTCCACATCCATACATATTGATATATCAATGTAAGGCATACACAAACTGAACTTTAGTGATGTAAAAAAAAAAAAAAACACATAACAGACTTAAGAGAAAATGTTTGCAAAAGACCTATCTGATTTTTATCTAAAATAAACTCTTAAAACCCATCAATATGAAAACAAACTACCAAATTGAAAAGTAGGCCAAAGAGCCGAATAGACACCTCACCAAACTAGATTTACAGCTGGTGAATACGCACATAAAAAGAAGCTTCCAACCATGTGTCATTAAGGTCCTGCAAATTGAAACAATGAGATACCACCATACCTCTATTAGAATGGCCAAAACTCAAAACACTGACAACATCAAAACCTGGCAAGGATGTGGAGCAACAGGAACTCTCATTCATTACTGGTGGGAATGCAAAATGGTACAGCTATTGTGGTAGACAGTTTGGCAGCTTAGTACAAAACTAAACCTATTCTTACCACACTGCACTCCTTGGTATTTAAACAAAAAGGCTGAAAATTTATGTCCACACAAAAACCTGTACATGGATATTTACAGCCGCTTTACTCACAGTTGCCAAAACTTGGAAGAAACCAAGATGTTCTTCATTAGGTGAATGGATAAACCGTGGTACATGCAGACAATGGAATATTATTCAACGCTAAAAAGAATGGAGCTATCAAGCTCTGAAAGGACACCAAGGAAATTTAAATGCATATTACTGAGTGATGGAAGCCAATCTGAAAAGACTGCATACTGGCTGATTCCAACTCTATGACATTCTGGAGAAGACAAATCTATGGAGACAGTAAAAGGATCAGTCATTGCCAGAAGCCGGGGGTAGGGGAGGATAAACAGGAAGAGCACAGAGGATTTTTAAGGCAGTGAAACTACTCTGTGTGATACAATAACAGTGGATATATGGCATTATACATTTGTCAAAACCCATAGAATGTACAACACCAAGAGTCAATCCAAATGTAAAGTATGGAGTTTGAGTGATAACAATTGTCAATATAGGTTCAATTGATTGTAAAAAACGTACCACGATAGTGGGGGATGTTGATAATGAGGGAGGTTACACATGTGAGGGGCACAGGGTATACGGGAAGTCTCTGTACCTTCCATTTAATTCTGCTGTGAACCTAAAACTGATCTAAAAAATAAAGTCTACTAAAAACAACAACAACAACACAGTAGGACCATGGGCGGGGGGTGGGGGGGCACATTTCTGAGGATGCCCAGTAGTTTACCTAAGCTGAGATAACACCAACAGCAATCAATATTCCTGAGCACTAACTCTCATCCTGTCATAGTTGAAGCAGTTTATGTGCACTTTCTCCTTTAATCCCCACAACTACCCAGAAAAGGAAGTACCGTTATTATCTCCATTGTGTTTATGACCTGAGACTCACAATGGCCAGTAACTTTCTCAAACTCTCACAACTAATGTGGGGTATAAGTAAGATACGAATCCAAGCCTGTCTGACTGCACAGCCTAGGTTAACCTTCACGACCTGCCTTGAAGAAAAAGGAGAAATCAGGTAGGCAAACGCAACAGGAAGAGCAAACCAGGTGGGAGAAATCAGACATGCTCCTGAAAATTTTGCATCCATGACAGTTTTATGCCTCATTTGTTTTTATTGAATATTTCTTCAGAACTACTAGCATATGTCCAGTATGAATGGAGGCAACAGTCTTTGTTACATCAGAATTATATACATATGTATATTTATATTCAATTTATAAGCAGTCTTATTAAGAAGGCTTATTAAGAAGAAATAATTTTCACAGGGTCAATCTTGGGTCTAAGTAATTATATTTGCTATCTTTTTAATACTAGTAGTTAGATTTCTTGCCTAACTGATTTTTGAACCTTTTCAAATGTGCCTGAAGGCATAACTTGAAATTCCTCTAAGGTTCAATCTCTCTTTTCTACTGTGACTAACAATGTTTAATACAAGGCAAACACATTACAGGCTGAAGGAATAATTGCTTGCACCTCTTGCTGGGGTACTGCAAAAAGCTACACAATTTTTGTTGATCTTCCACTGGCTTGACTATAGCAATTGGAGTTTATCAGAAAGATTTATGACATGTTATTTCAGGCTCTAACAGATGACTTTGGGAAGCTGGGAAAACTCACTGAAGTTGAAGTTATTATCTGAACCTCACAGGGGTAATTAGAGATACAACCTGAAGTGTTGAGTCAGCAGTGAAAAACACAAGAAATTATCAATTAAAACCTTTGTCTGTATTTGGGGAAGAAGGTGGAAAATGAAAAGATGTGTAATGAAAAGAAATCACACATTCAAATAGGAAAGTCAAAGATTAGCCCTGGAAAGCATTTCCCAAGCTATCTGGAGATGGGGATGGGGTCAGATCACTACTGAAAAAGGACATTCAAAGGGATTCTCACAGTAAGTTACCAAAATTGCTTTGCATATTTCAAAGTGGGGCACTTGAATATCTACAGATGTGGGGTGCAATAAAGCAAGGAAAACCTCTGCTTATTCCCTATACCTCCTCTTCTGAGGAACAGGCAAAATCCTCCTCCTCCAACCAACCTTGACACTGATATTTCTAAATATTTTCAGGCAAATCGAGTTAACAACAATTTAAATCATTTCGTGGGATGAGCGTGACAGCCTGTTCTCAAATACAGGGCTGTACCTAGTACCATTGATTAAAGCTAGTTTTTATTCAATATGTCTAACTTGGTGCTGTTCTCTCCAGACTAAAAAGAACTTAAAAGTTCCTGCATCTTTCTGGTATCTAATGGGAAGGAGAGAAGGGGGTGGGATGCCAACAGAAGTTAACCATTTTCATATTTTCTCAAAAAACATGAAAGTCACAAAAACAAAAGTCACAAAAAAAGAAAATTGCTTGTGCATGTGTGTGTATGTGTATTTAATGTATGTGTGCATGAAAAGCCTTGGAAATAAAGGCAGAAGTAGACATTTTCAAAACATTCGGTTGTGATTGTTTTTATCAGAATCTGTTTGGACAAGAAAATAAGAACTGAAAGCAGATATACCTTGAAACATTTTCAGCCCATATCCTGCTGCCTTCACACTGAAAATTGAAGACGATAAAATAATAAACACCTGTTAGATTTATGTAGTTCCTTTCCGTCAGCAAAATCCCTAAAGAGTTGTGCAAAATGACAGCGACTTTTGAATTACAAAATTATTAGGGGTCACCATGAAAATCCTTTAATCCCGAGATAAGGGCAGCAGACAATAAAGAGCCAAGAGGAATATTTTCCATCCTGTTCTGCAATCCATAATTTTTTTTAATTTATTTTTTGCGGTACGCGGGCCTCTCACTGTTATGGCCTCTCCCGTTGTGGAGCACAGGCTCCGGACGCGCAGGCTCAGCGGCCATGGCTCAAGGGCCCAGCCGCTCCGCGGCATGTGGGATCTTCCCGGACCGGGGCACGAACCCGTGTCCCCTGCATTGGCAGGCGGACTCTCAACCACTGTGCCACCAGGGAAGCCCTGCAATCCATAATTTTAATACAGGCATAAACTGTGAATAAGTAAAACAGGCATTTGTGTGCAGCATACATTTGGGTCTGAATGATAGGAGGCAGTGTTTGAAAATACACTTTTAATAAAGCATATACTACAGAATAAACAAATACCCAAGTGAAGATGGATTAGAGGAGCAAGTATTAAATGATTATACCTTCCTCCAAAAATTATTTCTTGCTATGTGACTCAAAAAAGGACAATATGCTTTAGATAGTATTATAAGCAATAGGCTAGTGTGATTGTCTTCACACAGCCACCAGAAGAGTTTCAATGAGTACTTCTCACTGATTCACTGAGCCAAATCATAAAGCCCCAGGCTGTCAGGAAAAAAAAAAAATTTTATCACCTGTAAATTTTGACAAGAACTTGACAAAAATGTAAGATACCCTTGCCAGTAGTCCCATTGTGAAAAATATTAGAATTGGTCTATGGCCTCTGTTGCTACAAAATTTAATGTAATTACTTTTTTATGGTATTGTCTAGACTCTACGGTATCGGCAAGATCTTTGTTATACGTCTATGCTGGAAAGAAATTAAATAAAGACCTAGGTGTTCTTTCTTCTATTGTAGAAACTGCATTGGACCAGCCACCTTCCAAAAGAGTGACTGTCGTTTAGCAAATGAACCTGAAGGTAAAGGTATTTACAAGAAAATGCAAAAGCAAGGTCTTTATGTTATTTGAACAGAACGTGTCCTTAAATGAGAACACTGAAAAAGAAGATTGTAGGGCAGGAATTCTCAGACTTTAATGTGCTTGTGAGTCATATGGGATCTTGTTAAATAGGAGATTGTGATTCAGTAGATGTGGGGTGGGTCCTGGGATTGTAAATTTCTCAAAATCTCCCAGGTTATGCTGATACTGCCAGTCTGCAGACCACATCTTGAGTAGAAAAATATAATGTATAGAGAAGCTTGATGCCTAGGATTAATCTGTTAAAGAAATCTTTTAATAATATGAATGTAAATTAGATGGAGGATTTCTTTTCTCCCTTGTAGGAGAGAAATAGACTGGGCATATTAAGTATTTTTTAAACAAAAATTGGAATAGCAATTTGACTATCCCACTCTAATTGGTGAATTTTTCAGCTGGAGAAAAATTGTAATAACAGGGTATCTCTCCTAAATTAAACTTTTCTTTTCTCTAGCTTTTAAAAGTAGCTCAACAAAAATAGAATGCGGTTCTGTGTTTGATTTTGTTTTCTTTAAATTCAAAAGCAGACTCCATAACTCTTTTTAGAAACCATAGCAGTGAACTGCTGAGCTGCTGGTCTCAAGAAATCTGGGATCCCTATGGTCTGAGTGGTTACTGAATCAGTCAGACAGTCACATTTTGCTTCCATTGGCTGTAAAATGGACCATGATGTAATCTAACACAGACATCAGTCAAGTCTTTATTTGAACATCAGTCTGGAATACATCTTAATTCACCAGTAGGAAGGATTTCTTTGCACATAAGTCTGCATTACCCTATTTAAAGCCAGGTTCATTCTTGTCTGGTAAAAGACTGTGCATTTTAATAAGCATAATACCTGTATGCCAACCTGTCATTTTTTAGCTGGTCTTGCAGACCTTCTGATAAGCTTTAGATTTATATTTGCCAGTAGGCTTAGAAGACATACCTTATGTCTCTGTGACACTAAGAGCTTCACGCTGCTCACCTGATCCAAGTTAGAATTTTCCCACATATTAATTTGAAAATTAGCATATGAGAACTTTAGCCAGAAGTAACCACTGCATGATTTTATCTCTAGGTTATGCTTTGTCAGAATTCTAAACACCATCTGCTTCTTTTTGTTTTTAATTTTTGGAAGACTGGGCCTGTTAAAAATCTTCTTTTCTAAATAAAAGAATAAAAAATCAAAATCCATTGATTTTTTATGGGGTACTTTCCCTGCTAAATGTATTCCCTAAGGTAATAGGGCCTTCTTTTATTTGAGAACTTTAGCAGAAGTGACAATTAAGCGTGGATGTAAATCCTCCTGAAAAATTCCCAAAGAAATTGCAAGTTTCCCCTTGTCTTTTATCTGAGCTTTCTTTGTCATGTGGCAGGGATTAGGGAGATGCAAAACCTTATCATAAACAGAGAAAGGTTGAAAGAGTAGCTTCATTTTAAAAAAAAATCTATCATTTGAATGTAAAATGGAGAAAGTGTCTCTTCCAGGTTGAGTGCAAAATATAGTAAAAGCGTGTAATCCTAGCTCAAGAGATTTTGTCTCAAAATCCTAATTCAGCTAATAAGAAAAAAGAAACTAATATATAAGGATGTATATAGAAAGCCGTCTTTCTACATATCAGTCCTTGCAACTGCCACCAAACCAATCTGTTTCAGTGTCATTTTCCTATATTTACTGGAGTCATTTTTATATTTGTTTTGCTCTTTTGAACATTCCCACTGGCATTCAAGAATGATTAAAAATATACAATTCTTATAAATATTACAAAAAGGCACTTTCATGAGTTTTTTAGAAAAATATTTTGGGTTCAGTGAAAGAAGGAACCTGTTATACTTTTAACACAAGCACCCAATTAGTTCTTCTGGTCTGCATCATATGTTCTCCTCGGAGCATCTGTTAACAGAGTCCTGCTCTACTATTGATCAAGAAGCCAATAATAGGGGAGTTCCCTGGTGGCGCAGTGGGTGAGAGTCTGCCGGCCGATGCAGGGGACACGGGTTCGTACCCCGGTCCGGGAAGATCCCACATGCCGCGGAGCGGCTGGGCCCGTGAGCCATGGCCGCTGAGCCTGCGCGTCCGGAGCCTGTGCTCCGCAACGGGACAGGCCACAACAGTGAGAGGCCCGCATACCGCAAAAAAAAAAAAAAGAAGTCAATAATAAAGAATACACAAAAAGACAATTTAATATTATATTCGAAATGTTTCTCACCTTCTCTGTTTCTCACTTAAATGTAACCTCAGTGTGTTCTGATTTGTAGAGTGCTTTCAAACAAAATACATATGAGGTAGAGAAAAATATCAATAAAATCTCAAGGTTAAAATATATGCATTTCTATATACATCTTTATAAAATATGAATAAGACACTCTGGAAAATGGTCAAGGACTCAAATACATACACACACACACACACACACACACACACACACACACACACACAACACACATCCAGTAGATATGCACACACCCAAGCACACACCTATGGCTAAAGGTAGAAAATAGGCTTAGGAACCAGATATTAGCAAACTTTAATCACAGTGGTGTTTATAGTTTAGTTTTAGGGGATAAACATATTAATTTAAATTCATCCTCATAACCTTAAAAAAATAATTACTTTTTTAAACAGGCTATGTAACGGAGGTACATGCTATCCACAACACGACATGGAAGTACAGATATCCAATTCCATGGTCTTTGGTTGTTGTTTAAAACATGAAAGTCTATTTCCTTAAAGGTAGGTAAATTAATAAAATCACTGAATTTATTGATTGGATAATAATACATATTCTCTATTTTCCTTAAATATCGTCCTCTGGAATTTGTTATAACACAGGTGTAAGTTATGAAAAACCAGTCCTTCTACATATTGCTAAACAAAACCTTTTACTTATTCTATCCTCACTGTAGTAATTACTGATGCTACAAAACCTTTATTTCCATTAAAACACTTTATGAGAGTTGTTTTGTTTTTGTTTTTGTTTTTGTTTTTTATTGCGGTACGCGGGCCTCTCACTGTTGTGGCCTCTCCCGTTGTGGAGCACAGGCTCTGGACGTGCAGGCTCAGCGGCCATGCCTCACGGGCCCAGCCGCTCCGCAGCATGTGGGATCCTCCCGGACCGGGGCACGAACCCGTGTCCCCTGCATCGGCTGGCGGACTCTCAACCACTGCGCCACCAGGGAAGCCCTTTATGAGAGTTTCGGGTAAGCTACTGATCATTTCATAAGATCCACTGACTAAGTGTGACTTTGATTAATTGCTGATACTTGAACTTAGAGTGTGTTAATAATAATAGAAGTTAACATTTATTAAGCACTTACAGTATGACAGACACTGTTTGAAACCCTATACGTATTTAATTCTCCCAATACTCTAAATAGATAGTATAATAATCCCCATTTTACAGATGAGGAAACTAAGTCACAGAGAATTTAGCAAAGACCATATGGCTAGCCAGTGGAAGAACTTGGAATTAAATCTTCTCTGTTTTGTTTCAAATTATCTTAAACACTACATTGAGCTTCTCGCAATAAAGCTTCTTATCCAGGAGAGTATAAAGTAAGGTGCAAATGGAGGCATATAGACTACGGTTCTTTTGATTGGGAAGGAAGGAAACGTCCTAGTGTTTTATTATTGAGGCTAGGTGAGACTGAGCCACTGATGTACTTAAAGTAAATCTAAAGTAAACCACAAATACTAGGGCTTTCCTAAAGATTGCCAAAGGTCAATAAAGCTATGTGTTACTTATAGTGCAATATGAAACAACATGCAACAGGAATGCAGAAATGCCTATTCGATAAAGTCCACAAAGGCAATTTTCTTTGGAGAATCTCCTCAAAAATCTTTGGAGAGGAAGTAGTATAGTCATTGAATTTTCATAAATACTCTGCTTGGTGATAATATATGCTGAACACAACTGAAGGCAGCCCTTCAAGTCTGGACAGCCAAGCTTCAGTAGATAGAGCAGATACACTTGCTGTGTCAATCTCCCTTCAAAAAAAAAAAAAATCCCATTTGTTTACCAAAATCTATTCGCACTTGTTGAGAAGCTTCTTTCTTCACTTATCTGAATGTGATGATGAATCAGAGGACTTTCTCTTCTGTTACCTGATGTGATAATGGAGAAGCTCAGATCCTCACCAGAGGCTGGAGGAGGTCTTTTCAGTGCTCTCAGAGAGGAAAAGTTAATTTTTCCAAGTAAAAATCCCTCCCTGAGGAGTTATATTAATGAGGTCCGAAGCAATGCTGATACTTGACTATGCTAATTATCTCAAGCCCACTGGCAAGAAGTTCTCTTTCCAGCGTCCTACGCTAAAGCTATCACCCTTGTGAACTGTAATTCCTTCCTCACTTGCTATTTTCACATAACATGGGGTTTTGTTCTGTGTTTAGCTGTTGTGAAGACATTTTAATCTCATCTGACAAGATCTGCTCAAATGGAGGGAGTATACATAAAAGCCACTAGCAGCAGACTGCTTGTTCTGAGGGTGTTCCACTGTACTTGTTAGAACAAAGATTCATTTCTAGTTCCCAGAGATAGCCTCCATTAATACATGTTCTTGAGAAATCAGACTTTTCTTTCTAAGAAAAGACAGACAAAAAAAAAAAAAAAAAAAAAACCCAGAAAAAACAGACAAAAACCCCTGGTTGTGTTCTAGAATGGGAAAACAAAAAGTAACTTAGATAAATGCATGACATATATAGTATGTGATATGGTGAGAAGAGGACGTGTGAGTGGGTGGCACTGAAAAACATAGTGGCAAAAGAAGACTGCAACTAAAAAGGTGACCTTATGAAGATCAAAGGGGGTTAGATAAAGAACCATGTGAATGTCTGTGAGAAAAGCGTTCTGGGCAAAGGAAACACCACGTACAAAGGCTCCCAGGGGAAAGCAAGCATGACATGTTTGAGGAGGCCAGTGTGGGTGGAATAAATAATTAAGAAATAAGCATGGGGCTTCCCTGGTGGTGCAGTGGTTGAGAGTCCGCCTGCGGATGCAGGGGACGCGGGTTCGTGCCCCAGTCCGGGAAGATCCCACATGCCGCGGAGCGGCTGGGCCCGTGAGCCATGGCCGCTGAGCCTGCGTGTCCGGAGCCTGCGCTCCGCAACGGGAGAGGCCACAACAGTGAGAGGCCCACGTACTGCAAAAAAAAAAAAAAAGAAATAAGTATGCATGTGTGTGTATGTGGGTGGGTGTTGGGAAGGAATCATAAGATTAGATAGGAACCTATAGGTCAGTGGAATAATTTTGGATTTTATTCTGGGTGATACGGGTAGTGGTGATACGGGGGATTTTAAGCAGACAGTTCACATAATCTGATTTAAAGTTTTAAAAGATCATTCTCAGTTTCTTTGGGAATAAACTGAAGTACAGAGAACAACTACCAGGCTACTGAAATAGTGAGCAGTGGTTAAGTCCCGACTACATTTTAATTACAATCAAATCATAGTAAGGTAGGGCCAACAAGATTTGCTGATTGGATGTGATGTGTGGGATAAAGGAAGAACTCAGGATAACTTCAAGGTTTTTGGAAAAAGCAACAGGAAGTATGGATTGCCATCCTTCAAGATGAATAATATTCCAGAAGGGGTACATTGTTGAGAGGAATATCAAATGTACTTTGGACAACTGAAGTCTGTATAAGTTTGGATAGTAAATGGGGGATGTGAGGGTAGAATCTGGAGATAAAATCTGAAAGTATCACATAGAGATGTTGTTTAAAGTCATGAGAGAGAATGGGGTTTTCAGGGAAGTGAGTATAAATAGAAAAGAGAAGAGGCCCATGACTGAGCCTCAGGGGTCTCCACTAATTAAAGATCAGGGCGATGAGGAGGCAACAGAAAGAGAGACTGTGAAGAAGCAATGACAGAAAAGTGTGTGGTTCTAGAAACCAAGAGAACAAGTGTTTTGCAGAGGAGGAAACTGTCAAACATGTAAAATGCTGCTGATAGGCCACGAGGATGGACTAAGGACTGACACTGATGGCCACTGTTGACCTTAATAGAACTAGTGGATGTGCCATTTCCCCAGCTAAATTCTACACTCCTGGTGGTCAGAACTTGTCTTAGGCAACTGAAACATAAGGGTTGAATTTCAAAGTTATTTTGTGCTTATATTGTCTGGAACTCTGAGTATCATTTTTCATACAATTTATGATATTTCAATACAGATTATAGGTGACTTCTCAAGAAAGCCCACTTCTTCTCATTGTTAACACGTGGAACCAGACCAAAATAATAGACCATAAATCTTTAGAACTGAAAGTGATCTCAGAATCCATCTACTGGTCAATCTTATTACCTAACTGGATGAAAAGACAAGTGACCACAGGTTAAATGATTTACCCAACAGAGGAGCAACAGAGTCCGGCCTGCCTAAATCTCAATTTATTGCTCTTTCCCTTTACTCCAATGTCCATGCACATTAATTTTAATTAACTTCACAAATTAGCTAACAGGTTCCTTTAAGGCAGGCATTCTTTCTCATGTCCATACTGCCTAGCACAACAAAGAATGAATTTCAGAACCTTATTGTCTTTAAAAATCAGGTTTATTCAGATATAATTTCCATACAGGAAGATTTGCCCTTTGTAAAGTATACCTTATGGTGAGTTGTGACACATGCATACAGTTATGTAACCACCGTGGCAACCCAGACAGGAAACAAACCCACCAGCCCAAAAGTTCCATTGTGCCCTGCTGTGGTGAACCCCCTCCTCCAACACCCTGATAACCATTCATCAGATTTTTCTCCCTACAGTTTTGCCTTTTCTAGAATGTCTTACAAGTGGAATCATACACATTATTATTTAAAATTGTTTCCTGGGTAAATACATACTAAATTTAACTTAAAATGTTTAAAATATATCTTTCCCTCCCACTACCACAATTTTGGTCTTTAAGAACCTCCTCAAAGACCCCTTCATAATCTCTTGCTGTGACCTAACCATCCAGAAGTTCTTTAGCCCCTTTGAGTTTATTCAATTGTTGATTCGTAACCTCATATATTTATTAATCAAGCATTTATTGTCTTTAGCAATATTTAGAACTCCTTCACTGTTGCTATGTGTATGAGTGTGTGTGTATAAATATACACATTCCTATTTTGGAACTGTCTCTATCCCTTTGTATTCTTCTGAACACTCAGCACAGTACCAGTGACTGAAATAGTCCTATAATCAATGGTTGATTTATTGAAAACGTGGCAGCAACATTAACCATCAAATCATGGTGTTGAGTCTCAGCAGTCCTAAATTTCAGTAGTAGTATTCGAATGTAGAATTAGCACACTTGAATAAAATCTACATTATCTTCTTTCTTCATTCAAAATCTCTTAGTAGAACAGATGTATATTTTCAGAGTTTTCTCTCCTGTGTGTCTTTAAGCATATAAGATTAGACTTTTGGCCTTGCACCAGAAAGAGGGGCTGACAGGATATGAAATCCTGGAGGGTAACAGGGATCTAGCTAGTGCTCTTTCAAGAAATTTTTTCTGAGCCAGAAACTGAAAAGACAGATCAAACTGGGACAACCCAGGGACAAGAGAGCAAGGAAAAATCATGTCTTTTTCCATAAAACATATTAACTACAATTCTGGCTTTAATATTAATATTTTTGGTTACAGTTAAGCTTTAAGGTTAATGAAATTCTCATTTGTACGCTGATCTAGGGACATGAATACCAAGTTGCAGATGGGATGGAAATTAGCAATAAAGAAAATGAAAGAAGATGAAAAATGCCCACAGAGTTTAACACACATACACATATGCCCACACTCATACCAGGGTAATATGAGAGAACCTGGATATTTTTTAGAAGTGACCATTTGAAGAAGTTCAAACGATTTATCATTTTGCTGTACTTTTCTGTGGTATAGCCTAAGATTTGTGAACAAAAGGTAGCTTTATGAGGGGCTTATGAGTGGCCTGTTTACTGCATTAGGGAATATGCTGTTTTATTCTAGAGACCATAGGAACAGAAAAAGAACAATAGATAAGAAAGGAAAATTACAGTCTTAGGAATAAGAATGTATCCCATCCATTTCAGCCCCTAGACTGACTATTAAAAGGGTGCCACCAGGCAGGATTTTAAACATATGCCCTTTTCAGCACACAATTTTCATACAAAAATTGACGTATTGAGCATACAGCACATATTACAACATTGCTCTTTCTCTGCAGATGTTTGATTGACCTTGACTAAATGTCAAGAAAAACACCTTTCCTGTCTTTTCTTCCCCTGACTTTAATTCACCTTCCTTCATAGTTAAATATTGCTCCATCACTTTAAAATATGTTCTGTTTAAGTAGTAACTACAGGTGCAATTCTGCAGATAAAAGAAACATGGTTTTGTAATATACTAAATGTGGGAGATCTTTGGTTGAATAAACAATTGGAACTGCTAATCCACCCGATATAGTTGTATTTTCTGTAGATTTCCAGAAAATATGACTTTTAAAAAGCTAAGACATAATGAAAACAAAAATAGGAGGTGAAAAACTCCCTGTCTTTGTCGTCAGTATATTTTGTTACTAAACATTCATTCTCAGCCTACATCAGAAAATACTTGAAGCAAATGGAGATCAGTTTTCTTTTCTTTTTTCCTTCTCTTTTCTTCAAGAGGGCATCTCATTATCATTAATAGAAACTATGCCCAGAAAAAGCCATTAACATTAATGGGAACTATGCATAGAAAAAGCCCGAGATTAGTTTTTGGTCTTTTAAGGAACTTATGCATTGCTGCCCATCCCAGGATGCGAAGCTGCTAATCACAGTTTGCCTCATCTCTTTAAATTATATATTTCATTAAATTATATTTAATAAATCCTGAGTTGGAAACAGCACAGGGAAACTCAAGCTGCAATAATATTTACTCTCTCAATAAGCCAAGAGCTTTCGAAAACCATGTGTCTTACTGAAAGTCACTGGGCAAGTTATATGACCATGATTCTCATGAGCATTCTCTTTGTGTTTGCAATTAGGCTGTCTTCCAGGAGTTGAAATGATTAGCAGTAAATATAAATTTAATAGCTCTGCTTTGCAGTTCCCCAGTCACTCTCGGTTCCTCCATCCTGGGAAGATAATGTGAATTACAGCCTATTAAATGAACATATGACAATAACTAAATCTGAACTAAGGCATGGGGGAATCTTAAAAGGGCAAGGTAAAGTAAAAAAAAAAAAAAAATTGTTTAATAGTCATTTCACCTTTGTACCAAACACTGCTCTAAGTTTTTAAAAAAAGAATAAAGCTCAAAGAATTATTAAGTCATAAATGACCTAAAATTTTTTAAAATCCTGCTTGAAAAGGTATGGGATATTTTTGTCACTTGGAACAGGATTGTGAAAAATATTTTGATTTCAAATATAATTCTGCTCAGCTACTGGAATTACTCAGAGTTGGATTTTCTAAGATTTACCAGTATCTTCTCAGCTTCTTTCATATCATTATCAGGGTTCCGCAGACAACTGGCAATAGGTTATTGTTTTAATATGTCTTTGTTTCTAGATACCATACTGTACTTCTTATCACTTATCTCTCAATATAGGAAATACAAGAACTGGAAGATAGCAAAGACCAGGAACTCTTATAACTATGCTGTAGTCTGATGATGAAGGAAATAAAATATGAAAGTCTTTGTGCTACTCTTATTTTTGAACCTATCAGAAATAGCCCCTAAGTCTTTAATAATAGCAAAATACTCTCTCACATTTTCTTCTAGGTGTGATAAAGGTCAGAAACCATAAGAAGCAAAAGAAAAAGGGTCATCGGAGAAAAGAGCCATTTTAAGTTTGGCCTGATGGTGAGGGGCTTTTAAACACTTGCCAAGGAGCATCGAGCAGAAACGAGCTTAGCAAAAAGAACTTCTCTTAACTGTACTCCCCCGTTACTTTCATTCTTTTCTGTGACTTCTCCGATACTTTCAGCACAGATGTCTTCCTTCATCACTATTCCATATGTACAATTGCTGAAAGACTGGGATGATAGTGTTGCTCAACATCGCCTGGCACATACATGGTAGGAACTATAATTGAGTATCTGAGAAAATGTGAGCTTGGTGATACTAGGGCAGGTCATGAAAATACAGAAAAAAGAGAAGGAGAAAGACAATGATTCCTGATGACATCATTCGTCTCCAGATTCACCTTTTCTTGAGTCCATTAGCCCATACAACAATATGCTCTGGTGCTTTAGCCAGATAGAATTAAACTTTCTCCTGTTGAATTCAAAAGTATCCTAACTTGGGACTTCCCTGGTGGCACAGTGGTTAAGAATCTGCCTGCAATGCAGGGGACACAGGTTCGAGCCCTGCTCCGGGAAGATCCCACATGCCACAGAGCAACTAATCCCGCCAGCCACAACTACTGAGCCTGTGCTCTACAGCCCACGAGCCACAACTACTGAGCCCCCGTGCCTCAACTACTGAAGCCCACGTGCCTAGAGCCTGTGCTCTGCAACAAGAGAAGCCACCGCAATGAGAAGCCTGCGCACTGCAATGAAGAGTAGCCCCCACTCACCGCAACTAGAGAAAGCCCACGCACAGCAACAAAGACTCAACGCAGCCAAAAATAAAATAAATTTATATTAAAAAAAAAGTATCTTAACTAATACAATAACATCAGGAAATGTGAGAAGACACTTGACCATCTCACTACCTTTCGCAATGGTAGGCAGGGTTTAAAAAATAAATATTTACATTGATGGAGTTCCCAGAAGACATGGATGATTTGCCTGTTAGGAAAATAAAATGGATGCCACAGAGTAAAATTAATCTCATTCTGCTCTCTGAATACATATCTGACGCTCAAAAAGAGTACCCCAGGTTAACATGGATTGCTTAAATCCAAACGCTCTTAATAAACACAGTATATAAATTAACTTATCACGAGCAGCAAACTCAACTGAAGCAAATTAATCCTCAAGGTGGTAAAACTCAAAGGAAATCCCATGATTTTGCTGATCTCTTAGTTGATGCTACAGAAAGTCAAACAAAAAAGGGAAATCAATCTATTTGAATACCTCAGTTTTACAACATTTATTTGAACAATAAAGCATTTTTTCCTTGAATTAAACTGAGGCAAAACTAGAGGGAAGCAAATTCAGCTCTCTTTGTTCAAAGCTGCTATTACCTCTGCTTAAATTGAATAATTGGATACAGTTCTATTTCACATACGTTCTCTCACTAAAATTGGGCATGATTTAGTGAAGCAGGGTGCTGAGAAGTCTACTGCCTTGGCAAATGGCCACTGGAATATAACTGAAACGGCAGTTTTTCTCCCACATAGAAAATAGAACTGTAGAAAATCAAATTCAAATTTATATAGGAATTTTGTATTAAAATAAAATAATTGTCAGACACCCAGAAAGGGTGGAGGACTAACAAGTTAAAGAAAAATTTCACTTTGCTTGAGCACTGTGCTAAACCACACTCCATGTATTGTAATGTAGAAACAAAATGAGCAATTCTGAAGTACAGAGACATGGAATGGAACATGAAAACCAAGCTGATGGGCCCATCTAGTTGTTTAAAAAATAAAAGACAGTATTTATAAGCTTGCCATGCAAAAAAAGAATACAGGGTCTATTTTGGGCCATGTTTGGATTATATGCTATAGTTACCCGGGTGTTTGGGCACTTGGGCCACTCCATAAATGGTTCAAATAAGAAATAATAAAAATATTCATTTTAATGCTAGAGAGAAAGCCTACATGCTAAATTTTAGATTTTTTACCTGAAATGACCTCAAGACACAAAGGGACTTATACTTGAAAGTCAAGTGAAACTAGATATGATTTATATTTTCCATATAAAGTTAATATTCCAAGCAACAAATGCCAGACACTATGATAAGCATGAAGGTTGTCTCATTTATTTTTTCATACCAACTCTCTAAGCAGGTTACTATTCCCATTCTAAAGATTAGGAAACTGAGATTTAGCAATATTAATTAAGTTTTCCCGAGGTCACACACAGTCCTGTCCATTCTTCCCACTGATGTCCTCCCAGGCTTGCTCTGACATGCCCAGAATAAAGATTTCTTTCTTTCCCATCTGGAAGATATTCTTAATGACTCAGTCATTGTTACCTATGAAGAGAGCTCAAAACTTTCCGAAATTCTTTTGCTCCATCCACAAAAGGAGATGCTCTGGAGATGGTCAAAGACAAACAGCAGGAAACACAACAAACTAGGGAATATAACAAAAAAGCAGACTTACAGATACAGAGAACAAACTAGTGTCGCCGGTGGGGAAAGGGAAGGGGGGAGGGGCAATTCAGGGGTAGGGGAGTAAGAGGTACAAACTACTAGGTATAAAATAAGCTATAAGGATATATTGTACAACACAGGGAATATAACCAATATTTTATAATAACCATAAATGGAGTATAACGTTTAAAAATTATGAATCACTATATTGTACACCTGTAACTTATATAATATTGTACCGCAACAATACCTCAATAAACAAAAGTAATGCAAAAAAATAATTTAAAAAAAAAGACAAACAGCAAGGTGTGGAGCTTCTAGGAGAAGCAAAAATGTTCTTCGTGAGGCTTCTGCTCCTCACATGGCCAAGCAAGAACCAAGAAGCAGCCCATAAAAACAGAACCTGCAGTCCCCATGGCTGTTTTTCAGAGCTCGGAGAACTGATCCACCTCCTCAAGTCAGAGAAGAGTAAAAGATTTGGGTTAAAACCTTGACTAGGAATTAAGGGGAATAGCCTTTACTTAAGTTGTTCCCAAACTGTGCTGCAAGGAATGCTGTGAAATAATCATATGTTCTGTAGGCTGCCTCAATGCAAAAGAAAAATATACCAAAGCAAACAAAAACAAAAACAATAGAGTACTTTGGAGTTGAACAAGTCTGGGAAGTACTAGGTGGAATAAATTTCAGCTTTCTTTATTATTTTCATGATGAACCATTTATATGCTAATCAGCATTATGAACCTCAAAAAGTATTAAGTCCACTGATAATCTGCTGAAGTCTTTGGATGCCCTGCCTTAAGTATCCTGCACGTGGTGACGGAGAAGGAGTGGCGGCAGCTGAAGGTAGTCAGTTGAAAATTCAGGGACTTGGGATCCTGGCTAATTCTTTTCCAGATAGAATCACTAACTATTTAACACCACAGTGATCAGAAATATTTCTGCAAAAACATTACCCAAGTTATTTAACTTAAATATGTCTCTAATTGATACCATAGTAAGAGAAGCTTATTCCTTCTTGAAATCACCTTCAGGCACCAGTTGGGCATCTCTGAAACCCATTTTAATCTGGCAGCATTCTCAGATTATTTGGAAGCAAATGTTCAGTGGGGTAGACTTAGATCTAAGATTTTCAAAAATGTGTTTCTCAGCTTGGGTTGTAAAGCTGTAAACAGGTCCACTATTCACCTTCAAGAGAATGGTACAGTATTTAGGCAGCCCTTTCCCAACTTAATTAATCATTAACACCTTTGTCGTGGAGCATCCTGAGAGGCTAATGTTTCAAGGATTCAAGGTGTCCGTTTGAATACCAGTGACAGACAAACTTTATTGTTTGAGTTTATTATCGTGGATAATGAGGGTTTTCTTTGCTAAGTTTGTATCTTCAATATATAACAAAGCTCAGTCATGTAATCACTAACCAAACCCAATGTTGAACTAGTTACAACCTCCTGATTTAGGTCTGGGGGTCACCAAGATGGGAGCATCTCCTTTGAGGACAAGGACCTTGCCCTGTAGATCTCTAAAGTGCTCTGACACTAAGCTCAATAAATGCTTCTTCAATAAAGGAAGAAAGGCTGTGTTGCCACTTATAGTGCAAAGCAGTTTTCATCTTCAAAGGCCTTTATTCACATTAATTCAGCTATTTACATTTTGCTGATGGGCAAAGGCAGGAGAGGCTAAATGGGCTATTAAAGGCCAGAAAGAGTAAAGCCTTTCCTGTCAGGAATCAGAAACCTGCACTTACTGATTTCCAGTCATATGTCCTTGGCTATATCCAGGAGAAAAGGGAAAAAAAAGGACAGACATCTAACAAAGGGCAGGTAGATATTGGTTGTTCTATTGTCAGGACAAGTCAATAGTGGTTAAAGACATAAATACACTAGATGGTCCCAACAGCTCTACCGAACAGGTATGAACAAAAAGTTCTTTGTGGGTTTCCCTGGTGGCACAGTGGTTGAGAGTCCGCCTGCCGATGCAGGGGACACGGGTTCATGGCCCGGTCCGGGAAGATCCCACATGCCGCGGAGCGGCTGGGCCCGTGAGCCATGGCCGCTGAGCCTGCGCGTCCAGAGCCTGTGCTCCGCAACGGGAGAGGCCACAACAGTGAGAGGCCCGCGTACAGCCAAAAAAAAAAAGAAAGAAAAAAAAAGTTCTTTGTGTTGTGGCTTTGGGCAAGTGTGTGTGTGTGTGTGTGTGTGTGTGTGTGTGTGTGTGTGTGTGTGTGTGTGTGTGTGTGTGTGTGTGTGTGTGTGTGTGTGTGTGTGTGTGTGTGTAGAACTGTGATATACACGGTGATACAGAAGTACCTGTTCCCATTTGCAATTCCAAAACGGCTTCCAGGTGCCACATACTGTTTACACAGGAATTGAAATACATTTGACCAAAACCTTATTTTGCTCTCGAAAAAGTGTGCTAATTGTATAGATCCAAAGGCATTAGGAACATCATAATTTCAAAATACACATTACAGCGATTAAAAAAAACCATGGAACCCTACTGTAAATTAAAGCACCCATGAAGAGTGTCAGGTGTGTACAGTTATGCCCCTTCATATAATTCTTTATGAGCTAGCTCACATCCCAAACTCTTATCTCTTATTTTGCTGTGAACTGCAGAAACAAAAAAAGACTCCTTGGTCATATATCGCTTCAGCTCTCAGCTGTGTTTGTATTCCTTGGAGACCTTGACTTTCTCAGAATAGCTTCCTAGAAGTAAAAAGTGATGAAAAGGCCTAGTGTTTACAGATCCAGCGTGAGACAGAGATACAGTCAGAAAAGTGCTCCATGTAAGTTCTAAACATCTAGCTTCGTGGGCTCTTTTACCTTGTCTCCTCCTTCTCTCTACCCTGCTGAAATCTGTGCAATTAAGCCATAAAAGATGTCTGCCTTTTATTCCCAAAGCAACACTTGATGGGATAAAAAGGAGCCTATTTCTATCTAGCTGATGACATCTGTTGTGTGTGTAACACTGTACTTCATTTGGAAGTTGATATCTTAAGGAGCCGGGAGGAGGAATTACAAGGGAGGTAGTGAGGATATTGCCAATTAGGACCAAGAATGTAAGGACTGATCTAAGACCAGCACCCAGTGGTCAGGTGTCAGATGCAGGCAGTAGAGAATGTGGTTTTGAGAAGCTGGAGATAAATCCCCACGTAGCTGGCTTGGGCTTGGATTGGCAGGTACATGGAATGCAGTCCTTGAAGATGTGGGGGAAGTGTCTGAGGCAGGATGCTGGATCAAGGCAGGGCTGGGTCCACAGGAAGCCTTTCTTCCTGGGCTACACAGGGGCTGGGAAATGGCCTCAGTACCATCTACTGTATGGAAGCCACTGAAAAGTGTGCAATCTGGATTGCAGAGGAAGTCTAAAGAGACATTAAAGTGAGAAAGTTAGTTAGATCAGAACAACTGAAATTCTCCAGGGGCAACAACTGTGTTAATAACTTTGGTGGAATAGATACGCCACAGCAACACCATACCCATAATCACCACCCAGCATGGTGCCAATTGGACTCTTCTCTAGCTACACAAGGATATGTTAAATTCCTAACAATTTTTAAACTCTGATCCAGAGTGACAGTTCCAGAAAAAAGTTAATAAACTAGTTGGTGCCCTGGAAAAGAAAGCTATATTAAAGCCATGGACAAGGGAGAAGGAAAACCTCTGTTCGTGGCCAGGCGGGAGAAAGGCTCTTATAAACATATAAATGCTTAAGAAGTCACAGACTCCTAGAGCAGGAAGGGTCTTAGTTATTGACTGAACTAACATTTGCTTTTATTCTTATTACAGATAAGGAAACTGAAGTCTTAAGGAATTATTTTCCCAAATCACACAGCTACCTGGCAAAGCGAAGACTAGACGACATTTCTTTGCTTATGTCTTGAACTTCTCTTTAATTTGGAAACCTCCAATGAAGCAGAACACTTAATAGAAGTTAATTAGGAACAGGTACAGCTGAGGCCTCCTCGTGCCTGGTTAGTTAAAGGTAACTAAACATACAGTCTGATTCAAAGGGACAAACCTATTCTTGTATGTCCTGCGAAGATGAACCTCTAGATATGGAAACCTCACACCCTCAAGGCAAAGAACTTCAAGGTAGTCCAAGACTATTAAGTCAACCAATCAAGGAATATAACTAAAGAAAATCACTTGCTCATTCTGATGTTAATTTCGAACTATGAATTTTTTGAAAAGCAATAAAGAGTTTTGAGATATAGTTACCAATACTAATCAAAAGTAATCAGAAGAACCAGACTATCAAGGGAAGATAAGAGATCTTCCCTCACCACATTTCTAACAGAAATACATGGCCATCATTAAAGATACTCTGCAGAACCGATTCAAGAAAGACCCCAGGTGGTTAAAAACTGAAATTTCCTTATAAAGTCAGTTCCTTGTCATGGAATGGGTTCCATGGCTTGGAGTGAAAACCACCAGCAAAGCTCTATTAAGAAAACCCTCCCTATGCCTCAAGAAGCAATTTGATAAAATACAAAGTAAGTGTTCATTATCAATCTGGGCATCTAAAGAGCAGATGACAGAAGCCAAACAGCAGATTTAGGTAGATTCCCAGCCTCATCCCCAAAGCAAGGCACTGACAGCAAAGCCTCGGAAGTCACTGCTTTTTCGTGTCCTCCTCCTCCCATCACACACACATTTTCCTCTTAAATCTCCTAGCTGCAAATGTTAGTCAGTGAAGTCAATTTTACCCCTTTCATACCCACAAACTCAGTCTTGGGTTGCCCATTTTGTGATTATCATCACTGATGAAAGACCCCAATGGCATTAGAAAACCCTGAAATAACACAGCTGAAATATACCTGGCAGGTAATTGCCCTAATTACTGGAAGAGGTGGATATCTAATCTATTTTTAAAAATCTGAGCAGAGGGCACCTCACCCATATGCTACTTCTTTCTCCTCCCCGCCGCTCCCCCAACCTGCCCAACAATTCCTGTTAGTTCACTGGAGCGTTTCAGACAAGAAAGCAAAAAGGATTACATGCGGTAATATAATGTGGCCTTTCTTACACAGCTTCTCTCGGCAATCCCAGAGCTGTCATTAGCAGCTTCAAGGCAACATGCTTACTATTATTTAAGATTAGGCTGAAATCTTGGTGAGAAGTGGATGTACTGATTTATTTGTTGAATAAATATTTATTGAAGTACTCTACTAAATACCAGGTAAAGTGATAAAATAAAAAAGAAACAGCTAGTAAGAAACAATTTTTTACAGGTCATTATAAGAGCTTTCAGTCGCAGTAATAAGGTAGAGGAGGAAAGAAGAAACATTTTAGGAGGAACCCCATAACCAAACACTGCAGCAGAAAAACAAGTATTGATTCTTTTCTTACAAACTATAGAGTATAAACCAGCTGCCTACTGATGTCTGATCAAAGTGAAGGCTATGATTATCTTGGTTGTAGTGTTTTAAACTTTCATGTAGGAGAGAAGGATATTTATGGACTCACTAATTGGTTTGCAGTCAAATAATTCTACTGAGGGAAAAAAAAAGTATTCTTGTAAGAACACTGGGACATAATATGGACAATGCAAAACCTACATTTAATCTTGGCCAATTCCATTGTCTTGTATTTTATGTAGATGTCAAAAATATCAATGAGAAGAAAAAGGTTCACAAATGCCACCCAGGGAATTGCCCTACTTTTCCTACTTGCCAGTTTTCAAAATAATAGATTCTTCTTCTCTTCTCATCTCCAAAACACTGACCAATTTTCTCTAAGAATATCTCCCTGTTAGGAAGAGTCAAAGGAAAAAATAGAAAGTTCATCTCTTAATTAAGTTCTTCCCTCAGAAAATCACTTATTTAATTATGGAAGGTGTTATGCAGCTATAATAAAGACACCACATTTTTTTCCAGAAATTAAGTTGAGTAGGGCTGGATTGCATCAAGAGAAGAAATAAAATTTCCTGAGAAGAACAAATTGTTCAGAACGAGGTAGGTGAAGTTCCCAAGTCAAGGAACAAGTTGATTCAAAATGGTTTTTCAAGAAATCCTGAAGGTGGGTCTAAATTCACATTTCATTTTGTCTTGACAGGAGGCCTGGCTCAGGAATAGAACATGATGGGTTCTTATGATACATCTTAACTTCTTACTTCATTTACTATTGTTAAAATACTTTTGTTTCTAATATCATAGCTTACAATAACTCAAAAGAACCCAATTCTTTATTTATTGCTTGGTAAGGCACCACACTCAAACAGACATTTGATGTCCAGCCTCTTCCTCAGAAAAGGGTGCAAAGGAACCCTTGATGTACCACAGGTTGCTTACAGCATTTTGCTGGAGTCTTGAGGCAAACGGAAAGAAATGCTTTTGTCCTAATCAGGCATGACAGCCATGAAATTCTGTGTGCAAAGTGAACGTCAAACTGATATTATTTTTACTGCGCAAAATGCATTATCTGGAAGATTGAATAAATACAAAATAATATTTTATTTGTTATGGTTCCAGCTACCGAAAGGAGAAATCTAATAGAATAAATATGGAGCTACCCATTTATACACATTTGGGAATGGATAAATGACCCCATCTTAAGTTTGAAGAAAAATGAAGAATAACCTTTCAAAACTAAAATAAATAATCTCTTTTAACTTTGCTTATCGGAATTTCAAATATCAAGACATTTCTAATTTGTGCTAACAATGATATACACCAAAGAACCAAATAGAAAGTACTTACTACACTGTCACTTGAAGGTTTTGCTCTGATAACTTTGAAAGGTAGGAGACAAACCAAGTGAATTTTCTTCACTTGGGCCAGAATGTGTTTATCAAACCCAACCAAACCTAAACTCATGCAAACCAATGAATTTTATGGTGCTCACCAAGCACATATTTTCAGTGGGTGATTGGTGAATATTTGTGAACAAGTTAGTTCTCAAACTTGAGCTACTATTATTTGGAAATTAAGGCCAGTATTGATGACCAATCTCCAGAAAGTTTACTAATAGACAGACCACGTCATTGGGCTGTCATGGACTTGCACTGAAATTACAAACAAACCCTTCTCGATTTAGTCAGGAATTGTTCCACTTGACTGTGACTAGATTTCCCAACTGCGTCTGTCAATCAAGATTAAGAAGATATATAATAACTTTAATTTCTTTCTAAATCTAGAGCCAGGATAAAACTCCAAGTCATTATTAACTAGTACTCTACCAAGAATACAGACAGACCTCAATTAGTCAATTTATCTCTTCTTAATCATTCCCTGTGTCAAAACAGCCTGCCTGCCACTCATAAAGTCATTAGCTGAGGAGAAAAGTAGATTTGATTTTGATTGAGACTAGAAGAGATGGTAGGCTGTTTATAAAAGAACGCTTGCCAAGCGACTTTAACAAAAGGAAAAACTCTGTTTTATTGTCCTCTGTTTACAGTTATTTTCTAAAACAAAATAATTTCTCCTCTGAGAAAGAATGAGACATTTTCCTTTTTCATGCTATTTTGAATTACTTGGTTGAACTTGTAAAATTCTAAACCAAACTAAACCAACTCTTTCAACAAAAAGTTGTCATAAAAAACATCGATGCAGCTTTGAAAACAAAGAAAAACCCATTCATTTTCGTGCAAATTAATTTAGTTAAATTTTTAAACAATTTAAATAAGTATATAGGCTTTGGAAACAGTACTACATTAAGGAATCTCTCAATTTTTGATGAGTTGGGGGGGGTGGATGAGGCTACAACTCAATCACTCTGGTTGCCAAGATTTTAAATTTCCCTCTACAGTGAAACAACGCAAACCAAAAAGAGCTTCTCCACCTCTTTAAAGGAACCTTTGGTGGTGAGGGCAGGAAAGGAAAAGTAATCCAATGAACCATTTGTAACACATTAACACTAATTCCTTCATGGTGTCTGTGGTTAGAAGGAGATGAAATAACACAAAGAATTCAGGAAAATCTAGGACAATAGAATTAGAAGGTTAATTTCACCTCTCACTGCCCTCTGTTTGCTATCTAAAGCTGAAACCCCCTTGTTTCATTCCCCTCCTCACACCTTTTACTTATTCCTCTTTCTAAATTAGTTTTAACTTTGAATAGAATTTAATTGTGGGTCAGAATTACAATAAGGTTGGCAGTTCCTCAAACTGTTTCTTCAAGAGTAATGAAATATTTAACAATGATCATCTCGTGAACTGTGCTGCCTTCTCATTATTAGGCTTGAAGCCGTCTTATTTTCTTGTTCCATTCTTCTCCATACTCAAAGGGTCCCCAAAGAACCACCTTCCGAAGAATAAGAACAATGGTCCCATTAGTTTGTCATAAAACCAAAATGATACATGTGTTTAATAACACAGAATGTGATCCATAAAAGTCTGACTTCTCATTTGGGATGATTCTTGGAAATGCGGGCCAAAGAAATCAGATGAGAGTTGAGAAGTTAAGATAAAAGGTAGAGAGTCCATTTTGCAAATGTATAAAATCCTCAAAGTCAGGGGAGGAGAAATAGAGTTACTCATAGGTCATCACGTGAACCTGAAATAATGTTATTCATTGTAGGACAATGACAGTCATATCATTAACCCAAAATATTCAGGACTTTCCCACAAGGAGATTAAGCAGACAGAATCCACAGTTATTTTCGCTAGGTAAAGTTAAGAAGGCAAAGGTATGGCAGACAGTTGAACAGTTCTAGTTTTTTCAATTCCCAAGCAGATAAATTAGTAGCTTACTAATAATAGAAAGAGAAGAAATCACTAGTAATGACCTACTGAATATTATTAAACCTCACATTTGTTTTGGCACAGATAGCAAGTGGCGATAGTTGTGGAATTGCAGATGCAATTGGAAATTTTAAATTTCACCTTATTTGACCAGTGATAGATTACTTTATCTATACTAAGGAAACATTTTGAAAGACCCTTTTCCAAATCAACAGAAAAGAATCATCATGGAGAAAATATAATATTTTCCCAGTTTAACATTTTTGTTAATGATAGAGAATGGGAGCAGTAGCTGAAAGTGTTAAGATATATAAGTATATTTAGTTTAAGTCAAAATTACATTTGAAAAAAATGAAAACTGATACATTACTGATACTCTCCTAAATAAAACTGGTTAGTGCAGAGTTTTTAGTTTTCTTTCTAAATGAATTCCAAGGATATCCATGCAAGCATTATTTATCATGGCAAAATATCAGACACAAAGTAAAAGTCTAATAATAAGGATGTAGATAAAAAATATAGCACAAGAGATTATCTGTCCACCCCTAGGACTGTGTACTTTAGAATCATTATTATTAAAATTGAAATGATTTCTATCAGTGAAGGAACAGGTATGTCTGACTTCAGAGACCAAGAGGTACAAGAAGTTTTCACTAAATGTGATCCAAATAACGTACGCATCACCATCACTTGTTGTGTTTTTGAAAAATGCAGATTCCCCAAAACTGCTGAATCAGAAACCTCAGCATGTGATCAAGAAATCTGCATTTCCCACAAGCTGACCATGCCATTCTTTAAAATCTGATCATCAGGGCAGCACCAAGTTCAGGATGTTAGTAGAGGTTCTTGGACATATTAAAGGATTCTGAGATGGTCCAAGGAACTCCATATTCATCCAAGCATTTAGGACAGCATTCATAAAGTCAAGCGCCAGAGGGGCCAGGCAGCATTTTAAAATAGAAATGGGGAGAAACGGGGCTATTGCGGACAGAAGACAGTCTTCCCTGTCTAAAAGCAGTAGCAGCTACTCACTTTCACTTGATTATTCTCCCACAAGAATGTAGACCACTTTGTCAAGATATTCTGAATTTTTTTCTTGTCTGTTACATGGTAGAGATCCTGATGTTTATGTGAAACATTCTGATTTTTAAATGTTGACAACTAATTTAAAATGCTTTAAATGTGCAAGCAGGCACAACATTTGCAACATCTGATTCTGGTTAACTATCTGAAAAATATTATAGAATGGTCTTCTCTGCCACATATATAATTTCACCTCCGTCTATGGTTTACATATATAAAGCACAGATAGAACAGTCCTTTCTCTACACTATCACTGCAGTATGTAGGTACTTTGGAAGAGTTAAACATACAGCACTGGACCTATCTAAAATGAATTATGGTCTAAACAACAAGTAAGATTACACTCTATGACAGTGACCAAATTAACTATAAGTTTCAGAGAAGAGCATGGTCAGCATGGGATAGGAAGATTATAGCGGGTTTCCTAGAGAAGGGAGTATTTAAAGTAGACCATGAAAGGTGATTGTGCTTAAGAAAAAAAGAATTTTAAGTAACTTTATTAAGACTGTAAAACTCCTTTCTGTTAGAAATCTTATCAGGCCAGTTAATACATACCTTTTAGTGACACAAGCATTTTAAAAAACTTAGAAATACTGAAAACTTCAAAAAAGAAAAAACTCAGGATGGATTGGATTTAAAAGGCATTAAGGTATGACCAGGGATGACTGAACAAAATCAAGAAGGTGAGAGTGAACATAAAATTAAGCCCAAGCACAGAGCCTACGAAGAATCAAGTAGCAGGTCACTGGAAATGTTAACTAAGACTGTGTGCTGCTCTCAACTGTCATCCTATCCTTGTGATAGAGTCCATGAAGAAAATAAGAAAAAAAAAATATGACAAGTGTATTTTGTTTTCTTCTTCATAGGCCTGATAATGATTAATATCATCCAATGTTAGGTTGAGGACTAAACCAAAGAATATGAGCAGGGAAGAGAAGAAACTAAGAAAAAGAGATAAATATAGATAGGTAGCCAGATAGCTAGCTAGATAGGCAGACAGATAGCAAGGCGGGGGGTGGGAGGGACGGAGGGAGGAAGGAAAGAGAGAAAATATTAATCCATCAGGGGAAGAAGTAAGAGCAGAATTATCTACAAACATGTAAAGGGTCATGGGTAAAAGCAACATTGACCAATTCATCTCATTAGCGGGTACAGTTCAGAATGCAATGTACTTAAGCACAGTGGGGAGAATTTAGTTTAAATAATATGAAAGAACTTTATAGCTATATGAGGACACTCCATGAGCAATGGATCATGCTCTCAAGGGAATTTAGAGACACTCTTGGCTGAAAGACACTAATTTATTATGGGTTGATTTAAGTATAATTAAAATCAACCCAGATACCAAACAAGGGAGAGGCTATGTAACTTTTAGAAATCCATTTATTACCTAAGGACAGAGAGAGCAGCAAATGTGCAAATGCTCTGCAGCTAGATTTAAAAAGCTCCCACTCATCATCTCACTCTATTGCAAAAATAACTTTAAATGACTCTACACAATCCATCCAAAGTTGTAAGTCAGATATGTAACAGTTTGGCTCTATCCTGCTGTTTCAACCATTTTCCCACTCCTCCTAGACACAGGCCACCAGCTCTCATTAGACTGATCTACTTCCTGTTTTCTAAAGCTTTCAGGACGGTTGCCAGGCTCCAAGCCCATGTCCACCCAAGCTCAAATACCTTAAACCCTTCTCTTTGTCAGTCTCAATGCTTTTCATCCTTCAGGGCCAAGTTCCTCCTAGAACCCTAGGTTCCAGACTAGTAATTTCTTCTTCTCAGGACTTGAACAGCAACTGCTGTCCATCTTCTTCATATAGCACTCACATGTGATTTCTCTTACATCATTCTATTTTATTATCAAATAATGATTGAGTTATCATGTCTCAGCTTCTTATCTAGACTAGTGTCTTTATTGATGGCCATCAATGCTTACACTTTAGGGTCCATGGTGTTTTGCTCAGAGTACATGCTTAGTGATTTTTTAATGGATTTACTGATAACCTTCAAATCATTTCAAAGCTCTATAGAATCCATACTAATTCTAACAAGACTGCAATAGAATCCTACAAAAATATTTTAACGTTCTTTTAAACTATGGCTATACTTTTTTTCTCATCTTCCATTTTCATCCTTAGGAGAGATTTCCAACGCAAAACTTTGGCCTCTGAAAGCTACTGATATAATCTTCATTCCTTCAGTGAGAAATCAATTATTCCCTATCATTTCCCCTTCAGGGCAATTATAGCAGAATTATCTTTCTAATTATAGCCATATGGATTTTGGAGGTTGATGAAGAGAGAGTTTTGGGATCTGCAAAATACTCTTCCTTTCTGCTCTTTTTAACTTAGTAGCAATGAGGGGACACTTAATCAACCAGTAAACTCTCTTCACATTTGTTGTTCTTTTCCCTTTAGTTTCAAGCCCTACCTAAGTCTTGCCCCTCTCTGCTGTCTCTCTATCTTTGCTCCTTCATTTCATCATGAATGTCAATATTCATGGCCCATGTGAGTTTTCCTGACTGCCCCAGACAACAGTCTGAAAGAGAAGCCAGAAAGCCAGGGGGAAGAGTGCCACACAAAAGCTCTGGTAGACACTGCCACCTACAGGGAGTACATGAGCACCGTCTTTAAGATCATCCCCATTTCATTCCATCTCATGTTTCACAAAGAGGAGGAAATCAGGCACATTTGAACTATACGGATAAGGAAGAAGCCAACTCCATCAAATTATAACCTTTGATTTAGAGTATGGAATAATTATATATGTATGTATGTGTGTGTGAATACATACACAATATATACATACTTATGTAAAATATGTAAATTACTCATTAAACTGGGCCAGTAAAAATTAATAGGGCTGTAAGATAGAAAATAAAAAGACAGAATGATATCCGATTGTACCATTGATGACTTTTGTCCTTAGAAAAATAGTTTTTAAAAATGTTAGAAGAGTTGTATACAGTTGTCCCTCAGTGTCTGCAGGGGATTGGTTCCAGAACCACCCCCATCCCAAGGTACGAAAATCTGAGGATGCTCAATTTCCTTATATAAAATGGCATAGTGCTTGCGTAAAATCTATGCACATCCTCCATTTACTTTACATCATCTCTAGATTACTTATAATACTAAATACAATGTAAATGCTATGTAAGTAGCCCTAAGCACATGGCAAACTCAAGTTGGTTTTTTTTTTGGAAATTTCTGGAATTTTTTTTGAAACATTTTCTATTCATAGTTGGTTGAATCCACACATGCAGAAGCTATGGATAATGGAGGGCTGACTGTACTTACTTTTGGTCCAACTCTGCAATTGAAAAGTTCATGTAACACTGTATATAGTGTGATAGGACATATTATCTATAGCCAAGATGTCTGAGGGTTGAAGGTTTTCTCCTCGAATGATATTTTAACTATTCGTTAAAGAAATATCGTTGAAATTAATTACATAGACATTGCTTTCTTAAGTATGGGATGCGGAATATTTACTTGATAATTTAATACTGTCATTACGAATATATGATATTCGGTAAGGGAATAAAAAAGTATAAAAGAACATACTTTGAGTATGTGTTGTGCAATAAATCATGATTAAAAAGAAAATTTATCTGGAAATAATTTCAAACTTATTGAAAAGATGCAAAAACAAACAAAAAAAACATCGCAAGGAATCCCCGTTATCTACTTCACCCAGATTCATATATAATTAACATTTCCCCTTATTTGTCTACTTGTTCTCTCTTTCTCTATTCTGCTCTGTCTCTCTATCTCTTTCTCTCTCTCCCTCTCTCTCTCTACACACACACACAATTAGTTTCTCTTAACCACTGATAATACATTATATATATCATGGCACGTTCCCTCTAAATAATTCAGTGTATTTCCTAATAAGGATATTCTCTTTCACAATCACAGTACAGTTATCAAGACGATGCAATACATTATTTGATCTAATCTACCATCTATATCTCCATTTTGTCAATTGATCCAGAAATGTCTTTCATACCATTTTTCCCCCTCCAGGACAAGAGCTACTCTAGGAGAGCCATAATTTTTTAAAGTCCTTGAATCTGCTTTCTTGGGAGAAAAGAAAGAACAGTTTCTTTCCCTTTAGCTACTTAGGCTCTTGGCTATTACTTACTATTGCAGCCAAAAAGCCTGAATGTGGGCTGCTCCCATTCACCTCTTTTATTTGCTACTTCCTCTAACATATATTGGATAAGAAACAGGATAATAAAATACTTTGGAGTTATGGAAGGGCTAAAATTAAATACCCAATATATGAGGGGTTGAAGCCTTTTTCTATGACTAGAGAGCAGGTGAATTTTTTGTATGTATTTGACAGCTCAGGGGAATTTCTGTTTAATCCCTGGTACGTTATCTATGGTGCTAAGGATAGGTGAGGTCTTACTTAACATGCTCATAATGGAATTCTGTCAATAGTCTAGGGGACTACAAAATAGCTTAACGGAACTAAATGTAACACCTTCCCAGAATTGGTAAACACTTTTTGGAAAGTTGGAGGAATGATAAAATAGTGTCATGGAAAAACAATTGGTGAAATTGATAGTCAATAAGCATTAGGTAACTGAAAAGCTATTTCTTTATGTGTGTGTAAGAGGAGAGGGGAAGAATATTAAAATGGCAACTATAAACATCATAATTAACCCCAAAAGTACTAATCACAATAGTAACTATACATTCCTATGCTGATATTTCAAACTGCTAAAACAACTTAGGAAAAAAAAATATTGTAAGACAGTTTGAGACAAGGTTGTAAGACAGTTTGAGACAAGACATATTATCTCTTGTACTGTGAAGTACATCACTACATTATGTCAATTTCCTTAAGTAAAGAAAATTTTCCAATCAGGTTTTTTTTTTTTTCTATACTCATCCAATGCTTGGTCAGTCTGTTGCAAAAATGAGATTTTCAATGGTAACTTAGTGCATTCAACAGTGCCTTAGGATTAAATCAGAAAGCCTATGCAAGGACAATAAAGAAAACTTCAATTGGCCAAAAGAGAAATGACCAAAACTTCATTAATTGATTTTTTCCTAACTTTTAGTTGTATTAAAAAATAAAATGAAAAGTTCATTAGGAATATATTCCAACATATTTATATATTAAACATATATTCTATTTTCTTACAGCTTAACATCTATGCAATAGTTATCAGTGCAGAACGGAATTCCAAAGTTTTACAGTGCCCTAAATCCTCAAAAACAATGTGACAATATTTGCTAGAACAATAAGTACCAAACAGAAAGATTTAATTGTATATAATTTCCAACAATGCAAATATTTTAAGTGGTTCCTTTCAATCTTTAATTAAATAAAATAGCATCTTTCCCCAAGCATTTTAGTTAAATTAGATTCCATTGTACCATAATCTTTTGGATGAGATTTCTTAATGCAAATACCAAATGGAATATGCCCTTGAGGTGAAACAGATCCTAGATTATTATAACAGGAAAACGTGTTCTAGGTCAGGTTAACAGAGAAATAAAGTATTTCTCTGGGCAAGTAAATTAGATGGCTTATCTGCTAATCAAAGTTTAGCCAGTATGGTTTTTAACGGTATTTCTCAGAATTCTATATGGCCAAGTACATTACTGCCCTCCACAAGTGGGACTTTTTTTTCCCAGAGCTCATTTTATCATAGAACACTTGTTCTTAGAAAGTAGATTACATTTACCCAAGCTAGTGTTTTCTGGATGACAGTTAGAGACAGCTGATCTAACATAAAGGTTGGTTATTCCCCTTCCCCAAATAACTATATACACCAATAACGCCTGGATTCGAATCCTTTACAATGTCATTACTGACGTCATTAATAGAATTCTAGGTAGGAACCATGAAGGAGGTGCCTAGGGAGATGCTAGAAAGGATAGGCACCAAGATGAGATTCACTGGATTTATAAAAGCCTTACTATGTTAGCATTCTTCCACATTATCCCAGTTTTTGAATTCTTACATTAAAACTCAATTTAATGGGGCTTCCCTGGTGGTGCAGTGGTTGAGAGTCTGCCTGCCAGTGCAGGGGACACAGGTTTGAGCCCTGGTCCGGGAAGATCCCACGTGCCACGGAGTAACTAAGACCGTGTGCCACAACTACTGAGCCTGCACTCTAGGGCCCCTGAACCACAACTACTGAAGCCCATGCACCTAGACCCCGTGCTCAGCAACAAAGAGAAGCCACCATAATGAGAAGCCCGTGCACTGCAACAGAGTAGCTCCCGCTCACTGCAACTAGAGAAAGCCCGCGCACAGCAATGAAGAGACAACGCAGCCAAAAACAAATAAATAAATTAATCTATTAAAAAAAAAACTCAATTTAAAATTTGAAGATAAAAAGGGGTGCCTACAATTTAAAAAAAAATTCCCTTACTCAACTTGCAGTTAAAATTCATGTCAGAAAGATAACTAGCCTGCAAAAGACAGAGAGCTTGCTAAATGGAATGGTTTTTGACATGGAAAATTCATCAGCTATGCATGTATAGCTCCTATTATTATATATCTAATATGTATATAGTATATTGATGATATACATAGTGATATCATTATACAATTGAAGTTGTATATTATTTTACGGTTATACATAGAGTTTGATAGCTTCTACCAGTAGAGTTAGCCATACAACACCTTCCTCTTTTGGTAAGACTTCACTGACCTCCCACACTGCAAAATGCTTCCCACACACTCTTCTGAAACTTAGTATTTTGTTTATTTCACCTTTTGGAAATCAGTCTTAAAATGCAAATACCAAAGGGAAAGAGGCACAATGTCTTAAACTCACACTAGAGTTAAAAAAAAACAAAACACTGAATGATATTCTTTTTGAATCAGGTTGTATTCATCCATCAAGAAGGGAACTGTAGTTGATCAAAACATATTTTTGATCGCATAATTTTGATGAGACCCTGCCGCCACCTCTATTGAATTCTCTCTATTATCAAGGTCTCTGAAATCTGCCTTTGTGTGTGTGTGTGTGTGTGTGTGTGTGTGTGTGTGTGTGTGTGTGTGTGTGTGTGTGTGTTACGCGGGCCTCTCACTGTTGTGGCCTCTCCAGTTGCGGAGCACAGGCTCCGGAGGCACAGGCTCAGCGGCCATGGCTCACGGGCCCAGCCGCTCCGTGGCATGTGGGATCTTCCCAGACCCGGGCACAAACCCGTGTCCCCTGCATCGGCAGGCGGACTCTCAACCACTGTGCCACCAGGGAAGCCCCTGACCTTATTTTTAAGTAAACATTTGGGGGACTGGAGAGAACCTTGATTGTAATTACTCTGAATAAGCTTTCAGTAACAAAAGGAACAATTTTCCAGTTACAAAATGCAGCTATATTCCATTGGAAAGCGGGGGAAGGAGTAAATACTGTGTTCCTGACCAATAAACATATAAAAGGCTTTTCAGTCATTTGGGGGAAAGAATTCGATTCAGGAAATAAAATCAAAGACAGAAAAGTGTCCTACTGTTTAGTAAAAGAACTTTGAAATACAGAGCTGGCTCTGGTCCCATTACCATTTTAAAAAAAATCTTCCTTTCTGACAGTTTTTAATTTAATATTACAAGTCAGAAATCTGGTTTAAATCAGAGGTCCTTTCAACTAGCCAGAGGTTCAGCTTTCAAATTCTGTAACAGCGTTATGTCCTGATGTCGCTTGAAAAAAAAAAAAAGAAGTGTTGCAGACAGCAGAGATGTGTGGCAGGACAAGAAATACAGGGGAAAAAAAAAAAGGTAGGGAACAGTTTACACAATCAAGTTAACACAGGGAGTATCTTCTTGTAAAATAAAAATTAATTGGGAACACTTACATTTATTGAGTTATATACAGTATGCTAAATACTTAAGACAGTAAGTCACTTGTTCCATTATAGTTTTCTAAATGATTATTTTTCTGCTACCCAAGATTGCTGTGAAAATAAATGAGAAGAGATGTGGTCAATGAACAATGAGACTCTCAATTAAAGCTTAAAATACTGAGCAGGCCAATGCTTACTTGTGGGAGAGAAGGATTATTCCTTTTCTGATTGGTATTGTAATAAAGCTTTCTGATTCCTCGTTGTGTATTCAACGTCTTTTTCATCATTAATTATTTTTCTCATGTGTACTTTGCCTTATCTCATTTCTCTGCATCATGAATCCCTGATAAGAGATTCTCTGTCATCCCTTATACTCCTCACCCTTCCTTTCCTTGCCTTTCTTTTCTCCACTGAGATCTCATCTAATACTCCATAGGAGTCACATTTTTCTGCCAATATCTTATCACGAGAACCTTTCTCCAAAAATGTCATAATCGGCAAAAATACAATTTTATTTTCTCTGAGTTGTCAAGATGTGCAGACATTTGAAGATTAAACAGAGAATGGTTTCCTTCTAAAGTTACACTTTAGAATTACTTAGCATATCAGATTTAGACAAAGTAATTTCATTTGATTTTTCCTAGGGATATTTAGAGTAATATATCTTTAGGATCTCTTTAGTAATATATCTTTATCCAGAGAGTAATATATATATTTAACTTAAACAAATAGAATGAGTTAGTGGTAAAAGGCAAATTTATCTCTAATGTCTCTTGGAAAAAGTGTGTGGAAGTGTAAACTAGAATATACTGAAAAAAAATAGAGATACACTGAACTCAAATCACCACTGTAGAAAGACTCATGCAAATTTTAAATTGGTTTGAATGCATGGAGTGGAGGGGGCAGTAGCTCCAAGAGCTAAAACAACATTTGTACAAATCAGTCAATAAATCCCTCAGCTTAACCATGTGGCTTTCCCATCACCCTACAGAGAAATCCCACCTGGCATGCCAATGTTTTCCTTTGGTGAGGTATTTTACTATTCAGGGCTATCCTAATGTCAAACACACAGCACAGGGCTGGACACATTTTAGAATGAGTGAATGAATATATTAGTGAATGTAAGGATGTGAGGAAAAAATATCTAATTTTACTATTTATATGGGCCTAAATCCCAAGAGAAACAGGGTGTCAAACAAAAGTAGCTGATTATATCTTGATTTTTACTTCTATTGCTTTTATATTTAGGTTAAAAATAGTTTAAATAAACAAAACTTTTAGATAAAAGATATATACATTATACACATATATATAAGTATATATATGTATATATGTGTGTGTGTATATATATATAAATGCCAATATATACAAACCAAGTTCTCTTTGAATAACCCTCTTTTGCTGATGCGTGTTCCAAAACCTTACCTCACCTGAAATTCCTCTCCTTGTGCTTTTCATCCATTGAAACTCTATCTCTGTACTTAAGTCAGTCTTCTGGACAGCCTTTTCCTAACCTTTGAATTTATTTCTCATTTGAATGTATTTAGCACTTATACACTCTACCATTCATTTCACTTATACTACTTTATAATGTGAACTTTTAAAATATGTTTAGTTCCTACATAAAGAATGTGCTAGGCAAAATTTTGTTAGTTCTATCTCATTTTGTTTCCCCTATGACATTCAGCACAGATGCTCTGGGTACTGTGAGTGGGTACTCTATAAATACTTACTAGATATTTCACATGAATGATAAAAAAAAAACCCTCTCACATCTGGGATCTTGAGGAGGTCAGAGTTTCAGCAAGCACTGCAGTTATCCAAATTTCGATTTATCAAGATTGCAATAATTGCACACAGCTAAGAGGAAACTAGAGTGATGATGCATTCTTTCAAGGAAGTACCTTAACAGACTCCCAGGAAAAGTTGACTGCAAACACATAGTGGACAAGCCACATGCCTTATTTGTATCTATAGCACCTACCCACATGGCTTTGCAAACAATATTATAAATGAATGTTTGTTGAACAAATAAAGGAATAATTAAACACTGAATACAAAAGGATTAATCAAATCCTTTTATGAATAGTTGATCCCCTCTTCCACCAGGTACAGAACTGGCAAAGTAGAAGCATCAGATAACATTTCTTAAGATTTCTGGATAACTGAAAATCCAAATAACAATACTTGAAAATAAAACATTTTAGTTAACTCTATATATAGGGCCTATTTCTGGATACCTGCAAACCTGGTGTAAAAGAGAGCTAAACAGGGCAACTGAACAACAGATGATATATGTGGCAAAGAGGTGATTTTTTGAGCTGTTAATATGATCGATGATGTGGTTGTATTATGAAATTACATATGGCAAAATAAAATTCTAACCTATGTTATCACCACCATCCTAGTCATACAAAATTCAGGATTCATCCACTCTACTTGTTATTCTTACTCTCGAAAACTTCCTATATGACTGCATTCATTCTCTAACCCACTTACAAAATATGGGAGAAGTCATTCAATTAGTCTTGGCTTTACCATTGTTAAAACAAGTTTCTACCATCAAAGAATCTTTAACCACAGGATTTCTTCTTTTAGAAAAAGCAAGTATAAAAGCTTTAGCTGGAGATCCCATGGTGTGTTTGAAAGCACTGAAAGATTTCAGGCTTTATCGTTAGGCGGATGTACATGTGCTGCTTACCTCCTATAAAAGAAATCCTCACTTACAAACTGAGTCTGGATGAAATGGATACTGGGTTGAAGTGGGACATTTGAAAGTTAAAACTATTTCCAACTGTAGTGTTCTTTCTACGGATTCTCCCGTCTCAGAATTTGGGAGAATGGTGCTTGCTGAATTTCAGATGCCTCCATTCTCACATTCATTTTACTAATATATTTACAGAAGCAGATGCATGTTTAAAGAACAAAAGTAATATGGATGAGAATCTGATACCTGTGCATACTAAACTAGTATTTTTTTAAAAAGCTGTAAAAGTAATTTGGAAACTAGACACTTAGACTGTTAAGGTAATAGCGACGTGTGCCCCAGAGACAGCGCCACCATTTATTGACTATGTGACCTAGTAAGTCACAACCTCATGTGCGTCAGTTTCCTCATTAAAAAAGCCAAGGTTAATACTGGCATCTACTTCATGGAGTTGATTTAAGCAGGCAGTTTTTTATTCAAGCAGAGCCCTTGCTACATTGCTCAATGAATGTTAGCTCTTCTTAGTACTATTACACAAATACATGAAGGATGAGAAAGTAAAGTCCAACTTCTCCTGTAGATAAACTGCTCTCATCACCATTTGGTTGAGTTTAGTTGTTTCTCTTTCCTGCACACATGTCCAGTACTAGGTATGCATCTGCTTATCCAGAGGGCCAGTCGGCTTTCCAGAAAGGTTCCAAACTTGGTACGTTCCTCTCTTTCTCTTTGTCACCTGATTTGGAATTGCAATCAGAAAATGTCCCTGATGCTACTGTACACACTGTCAAAGGACAGAAAGACACAAAGTTCAATAAGATTCTCAGTAGCAAAGTTTGTCATTTGGTATGATCGAGTATCTGCCATTTTAAAGCCTGCTCTCTAATTGTTATCTGATGATTCACCCCAGTCCTGAGGAATATGACAGAACCTAGGTCCACAGAGATCACTGACCCACAGAAAGTTCATACTGACAACATCTATCTTTCTTTCTGTATGAACATGCCAAAGGAGGGTTAATATACAGTGTGTACAATCATCTCTGGGTTGAAAGCCTGTTTTCCAAGCTCATGTTAACAGTATGTTTTCCTTAAGGGCACCACGTTAAGTAGTGAAAATAGAAGTCTTTAAGCAATGCACAGCTTTTGCCTGAAACAGCAGAGCAGAAAGGAGGGAAGTCATTGCCACAGAAAAAGTGGTTTATTGTTTGTAAAATGTAACTTTAACAAGTGATTGCTAGAGAAATTGATGTCATGAACATCAATAGGTGTCACTCATTTTATGAAACCCATTTTACATCCACTGGAGCCACCTGCTTGGAAAAGGAATGAAGTGAGAGTTCAGGGGCTAATTGATACACAAAGATGAAGGGTGGACATTTCGTTTAATGGTTACCACCAAGAAACTGCTGGTGAAGAAGTAGAGATGTAATCCACAGAACTAGTCATCTCTACTTGGGGAAATAACTCAGAGAATCAACTTATAGAGGTGGAAAATTAAAATGGATGTTTGTATATACAGAGGAGCAAATGATACAGAAGACCCTTATCTACAATGGTTGTACAGATTTAAGAAAATAATCAAATTTTCTCACTTTGACAAAGCTTCCAGAAAAAAAAAAAAAAAACCCAAAAATACGGCAGTACTAGATGGTTCTTGTACTCCCCAGGCCTCTCTTCATCTCACTAATCTATGCATAAACTTGTTTCATTCATTAAAGATTCCTTGGGTATAAAATAATATCTTAATCAGAATGAAAAGAGAAAGCAATTTAACAAAGGCTTTAGGATGGTTATGCATGTCTTGGTCCAAAGACATTTTCATCTTATTTTAAATGATTCAACTTCTTTGAATTTTCATCTTTTTTTTCCTAAAATTTAACAGACTCCAAGGATCTATTACCTATCACTCCTAACTAAATATTTGAAACACTGAATTCACTCTTTCTTCCACAAAAGCAACTCTTCCTCTTTCATTTCTTTTTCTATTAAGTATTGGCATTAATTAAGTTTCTCAAGTTAAAGACACACGAGTCCTTTACAACAAATTCTCTTCATTTACCATAGATGCTGGTAACCTAATTTTAACTGATTATACTTAAGAAATGTGTCCCCATCGTCTTTCAGACTCACTGCCAGTGCCCTTGTCAGGCCCATCTTATCTCTCAGCTTGGATGCCACCATCCTTTCTCCCTATAATCCATTTTCTTCACACTGGTGCCAGAGCTGTCATCCAAATAAATGAATCAGGCACCACACTATTCAATCACAGACTCCTCAGGACTTCCCTGGTGGCGCAGTGGTTAAGAATCCACCTGCTAATGCAGGAGACATGGGTTGGATCCCTGGTCCGGGAAGATCCCACATGCCGTGGAGCAACTAAGCCCATGCGCCACAATTACTGAGCCTGCACTCTAGAGCCCACGAGCCACAACTACTGAGCCTGTGTGCCACAACTACTGAAGCCCTTGCACCCATGCTCCGCAACAGGAGAAGCCACCGCAATGAGGAGCATGTGCACTGCAACGAACTGTGGCCCCTGCTCTCCACAACTAAAGAAAAGCCCATGCGCAGCAATGAAGACCCAATGCAGCTGAAAATAAATTAAATAAATAAATTTAAAAAAAAGAATGATTAAAAAAACAAAACAAAACACAGACTTCTCACCATGACCCCAAGCCTTCTTCCCTATCTTCCATAATTACCTAGGCCTGAAGACTTGGTCTATATCTGCTCTGTCCAATGTGTTAGCCACTAGTCCCATATATTTAAATTAAGTCAGATTAAATTAAAAATTCGGTTCCCCAGTCATGCTAGTCTGCATTTCCAGTGTTCAACAGCCATTTTGATTAGTGGCTGCCATGTTGAAAAGTAGAGACAGAATATTTCGCTAAGTTCTCCTGGATAGCACTGGACTATTTAGACATTACTCTGGTCACACTAAAATTTATACCTCCTGAATAGTTTTGCATAGAAAACCATTCAAGGACTCCCACCCTTGCATATGTTACAACCTTTATTTTGCCTGCCCTTCCTCACACAGAATTATCTTCTGATCGTCGTGATGCAGTGTCAATGTGACCACATGAGGAAAGCCATACCTGGTACCCTCTGCAGAATTCATCCTAGTACTCACACTGTTTATACCTCTTTGATAAAGCTTACTGTATTGCACAATAACTTTCTCCTTACCCAGCTAGCTTTTGCACTAAACCACTACGTATTTGCACATAGAGACTTCTTCATTTTTATCTATCTATCTATCTTAGCTTAGTGAAAAGCACACAGTAAACATTCCAAAATATTGAACATTAATTTGATTCTGAGCATATATCTTTGGTGACAAGTTTGCTTGAAAAAAATCAGTAGTCTTGCCTCAAGAAAAGACTTAGGTCCCTGGACCCAGTTCTTTTTACTGTTTCTTGCAAGGTCTCCCAGTCTATGAGCCACACCATTCAAACTTCCACTTATCTTATCTATAGAAATACTGATGCCAAATGGAAGTAGAATTTCCAACTCAAACCATCCATTAGGTCTAAATTGGTTCTAAAACTAATGCTCTTTTTATTAATATTTTCTTCTGTTGATGAATTATTCCACTATTCCTGGAGAACATTGATAATTCTCCTCTAAGTCGATTAAATTACCTTTAAAGGAATCATGCTTGATCACGTTGAGAAGATCTGAGCTTTGCTCAAACTACAATTCAGTGAGTTGACCCAGAGTTAATCCGACAAGCATAGCAATGCGTGGGTAGTGACACACAGTCTTCAAGCATAAGCTATATTAATTAATTCCTATTAAGAAGGTTTAAACAGCACTTGCAATGGACACTGAATTTTATAAAGACAAACACAGCCCACATTCTAGGAAAAAATAGTGCACATTCTTGCTGTTCGGTCTACGTTTAGACATCATTAGAACTAGTGAAGGACGTAGCTATAAAGTGCTAAAATTTCTATCTTGGATATTTAATTCTATCCATTTTCTATATGAAAGAAAGCTCACTAGTTTGTGCAAAGCTCTTACTTATTGATAATCCCATATGATGTTAGTTTCAATGTTTTCCCGAAGAAGCAAAAATATGCTACTGCAAAATGCTCCTACCTGGATTTATGTGTCCTTTTGTACATCTGTAAAATTTCTGAAGCACAGACAGATACCAGGTATTGTAGGGAAAAAAAGTCATTCAGGCATCGTGTGTTAGAGATCTATTTTTGTTCGTTTATTTCTACTCAGCACCACCTCTAGGTTCTGGGGTTACTAAAACTACCTCTCATTTCCAGTGGGGCCTATTCCTCCCCATATTTCACCGATATGGATCCTTTAGGGACTGCCACATTCTTCTGTGATCACACCTCCCTGGCCAGAGTTGATAGATCCAAAATGGACTCAAATTGGGCCAATCATAGTACTGTAGCTGCCTAAACACATCTGATTGGTCCAGGGGTAGGTACTCCATTAGCTTTTTGAATCTGGAGCCAAATATCTATGCCCACAACCCATGCAGAGATATTTGACCTTCGGGTATCTCTCCAAAATCCTCAGGTAAATGCCCCACAAGGGCTAAAGATTAAGGCAACAAAGCTAGAGAGCTATCAAAATCCACATTTTCTACCACAAGGAAAAATGCAGTCAGCAGTGAGATAGAATGAAACTGACAGCCTAAGAGAGGCAGAGAGGAAAACCAGATTGATTCCTGACGGTGCCTGAATCCCTGGAGCTGGACCTTAACACTCTTCTTATCCCAGCTTGGTTATTCAAGGCTTCCTTCCATTCTGGGAGCCAGTAAACCTTCCTCTTCGTTTGAATGGTACGGGCTGCCTTTCTGACAACTACAGCCAAAAAGTTCTCATATTCATTAACAGTTAGTGCACACTAAAATGTACAGTCAAAAAGCCAGTAACGTTTCAGACCCTTCCCCACAAAAAATTCAATGAAAGTGACAGAAGTTTTTTATGGGAACAAGAAATTAAGTACTATCCAATTGAAAATGTAATTTTAAAAATATATTCCATGGTTATTTTGGTAGTAAATGAAATTTTCAAGGAAAATCCCTTCAGCATTCCCAGGTCTGCAGAATAGTGTGGGCAATGTCCAACAAGCAATTACCGGGGAATGTACTCATCTACTGTTTGAGGCCCTCATACACACATGTACAGCTCCCTCACCTCCAATAAAAGAACCTACTATCTATGGACTAGTAAGAAAAGAAAAAAAGAAAGAAGGAAGGAAGGATGGGCTTTAGTCTTTTAATTAAAATGCTGATAAATTTATACATGTTGACATTCAAAGGGTTTCTCTCATATACTGCTTCTAGTACAGATTGGTAGGTATAAAATGAAATGACTCTTTTGCAGAACAATGAACACTTCACATCTAAAACCTTAAGATTTGGCAGTCTCTCTGTTCACGTTTGTTTGTTTTTTACCTCCTGGAATTTATCTTGATAAAAAAATAATGCGTACGTAGAATATTTTACCTAAAAAGACATTAGCCATGTTCTTTCCTTACAACGGAAAACCTGAAACCCCTCTGTCTACAGATATGGGATGGATTAAATAAGTATGGCATATTCATATACTGGAAGTATATGCAACTAATAAAAATGAGGACAAAAGTTTTTACAGAAGACTGAAAAACATGTGCCATGAGACAGTATGTGTAACATACCTCTATTGTTTTAAAGAAAACATTTTCAAATTAATACATATGCAAGTGAATATATCTGGAATTATATATGAAAATGTTTTATCATTCATCTCTTTCTAGATAGTGAGATTAGGGCTGATATTCATTTTGGTCTTTGTATTTATTTGTGTTCCATAAAATTCCTGCAATAAACATATACTGCTTTTGGAAACAGAAAAAAATATTAGACGTGATTTTTAAAGTTAAAATTAAAAAATGAAAAGTCATGTAATGAAGTCAAATTGGCTGTGAAGATACCTTGGAAACACCAAATAAAGGGATCTCTTTCTGGGTAGTCACTCCCAGGGGTATTTCTTCCTAGAGGTCCTTGTTAAATAAACAGGGTGGCAGGTAATGTAGTATATGAGAAATGGCAAAGGGGTCAGCACCAAAGTGCCTGGGTTTTAGCTCAGGTTTTGCCATTTAATGGTTGAATGACTTTGGGCAATCATTGATCTTGTCATCTTATTTTATTTTTTTCACCTGTAAAAAAAAATTACCAATGCCACCTACCCCTCTATCCCTATGTGTCACTGCAATATGTGCATGAATGTGGATATGTTTTGTAATTATAGAGCATTAATATAAGTTTATGATAAAATAGCTGTTACAAAAACAAGGAGGAAATCAGAAAACCAAATAAAATCTAGCAAAGTCAAAATAAATCAATAAAATGTAAAGCATTAAGTCACATTTCTAATTCTTCTCTAGTTCCTTCTTTGACAAGAAAGTATAAGAATATATAAGATAAATACCAAATCTCACCTATTTCCTAAAAGGTCTCTGCCAAGCCAGTCAGAAGTGAGCCCTGAGGGCACACAGTACTGCTACTGGTTTAAACTCCTTGTCACATGTTAAGCACGTGCAATTCACAAGCCACTAAACTGCTGCAGGAAAATATCTTTTTGGTTGTCTCTTAAGTGTCACGCATGTACTAAGAGAACAGTAACAACTAACACTTACATTGAGTGCTATTATGTTCCAGGGGCTGTACTAAGTACTTCGTGTGTATTATCTCCGCTAAGCCTCATAACAATCTTAACCAGTAGGTATTAAGTAGCCCAGTCAAGGACACATAGCTGTTCAGAGCAGGGTAGGGATTAAAGCCTGGGTGCTTGACCAGTGCATTAAAATGCCTTCTGTCAGGCGGTGTGGATGGCCATGGGGGTGGATATGATATAGGTTCTGACTCAGAGAATACTGACATTTAGCAGTGGTGATGAAACATGCAAGCATTCCTAAATAAAATCAAGTTGAGAAAATCTCCACATGGATTTTCCTCCAAGAGGAGTTGGCATTGTATCTGTGTCTTGAAGTTAAGCTTTGAACCAGTCATTCAGGCAGAGAAAATAGCATGGTAAAGACATAACAGAAAAACAGATAAGCAAAGGTTTTCATAATATTTACATATAGAATTACATATGTATTATACATATTATATATGATACATACTATACTATAAATGATATGCTATATATATATTACATATATATATGATATATAATAGTAAAGACAATATGATCCTTGAGGGTAGAATGTAATCAATTCAACATTATTGAACTTTTACATAATAAGCACTCAAATAGTTACTGAATTAATGCTTAGAGCTGTGTTTTAAAAAAAATATTTGTTTCAAGGTGTGTACAGGATGGATTTGGACATGGGGAGGGAGAAGCAGGGAACATGTCAGTAGCATGGCAGAAGAGTGAACTCAGCAGCTGAAATGAAGGCAGTAAGAATGGAAAGGAAAGAAGAGATACTGGAGGAGACAATGCAAAGAGAGTCAGCCAACCTTGGTAAGGCTGCAGTGAGAAAAACTCAAAGGTATCTTTTACAGTGTCACCTTGAGTTCCTGGGGAAAACGCTCTCTTGTCAACAACTGTAGAGAAGGAATTGTACGGTGGGAAGATCTTCCTGACATGCTAAGTGTGAGATGTTGTGGGGATCTTTTCCTGGTTGAGTTACAGCTGGAAATACAAGCTTTGGAGTAATCTGCAGAGAGTGGATAGATAAACCCTTGCTAGTACTGGGTGAGATAACCGGGGAGGGGAATTACAGGAAAAGAAATGAAGCTGCTGGAGAGAGAGCCTTCAGAAACAGAAAACCTAACGAGCATCTGCATCACTGGTTACATTTGTCTTTGTACATTTCTGGGCACCATTCTTCAGCCCAGCAGGATGTGCAGTACAAAGTGCACAGCTAAATATTTCCCAGCTTTAATCCATTTAAGCGTAACACATTTCCTAGTTAAGCCATTCATCACTATTTGCTGACATTCACAGACAGTGCATTTTCTTACATGCATTTACTTCAGAAAACACCAGAAGAAATTAAATTATGTTGGAACAGGGTGATACCTAGTGCAATTGGAAGAGAAAAGAAAGGGTTCCCGACATTATTATTCCAATGTTAAATGTCCTGAGCCTGATTTTTCTGAAAAAGCAAATGGTTTACTTTGAAGTGTCTAAACTGATGAATGTAATTAAAAATTGAAGTTCTTGTGAAGGGAACAAAGACCTTCTCTTGAGAAACCAAGAAACTGAGAGTTAAGCCATTGATTTGTTTCTGACACAGCTATGTTTTGTTACATGAAGGTATTTATGGCATCACCGGTGGAATACAGTTTGTAATAAGGGCAAAACTAATTGCTGGAGATCGACGTTTCCTTACAGTGGAAAAGGTTAATAATTCCTTCTCCATCACATATTGGTTACACTGTTTATTAAAGGATAGACTTTTTTGGCATTTTGTAAGGAAACAAATGATTCTATAAAGTATTATTAGGAGTCCATAGAGATAGAGAAGATTTCTTGTCAGCATAAGACAAAAACTGTCCAAGATGGGGATAGCCAAAGATCACCTACCATTCATCACATGCAAGGTAATCGCCTTCCTTTAAGTTCACTCAAGCAGAAAATGAACAGCAGACAATGTTGATCAGAGAGATAGAAAATGCTGGTTCCAGAAATGAAAGTCTCTTTTTCAATTTTCAGAAGTTAAAACAATATGCTATATACTTCTGCTGAAACAGCAAGAGGGCCAGCCTTGATAAGATCACAGTCAAGGAACTGATCAGTGGCTTCTTGATGTGTTTACAGAATTTCACAATGATATAACCGACAGATGCTCAAAAGTAGCCTCAAAACCAACAAAGACAAACATTCTGTTTTCAATCTTTGGTAAATAATTTTGAAGTTCCAGAGCATATTGTTCAGAATGGAATTTCACTCAGATAACAATCTTCAGATCTTGACTATTTGGAGGATTATAAACTGTGCCAAATTGCCATTCTATCATTGGAAAATTTCAAAGTATTTGTTGCCCCCCTCCAAAAAAACCCAAAACTCTTCTCAAAATAGGGACCTGTTTCAAAAGTTCAACTTTTGTTTATTGTCTCTAAGTACAATAAACAATGGGGTACAGTAAAAAATACAGCTAATGGTTCAAAATTGATTTATGTTATTAAAGCATAAACTGCTAGTACGGAAATTTTAAGTCAAATGTGTAAAATGTATGCTGAGTAGTACGCAGCTTTAAGCAATTAATGCTGGAAGAAACTATTCAAAGATGCAGCCCTGTCCTTCACTGGGGTCCTCTCTGCCTGTGTGAGAAAGCCTACAAAGGGGAGATGCAAAAGAGACAAAAAACTAGGGAAATCATCTTGGGAGGAAGAAGGGTGATCCGTAGTTATAAAATAATGAGGACTTTTACTTTGTGGCTGGTCACTGATACTGGAGATAGCTCCAAAATTACTTTGCATGACATGATTATGCTGTGGAAGAAAAATATCCTCAATGTCTAAGACCTGGTGTGCTTGTGAAAAGTGTGTCCTCGTTATTTTATAGCCAAATATTCTAAATGTTTACAAAGCATTGTTTCCACAATCATGAAAATCTGATAGGTAAGATAACATGCAGGATTTGTGACCTGTGAAATTCTGCATCAAGCTCAACAATAAATAACCTGTGGATCTGTCTACAATTCAAGCCAAACCTTTATGGCTTTTTGGTACCATGAGGGATCAAAGAATACAAAGTTGAGTGTGATCAAGGGTTTGTGCTTTTTCTTGTATCAGGTTAGATACAGCTGCTAGTACTGTTAAGATGACAACTAAAGAAAAAACCCAAAAAACTTCATTACAGAAAGAAAGATACATTAAGAATAGGTGAGCAGGACTTCCCTGGTTGCACAGTGGTTGAGAGTCCATCTGCCACTGCAGGGGACACGGGTTCGAGCCCTATTCCGGGAAGATCCCACATGCTACGGAGCAACTAAGCCTGTGCAACACAACTACTGAACCTGCGCTCTAGAGCCCGTGAGCCACAACTACTGAAGCCCACGCACCTACAGCCTGTGCTCTGCAACAAGAGAAGCCACCGCAATGAGAGGCCTGCACACCACAACGAAGAGTAGCACCCGCTAGCCACAGCTAGATAAAGTCCATGTGCAGCAACAAAGACCCAACGCAGCCAAAAATAAATAAATAAAATTACAAAAAAAAAAAAAAAAAAAGAGAGAGAATAGGTGAGCAGGTAAATACACCCTAAATATATCCTTAGGAATTGCTTAAAAACACTCAAGCGGGCAAAAGGACTTCCCAAAGTGCTCTCAGTGATGCCTGCCAAACAGTATCCAAAGAACTCTAGTTCAGATTTGCGATCTTTTTGGTGTTGTTCATTTGTTGCAACAAATTAAATCAGGCATTTTTGAGAAGATAAGAATTTTACAGAGTCCACTTAACAGTGTGAGATTATTTCCTGGACTTTTAAAAACTAAAATTATATACACTATTTTTTGGAGAAAGCTTTTCATTGAATAGTGGCCTAGTGTAACATGAAAAAATTGACGTAACATTTGATTACAGATGGCATGTGTTATGATGTCTATAATTTTGAGCATTAGGCTACTGGTTGGAAATGTAATCCCTATTAATAGCATTTCTGGGGAACAACTAGATTTGACATGTCTCATTTCAATACATATACCTATTCTAGAAACATAATCTGTCATAATCTGTCATAACTGCCAGGACTTTCTGTAGTACTTCAGTGGTACTTTACAGAGAACGTCACCACCGCCCACCACCCATCTGTATAATGCATGTAACTTTACAAAAAAATATTTGCACCTATTATCTTATTTCATCTTTAAAATGGTCCTATGAATTGTGTAGAGCAGGAATTATGAACTGAATTCCAGTTATGAGCTTATAAGGAAACTGAGGTAACAATAAATTAGTGGCAAAATCTGGACTAGAATTAAAATCATTTGGCTCCAAACTAATGGATGCGTCTCCTAGGAGGAGTCTGGTATTTTCAGGGACTGGATTCGATGGACAGATTCAAGCCATGGGTTAAAAACGCTGAGAATGTCCGGCTGACTATTGCTGCATAGACCCAAGGTGAGGTGCATCCTTGCTCTTGTTTAAGATGATTCCTTAACAACAAAGGTAGAATAGAGGGTTTTGACAGAAAAACTACTTTTCCTTTCAGACCCAGACCAGTTCCTTCTTGGTGAAGCCTGCTTCTATGGTAAGTAAAGTGTTATAGCATCTGGAATATCCAGTAAATTTTTGATTTATCTGCCTTGACAGTCAGCATTGTGTTCGAGAATAATCACTGTAATGTCTGTTTATCTTCCTACTAGACAGTGAGCTCCTCAAAAGAGGAACCTTGCTTATTTTTTTGCCTTTGTTTAGTGTCAGGCACATAGAAGTTGCTCAGTAAAATTTGTTGAATGAATGAAGGAAGGAAGGAAAGGTTTTGGGAACTTCCTTATGCAAATCACTCTGCTGATTGAGTCAATGATGCACAAGAGTTTAGAAGGAAGAAAAAAAGTTTGAAGTCAGTGCAATAAAGGATTGTCTTGAAAACAAGTGAAACATTGACTTTGGCCACTTGATTTGAAAATTACCAGCTGTTAGCCAGTATTAAAGAGGTCAACTTTTTTTTTTTGCGGTACGCAGGCCTCTCACCGCTGTGGCCTCTCCCACTGCGGAGCACAGGCTCCGGACGCGCAGGCTCAGCGGCCATGGCTCACGGGCCCAGCCGCTCCGCGGCATGTGGGATCCTCCCGGACCGGGGCACGAACCTGCGTCCCCTGCAGCGGCAGGCGGACTCTCAACCACTGCGCCACCAGGGAAGCCTGAGATCAACTTTTTAATACAACTTAGTAACAACTGGGTAACTTGACCAGAATTGTATGTAAACTGCTCCTCATCCATTCAAACTGTTTTTTACGTTTTGGTTTCATGGAACGGACCTATCACTCATGGCAATAAACTACTTAAGAACTAGGCAGTGTTTCATATGGTGTTAAGGAGAAAACATTACTGGCACTTGTATCAAATAAAACTGCTTTCTTTGGCAAGCTATCTCAAACCAGGAAAATAAATTTGTTGAAGATCTTCAAAAATCTTGTATAAAGTTTGCAATCTTCTGAATGTAAAACTCTGCTTATAAACACTGTCAGGGTAAAATTTCATCTTAAAACAGAGTGATTGCTTCTAGTTCCTGTGATGTTTACACAGCAACTTCGGCAGAATTACTCTAAGAAAGAAATAGAAAAGAAAATCAATAGCAACATTGCTCTATGAAATAAACTTTGTGGCTGAAATAGAACCAGAAGATTAAGATAAGACCATAAAAGTATGAAATAATGAAAAGGGCACCAATATCAACCCCATAAGAACCACTAAAGATGATTTCATATGTATATTTCATATACACACAATGGAACACAGACATTTTGCTGTTTCACAAAGTCATTTTCAAGTAGTAATTAATACTATTCTGCTTAACCCTGTGGTATCTGTGAGCCTTAATCAGGCATTATTTGGAAAAATACACTTTACAGCATTATTACAGATTTCTCACTTTCAACATAAATTCTTTTGTGAAAACAGTATTCTTGTTTTAAATAAAAACTTTTAAAAATACATAATCTCTTTCCTTTCTTTAAAAATGCCAACCTGCCAATTACATAAGTAATTATAGCTGCATTTGCTATTTGTAGGCAACATCCTTCTTCATATTTGTATTTCTTTTTTATTTCCTCAACAGCTCTGGGGATATAATTCTAAGACTGAAATCTAAAACCTTTGTCAATTAGCTTAAATATTAATTTGAGTTAAAAATTAGACATTTTTATTTCAAATACTGAGCAACAAAAATGACTTCAACCATATATATATATTCAATCATACAGAATTTAGTATCCCAAGTACTTTGGGAGTTCGCATAATTTCTGTATATTTCTTTTTAGCATAGCAGGTCTTCAAAACTACACAGTTGAAAACAACTTCCCCTTAGTCACCTAGTGTTAACAATCAGGTCTGATCAAGATTTGAACCACATAACCTTCCTTCTATTAAATTACCCAGGAGTAACAACTGAGTCCCCCCACTCAAACCAAGTGACTTCTACAACTGGCAGCAAGTCAAGGGGAGAAAGAGATAGAGCGACCTGATAATCTGAAGTTATCTGGGCTTTATGCTTGTTTTTGATAACATGTTTTAATTTTTGAGCCTGGTCAGCCAACTTGCATCTGCCTTAGTGTCACAATCTGCTTTAAGTCTTAGCTAAAGAAATATCGTATACATTCTTTTGCAGTTGATAATTGACACTTGCCTTTGGCTTTTTTTGGTAAACATTCCTCCAAAGTTCTCCCATATATAACAGATCTGATCAAAACCATATATAGGGCTTCCCTGGTGGCGCAGTGGTTGAGAGTCTGCCTGCCGATGCAGGGGACACGGGTTCGTGCCCCGGTCCGGGAGGATCCCATGTGCCGTGGAGCAGCTGGGCCTGTGAGCCATGGCCGCTGAGCCTGCACGTCAGGAGCCTGTGCTCCGCAATGGGAGAGGTCACAACAGTGAAAGGCCGGCATACCACACACACACACACAAATATATATATATATATATATATATATATATATAAAAATAGCAATTGGTCATTTTCTAAATGTAAAGAAGTTCAGTAAGTATTTGCTCCCCCTTAACATGAGCCAACCATATACACTTTTCAGTCTACTATTGATGTTATTAATTTAGGAATTACTAACACTATACAAATACAGGACAACACCTAGATTTTCAGGGCTGAACGAAGTTCATAAGCAAGATGACAACGTGGAGACAACACACACACTTAGTCCGATTGTCACCACCACTTGGAGCCAAGTTCATGGAGTCTGAAAGTTCGCTTTCTGAAAGCAAATCTGTCCTCTCCAGCCTCGTGGTTTTCCTTGCCCTCTATTAATGCATACTGATTTACATTGTATTTCAGTTTTGAAATCCACAACAGACCAACTTCACGTTTATTAATTTTTTATTTATACTGTGTTAAGATTAATTCCATTATGACCAATATTGTCATATCACTTAATTACATCGACATGTATTGAATTACTTATAATAAATTAGACATATTTAAATAGATTCTAGTTAAGAATTTAAATAAATGAGAGCCAGCTGGCACAATGACAGAAAGAAACTGTACAGGAGCGGCAAAGGCACGTTCTGTTCTCCGGGTTAAAATGATTTAGCTTGACTGACAGAACTTGGAGGAATTCCCTCTGTGGTCAGGATATTTTTTCTTTTGCATAAGATGAAAGAAATTTGGAATGAAAGTTGGTGGTGATAAGAAGGCAAACAAGACCAGCAGAAAAGTGAGAAGCTGTACTTTTTTCAATAGTTACTTAAAATGACACTGCAGTCCTTGACAACCATCTTCAATGTTCATTTATTGAGAAAATACTATGAAACCAGCACTGAACGGAAGTATCACCTTATCAAATGGTTCTTCTCTTGCTGCCTTTGCCTTGGCAGCTTGAGAATAACTATGAGGACCAAGAACAAATAAACACTATATTCTAAATAAGATGGGGTCAGAGTCCCTGTCAGGGAGCCTCTCCACCCCCTCCAACCTCCCCTCCCCAATATACTTTCTAATCCATATAAGATGATTTGAGAGTCGTGAAGGAGACAGTATTCCTGACAGGGAACACAGAGGTCTTGTTCTGTGTTCCCCACCAAAGAGCCAAGTTAAATAAAAGAGACTCCAAAGGAAACTCTCATAGCAGCTGCCTGTGGGGACACTGTCATGTCATGGCCAGTTGCTGTCCTTACTGTCATAGGAGTGAAGCAGAACTTGTCACTGAGCTGTATACACACCTCTGTGGCTTAGGGATACACAGAGAGAGAGAGAGAGATGCCTGCTCCTCAGATGAAGGTCTCTGGAGACAGGAGGCCTGCTGGGGCAGTCTACGCTAGGGGTGAGAGAACCTAAGAAGTGAAGAAGAAAGGACCCCGCTGGTTCTCCTTGTCTCTCTGAGGATGCTGAAGACCTCAGTGGCTAACTGGGCTTCACGTGGAGGAACATGGAGTTGAAGATGGAAAAAGTATGGGGTGGTCCACATAGTGGTCCTCACGAGGGGCACAAACTGTGTACAGAAGGTACCAGAAGTAACAGCATGCAGTGTTTAAGCATTTTGAAATCAAACATATCTGGATTCAAGCCTCAGTTCTGACAGTATTTTGGAGACCTTCATCAATTCACTTAAGGTCTCTCAGCCTGTTTCCTCCTCTGTAAAATGAGAATAATGAACTCTACCTCACGGGGCTTCTGTGAAGGACAAATTGGGCAATGCTTTTAGAAGTGATTTTAAAGGATTTCACTAAGTAGACACTGTTATCATTACTTAACTCATACGTTACAGCCACCTTCACACTTTGCCCATATCATCTTACCATATTACACACATTCTTAGGTCAGCTAGAGTCACACACAACTTTATGCCTTGCGTATTTCCTAGAGGTGCTGTAGTTCTGCAGATTCTAAGCATGACTTGCAATGACCCTTGTCTTTGTAGAATCCTATTCCCTTTGGGTGTGGGTGGAACCTTTGAACGTGTTGATATATCACATCTATGATATATATATACACATGCAAAATGGTTTTAGCTGGGTGGGCCCAATCTAACCCTTTAAAAGTAAGGATTTTTTCGGATATAAAAACAGAAGTAAAAGTCAGAAAGATGCAAGCATGAAAAGGTCTCAGCACACCTTTACTGCTTTGGAAATGAAGGGGGCCCCGTGAGAAGGAATGTGGATGACCTCTAGAAGGAAAGAGCAGCCCCCTGCTGACAACCAATAAGGAAACAGGCACTTCAGAACTACAGATTCAAGGAACTCTGTTCTACCAACAACCTGAATGAATTTAGAAAAGGGTTTTTCCCCCAGAGCCTCTAGGTAAGAGCGCAGCCTAGCTGATGGTTTGAGTTCAGCCTTGTGAGGCCCTGAGCGGAGAACCCAGGTAAGCCTGCTTCGACTTCTAACTCACACAACTGTGAAATAATAGAGGTATCATTTTAAGCCACTAAATTTGCAGTAATCAATTATGTAGCAATAGAAAAAGCACACAGATTTTGGTACCAGAATTGGGGTGCTACTCTAACAAATACCTAAAATATAGGGGTGGCTTTGGAATCAGGCAGGAGGAGAAGTCAGAGAGATGCAAAGCATGAGGAAAATGCAGCATGCACTGAAGACAGGGTGCCAACTGCAAGGATGGCAAAGCTGCCTCTAAGAGCTAAGAATAACCCCCTAGCTGATGACCAGTAAGGAAATTTGGACCTTAGTCCTGCAGCCACAAGAATTGAATTCTGCTAACAATCAGAAGGAACTTTGAAGCAGTTTCATCCCCAGAACCTCCAGGTAAGAGCCTAGTCCAGTTGACACCTTAATTTTAGCCTTATGAGATGCTCAGCGGAGAAGTAAGACTTCTGACCTACAGAAAAGTGAACTAATAAATGGATGTTATTTTAGGCTGCAACTTTGTGGTAACCTATTATGTAGCAGCAATAGAAAACTAATACAGAGCTACAACCTGTTTATTGAATAAATGCTATTTATTAAATGATAGCCATTTATTGAATGCCCATGAAGCAACTGATACATAATATCAGGAAACATTTTGGGTACGGTCTGGACTGAAAATTCTCCTCAAGAATTTTGAATCCTAGATTGTTAGAATCTAAAAAAAATATATTTTCGGAGGCTAACTACAACTAGGATGACATGTCTAAGCATTCCTGGTGATGTAGAAAATATTTGTTGGTGGCAGTGCAGTGAAGTTTTGTAAAAGCTACAGTCAAATTGAAACAGGAGGGAAGAGGGCAGGGCACAACCTTTAAAAGAAGGACATAGCCCAAGGACACGACATAAACTGATTAGAACCAAATAGGTCCAAGATGGTGGACAAGTTGACTTCCACTAGACCTTGTGCCTCAGTATATACTCATTGTAACACATCAGCAAGCTAAATGACATACCCCCCAGCACCATGACAGTTCTGAGGCTGACCATCAAAGATCAAAAAGTGGGTGGTGGCCCAATTCCTGGAAATTTCAACAGTGAGTACTAATGACTAAAAAGTATAAGAACACTGATGATGAACTAAAACAAAACTGCATCATCCCCTGCCTCTCCCCACCATGTATTATAATATTATTGTCTGACAAAAAGAGCATCCCTCTTATTTTAGTATATCTCTAGGGAAAAAGATCAAAGAACACTTTCTCAGGGACTTAATTATCCTTCCTTGGAGGAAATCGTCTCTTTCAGCATGAAGGCGAAAAGTAAAGGCCATTTCATCTTGTTCTGCTTCCATCCATGCCTGTTAATTTTACAACACGTTTTGATATTAGAATTTTTTGTGTGTGTGTGTGGTACGTGGGCCTCTCACTGTTATGGCCTCTCCCATTGTGGAGCACAGGCTCCGGACGCGCAGGCTCAGCGGCCATGGCTCACGGGCCCAGCCGCTCTGCGGCATGTGGGATCTTCCCGGACTGGGGCACGAACCCGTGTCCCCTGCATCGGCAGGCGGACCCTCAACCACTGCGCCACCAGGGAAGCCTTAGAATATTTTTAAAATACAGCTACTGCACTGACATCTGGTACTACTGGCAACCAGCACTAGATTAATAACCAATGGGAACTGAAAAATTCCTTTTCCTAGGAAGGAATAAAAATGATAAAAATGATCTTCTGATTGTCACTTTTCCCTAATTCATAAAGAAAAATGAAAGTATTATCAAAGAACTAATTTATAAATCATTGGATTTATAATGCTTATCTATTAAAGTTTTCTTAGAACAATGGTTCTCAAACTTGACTATATACTGGAATTAACTAGGGATTTTTAACAAATTCTGATGCCTGGGTTTCACTCCTTCAAAGATTGAGTTAGCTGGTCTGGAGCGCAGTTTGGGCACTATGAGTTTATAAAAACTCCCCAGGTGATGCTAATATATGGCCAAGTGGGTTACATTTATTTATTGACTAGTCTTGGCACATCTGCCTCTGGGCCATGGCCAGGATTATACACCTGATCCACTCTCAGGGAAAGACAAGAATGAATCCAGTTTATCTTCTCCACTGGAGGACTGTATTCTAGAAATCTCTCAACTACCAAAATCCATGAGTAATTCCTCTGAAATGAACATGCCAGAGAACACTGCTTTTATCTTAGTGTTTTTGTTTTTCCAAAGTTTTTTTCAATTCATCTGATTGTACTGGGGCAATTGTCTGATTGTATTGGGGCAATGTCTTGAGTGCAAATTGAATCTTCCTTTCAATAAGAAGGATGTGTCTCTGCCTCCAGACCATGTACAGTCTAGTGATGGCAGGCAGTGGCCCAGGGATGTTCATGACGGGTTGAGAGGGACAAGGACAACATTAAAACCATGCATCACAAATCCTGAAAACTGGAAAATTAATAATTATAGCTTTAAAACCAACCTCAATTGGCACAGTAGCAAATCTTAGCAATCAATTATCTACCTTCTACACTACTTATGGGGAATTAAAACCCCCAGGCTGGGAATATACCCAACTAAAGGCAGCTTTACACTTTATCTTGCCTGAAAATTAGATAGCAACACAATTTGGCCTTTAAAAAAACAATTAGGGTACATTTAAGGTTGCATCGATGTAGAGGAGAGTAGAAACTTGAGTGAGAGAAGCTATCAGAAAGTGCATTTACTGGGGAGGGGATAGAATTAATGGAACTTTGATTTTTTTTTTCCAACTTACATTGTCTTTTGTTTTCACCCTCATGTACATATTGATGGTGAATCAGTTGGAACATTTTTATGATTGCCAGAGTTTTCTGACCCTGGGCCCTAAATAAGATTGTTTGCTGGAAGGTTTACCAATGTATAGTAGAAATTGGAAGGCTAGAGGCCAAACTTACACTTTACAAAGTGCCTCTGGATTGGGTGGTTGACAAGACCTGAAATTATGTAAATGCAGCCCCAGAAGGTGCTTCTTCAGCAGCTGGATTCATCCAAGACTCTTGCCCTGTAATTTAAGGCACTTGGGGGTGATTTTCTTCTCTTTCCACAACTTCATCTCATTGGTGACTGATGATTAAAAAGAATTTTGTGCCCTTTCCTTTCCACCTCAACATAAAAAGTTCATGACCTTAAGGCATCCAGATAAGAGGAGACAGAAATACTGTTTGCCAGAGGTACCTTTAAACAGAAAAAGAATTTTCACATTGAGAATGTTCATTAGAGGTAAAAGCAAACATACCACTATAATACTAGTTTATATTTGTTGATCAAGTTCTCTAGGCTGTGTACCTATCATACATTAACTCATTTAATTAACCATTCTGTGGGGTTGATACTATTACTATTTTAATTTTACAAATTAGGAAACTGAGACACACATGAAATGTAAGTACCTTGCTGAAAGTCACACAGATAGCAGTAAAAGAGTCAGAATTCAAGAAACAAGGCAATTTGGCTTCAAGGAGCCCACTCTCTTAATCACTGTACTATATTTTAGTTGTGACAGGGGGCTCATGAAATCAAGAAAGGGGCACATTGCTCCACACTGGGAAATGGGAATTTCAGGGAAGCTTCTTGAGGGGGTTTGTATCTGAGCTAAGCAAAAAAATGTTAAATAGAAATTACATGGATGAACTATATGAAGAAGGAGAATGAAATTCATAGCAGAGGGGACAGCGTAAGTAAAATCAAAGAGGTAAAAAAAAAAAAACAACAAACCCTTCGTATTGTGTGTTGAACAGTTTGATACGGTTGGGAGATAGGATCTAAACTAGGTAAATGGTGCTGGAGAGGTAAAGGACTGCATCCTGATAGTCTTAGGATCAGACCGAGTACTTGGACTTTATCCTACAATAAAGAAGCCCAAGTGTTTTTAACATGACCCATAGAAAGAAATACATTTTACTTGATAATCTAGTACATTTATATGTATATGTTTATATACATGCACATTCTTCACATGTATATATATTATACATATATATACACACTAAACATTTATACGTATATGAATGATATTAAAATTGGATGAAAAGTTTCAAGAAAAAATAACTAACCTCACTATGTACTCATATTTTTCTATTCTATTTTATATTTATTGTAGTCTACTTCATTTGGGTGTTTGTTTAGGAAACTAGTAGGACCCTCTAAATACATGTTTAATGGGATACAACCCACAGCTTGAAAAAAAACTATTATTATATTATAATATAAATATATTATATATTTATAGGTATTATATATTATAGGTATTATAAATATATGGAAACATGGTGGTCAGCAAAGGTTTCTGATCATGGTTAGAGAGAGGTTAAATTATCACTCAGCTGGGTCACTTTGATACCATTCATTAGGTATTTGAGGGTGATTCTGAAAAACAGACTGGAAGCAAGGAGATAATTTTCCAAGATCAGGCAAAAAAGAACAGGAATGCAAAAATCAAGCCTAGCTAGACAGCAGGAAGAATAAACTCAATAACTTAGAGTCTCCAATAAGGGGTGATTCCATATTGGAAGCATGATCAAATGAATAGTCACAGCACCCTCATTCTTGGGTTTACTGGTTATCTTGGTAGGTTATCTTGGTAGGTTATCTTGGTAGGCTTTCTGACACACCCACCTGAGAGACAGGAAATAAATAAGTGATATACCCTTCTGACTCTAGATTTATCTTTCTGGGCTCTGACCGCCTGAAAACCCATTTTGCTTGTCTGAGAATAAAACCTTAAATGTACACAGGGTTGTTCTGAAGAGGAGCCCGCATAAAGTTATTAAAAGCAGATGAATAGGCATGGCTTTCTCTGCTCAATCCACTCTCATACAAATGTCTATGCAACTACCAGAAAAGAGCTTAGTATTTCTTTCTCAATACTAGAGGATGAGATTGCTCCCACAGGACTGAAAGAATTTTTCTTGAGCTTATTATAGACGAGGCAATAATGCCTTATGAAATATTTTAAACTTATTAAAAATAGGGCTTCCCTGGTGGCACAGTGGTTAAGAATCCGCCTGCCATTGCAGGGGACACGGGTTCGAGCCCTGGTCCGGGAAGATCCCACATGCCGTGGAGCAACTAAGCCCGTGTGCCAAAACTACTGAGCCTGTGCTCTAGAGCCCGCGAGCCACAACTAATGAGCCCATGTGCCACAACTACTGAAGCCTGCGTGCCTAGAGCCCATGCTCCACAACAAGAGAAACCACCGCAATGAGAAGCCTGCGCACCGCAACAAAGAGTAGCCCCCACTCGCCACAACTAGAGAAAGCCCATGAGCAGCAACGAAGACCCAATGCAGCCAGGAATAAATAAAATAAAGTAAAAAAAAAAACTTATTAAGAATTATTAGTAATAGTTTGGCAATATTGGGTTATTGTAATTCCCTAATTTTAAAATATCCAAGTATATTTGGACTCTCATTATTCTCCTAGTCTAATTTTTAGTACTGATTTTAACTAGATAATAAAAGCAAAAACAAAGGAAGTTACATGCAAACAAATGAGTGAGCCCAACAAAGGTACAGAGAGGTTCTTGAAGGACTCCCCAGCCTGATTTTCTTCTTGGAATCTGGGACTGGGCAAAAGTCCTGAAGTCAGTGTGTGAAAGATGGAGATGAACCAGTTTCTAGAACAGAGATATTTACTCCTTTGCCCTATCTGGCCTGATCCACATCCAAGACCAAAAACACAGACATACAAACAAACAAGAAAACAAAACTAAAGTAGAAACATAGCCACTAAAACTGTCGATTCTGGACTGGGCTGTCTGTGGACATCTGGCTCTCAGAAAACCCCATTTCCCCATAACTCATTCATTTTAGCCTTCAATTCTAAAGGAATTACTTACCTTCTTCACAGGCAGGGTTTGCATAAACACACACATAACAATCTACAATTCCCCATTACCCTACAGTCATGTCCTTGTCAGTAGAATTTTATTTCCTAGTCTATGAGAGAACTAATCAAGACAGACACCTGGGAATGTACCTGTGCTACCTTGACCATCACTACCTCAGAATATTGATTCTGAATTCAGAATTCAGCAGCAACAACTCATAAGGGAACATATCAAACCCATCTCAGACAAGATGGAGTATAAACAAATAAATACAAATAAACACAATGGACAAGTCACTAAGAAACTTTCACCAAGCCTGATAATGGAAAGATTTCATTCCAATTAACTGTCATTGCTTTTAGTTCAAAATATACTAGGCCTTTTCCATGGTAATGCATAGCTAGAATGAGGAAAGTGTAGCTTTTCAGGCAATCAGCCAAATAATGGGGACATAATTGTATCTAAGACTCCTACCAGGCCGTTGCAGATTGAATACAGTAGCCAAAACTGGCTTTAGAATAAGGCAATGACCTTGAGCCCACAAAAACCCAGTTTAAAATCCTGAACCAATGACATAATGAGTATTTTTGTGATAATCATTTAGCATGCAAATTATTGGAAAGTCATTAGGACATAGTGTGTACCTACACGCATAACGAGTCCATTTTTATGTTAGCATACCCCAAAGGACTTCCCTGCTGTGTATTTTACACTGCTGCTGCCTTATGTTTTATGTGTCTGCATTAATACTTTAATTTTCATATACACATCCTTAGGCCATTTTATGAAGGGCATGACTTTTAAAATTTGGTCGATGTATTAATGTAAAATAAGGTCATTTAGCAGGTTGTCCTAAATCAATTCCCTGTGTTCCCTCTGCACACTCAAACCTTCCAATATGGTTTATTTATTATGGGCAATGCAGAAGTTAGATCTGAGCTCTAAACTCTCAGATTAACGTGCATATGCACTGACTGTCTTTCTTCAGATGATGGATACTACCACAAGTCCTCCCTGAAAGAATAGATCAATCCTCTTACGTGAAAATAAACAAAAACCACAATTGATTTATATCAACAATTCATACATAAGATAGAGTTTTGCCCTAAATTGGCCATTGTGATTAGAATACAACTTTGTTGCCTCAGAAAACCTATTTAGTATTATACAAGCAGAAGGAATGTGACAAGGTGTTAAAAAACTTTTTTAAAGAGGCAACATAATGTAGCGATTAGGAATAAAGGTTCTAGAACCAGACAGTCTCTATCAGACCCAGTTCAACCATTAACTACTATGTGAGTCTGGTCTAGTTATTTCCCTCCTTGAGCCCCAGCTTCCTCAATTTAAAATAAGAACAATAACAATGAGTACTTACACAAGATCTATTGCAAAGCATAAAAGATCCATGTAAAGCATTGGCATCTTATTCAACATGTTTATTATTATTATTACTACTACAGAGATGACTTCAGAATTGCTATTAAAAACCAAGTAAGGACATGGGTGGCATGCTGTATTTTAAATTCTGATTCACCTGCCACTATACATATGACATTCATATCTTATTGTCATCACAGAGCACAGTGCTTAAGAAAAAGAATTCAGCTTTAAATCCTAACTCTATGACTTATTATCTGTGTTTCATTCATTATCGTCTTAACACCTCTATAAAATGGATAAAAAGTTTTACCTCCTTTATAGTGTTGTTGGGAGGGTTAAATAAGTTAATATATGTCAAACTCTTAGGGAAAAAAAACCAAACCTCTGGTACTTTTAAGCACATGACAAATATTTGCTGTTGTGATTATCCAGTTTAACTCTGAAGAGAAAATGCCCAAATATTTAAAAATCCAGAAGAAAAACAGAACTACTAAGTTAGTAGTCATTAAAATAATAATCATTTAAAAATCATAATAATAACCATTAAAATAATAATGCTACACTTAGCTCAGATGTAACATGCTATCGTTTGCCTGTATTTTCACATATACTATCCAACATGGACTTCTCAACAAGCCTGTGATGTAGGTAGGCTACGGATTACTATCCTCAGATTATATTTCATGACATTGAAGCTCAAAGATCAGTGACTCACTGAGCTACATAACAATGAATGACAGAGCCCAGGGCTAACATCTCGGGGTGCGCTTCCTGCTCCAGTGTCTGTTCTACTACACTGCTTCTCAGCAGCCAAAACCCAAAATCCATAGCAAGACTGTCCATCACCCATCCTGATACAGAACCCTCCTGAAACAAGACACCATGATCCTCCACATCAAAAGCACAATGCTTCCTGACTCAATCATTCTACAGGAATTATAGGTAACAACCATTAAATCTCTACAAACCATAAGGTCATTACTACAGACACGCACTCTAGAACTACCAGTGCTGGTAGATTATATTCGCATGAAGAAGAGATCTGGTCTTCCTTTGCTTGTGACACTTCATATTCCCTTTGTCTCTCAAGTACGCTAGTGATTAATTATTTGCAGCTGGATAGGACACTGCAGGAACAGGTTACTTTTTTTTTTTTTTTTTTTGGCCGTACTGCACGGCTTGCAGGATCTTAGTTCCCCTCGACCAGGGATTGAAGCTGGGCGCTTGACAGTGAAAGCCCAGAGGCCTAACCACTGGACTGTCAGGGAATCCCCATCAACAGGTTACTTTTGAAAATATCCTTTTGATTTCCAATTTTTCAGCCTCGTCCATGGAAAAGTGCATATTTTCATTTTGTTTTTAATTGCTGTTTCCCCCCGTAGCTTCGATAATTGAGGATATTCCTAATTACACACCACATAAGGTACAGTTAGTATACCTCTAGTGCTCCTAGCTTTGCAAATAACAGGTGGAATCTGTTTAACAGAAGAAAACCATCACCCCATGGAAATTCTCCCCTATGCTTTCGATAAAATTCACGGCCATAAGAAGGATGCATTATGCAAATATCAAGGCATTAGGACTTTCCCACTTTTAGTTTGTTTTAGTTAGTCATTATAGATGAAAGAATATATGTGGATACACACCCATGCCAAAAATACATATATAAACATATATATGTCTTCATTTATCACAAGAAAATGGCTTAATTTCATATATTTGAGAACAAGACCATTTAGCACTCAACTCAGAATTTACACAGTACTAAGGAGAGAGGAAAAAAAAAAAAAACTGAAGTCAGTAAACACACAAATCTTTCCATTGACAAGGTGTCCTTTCTCAGCTTCCCTTCACTTTACCTCTGATTTTCTTCTCAAATTACGGGCTTCAGACAATTCTGCACATTTTTCCTCCTAGAGAGAAGCCATCCTCATGTCTGTTGGGGAAGAAGCTGCTCATGAATACTCTTAGGCAGGGAGTCAGTCAATAAGCATTTACTGAATCCCTGGTCCACTGAGCACTGTACTAGGTACTTAGAACTGAGTCTTTCCTCAGGGGAAACAAGGAGGTGAAAGCTGTAACTTTTAGCATCATTACTGGTATGAATGCTATGGGCTGACTTGTCCCTCCCCCAAATTCACATGTTGAATCCCTAACCTCCAACGTAATGGTATTTGGAGGTGGGGCCATTTGGGGGATAATTAGGTTTAGATGAGGTCAGTAGGGTGGGGCTGAGGCAGGAGATAGATGGGCTCCAGGTTAGACATTTACGGCCAGCCTCCTTTTACACTTCCAGATAGAAATAACAACAGGAACAGGGTAAACAGCTGGACTTTGCCTCTGGTGGACACTTTAAGATAACAGTAATGGCAGGGGCAGAGAGGAGCTGAGTCCTGTCCAGATAAGAGATAAAGACACCACATATTTCTCATTCTCAAGGTCAAAGAGACCTTCCCGACTACACATGCGGAGAAAGGTTCCTTGGGGGCCAAAAAGGGAGGGGGTGCCGCCCCATAGTAGGTGATGTCAACCTACCCATAGGCCTCTTTGCTAGAATCCATCTTGGCTGAGAGATGCGCGCACACACATGGGAGGACCTTGAGACCAAATATGACCTTGAGGACCAAATATGGGCTCAGAACCAGGCAAAGCAAGATGATTGATCAAAGGAAACACGGAATAAACACCCCATATAAGTGATTCAAACTACCACAAAGGTGCGACTCTCTCTCTAAGTCCGCCCATGTGTGTCTATTCACACGTACTCTTTTTCCTACTAAACACTTTACTTGTTTCACTACTTTCCGTCTCTTTGTGGAAATTCATTTCTACAATACAAAGCCGACAGGCCAGGGCCTTGTCACTGGCCACTGGTCATCTAGTGGCTAGGATTCAGCGCTCCCACTGCCGAGGCCTGACTTCAATCTCTGACCAGGGAACTGAAACCTACTTCAAGCTGCCACAGGCCAAGGCCACCTGAGATCAGGGCTTTCATGATGGGATTAGTGTCCTTACAAGAAAAGACCAGAGAGCTTGACACTCACATGCTCCCACTCTGTCTCTCAGTCTCTCTCTCTGTCTCTATCTCTTTCCCTGCCATGAGAGGAATGAGTAAGAAGGTGGTCACCTATAAGTCAGGAAAAGAGCTCTCACCAGAAACTGACCATACAAGCACCTTGATCTTAGACTTGTAGCTTCAAGAACTGTGAGAAAATAACAATTGTTTAAGCCACCTAGTCTATGGTATTTTGTTATGGCAGCCAGAACTAAGATAATCACTGACCTCCTCAGGCCATGAATAAAAGATATAAAGGTTTTCTTCTTCCACCTCATAAGTTGTTAAAACAAACAAACAAAATCTCTGATATATCTTCTTGGGCCAAATGCATTGTGGTGACATATATGTTTTGGCTCTGGACCAAATTTACAGACCAAATGCTTCTGTGGTCAAGAAAATTCAAAAATTTACAAGTGTACCACCTATTAGGCAAATTAGAAAGATTTCCAACAGTTCTGTATTTTGGATCAGAGCTTCTCAACCTCTTCACTACTGACAATTTTTTTTTTTTTTTTTTTTTTAGCAGTACACGGGGCTCTCACTTCTGTGGCCTTTCCCGTTGCAGAGCACAGGCTCTGGACGCACAAGCTCAGCGGCCATGGCTCACGGGGCCCAGCTGCTCCGCTGCATGTGGGATCTTCCCAGATCGGGGCACGAACCCATGTCCCCTGCATCGGCAGGCGGACTCTCAACCACTGCGCCACCAGGGAAGCCCACTACTGACATTTTGATACAGATAATTCTCTGGTGTGGGGGCTGTCGTATGAATTTTAGGTTGTTAAGCAGCAGGCCTGGCCTCTATGCTTGATGTGCCAGCAGCATCCCCCAGCCCAACTGTGACAACTAAAAATATTTCCAGACATTGCCGAACATCCCCTGGGGGCAAAATCATCTCCATCAAAAACCCCTATCTAGCCCAAAACTTAACTGAACACATGTAATTATGTTATAGAGATATCCTGTAATGATAGCATATAATGGCCTGGAAATATAATGACCTTAAACATAAGATAATAAGAATCTCTCTCTCTCTCTCCACCTCTCTCTCTCTCTCTCTCTCTCTCTCTCTCTCTCTCACATACCCACACCTCCCCACACACCCACACCAGCATTAAATAAATGCCTGTTGGAAAAAAGGAAGGAAGGAAATGAGACAGCATGGAGCAGAGAAACAGAGTACAAGCCTCAAGAGAAAGTCTTCACTGATTTGTTCCTAGCCTACCTTGAATTTTAGAAAAGTCTCATAATCTCTCCACGGCTCACCTTTTCCATACGTAAAATTGGGGGCTTGGCTAGAAGATACATAGAGTCCCTTCAATTTAAACAATCTCTGATCCCTAATGTATTTCAGATGAGGGTAAGAGAAGGAATATTTTGAGTTTAAAGTTCTGAGAAAAATTAAGTGAGCTAAGTTACATTCTAATATCAACTATATGAGCTTCGATTCTAAGAACAACTTGGCCAGCTATCTTGAGTATCTTTGATGATGCCAGGAACAGATTGGCTGGATGGCACTGAATGAAAAAACCTCTTCAACACAGCCTGTTCAATCTGGCCTATCCGATGTTCTGCCTAGGATAACTTTAAATTTGGGTAGGCTTAGAATTTTTCCTTGGTGTCTCACAGGCTGTAGGGAGGACAGTCCATGATAAATGCCATCTTCATTAAAAGTAACTTCTTGCCAATGATTTCATGCTACTTTTGTTCTACAATACTGCATATAATTTGAGACATGTTGCCCACAAAACAGAAGTTACACGAGGTTGGAAAGAACATTCTACTCTCTTTTGGGAACTTATATAACACCAAATAGAGATCGAAGGGAATACATCCGAAGTCTGCTATGGAATTTGGATTATAAATGGCCCACTGCAACAGTAAACCCTTTTGCTGGTTCACTGGCTAGAAGTGGGACAAAAGGAAAAAAAGCTATCTGTAGATTTCTATAAGTTAAAACATCTCATTGTATCCTTGCTATAAAAAGTATGCCATAAAGTATTACTGCAAGATTCAGCAATGATTTACTTTGGAGGTCTTCCATGAAAATGGCTTTAAGAACCATGTTAGCTTGTAGCTGCAGAAGACAGAGGTAACATCAGTAGCTGGGATCAGGCAGTAGTTCTTGGAATTATGGAAGATCCAAGGAGGAAGCCGTGAATAAATTTCTCCCTGATTTCATTTCAGAGAATGTGCTCTTAGAAGAGAAATAAGGAAGAATATTTGAGAAGATTTTATGTTCATAATGAAAACAAAGAAAATACTGAAGACTGTATTCCCAGGCCTCTCAGTTCAAAGGAACCAACCTTATTGTTAGCCTAGACAGAAAAGTCATTCACTGGAGAACAGTGGCTTTAGGAATTAATAGGAAATAACTCAGAAAATATTACAGTAATATCAAACTGCATTCTTCACAAAAAGGTGGGACCATTCTCTAATTCAACACATCTCCCAGGGAGAAGGCAGTAGATGTGAGTAGGTAAAGAGTCCTAACCTGTCTAGTCGCATCAGCGCACTAGCCACAGAGAAAGAAGATAAATAAATTCGGGAACCACCTGAAGTGATTTGTTGATCAACTGTGTACATAATTACTGCTTTTGTTTCATTAATTTTAATTACCTGTTATCCTTTTGTCCTTATGCCCTGAGGTGAGTTTTTCATCAAAAATGGGGGATGATTTTATGAATATTACATGCAAACAAGCAAATTAGACTCACTGAACTTGGGAGATCATTTCTTCCCCTTCCTTCCTCTAGGGTTAGCTGCTATTTTCTGAATGTGATATTGATTCTATGGTAACACGCACAAAGGTATTAATCAGGAGAACAGGAGCTTCTGTGAATTCAGTAAAGCTTATTACAGAGTACCTCATTATAACACATTACCAATCTACGACCCCAATAACAGCAGTCCCTTAACTATAGATTACATTTTTAAATGGTCGTCCCTTTTACATGCTGTATATTGGAACACTCTCTACAGTTTCCACAAGAGCTCTTAAGGAAGAAAAGAATGGATAATGAAAAATAAAAAGCAGGTCCTGCTTAAGGGCACTTAACCTAGAGGTAGACATCTAGGCAGACCCAAGCAACCTATTGCTCCCCCTTCGCCTTTCTTACACTACCTACAGATGATCATTTTTCTTTTCAACACCATGATTCTAATATTAAGTACTGTATCCCATTATTTGTGTGTAATCAAGAGTTTTTATTATTTTCATTTTCAAGCAATTATTATCAAAGTTCAATTTTTATATGATAATAGCCAAATTCTGGTGAGAGCCTTCGAAGCAGATACCCACATCTTGCTGGGATTCCTGCAAATGCATATACTCCTTTTAAAAAGTCTTGTAACTGCCAGTAATCATTGATCCAGTCATTGTAATCATATGGAAGAATATGTCCTAGAGTAATTATCTTAAACAGAAAAATGTTTTCTACTCACAGATGTTCAAAATAGTATTATTTGTAATATTTGTGTTTGTGTGTAAACTCATGAGGGGCTTCCTTTCATTCTTGTATATAGTCCAAATTTTCTTGAAGGAGTATTTAGTATTTATAATTAAAATAATTTACTTTAAAAAAGCATTCTCCTTTAACAGTGAAAAGAGCTCTAAAGTACTCAAAGAGCTGAGGAGAAGAAATAAATTTCTTTTCCTTTTACATGTATATAACATAAATGCATGATACTAACTACTAAAGAAAAGAAAGAGAAAACATGGACCTTAGTTTGTTTTTGTTTATTTTGTTTGTTTGTCTTTAAGTGCTCTGTATTGCAGTTGACTAACAAATCAAACTTTGAAACACTAGGCTTTCAGTTCCTCTGAGGCAAAGAAAAAATATTGTTTTGTCCCTTACTCCTTGCCTGGAATACTACAGGTACTCGATAAACTCTTGCGAATATATGAACACGGTCTTTCCACTGGGTCAGAACCACGGATAGTGAATCAGCTCTTTTTTAAAAATAGAACATGCGTTCTCTTAAGAGGGAACAGACGTATAGTTGCCGAAGCTCATTCAGCTTCATATTGGTCTCATCACATAGGCAAATAGTTACCTTCTCTAGGCCTCATTTGCCCCACTGGTAAAATAATTCAATGGCTTGCCTTTTCAGTAGCAGAAGGCTGGATCAGAGAAATACTGACCATCCATAAGTGAGGCCTAAACTTTTTTACCTTCTCACATGGATACATAAATACTTATTTCCTGGCATTACTCTGCTGATGAGTTTTACACCTTTGCTTATCTGAAGAACAAAAAGTAGGAAAAATTGCTCAGTAAGGTAATTTCATCAATATATCTATTTCCCTATTGTCCTCAGCCCACAGTACTAGGAACGGCCACCCCATGAACTTGATGACTTCATTAGGTTATGATGGAAAATGAAAAAATAAATTGTTGTGAGAACTTCATTTTCAACTACAGGAAAGGTCAAGGACAGGTCTGATTTGGTAACCTCAGAGAAAGATAGTATCAAAAATTCTCCAAATTCTTCATAATCCCAGGAGTGAGTGTATTATTAATTTTCTAAATTTAAAAAGGCAAGTTTTAAAAAATAAAAATGGCAAGATTTTCATACCTTTTTGAGAGCTGCAAGGGAAAGGAAAAACAAAAAGAAAACATGCTTTCTCATTCCCAATTACTTTGAAATATTCTCCATGGATTACTATTTCCTAAAATTAACACCCCCCTCCCCCCTTTTTTTAAAGAGTTTTAAAAACCACATAGCTATTCTTTGACTAAAAAAAAGTCACTCGTAGAGTTTAGCACAGGACCTAGAACATGGTAGACTCTCAACAAATGTTAGGTCCTCTTTTTCCTCTCCCCCAGTCTTTCCTATTTCTATGAGCTAAGTTTTATTTTCTAAGACTTTTTCCTTCATCTTCTAGATTCAAAAAAGATATCATTGATTGGAAAAGAATGAAATTTAAAATCCTAGATTAGGGCTTCCCTGGTGGCGCAGTGGTTGAGAGTCCGCCTGCCGATGCAGGGGACACGGGTTCGTGACCCGGTCCGGGAAGATCCCACATGCCGCGTAGCGCCTGGGCCCGTGAGCCATGGCCGATGAGCCTGCACGTCCAGAGCCTGCGCGTCCAGAGCCTGTGCTCCGCAACGGGAGAGGCCGCAACAGTGAGAGGCCCGCGTACCGCAAAAAATAAAAAAAAAATAATAAAAAAAAATCCTAGATTAGTGTCTGTGAGTGTCAAGTAAAGATGACTGGCTTCCACATTTTGTTACTTTTCATGTCTCGTTCCATTTCCTTTCTCGTGGTTCTCCTGGAATTTGTCTTTTTCTGTCTTTCATAACCCATTGCTCTTTGTGTATTGGGATTCTCTCTTAAGTTTTACTCCCTATTCTCTGGAGCCATAAATCCCAATTCATCCAGGTAAATTTGCCCTTATATTGGTATCCACTGCTCTTGGATTTGTGTTGTTCCCGTTTTGAGCGGCTCCCATCCTCTTGAAATCTGCTCACCCCATTTTCTAGCTGACTGTTACCATCCTCCGTTCATTGTGGAAAGTCACAACCATGAATGTTATCACAGAGATACCTCATAAAAATCTGTATCTTTATTATATAGAATCAGTAGGTATAAAAAGAAAGTTCTTCCAAGTAAGAAGTATAACACTCTACATTTCATAGTTATTGGTAGTAGATTGGTTTTGGGAGTAGATCCCAGGAGTAGTGCCATCACATAATTCACTTTGGATTAAAATTCATTAAAGAAATCTATTAATTAGAACCCGTGCAAGAGCCATTAGATGTACAACACCTAGATAATCTTATTATAAGGCTGTTATGGCAAGGGGCATTAAAACGCGGTTCTAACAATGTATACACACCACAGAGAGAATGATACTCAGTCTAAATCCACAGATAAGTATAGGCTTTAAAGATTCAGATCACCAGCAATGTGCTGTGACTTATTTTTCAACCAACCCTAGAAGATATTTAGAACTAAGGATTTCCTGAAATGTGACTTCAGATGTGAGCAGGGAAAAAAAGAAAAGGGATAAAACTATCCACCATTTTTTTCTGTTAGAGCAACAATGAAAATGTGTCAGGAGCATCTGCTCCTAAAATAACACAATAGAATAAAAATTGGCAACTGAGGCTTAGAAGTTAATTTCAAAGGTTTATTCTACTAGAGGGTTCATATTTAGCAGCTGTCAATTCGCTACCAATAACCATAATAAAAATCAGCAAAACCTGAACTCTTCTCCTGCCAAAGAGACAGTCATTTGTGAGTGTTGGAGGTTTTTTGTGATGTTGTTTCTTAAAAAAGTAGATGTCTATTTCATTGAAACAATGTCTTTATTTACTGAAAAATTTCATTTGAGAAAAAGAGGACTGAAACTATTTCTCTACATTTTGAAAAAATTAGTATATGAAAAGGTGTGGGATTTTTTTGTTGTTCCAATATTTTTAGGCAGTGTTTTACAACCGGAGGTAATTTTGACCCCCAAGGGGATATTTGGTGATATCTAGAAACATTTTTGTCACACTAGGGGCTGCTACTGGCACCTAGTGCATAAATACCAGAGATGCTGCTAAGCATCTTATAATATATAAGGCTACCCCTAGGACAGTATTTGGCCCAACGTGGCAACAGTACCCAGGTTGAGAAACTTTTGTTTAAAGGAACTGGCTTGATGGATTTAGACTAAAGGTGGGTTTGCATTTACAAACTTTCCAAACCATGGTTTCCATCAGAAGTGTCATGGTGGAGAGCTGCTGTAGGCAGATACTGGCTGTGATTTAAGCAAGTGCTATTGGAACAACAGAGTCTAACTCTTTAGATAAAAATTATAGCAAGTACATTCACACTGATGTAATTACGTTTGCGTCCGCACTTATACTTGATATGTTTCTATGTACAACATTTTACAACTGGGTCATAAGAATGAATTCTTAACTAAAATGGTACAGGAAGCTTCTTTGGATAATAATTACGTTTTAAATGTACCTTAGCTAATATTCCACACAGGCTCTTTAATTCATCATCAAACAAATGTTAAAAACTTGAATATAGTTTTATCCCAATCTTTATCTCATCACTTTCTCAAATTAAAGTTATTTCCAAAAAAGCATATATAAAATATTATAATTAGATTACTCATTTTTAAAATAATAATTTTAAGGACTCTACGTAATAGAAACAGCTACTTTCAGGCCAAAAAAAAAAAAGGACTAAGGATCCATAGTTCATTGGGTCTACTCTCTATTAATTACTGACAAAAATATTTTATATCTAATACTGATTTACTTTAAAAAATGTCATCTAACACGTAAAAATATTTTCAGAAAAACGATTATTTACCCCGTGAAAAATAAAAGAACAGAGAATAAAGCAGGGGCAAATGAAACATATATATGTATGTTTTTCTCTCTCTCTCTCTCCCCCGTCCCCACATATATATCCAATAAAATTGATCTTTGGCAAATAATATCACTAAGAAATTTAAGGGGGACCCACTCTTCTATCAGCATGGTGACTTCCATTGAAATCAGAAAACATTTCAAAATTCAGCATCTTAAAAACTTTCTCCTTCCATTTGGATCCCCAGAACATTCAGTGTCTCTCCCTCCCTCCTTCCCTCTCTTCCTTCCTTCCTCCCTCCCTTCCTTCCTTCAATTTAACACTTATACAGCACTTAAAATATGCCTGATATTTGTCTTAATTTTTTACAAGTATTATATTAACTCATTTAATTCTCCTAACAATCATATATGTGTGTGTGTGTGTGAGTGTGTTGTGTGTGTATTTATATATATATCCTACATTTTATAAACAACGGAACTAAGGCATACAGAGATCAAGTAATTAGCCAAGGTCTTGTACCTAGTAAGTGGCTGAGCCAGGACTTGTATCAAGGCAGGCTGGTCCTAAAAGCCATGCACTTTATCCCTTTGCAGGTTGCCTCTCCTCTTTATCACATGCTACTATTCCTCATGTTTATCTCAGGCCTGCCTAGATAGTGTGGCCTTGGAGGAGAATGAATGTTGTGAAAGGTTGCAGGTCAAGTCAAAAGGAAATCTATTGGAGGAGAGTGGCCTTATCAGCTGGTCCATCCATGGAGTTGGCTTTGTTCAGAAATCTCTTAGAAATACATGTTGAAAAACAGTAAGATATAAATTAAAAGCATCTGTTCTCTTACTGTCAGCTGTTTATGGCATATATTTTATGTCACTAACAACTCATTTCTTCTCCATAAGGAGAGCCAGAATAGAATGGTATTTAAGGGCATGGACTCTGGAGCTCTCCCTCCTCGGTTTAGTTCCTAGAACTGCTATAATTATGTTTCTATTGCATTTCTTGAATGCTGGGCAGAGACAATGCTATGTTTTCTTCTTCATGGGAACACTGTCAGATCACATTTCCCCGTCTCTTTGTATGTAAGTGGGGCCATATCGCTATTTCTCTCCAATAATATGAGTGGAAATAATGTGTGACAATTCCAGCCCAAGATGCCTAAGAGCAAGTGTACCTTGTCTGAGTTCTCTTTCTTGCCTTATCTAACATCTGGATGCAGAAGATCTGGATGCAGTGGAGGATTCAGAGGCCTTAAAGGATAGTGGAGCCACAACATGGAAGAAGCCTGGGTCCTTTAATTACTACATAGAGTAAAGCTTCCACCCCTGACATTGAACTATGGTTGATTATGATGTGAGTCAAAAATAAATCTTTATTACGTAAAGCCATTGAAATTTTGAGTTGTTTCTTACAACAGCTAGCTTTTATTATGCTAACATGAATTTATATCACCATGTGACCAAAATGATCACTCAAACTCCAAAGTACTTTGACTTGGAATTGATTTACTCAATCTGTGTTCCCTTCCAGAAGAGCTTTGACAAAGTCCCATTACCTATGTATCACTTTTCTGCCGTTAACTGCCCTGTCCTACCATCCAATCACTTCAGCACTTCTGTATAGATTCAAATTTCAAATGTTAAAATAACTTAGTTCAGACACAAATATTTACAGCAGTTAAATGTTCATTTGTAAACCTAAGGAATACCAGTACAACTGATGGAAATACCTATTATCCAAGTAAAATATATTGAAACTCTCTGCTATAAAATCTGACTTTTTCACTGTTTGATTGTGCTACCTGAATGAACAAAACAAAAAATATGGCTCATACGGTCATAGCTCTCATAAAGAAAATTATGTCTAATACTAATATTACCTCTTCCTACAGATATTATTCTATTCAAAACAAACAAGGAAATCTTTCACTTTGCTACCCCCTTAGCAAATTAGTGACTAAATCTAAGTCTTCATACCAACATTTCAAGAAGGGCTCCCTAATGCTTGTAAATTGCCAAAGAGATGTAATTCTAAAGGATATGACCTCTTAACAAGTACTTGGAAGAAATATTATGTTCAGGATTTCAAATAGGAATTCATTGCGCTCTTTTAGAAGTTATGCCTTCAGGGTCTTCTGTTTGTGATGGTTCCGTCCCAAGGAGGACAGGGACAATTTGTGTATTACTCAGCCTTGGCAGATACGTAGATTCTCCTATAATGTTTTCATCTCCAAATGTCTCAAACAGTTTAAAAACTAAGGGATTATTGGTTGATTTGGCTATACTCCTCGTAATCTCAGAAAAATTTCCTTTGCATCCATCATGCATACGTTGCTCAAAGGCTGAAAGGACAGAGAGTGTTTCTTCTGAACTTTGACTGAGCCACTAGAGTTAATGGATATATAATATCCATATATTTTATTAAGAAGATATAAGCAATATCTCAATCTGTATTTTCTGCCTGTGAATAAACAAAATCTCTGGAAAATTACAGAATGATTCAAATCAAATTTTTAAAAATATTATTTATATCAAGAACATATTTAAAATGTATGTCTTCTGCAACTGTTTGTCTACTAAATTACCAGTTATTTTGATTAGTGCTGCGTGTATAAAGACAAATCAGATGTGGTCCTTGACCTTAAAAAAATTTGCAAAATACTAAGTCAGACAGAGAAAGACAAATACCATATGATATCACTTATATTTGAAATCTGAAAAAATGATAGAAATAAACTTACTTACAAAACAGAAATAGACTCAGACAGAGACAAAAACTTATGGTTAGAAAAGGGGAAAGGTGAGGACAAATTAGGAGTTTGGGACTAACAGATACACGTTACTATATATAAAATAAATAAACAACAAGGACCTACTGTATAGCAGAGGGGATTATATTCAATATCTTGTAATAACATAAAATGGAAAAGAATCTAAATCACTGCTGTCTACCTGAAACTAACACAACATTGTAAATCAACTGTACTTCAATGTTAAAATGTTGCAAAATAATGAACAAAATGGAAAGAGATATTTCTAAAGGTAAGTAACGTCTTACTTACCCTACAACATAAAGTCATAGGCAATAAAATCATCTGCTGAGTCTGTTCTAAAATGAGACGACAAAAGCAATAAACACTGCACCTAAAACCCAGGGACCATAAACATTACACATTCTGAAAAATAGCTGTCAGCATGGAAGTCTTGACCATATGTTCACAAACTCAATTTGGATAAAAGGAAAAAGGCTGAAGTCTTGGCACACCAAGGTCAATATGTAGATATATTCTAATTAGCACTTAAAATAAAATTGCCAGCATCTCCACAGAGAGCTCATTTCTTTTCTTAAGGATTAGTAGAGAAAAAATTAAAAGACTACTATTAAATTAATAGCACTTTTTATTTTGCTTTTGACATCCAAATGCAAATACCTTTTTTCTTAAGAAGCAGTGGTGAAATAAAATTAAAATGAAAGTTTTTTACCCAGCATAGAATTAAGTACAGCTTGGTGGCAAACGATCCATTGGAGAAGCCATCTAGAATGAGCCATCTCAAAACTTTTAAGAGGATTATAACTCAGCACAGTAGGAAGGGAACATATATTTGACAAAGTATTAGACCAGCACAGAAGTTTAAGCATACTCCTGTGTTCATTTCATATATGAGGGAACTGAACTCATAGAGTACTGAAATCATTCAAAGTTAAAGAATTAATGTGTCCGTAGATTTTGGACAAGAATTTGGTTGAGTCTCAACATTCTCTTCACACTATACATGAAAGATGCCTAGATGATGTGTACTGACTGACCTCTCTAAACTTCACAAACTGAAGGGATACAAAGTATAATAACCTTAAATGAAGTAGGAATAGATTAGTAGAAAAAGGGTGTTGTAAAAATTAGAAGTGAGTTCTAATCCAATGCCATAGTAACTTCAGGTTACGAATTTTCTTAAATGGAAACAATAAATCCTCATTTTGTCCAACCCATAGGACTACGGAGACCAAAGTAAGATAATAAAAATGGTGAATATTGCAAGTTATTGTTATTTCCAATTATTATAGAAAGTTTTGCAATTAAATATCATTTATCCTTAAAAGAGATTAATAGACTACTAACAGCTTTTTTCTTGACCTTTTTTTCTTAAAGCAGAGATGCAATTATAATACGTAAATGAATTAAGAATGCTACGCTGAATAGTTTATATACTTTTCTCAGGGATGCATAAAAATTTCTTTATGGATACATTCTAATTTAAAAGATAATTTTGTCTAAAATATTTCAAGGCTCAAGTGTATAGGCAATTATCCGAAAAAAAAGCTCGAAGTTGGACTAACAGGCAGTTCCCATATTAACTAAGGCACTACTGGTAGCAGAATATGACTTAAAAAAGAACAATGTCATTTTCTATTGATTTAGTCTCTCTTCTTTCAAACCACGCTAGGCCCTAACATTAAACTCTCTTAACAATTCAAAAAAAATTTTTCAAACATTTCCATCACTCACTTTAATTTTTCTATTCATGCATAAATTCACAGAAAGTTGCAAAAATGTACCAGGAGGACCCCAGTTTCTTCCAATAACAATATCCTGCATAACAACAGTACAATATCAAAATGAGAAAACTGGCATTAGTACAATCCACAGGGTTTATTCCAATGTCACCAGGTTTAAAAGACTTGTGCTTGTATGTATGTGTGTGTGGGTATAGCTCTATGCAATTCTGACATGTGTAGATACATGTAACTATGATGCAGTCAAGATCAGAACTACTCTATCACCATAAGGCTCCTTCTTGCTACCTCCTTATAGCCACATGACCCCCTTGCCCCATTCCAGCCCTAACCCCTGCCAAACCACTAATCTCTTCTTTATATTGGTGTCATTTCAAGAATGTCATATAAATGGAATCATCCAGTCTGTAAACATTTGAGGTGGACTTTTTTCACTCAGCATAGTTCCTTTGAAATCAGTCTAAGTTGTTGCATGTATCAATAGTTTGTTCCTTTTTTTTTTGCATAGAAGTCAATGATATGGTTGTACCACAGTGTATTAACTTCTTAAACAAATTGATGTTTACTTTTTTCAAATATATAATATCGTTAAAATTAAAACATAGGCTAAAAATATCTACCTAAAATATAAAGAACAGTTTCTTCATATGCTGTACAAAGATGTATAGAAAGAAAGAACGTACTTCCATAAAGTTTGAAAAAATAACATTCTGAAATAGAATTTTATCCAAAATAGAACTTGGTTTCTAAGATCTAAAACTGTCATACGTTCTATTTAGTGGTTCAATTTGTAGCTGCAAAATTTGTATCTATAACCTAGAAAGAGTTATAAATATTTTAACTCAGTTTCAGCACTTAATTTAATTCATTTACACATTAGACTAGGTTAGATTATTCAGTGTAATAAGAAATATGGTATAGATAATAGTTAGCATTTTATGGTTCATTGTCTTTGAAACAGGAAATGCATTTTTTTAAAGATTGACTATAGATTTTAATGTAACGTTGCTGTGATTACAACATTTGTCTTTCAGATACATTCTGAAAATATTTTGATTAAATAAATTAGTGAATATCCATTCAATAAAATACTATATAGCAATTTAGAATGATGATAATAGTACACAATTTAATGGTGTGGGAATATATTCGTGAGCCATTAGTAATCGTCATAGAAGGTTAAAAAAATAGTTTATATAATATTATTTTATAAAACAGTGCATATAAATGCACACATACATAAAAAACATTTGGAATAGTATATACATATTGTGTAGTAAAAGTAAGTATTTAAAAAGGGACATTCTGAGCTACTGTTTGGAACATTACTTTTGAAATGCTTTTAAAAGGAACTTGAACACAGTCTGACTTACAAGATCACTATTCTTATATAAAGGACAGAATTTTCCTTTTGCTACAGAGTCAATGTTCTTGTACAGTAATATTATTTTCTTCTTTTTATTCAGTTGTACTTAATTAGTTAACATGTTTGCTTTATTCATTTTCATAAACATAATTCAATTTTTGAAGTTCCTTCCTATCTTCACCAGCAACAGCATAGTGGCTGCATAACACTGATTAAACAAATTACTTCAAAACAAAAACCACAAAAATAAAAAGACTTCTTAGTTTCTCTAAATATATCAAATTCAGCTTTTAATAAAGTATTTAGAGTTTGTGCATGCTCCAGTATTGCTCAACTCATATCTTATGATTTCTTTTTCCTTTACTTATTAAACAAAGCTGCTGTACAACTGCTCAGCTATTTACCATTTCCTCCTACATCTTGATTCTTAGCAATTTTTAGTGATATTCATAAACTGTAGCATATTACTGATCAATATTACATATAGCCTCGGGTAGACTTTTCCCTCTTCTGCCACCACTGGCAACATATAAAAACTGTTCAGGGCTTCCCTGGTGGCGTAGTGGTTGGGAATCTGCCTGCCAAGATGGGGGGCATGGGTTCGAGCCCCGGTCTGGGAGGATCCCACATGCCACAGAGCAGCTGGGCCCATGTGCCATGGCTGCTGGGCCTGCGCTCTAGAGCCGGAGGGCCACAACTACTGAAGCCCACACGCCTAGAGCCCATGCTCCGCGACAAGAGAGGCCACTGCAATGAGAGGTCCACACACTGCAGCGAAGAGTAGCCCCCGCTCGCTGCAACTGGAGAAAGCCTGCGTGCAGAAACAAGGACCCAACGCAGCCAAAAATAAATAAATTAAAAATAAATAAATAAGAAAAAAATTAAAAAAAAAACATTGTTCAATCGGTGCATCTGCTTCTATCGCCCTGAATAAAGCCTGCAATTTATGGTGTCACTAATATCTAATTTTCTTTTAAACTGTAAACTTACCTTTCATATATTAAGCACTAGGATTAGTACTTCAAAGGTATCTATTATAAAATTTTTCAATTAATAATAAGGTACTCATAGAATAATGGGATCAATTAATGACATAATTTTCTTTTAATAGTTTACATCCATTATCATTTTGTGACCACAAATGTATCTCAAGGACATATTATCTTCTAATTTGGAAAAAAAAGTTGGGCAATTTGGAAGTGATTGTATCAACTACTTCGAGAAAACAAATGTGGATCCTGCACTATTCATAGTGATAATACCACCATTACTACTATTAGTAACAGCTAATACTTACCCAGTGATTACTATCTATCTGTTACGGACTTTAATTCCTTTTGTCCTAACAACAACCCTATGAGTTAAGTGACTTCACCTATTTAACTGGCTATCCTGGTCACACCATCGGAATATGGGGGAACTGCACTTGGACCCAGGCAGTCTGGCTCCAATTATGCAGTGCTAGAGTGGATGTTACAGAAATTCATCAAAATGGGAACTAATTTAAGTTAATCTACACCTGAATTTTCTGGTCCCAAGGTTCCCATTTTCAAACTTGTCCATGTCTGCGTTAACCAGCCACAGCTTAGCTCGAAAGCTGCAGTAGTTCACTAGCTTTCCTGCAGCTGATGAAAGAGTCCAGGTATCATGTATGGACATTTTCTTGAGGCTTTAAGCATCACTTTACCATATTATGAGCTTACCCTAAAGGCTAAATGTCATATACAAACAAGGGAATACAGATATATAATTTCTAGCTACCCTTATGCCAAAGGTGGTCTACAAATTTTCCCTAAATTTTATTAAAATTTCAAGAACTTATTTCAACATCTTTACTCTTCCATCCTTCAACTTTACAAATAACATTAAGTGCCACAGTTTATACATGGACAAGCATTCTAAAGATGTGACATTTTCCTTTGAAAGAGAATATTTGGAAGTTAGAAGACTTGAATCTGAGTATCATCGCTGCCCTATGACATTAGATAAGTTCCTTAACCTCTCTGGGTTGTACTTTACTCAATTTGGACAATTTAATTATGTGATTTCCATGGCAATGGGCTTTTCTAAGAAATGTCTACAGGAATTCAAGATGAATTAGAGGTTCATTTAGTGATGGTGATCCAAAGGGACACCCATGACCTAGTGCAATTTAGAGAGGTTTGATTATGATCTATTTTCCCCTCTCTGTTCATTAAGGAACAACAATTAACTTTACCTGTTTTTACACTTCCTGAAAACAACTTTAAATGACAGAATGAAAGCTATAAAACTTGACTTTATGATCAATTTGAGGCCATCTTTAGAAAGAATAAAAGTGTCAAGTTGGGCTTCCCTGGTGGCGCAGTGGTTGAGAGTCCGCCTGCCGATGCAGGGGACACAGGTTCGTGACCCAGTCCGGGAGGATCCCACATGCCGCGGAGCGGCTGGGCCCATGAGCCATGGCCGCTGAGCCTGTGCTCCGCAGCGGGAGGGGCCACAACAGTAAGAGGCCCACGTACCGCAAAAAAAAATAGTGTCAAGTTAATATTGGCTCTGCAGATGAAGAGTTTACACAGAACCATTTTTTCTGTCCATTGACAGAGCAACTGGATAATCTGTGGAAGTCTATTTTCACCTGAACAGTTAAGACCTCAAACATATCCTGGACTGAAGTTCAACCCATGCATAATTAAAATCATTCTTATTCCGTATTCTATAAATATGCAGAAGATGCAAAATGAGAACCAAACATATTCCCCTGCAGAAGCTACTTGCATCCGGCCAAACCTCACCAGAGATCACTTCAAAGATCAATTCTTCATGGCACAGAATCAGGTTAAAATGATGGTGTGTGATCAGGCTGCTCCCTTTTTTCCCATTGCATTATGCATGATCTCTGACTGCTCATAATATAACAAACTGCAGTGTTTCAATAGTGATTTGCATTCTGTGCTAAACTGCAACAGCCATTTCCATTTCATAGACTAATGGTCTATTACACTGCATATTTGTAATATCACTTTTTAAATTTCCTCTTAATACTACAGCTCTGTTTAGACAATGAGGAGAAATAGGCTCTTTAAAATATTTACCATTTTATACATAACAAGTAAAAGGTAATCTTACAAAGACAGATTTTTGCCCTGGCATTATTTATTTATTTATTTATTTATATTATTATTTTTTGCGGTACGCGGGCCTCTCACTGCTGTGGCCTCTCCCGCTGCAGAGCACAGGCTCTGGATGCGCAGGCCCAGTGGCCATGGCTCACGGGCCCAGCCGCTTCGTGGCATGTGGGATCCTCCCAGACCAGGGCACGAACCCGCGTCCCCTGCATCAGCAGGCGGACTCCCAACCACTGCGCCACCAGGGAAGTCCCATTATTTTTGATTCTTACTCCCCTCTCCCTTCCCTGCCAGGCATTTCCATGATTGCTTGTTATTTTGTTGTGTAGACTGAGAAACCGGCAATAACTGTGCCTGAGTGACTGTTTTAATGGAAAGACAGAAATATTACCTGATAATGGAATTGTACAATAATCCAACTTTCTATTACTGTTAAAGCAACTTATAATATTAATGATTTAAAATATAATATTAATATAGTTTCTATTCTTATTCTAGAGCCAGTAGAAAGGAATGTAAAGGCAGGATATAGCATCAGTGCTACTGTCTGGAGTCAACTCCTTGGATGCCATTTCTTACCGTATCTGTGTTTGTGGTAGAATCACTCCCTGAAGTCGAAAAGCGTCCTAATTTCTACAGCTGAGAAATGCCTTAAGATGCCATTGTTCTATAATGGTAAGACATTGTTACTTCTTAGAATTTCAGAGAAATTTCCTAACACCACCAAAAGTGGTACGGCAAAGAACGTATGTTTACATCTTTTAAATTTTAGTAAAGTTTGCATGATCATCTAATGTGTTAGTCACACTTTGAGATGCTCCATATCAAATCATTTTCTATGGTTTATTTCTACCACGCACCACCCTCATAATCAATCAAGAGGTACAGTTAATATTGGCGCAATCAACATAGAGGTAAGACAAGAAAATACACAGGGTACAGGCAGATATACAGTTAAATGTACATAAACATATTCCATATATACAAAAAGTGTATCTACATTCCCTCAACTAATAAATTTAATACTGTTCTTTAACGTCCAACTTTTATACTTTAAAATGCTTTATCAAGTGGTGGAGTAACATGCACAGAATTTTCCTGGTAGACTTTCTCTCAGAAAATTTTTACTGCACTTGATGAACATGATTTCAAAGAGAAAAAGTCCTTGAGATCAAATAACCAATGCTTGCTGTCTGAGTGTAAACCCTTTCCATCCTATTTTGTCATCTAGGAAAGGGGCTAGACACTTGACTGGGAACCTGGAGTTCTGTCTGGGTGTCTGGGGACATATTCTAATCTGCACATTAATTTAGCAATTGATCATGGATTCTTAATCAAGCAGTTTCTTAGGGACTTGGTTACCACATCCAAAAATGAAGAAGTTGGCATAGATATTCTGTAGGGCAGCTTCCAGCACAAAAAAATGGATGAATCAGAGTGATCTTTTAATTCACTTAGAACGTAATGATATTTTTTATGTCTATGTTAAAGACGCTGAATTAATGCAACCTTTCCCCTCTCACTGGATTATTTTTTTTCTTATATTTTTTCAAAAAGTTTTACTTTTTCATTAATCTCCAAATCTCACATTTTCATCCTTGATGACTTCTTTCTAAAGATGATACCAGTGATCAGCAGTTGCCTATTCTCTCTTGTAAGCTTTTCTTCCCCTTTGTATATTTTCTCCCGTTCAGCACAGACATGGTTTGAGCTATTTTTCTATTCCAGACAATTCTCCAGTGGGATTTTCATCAATAAATAAAGAGACATGCTGCTATCACAGCTGCTCAACACCTACCAAACCCCTCATTAGCTTGTGGGCTACAACATAAGAAAATGAAGATATTTTAAATGCCTTCTTGAAAGTCTAGTCACAAAACTACACTTTGCTTTTTAGCATTTCCAGTTAAAGTATCTAAAACTCAACTTCATTTAAAAAAAAAGTATCAAGGAAACAACACAGATTCATAGCTCCTTTGTTATTTATATCCATTTTATAGAAACAATAAAAAATGCAAAAAGTTGGCCTTTCCACATATATTTGTAATCTTTTCAACAGAAAAAGAAATCTTGACTCGTTATTAAGCTAAACTGCTTGTCTTTTCATAGTTTTTATCCAGCTGCACTACAAGTTTTACAACAATTTCTTCTTCATTTTATGGCAAATTGTCTACTCTCCCTATGCCACTATTCACCTGCATCATCATGGAACATGGTTTACATAAACACCAAGCCCTCAGATCATCCATGGGGTACTGCATCACCAAATAGCAATACTGTAGCTTTAGGTTTCCTGAGGTTATTATGAGGGCTCAAAGGAATAAAGAATCTAGCAGCTGGCATGCTCATTCACATGAAGCCTTAGATTGTTAGGAAAAGAATGGATCACTGAGACCATTTAATTCAGTCCACACATTCTATAGGATGAGGCCCCAGGGGTAAAGTTACTTGTCCAAGGTCATAAAGCTTGCCAGGATCACACACAGGAGAGAAACACTGCTGTAATGTTTCATTCCAGTGCTCTCCCTACTGCATCACACATCTTCCCAAAGACTCCTTTCTATTTTCTAACAAACAAACCAACAAACAAACAAACCCACTCTGGATTATCCCTTAGTATAAATCATACTAAAATATTTGCTTCATGTGAGATCTCAAGGTTCAAATTTTACATGGTCTCACGTGTTCTGAAAATTTTACCTAGTTACACTGCATGATTCCTTTCTTCTGAAGAACCCTCTTGGGTAGGTGATTGTTTATCAATATATACATTCAGTGAATTTTAGAGTATAGGTATATCTCCAAAGACAAAAGACTTGCCTTTGTCCCCAGAGCCACAGTGGTACACAAACTGGCCAGTACTCCCCAGTGGTTGCCCACGGATGGAATGACTGCTGTGTTATCACAATGAAGCATTATGAAGGCCCAGAGCTGAGGACCTGACTGGGTGGAACGATCACTCTTTTCTGTGCAACTTTGGAAATGGTTCACAGAGCCTCCAATTAGCACCTGTCATTGAGGTATACCATTTCTCACCAAAACATATATTTACAGGACAATTTGATTTCACATCAGTTGGAGGAAACAAAACAAAATTGCTTCTAGTCAGAAATATGTTTGGAGAGATTAAATCCAAAGGTTCACATATCTATCACTGGCTCCAGATTTCATTAGAATGACTTCAGTTCCAAGATTTCTGTAAAGACTTGAAAAAAAACTAGCATTTTAGAAATCATATTTTGAAATCAGGCTTGCTTCAATTTAGTCACCGCCTCTCAGAGAAATATATTCTTTTTGAAAACCAAAAAGAAAAAGAAATTTGCATTTAAGAATGTTAAAGGCTTATGGTTTACATAAGGAAATAAAACAAATATAAGGAAGTACACGTGTGCCTAAGTGAGATCTCTCTCTCTCTCTCTTACAATCATTCTCTCTCTGACATTAACAAGTGAATGATGAGTATATTCGTGTCTTTATTTAAATATTTTAGTGCAAGCCAAAGTCTTAATGCTATTTCAATGAAGGATTTGTCCATGAATTCTTTCCAAGAGTGGCAAGAGAGCATGCAATCACATTTTTATAATTTATGACATCACTCTGAGGTATAGGAACAAGTACATTAACCGACCGAATGATACAAGATGGTCCACTTCTCTTTTCCTAAAAAAGAGACTATTTCTCCCTGAGAGACTGCACTAAATGCAATTTATTCTCTTTGTCTGGGCAATCTCATAAAACAAAAGTGGAAAATTCATCCCAGAAAATCAGTCATTAGAATACTGTAATTTTATTACTGTTTCTGGACAAATTTTTCTAACATGCCCACAGCCTTCTATTATGATTCACAATGTCTGCAATGAGAAAGTAGATGAGGGGAGAACCCATTAAGAGGCAGTTATACAATACCGCTGGACTCAGCTAATAATCCCTTTATTTTTCATTTTTTATTACTCTATAGTTTATAAACGACAATCTACTCATTACCTATTGTTATAAATATTTTGATTTAGCAATCAAAATACACATCAATAAACAATACCTACTGGAAGCTCTCTGCAATACTTAACAGCCCATAAATGTATATCATATCATTTGCTGCCTACTAGACTTATTTCTTGGGAAACTAGATGAACTCTTAATCTTAGCTATAATAACTGCTTCTAAACCCAGCGTCATTTCTGCTGCTTTAACTGTTTTATCTTCTGTCTGGAATCACAATGAATATGCCTCATTAATATTTCTACAATGAAATAAAGTCTTCGAAGCTATTAATATTCTTTCAGAGAGACTAGTCTTGACCTAAAACATGGAAGAGAACACCATAATTGTGAATCTGAATTTTTCTAACTATAACATAAAGTGGGCAATGTTTTGGCAAGCATTGTGACAAGCCTGCAGATAGCTACACACAACTTACTGAGAGAAAGCTGAACAGGCTCTCACTGGTATAACCCTTCTAAAAATCTCAGAGCTTTTTTCTCCCACTAGCTAACATTAATGTCGAAAACGTCCAATATATCCAAGGTTTTATAGCAATCTGGAACACTATCATTTGGTTTCCTCTAGACCATTTCTATAAGAAGTAAATACAACCCAGACACAATGACTGAAATAGAATCTTGGTGCACTGAACTATGGTTTTCAAAAGAACAAAATTTAAACCATTCCGAAGAACTTTCTGGAGACCATGAAACTTGTATTAGGTTAGCAGTGTCTTGCCCCGCTCCTCTCTTCTTTCTCGTCATCCTTGCTGTTTTTTTTTTTCTTTTTCCGTTTTTCTTTCTATCAGTCTACACTAAATAAAAATGCACCACCTAAAAAGTGAAGGTATAGTATTTACCTTTGAAAAGACCTCCCTTCTTTCCCCTGGTCCTCCTTTTTAACTAGGTCTTCTCTGTTTTTTTCCTATTGCTAACGCTCACTGACTAATTTCTGAGACTGATATTTAATGTCCTCTCAAGTATTGTTTTCAAGGTGTATTGTGCTGCATAAGATCAGTAAACAAATAGCTATTGGCTTCCTACTCCATCCAAGGCACTGTGCCAAGTGCTATGCAAAGAGGTAAACAGCATGCTCACTGCTATGCAAGAATATAATGGGAAGCATAAAATATAATCATCAGAAAGTAGTTCAGTGATTCTCAACCTGGGCTACACAATAGCATCCCCTGAGAGGCACTAAACAATGGTGACACTAGGGCTCTACGTCAATCCATTAAACTGGAATCTAAGGTGGTTAATGACAATGTCTACAAACAAATAATAGGGGCAATAATATTGTTAGGATTCAGTGAAAGATGTCATACATGAGTGCTTACGTGTAACTATCACCTCAAGTGTCCCTAAAGGTCAAGGCTCCAGTGAAGCTTTAAATCCATGTAGCTCTAGGGACCGTAATGCATTAGGTACTAATAATCTAAAATTATTCACTGAGTGCTTTCTCTCACAAGTTATTTCTTCTGCATTTACAGAAGATACTCCACATCTCATTGAACTAGATTCATTAGGAAAAACGGGTATATTAGTTATCTATTGTTGTATAATAAACAGAAAACTAAGTGGCTTAAACCTATAATAAAATGTATCATCCACACTGTTTCTGTGGGCCAGTAATTCAGGAAGAGCTTAACTGAGCAGTTCTGGCTCAGAGTCTCAGCAGAGTGCAGTGGAGAGTTGGACTGTGGCCGGAGTCAGCTTGAATGCAGCTGGAGGATCTGCTCCAGGGTGGCTGACTCACAGGCATGACATCACACTGTTTTCAGTTCATTGCTTTGTCATTTTCTTCTTTGCTGCCTATATTTAATTTTTTTTAAATTGTATTTTCTCCCACCCATGATTTCTAAGACCAGCAAGTCTACTCTTATTCAATGAAGAATCATTGAATAGTTCCTCTGTGCAAGGCACTATGCCTCTTATTTTTCAGTCTCGAAGACGGCATAAGTTAAAGGGGAAAAGAGAGACGCTCAGACACAGGCGCTACACTTGGTGTACTATGATAGACGGTACACACAAAATAAACACAGGGTTATGGTAAATGAAAGGAAGGGAAGATTCGTTACAAATGAACGACTACAGCAAGAATTACAAAATAATTTAGCATTGAACACACTGATGATAAATACAAGTGACAGGTAGGAAGGGAAAGGAGGCTATTTCACTTGAGTCTCTTTTCTGGGACCACTGGTGCCTTTGTTATCCTGTCTCACATGTTTGGCTTCATTAATATGTTTCTAGGATAAAAAACAGTCTTAAGAGGAGCTTATGGATGAATGTAAAGAATATTTTTAAAATACTCCAAGTGCATGTAATAACAGGTAGATACGGGAAAAGATTAGGGAAGACGGACGAAACAGCTTCAACCTCGATAGTAAAACTAAATGCAAAGTCTTTGGTAGCAAGTGACATTAGAATGTGGAAAAGTATGAATTTTAAGTGGAACCAATTACCGTGTTTTTTGTTTCTTTCCCTTTTTTTAATCCTATGGCAACAGTCAACAATGTGGGATGGGGTTGGTAGAGTAAACAGAATGCAGGCCAGGAGATTAAGAATTGCTGGATGTCACTGGGAGAAGGAATTGAAGGTCCCAGAGAGGGCAGCCCAGGAAATGGCAGAAAGATCTCCCGTAGCCTGAAAGGGCACGATGGACGGAAAAACCATGACCAGCCTGAAGAAACAAGGTTGCAGTGCAGGTGAGGAGCTAACAAACCTATTGTCAGGGCTTCTGATAACTGAATTAAAGTAATAATTGAGTTCTTAGGGTCAAAGATTGAACACTCGGTATTCTTAGACTCAAGTCAAAGAGGAATAACTACTTTCCTTGAGTTTTACAAAGGTAACAACAGCAAGTTAAAGTGGCCTAACTTTTTCTTAACAATTTAGTGTAGGAAACACCAACTCTGAAAAACCAACAATCAAATCAGCTCTACAGTTTTTGACATGGATCTTCATGTTCTTGAATACGTCTTCTATTATTACTAAACGCTGTTTTTGTACCAAAGTCTATGTTTGAAGGGTTGAGGTACTTGTAGACAAATAAATTTTCCTCTTTATAGTGTAAGTCTAATGTTGAAATTGCATTTTTAACTATTTCTTTTTTTGTTTGTTTTGTTTTGTGGAGCTCAGAAGAGAGGTCAGGGTTGAAAATGCAAATTTGTGGTCATTATCTAAGAGAAGATGAAAAATGCCGTGTAAGTAAAATGAACACCCTTGTGTTCATTCACTAAAGAACTATTTATTAAACTGCTACTATGTGCCAGACACAGGGCCAGGTGCTAGGTTACAATAGTGAACAAAAACTTTATGGTACAGGATATATAAGTGGACTTCACTGAAGGTGGTATCAGTCCCTAGAAGGCATTGTTGAAAATGTTAGACTGCATTTGTAAAGTTACATTATGAGGGGGTTATATTCAAATTCAATAGGTAGAATCAGGTACCCTAGTAGACCTACGCCAATGCCTATTAAGGTCCTGCCCCACAAAAAAAGTGTCCTACGTCCTATATAAATTTTGACTGTTTCTCTGGATATTCATGTAGGTAAAAAAAAAATCGATTATCTGAGTCTAGAACTTAAGTCTGTTTCACATATAAACAGTTTTTTGCATGGGTTTTATATAAACTGAATTTTCCAGGAATTCATCTATGGTATTAATCAAGAAAAACTTAAACTTTGGTTGTTATTATTGTTTTATGTTTTTCTGAACTTAACGAGATTTGTTCGTTATATCGGAAAATCAGAGCATTGACTGCAACACCACACATGGTAGCTGAGTTGATTATTTAACATATCTTATTAGACTGTATTTGTGGCTGTCACATTCACAGTGATTCTATGTATAGGTGCAAGCAAATGACTAATTAAATGAGTTTTCTCTTGTGTTATCCTCAAGTATTATCGTACTAAAATATATGTATTATTTTATAACTACTATTATAAATTACTTTTCATTCTCCTTTATCAGAAAGGTATCATATAGATTTTCATATTGGATTGTATGCAGTTCCTATTAAGCACACGTCATTCCAGGATAGACAAGGAAGTACGAGAACATATTTGTGTTTGTTTTTGTACATTTTTTACATATAATTTACAGTCTGCATAGTTTTGAGGAATGAGCTGTAGGTATAGTCTACTATAGTGATTAAGAGCATCATGTTTGAGTAAAGACAGTAGGGAGTTCAAATCTTAACTTTGCCATTTATCTTTTCCTTTTCCCCTTGAACCCTCTTACCTTTTGAATTGCTATATATGGATTCTTCCAGGGGTTATTCTAGACAGTAGGTTAAGTTTTGCCCTGCTCTTTGGATACTATCTATTGGCACAAAGGTGTAATCATGCATATAATTCTACCCTAGACATCACGGAGATCCTGTTTTTAATCCACAAAAGATATCAAAATGTTGTGGAAGTCTGTATTCTTAGGATGAAAAGATTAACTTTATATGTCTCAGCCATGTGGATGGAGGACAAGTGTAGATATATGTTCTATTATTTGTGTAACATTATGTACGTTATACTTTCAAAATAGTATTTCAAAGAAATACCTACAAAAATCTATAGTTCTTTTCTTTTTCTTCTTTTTTTCCCCTTAGAGCTGAAAGCTGTTCAACAGCTTCAGCACATGAAATTAGGCTTTCTTACTCCTAGCAGCAGTGATTGGATCAGTTTTCCTGGAGAAAAATAATTCTTAACTCCACGGTGCTTAGGAAAAAATACATTCTGAATCTAAGAAATTTCAACATAATACTATGTGAAATGTTTCACAAAATATTCTTTTCACAAATTTTCAAATTTCTAATCATGGGTTATGAAGCTTTCAACCCAAAGTTCACTAAAGTGAACCTAAACCTACATATGAGAAATCCACCATGGGAGAACAACTCCCAACAAGCAGCCTTTAATCTTATGCTAATAAGGACCAAAATAACATAAAATGCTGCTACTATCAAGTTAATTTTTAAAAGCAGCATTCAAAATTGTAGAGTTGGTATAAGCCAATTATCTGCAATTAAAGTTTGAAAGAAAATAAATAGTCTGGTTTTGAGTGATGTTGTTGTCCATGGCTATCTTCTGCTTTTAATTTTTTTTTTCAAATTTCCTTTAACAAAGAAAGCATTCATTTAAAATTTAAAAATATAAGAAATATATATGTATACATGTATTTGTGTGTGTGTGTGTGTGTGTAAGAAATATAAGAAAAGGGCTAACAGATACAAAAGACGACCTTCTAATTCAAGTGTAGATTTTGGCTCTGTTGGTCCTTCAAGCTTTCCAAGTTGTTTATTTCCATGACATTAGACCACTGACTAATGTGCTGCTCCCTGGGTGCAGCGAGAACATCAACCTTTAAAAGGTGCCTTAAAAATGAGAAGTGTTACATGAATTGGTATTTCAGTTGTGTGTGTGTGTGTGTGTGTGTGTATAAACCTTTCTGGATATGACTTACCATTTGGTTGGGTACTTATTTTGGGCCACTCAATTTGTATACGGATGTGTGTGATTTCATGTATGTGAATAAATCTTGGCATTTGGACTATATTTGGGCAAAGAGAAGGTGTGAAATTATACACACAAGGTGGCCAAAAATAGCCAAATGGCAAGCCAATTACATAAATGTAGTCTTGTGTACCAAAAAATTCTGAATTAGTTACCATAAAATCAGAGTTTTAATCTCAGTTATTATTATTACTACTATTACTTCTGGTGCTACTGTTACTACAACCACGAATCTCTATTGTACACTTATTATGCGTGTAAAATTTACAGTTGTACATAAACTTTTCCATTTTCACCCAATAATAATCTTATATGTGAGGTAATTATTATCAATACCATGGAAAGACAAGGAAAATGATACTTGGAAAGATTAAGTATCTCAGCCAAGTTGCACACATGTAAGAGACAAAACCCAGATATATTGAACTAAACATCAAACAATTGTATTTCATGGAAATTCTGCCCTTAATACATCATGTGACTTTGGACACTTGTGAGCAGCTTTGCATATTACTTTTATTATCTGAAAAATGGAGATGATCATATGTGCCCTAGAATGTGGGTGAACGTGCCATAAAAATGGAAAGTGATGTAATGCATAAAGGTTTGATATTAAAATATCTTCCCCTTTCCTGTAACCCCAAGAGATAATTCACTCTTACATCAACTGTAAGAATAGATATTAACGATCAGTAGAAAACTACACAAAAACACTGGCTCTGATATTAAGTATTTTAAAATTTTAAATATACATTGTAGTTCATTTCAATTCTTTCAGAGATCCCCAAATCACAATGTAGAGAATATATATTGTAAAATTACACACACACACACACACACACACACACACATAAGCTAATCACTATCCATACAAAAACTTGTATGTAAATGTTCATAGAAGCATTATTCATGATAGCCAAAAAATAAATCAATCCACATGTCCATTTAACTGACAGACAAAATGTGGTATATCCATACAATGTAATATTACTTAGTGTTGAAAAGAATGAAGTTATCCGTGCAACATTTTTACATGGATGAACCCTGTAAACATTACGCTAAATGAAAGAAGCCATTCCTAAAAGACCACATATTGTGTGATTCTATTTATAGGAAATGTCAGAATAAGCAAAGGAATGGGGTCAGAAAGTAGTGGTAGCTTAGGGCTTGGGAGAGGGAAGGAGAAGGGTTTCTTCTGAGGAGTAGAAAAATGTTTTAAATTCAATGTCGGTGATAGTTGCACAGCTCTGTGAGTGTACTAAAAAACACTGAACTACATACTTTGAATGAGTGAACTACATGATACGTGAATTATATTTCAATAAAGCTTTTTAAAAGCAAACAAAATGTCAACCCCTGTCACCCAAAGGAATTTCTAGAAAACTTCCTTATTTGCAAAATTTTCCTCTGCAAAAATTACACGTGTGAATTCATGTAAGTATATATACAAAATAATAAATTTACACACACACACACAGACACATACACATTAATTTTTTCTAGCTAGGACTTTGAAAACCAGTTTTAGGGCAGGTCCTTGCAGTTAAAAGTCTTCATTAGGTGGTCAGGCCAATTTAAAATTATCCACTTTTGGCATTTTCACTATTTCCCATGTGAGAGTATGTCAGAAGATAATAAGATCTCAGAGGACATTTTTTCTTTCTAGTCAGCCGAAATCATCCTGATTTAATTTCAATCCATTTCTCCTTATTATATTCCTTTCGACAGCCTAGTTCCTTTCCCTCCTTGGTGGCCATATCATCTACTTAAACCTGAGTACCAGTATACAACATCCTCTGCAATAATCACACCTCACACAGCAGGTATAAAATTACCTGGGTCTCGCAATAAGCCTAGACATTATGCGCTCTTAGGCTAAGCATCTGAAATAACGTCTGCAAGGTTGTATTTGTTTAGCCTTGATCTAATTTTCACATCATGTTTAAAAACTTGTCACTTGTTAAAATGTTAACAACATGAATTAATGTATAATATCTGTAACATATATAATACATAATTTATATGTGTATTTAATATATAATGTTTTATATATTATGAATCCAATGAACTTGGTATCTATATCTATCTCCGTGAACCTGGGTACTGCCCACTTTAGAGCCATTTGGTAACACTGAAACCTATATCCTAAGTATACATTAGGTTAAAAATAGCTTCTCTCCTAGCACCCTTTTCCCAGAGAAAATACATACTCAGAATAAATTCAGAAAAGTATTTTAGATGATGAAATTCACCATGAACTTAATGACATAAAGTAAACAAGATTCATCAATGTAGAGCGCTAAATTTTAGGAGCAGTAAGATTGTGTTCACTAAAACTAATCGCCACATTTTATCTGCCTGATATAAAAAATAAAAAAATCTTCTCAGGTTAGAAGAGATATATGAATCTATTAAGAGTATAAGTAGAAAAGTACCATTAAATCGCTGTTGAAATACTTTTCATATTTCCCTACTTTGTCACCAAATGAACTTTTGAAAATAATCTCTCTCCAGCTCACCTTTTGAATAATCCCTTATGCACACTGGGGAAAAAAATCTTCTATTTGCAGATATGTATTATACTCCATTAAGGTAGCTTAATTTATATTATTTCCCTTAATAGTCTTAAAGGAATTTGGCATTATTGTTGCAATTTTAGCAATAAGGAAACAGAGGGTTGCAGATATTAGATGACTTGCTTAAGGTGCCACAGCTAGTATATGAGGTAACTTGAATTTGAATAAAGTATTACTTCAAAGGTTATCTATGTTCTTTCAAGCATACCAGTTGTCTCCACAAAAGTATCCTGATTATTAAAGATCTAAACTCAAGAAACACATCTTAATGGTTTCATTTCTTCCAATATGTGTTCCAATCTAATAAAATGTTCTGGCTCCTCTCAAAAGTCTGGAGGGCTTGTGGCCCACCTCACCTCCCAGAAGCCCTCTAACTTAGCATGTGGAGGTCCTGAACACCTACCGTCCTCAGCTTTGGCCTGAGATAAGTTGATGGACAACAAGAATAAGCTCATCACACATTCAACTGCACTTGATGGCAACACAAATTTTTGTGGCTTTAACCCATATTTTTAAAATATCGAGCTAAGAGATCTCTCAAAATATGGTTAACATTCCTGTGTTAATACGTTTGACGTTAAAACATTTGGGCATTTTTGTCTATTTTAATAAGCTATAAAAAGGCATTAGGTTTCTCACACCAACCCCATTTAACATAAAGACTAAATACGTATAATGTCCATTTCAAATTTGCAGCAAACGTGACATTTTACTTTATTGCACACCACTTATTTCTTCATCCTAAATTATTCTGGCCCAAGCTTTAAGTCAAAAATATGACAATTCATGCCCACAACCCAAAGAGAAACAAGATTACAATATTGTGAAGTATTAAAAGAGCAACCAGTAAGTATCTTTATAGCCTTCACCACTGGAATTCTCAAGCTCTCTGACAAAGCTATGTATTTTCAGCAAAAAAATCTAGCAAAGTTAGTGTTTCATTTATTTCAGGTTGAGGAAGGGAGATGACCTGGACCTTAGTGGTTTCTATGAGCACTAAGAATCTGACATACCACCAAATGCCAGAGAGTCTAATTCAATAGCCATTAATGTGAAATGATAATAGCTACCATTTATTCAGTACTTATGGTGCATCAAGCATTACGCTAGGCCCTTCACAGGCCTTATTTCATTTCATTTCAGTCTAACCCAGTGAGGCAGACCCATTATCAGAGTCCTCGTTTTACAAATGAGAAGACTGAGGTTTAGAAACTAAGTAACCCAAGATTAAACAGAGAGAAACTATCAGGACCACAATTCAGATTTATTCTTTAACGTTATGTAATGATATTCATAACAGTTTTGGCCATCTAGATCTAGTATACTGGTATCTATAAGTTCCACCCAGTGCTGACTGGTGCCATGGCCAGCCACCAGGGCCAGTCTAGCAAGAGAGTATCCCATGAGATCAAAGCCCACTGAGAAAGCAGGATGAAAGGTGTATTTCCGTGCCTGCTGCTTGCCTGTTTCCAGTTCAACTCCCAAAAAAAAGGGGCGGCAGGAGAATGTGACGTATAGAAATATTGAGGTTCTCCTGTAGGTCCTGTTTATTCCCAAACCCCAACCAGACACATTCTATCCTCCAAGATCCCTGTGACCCATTTTGTGGACTAAAAACTTAAGGCAGCGTGTCACAGTGCTTTGTAGGTCAGTGACACCTAATGTAAGAAGATCCATGAGTCTTGACTTTCAGAGACTGTGCTTCCCTGTAGGTCTGGCAGGACAGGGAAACACTTGTCTCATCTCTCATCTTCAAAGCAGGGCTTCTCTGCTGAGATTTTCTGAGAAAACCTCAGTGCTCTGTCAGCCCAATTCTGAAAGCAGAGAGGAGCCACAGCCCTAGTGAAGCAGCTGCTCCAGGCAGACAGTAGCCACCAGGAGACAGGAAACATATGAGGAACCAGGGCTGGGTCTGCCTTCAGCCAGCATCTGTCTGTCAGGACCAAGACTTAGGTACTTAAATAAATGAAAGTCATTGTTTTAGGGGATTTCTATTCAGTTCTATCAGAACCCAGTGCCTACATTCTTAATCACTGAAGTATGTATGTTACCCAGTAAAAACATGGAAATTTAACAAGAATTTGATTTAGTCTTATTATTAACCAAATAACAGATGTGATTTAGTGTTTTCAAATTGTTTATGCTTGTTCCAATAAAAATAATTAAGGGTCTTCCCTGGTGGCGCAGTGGTTGGGAGTCCGCCTGCCGATGCAGGGGACACGGGTTCGTGCCCCAGTCCGGGAGGATCCCACGTGCTGCAGAGCGGCTGGGCCCGTGAGCCATGGCCGCTGAGCCTGCGCGTCCGGAGCCTGTGCTCCACAACAGGAGAGGCCACAACAGTGAGAGGCCCACATACCGCAAAAAAAAAAGAGTAAGATGAGAAATATCATAGACTTAAATATTAATTGTACTTAACTCTGTAATAATGAACTGTGTGACCACTGTGTGCATTTATTAATGATGTATTAATGCATAATTACAGTACTGTAGTATAGCTTTATTAATGCTCTGTTTACTAATAATTATAATGCTGTATTAATGATGCTGTTAATATCACCCTTCAGCTCTCTAATATCCTTCTTCTAACCAAAGAGAAAATTATAATTGCTTGGGTAAATATTATCACTTGAAAAATGACAGCATAATAAATATTCAAGTCTAGAAATAACTCAAAACATCAGTACAGTATATTTATCTATTGGCAAATTTCTGAACTATCAATTATATACCTAGCATTTATCACTTTGAGTTCTAAATACCAACTATCTCTTAGTCAACCAGACTTATTTTGATGTATAATAATTTTACCTCATCAAGAAGAAGGAAAGAGAAAAGCAGCACAGGTAACTTGTTTTCTGCAGATTTAATAAACGTGATGTTTGACAATTTCAAGAAAATGCTGTAATTGCACTGCTTCTAAATCCTACATATCCTTTTTGCTCATTCATGGAAGCAAATCACTATGAAGGCCTTAGGAGCTACACTAAAAATTCTGCTTATTAGCAAACTGAATCTACTCTATATTCCTGTCCCTGAAACTGTCCCCTTGGATCTAATTTACAAGCTTGGGATTCACTGAGCACTGAGCACATTTTCCCAGAACCAAAAAATTGTGATTTAAAAAAAATAATAAAAAAGTTTATGAGTAATCTATACTTTTTAAAGTTTTAACTCATACTACTTTCATTATAAATGTCACAGAAACTCTCAGAAGGAAAGTAGAAAATCAATAGAACAGCAGTTTCAAACTAGCGATCAAAATATATTTTGAATTTGCAAAGAAATAAATGAGTTTGCCTAGAAAAGATCATATCAGAACTTTTATCCCAAAGATTATTTCACTCATTGCATTACTATTCCCCTTTAGCTAAATGGCTTATTTTGAAGGCCTGGGTGTGAGCCTACAACATGATTCTTGTGAAGGCATGGAATTTTTTGTCTACTGTGTTCTCTGTTTTATACCCCTAAGAAGGTGCCAAACTTAAAGGTTCTCAAAACGTAATTATTACTTGAATAGATGGCAAATATACATTTCTAGCATCAAAATTGGAAAAAAGTTGATGGTGATGCTGGGCATCTATAATTCTCTTATTTAAAAGGAAGAAGCAAAGGAAGGCGAGTATTCTTAGGAAACAAAAATAAGCTAGATAATCTGGAAATAGATAATCTGGAAAAGAAGTGGGGGCAGAATGAAATGCCTTTGTTGACACCACCCTGTCCCTTTAACCTTTCAGTCTGCTTGCATGATATAAATTTCCAGGGGCAAACAGAAGCCAAATGTGAATTGCTATCTCTGCAAGGGTCAGGTAGGGACCGGCTGCAAGTCCTTATGATAATAGTAGCTCTCAATAGTGAGAACTTCCTAACTCCAAGAATGTTCCTGCTGACTCTAGTTTGAGAAACATCGATTAAAGTTATAATAAAGATATTGTCTTTGAAATGATTTCCCAGTTGCTAATTCCCCTAAGAGATGTTTTGTCTTTATGATGGTTAATAGAAATCAACATCAATACAATGGCTGACAGGCGCTGATTGTTGTCATTTGACATTAGGACAGTGTTGCACACTCTTGAGAGACCAAGAACCTTAGTTTGAGTAACAGAGGCCAAGTATACTAGGAAAGGTGCCTGACTTTTGACCTGGTCTGTAACAGGACACTCTCCAATACTGTGGTGGGAAAAAATGCTTAACTTTAAAATTAACTGTAACTGTAAAATTAATTGTCAGATTATATATTTTTTCATTCTCTCTGTGTCTGTCTGTCTGTCTCTCCTTTGTGGAGCTTGCACGTGATTAATACTTTACACATTGCATTCACTCAGCATTTTGTTAAGCAACATTTACATCTTGTTAATGAATGTCTTGAATGAATGAGTAAAAGCTATATGACTTGAAGAATATAAGAAAGGACAGGGAAGAAAAATTATGGTGAACATACAATTTGTAGAACAACAGTGGCACATCTCATTCTCCATATTTTTAAATTTGTAAATGACCTTTAGCTTGTTCATTTCTGCTATAATCAATATATCTATTCAATAGAATAATGAGAAAATATAATAGGATTTAGAGGTCCTTCTGTCCAGTAGCTAGCTAATGCTTTAATTCTGTCCAGACTCCCCTCCAGGGGGACTTGTGGTACTCACTACCTCTTGAGGCACTCAATTCCACCTCTAAACCCCTGCAACGGTTAGATATTTCTCCAAATAAATTAATTATAATGTCTCCACGAGCTGTTACCTACTTGTTCAAGTTCTCTCCTTTGGGGCTTATAGCCAAGAATCCTGATTGCTTCTAAGTTCTTTGATGATCCTACAATCTAACCTGGCTTCACGGTTTTTTATTTTCTCCTGTTAGCCTCTGAAGATATTCCATTTGGAAAATGTGACAAACAGAACAGTTCACAAAACTCCAGCAGAATGATCAGTATAGATAAGGGGAATTCATCTTTTAAAAATTTAATGCATCCTAAAATTGATTAGTTTACTTGATAGGCTCATAACACTACTGACCTATATTAACTTTATGCTGATTGCTAAGGTGTAAGTTTATTTGTTTGCTGCTTACTTTGTGTTATACTCAAATGCAGGCCTTCATTTCTATAGCTGTCAATGTGATGTTTTGGATTTGACACTTCATCCCAGCTTGGGATACTCACACATTAGCCGTGACTCCAATACTCATCTCACTTACAAACCGCGTAACGATATGTTCTGTATTTTCATTAAGGGTACTGGATAATTTTCATCATGCCAGGGCAAGGATAAGACCCTTTAGGAAGAACTAGGGAATCTCTCACTGTGAGTATGACCATTCTTGAACATAGCATTATTGCCCCTAAAGGGGACATTAGCACACATGCCTATCTTTTTCAAGTGGCTTGCGTAAGAGATGCATCAGCAAATTGCTAAGACTAAATCTTTTCAGCTCTTTCTAATCCAAACTGCAACTTTATTTTCCATACTTTCCGTATTCAATGGGTAGCTTATCAAATAATTTGGATCATACTTGCCTAGGAAAAGATTGATGTCATCATTAACATGACTAATATCAGTAGGAATCATGGCAGGTATAGAAAAAAACTCCATTACCTAATTATAAAATAGTATTTTTAAGGTAATTTGAATTCAGTCATTATTCTAGGCACTTCCAGCTTTTAAATATAGAAGCTTAACTCTTCTGATTGTTCTTAAGACTTTCTTAAGCATATCGCCCCAGATTTCATACAAAGTCTGACTCTAAGATAATGAAACTGCTTTCTTGCATGATTTGGGGGAGCCATATAGCTTTAGGCTGCACTGTGATGCTTTTAATGTTCCAAAGTACATCCACATCCTCTATTTCATTTGATCTGCAGAATAATTCTGTGAGGTAGATAGGGAAGTATTATTAACCTGATTTTATAAACTGATGTAAGGTGAAATGAAATATGCTGCATAGCTAGGACTCAGCTCACTTTAATATACCCAGGTCACTGATTTGCAACCAGAGCATTGCCTGAATTCTACCTATCACAGAAATGAGATAGGTGGCTGTAACCCTCACAAAATTCATTTCAGATAATACTTCATTTATGCAATTACCTTTCTATATTCTCCCAACTGTTGGAATTATTTTTTTCTGATGAGCATTTCCTTTACCTTTTCTTACAATGGCATTATTGTTCCTTTACATTCTACCTCCCACCCAGTCCTACTCCCATTTCCCCATCTGATTGAATATGCTGGCTTCTTTCTAGTCTTGTATTAAAAGGAAAAGGTTATTATAAGGATTTCTGAAAGCAAAGAATAGTATGCCTTTATTATACCCTTGAGGTACATTTTAAAATAGAGACTAGTTATAAATACAGATCATATGCTATGGGTCAATGTGCTTCTTCAAGAACAACAAATAAATTCCATTCATATTAACATGACCCCTATCAAGTGCGAATATTACAGTTCCCTGTACCTAAGATGATCTCAATCAAAGAGTACTGGGGAAAAACATTTACAAATTAAAGTATGGTAGAAAATTAATTGAACTGAAATCAGAAGACCTGAATTTTCACCATTGTTCATCCTCTTACTAATCATGTCATTTATACGCTCTAGGTCCACTTTCCTATTCATGAAACAGACACAAAAACTGCTTTCTGTTATCTTTTGGCGTTGTTTTAAACATTATGCGTAAAATGCTTTGAACTATAAAACAATGAGATCATCATATTAATAATAATAGTGGAAAATCAAGACCACCTGAATTAAGGGATTATTATTAATAATTTAATTTAACAGGCAATTATCTTTGCCTATTCTTCAGTGCAACCGCATGTATCCTATAGCTTGGCCAACCATAAAGCCTTATGCAAAGTGAATTCTCCAATGAAAATTTTAGCAAGCACATAATTAGCATAGTTCTTCAGGTTCCCCAGTTAATACTCAGGTGGTTTAGGTGCTAAAAGCAAGTGCAACAAACAATTCTTTATTGGGAACAGGAGTTTTAGAAGTAGGACAGTTAAAAGAAGTTATAGCATCAGGTACATTAGACAGGAAATCTGTCCAAATTTGTAATTTGAACATTTTAATCCTATCAGGTAACTCTTTAGAGAATAAAACATTTATCAATAAGTTATTGAAAATAGAAGTCAATTGCACAAATGGGTGTGGCTAAACCTCAGATTAAATTGGTTAGATGTTTAAAGAAACTATGCTTCTAAGTACAAAAAAATGGAGTAGAAACAGAGAGATGACGTCAGAAAAGTCTTTAAAAAATATTTTGCAGCCAAATGAGTTCATAAATTGTGCCTAGACTTTTACTGTTTTGATGCTTATAAACATTATAATATATCTGAACTGGATGCCCTACTTTGAAATAGCAACATGGTATTGGACTGGTCCAATTTAAAAATTTTGATTTTGAATTTGTATGAGGAGGTTGTAGTCACAGGTTTCAAGCCCTATATCTTAACTATTTACAAACTAGAATTAGAAAACAGAATTATTCATCTCTTTGAGTCACTTTTTATCTTCATAATACGAAATGAACATATAGATCCACATTTTAAAAAATGTAAATGCACAGACACTAACACATGCCACAAGACATTTTCTTGCTTTTAGCTTTCTGTTTCCAAGCCATTAAAAATTAAAAAAAATTCAGAGTGCTTTACTGAGCTCAGGAAGCCACAGGCTCTGGGAACAGTAGAACTACCACATTAATTTTCTGCATATGTTGTAGAGTGGAAAGTTCAAGTCAGGTTTTAATGATCAGTGGCATCACGTTAACTTCATTTCAAAAAGCGAATTTCAGACTTGAGGGGTGCCAAATATGCACCTGCTGTCCTCAAAGCCGAGAATTCAGGTCCAGAATAATCACGAGGTCTTAATTACACAGAATGTATTGTGAAATATCATTATTATTTTTAGAAAGTAAAGAAATATCTATGACAGAATCTATTTTATGTGTTGACAGCCTCCAAAAGATGTAGCTAAAAACAGCTTCTTAGTAATGTCTTGAAGGGTCAAAAGCAATGACCTTGTCATGTTCTTGACAATCCTGATAAAATACCTGGGTCAGATACTAGTGAAGATTAATATGGTAATAGAAAGGGATCAGAAGGGTTATTGTAGCAAAACAGATATAGCATAATAAGCAGGGCCTCCTAATACTACTGATATTCTCCATAATTTTTCTCCCAATCCTTGATTATGAGTACCACAGTAAATATACTTTTCAGGAAAATTTTGGGTAATGTTAAAAATAGCAAAGACTGTTTAAAAAGTAGTAAATTTATTCTCAATCACATGTTTAAACATCACCTTTGAATAGTATGTTCAATGTGCATATCATGTTGGGAAAATATTAAGCATGATCCCATACCACTGTTACTGCTGTATCAGTGCCCACTGAATTAGTTGAGCAGCCAAGTGATTGGAAAAAACAAAGCCTGGAAAAATCCCTAACATCACAGGAACTTCATTTATCTGGCTGGATCTGTAATTACTTACTTTAAAACTCTAAGAATGTAATTATACAAAAACCTTCTGTAAATAGGGGCTCAACTCTCAATTTGGATCATCTTTCAGATATGCCTAAAGAGAAGGACAGAACTAATAATTACAGGGAACCAAAGAACGTGTTCTGGGATAGGATGGAACACCACATACTGTGTGGGTCTGTGCAACACGTTTTTCAGCAGAATGCCTGGTTGAAAGTAAGTTTTACAACCTTTACAACCCAGAGGGTGGTCCTGAAAGCCACTTATAGTAAAGCTTTAGGATGTTACCTTAAGTCTCTTTGTAATATACCATCAATTGCACACCTGTTCAAATCTTTTGGCTCCTTTTCTTTCAGTCTAAGTTATTGTTATTGAAAAACCAGATAAGATGCCTCCCATTTAACCATTCACTCAGAAAACATTTTGTGAGGCCTACTCTGGGCTACTTTCTAGGGAATACAATTAATAAGACATCCTATGCCATATTTAACCTTAGTTTACGTTATTTCTGATGGTCCCTTTGTTTACTTTTGTATGTTTGGCCAACTCCTCACTCACACATGCCTGACACGACCTCCTCTGCACAGATGTCCCTAAGGTGCCACAGCAAAATTCACGATTCTTTCTTTCACACTACTATTGTAAGTTTATGTGCTTCTATCATGGTCTTTATTACATTAGTTTAAAATTCTTTCTTTAAATGTCTGTCTTTACTATTCTTCAATTTTATTGAAGCACGTGCAATATCTTAACCACATTATAGTCCAGGAAACTAACAAGGTACTGTGCACTTTAAGGTTCTCAATGCATGATTCATGAACGAATGAAAACTTCCTATCTCCAGTGGGGACTGGATGTCTATTAGCTCTAAACATCCACCTGGAGAGATCTACCTGTTCCTGGTATGAACCCCATCATCTCTATAAAACGTGATGATTCTCTCAGAATAGAATACTACCCATCACATTACTCTAGAGACTTGATTGCATTCTCCTTAGGTTCTCTTTTTCTCTCAGATCCCAAAGTCCTTCAGCATGCTTCATACCCAACTACAACAATTTATAGCCTCCTCCACTCCCAAAGTTTTGGGTAGAAGGGCGCTTGTTTACCTTGGAGACTCAGAATCTAAACCCTCAGCAAGCCATAGCTTATAAACAGTATGATCCATTTACTTTCTAAAACTTAGGGTATCTTTAGTTTTTGACTAGGGGTTAGAATACAAGTGAACTACCTTTCCAGGTCCTGAAACTTATCAGGGATCTGAAAACGTCAATTTTATATCTAGTAACATTTTAGCCTTGATTTAAAAGCCTAGAGATTCCTGTTTTCTATATGCAAAACAAGGAAGGCAAAGGTACCCTTTCCAAAAATATTCAATTTTATTGCAAGTTTTTGAAATAGCTTTAAGGAGGGACATACCAAGACATAGAAGAAAAAACTATGGTTACCAAAGGAGATGGGGGTGGAGATAAATTAGGAGTTTGGGGTTAACATACACACACTACTATATATAAAATAGGTAAAGAACAAGTACCCACTGTATAGCACAGGGAACTATGCCTGATATCTTGCAATAACCTATAATGCAAAAGAATCTGAAAAAGAATATATATGTGTGTGTATATATATATATATGTATATATATGTAACTGAATTATTTTGCTGTACACTCAAAACTAACACAACATTGTAATTAACTATACTTCAATTTAAAAAAAAGAAGGACATACCAACAGGCTTCAACTTTTTTCTTCCCCATTGCCAATGAATTTAGGTATCAGCTTCATTGTGATGTTCTAAATACACTCAACTCCAGTAACTACAGGTTTTATTTCTCCAAGTGAATAGTTATCATATATCAAAGATTCATTTGGATTTTAAATAAGGGCGACCTGTTTTCCTTATATTCAAACAGGCTTAGATCCATCTCTCCATCAGATATAGCAGAAAACAGATAGCTACATCTAGCTCTCTTGCCATTTAAATAACTCTAGAATTTCTTAAAGATGATGATTTGTTTTGTGATTATGCTATAGCTGTATGCTATCCACACAGTTTTCACTATTTCAAATATCATCTTCCTATGTACCAACTGAGGGAGGAATAACATTCTGATTAGTACATAAGACTGTTCCTCTGGGTTTGGAAATAAGAACTCTTAGATAGTCAGAATACGAGCATCTTACCAAAAATAATTTGTCATCAAGTCTAGTTGATGAAAAAGCCCTATGAGTTTAGGTGTACGTTAACTCCTTATTCTCAACAACCAAATCAAGTGTAAAATAAATAATTATTGAGACACCTATATCCTTAGTGTATGTGAAATAGAAAAACAAGGTTATATTAAGAGTTTGCAAATCTCTTATTCTATTATCCTACCTTAAAGATATAGCTCTTCAGTCCTATTGGCCAGAAAACAGATGTTGAAGTGACTACCTATTTAGGAATATTTTGTTACAGACAGGCTTACAGTGAATTACAAGTCACAGTAACAAAAAGCATAATCAGCTTTCCCAACTCCCCAGCCATGGCTTCTTGAGGTTCACCATTACAACAGAGTGAAATTTGAAGTGGGGGAAACACTTCAGTCCTGCAGTGGAAAGAAATTAGTACTTCCAGTTGTGTAAACCTAAAGGACTTCTCCGAATTCACTGAATTAGCGTGGACTGTCAAGGCAAAGATAGATTGTGCATAACAGCCACGGAGCCAAGAAAAGACTAACACTGTGAATGCCTAAACAGATCCTAGTTGACAATTATGCAAACCCTGTTAAAGGAGATGGTCAGAAAAAAGTGCAGAACAGCTCAAACTACAATTGCTTTGTCTTGTCCAGATAACTGATGACTGTATTAGAACATTCCATATGATGTGAACCAAGCTTTTTCACAATTTAGATCCAGGTTAGTATAATTCTGTCACTGCACAAAACACAACAGAAATCCTTAAAGTTCAATAAGATGCATCCAATTTCAACACTTTTTCAATTTTCAATACAGCTGGACAGGATCTTTGATAAAGACCATTTCAAATGGACCATTATGAATTTCACATCTTTCTGTGAATCTCAAAATACATTACCTAGAGAGCCATCTTATTTTAGCTTTAGAATGTATATCAGGTGTTTTTTCCCAGACACAGCAATTAAAGGATTGTAAAATAGCTCATGGAAAGCTCCAAAGAATTGTTCCTCAGAGAGCAAATCTTGCAACACCAAACAACCCCAATTTCCCTTGGGCATCTCAGCTGATAGTGTTATTGCTAGTTAAGTAAGGCAACTAGAAGACATACACACAAACCATCACACTTAAATAACCTGCTCCCCACATAACTAATACTTACTGAGAGGCTGGTTGCTAGAATTTTCTTATTAATTTGAAGCTATAACATGAAACATTACAGAGCTTCCTTGAAGATGATACCCTACCCATTTTGTATTGGGTACATGTATTTTATTATGTAGTTATGTGTGTTGAGTGTCTTATCCAATCTTGCCCAGTTACTTGATTTTAGAGTCTCACAGGCTTTGTATCTTGAAGCCAAACAACCTGTTGGAAACAAAGAGCAGAGAACAGAACCCCTCCTATCTGCTTGCTGCCTAACAAATCAAAACACACTGAAATCTCAGATTATTAGAGAAGGTTTTGGGATAAACAAATACAATAAAAACTGACTTGTCAAGTGGGACTCCCTGCTGCTTGGTACCATGTGTTACCACAGCAAGATGCATCTGTTCCGCTATTAAATATGTTAGTGAATATGATATAGACAGCCATGGCATTATCAAATATTCTTAGTGCCTATTAAACTCCATAGTTACATATTTTAATTTTACCTTTCATTAGTAAAACTCAAGGCGGTAGCACTTTGGAAGCAACTTAAAAAGTTCAAAGACAAACTATTGTTTTGGTTATATTTCACATGTTTAAATTATATGCATGCATTACTAAGAAAAAACTGGCAAGCTAACCAAAAGGTTCTCAAATTTTACATGTGGTTCTAGCCGCTGTGACTTCGCTCACAATGGATGCAGTAAGACTAAAGTAAAAAACAAAAATCCCATGTAGAATGTGAAAAACTTAAATAGCTACATCTTTTTTTCCCTTCTGAACCTCTTACTTCCTTTCAATTCAATCTTAGCCGTTATCAAATGCCACACAACATGTGAGCCAGTCCCTTGATGTAATCTGCTCTCTGGGCTGGAGAACTCTGTCGCTGAAATGGGCTGTCAAGAGCTAAGACATCTATGTCTTACTAAATGCTTAATAGCAGAACACATCTGTTGTTACTCTGTTTGTTATATTAAGATTAACCACAATAATGTTGACAATATTAATACATTTAAAAGCCTGTCACGTTCCACTGCGGTTGCACAATTCCTGGGGACTGCATGATCAAAATACGTAGTGACTGGGGGCAAAGTTAAGAATTATGGAATGTGTAGAAGGTGAACAACACAAGGCAGACTCTGAAACGAGTAGTGCCTTCCACTGGGACATTAACCTCTTGCCTGCCTGGCTCATCCCAGAAAACTGTATAGCTGTTGCTTTCCTAAAATGAGTCACATGATTCATGAACTCCTTATCCCACTTCCTCAGCCTATTGTTATTCTATGAATGCTGTAAGAATATGAGAAAACCTGTGACCGAAGCTAATGGGGGTTTGGTACCACCTTTAAACCAGTGTTATTATTAAAATGTAAACACACTCAAATCAAAGAGGCCAGAAAGGAAAATCATTCTACAGAGCTCAATGTCTTAAGAAATAATGAGGCCAGTTTGTCTTTACATTAAAATGCCCCAGTTTGTGACATCCATATATATTTGATGGTGGGAGTGTTCAACAGTACAATTTTCCTGAAGGACAACTCTGCAATAAATACAATGGTTCTGCTTGTAGGAAGGTATCGTCCTAAAAATATATATTAATATATGTGAAACATTATTTTTATAAGATTAAAATTTTTTTACTGGTTTGTAATACTAAAGATTCTGAAACAATTAAACAAAATATCTGTCTTTAGGGAATGGTTTGCTAAATTTTAGTACATATATGCAGTAGGATCCTATGAGGCAAATAGGAGATTATATGCTCTAAAGTGGCAGGATGCCCAAAATATATTAAATAAGAATAATCAAGTTGTAGAATAGTATGTATCATATAAAAACATTTTGTCTTTTTAAAGAATGTTCAAGTGTGTCAGCATATACAACTATTTACACATATATATAAAGGAAAAGAAATATATATATGTATATGCATAAAAGTAAAGACTAGAATTTAGACACCACAGTAAAAAGGTGGGTCATATTATAGGCAGCTTTTACTTTTTATTCTCATCATTGCATTTAAATTTTTCAATAAGTACTTTTATGATCTAAGAAAATAAAATTTATTAAAAATATGGTCTTTTTCCGGAAAGTAAATAGAGACATAGAACAGCAGATAAAATTCAACTCCCTCTGAAAAGCCTGTCATAAAATATTATCGGCCTTGCAGACCCAATTCTATGCATCACTAATCTATTGAATCCAGTTTATGTCTAGACAGTTAGAAGAATCAAAAAAAAAAAAAAGCCAGTAAATAAAAAGAGAGCAGTTAAATAACATATACAGTTTACTGAAGAGAAAGTTCATTGAAAAGCTAGTTAATCATGAAGCTGATGGCTGCAGTATGTTCCTCACAAAATAATGAACAATATCTGTTGCAATTTCAAATACCAAAAAGCACCCCCAACCACTTCATTTATCCAACACCCTTCACAATAGCCAGTTACAAATAACCAACTAACCACTGGCTGTGAATTAGGCATTGGTGGGAGAGCTAGAATTTACAATTTTTTCTTTCTGCATGTGAAATTTCTCTGCAATGCCTCTCTTTTAAAGATCAAATGAACTCGGTTCTGAAGCCTACATGGCAGGCTGTCTGACCTTACTTCACATATAACTGTTAAAATTTCAACCCCATTTCTCTGCTGATGCCCTGTGGGATACGGAGCTCCCAAAGCCTCGCCTTTACTACTAATTAACAATAATGAACAGGATGACATACTTTTCCTTTGAACACTTCTGTCGGGAAGATATCCAATCGGCAAGAGATACAAGCAATAGACGAATTCCCTCCCCACCTCCGCATTTACATGAGACTCTATCCTGCCTTTTGGTTAAAAAAAAAAAAAAAAAAAAAAGTAGGTTGAGCTGTCTAGGTTTTATGCATTGGCTTTAGAACTTGTGGAAAGGATGAAAGTTTTCTCTCCAGCCAGTTTCCAGAGCGTCGCAGGTTATTTTTATATTCATCTACACATACCACTGATACTCTTGTGACAGTTATTAGTTTAGTCCCACATTTAGGCACAACTCAAAAAATAACAATGATATCTATAATTCCACCCATTAAAAGAATTTTAAAACAAATATCATGTGCTATGTCGTGGCACTCTATTATTATTTAGTGCATTGTGTTGAGGGACACAGAAGTTCTAGCTTGTGCCCAAGCTTAAGGAATGTCATAGTGTGATACACAGTAAAGACTCACTAATTTAGAATTGGTAATTTGGATTGTATGATCATTTGAAAAAGTAGCTGGGCTAGCCGGAAATTTTCCTTTGCACAACAGAAAAATGGGGCTTTGCAGTCAGAACAGTTACTTACTAGCTATGTGATCTGGGTCAACTATTTAAAAATGCAATTTGCTCATCTGTAAAATTGAGATAATAATTCAAACCTCAATGGGTTATTGTGAAGATTAAATGAAATATAACTTTTATGCAAAGCATTTAGTGTTTGGTCCACAGTAAGCATTCAGTACATGCTAAATAGAATTGTTTAGCTATTATTCTTACTAAGCCAACAAACAGAGGAAGCCTGATTTCAAAGGGAGAGTTTAACCCTGCTTAAGATAATTAACTGTTAGAACTTTGAACATTTAATATATATTAATTAAAATATTTTTTAAAACTATTTTAATAAATGGAGAATCAATTTCACCTCCATCATTTTAACAAGTGTCACAGTAGGAGAAGAAGAAGAAAAAAAAAAAAGATGGTCAAATTGCCAGGGTAGTAGAGGTTAATTACCTTCCACAACCCTAATCAATTAGGATTGATTACCACAGGAGGCTTTTGTTTGTTTTTTTCATTCACTCTCCAATTGGATTAATCATCTCTCATCAAGTCAGAATGCAGGGAAATATATCACAGATGTTTTTATATAAGTACCCAGAATCATACAGACAGCAGATAAGAAGCATACTGAATCTCAAAGAACTGACTACTTGTTTGGAATATTTGAGCCTGGAAGTGGGGCTGATCAATGGTCTAACGTGAGAGAAGTCTTCCTTCCCTGAGAAATATACCATGTGGATAATGAGTCCATTTCAGGATAGGCCCCAGCACTCTGGCCTCTGCCTTGAGTGTGCAAGCCTCTGTAGGTTGTAAAAGGGGAGCCCAGGAGAGTGTCACATGCTTTCACCAATACCTTTGGGAGTCTACCTCATACTGGGCTCCAAGGAGAGCACTCCTCGTGTGAGTTCTTGCACCACAGTGGAAATTTACCAGCAAGAGGGGAAGGGAGGCCACAAGCCAAAAAGGAAGGCTCCATTCACTCCCGCCTGCATTCCTTCATCAATAAATATTATTACTATGTATTCATAAGCACTGTACTACTGTCTGAAAATACAGAGATGTAAAGATACATAGTACATGGTAACTGACCTGGATGAGTTCACAATTTAATGTGCTGAAAGGACACATAACAAATAACCATGACTATGGTAAGTAAAAGAATTAAGAACAAAGTGCTAGGACTTCCCTGGTGGCGCAGCGGTTAAGAATCTGCCTGCCAATGCAGGGGACACGGGTTCGAGCCCTGGTCCATGAAGATCCCACATGCCGCGGAGCAACTAAGCCCATGAGCCACAACTACTGAGCCTGTGCTCTAGAGCCCACGAGCCACAACTACTGAGCCCACATGCTGCAACTAGTGAAGCCCACACGTCTAGAGCCTGTGCTGAGCAACAAGAGAAGCCACCGCAATGAGAAGCTCACGCACCACAACGAAGAGTGGCCCCCGCCACATACCCTCCCCCGGCTTGCCGCAACTAGAGAAAGCCCGTGCAGAGCGACGAAGACCCAACTCAGCCATGAATAAGTAAATAAATACAACAAAGTGCTATGTTAGTACCAAGAAGCACATGATCAGTTATTCCCTAGGGGACCAAGGAAGGCTTCACAAATTTATGAAATATATGATCCAGGCCTTAAAGATGAATAGAAACTCACCAGACTAGAAAAGAGAGGAAGGCAAGCAGGAGTGAGAGGAAATAGGAATATTTCAAAGAAAGAAATGAGCATGAACAGAGGCACTTTGGAGGTCTATCTTTGCTGACTGTCATTTCATTATTGGTACAAATATTTTTTGAAAATTGTTCTCTGCCTTTAAAATTATGTACACCCCAAATTTACAAATCAAACTAATTACAAAAGCTAACTAGCTAAATACAAAATGTTTGAGGCAACTAGTCAACCAGATAACTTTCTATGTGCTTATTTAACTAGAGAAAATAGTTTACATAGCTGATGTCTGGAAAGTTCAGTAATTCAAGTGATGTATGCTATGCTAAAAGCTGAGGTTGTTTGACTTTTCAGAGCTGCGTTAAACAGACCACAGGCAGAGTTGTGGGGTGTAACCAAAAGAGGGATTGCCCCCTATACCTTTACCTGCATCACACACATAAGCCCCAGAGGTTAAGCACATCGACTTAGGAGTCAGCCTGCCTAAGTTCAAATCCTGGTTTTGCTTACTACCTGTGTGACCTATGCCTCCTTTCCTCATTAACTAAATAAGGATAATATTTTTTACTGTAGGGTTTTTATGAGTATTAAATGGATAACAAATGTAAAATTAGAACAGTCATGTGATTATTGGTTGCTTTTATAAATGTCACACTTAAAACCTTGGTGTTTGTACAGCAGGAAGGTTTGGAATATCAGCCTATGCCTACATTCTGTAACTAATATGTCATAAGAATAAAAGTTATCCATTAAATTCTAAGATACTTGAGGTCAAAAGCCACGCCTCAGTCGACTGTATTGCAAGTGCCTTGAAAAATGCTTTAAAAAAGTCTATCATACAGAGTGAAGTAAGTCAGAAAGAGAAAAACAAATACTGTACGCTAACACATATATATGGAATCTAAAAAAAAAAAAAAAAACTGGTTCTGAAGAACCTTGGGGCAGGACAGGAATAAAGACACAGACATAGAGAATGGACTTGAGGACACGGGGAAGGGGAAGCTGGGATGAAGTGAGAGAGTGGCATGGACATACATACACTACCAAATGTAAAATAGCTAGTGGGAAGCAGCCACATAGCACAGGGAGATCAGCTCGGTGCTTTGTGACCACCTAGAGGGGTGGGATAGGGAGGGTGGGAGGGAGATGCAAGAGGGAGGAGATACGGAGATATATGTATATGTATAGCTGATTCACTTTGTTATACAGCAGAAACTAACACACCATTGTAAAGCAATTATACTCCAATAAAGATGTTAAAAAAAAAAAGGTTTGTTAAATACGTATATTAAAATGAGATTATGTCTGAGTTGGAGTGGGGAACAGCGGGAGATAGAGCCGGAAATGAAGCCCAGATTTTGCATTCATTGCAGGTCCAGCTAAGGAGTTTTTGGCTTTTGAACTATTTGCACTGTGGGCTAGTGGTTCTCCAACAGAATGAAGGCATGGTGCACCAGAATCGTGCCTCGAGATACCAAACTATAAAGAGGCAACATAATGAATTTGAGACATGCTAGCAGTTAGCTCAGATTTGCATCTCTAACTCACACTTAACAAGTTAAATATAAACCAACTTCTCCTAAAGGAGACCGTGCCCTTGATCGGAGCAGCACTGAGCTATTTATTGCCCCTGAACATTTTCAGAATGCACACAGGCAGTTTAAATTGGCAGAGCTTCTAGAACCAAAAGATTATTTCAACAAATATTTATTGCTCATTTGCTAAATTCCAGGCTCTAGCTGCACTCTGGGAATACAAAGGTGCACAAAATAGATGGAAGTCGCCGCCCTGACACTGCGGCTCAGCATCACATTTTTCATCTTAAATAAAGGATCTGCCATCGTAACTTAAACACTTTAATCTGAATCCCAAATTTTGCCTGGTTCACAGAACTGCCACCAAAAACAGAAGAAAGTACAAGGACTACGAGACAGTGATACAGGGTTTTGGGACCGATTCTTTTCCAGACAATTGACTTTGCTTTGTCCAGGAGAAGTAAATTACTAAGTGTCTATGCATACAATTTTGAAAAATTGAAAGTCAGTTTCTCCCCATACTGTAAATAAACTTTGGGAAAAAATAGCTAATGAATATTACGGAGGGACTTCAAATTGATTGTCTGAATGGGGAGTTCATGCCCATCCCTGAACAGCCTCGGGGGCAAGTGAGGAGTTGAGACACAGTCCTGCAGAGCAGAGAGGGAAGGGGAGGAGAGATGGGTTGAGTCTCAGGCTCTGTGCCGCACTCTCCCTGCTTTTGTTCACTTAGGAGTTTCTCTTGCCTCTAAGTGAGCACAATTACTGATAGAGCTGGCTGAATATTATCAGTCAGATATGTCCTGAACTAAAAGAGGTTGAGAGACCCACTGCCATGAAACATTTAGAACCAGAGGTTGAAATAACCAAGTTTTTACTTTACAACAATCGTTCTGGTGGCAGTGCAGGGTTGAATGAGAAAGGAGAAGAACCTTGTGAGCAGAGAGATCAGTTTGAAGTCTGTGCAACAGTTCAAGAAAAGGACATTCACTTAAGGCAAGAATAATGGGAGTCAAAGCAGATAAATTCTATGTGGTTTTTTTTGTTTTTGTTTTTTTTCTCTTTTTGCGGTACGCGGGCCTCTCACTGTTGTGGCCTCTCCCGTTGCGGAGCACAGGCTCCGGACGCGCAGGCTCAGTGGCCATGGCTCACCGGCCCAGCCGCTCCGCGGCATGTGGGATCCTCCCGGACCGGGGCACGAACCCGTGTCCCCTGCATCGGCAGGCGGACCCCCAACCACTGCGCCACCAGGGAAGCCGTCTAAAGCAGATAAATTCTAAAGCTCTGTTAAGCACTTGAAATGTGGCTAATGGAACTGAAGAACTGAATTTCAAAATGTATTTAGTTGTAATTAAGTTAGATATAAATTTAAAACTGATAGTTGATTCAATTATGGAAAACTTTTAAGTATGTTTACGATAATTCAGCTATGTGAATCTATGCTTCCAGTGGGAAATTTTATGAAATATACAGTATTTCTGATGCAAATTTAGATTCTGAATTGAGAGGCACTATAAGTGTAAAACACACATTAGATATCAAAATTTAGCATGAAATAATAATATAAAACATAGTAAAATGTATATTGATTATATGTTAACATAATACTTTGGATATAGTGAGTTACATAAAATATATTAAAAGTTAGTTTCATCTGAGGTTTTTTTTCCTTTTTAATGTGACTACTAGAGAACTTAAAGTTACATACAAGGCTCACATTATATTTCTATTGGGCAGTACTGATTGAAAGACATTTCTGGAATTTAGTGAGAAACAGATTACTTCATAAAAGCAAGCATGGGAAAGATGTCAAAGTTTTCATCTGTAATTGTGTAGATGGGCAGGTAGTTGGAAGACAACGAATTCAGTCTTGCCTGTGAGACATCCAGGTGGAGATGCCCTTGGCAATGCTGGTCGGTGATGAGAGGGGAAGTCGGGGAGTGTGTCTGGGAGTAAGCAGTCTGCATTTGCTGGCTAAAATGCAGAACAGAATTTCAGGAATATTAACTTTTTTTTCATAGACCAAAAAGCCTGAATAAACAATTAAATTTTGATCTTTCACCAAAGAGTTTCTTGGCCTGTCAGTCTTGTATTTCCACTCTTTGCTGGGCAGCAAGGCCCTAAGGGGTAGTTTCAGGAGGAAGTGTTTCTCTTGATAGGTGAACACCACCATGAAAGTGTCTCCTCAGAAACCTGAGAAGTAGGTTCTTCCAGGGCTGTGCTTTGTTGACAGAGAGGTTCAACAGTTTCCTGTCTTGTGACCTAAGCGTCCCCAGGTCTAGCGTACTTCCTCCTAAAGTAACCTCCTAAAAATAACACCTGTGCATTTCACAGCTCTGAAAATTCTTGTTTTCTTCAGAATTTTCTCAGGCCCAGTAAAAATCATCTCTAGTTCTTTGCTCCTGATTTAAAATGTGGCTTATTTATGCCTAGGGTTAACTTGAGTGTCCCTGAGTATATTCACCTAGGTCATTTCCTTCCTTTTGTTGAAACGAACTGCCTGTGTCTGAAGTGGTGCAACACCAGCTTTCATAGGACTGCAATGCCACAGTGTCACTTCCATCTCGTTTCCTGGTCTTTGACTGACGTATTCTCTATGCTGTTTGCATTTTTTAACTACTACTCTCATGCATTTTGTTTATGGCTTTCAGTGGGGTTTTTCTGGTGCAATAAAAGGAGTGTAAAAATGACTCCTTATTCAGTATGCATTCCCCAAACTAGTTCTTAACCCTCAGGCAATGTCATTACTCTTTTTCCATCCATCTATACTGTGTTTAGACTTCTGCAAAAGCCAGCATCCTTAACCTTAAAGCCAGTGTATGCTTTCATTGCGGCTCATCATTTCTTCCTAAGACGTGTAGACGTCTTGATCATAAGAATGAACGTATCAGATATCAGATATATTCTGAGCATGGGAGATCTTAACCATGTCTGCTCCTGGGAATCTCTTAATACCCTAGCTCAGCTGCTCCTGGATTCTGAGCCTATATAAGATAATAAATGTTGGCTGTTTTAAGTTGCTAAATTGTGGGGAAATTTGTTACACAGAAATAGGTAGCTAATACATTACAAACTGCATTATAGGTGATCAATAATGATGTGTTGAATGGGCCAAAGGAATGTTTCTTGAAGGTATGTTTTTGAAAAATAGTAGCTACTGAAGAAATGGAGGTGTGCTCAGTAGCCAGAAAGGATTCATCAATTTTCTTGTTTTGGCATCTTGTCATAAGAAAAGGGCAACTCATCACTGGCTAACTTAGAATGGATTTGAAACCATTCTGTTAACATAGTTTGGGTTCCAACACAAAATGGTAGGTCAAGAAGAGCAGTGATCACAGATTGGAGGAGAATCTACGTCCAAGATGTTCTCTACCTAGATAATGCCCTGGCCATTGTTTTAGCAGCTTTTCCAAAGAGATTCCTGAGCTCTAGACTTCTTTCTGCTAGCTCAGAGCGCTACAAGATCCCAGGCCCAACTCTGAAAACACCCAACATTTGAATAGAGAAGATGATGACTGAGCAGAATCTAGAGAGTGAGAGAGAATAAGAAACCTTCTGCACAGATTCAGAAACAGAGGAATGACAATAAGAAGTTCATTTTTTAAAAAAAAAGTGGACTAATAAATTGCACTGGCATGGAAAGATAAGAATAGAATTGTGGAAATATGGACTGAAAAGGGAAATTAAGATTAGAATGTTCAGGACATTAACTGTTAGTCACAGAATGTGCCTTTACCTGTACGTACTTGGGAAGCATCAGTGTGGTTTTTTTCTTTTTTAATTTTTTTTGGTTTTATTGTTATCACTTCTATATGGGTTTGATTATTATCTGTTAACACAATATAATTTCACGAATGAGAAGGCAATATTTTGTATCTGACCATTAACATTCAGAATTGAAATAAAATTTCTCAGTCCTCTTCAATGGATTAGCTAAACAAAATTGACAAAACATAGTCTAAAGCAAACACACACTACTGAGGTTAGACTATTTGGTACTATCAGTGTGTTTTAAAAGAGGAATAATAGAGGAATAATCAAAGAAGCATTTTAGCAAACTAACCTGACATAAGTACATAAAATGGATTGGAAAGCTTTCAGAATAGAGACAGGAAGATAACTGAGAAGGTGTGGCAGCTGTTTAAGCATCTAAGTCATAAGTACATGAAATAAGGAGGTGCAGGTAGAAACAGCTGTTTTGGTTCTTTTTATTAAATTTCACAGCAGTAGAATTTCAGAGGAGAAAATAATCCTAGAAATCTAAAACCAAATTCAGAGAGACTTACTTATGCTCAAAGGTGACAACCAGCTTAGAAAATGAGATACTAATTTTCATTAGAAAATGAGATACTGAATTAACTTCTAAGGGGAAAGGATGAAGGGAGGAATTTATTTTAATTCACTTGACCCCATCCATCCCAAAATAGGACTGTTTCAAGATATCTGGACAGCACTTAAGCATACTGAAATATGACCATCATTTCTCCCAGTTTCTTCAAAGATAACATTCATCTTTCATACCTTAGAAGCTTGAGCAAAAATTTTACGACACATGGTAAAAAGACATTATTTTAGTCTTTCTTTTAAAATTCTAGTCAAATAGGCCAGATGTTCTCTAACTCACATAAGAACCAGGAAAACAAAACCAAATAAAATATCTACTGTGTATGATTTACAGGCTTTAATTTAAATATTACATGGCAAAGTGAAATTCTTAAAATAGGTGAATCTGTGAATAGGTGAATGTTTCAGATGAAGCAGTTGAAATTCTAGAAAAACTTGTGAGGGAATAATTGGGTTTTATCTTGTTGATATAGACGTGCACCAATATGTAAGTATTGACTTTTAAAAGATTTTTTAAACTTAATCTTCATAAAGCATAAGATATGATGATGAGAAAGATTTGACATGTCAAAAATACCGATAAGCTATTTTAAGACATGTAATATTTACTATAAATACACTATGCTTCTAGTCTACACTAAAATCGCTGATCAAAAGGTGTATTTCTAAATCAAAATCAATTAAGAGTCTGGTTTCAAAAATAAGGCTTCCGGCCCAGGAAATTACAAAGAAGAAACACTTAGGGCAAATATATACAACAATTCACTAATCGAATTTGCAATGCTCTTTCAGGCTCTGAAGATGAAAGAATTTCAAAGAACACTCTCCACTCATCCTCTCCTCCATGCTCCACACATTTCCTCTGGTCAGAACCAATGCACATGTTAATATTCATGGCAGTGAGTGAGCACACATTTGCAGTGCTTTCTTCTAAGTCAGAAGAGTTAAGTAATCTCCAATTAACGTTACCAGACTGATTTATGAGAGATGATGTTTCCTCTAGAGTGGCGACACTGGTAAAACTTCTAGATGTATCTCATAAATTATGAAAAACTTGAATTTAATTTTTTTGCTTATTGCCTCTAAGAGATTATTTTATTCAATATTGATTAAATAATCGTTACTAATTTAAATGTGTATAATAGAACACTTTACAGTTCACAAGTCTCTTTTTTATATTCTTTTTTTTTTTTTTTTTGGCGGTGTTGGGTCTTCGTTGCTGCACGCGGGCTTTCTCTAGTTGCGGCGAGTGGGTGCTACTCTTCGTTGTGGGGCACGGGCTTCTCACCGCAGTGGCCTTTCTTGTTGTGGAGCATGGGCTCTAGGTGCGCGGGCTTCAGTAGTTGTGGCTCATGGGCTCTAGAGCACAGGCTCAGTAGCTATTGTACACGGGCTTAGTTGCTCCGCGGCATGTGGGATCTTCCAGGACCATGGCTTGAACCCATGTCCCCTGCATTGGCAGGCGGATTCTTAACCACTGTGCCACCAGGGAAGCCCTTTTTAAATTCTCTATCTTAAAAATCTCTATCATAAAAACCTGTCATCCACATTCTTACAAATACTATGCAGATAAGAAAGTTAAAACTGCAAAGGGAAGAAACGGAGAAATAACCAAGAAACACTAGTCAAGTTGGGACAAAGTATGTTTACTATAAATAATCTAAGCTACCTGGCAACCAGGGTCCCAGCTGGCTTTTTCATTCATTTATCTAACTAATATTTATTGAGATAAGTACTAAGTGGTGAGCTCATTTATTTTTGTATCCTCGGAAGCTTGAACATAGGCTTGGGCCATATTAGTTGCTCAGAAAATATTTCTGGACAGGCTCCTAGCATGTACTGACATAAATGATGAGAAGCCACATTTCTACATTATATTATTTTTCTCATTAGTCATCATTATTATAAATTTTGTTCTATGCCATCAGAAAGTTTACCACTATTTGAAAAAATGGACAGGTCTGAAATGACTAGAGAACAATTCAAGATAAAAGTGAGTTACAATAAATGAAGCAATTACTAAGGAGAGATAATCACTCACCCAGCAAAAGTTCTCACCATAGACTTTCTTTAAACAACCAACTACCATAATCAATTCTTAGCTAAAGATTCAGAAAACAACATCAATAAAAATACGTAACTTTTCAATAATACAGCCAGTACGTATAGAGTGCTACACTTTTTCTATATTGTAAACAAGAAGTTAGATGACTTTCTTCACAGTTATGTAGAAACTAAACTGCACTTGTGACTTCACTTTGACTACTGAAAATCTGAGAGTCTATACTCAACCCCAGCCACAATATTTTCAATATATAATTCATGAATTCTTTTATTATTTCAGAAAACATTTCTGAGCACTTGTATTCTAGGCACTGTGTTAATTAATTACCCCTCACTTCATGTCTTAATCTTCCCTTCAGCCCCTTCTAAAACCCTGTACATTTCAATAGCAGTATCATATGGCTTTGAGGTTAATAGTGGTAGCATTAATACTAACATGGCAAAAAATCCATCTGTAAAGACGAGGCCACTTAAGTAAAAAATCATTTTATTCCAAGTTATTATATTTTTAAGAGTATAGTTAATCAAAATTTAAATACGATTATATTTTTAAGTAAAATCAAACATGATTATTTGAAAAAATAGGATAATATTGTCAAATATTCACATCCTCACTGAAATTATATGCCAATCAGATTTTAAAAGTTATCAAACTAAAGTGGCATTACACAATTCAGCAAGACTGGAGCACCTTTTAATGTGTGCAACTGACTTTCCAGCTTATTGGTTAATTCTGTTAATTAAGGATATAAATATAGCTTTTAAATAAGATCAGAGCATAGTTTATACTTGGCTGACCTTGAAGGTTTATAGAAATTTTCTTGGAAGTTTAATAGATAACCAAAATTTCTAACTTTTACAGATTAAACATATCTCTGATATCATCAGGTTAATTTTTAAGTCAGTTATACTTAAAAACTAAAATCAGACAGTAGTACTAATCTTTCTACAATTGTTGTTTTCCTCTTATATTTCCAATTCTGAAAGAAGCAGAAGAAATGATTTGGGGAAAATCAGGATATACTCAAAGGTATGTAAACCATTTGATAAAATAGCCTTTGAACAGTCCCAAATCTAAGAATCATTATTAAGAATACTTCTGCCACTTCAGCCACGGTATCAGCTTGCGTCCCCACCCACTCATTTTCCGTCCCTTTACTTCCTTATTCCCTCCCTCCATCCCTTTCTCTCTCCCTCTCTCTCTCTCTTTCTCAAGCTCTCTCTCTTCCCTTTTTTAATATCTAACTCCTCCTCCTCTTCCTCTTCCATGTACCTAATATTATGGGAAAGAGTTAAAGGTCAACTTTAGAAGTAAAAAGAAAACCACTGGCTTACTTTTGTTTGCAATGTGGAAACATGGAAAAAAGCGGCTTACCTTCATGTAAGCAACTTGCTGAATCAGTAATGGCTGATCACTGCTTGTGGGCAATGAAAGAAAAAGGGGGGAAATGGAAAGTTTTAGTTGGCCAGATTTGGGTCCTAGTAGTTGATATAGGAGTTGGTAGGGCTGACTACAAATGGTGTTTGGTAAGCCCAAGGAACCAACACCCATCTTCAATTTCCTAGTCAAGGCAACAGGCTAGGATTAAGAAAGAGTTTGAAGTCAGCCAATCCAAGAGGAAGGGTGTTAGAAACAAAAACTGAATCCAAAGTGAATGGCCAGCCAAGACCAAGAGAGGAGAATCAGAAAGAAGGAGGGCCTCACAGGACATCTATCAGAAATCTCTGGCCAGTAAAGAAGCTTTGGAAGGTACTGGGCTGGGTTTTTAGGGACAAGTTCCTTTAAACATACAAGGACTCTAAGGCACAGTTGATCAGAATTGGAAGGAAATACCCATTCCTGTAGACGAAAACACTTTGACCATAAAACAAACAGTGGTTTGAGTAATTCAATAACATGGCCTCTTATGATTTGCAAGTGATTATTATAGAACCTTTTCTCAGAGTAAATGTGTAATTGGTTACGGATCAATAAGTAATGTCTTTCAGGAGGAAAAGCTCTTGTTTTCTTATTTATTTATTTATTTATTTATTGAAGTACCAAGGCTCCTAAATCAGAATGGAGCAAATACATTTGGAAAGTTGAGATTACTCTAAACAGCAACATTCCTTACTGCATTAGTTATCTCAGCTGATCACTTATTTATGATGCCATAAAAATCCAGATGCCTTCAATTCTGATGGTTCAATATTTGCCAAAAGGCAGCTAAAATTAGTTTTCAATGTTTCCCATTTTTAAAACTGCATTTTGAATTGAAAATTTATGATGGTTCAGTAATGGTTGTGCTGAGGTGTTTTGGTTTTTTTTTTTTTATTATTATTGGAGTATAATTGCTTTACAATGGTATGTTAGTTTCTGCCCCATAACAAAGTGAATCAGTTATACATATACATATGTTCCCATATCTCTTCCTTCTTGCGTCTCCCTCCCTCCCACCCTCCCTATACCACCCCTTCATGTGGTCACAAAGCACCGAGCTGATCTCCCTGTGCTATGCGGCTGCTTCCAACTAGCTATCTACCTTACGTTTGGTAGTGTATATATGTCCATGCCTCTCTCTCCCTTTGTCACAGCTTACCCTTCCCCCTCCCCATATCCTCAAGTCCATTCTCTAGTAGGTCTGTGTCTTTATTCCTGTCTTACCCCTAGGTTCTTCATGACATTTTTTTTTCTTCAATTCCATATATATGTGTTAGCATACGGTATTTGTCTTTCTCTTTCTGACTTACTTCACTCTGTATGACAGACTCTAGGTCTATCCACCTCATTACAAATAGCTCAATTTTGTTTCTTTTTATGGCTGAGTAATATTCCATTGTATATATGTGCCACATCTTCTTTATCCATTCATCCGATGATGGACACTTAGGTTGTTTCCATGTCCTAGCTATTGTAAATAGAGCTGCAATGAACATTTTGATACATGACTCTTTTTGAATTATGGTTTTCTCAGGGTATATGCCCAGTAGTGGGATTGCTGGGTCATATGGTAGTTCTATTTTTAGTTTTTTAAGCAACCTCCATACTGTTCTCCATAGTGGCTGTATCAATTTACATTCCCACCAACAGTGCAACAGGGCTCCCTTTTCTCCACACCCTCTCCAGCATTTATTATTTCTAGGTTTTTTGATGATGGCCATTCTGACTGTCATGAGATGATACCTCATTGTAGTTTTGATTTGCATTTCTCTAATGATTAATGATGTTGAGCATTCTTTCATGTGTTTGTTGGCAATCTGTATATTTTCTTTGGAGAAATGTCTATTTAGGTCTTCTGCTCATTTTTGGATTGGGTTGTTTGTTTTCTTGTTATTCAGCTGCATAAGCTGCTTATAAATTTTGGAGATTAATCCTTTGTCAGTTGCTTCATTTGCAAATATTTTCTCCCATTCTGAGGGTTGTCTTTTGGTCTTCTTTACGGTTTCCTTTGCTGTGCAAAAGCTTTTAAGATTCATTAGGTCCCATTTGTTTATTTTTGTTTTTATTTCCATTTCTCTAGGAGGTGGGTCAAAAAGGATCTTGCTGTGATTTATGTCATAGAGTGTCCTGCCTATGTTTTCCTCTAAGAGTTTGATAGTTTCTGGCCTTACATTTCGGTCTTTAATCCATTTTGAGCATATTTTTGTGTATGGTGTTAGGGAGTGATCTAATCTCATACTTTTACATGTACCTATCCAGTTTTCCCAGCACCGCTTATTGAAGAGGCTGTCCTTTCTCCACTGTACATTCCTGCCTCCTTTATCAAAGATAAGGTGACCATATGTTTTGTTTTTGTTTTTGTTTTCCAAGATTAGCAATGAATTCAGCTCTTGTGGTCAGTTGTAACCTTACTGAGTTTATTGGAAATTCTAGAAACCTAACAGAAAACTAAGAGTAAGAAAATAAATGAATAAAACTTTGAGAATTAAGACCCTGCAAGTTTGTGATAATGTATTTTGGTGTTTGGTGGTTTTCCTAATCATTTTACAATCAGAGCCTGAAGGCCAGTTTCTAACAGGGAAGAAGAACATGTTGACCTAATCAAAGATTTTCTGAGGCATGGGTGCAGGTAAAGGGAGACTTGCAAGGATAAACAAAAGCAAAACAAAACAAACTTATAGGATCACATAAGGCAGAAGAGATAAACTATACCTCAAGAATAGAAAGGCAGATGAAGAGGGTGATATGCTTCTGGACCTTCCAGAAGATAGAGAGTTTAGACCAAGAACTATGATGATAAGAACCCTTTAGAGTTTTTTGAATATATGACACTTTCCTATGGTTGTTATTTTGATATATCAATAAAATATTAATATCTCTTGACAATGAAAGACTGTATGATTCTTTGCAAATATTGTGGGTAAATGAGAAGTTAAAGAATTGCAACCACCCAAATTAGTAACTCTTTGAAAGCAGAGATATGAGGAAGAGTCCCCAAGCTATAGTCAGTTATGACAACTTTAAAAGGTAAAGAAAGCTTTTCATTCATGAATTATTATTTGACATTCACTAAAAGCTAACTAAATTCTTATGGGAGGCTTAGAACTTAGAGAAAAAGGCATGGTCCCAGGATATAAATGGCAAGAGTCCATTGTATTTTCTTGACGTGTATGTATCAAAATGAGTATAAGATGGCATAGAAGTAATCTTTTTGTCTCTTTCTTTCATATCCCCAAATACCTTTAAAGATTCCTTTTCTACTGTCCACTGCATGTGACTTTAGACAATTCTTTTCTCAGGTGAGAAAAGAAATAAGGACACTGGATCCAGATCTGCTGTCAGATCTGCTACTACAACCTACTGCTTCCAGCCAGATGGAATAGTATCTACTGGACCACAATGTTTTTTATTAATTTGGCAAGACTGCCTAAAGTCACTAAAAACACACCAAGAATAATTGTTTGTGAACAGAGAATTGAGAGGAATTCACACTTAAAAAGAAAACAAATCTATTGTCAAGAACATTTTTAACAACAGTAATAGCTATAAGGTCTTATTACCACTAGAGTATATTTATATTTTCTGTATAATTTTTGCTGGGGGAAACATTCAAAAAGCAGAATTACACATTATTTACAAAAAGCTAACAGTAAAAGCTAAAAGCTGAATCTTATTTTAAAAGTACTTACTATATGCAGCTCTAGGTAGTCTCCCAGGCCAGAAGAACTGTCCACTCGCACCAATACAGCTTCTTTCTGAACAGTGCTAAACCCTATGGCCAGTCTGTCTGCTCGTGTACTTGGCCGGTCATTAGGAGGCCACTTATACGTGATTTGTCCACCACCTTTGCTAAAGATATACGTTGTCCCAGCTGGAAAACAAAAACCAAAACCAATTAGTCCAAATACATCAAGGGCACACTTTCCTATGTTTGTTATGCTGACCTATCAGTAAAGTATTAAATTTACACCATGGGAGTCATAAATAAATAAAAAAAACAAGAACAAAAACAAAAACCTATGGCGAAGCAAATAAGCAAATAAAAGATTTTAATCAAACATGCTCAAGAAACAGAGTTTTTTTAAAAAAGAAATATCAAGGCAGCTCCATTTTTAATACACTCATTAAATCAACCAGCAGGTGTTTCAGAACAAACAGGAGATTACTGCTTTTTCCACTGAGTTGGACAAGCATGCAATGTAATGGGGCTTTATTTCTTTCTTCCAGTTTAAAAAAATAGTTTAGGGCTTCCGTGGTGGCACAGTAGTTGAGAGTCCGCCTGCCGATGCAGGGGACACAGGTTCGTGCCCCGGTCCGGGAAGATCCCACATGCCGCGGAGCGGCTGGGCCCGTGAGCCATGGCCGCTGAGCCTGCGCGTCTGGAGCCTGTGCTCCGCAACGGGAGAGGCCACAACAGTGAGAGGCCCGCATACCCCCCCCCCAAAAAAAATGTTTAGTAGGAAACATTGACTTTGGATGCTTCAAAAGGAGCAGAAACATATATCAACTTGTTTTTGAAAGAAGAGCTGCATGTATATGTGACAGGGTCATACAGCACAGGGAAGGAAAGTGCAAGAAGTATGCTATGAATCAACTTTTATGGGGACAGGGCCCTTTCACATATGACAGATCATAACTAATGGATGAACAGCCATAAGACCCAACAGTCATGTCAAGAAAATACAGATAATAGATCCCATCTATAGAAGTCAGGTCTTATTTAACAGGCAACATCTACTAGTTGTCAAACTATCCAGCTCCACAAAAAGACCCATTTTTTTCCCAAAGCAAATGCTAGTCTTACAGCAATAAGAATAACATCATAGCCTCATTTGGTAAATGTTCAAATTTTGCTTTATGATGGTGATGTCAGTAAATTACCTATCTTGCTCTAAAAAGAGTTTTGTTTCAAACAAATTTCCTAAGCATCCAATGTGTTAAAGTCCTATTTCATTGCACCACTGGCATCTACCTCATTTAATGCAATAAGATTAATTCTTTGAGTAAGAATATTTGGAAGAGACATGCAAAGATATATATAAAGGAGAATGAATCTTCCTCCATAAAAGGGGACCAGAGAAATATTTATTTAGTTATCTCAGGAACAGACCTTAAGGTACAATTCATAGGAGTGTAGCCTTCCAATAACAAAGTATGCCAATACATACTTATTGTGTACCTACTATATGCCAACATGGTAAGGAAAGCAATAAAACTAAATATTAAAATTTAGGCCACAAAGCACCTTGTGTGTACAGAAATATAGCTTCTACCAAGAGTAAGGGTTATAAGTAAAAGTTGAGTGTACAGCAGTATGTTTTCAGGATATCTACACATTAAATTTCTATGAACCAAATTTACCAAGTAAATGATGTTGGCAATGTCACATTCATGTACCTTTAGTTAAATAGCTGATGATGTAATTTTTTCTCTCTTTCTATATTTTGGGGCCAATAATTCTTTTTATTCTGTCTGAGACATTTCCATAGGCCCTTGAGAAACTCCAAAGAACTCTGCAATATGCTTAATGTGCCTGACTGGTTAAATAGGCCTTGGTTTGTAGACGTGACCCAAGAAACATGTCAAGATAATATTGATATAAAAGTGATAAAACAGAATCTTGTGAAAAATGCAGTGGTAGAGAGGTTAGTCATTTTCTTGAATACTAATGCATGAGAGCAGTTTCTCTCTCTCATGAGAGAATAGGTAAGTTATATTTGAAAGGTACTAATCAGTGTGCAAGCAAAGAAAATTCAGAATATACATATTTGTGTATCAGAAATGCCAGAGCCTTCTACAACCATTTATGTTCTACAATATCAGAAGCTTGTTCACCACAATATTAACAAGCAAGCACTATTTGGTAAATCTTCCTCTTGGTAATTTTTGCAAATAATTAAGTATAGAATGTTTCAGAAAAGCCTACATTGATAAAAAATAGGACAAGAACATATAAAAGTAAAGATTTCTTTAAAAGGAGGTTGTGGTGGTGACCTCTGAGTGTTAGTATTTGATTGATTTTATCTTTCTCCTTTTAATTAACTTTGTCCTCTAATGACTATATATTTCATGTGAATTAAGAAAAATATTCAAGTAGAGATGCTAATTAACAATATAAAACAAATCTAAGAACTCACATGTTTTCCAGAATCATCAGAGTAAGGTAATTGTTGTAAGGCAACAATATCATACATTACATGATAATTTTTAACATTTCCTTCTGTATGGAAAGTAGGGCAAGCATTACTCCCACATCACATTTCAGGAAATTTAGTCAGAAGGATTAACGTGTTAACTAAAGTTGCAAACTTGGAAGAGCTGATAGGAAATCCAGTATCCAGATTCAACTCCTGTATTTTTTTTTTATTACATAAATGTCTCTGTTATCATAACAAGACAGTCAAGAAAAAGTTAATTGGGTATGTCAGTCTGAATTTATCAAGGCCAACTGTTATCATATTCGAATGTCTCATAACCATAAAGTGACATTTGCACCTCATGATCATATACCGTCCTTTCACCTCACAATGCTTTTAAAAAAATTAAAAAAAAATAACATGTAAATGTGAAATGACAGAACATTTAATATATGTTGATTAACATTTAGTTTAGGGTACACTTCCCAAACTTGTGAAACTATGCAAGTTTCCTGTTGCTGAGGATAATAATTTAGAGGTTTATATTTTCAGTAAGATAAATGCCACAATACAAATACTGTTACTCGAGATTTGATTTCACCTCTATTTCAACCTTTCCAATAAGTGTTAAGACTTGGCAACTAGCATGCCAGTACCTACTCTGTCTGCCTTACAATGACTTTATTCTTCAGGTTTTGCCAAAACCAAGCAAAAACAAGCATAACACCATGTGCCAAACAATGCAATTATTCCTAGTGTCCTTTTTCTTCAGATATATCTGAAAATCAATCTCTCTTCTTTTTTCGTTGTATGCACAATAGAGCATTCACATTGTACACATCAGCACAATTCTGTAATAAGCGAGAGAATTAGATGTCCAGCTCCCAACACAGCTCTCTTAACCTACCTCTGTAAGCATCTTGGCTTTAAAAAAAAAAAAATCATTTTGCATCAAACTCTAAAAATCTATGTTCTTAAAGCCCTCCTTCCATCGAGATAGAAAATTACAATATACTCTATTTTGGTGACCTTAACAATATGAGAATACTCCCACGATAAAATGTAGTAGATCAGATGACTAAAGTGTCAAAATCTACTTCATTTAACATGCATCACTCTGAACAAAGAACATGATGTACTTACTGCAGCAGAACAGCTAAGTAATTAAGAATGTAAGCTCTGGACTCAGACCAGGGTTCAAATTCCAACTGTATCGTTTTCTAGTTACATGACATTGACTATTGTGCTATTTATTCTAACCCTTGGGTTTCATATCCTTGGGGATATTAACACTGTCAGGATTAAATGAAACATACACAGTAACACCTCAGACTAATTCCTGGCATATGGTAAGTGCCCAGCACATTTTATTTTTCTTTTTTTTCATAGCGGTATTATTTTTAATAGTCCAAAATAGAAAACAACCCAAATATCTATCAGTGGTAGAATGGATAAACAATGGTATATTTATACAATGGAATACTCTATAGCAATGAAGATGAATGAACTACAACTACATTCAACAACGCCCTTGATTCTCACTAACATGATGTTGGGGGAAAAAAAAAAAAAAAGATTCTGATTTCCACAACCTTCTGAGACTGAACCAGGAAGAAACAGAAAATATAAACAGACCAATCACAAGAACTGAAATTGAAACTGTGATTAAAAATCTTACAACAAACAAAAGCCCAGACCAGATGGCTTCAGAGGAAAATTCTATCAAAAATTTAGAGAAGAGCTAACATCTATTCTCCTCAAACTCTTCCAAAATACAGCAGAGGGAGGAACACTCACAAACTCATTCTATGAGGCCACCATCACCCTGATACCAAAACCAGACAAGGATGTCACAAAGAAAGAAAACTACAGGCCAGTATCACTGATGAACATAGATGCAAAAATCCTCAACAAAATACTAGCCAACAGAATCCAACAGCACATTAGAAGAATCATACACCATGATAAAGTGGGGTTTATCCCAGAAATGCAGGGATTCTTCAATATATGCAAATCAATCGATATGATACACCATTTTAACAAAGTGAAGGAGAAAAAACATATGATCATCTCAATAGACGCAGAAAAAGCTTTTGACAAAATTCAACACCCATTTATGATAAAAACTCTCCAGAAAGTAGGCATGGAGGGAACTTTCCTCAACATAATAAAGGCCATATACGACAAACCCACAGCCAACATCATTCTCAATGGTGAAAAACAGAAACCATTTCCACTAAGATCAGGGACAAGACAAGGTTGCCCACTCTCATCACTACTATTCAACATAGTTTTGGAAGTTTTAGCCACAGCAATCAGAGAAGAAAAAGAAATAAAAGGAATCCAAATTGGAAAAGAACAAGTAAAACTGTCACTGTTTGCAGATGACATGATACTATACATAGAGAATCCTAAAGATGCCACCAGAAAACTACTAGAGCTAATCAATGAATCTGGTAAAGTAGCAGGACAAAATTAATGCACAGAAATCTCTTGCATTCCTATACATTAATGATGAAAACTCTGAAAGAGAAATTAAGGAAACACTCCCATTTACCACTGCAACAAAACGAATAAACTATCTGGGAGTAAACCTACCTAAGGAGACAAAAGACCTGTATGCAGAAAACTATAAGACACTGATGAAAGAAATTAAAGATGATACAAACAGATGGAGAGATATACCATGTTTCTGGATTGGAAGAATCAACACTGGGAAAATGATTATACTAGCCAAAGCAATCTACAGGTTCAATGCAATCCCTATCAAACTACCAATGGTACTTTTCACAGAACTAGAACAAAAAATTTCACAATCTGTATGGAAACACAAAAGACCCCAAATACCCAAAGCTATCTTGAGAAAGAAAAACAGAACTGGAGGAATCAGGCTCCCTGACTTCAGACTATACTACAAAGCTACAGTAATCAAGACAATATGGTACTGGCACAGAAACAGAAATATAGATCTGTGGAACAGGATAGAAAGCCCAGAGATGAACCCCCACACACAGGGTCATCTAATCTTTGATAAAGGAGCCAAAAATATACAATAGAGAAAAGACAGCCTCTTCAGTAAGTGGTGCTGGGAAAACTGGACAGCTACATGTAAAAGAATGAAATTAGAACACTCCCTAACACCATACAAAAAAATAAACTCAAAATGGATTAAAGACCTAAATGTAAGGCCAGACACTGTAAAACTCTTAGAGGAAAGCATAGGCAGAACACTCTATGACATAAATCACAGCAAGATCCTTTTTGACCCACCTCCTAGGGAAATGGAAATAAAAACAAAAATAAACAAATGGGACCTAATGAATCTTAAAAGCTTTTGCACAGCAAAGGAAACCATAAACAAGACCAAAAGACAACCCTCAGAATGGGGGAAAATATTTGCAAACGAAGCAACGGACAAAGGATTAATCTCCAAAATATACAAGCAGCTCATGCAGCTCAATAACCAAAATACAAACAACCCAATCCAAAAATGGGCAGAAGACCTAAAGAGACATTTCTCCAAAGAAGATATACAGACTGCCAACAAACACATGAAAGGATGCTCAACATCACTAATCATTAGAGAAATGCAAATCAAAACTACAGTGAGGTATCACCTCACACAGGTCAGAATGGCCATCATCAAAAAATCTACAAACAATAAATGCTGGGGAGGGTGTGGAGAAAAGGGAACCCTGTTGCACTGTTGGTGGGAATGTAAATTGATACAGCCACTATGGAGAACAGTTTGGAGGTTGCTTAAAAAACTAAAAATAGAACTACCATATGACCCAGCAATCCCACTACTGGGCATATACCCTGAGAAAACCATAATGCAAAAAGAGACATGTACCACTATGTTTACTGCAGCACTATTTACAATAGCCAGGACATGGAAGCAACCTAAGTGTCCATCAACAGATGAATGGATAAAGAAGATGTGGCACATATATACAATGGAATATTACTCAGCCACAGAAAGAAATGAAACTGAGTTATTTGTAGTGAGGTGGATGGACCTGGAGTCTGTCATACAGAGTGAAGTAAGTCAGAAAGAGAAAAACAAATACTGTATGCTAACACATGTATATGGAATCTAAAAAAAATTAAAATGGTTCTGAAGAACCTAGGGGCAGGACAGGAATAAAGACACAGACGTGGAGAATGGACTTGAGGACATGGGGAGGGGGAAGGGGAAAGTGGGAAGAAGTGAGAGAGTGGCATGGACATATATACACTACCAAATGTAAACAGATAGCTAGTGGGAAGCTGCTGCATAGCGCAGGGAGATCAGCTCGGTGCTTTGTGACGACCTAGAGGGGTGGGATAGGGAGGGTGGGAGGGAGACACAATAGGGAGGGGTTATGGGGATATATGTATACGCATAGCTGATTTACTTTGTTATACAGCAGAAACTAACACAACAATGTAAAGCAATTATACTCCAATAAAGATGTTAAAAAATAAATAAAATTTTTTTTTAAAAGGGGAAACTATAATTTGTTATTCTTTCTTCAAATGTGTCATTACAATTAGCAACAGGGTCCTACTGTATAGCACAGTAACTATATTCAATATTGCGTGATAAACCATAATGGAAAAGAATATGGAAAATAATGCATATGTATATATAACTGAATCACTTTGCCGTACAGAAGAAATTAACACAACATTGTAAATCAACTACACTTCAATAAAATAAATTTAAAAACAAAGATTATGATTCCACTTATATAAAATTCAGCAGGCAAAGTTGATCTGTGCTGTTAGAAGTCAGAATAGTGGTTTTTTTTTGGTCATTATTTTTTTTAATTGTGGGAAAATACCCATAACATAAAATTTATCATTTTAACCATTTTAAAGTGTACAATTCAGTGGGATGCAATACATTCACAAATTTGGGTAACCATTACCTCTCTCTAGTTCCAGAACTTCAAGCAGTACCTGTTAGGCAGTCACTCCCCATTCCTCCCTCCCACCCTGATGTTATTTTCCAAGACGAAGGAATAATGCCTGGGAGGGAACATACTGGGCGGCTTCTGGATACTGGTAACATACTCTTTTTTTTTTAAATCTGGGTGGGAGTTATATGGCTGTGCTCATGTTGTGAAAATTTATCTAGCTGTATACTTATAATTTATATACTTTTTGCATGTATGTCATATCTAAGTACACATACATAAATTTGGAGCTATACTATGGAAAAATGAACTTTTTGGCCAACCTAATACATTTTAAAGAGAATGGATGATGTGTGTATGTGTGTGTTAACAACATAAAATAACTAACATTGCAACATTGTTGTTTTATTTTAATATAAGAGCCCTTAGAAAATTTTGATTCATTTCAAAGTTGTGTTCAAACCAAATGCCTTTTAAGAAACGGCTTTCCTACATCCCGATTTTTATTAATCTTTTCAGTATTTCATTCCTTGGATTGGCACTTTTGTCACATAAACCCATTCTATTATTATTTACATTCACTAATAGTTGACATTGGGAAGGATTTTTAATTAATTAATTAATTAATTTTTGGCTGCGTTGGCTCTTCCTTGCTGCGTGCGTGCTTTCTCCAGTTGCGGCGAGCGGTGGCTACTCTTCTTTGCGGTGCATGGGCTTCTCATTGCGGTGGCTTCTCTTGCTGCGGAGTACGGGCTCTAGGCACGCGGGCGTCCGTAGTTGTGGCTCGCGGGTTCTAGAGCGCAGGCTCAGTAGTTGTGGCACACGGGCTTCGTTGCTCCGCGGCGTGTGGGAACTTCCCGGACCAGGGCTTGAACCCTTGTGCCCTGCATTGGCAGGCGGATTCTTAACAACTGCACCACCAGGGAAGCCCGGGAAGGATATTAAATTGCATCACGTGGGAGCTTTCATGAGAAAAAGATTATTAGTGTGTTGCCATAAAACATCTACTATGGTAAGATTTATAACATGATACAAAAAATTCACTTTGTTAAATAAAGGGGTAAGTCTACACAAGATAATCTGTCATCTAGCTTCATTCTTTAAATTTTATTTTTATGGAAACATGTTTTACTTTATTATCTAAGCGAATTCAATGTGCAGCAACAGTACATCTTAATCACAGGTCCAAGCATTTTATCAGCAAGGAAAGGAATGTGGAGGAGTGTGGCAGCTTTATTATTTATGCATGTTTCTATATGGCAAGCACTAACACATCAGTGACGTGACTATTAATGGATTTATTGCAAATTAATCTTGACATCCAACATATCACTAAATGTATGGATGACTCAAACTTAAAGTGGTTTTCAGCAGTCTTTACATTTAAGTTGTGCATCAAGTCTATATTACACCCTCCAAACTCATTAACAAAGCTGGCTTCATCAGATGCAAATTTAGCAGTGTCAACATTCTTTACACTGCAGTAAATGTCTGTAAATATTATACATGGGCTCTTACTTCTAATGTTTGGACTGCCTGTGATGTTATAATAAACGTATTTTTAGATTTTTACTTAGTATCTATTTACATAAAGGGCTCGCTTCCCTCATTCTTTTTCTTGCCTACCATCTTTTCCCTAAAGGTGTCTACTTAAGCCATACTTGTTTCTGCAAAAGCTAATCTATTCCCTCAAATGGGTTGAACCTTTTTGAAAACAAAAAACAATCAGCATGTACAGGTCTGCTTGATTATTGGTTGCTCCGAATCCTTGGTACATGAAACAATAATATAATTCACTTCCAAATAGATTAGCTTCTAACTCACAACATACGTATATGAATAAAAGGTCCTTTTCTGAAAACGTATAATTCTTCCAGTGTCATCATGTAGCCAACATGAAATATTTAGGCCATTATGATTCTATTAAATGCAACAGGGATATAACACTTTTTTCCACTGAAACTGTGCCAGGCAGTCAGATGGAAATTTAAAGTAAAATATTTATAAACAAGGGGAACTTTTATTTCTCCTACAACCTTGTCAAGAGGCAGTTGCTAAATTTCAATTTCCTGAATAATTTCTACCTATATGGAGGCATTCTTCTTAGTAAAGTTCACAAAAGGCAAAAACAATAAGAAGGCCACCCTGTATTTAGGTCTAAAACTAGTAATACAAATAAACTAATAAATCTGAACAGTCATACTTGTATTCTAAAGCACTAAGAGTTCATTGTCTATCTACGTTGCTGTAAATTCTTTGTAAGATCACAAAGAATTATTTCGTGAGCGCTATAGATTCTTAATTCCTAAAATTTCATATAAGAGCAATAAAAATTCAGGAAAGGTGGCATTATATTAGGAGAGATCAATGGAATCAGAGTAATAGGAATTCCTACCTATAATATGTAATCAACTCGAAATCTAAAAGTAATAACACCAATTACTTATATTGAGAATAAGAGAGCCCTCGATGCTACAGATCTAAGGGTGAAAAAATGCCAGGAAAGAAAGGAAAATAAAGACCGTATATCACAACTTGCGACTCCTGATGGAAGATGCAAACTTGGTAGAAATGACAAAAGCATTACACCTAGCTAAAGAGACTAGAAAATAAGACAAGGTTTTTACCCATACATCTTGGAGAAAGAGAGTTTTTACCCATACATCTTGGAGAAAAAAAAGAAACATGGCCTGCCACTGAAATGGATTAGATACTGGCCCCACAGACTGGATCAGACCAAAGAAAAGGAAGTCAAGAAGAGTTTAGGTAATTCCCAAAGAATGAAAGCCTTAAGAAAGTAAGTAGCTCATGATGACATTCAAGATAGAAGGAGCATTGGGAGGTTTTTCATATATGGCATGTTACATGGTCCATCAGAACCCTAGACTCAGGAATTAAGGAAATTTATTGAATTTTTTAAAAAACAGTTTGTTGAATATTCATTAAATTGAATGCAAACTGACAAAATTGTGAGCACCCTGTTTCCATGCATTGGAATTTCCTGAGAGTGTCACTGTACAGAGTCACTGCACACACACAGCTCCATCTAAAACTCATCATGGGGCTTCCCTGGTGGCGCAGTGGTTGAGAGTCCGCCTGCCGATGCAGGGGACACGGGTTCGTGCTCCGGGCCGGGAGGATCCCACATGCCGCGGAGCGGCTGGGCCCGTGAGCCATGGCCGCTGAGCCTGCGCGTCCGGAGCCTGTGCTCCGCAACGGGAGAGGCCACAACAGTGAGAGGCCCGCGTACCGCAAAAGAAAAAAAAAAAAAAAGTTCTTAAGTTAAAAACAACTGACATAAACATAGACTTAATGTTGAAATGCTCTTGGAGAAGACTAAGGGAAACTTTCCTTTTAAAAATGACAAAATGGAGGCCCAGAAGAATCAAGTGGTTCCTCAATGTCACACAGATGGTTGGGGGCTGCACCCAACTCTATTCCTAGTGCTTTTCCACTGTACAATGAAGAGCTAAGATCAAATGACTGCTTCTTGTTTAGAAAAATAAGCTAAAATTCACAAATCAAGGTCTCATTTCAATCATCTCTAGTGGTTTTTCTAATGATGTTTCCTTGGTCTGGTTTCGGGAGACTCAAAGTTTCTGAAATGGCACTTAGCAGAAATGATTCGTTCACATTCTAAAATTTTCAGAATCTAGCCTGAATCTTTCAGAGGGGTGGGGCTTTTGCAAAGCTTTTCTGCAAGCACCCTGCCTCAGAAGCCATCTCAGCCTTCAGCTTGTTCGGAGGCTTCCAAATCGCTGAACAGAGATGCAGAAGCCAAATTTTTATTATTAATACCATAATCACTTTTATTCCACATCACAAAGGCCTTATAACTTTTTGGCAGTGACACCATTTCCTGCCTTTAGTAGTAGAATTCAATCCTGAACACAAAACTGCATGTGGGGGCTTCCCTGGTGGCGCAGTGGTTAAGAATCCGCCTGCCAATGCAGGGGACACGGGTCTGATCCCTGGGTCTGGGAAGATCCCACATGCTGTGGAGCTACTAAGCCCGTGCGCCACAACGACTGAGCCTGTGCTCTAGACCCCGCGAGCCACAACTACTGAGCCTGCGTGCCACAACTACTGAAGCTGGCGCGCCTAGAGCCAATGCTCTGCAACAAGAGAAGCCTCCGCGATGAGAAGCCAGCGCACCGCAATGAAGAGTAGCCCCCGCTTGCTGCAACTAGAGAAAGCCCGCGCATAGCAACGAAGACCCAGCACAGCCAAAAATTAATTAATTAAATAAACAAATTTGTTAAAAAAAAAAACTGCATGTGGTTATTCTGAACTATTCTGAGGCCACCAGATGTGGCCTCAGAATTCAAATTAACAAAATTCAAATTAATTTTAGGCTAAAACTAGAAGTTTTGCCTTTGTTTGTTTTCTAATCTTAGTTCCTCTCATTTACCATCTCCCTGTCTATCTGCTATATTTAAGTCATTTTCAAACTGACTAGGCCCCAATTAGAACTATTTACTAGTAAATTTTGGACCGAAACCGGATAGAATACAAGTTTCTGATTCAGAAGTCATTTCAAACTAAGCTCTAACTCTATCACCTAGGCCTGCACACGTGGTGGAATACACATTCTTCTCCCGAAGTGACTTTACTTTTGCCAATTTATGCTTCTCTGCTGCACCTGGTTTTCTTTTCAGTCCTGCTTCCCACTATCATTCCAGCCAAGGTGAATTCCCTCCCTCTATCATCTACAGAACTTGTTTTTAACTTGCAAAATATTATATAAACTGTCAGAGTTGTCTTTTATTGAAATTTCTATCTTTAGAAGTATGTTTCCTGAAGAAAGGGGTTTTGCTTTAATTCTTATTATCCTCATCAGACTTAGGTGCTTTTATTCATTTATTAATCATTAATAAGAGCATTGGTTTATGCTTGAACTAAGTCAGGACTAGTGATACAATGATAAATAACTTAAGGTTCCTGATTCTCAGATGAGTACAACAAATTCCATGCCTATATCCATTTCTACGTAATCCGAATAATTTTACTAGTCAAATACAGAAACTCAGATGAGAGGATAGATTGCCTAAATTACCATTCTCCAATTTCATTATATGTCTGTGTAAGGCACAACTGTGATGAACAGTCATGAGACTCTTCAACCAGGTACTGATGACTCTTTTTGAGTCAGTAGCAAATCCCACAATTTTCTTGAATAACATAGCCCAAAGTTCTCCATATTTTACAGGGAAGACATGGATATAACCTGCTAGTCCTTAGGCTTTAAGAATTTATTAATCATCAGAAAAACCCAAGAGATTAGCACCGTAACCAAGTGATCAAGATTAATACCACCAGTAAGGAGACATGGAATTCGGGTCCTCCAAATATGATGTACTGAGAAGGGCACAGCATCATTTCTATATTATTTTGCCAAAAATGCATAGCCTGAATCATAAGAAAACATCCAAGAAACTCCAACTGAGGGACATTCTACAAAATAACTGGCAGCGTTCTTTTAAAAAGTCAAGGTTAGAAAAAACAGAAAAAGACTGAGGAATAGTCCCAAACTGGAGGGGACTAAGGAGACATGACAGCTAGATGCAATGTGATGTTTGCATGTATAGTAATTAGTATACACTGTAGTTGTGATGAAAAAGATAAGTCAAAAGACAGGGAATAGTGGGCATTATGGAGGAAAAATTCCTATCTCTTTTAATGTACGTAACATGAAAAAAAACCTATGTGAGATTATTTTAGGAGTTGCTTAGCCAGATGGTTTAGTGAGGTGGTAGGGAAAGACTCTAGCTCAAAATAAGGAGTTGGAATTTTTGACAACAAACAAAACACAATGTCAAGACAATAGCAGAAGGATGCTCTGGAGAAAGAGAATGCAAAAGCAATACAACAGTATAATTCAAGAATAAAAACATCCATACAAAAATTAATTAAGCATTTGCTATGTAGAAAGCACCATGCTAGACGCTGGAAATGACAGAAAGGTATATGTTATAGCTCTAGAATCCAGCTACAACTACCCATTCAATCAGGTGTGATTTCTTGAATTTTTCTTTTGTATTTCCATTCTTACAGTCATTGTTCAGATTGCATCACCTTCAATCTTAAATGTAATAAATACTCATCCTTACTGATTCGATACCTTCCTGCCCCTCCCTAATTTAAATTTATTTTACAAACTAAAACCAAACTAACTTTGGACATCCTCCATACAAACCAACCCTCTATATCAGCCAAACTGGAGAATTCATTTGGTCTCCTGAAATACCCCCAAATTATTTTCAGAGAAGATAAAATTTAATATGGTTCTGGAAAAATAAGAGCAAATGTATTTCTGTGGGCTGAATTTTCATGAGAGAAGTCACAAAAGCACAAAACAGGTTCCAGAAAGAGGAGTAGATCCACTTATATTAATGACATTACCTTTTTTTAAAAAGATGCATTTTTAGGCACTATTATTTCCTATCTCTTTGTCTCCTGAACTAAATCTCTAGATAAATACAGAGTACAAATAATATAGTGGAAATTAGGACTGTTCAAGGTCAGTGTTAAAAGAGATTAGATCAGTTCTAGTAGTTCAGAATACTCATAATTCTATGAAATGCAAATTTCCTTTAACAAAGAGTCACATAACTTCACAAATGTATAAAAATGTGATATTACTGTCATAAGAGATAAATTATATTTAGTAAGAAGTATCTTGGTGTTATCTGCTATTTATCATGAATCTTGTTATTCCATCTTTATCAAAAATGAAACTATTTCTCATTTCTTAAGTATTGGTCTATGCTTAGTAGAAAAACTAAGTTACAGCAACCTAAATTAAAATAACGCATATAAAATTTGGTTTGTTTATTTATTCTTCATCTCAGAATCTTTGAAACAGCTTATGAAGATGACAAGAAGAATAAATATCAGCCAATTCTGAGAGGTATCAATCCACCTATCTTCAAAATAAAAGTGACAAGAAGCAAAAAATTGGGAAATTAGACAACTTACTTTGATAAGCAATTTTTGGTATTTGAACGATTTAAAATCCAAAGATGGAAGTTTTTAACTCATGAAGATATTTAGCCAATGGAATTCAACAAAGTAAATGAATTTTGAAAGTGATGGAGAAGCAAAAAAAAAAAAAGGTTCTCTACAGAGATCTTTCTATTTCACCACTCATGATACAACTATGTGTGAGAGTAATTTTTGAAGTTGAAATGACTGAAACATTAGAGGGTGGATTAAAGTGCCAAATCAGCCCCAGGGCAGGGAAGTGCCAAATTTTTCTTCTTTTTTATTAGTCTTCCTAGACTAAAATTACAAGGTGGTTCCAATCTGCACCTCAGATCCTTGAATGCTCAGGTCCCCAAGCTCAAAAGACCCTCTAGAGTCTTCAAACAGCATCCCTGAAAAACGTTGAGAAAGACCTATAAGACAAAGAGGGTAGGGCACTATTAAGGGATAAAGTAGGCTTCAAACTCAAAAACACCCATATCTAGCTTCATCCTTAAAATTTTAATGTATTTTCAATTGATTATTGTATTCAAATGAAGACTGCCATGCCATCTGTCTTTAAAGTCCTTTAAATTAAATTTAATGACTCTTGTGGGAAAGAGAGGCCATTTCTAATTCAGTATAGTCTGCTTACTACTATTAATCACTAATTAGAATTAATTATTAACAATGTGATTATTTTTTCCTCGAATATTCTAAATCATTAATCAAAGGATGACATGACTTTCTGTTCCTTCTTTGGTATATTGAAGTGACTGTCATATGACTTTTGGGTAGATGCTACTGAAGTGATGATTTTAGTCAGATGTGTAACAATAATGCCATCTAAAAGCTGCATTTAACCAAGAGAGCAGTATTTTTGGAACAAGCAGTATAAAAGTGCTTTGTGAATATTAACATATTCTAGCAAATTAGTTTGCATCATTATCATAAGCAATTACTTACTGTTTAGATGCAGCTCATATTAAATTGGCAAGCAATTTGCAAGAATTAAACATAATAGAGAGAGCTTTCTGAAAATTCAATGATCTACTGAGACAAATGATGCCACTAGGTTCACAGCCCATGTACCAAACAAGGTTACCCATTAAACATATTTAGCATTAAAATAATAGGTGGTTGACTACATGGGCTTTTAATGCAAGATAATTTTGTAACTATTGTTTAGATGCTATCAATGCAATTATGCATATCAGATCCTAGGAGGCATTTTAAAAAAAAAAGGCCCGAAGAAAAAGGGAAGGTTTTGTTTTCTGAGAAGGAACTAGCTGTCAATTTGACTAAATTCTGTTATTCTAATAACCCATTACATTGTCTTGAGTTATTTGGGACTACTTAATTTTCTCCTTTAAGAAGTTTCTGTTGTCTTGATCACTCTCTCCATTTACCTCTGTGGCGAAGACTGCTCATGTTCACCACTATTCATTTAGACTTCTTTAGTACTAAGCGAACTCGAAGCTGGGCATACAGCTAAGCTGTGTATAAACTGGGCGTTTCCCTTTCTCCTTTGCAGTTTGATAGGGCCATATGACTAAATTCTGGCCAATGATACATGGGCAAAAATGATGTGTGATTCCTCCAGTTCCAGCCCTGAAATGCACCTGCACTTTACTGCTTATGTCTCTCTTTCTTTTTGCTGAGTGATGACCAAAAGCTGAGCCAGCTGTCTTAGACCTAGAGACGGAAGCTGCGGGTTGAGAACTGTACCAGTGAACTGTAAATACTATGTGAGGAGGGGGAAGGAAGAAAGAAAGAAAGAAAAAAAAACACACCTTACATTTTCTTCATACCTGTGTATTATGGAGGTCTCATTTTTAGAGCAAAGGGTATTTATATAGCCTTTAAGACAAAACGACAAAACATTTCCAAGTATTTTTTTATACCCATGAGTCAAGTAAATTTGATAGGGAAACTATAATTACCTCTATTTTACAAATTTAAAAGAAAATGGTGTTCACAGATGTAAAGTGATTTGTCCATGGTCACACAAAGCAATGTGAATCTTTTCTTATCAAAACCTTCCATAGAAGGCTAGTAATACCTACTACCCTTTTAACAGTCAGCCAATGTTACTCACCCTGGCAGATTCTTTGGCGTGGGGGCGGGGGGGGGGGTCATATGTTTTCCTGGATCTACCCAATTCCCAAATTCTTTTCTCCCTTACAAAATTAAAATGGCACATATTTGCAAAACATGATAAAGAATGTTGTCTCTGACCCTGAAACAAAGTGAAATTAATTGACCCACACTGACCCCTCTGCTTGACTATAGAGCATTTACTTTAGGAAATTTGTAATTGTGAATTTTTTCTCTGCCCCTTTTAGATGTTAAACTTCTTCCAGCTTCTTGACAGTTTTATAATTCAGGAATGTCTTTCTCAAGAGCCTGGGAGCCATCTCTTTGAAATGTAATCATCAGGAAAGACAGTGTCCCTCTGTCCCAGTCTCTGTGGGAGGGTTGAATCCAAACTTGGATAAGCACCAATTACCAAACACCAGGACCTAATCACTGTGAATAACCTCCCTCTCCCGCCCCCAATGTCCTCCAGTAGTTTCCCACTAGCTCACTCCAGAGCTTAAAAAATCTCCAGCCTTTTGTTTCACTGGAGTTGACTTCAATCTCTCTCCCTTATTACGAAAGTCTTCAATAAATTCTTCCTTGCCAGTTTAACTTCTCTAGTGCAATTCTTCTTTGATATCCATGACCCATTATTCGTATTTATCATATTATTCCGCCATCTAAGCTAGCCAACCTCAGAAAAAGCAATAGTAACCCAGTCAAAATAAAAATAGAAAATTGTTTCTTCATCTGAATTTCACTTCCTCGCTCTCAGAGAAAAATTTCTGCTTCTCCACAGAAAGTAAACAAAGTATTATCAGGGAAGCTTAGTAATAAAGAAATTTGGAGAAATGTTCTTTCGAGGTATTTTTATACATTAATTCAAATGCTAAATAATATTTTACAGCAACATTCTGAGGAACATTTACCTAGAGTGAACTATAAGAGATTTCTATAGCAAAGCAATGATCATTCTATCTCCATTTCTTAAGGGTCACTGCAAAATATAAATATATGTAATTATAAATACAGAGCAAATTCTACTTCTTTCGTTTTGAATCAGTTTTATATTATTTGTTTCTAATATTCTATCTTGAGGGTAAGAACTAGTTTTCATGATTCCTTGTATTTACCTCAGAGCCTAGAATACCACTAGATACTTCACAGATATATAGCTACATTTGATGTGGTAAACCAAACACATAACATCCAAAACTATTTTGATGATAGCTTTATTTTCATTTGATGTTTTAGAATCAAATATGTTTGCATTACGTGTATAACAAAGGACTTATTAATAGGAAGTTGGAAACACAGCAAAGCATAATGTATCAAAATCTAATGTCAGCAACTTTTCTCAGTGTCTTGAAAAGAACTATAATTTAGAAAATACCATCAAAAGGCTATATAAATTGAGAGTACTGAGAAAAAATATTATTAAAAAATCTAGTAGCTGATTTATTTTCTCTTCAAATGTTAACTTTGAAATAAAAGAAAAAGTCTTAGTTTTCTGTTGACATACATTTATCATATGCTATTTTGGAGTACACATTTGTATATTTCATGTAATCATATACATTTACACACTCTTCTTTTTTCTCAACTTTAATGAGCATATACTTAAAACTTAAATACTGTGTATATTATACATATATATATACACAAACACACACACGTGTGTGTATATACGTGTGTGTCTGTATATATATATAAAGAAAATAAAATGCCATGTTCACTGATCAGAGAAGGTGAACTTTTAGATTAACCAATAACATACTGGGGACAGGTTAATTAAAATAACAAAGCAGAACAAGTGAAAGACCAAAGAATAACCCTTCCCCCACCAAGAATGGCCTAAAATAAGTCTCTTGGTGCTACTCAAATTTGTACTCTTTCAAAACTAAAATAAGCAGACTCTAAATAAAAGAAAATTTCTCAAGCTGGGATTTCATTTATTTTTATGAAAATAAACATCTAAAATAAATATAAAGGGGCATTTTAAAGGAGAGAAAAATAAAACTTTTTTTTTTTCCCACAAGATGTTACCGGTTTTTCAAGCAATGTGAAAATTCTTATATCAAGAAAGGCTCAATCATTTACTATTCTCCTGCCATTTTAATATTTGTAACCAACACATTTCCATGTTCATTTACCATGTTCTTATCTATCTGGCAAATAGCATTTATCCTCCACGTACTATATAACACATTTTGAGGTGTAGATTCCCAAAATAGCATAGCCAATTTCCCTTTCAATCCCACTAATGATATGAAATCATAAAACCCACACTGTCTCACCCATGAGTGAGATGTTTGAAATGGATTCAGAATCAGAAATGACAGCTTCCACTCTAACTTCCTAGGCTATCCACCAGTAAGCTGATCAGATAAGCTGTGCCCATGAAGAGGTGAGAGCCTGCTGGAATAAGTGTGTAGGGAGATGCACTAAACAGCAATGTCCCTTCCACAAGTAGCCTGGTCACTCACCCTAGGGGAATCAGTTATCATCTTTTTACTATCTTCTGATCACTCTCTTCCAAAATAATCTTCACCATGCCAAAGAGACTCATGCCGAAGAGGACGGGGCTTACAGTAGAGCAAAAGGGAACTCACCTGGAAGATTTTCACTGGGGAGATGACATGATCAGGTTTGAATCTTAGCAAGATTATTGAGGCTTCTATGTGGAAAATGGGATGGATGGGAAGGAGGTGAGGTAAGGAGGCCCAGCAGAAAGCTATCTCACAAAAAGAAGAATAAAATATAAGGACCTTGAAAAGAAGTAGACAGATGTGAGAAGCATAAAGGAGGTAATGTTGTAAGGACTTTTGATGATTAACTGGATGTGGAGAGGGGAGGGGGAAGAAATCAAAGTTCTCTTCTAGGTTTCTGACCTGCGAAGGGTACAGATACTGTGTCATTTATTCACTGAGACAGGAAGCATCAAAGAAGGAATAGGAGAAGTGGAGAATATAATAAATTTTATATGTTTGAATTTAGTCATCTTCTTCCATAGGAGAATATTATATCATCTTTACAGCCCTGTAACACTTAGCACACTGAAGTGTACACGGATGACATTTTTCAGTATCCTAATGCATCACACATATAAGTTAAAAAGGATATTCTAATGAAAACCACTGTTCTTTCTTAAAACAAGTTTTGCAAGACACAGCTAACCTGTATCTCTTCACCATCTTTAAAACAGTCTCCAGATGTAGTAATACTTAGCTCTCAACAAGACCTTTCCATGGAACCCACCAGAATTGATTATATTTATCATCTAAACATTTGCAGTGTTCCCTTTCTTCCAATCATTTTAAGAAATTGTTTTTATGGAAAAGGTTTCGCTATACAATGTTGTCCCAGCATGTCTTTTGCTTGATTCCTGCGTGGTTCTCTGCATATAATTGCTTGGTTAACTTCTTGTGCCTCGTTGATTTGCTTCCTCTGCTCGTCAAGGTTTCATTAACTGTTTCCTGCATGCAGAGCACTTTACTAAGGTAGGATGTGTTGGTTTACGAGTTATACCATATAGATGAGCAATAATAGGGTCAAGTGTGACAATATTGGCTACACTTAGGCTCAAATTCCTGCATCTATAGATGAAGCTGAGTTTTCTGCATCTTTTTTCACCTTCAAATAGTGGAAGAAGAGAAGCAGTGATGGAATCCACTACTATCAGAAAGTATGCTCTGTACCATTAACTGTTGACCCTCAGGACAAAACACGCAAAAGCCTTTCCCTAAAGAACAATTCTAGTTAGACATTTGGTACTCTTTGACCTAGTAGACCCTCTGTCTCCTAGAACACAGTGGGCATGGTTACTTTTAGTCCTTATGACGTCCTTAGGCAAATCAGAAAAAAGCAATCTTCCTCGAAACCCCTTACTTCCAACGGCTGGAAAATTGTTATAGCATACCGATTTTGTCAGAACAAGCCATTTGCTTGCTCTTTCCTAGAAAATTTTCATATTAAATATGCAACTCCATGGAGGTAACAGTGTAAATGAGAACACCTTCACAAGTCTACGTCTTGAACAAGTGTACATGGCATCCCTTTAGTGAGACAGAGGAAACATTAGTGTTTGGTTCAAGAGGAAGATTCAACTCATATTGGATCCTAATGTTCTGTGGAATACAATTATGCTCCTTGGGGGAGAGGAATGCAAGGGACACAGGGAAAAAAAAAATTCCTAGTCAACCAATTTCATGCAGAGCAAACACCAGTGGCAAAAGAAGTTCAAGCTTTTTCTGGGAAAGAAGTTCTGCACAGTTGAAATAAGATCAGTCACAGACCTAACTTGTGGAAATGAAATTCCTGAAAAGAAAGGCAATATCAGAGCAGTGCTAGTCTAAGATGCACAAAGAACTACACTGCAGCAGCTAATCCCTTATATTTGAAGCACAGATTTCAGCCAGACAAAACTGTGACTTATAAAAATTAGACGTTGAGGATCCTCGGGGGACCAGTCTCTTCCTATTTTCCTCTATGGCTGCTCCAAGGTACAGATTCAATTCAGGCAGGTTAAATTGGGGATCCAAGTGGGAATATGTGGTTAATGAATTTTATACAACCTTCCTTCTTTCCAATTAAAAAAAAAGAAGACAAAGGCTCAGAAAAGATTTGATGGTGTTTTACTGAGTCTTCCCAATTCCCCCCACCCCCACCCCACCGACCCCAGACTGATTTCAAGCCATGGTGGAGACAACCAGACAGCTAATTAAACTATAAACTCTTTCTTCTAATTCGCAAAACTGTAAGCATTTATAGTCTAGAATCCACCCCTATTCTGAAGCTCTTTCCACAGACTTTCCACACATATCCAGGGGAGTTACATATATATTACTCTAGAGCAAATCTAGCCCTGCAAATGAAGTCATACGCACAAGATCAAAATATTTAATGATTTCCCCAGACTTTGCTTAACAAATTTACGTAACAAGGAAAGCCTCCAAGGTAAGCCCAGAGAGGTTAATTCTTCCTGGAGTTAAACTGAAAGAGGCAAAAATGAAATCCCCTCTATGACGGTTGTGAAAGCAGCAAGCTTGCTTGGAATGGGAATGGAATGTGAAATTAACACACAATAAGTGCCGGCTGAAAATGGAGGAAACGTGCTTAAGTCCAGACACCCCCACAGACTCAAGTTGAAAGACATACATAAACTCACAGAATAGTAACGCTCCTTACATTGCTGTCTAAAAGGGATGCATGTGTTCAATTTTAAAACAAACAAAAAGCGATGCAGCAAGTTCAGTCTCAAACAGATTTCATTAATTTTGAAAAGATGTTAACGATATAAACACATGTAAAATACGGTATCTTTATATAAACTGGATCCTTCATTTCTCTCACCAGAGCAATGTCTGCACTATGAATTCATTAGTAAATTCTAGCTGTTCTGTATTAAAATGAATGAAAATAAGATTGTAAATGAACACATCTAAAACGCCATCATGTAACTGGGAAGCACTCAACCTTGAATCAGGAAAATGACTAACTTGTTGCTCTGTGGCTTTGTCAAAGTTATTGAAACTATTCAATAATCCTCATTTTCCTCTTCTGAAAATAAGGGGGTTGTTCCAGGTAACCTCTATGGTCATTTCCAACTCTATTCTCTGGGTTTAAAATATCACTCCACTAAAGCTGGCACTATCCTTAAACTTGAACCCAGCATACACTGAATTGCCCACCTAACATAAGCATGACATAAAAAGGCACGTTACCAGTGAGGAGCTGTAGCAGATAGCATGCAATGATTTCTTTGGGTGGCTACTTTGCTCCTTATTTATTTATTTGAAGTAGAAAAGAATAGCTTTATTGCTTTGCCAGGCAAAGGGGGACACAGAGAGCTCCTGCCCTCAAAAACTATGTGTCCCCGCTCCTTTTTTATTTTGACTTTAAACAATTGTACAGAACGTTTGCTATATTTTATTATTGTGAAATGATACAGTAGAGAATATTTTATTTCATGTAGTAATCCTATGATTTTAGAAAATTAAGACATATATACTGCCAAAAAAACCAATAAATAGAGTACTGGCTAAGCCTTATTAGCAGTTAACGTTTTTATTACCTGAAATCATTCTCCACATGACTGGTCTAGCAATTTCATCCAAAATCAATACAATATAAAACCTACAGAAATGACAGTCTAAAATGAGCCCCAGATTTATTAAAACCTAGTTACGTAATTACTGAGGTCTTCTCAGTCTAAAATCTATAATTACCGCAGTTACTCCTAAAAAGGTTGGGTTAAATGTTATTAAGCAAAAACCACCCTGGCTGATTTGTTTTGTGAATACATGTTAAGATAATTCCTACTTACAAGAACAGAATCATTCCAAGCAGGAATGATTATGAGCCTTGGTGGGTTCGACTGTCATAAATATGACTCAGATACAGAAAGGGATTCATTATCTTATTCCAACAGTCAATTTAAGTTGTGAAAATACAAGGAAAAGTGAAAGCATATTCTCTACAAGTGTAACTGCACTGGTATCATTTTTCCCCCACGTTTCTAGTTGAGAAAGACCAGGCATCAACTCACTAGTCAAAATCTTACTAATTCTTACACTAGGTAATCCTACCCATGTTCACCAAGACCGTAGCCAGTTGTTTGTCTGTTTGTCTGTGTTCATGCGTTTTGGCAAAGAATTTAAAGTCCTTTATAGATATCCAGTTAAATCATCACAGTGTTCATTCCCTGGTAGATTAACAGTACCACTTGAAATGCCATTAAAGCTTTTACACCAGAGGGTAGAAAACCATGTTTTCTTCTGAGTTATATGACAGTACCCTACACATATGCTGAGTTTCATCTACCATGTTGCCTTATTTTTTCAAGCACCTGTTGGAGGCTAAGAGGCAAGGTGATGCTCACTTTTACCAAGGGAAAAGAAAAACACAACAAATAACCTGACCTAGGTCATAAAATCAGTAAGCAGGAAGAACACAGAGGGATACCTTTAGAAATTTGTTTCTCAGATTTGAAAAATCTGACCTTCACACAACTGTCCCACGTTAAAGCGATAAAAATATTACACTTACTGTAATGCGGCACCATGTGTACACTGAACAAATGTTGAATGAGTGAATCTGGGGCAATCTCCACTATTCACCTATTCAAGGGCTCCAAATGAAACAAATCACTATATACAGATAACTGTTACTTCTTCAACACATACGGGCAATTCTGATCAGTAACATTCATAGGTTATGTGCAACAGGTTTAATTATAGTTTGTGATTAATATTTGTATACTGCAGAAATTGTGAAAAGTACAGAAATGAAGACAAAGGAGACTTAAAACAGGTGAGGGAAATTTTACATGATTTAGCTATTGAGAAAGCAGGAAAAGAAATGAAGAGAAAAATCACAGCAGTAACATTGAATTAAGTCAGAGAATGCATCCTTCCAGAGTTCTCCAAGCTGTTCCTGCCACCAGTCTTCCTACCTAGTTCAACAGCACAGCTTGTTTACGATGAGGACTACATCCTCAGACTTAACTTTGAATCGCTCTATTGATTAGATATTTGACTCAGGACCAGCAAAGACCTGGATTGGTCTAAAGGTTGCTCTCTTGGTTTGAAGACCATTTAGCAAGTGACATCCTGTGAAATCAATGGACTGTTACTGCTTTCATCTTTCTCAGGTTCAGTATTATTAGGGTCCTTAAAATTTAATGAATCTAGTCTGTTGAGTGAAGCTTTCAATCTGCTGTATTTCTTCTAACGCACTAAAATGGCTGGTATGGGAATTGAGTACTACAACCTTAGGCAGTGGGACAACTGTAGCAAATAACAGATTTGTGACATAAGGACAGTATGGCAGAGGAAGGTGTATATTTAATCCAGTTTTTCATCAACAAGATTTGAGTTTATACGTATGTGTGTGCGTGAATTTTTTAAAAAAAGGGATGAGAAAATCCCTAGTGATTAAAAAAACAAGAAGGGAGAAACGAAAATCAGCCACGATAGAATGTGCACATATATACGCACAAACAGAATAGATAACATTGTAGAGCAGTCACTAGAGCAATCTCTCTAGAGATTCATTAACATTTCATATCCAAGGAAACTAGCCACTCGCTCCTAAAATATAAAGCATTTTCAAAGCCAGATCCCCAAACAGGTAAATAACAATGCAATCATTTTGGGGAAAAAAAAAAAAAAAAGGTAAATTATGGTCAGACAGGTGGAGAAACAAAAAAGAAATATAAGGCATTCCCATTAGTAGTAAGAGGTAAACAAGAGAGAGAGGAAAAACCCATCAATAAGTCAATGCAAGCAGGTCAATGAGGAGACTGTCACGTTCTCCAGCAAAAGCATGATTTCCGAGTGGTATGGTGAAATGGAGAAATTCACCCAGAATATTAGAGAATAGATATATTTCAATTTTCTTAACAGATTTTTGAACGGTCTGTGCACATGACTAGATGAACACTGAGGATGCATTTCAGCAGAGTTATCCTCTTAGGCATTTGTCTTTTGCTTTTTGTCTTTTGGAGACAAGAAGCGGGAACAAATCCATGCACCACTCTCATCTAAGAGCACACATCTATTTTCTTTGCAATAATACCATCACCAGGACCAGCAAAAGTCTGTCCAACTATTTGTGAAATTAAGTCAGGGTCCCAGGCCTTCTCAAGAAAACAAGAAAAAAAGAATTATGGCAACTGATGAGATATACTAACCAAAGCATGTATTATATTTATAAATGTTTTTAGAGAAAACTAAATTTCCAGACCGATGGTATACCAAAAATTGCCTGAAAAGAAAATTCAACTATCCATGGTATAAAGCTCCTACAGAACAGTGAAACTTTCAACTCCGTTGTTTTTTTTTTTTTTGTAATGCATTCAATATGTATGGGTTTAATGCTGTCATATAAAGAAGTATAGAAACTTCTCCTTCATCCCTAGGGAATTTATGCTAGGGAAAGACCAACTCACCAGTTCTAGGTCCTCTTATATTGGGAGTATATTTGCTCCTTGTAGAAAAGACTTGGGGAAGGAAAACAAATACTGAAAAGTAAAGTGTTCTCTGATCTGATTTAAAATTACTAGAAACAAGTAACTTCTTGCTAACTCATCCTAGTAAGTTCAGAAAAATCAGAAAACAGTAGATAGCTTCCTTGTGAGATTAAACCTCTCTATGTATATTATAGGAACAACACTGGAAGAAACTAGTCTAAAGGCTTACCATGAAGAGGACACTCAGTGACTACACTTGCCAATCTCCTCAATCAAAAGCACTACTATGATTAAATCACAACACTAGAAAGTTGTGGATAGTTCTATCATATCACAAGTTATTAGTTCCTAGACAGAAAGCACAAAACTCCCTGTTTCTGATTCATTGTGGGAAACTCCTTCCAATAGCAATAAGCAAAGAGGAAGAAACATAAAAACCCAAAATAAAAAAGAGCACAATTCTCCAGGCACCCATTATTCTAAAAGGAAGGGCCACTGCCACAGTCAAAATAGCTAGAAAACATTCAAAGGTGATTTCACAGCAGTGCATCCAAATATCAAGGTGCTAGTGAAATTTTCTAATAAAGTGTGGAATATTATTTTCCCATAAAAGGTTCAAGTTTTCATCTTATAAAAACAGAGGTGGTAGTAGGACACAAGGCCAGATAAAGTCATATTTCCATCAGATTACTTCTCACCACACTCATTCACACTTAAAAAATAAACATTTTCCCCAGGGGTCTTGGCACCTAACATTATTTCCACATTTAGAAATAATTTCTTTGTTTTAGATTGCTTACTCTTACTTTCTTCAAATGCTCAAGACAGGCAAGCTATGAAAATGGTCACATAGAATTCTGAGGACCAATTTTGAACTCAATGACTCTACATGTTTTCAAAGAACCCTCCTGGAGTGGACAGTGTTAGTTCAATATAACTAAGTGAGATAGAAATAAACTCCTAAAATTAACACAAAATTAAGTGGAAAAGAAACAAAATCAAATTTGAGGCTCTGAGACTGAGATCACCGAGAATAAAAGAAAAAAAATTTTTGGATGACCCAAGGTGGTGTTTGGTTTGAGAAGGGTAGTAAGAGTAGGGTGGCAGTAAAGGGGGAAAGCAAGTTAGTTGCGAATAATATTGGTCAAGGTGACCTCTGACCCTGCCTACTTTCCCATCGTTTTGTCTTTCCTCATTACTGCTTTACCTAATAGACTCTTCCCTGTCATTAGTGAATCCATTGTGATAGAGGATGGATGGTTTCCAGTTGATAGACATGAAAAGCTATGCTTGGAACTGAAGGAAAAAACATAAGGAATGCATAGTTCCATTTGCCTGTGTCAAAATTACTTGGATAAATGAGCATAGAAAAATTACTTTTCTTCCTCATTTCATTTATTTATTTTTGCGGTCTGCGGGCCTCTCACTGTTGCGGCCTCTCCCGCTGTGGAGCACTGGCTCTGGACATGCAGGCCCAGCGGCCATGGCCCACAGGCCCAGCCCGCTCCGTGGCATGCGGGATCCTCCCGGACCGGGGCATGAACCCGTGTCCCCTGCATCGGCTCTCAACCACTGCGTCACCAGGGAAGCCCCCCTTTCCTTCCTCATTTTAGAATACTGATGGAACACTCACGTTAATCTCTGCATACAGACAGCATAGCTACCTAGGGGATTAATTATTTGTTTTGTGCACACCTTATGATCGCTCTCTTAAAAGAACTCCCAGAGCAATCCTTTATACAGGTCCATTGCTATTCTGTTTTTCAGAGGCTAATGTACTCTATGAGGTTGTCTGAAAAAAGCAAAACAAAAAAGTTGTTTATTTGTTTAAATAGAGAAGCAAATGAATAAAACAGACCGGAAAGGTACAAGGAAAAGAAGTACAAGTTAGTCCTGTCTCTGACTTTGTGTCTGTCTTTGGCCCACTGCAAACCAATTTCCTTTTCTGTTTCTGAATTTTGAAGAAAAGTACATTGTATTCATATTCTTTTTCAGAGATACTCTAAGTGTTAAATACACTAGTATGTGTCCTTCAGAAAGAAACTATAATACTCAGAAGAAGAATATTTGCAGTGTACATATTTCTTCAAAGTAAAAAGGAAGCATTCATTACAATAATGCCTCAATTTTCAATTGAACTATAATTCAATTGAATAATACCAAAAATGAAAGTAAAAAGCAATAAGAATATCTACCCTTTAATTTCTTTGGAAGAATGAAGGTCCTTATGTTTTCTGGGGACACTAACAGGTGTCCGTTTGTTTTCCTATCTGAATTGCTAGAGCACTGATACAATCTGCTGCTTGATTAATAACTAATCAAGAAATATTTATCTAATACCCAAAGCATATGAGGCATTACAGGGGAATACAAGAAAAGCTTACACACTGGATATATAAGGGCCATATCCAGGGTGAGCCAAATTAGGAGTTAACAGTCATACACATAATACTTAAATTTTAAAAGCATTTTATGACTCTCAAAATCTGTTTAGCAATGGTCTCTTCATTTAATAGACATTGAATAATGTGAATTCTAAAAAGACAGAGATCCAGAGGTCAAAGTGATAAAAACTACCACCGGATCTGGCATTTTGAAAGATGAGTTGAGTTTGAATAGGAAAGAATCAAGACAACTACAGCTGAAAACTGCATTGGTCTTAATTTTCACAAGCAAAAACCTCACTAATTCCTTAAGGACACAAATATAAGCTTTCTTATTATCTTCCTTCGGCTTAGTCGCCTACCTTACAGTGTGACCTGAAGAGCATTGTTGAATTTACCCATGGGGAGGATTGGTCCTTCTGTATCTGTCTTCAACATTAACACGATACTTTACAAAACAGCTGGGGAGTTCAGGGTACAGCCCATGGCTGTGGAATGTAATTGAGCTCACAGACTCAAGGAGTCAATCCCTTCACTTAAGGATCATTAGCCTAAATTCCAAGGATCCCAGGAGGTGATTCCTTCCTACTCTGAATCCCCAGAGCCCACAACGCCCAGACAATGTCTGCTGCACACCTTCAGCACTTCTAATGAAATATTGTCTGTGAGCTCTTCATCTTCCAGTTGGTTCGTGTTATCTTTGCCTTACCTCCCAATTAAGCCCCAGAGCTCCTTGGGGATAGGAACTATGTCATCAGGATTCTTTATCTAGGCTACCTAGCATCTGGCAAAATACCTGACATGGCATAGATGCATAATCAATGCTTGCTTTGTGCCTTCAAGTTGTAAATGCTGTTGCATATTTATGTTAAGGAAATGACGCTTCGTGCCTGGATTTTAAACTGTGACACTGGAGCAGGTGAATAACATCGAGCAGGCTATGTAAGTTCTTACAGTTTCTGATTATCAGGTAAAAGTCGCTTAATTTGGTATTGTGGCATTCTAGATTTGGAGAAGCTAGTAAAGGTCATCTATTCTGGACTCCTCAGTTTATACATAAGGAACCAGGCTAAGAGAGAGGGGAAGGGCCTTGTCTAAGATCATAAGTAACTCTGTGCAATAAGGAAAGAAACTAACATTTGTTTTGGACTTAGCATATAGTAGGCAATTTTATTTCAATGAATGAAGAGGCTACCAGATGTGGGTCACATGACCTCCTGGTTGAAAAGGCAACTTGTTATTTCTGTAAGAGTCATGGAAGGTGTGGAATATTATATACTCCTTTGTTTTCCTTTTGCTGTACTATTTCTGCCAGATATCCAGCAAAATATTTGTATTTTTCTGTACAAAAAGGTAAACATGTGGGCTTCCCTGGTGGCACAGCAGTTAAGAATCCGCCTGCCAATGTAGGGAACACGGGTTCAATCCTTGGTCCGGGAAGATCCCACATGCCGCAGAGCAACTAAGCCCGTGCACCACAACTACTGAGCCTGTGCTCTAGAGTCCCTGAGCCACAACTACTGAGCCCCCAGGCCTGGAGCCTGTGCTCTGCAACAGGAGAAGCCACCGCAATGAGAAGCCTGCAATGAAGAGTAGCCCCCGCTCACCGCAACTAGAGAAAGCCCGCATGCAGCAACGAAGACCCAACACAGCCAAAAATAAAAATAAAAATATATAAATTAAAGGAAAACATGTGCTGGGTCACAGGGCCAGCTCTGGATAACTTAGTATGATGAGTTGTTTGAATCTGCTATTCACCATACATACTCTAAATAAACCTTCTGTTAGTTTTAATTGCTCCTAAAATGCTGTAAAGAAGGAAGTTCTACATCACCTCTCCCTCTAGCTCTTGATATAGTATTCTGAATTTTCTCCTCTCCTTTCAAGAAGTCATTGAATATTCGCGCTATCCTCCATGCTTCCTCTGTTCTCCTCCCTGCCATCTTTCTTTCTCAATCTCTCTAAATTAACTTCTATTTTCACTTATTTATCGTTAGCAGGATCATGTTCCTTCTTTTCTCATCTTTCACTGTGTCCATCACTTACTTTTCCAGTGAAACTTTCGCTCTGTTTTCCTTGTCAGCACCATCTAATGAATATGATGCCTGACCAAGAATAAAGCCATGGATGCCATCGCTCACTCCCTGTGTCCAGCAATACAGATGTGCAAATCAGTTGTTTACTTTTTGTTTTAACCAGTAATATATTATTGTTTTCACTTAGTTTCCATCAAGAATATTTACTTCTATTTTTAAAAAAGAGAGATATGGAACATGGTAATTATATCCAGCTGCCAATAACGGAAGAGATTACAATTAAACTGAAATAAGGATGACAAATTACCAGAGACTTTTCCTTTGAAGTAAATCTATTTGCCTGACTACAGAGTCAAAATACAACATTTAGTGATTATATCAGGGAGGAGGAGGTTAAGACTTAAACCTTAACAAGGACTTTAGATTTATTACAATACAAATGTTTGAAAGTCCTTGTATAAATGCCCTTTCCTGACCATCATTCATCTGGTTCAGTTGTTGGTTCCAGGAAGTTGGACTGTTTTCAACCCAGAGTGTTTTAGTGAATGAAGGCAATGAAGACATCCTTGAGAGCTCTTCATGGGGCAGAGGGTGACTTCTCCAGAGGTCAGTGGTCTTAACACTAGCCTGGCAGGAGCTACCAGAGTATATTTCAGTGTAAAATTCTGTCTAGCCGTTTAATTCAAGTTGTAGTTTTTTATTTTGAAATCCCTTCTAAAAATATCTATTAAACCAAAAAAAAAAAATGCCCACTCACATTAAGTATAAAAGCAGGTATAATGGTATGTACTCTATCTCCCAACTTTGTATTAATGTATGTCATTATGTCTGTATGTTCACATATAATCATTTTAAAAACACTAAAAAGGCATACACCAAGCTAATAACAATAATTATATCTAGCCAATGGAATTATTGGTGATTTTAATTTTCTTTTAACTTTACTGTATTTCCTATATATATGTATGTTATAAATATACAGACTTACATTAATTTTATAACAAGGGAAAATCCTGCACATATTTTTTTTTTATAAAGAAAGACACTACTTCTCCACCTGCCAAATGCCTGATGTTTTGCCAAACAATTCTTAAGTTTTCTAATGAGATCTGAATTACAGCACTTTTAAAATGGTAAATTTGAATTAATGTGTTTTGAAAAATAACTCTAGCAGATGGGAACCAGAGCCAAAGTAGAGTTTAACACTAAACCTTAAGCAGTGGGAAAGGTCCAATTTGGGAAAAATTCTATTGTCCCTTAAATCTCACTCCCACTTTTTTTTTTCCCTACAGACGCAGATTGCAAATTTTGTTCTTTGGACATACAAGGTAATAAAACTTGAAAAAAAAAAAAAGAAAAAGTCCAGCCTGCATGATGATCTCCTGTTTCTTACTCAAGTCTTGCATAGAACTTCCCCCCATTTATGTTGATAGGGTTCAGGACGCCCTACCCCAAATATGGCACCTTGGTATATTGAATATCTTAAGCTGAAGGAGTTTGAGAAAATGGCAGAAGTGACAGAAAGGTCACTGTGACCTCCCCTCTCTGTCCTTCTTCCCTGAAACAGGTTATAAAACTCCCATGTGAAAGGTACCCTCCCTGTACCAGGGGGAAGGAAGATATTCTCATCACCAGAGAAGGGGAATTTGGGGCTGAGAAATCTTACGAACAAACCTTCTTAAACTTACCCTTAACTTCCTAGTCAATTTTTCACCATTCACTACCTCCAAACCAAACTCCATTGTCTTGTCAATTCTTCCCAAATTTATTGTTTCTTTGTCTAAAAGTCATAAGAGCTTCCTTCTCAGGTCACTTCTTTGGGTCTTCATTCTTTTGTGAATGCTCCCATATTCATGTAAAAATTCAGTAAAATTTGATGTTTTTCTCTTGTTAATCTGTCGTTGTCAGTTTAATTTTCAGATCCTACCAGGGACCCTAAAAGGATTGAGGAAAACTTTTTCCTCCCCTACAACATCAAAGCAAGCTTGCCTTTCAAGATACAAATAAGATGCTCAGGAACCACGTGGGAGAATCCCAGGTGTCACAGATTTCAGGTGGGTGTGGTGAAAAGAGACTAGGGAATAAATGTTTGGTGGTCACCATCAGCTCCTTATTTTGTATTGATTGGACTAACCTACCAGTAATTGCAGCACAAGTGGGGGGAAAGCAACTGTGAATTACAGACTCTTAAATTTGTAAGCATATGAAACTTCAATAATTATAGGTACATACAATCACTAACTAGACTTAGAAATACTAAGTATTTCTAGCAGAGTCTATTTCTAGAAAATACTCTGACTGGTATGAGAATTTGCTTACACTTAGGAGTATTATTGTTTATATTCTTCTGAACTATTCAAAAATATTTAAAATCTGAGATCTTTACCAAGTAAATTCCTGATTAATCCTTTTCCCAGCAAAAGTAAAAGGTATACCTCAGTTCACCATAGTTCAGAATTATTAAAACTCTGAACTCTAAAATAGATTTTCTCATTATAGACAGTTTATTGACACCATAAAATTGTAACAGACAAGCAAATTATATATTTATATATAAATATGTATATAGATTTTTAAATAATTCTTTCAAACACTCAGGTCATTTGTGTATATGCATGTGAATTACATATATATATATATATATGCATACAGACACATATATATATAATTGCATACTTACAGTGAGATAGTGCACATGAAAACAATTCTGAATAGCAAAAAGGGTTACACATAATATAAGAAAGCAGTATGAAAACTACTGGAAAACAATGAAACAAAACACAAATAATACCAATATTTTGCAATCAACTGTTTGGCTACCTGATTTAAATTGCCTTTTAAAACTGTGAAATCTAGTAATTATATCTAGCTGTCAATAACGAAAAGTATCACAATTAAACTTAAGGATGACAGACTACCATATACTCTGTATATAAGGAAATCTGCCTGACCACTGAGGACTATAAACAAGATTTAGTGGAGGCAAAAGCTGGTGATAATCATCTCATTCCTCTCTTTCACCCTTAATATTCAAATGGGCACTCAAAATGGCTACTATTTTTATTGGTGCAGTGTAACTAGAGGATATTTTAGGGGTGGCAATTTCCATAAAATTCTACTCTGCTTTCTTCAGTCTTACTCTAAATGATGCTTTATGTCTAAACCATCAAGGTGTTAAAATATTTTAGGACAAGTTGAAACCCAACGAGAGCAAGTGATACATTTTAACAAGGTTTTTTAGGTCCCTGTCTTGTAAACATACAACTCAAGCTATATTTTTTGGCACAGTGAGGTCTCAACAAATTTATAGAGCAATGGAGAGACCCATTCATAGGTGTTGTATTTATTTTAAATTAATTTTTTGCAACTATTTAAATGAATATTTGGCATTGCAAAAAATAATTTAAAAGTTAGATGTTCTGGTGAAAGATGGTAGAATAGTTGTACTTTTTCCCCATTTTTTCCCTCTCAATAAAATTTTTTTAAGACAAGAAGGATGAAAATTACGTCTCAATAAAACTAGGAAACAGCAAACCTATAAAGAAGTGCTTCCAACTGCACTGAAAATTGGCCCTAGGTAAAGGACAAAGCCACTGGAGTAGAGCAGTTCTGTACGTAATGGACAGTGTGGTCTGAGTCCCTCAAAGTTAATCGCACAACCTCAGGGGCCAAAGTGCTTGGAAGGGAATAGAGCTGGCTGTGAGGACACGATGCAGGAGAGTTACTGGGCCACTAGTCATATCTGAATCAGGAAACATACAGGAATGCTCTTTTGCATAAAACAGATTACAGATTTAGTTATGTGGTAGAGGAAAAGAAAGTTAAGAAAAAACTCTAGCTGTTCACTTTGGTGGGCTGAAGTAAATGATATGGACCATGCTAAGGCATGTGACATCAAGCTGTTAAATACCTGTGACCGGGAGTGAAGACTAAGGATAAAGAGACAATACATGAAAATGAAGCTAACTGCCCCCCTAGTTTACCACCCCTGTATTTCCCCCATGCTATCATTCAACAAAACTTGACCTTGAAAATAGAAACCCCCTTTGGAAAATCAGAGGTAAGAAAAAAGCAGTAAACTGATGTGACAAAAAAATGGTAAATGAAGAAAAAACACCAGAAAAAATTCCTCCACAATTTACATAAAAACGATGGCACTCAAGTCTCTATGAAATCAAAAGAAAATATGGATTCTCTGAAACAAGAGCTAGAAGAAGAGACAAAGAGAATAAAAATGGGCTAGAAGAAAATGCGGAAAAAAAAAAAGACCAAATGAAACTAAGATAGAAATCAAATAAATCCCCTTTAACAGTTAATTCTTCCTCTCTCCAAAAGAGGAAATCAATAGACAGAGCCTAAAGGTGATATTTCCTCAATAAAGGGATTGATCATAGTTTTTGAAAAAGAGACTGAACAAAATAAACACTGATTCCTTAAACACTAAGAGTAACAACTCATTTGCTCTGTTCCTTTAGAGGTCCTACCCGACTGGAGTGAAGCTACCAGAGAACAATGTTATCTTTTATGATGAACAACCAAATTTAGATGTCAGAGTGAGAGTTGAAGAAAAATCTAACTCCTTAAAAGTGAACGAAGTCAAAATTTTAAAACAGGCTTCAGTCCAACAGATTGTCTCTTTGTATGCTTAACTCAGGATAGAAGTGCAACATGTGTTACAAAATTTTTTTTTTTTTTTTTTTTTTTTTTTTTTTTGCTGTATGCGGGCCTCTCACTGCTGTGGCCTCTCCCGTTGCGGAGCACAGGCTCCGGCCGCGCAGGCTCAGCGGCCATGGCTCATGGGCCCAGCCGCTCCGCGGCATGTGGGATCTTCCCGGACCGGGGCACGAACCCGTGTCCCCTGCATCAGCAGGCAGACTCTCAACCACTGCGCCACCAGGGAAGCCCTGTGTCACAAAATTGATGCCAAATAACTTAGAAGCTTTCCGTTATGTTTTGAATGACAAGGTATTGACCATGGCTTCCGCTAAACAGACTGAATAAAAACTGATTCTTTAAACACCAAGAATATCATCACTCCATTTGTTCTATTCCTTTAGAGGTCCTAAATAATTGGAAGCGGAGTTGCCGGACAACAACGTTATCTATTAAGGATGAACTACCAAATTTAGATGTCAGAGTGACGGTTGAAGAAAAATGCTTGAGTGGAAAATAAATGAACAGCCACAAAGTAAGCCCAGTCTACTTGCCTAAGCCTTGTGTTATTAACTAGAAGGATGATTACTGCAGCAAGAAGCTATAGCTTATAAAAAATTCTATGAAAATCAATAAAGATTTACAGACTAACTTCTACAAAGATTTGATTTGTCAAATATTAGTGTAACTTGCTTTATTCAGCACATGCATTAGATTTCTAAAAATATTAAAGACAGATATTCACATTGAAATCCAAATGCAGTATTTTTAAAAACCTTTTCTTTTTCAATATCCAAAGTTTCAGGCAGAAAAAGAAATCTATGCAATATGGCTAGTGGTCCCCTTACAACATCATGGAGAGCATAATTGTCCCCCACCTTGACCTTTATTCAAAGGATTGGGTTCCTCACCCAAACTTTGTCATTCCATAACATATTAACCCTTTATTATGCCAATTAATTATTTATTCATTGAGTCCCCTGTAATTCATTTACATGTCTGATCACTTCCCCATCATGGTAAAATTCACCCTTGCAGTTTAGGTAAATTATGGAACCCTTGTTTGCTCCAAATATACCTCCTTCAAATTTAAAAGAAAACTGGCTAATCCTAGCTTCCTGGATTTTGGGTGCCCAGTTATCTAAGAAAAGTATTAAATATTAGAAATTAATTTGCTGTATAACAGTAGTGTGAAAGGCCAGGTTTGTTTAACGTGTCCTGTGTACTGCAAAATGAACTGAAACCCTCAATCACTGTTTCATGATGGCAGTAATAATCATATTATAGCCATTACTACCTTGCAGGAAAGCACAATTCTGCAATTTAAATTCAGCCAGTTTAAAATCAGAAGGTTAAACTGAAAAAAGGAAATATTTAAAGGAAAATGCCCTATGTATTCAAGCAGTGCTTCCTCAACAACAGAAGGGAAGACACTCAAAAGAAGCAGGAAGTAAAAGGCTCCTTGATGTCTCCTTTGATTTTAAGGAGGTGGTATGTATTTGCAAGTTAGTTTCCATACCCTCACAGACAACCCTTCACCTTATGAAGACCACACAACTGTTAAAAACAAATAAACTAACACTGTATTCAGAAGATACATAGAGCCAAGGAGTAACGTGAGAACAGGGCCTGCTATTAAGAATTTTTACTTTTCCTTGACTGGAAAAAAAGTCTCGAGTGAAAGACTAGTACTCTGCTGCTTGCTGGCTTTCTTAAGAATGTAGGAAGCCCATATTGTTTAGCTAATAGTAGCCCACAAAGGGTCTGATCTATCTTGTTTTCTTTTTTTTTTTTTAAGCCAGGAACTTATAAAATGTAGAGTCTAGGTCATATTTGTTTTGAGCACTAAACTCCAAGGAGAAATTAATAAATATACTTTAGTTTAGAAGGATGTCCTCAGGACAGATCAGAGCTGAACTGATTTCGTAGCACACCCAGTAAAGCACGAAGTGCGGTTAAGACCACTGTGTCATTGTGTCTACTTACACAACTCCCAAATATGGATTCTGGGGTGGGGACTACAAGGAAGGCCTCCAACCTTATTTTTCTTTATGTTTTAATGCAACCTTCAACTTACTTCACATCCTTCTATACAATCTACCATTATCAGAAATATGTGCTTAGCACAGTGTTAGGGAAAAAAGAGAAACAATGGTTCTGGGTGGCAATTAAATTACCACTATTCTTAAGGCACTGGTTATTCTAAGGAATCTGCCATGTGCTCAAATAGTATTGAAATCTTTTTTTTGTTGTTGGAGTAAAATCGCTTTTCAATGTTGTGGTAGTTTCTGCTGTACAATGAAGTGAATCAGCTACATGTATAACTATATCCCCTCCCTCTTGAGCCTCCCTCCCACCCACCCATCTAGATCATCACAGAGCACCAAGCTGAGCTCCCTGTGCTGTACAGCAGGTTCCCACTAGCTATCAATTTTACACATGGTAGTGTATTTATGTCAAACCTAATCTCCCAATTTGTCCCCATATAGACCAAGTACTGCATCTCCCGTTAAAAAAAAGCCTCAGTGTGGCACTTATAATCTGAGAGAAACAACTTAAATTGGGCACAAAGGGTCACTCAGGACCATTACATGTTTTGAATAAAAGCTCTTTACAGGGGTTTATATTTACATTGAAGAGTAAGCATCTTACTGAAGTATGATGGCATTTACTTTACCACGTCAGAAAAATTCTACAAAAGCATCAAAACTGAAAGATGAAAATGTGACCTTACTGAGCAAAAGACCATTCTGTGCTCAAAACAGTACAATATAGGGTGACATCCAATGAGAGTGCAGAGAAATACTGCACACCGGTTGAGACAGCAACAGTACCAAGCCTTCTGGGGATAATTCTAGTAAGAAATTATTTAAAATACAGAAGAACTTAATGATGGCTCACCTGACAAATCATTCAAAGAACACAAAAGTACTGTTTTAGCTACAAACAAGATACACTTTTGAAATAATAATTCCTAAGATTAAAAATGTCATGCATATCCAGTTATGCCACAAACCATTCACTCATCCTTCTTACCAAGTTCAAGTTTCTCTACCCTTATTTTGCACTTCAAGATATAAAAGAATATGTGTTCAAAGGAACAGCCTGATATCTGCAGAATCATTTGTCAGAGGCTATCAGCTAACATGTTCCTATTCCCTGGGGACCACCCTTCAAATTGCTGACCTGTCCAAAACAGAAATAATGGTGTTGGTGTGACTGCTTGTACCTTATCCATCAAATGACCCATCAGTTGCTTGTCAAATTACACAACGATCTATAAAACTACACTAAGATAACGGTTATCAAATTTATAATAATATGGGTGTCAACATTTTACATTTAATAGGAAAATAGAACCAATCTAAACACTAATAGTTTAAAAGTTATAAAATGTATTAATATATACCTTGATAATAATGAGCCCTCAGCAGAATATGCTAGCAAGATATAGTTTTTTGTTTATAAATTTATTTTGTTTATTTATTTTTGGCTGTGTTGGGTCTTCGGTGCGATGTGTGGGCTTCTCATTGCGGTGGCTTCTCTTGTTGAGGAGCATGGGCTCTAGGTGTGCGGGCGTCAGTAGCTGCGGCACACGGGCTCAGTAGTTGTGGCTCACGGACTCTAGAGCGCAGGCTCAGCAGCTCTGGCACACGGGCTTAGTTGCTCCACGGCCTGTGGGATCTTCCAAGACCAGGGTTCGAACCAGTGTCACCTGCATTGGCAGGCGGATTCCTAACCACTGTGCCACCAGGGAAGTCCCTAGCAAGATATTTTTTATAGGAGGAAAGGAATATACAAAACTGGAGAATAAAGTACCAAAAGTGTTACATCCACGTGACCTTCTTTTCCACTCAGTTAACTCTCCTTGTTCTCTCCCATGATCTCCCAGGATCATGGTGACCATAAAGAATTAATTATCCTTGGTTGGGTAAGTTATTAATAAGATAATGATTCATTAATTAAAATATTTACATGAATGACAAATGAAACAACCCTGATGAAGCTTTTTAAGTAAATCAAACTGAAAATGTGTCCTGCTGTTTTATTAAAGGCTGTCACAAAGCCCTAGATAGTACTTGTTTATAGACTACTTTGAAAGATAAAATATTTGCTTTGTAGCTGTCATTGTTGACAAAGTGCTAAGAATCATTTTCAAATTAGTAAAGATAATACAATATTAAGTGATTCATAAATCAGAATATAAAACAGAAAAGTTAGAGTCAACATAGCTTGAAAACATTATATCAAAAGAGATTAATTTTAAAGTAATATGGCAGTACACTAAGCCATTTACTTTTAACTTTAAATGTTAGTTTATCTCGGAATTTTAATTCAGGTTTCCTTCCCATTAAGAAAAAGTACTCTATGAAAAAGCTAAGCTTACAAAGCAGATATGTCAGAAGTCAATTATTCACATTACAAAATACATTATTACTTTGCAAAATTATTAATAAGATTACTTTAAATCAATAAGCTTTCAAGGTGTAAATCTCCCGAGATTTTCTGATGCTACCATTTGTCAGGAGCACACAACCACATGGCCATGTGGTATGGATCATGACAAACGTCAGCCTTTGGAGTCCAGCAGGCTCCAACTGAAATCCCAGCTCTGCCATTTATGAGCCCCGTAACCTCAAGCTGCATTTAACCTGTTGGAACCTCAGTTTCCTCATCTGTAAAACAGGGATAACAAATACCTCCTCTGAAGAACACTCTAAGGATAATCTAAGACAAATACAGTAGGTAGTTAATAAGTGGTGACTACCTTGTTAATATTAAATCACAGACTATAATTCAAACTCTCTGAGGCCGATTAATTAGTAGCTTGGGAATTCTAACTCAATATTCTTCCAAGTCTGAAGTGGACATAGGATGCTTTTACAGAGCTTTTCCTCAGGGAAGAATATGATTGATGCAAGACAGTGTTCTATTGTTTGTTTCGGTTGTTTTTTGGTTTTGTCTGTTTTTAAGTACTGGAGGCTTGGAACCCATTTTGAACAAGCATAAGTTAAGGGTTAAAAATGTTTATTTGGGGGGCCATGTTGAGTGGGGGCCCAAGCAAATTGCATTTTTATTATTTTGTATTAAAAATCCATAATTGTAAAACAAAAACAACATTAAAATCTTGTTCTGTCCCTTGTGGTAACATGAATGTGCTGAGAGCCTTGGTGACCCTCTATTCAGATTTAAGCCCTATATTTTTATAACCATAGTTAGTGAAGTCATTTAAAATTTTTGTGGGGCTGTTGAGGACCAAATGAAAAAATACCTAGGAAAGTATCTAATGAATTGACAAACATCGTGTAAATATTAGTTACCATTACTATTAATGACAGAAATGGGCTCCTGGTCCCTGCCCTAAGGAAGAAAGTGAAGAGGTCCCCTTCCACAAACCAAAAGCTTGAAGACAAACTGTTTCCAATTAACCCAGGAATTCAGATAAATAAGGCTCAAAAAATGAGATCCAATCTTAAATTAATTAGGTGGTATAAACTCTTTTAGAAACTAAACTTACACCATGATCTACAAGTTTCAGGGCCCAAAAACATAAAGCAAAAGTAATTTCTATTAGCAGAAGAATACCCCAATTTTTTTCCCAAACATCTTTAAAATAAACATATCAAAAAAGACAGAGGTTTAAACTCTGTTTGGCCTAAAGAAAAATATTTATGACTATTGAGAAATTGATTCCTATCATAGAATTATTTACCTAAAGCAGAGCTCTATTTCATCCTGAGGTATGAGGCATTGATATATTTAATCAAAATGTTTTACAGTTATTACTTTTTTTACTTTTATGGTCTTCTGCATCTGTGTTATATACCAACAGTTTTAGAGCATTAAGTGAGAAGCGGGAAACAGAAGATGTGACTGGAAAGATAGGCAGGTCCTGCAGCATAAAGCGCTTTATATGCCATGTTAAGGATTGTGAAATTTAGCATTTGAGTGATGGGGATCCACTAAACATTTTTAAGACAAGGAGAGAAACACTTATATTTAATTTTAGGCAGATCACTCAGACAGCAACATAGAGTATTTTTAAGGCATGCATCACAGCCTCAAACTAAGACATAATTTGAAGTGTGGCATAAATGGTATAATTTTGGTCATATTGTTGACTTTCTATTTTTACATTATCTCCTTTCATAACGTGAAATCAGATGGATTCTTTGAAAACATGAATCAGTTCCAAACAAAATCCAACTGAACATTTCTTCCACAGTTTGATGACTAATTGGAGCAATAAAATAATCTTGAGTAAAGTGAGGCAGAGAGACACGTGTTTTGAGTATCAGGGGAATTTACCAGTTAACAACATTATCAACCCTAATCTCACTTTGAAGTCAAAGAGTAACCAAATCAACATCTTCTTTGGCTTAAGTTAAGCCAAACAGACCTCTTTTACTACAAATGCTTGTTTAAACTCTTTGAGTCATGGATAACTTATCTGTAACATGGGGGTAGTAAGATAAAACTCACATACTTCCGTATATTTTTGAGACTATAACCTCTGTGAAGGAAAAGACAAGCAGTGTATGCCACCTTCACATATTTATTATATATTGTCCAAAAAAGAGTCACAGGCTCCAGGGCTGCCTGGCACACAGTAAGGAAGGAATGGATGAAAAGAGAAAAGAATCGTCAGATGAGATAATAAGCGTGAAATTGCTCCACAGACCGTAATGTTAGTTATTACTATTGTTTTTGTTTTGCCTATTCCATAAGCAGTCTCTAGCTTCTTTTAAAGTTATTAGTTATGAGAGGATGCTCTGAAAATACTTTTCCTTCAACAGAATAAAAAGCTACCATCCCTCAAGATGCATTTAAGTCAATTATTTTTCCAGAAATGCTTAAGGAATGAATAAGAGCCCTTAAGAGTTACTCTGCTGGTAATCTTAAATATTGGTCTTGTTTAAAATACAAAATGCCATGCCAAAAAGGAATCAATAACTTCTTTTTTTTTAAATAAATTTATTTATTTTCGGTTGCGTTGGGTCTTTGTTGCTGTGCGTGGGCTTTTCACTAGTTGCGGCGAGCAGGGGCTACACTTTCATTGCGGTGCGCGGGCTTCTCATTGCGGTGGCTTCTCTTGTTGCGGAGCATGGGCTCTAGGCGCACGGGCTTCAGTAGTTGTGGCTCATGGGCTTAGGTGCTCTGTGGCATGTGGGATCCTCCCGGACCAGGGCTTGAACCCGTGTCCCCTGAACTAGCAGGTGGATTCTTAACCACTGCACCACCAGGGAAGCCCAATAACTTCCTTTTCTGGTGCAGAATTTTAAGGCTCCAATTCGAACAAAGAAACTTAACATTGGATGCCTTTTGTAAAGACTGAAGAATACACTGACATCTCTTTACTTGATGATTTGTTAGTTAGTCTTTAAATGGAAGGATATCAGGTGTCCTGTATGTCTGAGATTATTTTTCTTAGCTTATCTAAGTTTTTCCTTTTCTACTACACATAACGCCACATATGTGAATCTGGAATCAGAGCGTTTGATTTAATATATGCTGTCCCTTGTAATATCTATATTTTCTGTCTCAGTACCTTCTGCATCTCAACAGACATCACCAGTGGTCACTATTAACCAGGTCATTCTCATTAGAAACTCCAGGCTTAGTATTCTCAAGGCTAGATTTGGAGAACTCTAGGCAAATGCCTTAAACTCTCTCTCTGTCTCTCTATCTCTATTTCTGTCTCTTTGTTCTACTTCTCCTAAGCAGAGCAAAGTTTTTTGAGAGAAGAGAGTTTCCTTCATTCACTCCTCTCCATACAAACAAAATGCTATGGGTTGCTATGCTGCCTAGTTTCCACTGCATATGCGAAATCGAGAGAGTGTTGCCTTTGAGGCTTCTCCGTCAACAGTCATTGATGAAGGCTAACAACAACATTTCAGTTCCTTAAAAGTGTCATTTCTCGCCAGGCCTCGAGGCCTGTGCTGTCCCATCAGCTTGAAATCTTTTACCTGGCACTTCTCCCCTCTTCGGCTGACGAACTCCCACTCACCCAGCAGATCGCACTTCAAATGATGCTCCTCTAAGGAAGCCCTTGCTGGCCTCCCACGCTGGATGAGTCTCCTATTATGTGATTTTACAGCAGCTGCTTATACGTTCTTCTTCTACGACACTTATAATGGTTTCAAAACTACTACATATTTTGGGTTCCTTTAATAATGGCTGTCTCCCACAATGGCTATAAACTCCATAAGGGCAAAGACTACATTTACTTTTTCTCCATCATATCCCCAGCACCTAGGAGAATACACTGTAGTTACTAAATGCTTTCTCTTCACTCCATTTTAACTCACCAACCCAATTCTAGCCTCCAGCTGCCCTTATCTACTGAAAATAGGAAAATCTGTGGGGTGAGGCTGGCGATTGTTGTTATGTACTATTTGATATTTTCAAACCAAGTGAAACATGTATATTTTAATTTTGCTTAAAAAGAAAGCAGGTAGTAATTTAAATGTTTCAGAAGGCAAAAAAAAAAAATCTTTCAGAAATAATTTCATGAAATTCCACCTTATGAAATGTTTCTATAAATTTGGAGTTTGTTTCACTTGCATGCCACTTGCTAGAGCATTATCTATGTTTAAGTCCTTCACTTACACTAAGACCCATATAAAAAGAGTTTCAAATTACCCACACAGCTCACTTTTCAATACATAGTCAATTTGATATTCTATAAAATTGCCTATTTGACAACAAAACTTGAAAAATAGCATGAGAGAATGAAATATTCTCAACTTGCAACTGTTATGGAAAGCAACAGAGAAAAATTTAACCAAAAGATGCCTAAGAAAAGATATATCTCAAGAAGAAGATTTAGGTAAGGCAGTTAACCAGTGAGCTAGTTAAGAAACCTAGTAGGGCTTCCCTGGTGGCGCAGTGGTTGAGAGTCCGCCTGCCAATGCAGGGGACACGGGTTCATGCCCTGGTACGGGAAGATCCCACATGCCGCGGAGCGGCTAGGCCGGTGAGCCATGGCCGCTGAGCCTGCGCATCCGGAGCCTGCGCGTCCGGAGCCTGGGCTCCGCAACGGAAGAGGCCACAGCAGTGAGAGGCCCGCGTACCGCAAAAAAAAAAAAAAAAAAAAAAAAAAAGAAACCTAGTAAATGAACATGCCATGAATGTTACTCAATGGAGTAGGAGACAAACTGATAAAAATATCAAACAACCAAACCAAAAAAACTAGACAAATTTCTTACATCTCGTTTTCTGGGTAAGAACATTAAAAAATTGTGAGGAAAAGTGATTGCTGTATAATTGAAAAATACTTCAAAGGGCTCCTATAAATACATACGAAGTATTGTCATAAAATTAATTTGAAATTTATTTTCTTGATAATCGGGAAATCATTTTTAGCCTCTAAGAAACAGCATGGCATTTTGTAATAATCCCACTGCTGTTGCTACTACTGCTTCTATTTCTTCTTCATTTATCATCCTCCTCCTCCTCCCCATCCAATACAGACATGTTGATTGTGGCATTCAAGTGCTCAGGAATGATAAATAGAACTCCCTGTTTTATTGAAAGTACTTTTCAAGTTATAATAATCTAAACATCATGATCAGCAATAGATACAGATTTGTAAATTACTTAACTGCATCATTTCATTGAGCTTGAGGCTCAGTACTTTTTAAAGAACAAGTAATAAGAGCTTCCCTGGTGGCAAAGTAGTTGAGAGTCCGCCTGCCGATACAGGGGACATGGGTTTGTGCCCCGGTCCAAGAGGATCCCACATGCTGTGGAGCCCGTGAGCCATGGCCGCTGAGCCTGCGCATCCGGAGCCTGTGCTCCGCAACGGGAGAGGCCGCAACAGTGAGAGGCCCGCGTACCGCCAAAAAAAAAAAAAAAAAAAAAAAAAAGAACAATAAAACAAATAAAAATAATCCAGGTGACTGTGCTAAACTGTTCAAATTCAGCACCTACATATTTTGTGCACTTATGTCTCAAATTTAATATCTCTTCCTATAATTTCCTCATTTGAAAATTAATCCATGTCTTCTCTTTCTACGTTCTTCAGCCCCAAATGATAAACTTTTAATCTTTCACTATGACTTTTAATATGCCCTTAGCATTGGAAAGCATGAAAAATTCTAGGGGGGAAGGTAACTACAAATGGATAGAGATTTTTTGTCTTCCAAAAGGGTTTTTATATAACTTTTTTAAAGATGTTAACCAGTATTGAAGGACTGTTTTCTTCTTAACACTGCCCAGAGCTCATACTGTCTGAATATGAGTAAGTCTTATTTCCCTAAGATGGGAACAGCAACAGAGGGAAGATGACTAATATAGCATGTCTCTCAAGATAAGTCTGTTTTCTACCATCTGACTGTAGGATGTAGTCTTTATTAGGGTACAAATGGATTATAATGGAATGGTCTGGTTTCTGTTTCCATATTTTATCATTCTCACAGTCTACCACATGTTAGATAAAACAACATCTTAAACAAGTGTTAGTTGCTGATAAGAAGATTCAAGTTCCCATATGTTATAGCTTGCTTTCTTCATTTAAGAAATGGTATTCACAAATATTTTTGAAATGTATTAAATTTTTTCCTTTGATAACCTAGGAAGATTTCTAGACTGTCATTTCCTGACACATCAATTTATAAGAATCTTATAATTTGAATTTGGGAGGTAAGGTACTCTACTGTTGCGGAAAGGACCTTAACCTGGTAGAGAGCAGGTATAGACACAACAAAGAAGGAGGTAACTGAAATGAAAGTATATGTTACTGGTGCACAACTTGGATACGTCTTTGACGCTTTACTGAATGTCTAATCCAAACAAAAACTCAAATCTTTTTCTTAGATGTTTGAATAGTATGTAATTATTTTGCATCATATGAATAACTCTTCGTCAAACATTTACTAAATACCTCTTTACTAGGAGTTGTATTTAATAATGGGGCTAAAGCAGTGGTTGCCAAGTGGGGGGTGAATTTGCTCCCAGGGAACATTTGACAATGTCTGGAAACACTTTTGGTTGTCACAACTGGGAGAGAAGTGCTACTGGCATCTAGAGGGTAGAGGCCAGCAATGCTGCTAAACATCATACAGTGCACAAATGAGTCCTCTAGAACAAAGAATTACCCAGCCCCAAAGATCAATAATGCCAAGGGAAGAAACTCTGGAATAAGTACATAAGGATGATTCACCAGGGCACAAAACTGGAGAAAGAATACCTTTTAGGGAGGTGATTGTACGAATCCTAGTGAGAAGAGACAGTTCCCTGAACTAAAACAGTTAACGTTGGAATGGAAAGGAAGAGTCAGATGAAGAAATACTAGGGAAAGACCACGGACAAGATACAGCAATTGAGAGCTATGAGGGAAAGAAGTAAGAAAGATGAGATTTCTGACTTTGGTGATCCAGTAGTGACTGTCAATACAGTGGAACAGGTAATGCAGAAGGTAAAACAGGTCTGGACAGAAAGCACGTTTGACTTTGGAAATGCTGAGTTGGAGGAGACTAACACTTAAATGGAACCAACTGCTAAGTGGTATCATACAGATGAATGTATAACTCAGCGGAGCCCTAAGGTTGAGATTAAAAAAACAAGGATTAATCATCAAATAAGTTGAAGTTTTACACATTATTTATTAAAAGAGATGATTGTTAGAAATGCCTTTTCACAAAGCAACCATGATGTTTGAAGCTGGGAAACTTAATTTCCTCCATAATGGAGACGTTCTCCTCTAGGACAAATATGCATTTTGTGCTAGTGATGTTTCCCTCTCCCCCTCCAATATTATTCTCCACACTTATTCACTGTCCTTTTATATGAATGTGTGATATAAGTCAAGAGTGAGAGAAGAGACGTCTCATTAGAAACCAGGAACTGTTTGATGTATTTGCCAAAACTCTATATAATTTGGCTTCTTTCCTGCTACTTAAAGTGTCATTTCACTACAATTCTAAATGCAATTTAATATTAGCTATGAATTTTCAGGGTAGGCTTAATTAATCAAGACATTAAATTAAAATACATGTTGCAAATATATGCATTACAAACACATTTATATAATTTATAAATAGCTGTGTATATAAATTACTTATCTATAAAACATACAGCATTTCATTGCTGTTAATTTCAAATAGGATCAAGACACATGAATTCAGGGCAGAGGAAGGAAATATGTGATACCTGTACATTCCATGATCAGCTAAATTTTGGCAAACTCATTAATTTTTTACAAGAAAAAAGACAATATTCAGAATTCTAAACCTCAAATGGTAGCGATGCTTCCTGAGCCAACCCAGTTATTGTTAGCACTTACATGCTAAGAAACAATTAGAAATTAATCTTTTAAATGAAACTGGAAGACAGTTTTGGAAGACAATTAAGGAAGATAATTAAGTACAATAGTGAGAAAATGGCTTTCAGATGTGTTCTGAATAAACAGTACCAGGCATTTTCTCTACTAAACACATACTGAAAAGCACAAACTTTCAAAGTTCACATTTAGAAACAAGAAAGGAAAAATCAACAGGTGAAACTTACTTGTGCAAGGTAATTCATGACAAATGAGTAGTACGTCTTTCACCTCAAAGGAAAAAGTTCATGTGGCATTTATTATTTCATTTACCCAGTACTTTATCCCAATTAGAAGAAGCTCTTTTTCACCAACTGCTAAATCAATGCAATTTATTCAGTTGGGTTTGCTTTGCAGGAGTTGTTTTGTGTGTAACAAGAGAGCAAGAAAATAAGGATTTTTAAGTGTCACACTTCCCTCCAAATATCCTCTATCAAAGATACAGGTGGTTCCTTGATATAAGAGACAGGCATAACACCAGGCCTGTGTTTTATTGTAGTCATTAAAATTGTCCTATTTGAGCCTCCTTTCTGATTAACAAGCTGAGAAAACAATGTCGGCGGGCAGCTAAGAAGATAGCCCTAGTTTCCTGGGTCCTCTAGCCAGCCGGGCAAGGGGATCTTGCTGAAGGGACTGTGCAGGAGCAAGGAACGAAGGAGGCTGTGGCTGCCTGATAATCTACTGCTTTGGACTGTTTGGAGTTAGGAGGGCTGGTTTAGACCAACAGTGGAATGGAAGGAGGTTTGAAAGAAATAACACTGGCAAAGTCAGATCTCCTCTGTACAAAGAGTGGGGGCCAAGAAATGAGTGCAGCGGTTTAGAAGGCACTCTGATGGGTGCGGTTGACAGTCTGAATAATGAGCGCTTTCTTCAGAGGAGACTGGCACAGGCGCCCTTTCCAGGACTGCATTTTATCTCAGGGCCCATTTGCCTGCAGCTGAGGTACTATTACCAGTCGAATGTGGATGTAATATAGCCACGTGATACCAGCATATTTCTATTTCTAGAAAGATAGCAGAGAGAAACCCTCCAGTGTAATCATGCCAGTGTACGCTTACCGTAGGAGGGAAAGAGATTTTTCATTTTTTGTTCGTGGAGCTGAACCACCAAAGTTGAAAGAAAAAAATAAGGCTCCGAATTAAGGGGGGAAAATCTGATGTTAGGAAACATTGCCTCATGTGCTTTCCCACTCCTGGGAACTATTTATTAAATAGGCCCTACTTTGCCGAGGAGAAAAACCAAGGTGGACAGATGTTCGACACTGCCTTTGCAACCCATAAACCCACTTCTAGAGAAGCATTCATCTCTGGAAGTCAGGAACCCCCAGAAAGGCCATCCTCCTATGAGTCACATGGGAATGTCCCCACTACCAGCCAGAGGTAATTTTACCATGCCAGAGGCCTGCCGGATTTCCAAGAGATGAGTATCCTGCTCTCTCAGACATATTGTTTTGATATTTCTTCCGTAAGGGCAAAGTCTCTATAAATAAATCTAAACTGACTTTTATTTGAAAAAAGCAAGTGTACTTGGTGTGTCCAGGAACTTTAAGTCACAGAAGCAATCAATTCTAGCACCCTGTTTCATCTAAACAAAGGGGCCTCCGAAAACAGTTGTTATTTACAAGGACTGCAGAGCCTTGAGTAATCATTTTCCCAGCAGCCATGGAAGGTTCTAACACACAGCATTACTGCTACAGAGCCAGCTTATTAAACCTTAATGGTACTCTTTTAAATGCTTTACACCAGGGCTGCAGATAACTCACCCACAGCATGGCTCCTGGAAGCTACCCCAACTCTGCAGCTACCCTATGGCATACCACCTTTCAACCTGAAATACCTAAATACTGGTTTCCTCATTTCAATCAAGGATCAGCTAACTAAGGTCATGGGCCAAATCCCACCCCACCCCCATCTCCTTTTTTGTATTATCAGTGAATGAAGAATGTTTTTTACGTTTGAAAATGATTGAAAAGAAGCCAAAGAAGAATATTTTGTGAGGCATGAAAACTATATAAAAGTGAAATTTCAGTGTCCATAAATAAAGTTATATTGGAACACAGCCACACCCATTCACTTATATATTGTCTAAGGCTGTCTTTGCACTACAATTGCAGAGTAGTTGTGACAGAGACCCATGGCCCACAAGCTGAAAACCTTTACTACCTGTGCCCTTTAGAGAAGAAGTTTGCCAACCCCTAACTTACAGCATTATCAGTCATTTTCATCCTTTAACAGGTTCTGAAATGTATTATTAGCAATTTAAAGGAGGGTTCCATGTCAGCCTCTTTACCTGAGGTCAGAACTGATCACTGCCTCACAGGCATGCCTGCTGCCCCCACTTGAGGAAAGCACCCAGGAATTCTGGGTGGGCTAACCAAGGATCAAGGTCTCAGAATGGTACCTTTAAAAAGTTCAGGACTGACTTAAGCAATGTGAAGCTTTAAAAGTAATATGACAGATCTTTTTTCTCCACAAACAGTACCAGAGCTTACAGATCAAAATGAGTGTTGTTCGCTTCCAAGGAAACGCTTTGAAATTTGTTGCAAAGAAGCTGCCAGGGCTCAGAACGTATTTGGAGTGCACCTTCGACGTGGCCTTCAGAACCTCTCTTTTGATTACTTTTTTGTTTTTTGACTTTTTTTTTTTAACATCTTTATTGGGGTATAATTGCTTTACAACGGTGTGTTAGTCTCTGCTTTATAACAAAGTGAATCAGTTATACATATACATATGTTCCCATATCTCTTCCCTCTTGCGTCTCCCTCCCTCCCACCCTCCCTATGATTACTTCTTAAATAGTCTCAATGATGCCAAATTTTGATCCATTAAACTTGGATTTGATTCATATTTTTAACCTTAAATCATCCAGAACTAGAGCCAGCGAATAAAAAAGAGAAGCACATCGCCTGGAATAGAAGGGGGCCTTGATAAACATTTGTGGAAGGAATTGAGCTGGTTCAATATAAAGTGAGCCGAATGCAACTTAAAGGAATGAAAACCAGCTGAAGACATACATGGACATCCATTATCTGCGCCCCCACGTGTGCATATCCTAAATCTTTCTGCTGCACTCATTAGGTCCCCAATATTTCTGGCTTTCTGGGCTCCTGGAAGATTTTCTCCCTTTTCTGCCCAACTCCTCCCATCCTTAAGCCTGCCTCATGGTCCAACTTTGTCTCCGCTTCTACTTGACATCTGGCTGCTCACTCTGGACTTCTGGAGTCATATCTCTTCTCCACTACTCTGACCAGTTCTGATCAATATGCTTCCGCAGCTGTAAACAAAATCATACCAGAAGTAGTCCTCAACCCAAAGGGCCTTCCACGTTCACAGACTTTCCTGAGGGAAGTGGCCATAAAGATTCCTTGCTTATAAGATGGCAACCCTGTCCATGAGAGGCACACACACACCATACCACAGACCAAGGCAGCCAGCCCTCCAGAGGGAAGAAACAAGGGAGGCAGGGATCTATGAAGCAGCATGGAGCTCTCCATGGAGGAATCCCACCTGTTTGAAATCTCTGTGCTGAATCCAAGTAGAACTTCTCTTGGGGGAACAGGAGGCAATGGTATAAGTAAAGGAAAAACGGAGGAAGGAGACACAGGAAATGAGAAGTCACCAGGAATAAGTAGGAGCATTCGAAAGAGAAATATACCCTCAAAAATCAGAGGGACAGGAAGATGAACCATTGGAAAAGTGCCCTCTCAGGGGTAGAGGGAGATGGCAAAGTGACCAGTTCACTAGATTCGCTATGATATTTCAAGTAGTATGACCATGTTCTAGTTCTTTATGATGTCTGGCTATGTAGCTACTAGGAAGGCTTCCTGTATTTTCTGACATTCCCACTTCTCACAGTAACCTAAGTGGATCTCTTCTTAGTAATCTGAAAAAAAAATCTGTGTCCATAGAAATGTGACTTATTTCCTATGCATTTAATAACTAGCTCTGATGGCTAGAGCAGAAAATTCTAAAACTGCTTTGAGTACCATCAGTACCTTTGTAGTAAGTGTATATTGTCCCAGGTAACTTCCTAAAAGATAACATTTCTTTGGACCCTCTGAAAAGGTTTTCCAAAATGAGTTTCATGACTTTTTCGCTTCTTCCATTGAATGTGTCATTTTATGGAGTAACATAAGAGCAAAAGGATTCATTTACAACACCTTAGAGAGCGATAAGACAGTCTAAATTACCACCTAGATATCTGTAGAGCAAATGTGACTTATCTCTAATCCTTATTTTCTAGGAAATGCTCAGTGTTTCCACTACATTTAGGTAAACAACAGTAACAAGTGTATGTATTTACAATATCTGAAAGGAGTTACAACTGAAGCATTTTACAGATTTCTCTTGCAATGTTACATATTCTGTTATAAAAAAATAAAAGAAACTAAGAGATAGCAAATATTCATTCATATGTAAACTAAGTAAGATTCACTATGTACTAAGAACCGAAGGTAAGTTGGATAAGATATTGTCCTTGTCTTCATGAAGCTCATGGTGAAGGAGAAAGATACCTAAACGGAAAACTCAACAAAGCATCCAGGAGGGACACCTGCTGCAGCCTGGGGTGGGAAGGAGGCTGAGTTCAGGGGAACTTCCTACAGGAAAAGTGCTTGAGCTAAACCAAAAGGGTGAGGCATTTCCTGCCATGTCTGGGCAGTCTGATCTCTGTGGTTTGATGAGTAACATACATTAGGACCTCTTGACCAAAGGAGCAACAGCACTGATCAGTGAAAGGAAGACAATGGGATAGTGAATCTCTTTCATTTTCAAAGAGTCCCTGTACTAATATACAAATTCTCCCGGGAAGGTTTAGACCTCAAGTTTTTGCAGGTAAAACCTTATCCCTAGCAATTGATGGAGGAGAGGATAAAGGAATTCCAAAGAAAGAGGGAAGAAGAATGGTTTCCTAGGAGTTACTGCTTGGTCCAGCCCTGACTTTGGACTTGTAAGAATTTATACTGTACAAAATATATTAACTATTAAAATTACTCTGCCTGTGCATATGCCTAGAAAAGGTAAATCATGCATATTTCTCACATTCCACGTTCTGTGCTCCTGTTCCTGCTTCCCCGGCCCTAAACTTCACCCTACCCTCCACTGGGTACGATAGCATATGGTGTCAATTAATGTTAAGTTTGAATCTCATGATTTCTGCTAAACTTTGGATCAACACGACAAACCACACCATTAACTCACATGGTCATCTTCTAAATTCATGCTTTGCTTATAAGGAGCAACGGAGTTTGGATAGGCCAGTAAAAATCCATCCCTACTCCTAGGAAAGTGACTCTAAGTGTTTTCATAACAGAGAATATTAGTCAATATTGCTTCTATATTTTCTGTACCTAATATTAAGTGGAACAAATCACAAAATACTGAGGAATAGTACATGGTTGTCTAATAGTACCATTTTGGGAAAAAAATCTGTTTACTAATGCAAATGCATTGAACAGAAAAAAATGAGCAATAGAATAAATTTGAACTTGCACTCCAATATCGTTGAATTCAATCTTGTCCAACCTTTCACAAATGGGGGTTCTGAATTTTGTTTTATTTTGTCATTGCTTAATTTACCAAATTCCAAACAATCTTTTGGGAGATTTGCAGACTGACTTACTTCAAAAGGCAAACGGACAAAAATAACTTGAAATTGCAATATGTATGAAGAAATACTCTGTAAAGAGTGCGCAAGTCAGCAGGCATAAGGGAATTTCTCACATAACCGCAATGCAGACCACTTCACAAATAACTGAGCAAATCCTAAATTTTTATTGCACTGAAAGACAACTGGGAGAGAGGACAAACCACCACTTACTTGTAAATAGCTTCACTAGTTTATCAAAATAATTTCCCTGGAAGTCTCTTGAATAGAGCAGCACCTTAAATCTGTCTTAATTACCAGCACATGCAAAACACAGAATGATTGCTTTAGAAAAGCCGTCAGTCTAGATGCTGCGACTAGGTGAATGTCCTCAGCGGGCACAGCATTTCTAAGCAGACTATGTAGGAAAGACTCACTGTGACTCTATAAAGATGAACGGAATGCTTATTTGATATGCAATCATTTTAGATGAATTATAGATTGATTACATTTAATTACAGAACTACCATAGTCATAAAGTATTCCAAGCCTTTGTCAGTCATCCATCTAGCTTTCTACACAAGGGAAGCCTGGGAGAGTAAGCGAAGGAAGAAAGTGCTTTAAAAGTTACTGACTTCATGCAATTGCCACAAAGGTTGTGCTTAAGGTCTTTGACGCTGAAGGACCATGGAAAAGATCTGAGTTGTCAGTTTGGCTATGAATACAGATTAGAACTAGTGTTCATTGGATACCTACAATTTTATCTTTTAATTCACAGAATTACTCTATAAAATATATTTCATTGTCTCTATATTACAGGCATGAGAACTAAAGCTCACCAAAATAATAAGTAATTTGTACAATGTAAATACGTGAAGGATCCAAGTTTACACCTAGGTGTGTCTTATTTCAAACTTTGCATTTTCATTCCACTCTACTGTGACACCTCACAATAGGTGCCTCAAATGTCAAAAATCAAGAGAAACACCTGGTGGTAATTTAACTAAGATACGATTAATTCCTGGGATAGCTAGACATACTATAATAGAATAACTTAAACTCTAAAGGGATAAACTATTGAATCAGGCAAGGGGGTGTGGGTTAATTTTTACGTTCTGTATTGAGGAAAACCTCCCCAAAAGAAAACAACTGCAAGTGGGTCTTGAAGGATGAGTAGGAGTTCAATGCAAAATTGGCGACCTGGGCAAAAGGTTAGAGGAAACCAAAACTAGGCACTTGGCACATTCAGGGACTCAATAGTTCAATGTGGCTAAAAGGTAATTTCCTCCATACTCTCCCCTCTTCTTGATTAGCATATCTCAGTTCTTTAGCCTTTCCTAATAAGCCTAATTTTATACTATTATTAGAATTAATAGAAAGAGGTGATTTTAAAATGACAACTAATTCAATGGTGAAGTTGCCATATGTGCTAAAGTGCCAAGGAACTAAAATGAAGACAGTATCAAGGTCTTCTTTGATCTTTTTCCTTCTGGAGCCCAATGTCTCTACCACTGAAAATTAATTTTTTAAGGCACAGCTTTTTCAAGGAGGAAAGAATGGAATAGAATGGAATATGAATATAATTAAATATCTGGACACTCATCATACTCTCTTCTTGACTTTCTTATTCTAAGCAACATTATCTACAGGCTAACACTACCCTACTATGCCTCAGTTTGATGCCCTACCTTTTTCTTGAACATTTCTTAGGGAATCCCAGGGAAATCACCAGTATGAAAACCTAAAAATTATGTGGAAACTCAGGCTAGTAATCAATATTCCTGATAGATCTTCGCAGTACCTTTCTAAATTTATGGAGTTCTTTTCAGACCAAGCTAAACCACCAAGGTAAAATGTCCACAAAACCTGAAAAAGATATTTCATCCACCACTTCTTTTCTCCCTAAGACAGAGGTTCTACTCTCAACAAGCAAGTACCTTGAAGGGTTCCTCAGACCTTGGCTTCTAAATTTTTGCTAAGTATAGCATTTTAATAATTTTTACGTAATCTATTTACAATGCCTTATGCTACAAGTAATCTTTGGAAAATAGAGGTAGCTTAGTTGTCTGTTGATATATTCCTTGCCTATTAAAAGACTCTTAAAACTGATTTTTTTGTTGGTGGGAATGTAAATTGATACAGCCACTATGGAGAACAGTATGGAGGTTCCTTAAACTAAAAATAGAACTACCATATGACCCAGAAATCCCACTACTGGGCATATACCCTGAGAAAACCATAATTCAAAAAGAGTCATGCACCACAATGTTCACTGCAGCTCTATTTCCAATAGCCAGGACATGGAAGCAAACCAAGTGTCCATCGACAGATGAACAGATAAAGAAGATGTGGCACATATATACAATGGAATATTACTCAGCCATAAAAAGAAATGAAACTGAGTTATCTGTAGTGAGGTGGATGGACCTAGAGTCTGTCATACAGAGTGAAGTAAGTCAGAAAGAGAAAAACAAATACCGTATGCTAACACATATATATGGAATCTAAAAAAAAAAATGGGTCTGGGCTTCCCTGGTGGCGCAGTGGTTGAGAGTCCGCCTGCCGATGCAGGGGACACGGGTTCGTGCCCCAGTCCGGGAAGATCCCACATGCTGCGGAGTGGCTAGGCCCGTGAGCCATGGCCGCCGAGCCTGCGCGTCCAGAGCCCGTGCTCCGCAACGGGAGAGGCCACAACAGTGAGAGGCCCGCGTACTGCAAAAATAAAATAAAATAAAATGGTTCTGAAGAACCTAGGGGCAGGATAGGAATAAAGACACAGACGTAGAGAATGGACTTGAGGACACGGGGAGGGGGAAGGGTAAGATGGGACGAAGTGAGAGAGCGGCATGGACATACATACACTACCAAATGTAAAACAGATAGCTAGGGGGAAGCAGCCGCCATAGCACAAGGAGCTCAGCTCGGTGCTTTGTGACCATCTAGAGGGGTGGGACAGGGAGGGTGAGAGGGAGATGCAAGAGGGAGGAGATGTGGGGATATATGTATATGTACAGCTGATTTACTTTGTCACACAGCAGAAACTAACAGAACAATGTAAAGCAATTATACTCCAATACAGATGTTAAAAAAATAAAAATTTTAAAAAAAATTAAAAAAAAAAAGTTTATAAATTAAACCAAAAGTTATATATGCCTCCCACTATATTGCTATTCTTGTTGAATAAAATATATGTGAAGGTGAAAAACTAAATAAAACAAACAAAAAACTGATTTTTATGATTAAGTGGTTTCTCTGCTGCTAACCCCAGGACACTCAAACTTCCCTTTTGAAATAACATTTATTTCAGATAATACATGCTCTCTATGGGTAGCCTGTCCACTTTTCAAATGTAATGATCCTGTCTTCTGTGGATATAAAATTTTCAAAAGATATCGGCATAATTCAGGAGAAAACACCATCCTTTTATTATGATCAAAATTGATCTGACCCCGAGCTAGCACTTTGGGGAACTGGGCTAGGTAATCATGTAGACACTTTCAGGAAATGGCTTATTTATGGATTTCTTTTCATGTATGAAAGATTTCACACTTCTGGCTTTATACAATTACATCCTCTCTTCCTTTCCAATATGTTTCTAAAGTAGGAAAGCTATATATGGCAGGAGGGTTGAATTTCTACATCAGCTAGAAATCTGTCATCTGCTAAACACTGGCTCTAATGATGATGTATTAGGAGTACATTTATTCCTTTTCTGCACCCAGTCCTCTCTAGCAGATTTTTACAGTTCTCATTTACCTAATAAAGTAATACTAAAGATGGTTTCAAACCCTGGTCATTGCCCAATGTTTAAAATAAATCTGGCTTCTAAATTTATTATTTGAAAAAATACTTGTTTTTCCTGAAGAACTGGAATAGTTCATCCTCTTGGATAATAATAAGTAAGTCTACATGTGTTTTTTCCACCACTTAGTCGCCACTTAGTAGCCCATCATTATTCTATCACCATTTTAACAAACAAATCACTGATTAGGTAGTATGAATAAAAAGCTCCATTTTAAAGAACGAGTTATTATTTGAACTTGTTCTCTATTTTTAAAATGTTGAAGGAAGAAATGTGATTAACCTGTACATCGATATAAAGCAATAAAAAAGAGTCCAAACAACTTGCTGATCTTCGCTCCAATCCTTTTGAAATGGCTATGTTTTAAATAAAACCTATTTCCTTAGGCTAATAAGCAATCTATAATCCATTAAGCCTTTATGAACAAATCTAAGGCTTCCAAAATTGTGCTTAGGGAAGACAGAGTCGAGTAACGGATTTGAAGAAATACGAAGGTGATTAAAGAAGACCCAGGATCCAACTCCCATCACCATAATGACTGTTAGAGCCTTCCAAATGGCCATTTGGGAGGTTTATATATTATCTAACCCGGAATATGAAAGAAGATACCAGGGAAGAAGGCAAGAAACAAAATTAATTTAGAAAGCATTTGGGATAGAACAACAGAAAAAAATGAAAATCAGAGTAATTATTCTTTAAAGAATGAAGAGCTTTCATCGATATCTTAAGCTAAAGAGAAATCAGGAAAGTTAACAATATTAACAAAGAAACTGTTGGTTTTAGAGTTTAAAAAATGTCATTTTAAGATTGAAGGCTGGCTTAAATAAATTGGGTAAGATCATTCTGATCTGAATGATGCCAGAAATAACTTAGCTATAAACAATGAGTTGTACTTCCTTCATATGTCTGAAAACAAAGCAGAAGTACTTTTCTCCCATGTATTTGAGTGTACTGTGCAAAATCAACACTACAATCCACCAGCTCTGGGTAGAAAAGCCATCTCTGTGCTGACCCTCTGTGAGTTTATCTGTGGCCGAGACTGGGAATTGTCCTTCTAATAAACTTTCTCCTCTGCTTCCCTCGTACAGGTAATAGAACCTGGAGCTGGGCACATTACCATGCAATACAAAGAAGGGATTTTCCAGTCTCCCCTGAAACTAAGCGCGGCCACTTAGTTTTAGTTAGTGTGGCTAAGTTCTGACCAATAATAAGTGAGCAGAGTGACGAGGGTAACTTCCAAGTTCTGCCTGTAAAGGTGAATCTGGCCTTCTCCTTCCCTTCCTATAAGAATATCCTCCCTGGACCAAGCAGAAGAGGACAACCCCTTAAAGTTACTGGAACCAAAAGACAAAATCCTGAAAATTCTGCAGAGAAGAGCCACCGTCCTCAGATTTATTGCTGTGACTCTTATATGAGAGGTAAATAAACTTTGATTTTGTTTAAGCCATTTTTAATGTAGGCCTCTTTCTCCTGCAGCAGAACCCAAACAAAAATAGTAAGCACACTGTAGCACTTACTATGGACCAGGCAGTACTCCAGGTGCTTTTAATATAGCAACTCACTAAATAATGCAATAATCTAAAAAGTAACCTATCATTATTTACAGGTGTAGAATTCAAACACAGAGAGGTCAAGTAAGTGGTAGATCCAGGGTCTAATTCCAGGTAGTTTGGATTCCATATGCTTGCTCTCTCCATTTAGCATATACTATATACATTTACCAAATATTAAATTCATATCTGTTTAATAAATTAAGAAGTGATCCATTTGTTTAAAACTGTTTAATTATATTTAGAAATCTCAACATGGATGGATTTGTTAACGCAATCGCTGATTTTCCTCTTCTACAAGGGAGAAAGGATCACTTTATATCAGCGGTCCCCAACCTTTTTGGCACCAGGGACCGGTTTTGTGGAAGACACTTTTTCCACAGAACAGGGAGGGTGGGGGGTGGGGTGGGGGGTGGGGTGGGGGGAGGAGTGGTGGTTCAGGCGGTAATGCAAGCAATGGGGAGCAGCAGGGCCTGGTTCCTAACAGGCCGCAGACCGGTAGCAGACGGGTAGTGGCCCGCAGCCCGGGGGTTGGGGACCCCTGCTTTATATGGTCAGGAGGTTTCTATAGAACATTCTGCACTCTGCTGCCTTTCATGTAGCCAGTCCCTAGTGCAGTCCCTGCACTCTGCAATGACCCTGGCATATCAGCTACTGCTGAGTAAAGACCTGATCCATCATTATAGGAGCACTAGAGACTTGAAAAAAGGCACAGATGTACAGCGCAAAGCATCAACGTGAGGCATGCACATTGCCTGTTTATTTTGTATTCTGTTAGCATTGTGCTTATCAAGTGCCAGGGACAAAGTGATTGGTGATAGTGGAAGAGTTATAAACATGAACGAGACACTCTTCCCCCTTCAAGGAATTCAAAATCCAGCCTCCTTCAAGTACAAGATTTTCCAAAGGTCTCTTTTGTGTCTTTCCCTTAATACAATAGGCCTTTTGAGTATGATTAATGCCAGAAAACTGGAATGGAGAAAAGGGAATACTAACAAACATAATGAGATTTTTTCTTGTTAATTTTTCTTTGCCCCCCAAAATGGTATCTGACATTTACGTGACGAAGAACAGAGCCCAGCTCTTTGAGATATTTTTCTTCTGTCTCCCAAATATCAAGAAATGAACCCGTAAGGATTCTTTTTGCAGAGATTCAGGTTTTTCAATGTTTCAATAATGAATAGCTACTTTACCATAGATAAAGTTTCAGAAATGAACCAAAAGCTATAGGACTCTATATTCCTGAAATAACGAAGAATTTAACCAATTAATACATAAAGGGAGCAAATGATAATTGTAGAGTCAAGACACAATTTTGTCAATCATCTTTCTTGACAGTTATAGATTATAGAATCCATCAGGCCAAAAGTCAAATGTCTTGATTGACAATTACTTACTAAGACCAATTCTATTAAGGTGACTTCTATTCTCCATTTTCCAATTGGAAAATGCATTTCAGTTGTGATTTGTAAACCTGGAAGTTGTGCCAACATCAACTTTAAGCTCTTATAGAAATGTGGTGTGTTTTAATAAATAGTCTCCCAGATTAATGGAATACTTTCTCACATGAGCACCCAGCACATGGCTAAATGTGTCTTTCATTATGCCAGTTTCAAAGAGAACACTATCTGTTAGTGAAGATTATAGTCCTTAAGATGTTTAGAAGTATCCCTACATTGTTTTAAATTTCATTTTAAAAGGGAAGGAGGGGGAGATGTAATAGTTCAGAATATTTGTTGCAAATTAGAGAAATAAATCTGCATTTGCTTACTTGTTACAGTCTGCCAGATCATTCATCTACCTATCACCTATCTAGCCATCTGTACAAAAATACATACATACATCATATTCACTTTTAATAGCTGAAAAATAAATTTTACTGAACTAGAGCCCAATTTCTGGATTCAGCTTGTCTAGAATACTGCCTAATGGGTCACAAAGTCTGGAAGTGCGTTGCTATAAACGGATCTGCTTTGGATCTCACTGGAGTAAACACATTTTAAAATGTGGAGTCCACATTTTTCCCTCTAAGCATATATCACCCAAAGCATGTCCAATTTGTTCACAGCCATCTGCATCATTAATCAGCAGTCTTTATGTTCATTCCACACTTAAATTTTCACATACCCACCCATGAACTGCATATGTACATTACAGTGTATAATTTGCGGAAGGAAGATTGTTACTTAGAATAATGACTTTCTTGCAAAACTATGCCTATTAGTTTTCTCAATACCAAGAGAGTTTGGCTGGTACTGAATTGACCCATTAATTGAAACTCATGAAAGGTTTACTAGTCACATTTCAGGGTGGCCACATTTCTCTTCTTCAGCATTCTATTTATAATTTCTATATTCTTAAGTCATTATCATGCATTAATGATGATGTGTCTATCATACTTATGTACGTCCACAATTGGTTATCCCTCTGAACAACAGCACTTTAAAATCAAGCCCTAAACACTCTTGCTTGTAACTATTCTCTGTAAACTTCTCATGTGTATTTCAGCATAAGTAATGAAAGCTTTTGATAAGTAGACTATGCCACAAAAATTGGCATTTTCGTGACTAAGCCAAAGTTTACTGGAACACGCCTTGACTTCGTTATTTAAACTCACAAAACCAAGATCTACTCACCTCTAGATTCTTTTTTTATGTATTTAGGTAAAAAATAATACTGCTTACATTGCAATACTTACTACCCTATGAAATATACTAGTTAAGTATATCCAGCATAATTATTAATTGGAAGTTTTCGACCTTCTCTCTGTATTTGCAAAATGGGATACTCCCATGCAAACCTCAGCAGTCTTGTGTTGCAAACAAATTCATTAGGAATTGTAATAATAGGAAGTCTCTGTCTATACAGAGTCAGATAAAACAGCATTTTATGGATCCTAACAGTAATGTAAACATACATAACTTATCCCAATTAGCCGTAAGTCTTGACATGCAAGATTACAGGCATAGATCTATTAGGATACAGCAGAAATGATACGCATACTGAGAAGGCTGGTTACCTTCATCATGATCACGGAAGCTGAAAAAAATGTGTTCCCCTGTTGTCTGTCTTACACAGAATCCTTTTTCTGACCTGGTGGTACACTGAAATAAATTGTCAACCAAACCCTGGAAAGACAAACCCAAAATGTACCCAGAGCTCTGCATAGTAAGTAAATTTCCAATAGAATAAAATAGGGATCAAGGACAATGTCATTTATTAAATAAACTACAAAGGCTGAAAGGGCTAAAGATTTTCTAGTAAAAATTTTAAAAAGATTTTCAGCTTTAAGTAAAATAGTCCAAAGATCTAGGAAAACATAAAGTAGTAGCAGCAATAAACTATAGATCTATGTAGTAGATACTCCTCTTTATGCAATGAGTCAAACGTCCCCAGGAGTCAACTAAAGCCACTTTCAGCATTGGTGTTCAGGGACTTCTTCGCTCTTTGCAGCTGGTTAAGATAGAAACAAAAATGCCCCTCCTTTCTACTTGAACCCCAGAGGAAAGCAATTTTACAGAGCCATAGAAGCAGATCTTATGAAAGCCTGTTTTCTGTACCTCTCTAAATTTCTCTCCCTTTATTATCAATGTGTTGTGTTCTGAAGAATAGGTTCTAAGTGAGCTTTATGAAATGTGAAGTACTTACGAATGTTCAGTGCATGCTAAATACATATTCATCCCCCATTAATATAAAGGTATTTGTTGACCCAATTGTATTTGGAGTTTAACTCAGTACAATTAAATTTTATCCACATTACCACCAGCCAAAACAAAACTGTTTTAATTATGATTTTAAAGACTCAAAGGATTGATTCTTTTTAACAAACTGAAGTAAGTCACAGAGATATCAACTTTTAAATAATGTTCTTCCTGTAAGGTTTAACCCAGAAGGAAAGTTAAAACAGATATGATTGGCATATCTTTAAAAACTCAATGTATAAATGTCTATTAAATATCCAAGGCCCTAAAAATCAAATAGCAATCAAATTTTGTAACCCTAATTTTAACCTGTTCCTGTAATTCCAGCGATAATCCAATAGCTAGATTTAAAATTCAACAATGAACACATACCAGAGATAAGAAAAATGTTATTTGTTAAACTTAGGATTCAAGTCACAATTTCAGGCCAACTGATTCATAATATTTTAAGTCTTAATATCAAGTAACCAATGCCAAAAACCTCCTTTGTTACCAGACAGATTCATTTCAAATAACAAGTTGATATGCCAAAGTTGGGCTGCACCCCACAGGCCCACAAGGCCTGCACTTGCCCAGCTTTAAGACGGAAGAAAGAGCCCGGAGTCAGTCACAGAAACATCAATGGTTTCATGGATGGGGGGAGCTTACACGTCTGAAGCCAGGTCCTGAAGCGACACCCCATTGTGTGCGTGCAGCGGACAGCGTGCCGCACACGGCGGCAGTCTTCGCTCTGGCTCCCGGGGGAAGGGAAGGTTACCAGTTATAGGCGAACTGATGTCCGGTAGGCTCATTAGTTACCAGGGAAACCAGTTGAGAGGCACGCCCCTCACTGCCCCTTTGATAAGAACAATCACCAGCTGGGGCCTGGGGCAAGTATGTAGGAAGGTCAGTCATGTGAATAGAGTGCCGGTGAAGCAGGCACTGGTCCGGCAGGGGATGTACGGAGAGCAAGAGAACAGCCATCTTGAGTGGCCTGGCCATACGGCCAATAAGCATGGGTCACACATTTATGAAAAGTTCTACTTGCGGCTTGTTTTTCTCAATACTATTACCAAAGTTCATGCTTTGCAAAATCTGAACCGCTTTGTTACAAGAAACACAAGACAAAGAGTCTTCCCCCCAACTGGAGTCCCCAGTGATCCTTTCCTTGCGAGTTGCAAAGAAGGGAGAGACTATCTACCAATTTCCTGTCCCTCTGTGCAAGAATGGGCTTTTAGGAATAACTTTTCCTTCTTTCATGGTCAAATTGACTCTACCTTGATTTTTCTTGAATTGGCCCCCACCTGTTACCTCATGGTTGTTTATTTAAAATGAGACAGGAGAAAAGCGCTGACAACCTAAGACTTGTTGACTGGTTAAGAATGATTGGTATTTTAATCCTCAAACCTAATACCAAACAAAAAGAAGCCTCTAGACTTGTCTTACAAGATAATTAAATTAATCACTGAATAACCAGATTCATCTATTGAGACTGTAAAGGACTGAAAGTGGGACACCTTTAAAAAAAAGTCCTTGGTACAAATTAAGAGCCAAACATGACTGAATTCATAGTCTGAGGCTGTTCTTTAAATTGCTATGCTATTGAACTTTTGCTAATAAAATAGATGACATCTGACTGATTAAAGCAATATTCGCACTGATTATTTCAGAATGGTAGCACCTGTGACCCCTAAGAAAACAACTGTCTCTTTAAAAGCCAGCATGAAGCTGGCGCTCAGGTGTGCACACAGAGCCTTTTGTCTTTAGACTTGGCAAACACCCAGCTCAAAAATAATTTTGTCATTCAGAGGAGAAGTTATTTTATGGATAAAAGATTATGAATTTCACAGCTGACTTGAGATCTACTCAAGCCAACAACATTGGTTTCTACTTTGCAAGAAGGATTTGTTCTGTCAATGCAGATTTCTAAGTAAGTACTTTTCTCTTTCAAAGGCCAAGTCAGATTTCAAAGAAATATTTACATTTTTAATACAAATGAAGCCACTGATTATATTAGCTCAAGTTCAAAACTGAAGCACTCTTTGTGCCCCTCCTCCTACACTTCAGTTAAAATGGAAAGAGACTGGGTTTCTAACTTTTAATACTGAGATCTTTTAGTACAATCAAAATGCAGAAGCGCTGGCTTAGATGGAGTACCAAACTGAAGAAAGAATTAAGGGCTGAAGTGGCTTTTTTGTTGTTACATGTGTCATTGTATGTCTTTTTAATAATTAGTTCTTTAGCTTCCTGAAAAATACATAACAATACTGATGCCATATATTAGAAATATATATATGAAAAAAACTGAGGTACTGTCTACTCTAATTGGTGCATTTATTTTCTTCCTTTTATTTGGTTTCTGGTTTCTCATTCTTATATGTTTTGAAAGCTTAAAGATATGTCAGATCAGGCAAAGATCAAGAAGCTTTTTGATTGGGGGTGTCCTCTAGTTGTGAACATCTCTAAAGCCTGAAAGGCAACTTAATTAGTCACTAAGTGGAGACAGCCTATTTAACAACAGGCCCTAATTGGCATTAATCCTGGTCACCTGAGTAGAACATAGAACGGTTGCAAATGAACCGGCAATAGATTTAATTGCTCATTCTGAATATTCGTAAAAGTCTGAGACTTTGTCTCAAACCCAGTTTAGACTCTAAACAATTTCATTTTTCATTATAATTGGTGATCAGGCTCAATACACTGAAAATGTGTTTATGTAAAGACACCACCATACAACTAATTTCATGATTCCTGTTTTACTTACAAATGCCGCCATTATGACTTTAAATCATGATCCACTGAAATGACTGATGACTTCCAATGCTTCTTCATATCCTTTCTCTGAATATATAAAGGCATCTCTCTGATGAGAAAATCATTAGCTGGATCAGATGATCCAAGGTTCTTTCCCATCTACAGATTTATTATTTGATCCTTTTTTTTTAAATGAAGACTGTTGACTACAATTTGGTTGTACTAATTACACTCAGTTATTATTCGAAACTCAATAAAAATACAGGGCTTCCCTGGTGGCGCAGTGGTTGAGAGTCCACCTGCCGATGCAGGGGACATGGGTTCGTGCCCCGGTCCGGGAAGATCCCACATGCCGCGGAGCGGCTGGGCCCGTGAGCCATGGCCACTGAGCCTGCGCGTCTGGAGCCTGTGCTCCGCAATGGGAGAGGCCACAACATTAAGAGGCCCGCGTACAAAAAAAAAAACCAAAAAAACAGCATGTAAAACAAGATATTCTTATGAGTCCATATTGAAAACTACTCAAACATCAACATCTTTGAAACTGTACTATACAGCTTTTTACTGAGCCACAGACTTTTCTCTCTCAATCGGTGGACAGTCAGGAGTTTTGGCTCCCAGGGCCAACTCTGCCACTAAACTGTGAAGGCCTCAGTCTTCTTCATCTGTAACATCAGCGTTTGGACATCCTTCGTCCCTTCAGTGTGTCTGGGAGCTGTTTTAGAATGTAACCCCAATGCAATTTGTGAGGGGAAAAAAAATCTTTCCTCCTACATGTGATAAGTCTCCATCTGTGACCAACTCATCTTCGCATATATGAAACTCTGGCCTCATTTCCTCTGGCAGACCCCACGGTGACACTTTTTTAGTTACGCACAAAATCGGGCCAAATTGTCACCCAGGAAAGGCAGAGAGGCGACACACTCCCAGCCTGCGTCGTCTAGCCTAATTTTTCTTGTTCCCTTTGACGCCACTATGGGAGCCTTGCCAGCTGCCTCTCTGAAAACAATTACTAATTGCACTTGCTCAAATTAGCCCTTCCTCAAAAGTCCCCTCCAAGATCACACTACAGTGCTGACCTGATATCCTGGGGAGAGTAACTCAAAACCTTCCCTATCTTTCCCCTTCCAAACAGGTTCCTGCAAAGAGACTCATGGGTAAAACCACGTCTGATTCTTGGAATGAGCCTCTTTTCAGGGCTAAGAGCCTGAGGGCTCCATCTAAATAAAATAAAGTTTGTCATGTTGTCAGTGCTGGATGACATATGTGCACTAATAGAGGAAAAAATCCCCAAACCGTTTGCCTTTGCAAGATAGCATTTTGTGAGTTCTAGCACAACAGTAGGCCTATAGCAAGAACTTAATAAATACTTGTGCTTGCTGAATAATAATTTGGCAAAAGATTCACCTTCTTAAAAGGGTTTTTACTTAAGCTAGCATCTATCCCAACTACAGTCCCTGTTTTTTTAGGTTCAATCCATCCGTCATTAACGTATGGGTGGGTCTGCCCTGCAGGATATAACCCTGTCTACTGCTTCTCCAAGAAAAAAATAGATTAGAACCCTGAAGCCTGTGTGTACACTTAAGAGCTCTCTTTGGCCCTTTACTGCAAAGTTCCTAATTTTCGAGATATACTGGCTACAGCTGTGGATAAATTCAGGCCTGAGCTCTGTGAGTAGATTTCATTCCTTGCCATAGCAGGATTAAGGATCAATAAGTGTAAATCTGATCAGCTATGTACTAGAACAAGTTATTTAACCTCTCTAGGCCCCAGTTTCCTCATCTATAAAGCGGAGAAAATGTAGGTACCTCACTCATAGAGTTATTGTGAGGCTTAAGTGAAATACATGTAAATTCACAGAGTTATCATGAGGCTTAAATTAAGTAACATGTAAAATATTGAGCATAGTAGCAAGAAGGTAGAAAGTATTCAATGAAACTTTGCAGTTATTACAATTCTTATTGTTATTATTATGTAGAAGAAGGCTTTATATTAAAAGGGATTCTTCTATTTTTTGAAAGTCAGTGTGAAGCAGACCTTCACCCTCACAGAAATAACATTGCTCTACAAATGTCAGCTCCCACTTACCATGACCTCTCTGGCTGCAGTTCCTGTTGATATGTTCTCAGATCATATTTTAAAGAATTCTATTTACAGAGCAGTGGGAATCATCTCTCATTTAGTGCAGTCTGAGATAATGAGAGATTTATGAAATACACTGTTTTTATATACTGCAGTTTCCATGTCCATAGCCTTGTGTTTTAGGCCCTAAGAATTAATGGAGGTAGAAACATGGAAGGTAAAAGAGAGAAAAATAATCTCTCCCTTAGTTTTATTTATAAATATTTATCAAATTTAACTGTAATGATAATGGTACATTTTTCTCAGGCCCGTAAACTCTGCATAACATGTCCTCTGATGTACTTAGGATATAAATGGCAATTCCGTATCTAGCCATCATGCTATTAAATTTGATGGAGAAATAAATTTTTTACTCTCATTGAAGCCTCCTGTTTTTCAAACCTGAGAAGAAATCCTGGCTTGTCTTTAGATTATTACTCCTGAATGTTCTGAAAATAGCTGAAGATTTACCCTTAACCTCCAGTCTTAGATATAGCTCTGGAAAGGAATTTTACCTTCTCTTCCGATACCGTTTTAGCAAAGCATGAAACTAAGCCTTCCTCAGTTGCCTTCAAGTATTAAAAGCTTGGTATAAGATATCAGTCAAGTCAAAAGGCAGCAGATTGATTTACTACCATACAGGATCAGGACTCAACCTCTTTTGTCACCTTTTGTCAGGAAGGCTAAGAGTTTCTGGTTGCTAGTTATTTAGTTGTTTGGGGACAGTGTTTGCTTTGTTTTGTGGTTGTTGTTGCTTTGCTTCTCATATGATCTAGTTCCTTGCTATTCAAAGTGTGGTTCCAGGACTGGTAGCAGCATCAGCATCGCCTGGCAGCTTGGAGGAATGCAGGCTCTCAGGCCCCACTCCAGACCGACAGAGAGATTCTGCATTTTAACAAGATGTCCCGATGTGCTGATGTCTCCACGTGCTTTGACGTCTGAGAGCCTAAAAATCTTCCAATCTCAATGGTGAGGGTTATTTTTCCCCCCTCCTCACCCATGGCCTGGCTAAATCCAACAAGGAATTAAGAATTTCTTCAACTGGTTGTGAAATTTTGACCGTGGTGGTGAATGATTGATAAGGTGCTGTCCACCTTCCAGGCCACCTGAGTCATGGCTCATCAAGCCTCTTTCATGGCATTTTTCTTGCCATCTACTATAGTTATTTTCAAAACTGTCGTACCTCCTAAGTACCGTGAAAACTCCTAGTGCACAGAAAACTGCCTAGTGCTCTCAGCCTTAAGCAGAGTAATGTTTTAATAAATATTTATTATTTAATCGAAATGATATATTAGATCTCAAGGTCAGCCCACAAGTATTTATTCCATGCTAACTGTAGCTAAAATATAGTTTCGATGCCTCTGGCTCCATGCTAGGGTCTCAGGGGCAGGGAGGAGATGCAGTGCTGGAGAAAGGAGACAGGGCCTTTCCTGTTAGTGCTGGGCTGCGCCGAGGCAACAGTCCAGCTCACCAGCCTGCCCACGGATGATTTTGACCAAGACTGTTACTGCCCCCTGCCTTCACTTCTTGGATAACCTAACCGCCCACTTGGAACGGTTTGCCCTGCAGTGGGGAGAACGGATTTCTAGGCTCTCTAACTCCCAGCACATATTCAGAGAAAACTAAAATTGCAATGCTGGAAAAGGAGAAAAAATAACCAACTGCCACTCAATATATTGCACTCAGAATGAGGCTGTGAAAGAAGCAATGATCCTTTGTGTCCAAGGCTGCCCAATTTGAGCGCTGCATCCTGTATTCCCTGAAATGATATTTCGTTTCTATTTGGATTCCAGGCCGCTAAAATAGAGTCCTCCTCAGGCAAATGTACAAGAATACAGCATACTCTGTCCTCAAGTGACTCTCCCTACAGAATGATCCGTCAATTTGAATATTACTTCAAAAATTAAACCTGCAACAAAGATTAATCAATGTGATACTTTTCGAATTATTAGAAAACACATCCAAATTTAATCTATAAGCTACATTTGGATGTCATGGTGCCTTTCATGGGAAAAATAAGCTAAGGAGAGTAATGCTGTTTACCCCTCTATTAAACAGGACATTATATAACACATGCTTACAAAAGTGTCAGGGTTATCTCATCTATTCTTTAACACAAAACTAATTTCAAAGATGGCTTAATCAAATCACAGTGTCGTTCCATCATGCTCGATTTAACAAGTTATCTAAAAAAAAACCCACATGCATTATGGAAGATCAAACGCTTCCACATAAGGACTTACCAAAAGGTAATTTTGGAGAGTCTCTATTTACAAGCTAAGAATGTTGATTTGAATATTTAGATATAGGCACTGTAGCAGACAGGAATCTATTTATGGAGTGTAAGTTTTAGTTCCCGGAGGGCTCTTCAACCCCCATGAGACCAAGAACGAAGAAGTCCTCCACTGACAATCTGAGCCTGGATGGAGCATACCAACTGGCCAGGTGTGCCCTCCCCTCATCACCACACTGGAGGTAGCCAGAGTTTATGACATCATTCACAGTGTCGCTTCTGAAGAATTAAAAATTTGAGAGAAAAAGACAGCGACGGTGAAGAAAATAAAATAAGAGGAAATTTCTTCTCAGTGCACAAAATTTACTTTTGAATTTTCGAAAATGTTTTTCATTATAGAAAGAAGTGCCAAACAAATTATAATTTGGAATGCAAAAACATTTGCAGAAACATCCAAATGCTTACACGATATGGATTACAGTGGCGTGTCTTCGAATCTATAGAAATAAAGAGTAGTTGCCCGAGGAACATTTGCCTCTATGTCTTGAAATATAAAAACATATATCTCCAATGTTATTTATTCCCAGGCCCTGAAGTAGTGAATAAGTGTGTTTGTATCTGTGCCCCAAGATACAAGTGGAAACTCTTTTGGAAAAGGAGAGTCATACTACAAAAGTCAAATGGAAATGCAGAAAATCTATAAACAACCACCACACGAACTCAACATTGAAAAGACTGACAATGCCGAGTGTAGACAAAATATTGTGGGAATGTAAATCTGTATAGCCACTGTGGGAGATAGTTTGACATCATCTACTAAAGTTGCAGAAATACATACCCTGTGGTTCAATATTCCACATTCCACTCCTGCCTCATACTAAATAGAAATGTGTGCCAATGTGCACCAAGAGAAACGAGCATGGATCTTCAGAGACCAAACCAGAGAAAACACAAATGTCCATCCAGAAGAAATTAGATAAATACATTTTCTCATATTTAGAAAAGAAAATACTATACAGTAATTTTTAAAAAGGAACTCTACTTATATACAAGAATATGTATGAATCTCGCAAATGCAAAATAGCATAAAAGAGGAGAGGCAGAAAGAATATACACTGTATGATCCATTTATGTAAGTTTTAATTATCTGTAAAACTATAAACTTTAGGGAGAGCAGTGAAAAGAGTGGTTAACTTCATGATGAGGAGGTGGGAAATGACTGATCTGGGGCCGGAGCACAGCTTCTGGGGTCTGACTTGATCCACACATGTGATGTTCGCACAGGTGTTTATTTTGTGATGATTTACTTCATACATTTATGTTCAGTTCATTTTTATGTATGTTTGGTTATATTTCACATAGTAAAGAAGCCAAATAGAAAGCAGAATATCTAAAATGCTATAGTAACCAAAATCATTGTCTATATAGACTGATACCTAAACACCTTCTGGTGACAAAGATGACTCACATGGGACTGTTACCCATTATTTGCACATAACAACCCACATTGTCCTGTGGAATCCATCAACTCAAGAGGACCCTAGAGTTATCTTTACTGCTATGTCATTACAGTCTTTAAATGATGTGCAACCACTGTTCTTTGTATCTTGAATTACAACAAATAATAAACAATTACGTTATATAAAAACTGGAGGACAGCTGCATTCTTTTAAAAAATTTAAATTTCTTTCACTATTATTTGAATTCCAGGGCAGGGAAACTGCCTGGTGTATTTGAATTGGCCTTCCACCTATATCTATGGCTCCTTATTGCCAGGAAACTCAGGAGCATCCTAAATATATAAATAAACATAAATAAACACAAATATAAATAATAATAAATACCTAGGCACTTGGAGAAGGAAAACTATTGAGGAATCAAGTCACATTGGTTTAACTGTGAGAGGCTGGGGATAGTTAGGGAATGGGAGTGAGCAGAAGGGAAGGCAAAAAGAACAGAATATAGTTAAATGTCATCATGGCCTTAATCAATAGATGCTGATGCATTAATTCTTTATTAGTATTAATCACTACATAAATTCACTTTTATCTGAGTTTGACCCAATTCATCCATTGATGCAATTTCATTTGCTTGGCAATTTTTCCCTGGACAAGGCTCTTAATAAGTTTACCCTGTGCCAGTCCAACCAAATTCTGAGATTTCTCCTTTATTCCTAGATCACAGGAGGAGCATGGATATTCACAGATGCATGATCTCAGATTTTACCTCGAGCAAAGGGGTGTGCTATTAGAAGCTGAACAAAGATATGCAGGGTTGGAGGGCAGTCACAGTATAGAGGGGGAAAAAATGGAAAAGAGGATGGTGCAGGCACAGCTGACATGGGCAAAATAGTGGTATGTCTACGAGATGGCTGTTTGTTCTCTGTTTTGTTTTTGTTTTTGTTTTTTTGCAGTATGCGGGCCTCTCACTGTTGGGGCCTCTCCCGTTGCGGAGCACAGGCTCCAGACGCGCAGGCTCAGCGGCCATGGCTCACGGGCCCAGCCGCTCCGTGTCATGTGGGATCTTCCCGGACCGGGGCACGAACCCGTGTCCCCTGCACTGGCAGGCGGACTCTCAACCACTGTGCCACCAGGGAAGCCCCTGTTTTTGTTTTTTTAATCTTGGAAAATTTTGCAGTTTTTATGCATGGACACAGAAACATGATCTAAATTCTGAATCTAGCTATTTTTGACAGTGATTTTGACAGTGTTTTACATTTCCAATGCATTTGATATTTTCCCCTCTGACAGTGCAGGTTATTCTTATGTGTATACACCCAAAATTCCCATAACTGGCTCCCACCCTGCACACAAGATGAAACTGAGGTATGGCATAGGAGATCTCTTCTGAATTTTCTCAGAAGAGAACTTAGAACACTGACCTCCTTTCACTTCCTCTCATACAGTCACTAGAAAATGACTGTATCATATTCACCCATAAGGTGAGCCAAATAAATCTATTACAGTTTCAGCTACCTTGTTCATCATGAACTAAAAACAAACAAACAAAATGATGAAAAAATAAACCACCCTCTACCACTTGGCTAAAGCATTTTTAGATTTTGACAGTGATTCTCAAACTTTATTGTGCAGTGAAAGCATGCCAGAGAAGTCTGATGGAGTTCTCCGGGCTCCCCTGAGAGTCACTGCCTGCAATGGACTGAATGTTTGTGTTCGCCCTAAATTCATAAGTTGCAATTCTAACCCCCAAAGTGATGGTATTAGGAGGTGGGGCCTTTAGGAGATAATTAGGTCGTGAGGGTGGAGCCCTTGTGAATGAGATTAGTCCCTCATGAAAGGGACATCAGAGAGCTCCCCTTCCCTCTTTCTACCATGTGAGAGCACAATGAGAGGTCAGCACCCTGCAACCCGTAAGACGGTTCTCACCAGACATCAAATTTGCTGGTACCTTGATTGTGGACTTCCCAGCCTCCAGAACTGTGAGAAACAAGTGTTTGTGATTTAAGCCACCAGGTCTACAGAATTTGTATTACAGCAGCCCTAACTGACTAAGACAATGCCTTAGGCAGAAAAGATTTAAACATGGATAGCTGAGGACACTGGTCATATATATTAAGAGATAAATAAAAGTATAAGATAACATTATATAAAGTAATAAATGTTACAAAAAATAAGTTCGGAAGAAAGTGAGATTTCTACTAATGATATTTTTCTCTGACAAAGTGAGCTTGAGCTGAGCTATGAGAATGTAGTATAAATTCCAACATATCAAGAATTATTGCATCAGTGTCTTTAATCAAGGCCAGGATGGTGAATAACCATATTTGGCTCTTTTTGCCTTCTATTCCGCTCACTCCCACTTCCCTAGTTCCCACCCTAAGCTCTAACAACTATACCATTATAACTTGGTTCCTCAATGGCACTGATACTCCTGGGATGAGTATTTATTTATACCGTTAGGATGCTCATGACTTTCTGGGCAATCAGGAACCACAAAAATAGGAGGAAGGCCAGGCCAAATACCCCTTCAAACAGTCCTCTTGCCTTGGAAGCTGTGGGTCCTGAGGGCATTTGCTGGATAATCTGCTCTGTGGGTGCCAGCAAGCTTTAGTCCCTTCATGTGGTGATGGGTTAGGTTTGAGCAGAGGAAATCTAAGCAGGCATCAAAATGCACTGCAGGAATTATATACTTAAGCAGATACAAAGCTCTCACACAGATGTATGCCACTACTTAGCTGAGGTCATGAACAGCATCTCAGTCTAAGAGTAGCCAGGCCAATTAAACAAAAGTGCAAATGATTGGTATCAGATCCTTCCTTCTGTGGAAGACATCATGTCTGCAGGGATATGTAATGTCTTCAGGGGAGAGAAAGGATGAAGAAAAGGTAACTGAGGATACTGAAGAGATATGTCTCACACTTCAGTGATTTTCACCTTCCACTTGGCAGGTGAAAGCACAGCAAAGAGACTTTGCCTGGCAGCTGTCATGCGGAGCTCTATTCTGAATGTTTTATACACGAGCACATAAGCACAGAACATAGGGGCTTTGTCAATCCAACGGTATATAAGGTAGTTTAATCAATATAATTATTGACCAAAATAATTCCTACACAGTTGTTTACGTGGATAACTTGCATATCTGGAAGCCCTGAAGAGAAAAAAAAAAATGTGCATTTTCATGCTCAAGATGAAAGTTTCAGAATAGGTACATTCTGGATATAGAAGAGTTCTTATCCAGAGACTTCAGTCTTTGATGGTAGAAACTAGTCTTCACCTGAATACTAAAGAATGCTAAGAAACACTAGTTTCTGCAGACATTTTTCCTGTTTCAAAAAGATAAACTTCACTTTCATCTATTTCCTGTACGGGCTCAGCACAGTTTTGTTAGGAAGAAAATAAATAAATAAAAGGAGAGGGTCCTGTCACTTTAAAAATGAAAACAAAACAAAAAATAACTCTCTGAAAAACTTCTAGAAAAGACTTCACCCCTCCTTTCCCTTTCCTCCTCAGTTCAATCAAAAGCAACTCACCCCAACTCCAGTGAGCAGGTGCCGCCTTCTCATTTTTCATCCCTCATAAGGTCAGAAGAGTTCTAGTTCCTCAGTCAGAGAAAAATGCATTCCATATAGTTATATGTGCATTGAAATCAATGATGTTCTGAATCTATTGTTTCAGCATGCCATTGTGTTCAGAGAAAAAGAGTGGTTTAGGAGTGTTGAAGTGCCGGTGAAAACATAGGATAGTTTCTCTATAAACATAAGAGAGTTAGAATAAAAGGTTCTGAAGACTGTATTTTCTCCACAAGGGTCATGAAGAGTAATGCCAAGAATTAGAGAAAACAAACCAATATTGACAAGAATGCTCACATGGGTCCTAGCCAGAGTCCTGGGAGGCTTGAAGCAATTCCAGAATCCCTCTGAGCCTCATTTTTCTCATATTTAAAATAAGGGTGTTGGACTAGGTGAGCTCAAAGTCCTTTCCCAACCTAAAATGCCAAGTTTATCCCCATTTGGAAACACTTTAAAAATTCAGACTATGCAGTAACTTCTATGCTTGGAATCTACTTGAAAAAAAGAATATAAATAACATTATATAATAATATATATTTGGGGTATAGTTTTATAGATAATGCTCTGATTCCTTTAAACACACACACACACACACAACCACAAAGCCATAACAACCACAATAAAACACAGTGGTGTCTCCTTTGTGCTTTCTCTCTCTAAAGAATACATGAGCTCCTTTCCCGTTTTAGCATTTTAGTGCTTAACAACTGAGGTTCTGGCAACTAAAACTGCACAGGCAGCAACTCCATTTTTCTCAGAATCAAGTGAAACTGAACGCGCAATTAAAAGTTACTGAACTGCAAGGTAAAATTACTTCACTGCTCTGCTGCTGGGTCACTAAAGAGAGGAGACAATGGAAATCATATTTAGAATTAAGATAGAACGATGGAACACAGCAGTCTGCTCTACTAAAATGGAATCTATAAACATGAGACATAATTAGCAGCACTTCAATCATGCTCTTTGCTCACAGTTAGATGGAAGATTACACAAAACAAATGTGCAGTGTTCAAATCTGGGCGCTGCTGGTTAACAGAAGGCATTTCCCTCCCAGCCCACACGGTGATCAAAATTCTCTCCTGTACAGCCAGTGCCCAGCTTACCGATGGGTTATATGTCAAGATTCCATTTATAAGCCAGTTGTTCCAAGCTCTGTATTATGTCTTCCATAAAATTATGTTAAAAATGGTGTTTAGGTTCCTAGGCTAGACCACAAAGGCCAGTTTACTAAAAGAGGCATTTTTAAAAGATAATATCAAGCGTACTATGGAGACTAACCACCAAAGGAATGCTTCTTTGGAACTTGTATTCAGAGTTCAATCTTGGAAGTACAGGAAGACAAACAGTAGAGTAAAAGGACAAAGTTTAAAGAATTTCAGGTATTCGATCAGGAGGATGAGAGGCCAGAGATCCAGGAAAAACACTGACATTACAAATGTGAAAGGAGGAAATGATATGAGGTGGAGGAATTGGTAATAATTTGGAAAGCATAAGGGAAGAGATACTGCTTAGAATGGAAGAACAGGGCCTTTTTCTAGGGTTTCCTTCTGAACATCAGGGTCTTGAGCTCTTATTTTAGTTAGAGGCTTTAGGGTTATACAGTCAGGAATGAGGTTATTTTCTACACTCACTAGAAATATTTGAGGAAGAGGATTCGGTGAGGTTAAATGAAGAGAGAAAATGCAGTGGGGATCTGGTGAAGTCGTAGGACATTTCTACTCCAACAGAAATCTTGTATCTATCACCTGCTGCTCCACTAAAAATCCTACCCACTGACTTGAGCTTTGGGAATAGGTGGGAAGCCAAGAAAATGCAGGGGGATTGAAAATGAGAATCTCAAGGGCTTAACAGGGTAGCTCAAACACCAAACAATGAGAATGAACAGGAGTGTGGAAGACAGGCGAGGAAGATCTTGCCAAATTTAATTGGTACAGCCGAAAAATAACACATTAAGTTGGATTAAGCAATCTGTGAGGATCTCCTTAGGATAACATTTTCCATAATCTAAGGAATAAAAACAGCAAATTTTACAATTGATGTCACATGATAAAATATGAAACACACTCCTAAAAGTTATCATTCCACAGGTACAGGTAAGAACAAATATGCTGGAGATAAATGATGTAGTAAATAAGATTAATATGTAACAGATACATATTCCGATATAGACAATAAAATAGAGCAACAAATGCTGAAATATCAATTAGAAAGGCTTAGGTGAATTGAAGGGAGTTCTGTGGAGTCCTGCATCTACTATAGGAGTTATTCCAAGTAAGTTTTATTCTTGTATATCATCAAACCTCAATTAATCCATTTCCCCCAAAATGTGATTAGAAAAAAACATAAAAAAGAAAAATAACTGTTTTCAGGAGATAAAATAACATTTTAAAATAGTATATTGGAATTCCATTTCCTACCCATAGAGGGAACTCAATTTTCATAGAAACCCTTCCAGGTATACATTTTAAAATTATGGATATGGGCTTCCCTGGTGGCGCAGTGGTTGAGAGTCCGCCTGCCGATGCAGGGGACACGGGTTCGTGCCCCGGTCCGGGAAGATCCCACATGCCGCAGAGCGGCTGGGCCCGTGAGCCATGGCCGCTGAGCCTGCACGTCTGGAGCCTGTGCTCCGCAACGGGAGAGGCCACAACGGTGAGAGGCCCAAGTACCACAAAAAAAAAAAAAAAAAAAAAAAAAAAAAAAAAAAAAAAGATGGAGAAACTATTAAAGACAGGCTAAGAGACATGGAGGAGATAATGAGAAAGATCTAACATACATACATGTAATCAGTGTTCCAGAAGGAGAGGGGAGAGAGACTGGGGAAGAGGCTGATAATTCTACATAATTGATGAATGATACAAATTCTTGTATCAGGAAGCACAGTGAATTCAAAGTTAAAAACAAACAAAAACAGGGCTTCCCTGGTGGCGCAGTGGTTGAGAGTCCGCCTGCCGATGCAGGAGACACAGGTTCATGCCCCGGTCCAGGAGGATCCCACATGCCGCGGAGCGGCTGGGCCCGTGAGCCATGGCCACTGAGCCTGCGCGTCTGGAGCCTGTGCTCCGCAACGGGAGAGGCCACAACAGTGAGAGGTCCGCGTACCGAAAAAAAACAAAACAACCCCCCCCCAAATCCCCAAAATAAAGAACAAAAAAATCACCCTTACCTAGAGAGACACACGGTTGTGAAAGAACAGAACACACAAGAAAAGAGAAGATCTTTAAAACAGGAGAAATGAAAGAGTAGCTAGAAATAAATGGTAGATTTACAACTGATTTCTCAAAACTTACAATGGAAGCCAGAGCCATGGTTATCCAATGGGATAACATCCTCAAAGTACGAGACAACAGCTGTTCTATCACAATTGTTATGCCCAATGAAATAACCTTTCAGAATGAGGTGAAAATAAGACATTTTCAAAGAAATAAAAATGAGAGACGTAATTTCCAAAAGATCCTCACTGAAGAAACTTCTAAAGAATGTACATCAGAAAAAAGGGAAAATGATCCCAGAAGAAAAATCTAAAATGGAAATAGAAAAGGAAAGAAAATGGTAAACATCTGGGTAAATCTAAAGAAATACTCTATAAAAATATAAACAGTATCTAATTTATAGAGCTAATAAAACAAAAAATCAAAGCCACCATGATCAAGGAGATCATGATGGAAGTTAAAGCATCTAAAAGTTTTTATTGTTTGGGAGGAGGATATTCATTAATTCTGGATATTGTAACCTTAAATATGCATGTTTTACATTTAATGACTTCAGGGTAGAAAAGTATTTCCTAAAAAAGACATCAAGCTGCAAACTATAAAGGGAAATAGTGATTATTTTGACTACATTAAAATAAACAATCCCTTCCCCCCCCGCCAAAAAAAAAAGAAAGAAAATAAGAAAATGAGTGAAAACTCAAACCACAGACTGGGAGAATATACCTAGAAAATATAATGAATTCCTAAGAATCAATGAGAATATGACAAACAATCTAACGGAAAGAAAATGGACCAAAAATGTGAACAGATACTTCACAGAAGAAGAATCACAAATAGCCAAGAAACATGAACAACTTCATTACTAAGGAGGGAAATTCAAATTAAATCACAATGGGAAACATTGCTCATTCACCAGATTGGAAAAAATTAATAAGTTTTGATAAGTACATGTAGCAATGGGGGCCTCTAGACCCCAATGTGGGGAGTGTGAACAGTAAGCGTTCACTGGGAAAGTTAACACGTGCATTCGTATACATTAGAAAATGCTTCAAATTTGTCCTTTTTTTTTTTTTTTTTCAAAAACCACATTTTAAAGAAACATGGCAAAACTGTAGGTTCAATTGGGGATGTTCTCTGAGTCATACACTTTCACAGTGTCAGGGAATAACGACTCTAGTTAACACCAACTGAGAGTTGAAAATGTCTGTTTGTTTAATTATTTTAGTTTGCGGTTCAGTTTTATAGCATTTCTTCATCATTAATTATATATTGCAGTTGCATTATGCAAAATGAAAACAAAATTAGAAATACTATGTTTCATAAAATGCAGCAGAAAGTTACAGTGGCTTAGACGACATTCATTTTTGAGTGTCCAATATTGTTCAGTGGCTGCACTGAGATACACGGATCTCAAACTCCTTTATCTCTAAAATGTCTGAATTCTGTTACCGTAAAGAGAGGAATCCCTTGAAAGACTCAACCAGCAGCAAAATCATTTGCTCCAATGCAAAAGGAAGGCCCTCCTCTCTGTTACTTACCCTTGTCTCCACCCCAACTACTTTTATCAAGCTTACTGAACTATTTTATGAGAAGGTAACACGAACAATAATACTTATTTACAAAATGAAGTGTATCAATATCGTTCACCCCATTTCCAGGCATTCATTAGCGTGTATGGAAGCACCTGCATGAAGGATCCAGTAACAGGGCCGAGTGTGAGAAGAGAATAGCACCTTAGAAATGCAAGAACACCTCCATCCCCAGCCCAGGCCTAGAAACGTAGACACAGTCAGAGAAGCTGCTTCTAGCCATTCCTATTGATGCCTCCTGGGTCAACCACTAACCTCCCCTCATACTTACTCCCTCTGTCCTCCAAGCACTAAATTCACTACCCAGTAACCTCTCTATCCTTGCCTCTTCCAGTTTTAACACAAGTTGCAATCTTTCCTGTTAGAAATACAACACAGTCACTTTGGCAAGACCCAGCCCTCTCCTATGCAGAGCACAAAGCACTATAGAAACAGGAGGTATTCAGATAACAGACAGTATAATCAAAATCTAACACTTTCCTGGGAAGACTGAGCTTTCCAACCTCCTCCACCACATCCCCAACCTCACCCCTTGTAAGCTTCTCCTGTAACCACGACCATCCCAAATTGATGGATGACTTAAAGATTTACAAGCAAAAACTTCCACAGCATTCTAAAGTCTTCAAGTGACTAACGGTTCTAACGGGAAGGTCTTGCATGATGACATTTAAAATAATTTACTCTTATTTAGTCATATGAAAAAATCAACAATTTTAAAAAGTATTCATTGAGTCTTATACCTGAGAATAACGTCTAGTATGTGATTAGCATTAGGTTAGCCTGGAGGTAGGGATGGATTTGCTAGGTAAAGGAACAGAAAAGAAACATGGCACATTACAATAAGGATGTTATACTTTAAAAGATCTGCATTTGGAGAGAAATAGACAAAATATGGAAAACAGTAAAATAAAATGCCAAATGACTTGGCAATGACATTAAGTAACAGAAGTTCAAATGAGAGACAAATAAGCATGATCAGGAGTATCAAGGGAAGGCTTCTAAGAGGAAGTAAGGAAAGAGCTAGGATTAAGGGAATGGATGAATGGACAGGAGCTAAAAAGTCAGAGAGGAGGACACAGAATATGTAGACACAGAATATGGAATCAGGCTCGAGCACGTGAAGATAAGCAAGGGTTATGGCTGTACGACATGAAGGGGAGTTTAATGGCTGATCCCAGTAACTGCTCAGATGATGATATGAAATGAAGAACTACAAACACCCAGAAGTCTGTCTGTTTTATTCATTGAACTAAAGGAATGTGCATTGCATGCCACCTGACTCAAATAGCAACGGTTTGTATTCTTCTATCCTCCGATAATTTGCTGGCAGTCCACACCTTCTGTCATGCCAAATTACTGCAGCCCTGAAGTTGTATAGGAAAACCTGCGGTGGCAAATTAAGTCCTTGCCATCCTGAAAGAATTCAGGCATTCAGGGTTGATTATTAACAACTGGAAAGCCTGGGAAGCAAGGAGAAAATCATCACCCTCTGAAGCCAAAGTCCAAAAGCCAGTAACCATGTAAACATTAACATTAGGCAGTATCACTGGAACAAGCGCATTCTTTGGCCTCCAGCCACGTACAGTTCAGAGACAGAGAGCGCGTAGTAGGCAGGCAAACCAGAACACGAAAGAAAATATGTAGCTGAAATGCATGTCTCTACATCAAAGAGACACTCAAAGTATCCAGTGACACCTACGATCACACTGTCACTAGTTCAACACTTAGTGATTTCCTGTCAGTATTCCTAAATCCAAGAAACCACAAAACTAACAGGGATTACGTTACTGAATTCAGTACTTCCCATTAAGAAAAGAAGTGAACTGAGATTCATTCACTGAGAGAAATAAACTGAAGTTCATATTCTAAGATATAGAAGATTCACCTTTTCCATCCTACAGACCAGTGACACAGCTTATACCTTTGAAATTTAAACAGTTTAAACAGTGCATAGATTTATAAATTGAGGGTGAGAAAAAGGGAGACATAAAGTTACAAAATCAAAACTATTTTGTTTTTCAAGTACTATTACTTTTCAAGAATGGGAGGGATTGAAAACTGGCTATCTTTTAAAAGACAGCAAATGGGAGAGGCGTGGGGCTTCTTGTTTGACTTTGCTTTAAACTGGGGAAAATCAGAGATTAGCAGTAATTAACCTTACTTTTCAGGGCTTCCCTGGTGGCACAGTGGTTAAGAATCCACCTGCCAATGCAGGGGACACAGGTTTGAGCCCTGGTCTGGGCAGATCCCACATGCCACGGAGCAACTAAGCCCGTGCGCCACAACTACTGAGCCTGCACTCTAGAGCCCGTGAGCCACAACTACTGAGCCCGCGTGCTGCAACTACTGAAGCCTGTGCGCCGCAGCAGGAGAAGCCACTGCAATGAGAAGCCTGAGCACTGCAAGGAGGAGTAGCCCCCTCTCGCCACAACTAGAGAAAGCCCACGCAGCAACGTAGACCAAAGGCAGCCAAAAATAAATAAATAAAAAAAAAATAAATTTTTTTTAAAAAAACTTTTTTACTGAAAAGTTTTCAGTAACTCTAATACTGCCTTCCATTCCACAATAAGAATAATATATTATTCTACTCCACAATTGAATAGTAATAAATAATAATTAACTAAAAGTAGATAGTATCTATGAAAACACATGCCAGGTATTACATTAAATTATTTTAAGCATTACCTCATTTAAATTTTACATCAACTATAATATGTAAGTATTATCATCTCCATTTTACATATGAAAATTAGCCAAATTACAACAGATGCTTAGCTTGGTAAAGTGACCCACTCATGGCCACAGAGCTAAAACAATGGTACAGTCAAAAAGAGCCAGGTCTAAGTTATGTATTAAATTATAAGTTATTTTATTCCTCTACATACTTGTTGATTGATTGACATGCTCTTCAAGGCAGAATTGGGTTCGTTCTAGAGGCTGAGCACTGACTTCTTGCCCAGGCATTATATCAAGAAGGTGTACCTGGAGACAAGGTCTAACAAGAAGCTTACCCAAGGAACACTCAGCGTCACTGCCCCTTTATCAGCTCAACTCAGCAGAAGGAGAAGAGTCTCAAAACAATTACTTAAAAAGAAAAAAAAAACAACAAACACTCCAAATACTCCTTAATTGGTGGTATTCTGGGACAGGGTATAAACAAGGGAGTTGGATTTAATAACTTGGTCCATCAAGAACAATTCTGTTCATTTATGCATTAAGTTTTTATGGTAATGTGGTTTTAATGTATTTGATCACTAGGAGATACCCTTTTCAGTATGCACACACTTCCTAAGTAAGGAATTGACAACAGCGATTTCTTAGACAAGGAGTTTTTCAGGTGGTAATTCTTTTAGAATTATGCTACCCTGTAAGTATGCAAAGCTCTCTAATCTATCACTAGATTTGACAACTAATAAGGATGAGTAGAGGCAGGATATGAATTTAGATATAGATTCATTCCTTGCCTTTGCCAAAGATTTACTTCTAAGTCAATGCTATTTTATTTTTCTCACTTTTATTTTTATTTAAAGTCATTCATCCCAAATTATAAAAAATAGTAATTCTTGAAAAATGAGATTCTAAAGCTACAATTTAAAAACTAACCTCATGGAGCCAAAGGATAATATTAACCCTGAGGACAGTCTATTCCTTGACACCAGTATTTTATCTGTAAGCCGTTCTGTATTAATCAGCCCACTAACATTTTAAAGCATATTCTAAAATGATGATTTCTCTCCCGACTATAAACTAACTTTGGTTTTATTTTTCATTATTAACTGTGATTTTGGAAAGTCAAAATGATTTAGTAATATGATAGGCTCTATTAGAATTTAGTAAAATGCAAGCATAAAAAAAACTATTAAACAATATTCTTCCAAGATTCAGCTCATAGGTCTTATCCTCCACAAAACTTCATCAGAAATCTTCTTCCACCCAATTAACAAATCCCTGTAGGGTCACTGTACCCTCTACAGTTGTCCAATACCTGCTATTGCTCAAGAAATACATTGTAACAGTAGTTCCCAAACTTTATCATACAGCAGGACCTCCTGGAAGGCTTATTAACTAGAGGTTGCTGGGCTCCAACCTCAGAGTTCCTGATTTATTAGGTCTGGGTGGGACACAAGAATCTGCATCTAACAAGTCCCCCGGTGATGCTGATGCTGCTGGTCTGAGGACCACACTTTGAGAACAACTGCTTTTATAGTGTTTCAATTTCAAAGTCTACCTCTCCCTATGAAACTAGAGCCACTCAAGAACAGAGATGGTGCCTGCCACCTACCAGGCACGCAACGCATATTTCTGAATAAAAGAATGCAAACAGGTCCCTGTAATGTTTGAGGGAGAACCAAATGGAAGATGAGGACTGAATAATGTGAGTTTCAGGAAATGAATAGATGTACCATCTATGAAAAACTTTCTTCACAGCCTCATGTCTCATATTTTATTTACACCACTGTCAATAGTCAATATTCTGACCTTATTAGTGGTTCGATAAAAAGCATCATGATTTTAAAAAAATTCAGCTTTTAAAATCAATATTTGATCCAGCTCCCTCTAAATCCTTTTGTAAAATATGCCTGTCTGTAGTTGTTCATTAAGCAAACATTTAGTGAACATATACTACAAGCAAGTCAATTAGAAAATAACAAGTTGTAGGGAACACTCCTTCCTCATAATAAAAGGGGATCTAACAAGTAGTATCATCCAACTCCAAGTATGGTGAGTCCATACTGCCAGAAATAACGAGATGTTCTAGAAACTCAAAGTAATTTGGTGTAGCTTTTAAGGTACGTATCAGATGGATAGTTACGGAAAGAGTTGAAAAACTATGGAAAAATAGGAGGCTGGGGCCAAGGAGGGAGAGGTTTTGAATGGAAGACTTGGGACTCTGAAGTACTTGAACTTACTTTGGTAGGGGTGGGATGAAAGCAATACTTTAGTGAGATTAAACTTCAAGCAGGGTGTATGCTTGACAAGACTAGAAGTAGGAAGACTAGTGAGAAAGCTATTGAAATGGTCCCCACAAAAGGTTTTGGGCCCTAACCTACGGGTAGCAGTCGGAGTGGAATACTAAGAAAGCAAAATGGGCAATTAGGCAACTGATAACATGCAGAGCCAAAGAGAAGGAGAAATTAATTTAATTTAAAGGTTTTGCACCTTAGTGGCCGAAAACATTGGGGATGCCGTTTAAGATTTAGAAAGGCCAGGAAGATGGACTCAATTTACTTCAAACTAATGAATCTTAAGCTTCTGGGTCACTTATCTGTAGGACTTCTTTCAGAACCCTAGTAGTGTGTTCACACAGACATAACTTTTTGTAAAATTTGCAAAAGTCATTTCTATCTTGAGTGCTTGAGCTTCTGTATCTTTCTGCTCCAGCTTCTCCTTGGTCATGCTCCCCCTCACACCAGGTGGCAATGGAGGGGCTGTGGTCATTTTTATTTAACAGTTGGCATGCTTCTCCTTAACGGGCACTCCTTGAATTATATTAGCTTTAGACCCTGAAAAACCTCCATTTGACTCTGCAGGAAAAGTTTCTAGTGGTGGTGTGTTCACTTTTATTTTTGGACTTTGATGTGCTGCCCAGAAATTCAGGTGGAAAAAGTCCAGAATGGGTTTAAAAATCCAACAGAACAGTTGGGCCTGGGGAAACAAAGGAGAATGGTTGATGAGATCACCAAAAAAAGAGAAGGTAGACAGAGGGGAGAGGACTTAAAAGAGAATTTCTGTACCTTGGTAGCAGAGAGAGGAAGAAACTGAGAGAGAAGGAGAGGATGGAACAATCAGAATGAAAAGAAAATAGTGTAGTTGAGTGAAACAGATGCCACGGGAAGAATGACTCATAACAAAGTAAGGATGTGGACTGTACCCTGCGCTGAAAAGACAGAGATGGTGCAGATGTGAAGCCACCAAACCTGCGGTTTTTAGAGGAGAGGTCCTACGGATTGGTGATCACTGGAAAGAAGAATGTGAATAGAGACAGGGAAGAAGTCTGCAATGTCCTTCGCCAGGTCCCACTGAAGAATAAGGAAAAGCAGTTTTCCTAACCTCTCTAAAGAGGACTGGAACTAAAATTTGCTGATGCGCTAGTGATAAGAACTTCACAGGATCATTCAAATATCTTAAGAGGATGAGTTAATATGACTCCCATTCTATGGATGAGGAAACATCCAAAGTCACACCACCAAGCAGAGCTGGGATTCCAATTCTGGGTTTGCCTAACTCCAAATCCACTGCCTTAAGCTTACAAGCACATCGTTTTTGTTTTCGGTTTTTTTTTTTTTGCGGTACGCGGGCCTCTGACTGCTGTGGCCTCTCCTGTTGCGGAGCACAGGCTCCGGACGCGCAGGCTCAGTGGCCATGGCTCACGGGCCCAGCCGCTCTGCGGCATGTGGGATCTTCCCGGACCGGGGCACGAACCCGTATCCCCTGCATCGGCAGGCAGACTCTCAACCACTGTGCCACCAGGGAAGCCCTTACAAGCACATCTTAATAGCAGTGTATCGATCAGCTTGCACTATTATTAACAGTATTATTCAAATAATTATCTGGAATTTAGAATCAGAAGAAGCTTGGTTTTGATTTTAAAAATATTTTTGAGATTCCGCTTCAATGCAGAGATAAAAATCACATACAAATTAACGGTATAGGGGCTTCCCTGGTGGCACAGTGGTTGAGAGTCCGCCTGCCGATGCAGGGGGCACGGGTTCGAGACCTGGTCTGGGAGGATCCCACATGCCGCGGAGCAACTAGGCCCATGAGCCACAACTACTGAGCCTGCACGTCTGGAGCCTGTGCTCCGCAACAAGAGGCCGCGACAGTGAGTGGTCCGCACACCGCGATGAAGAGTGGCTCCCGCTCGCCACAACTAGAGAAAGCCCTCGCACAGAAACGAAGACCCAACACAGCCAAAAACAAATAAATTAATAAACTCCTACCCCCAACATCTTCTTTAAAAAAAAAAAAAAAATTAACATTATAAAATGCACACCATTGCTACACTAATATTTTATGTGTTTATCTTTATTTTAAAATTAATCTGATGACTTGTGAACATGTTAAAAGATTATGATTTCAATATATTACTTTTCCTTCTTTACAGTTTTCTAATCTATAGATTCCAATACATAAAATAATTTCAAAATAAAATTTAAAAAAATGTGGAAGAGATATATTTACCAGAGAAAGTTTCTAACTATGTTCTATTGTTTGAATGTATTTTCAAAAAGAAATGCACAGTGAGTATTCCACTCTTCTCATTACATTTGTATAATGTTTATCAGTTTTCATCAACACAAACTCACATGTAAATTTTTTTTCATTTGGTGGACTGATTTTTCATATTTTAGAAATATTTTTTTATGTTCACAGTCCAATTTTAATGTTTAACACATCAATTAATGTATTGTGTGTACTGTGCTAAAAGATATATTGAATAAATTCCAGCAATTATTAACAAGCAATTTAAACTAAAACTATGAAACAATTTTAGCAGTAATTACCTTAAAGGGTAGAGTTTCCCTCAACTTTAAAAATAATTTTCCTCCTCAGATGTTTATTGAGATTATTATATGGTACTTGCTGTATCTAAAGACAGCAAGAGACTTAGCACATATAAAATTAGAAAGCAATTTTTTATAAGTATTTTAACTTCTTAAAATAACACTTCACTATTAAATGAAATTGCAGGCTGGCAGCTGCAGACTCAGGCACAAAATGGAAGAGAAAGAGAATAACTAAAGGAGGCCAGGAGGTTATGAGAGAGGACCTGAGACATTACTAAAACTGAAGTTTTCACATGGAATTTTATCTTCAAATACTACTTAGAATTATTTAACTTGTTGTTTTGTGTCCATTAACTCTTTAGTTTGTTACCTTCTCTAATTATATAAAATTGATACTATCTTTAAAAATGCTTTAAAAGCATATCGCCTACAATTCTTTTTTTTTTTTTTTTTTTCTGTACGCGGGCCTCTCACTGTTGTGGCCTCTCCCGTTGCGGAGCACAGGCTCCAGACGCACAGGCTCAGCGGCCATGGCCCACGGGCCCAGCCGCTCCGCGGCACGTGGGATCCTCCCGGACTGGGGCACGAACCCGTGTCCACTGCATCGGCAGGCGGACTCTCAACCACTGCGCCACCAGGGAAGCCCATCGCCTACAATTCTTAGGCTTCTTTTTGTTAAGGAACTTTTCAGCTTGTAACCATTTATATTGCTTTTCATTTTGTTGGGACCAGCCACAACATCCATAATAAAATTTTGACCACACCAAACAGTATGTATAAAATTAGAAAGGTTAACAATACTAAGCATACATAAGGATGTGGAAACAACTGGAACTTCCATATACTGTTAGTGGGATGGTAAAATCGTATGACTACCTTGGAAACCTGGTACAGTGTCTAACAAAAAAATGCCTACCGTATGTCCCAGCCTTCCCAGTTTCAGTATACACGCAAACAGAAATAAACGCCTGTGTCCACACTGATATAAGAACAATCAGAGTCAAAGTAGTCCCAAACTGGAAACAAACCATAATGTTCATCTCTGTGAGAACCAATAAACAAACTGCAGTATATCCATACAATGGAATACTCTACAGAAATAAAAGAGAACCAACTAGTGATACATATAACAACATGGGTAAATTTCAGAAATACTGTGCTGACACAGAGAAACGAGACACAAAAGAGAATCTTCTTTATGATTCCATTTATATAAAGTTCAGGACAAACAAAATCCTATATGACAGGAGTCAGAATAGTGGCTTGGGGTGGGGTGGGGTGGGTAAGTTCTCCACTGAGAACCACATCCTATGCTGATAGAAATGTTCTGTCTCTTGACCTGGATGAGGAATATAAACAGGTAAAAAAAAAATTCCTCCATCGAGTTGTGCACTGAAAATGCATACATTTTATTGTATTTAAGTTATTCCTAAAAAAAATTTTAAAGGAAAAAGTCTATAACAAAAATTCAAAAAAGAACTTCAGCATGCTTCTTAATCTTACAAAGCAGAATTAGTACATGTGTGTTCTGATCTTCCTCTTAGGGTTCTTGCTTATAAAAATGAATCAGTCAACAAAATTCATACAACAGAGAACATCTTGAAGGAGAGGCCATTGTGAAGCAAATACATATAAAGAGTTCAGCACCATGGCTAGCAACAGAGGAGATGAAAGATTTAATAATATTTAGTTCTCTCTCTTGGCCGCAGTGCTTTTAAGGATTGGAAACACTCTAATCTGTTTCTACTAATTCTGGTACCCCCATCGCACTCTTAAACTCCAAGACCTCACTATGCTGTTAATAGCTTCCTACACTTCACTCTTGACCCCTAACTGCTTGCTTGGTCAACCTTCTAACACACCTTGTCTCTTGTCATTTCTTTCACAGTTATCTGAATAGATGCTGGCTCAATATCTCCTGCCTGTGGAAATATAAAAAAATGTCCCAACATGCAGAATCATCTCCAAGGGAGTGGAGGATTAAAAGGAGACTAAAAATGGAATTAACAATAGAGAAAAATGCCAATAGATTTGACTACAGGAAAATAATAGAACCCTATACATTAACAGCACCATAAACAAAATTAAAAGGCAAGTAATTAACTTGAGGAAAAAGTTAGTCACATGTACAATAAATACAGTAGAGGATTAACAACATTTATAAAGAAATCTTACAAATCAACGTGAAGAAAAGGAACACCTCACTAGACAGACTAGAATACGTAATGAATAGGCAATTTGGTGAAGTATAATTGGCAAATTCACATGTGAAGATGTTCAGACACAGTAGAAATCGAAAAGTATAAAACAGTTAAAACAATGAAGTAAATATTTTTGCCTATAAAATGACCAAAACTGAAAGTGGTAATTATAGCTTGGGCTGGCCAGTGTGCCAGGAAGTGGGGACAGCACAGGAGGTAATGTAAAGGGATACAATGGGGGATTGGGGGTAGAATTCATTTTGGCAATGAACACCAAAACCCCCAAAATAACTATACCTTCCAACTTAGAATTTCCACACTTTGTACACAAATATTTATATTCAAGTATCATTTATAAAACCAGTGTTTATAAAAATTTTGAATGGAAATAATCTTAAATGTCCAACAACAAAAAGGATTAGTGAAATAAGTATGGTCCAGTTAGAAAACAATGCAGTGACTAAAAAGTTGTATTTAGAAGAAAATTCAAGAAAAGATGTTCTCCATATATTTTTATATTTTAAAAGGGGCTGCAAAACAGTAAGTGCAGTAGCCTTCATTTTTTTAATGTTTAAATATATAAACATAAGTACTAAAAAAAACAATGAAGTTTTTTTTTTTTTTTTGCGGTATGCGGGCCTCTCACTGTTGTGACCTCTCCTGTTGTGGAGCACAGGCTCCGGACGCGCAGGCTGAGCGGCCATGGCTCACGGGCCCAGCCGCTCCACGGCATGTGGGATCTTCCCGGACCGGGGCACGAACCCGTGTCCCCTGCATCGGCAGGCGGACTCTCAACCACTGCGCCACCAGGGAAGCCCCCAACCATGACGTTTTAATAGTGCTTATCTCTAGATATTATGATTATGAATGCTGTAATTTTATTCTTTGTGTTTTCCAACTCTTGTACAGTAATACTGATAATCAGTAATAAAATGTTATTTAAAATATGAATTATCTCTAAATGTCTTAAGAGTTTAACAGAAAGAATTTAAAGTCACAGGCAGCCTCTTCTTTTCCTTCTTTCATTAACAACGATGGAATATTAAAACAAGGCCATGTCCTCTTGCTTTAACCTTGCATCCCCAAGGATATTCACAGTGCAAAGTCCTTCCTCCCAATACCTCCTTTTTCCTACCTCACCCAACCCCCAATGTATTTTCTCTCCATTAAAAAAACCTCCATAGTAATATAAATTAAGCGAGAAAGAGTTTTAAACTGTCAGTTTAATGGTGCACATAGAAGTTATGGCTGCTCTCAGTTCAAGTAAATTTTAATAAATAAAGTGGCTCAAAAATAAAAGGTATTCTCAAACAATAAATGGAAAACTTGTTCAGTGTCTCAGAGCTTGTTTTCTGCCATGGGAGTCGCTCGATTTAAAATTCTTCACAAAGAATGGCTTGGATATGGTTAGATTACTCTGAGTTTGGGTAACTCATGAATAAAGCTGACAGAAAAGTAGTACAGAACAGGGGAAGAAACGTACAGCTGAGTATTTAATCTCAGAGTCTACATTTGTAAAATCAGGGATAGGAATTAGTTAATCCTAAAATCCCTCTTCCTACTCCAAGTGTCTGGTTCTAGAAATATACTTGTCATCCACATGAAGTCAAAAAGAATGAAGAATTATAACCCAATAATAATGTCATTTTTCAGAAAGATATAGATGATTTAGGAAGGAGACCAAGAAAGAGGAAGTTCATAAAAGATTTAACATTAAAACATCATCACAACCCTTAAAGGACATGAAACCTGGAAAAGACATTACAAAATCTAAAACATTATCATAGGATATGATGAAATGTGTGCTGAAATAACACCTGCATCAAAGCTTTCTTGCTCAAAGGAAAAAAACTGTTAACCATTAAAAGACTTCTTTTTACTAGAGGGGAAAAAAAAAGAAAAGACACCTTAGTTTGCATTATAGACTAAATCCTTTCTAAGGATACTGGGAATAGAGGATGAAAGAATGTGTAAATGGAAGGACAAAAGGAGGTTGCAGACAGATTTTTAAATTGTGTGTGTGTGTGCATGTCTCTACTTATATAGACATGCAGATAACCCTCAAAAGTATAACTCCGCTGCAAAAACAGAGATGGCTGAATGTAGGTACACCCCATTCCACTGAAACAATAGCTGTGAGCCTTTAATGGGAGTCTGCTTGCAGTCTTCTTCCTATATGAATATTTATATGTGTAACAGTCTTTCCTAGAAGAAAGACAATAGACTTAACAACTTGGTGTCGTTGCTATTATTTTATCAGAGCAATTGATCACTAACATGATGATGCCAGGTTTGAGATACCTTTCCACATCTTTCACCCTGCATTCTAGTGATTTCCTGCATCCTCTGGATGTAAAGCCATCATTTTCTACTTGTTCATCAGACCATACGTGTTGGGGGCTTAGAAAGAGGTAGGTAAAAGCCAGCAATTGAAGATATTGCTTGATAATGGTACAAAGTTTTATTCCCCAAAGAGTTGGCCAAGAACCATTTACATTACAGTCTCTTAAAGTTAGTATTTAGAAATGCAAATCTTGAGTCTTACCCCAAATTTACAGAACAGAATCTCTAGGAGTACAACCCAGGCATCTGTAGTTTCAATAAGCTCCCTAGGTGATTCTGATCAGTTTAAATCTTTTATTTTTAAAAATATTTTTAAACTTATTCCATACAGTCTTTACTTCATCGTTACTTTTTGGGGGGGGGCTGCGTTGGGTCTTCGCTGCTGCGTGCGGGCTTTCTCTAGTTATGGCGAGCTGGGGCTACTCTTCGTTGCGGTGTGCAGGTTTCTCATCGCAGTGGCTTCTCTTGTTGCAGAGCACGGGCTCTAGGCACGCAGGCTTCAGTAGTTGTGGCCTGTGGGCTCAGTAGTTGTGGCTTGCAGGCTCTAGAGCGCAGGCTCAGTAGTTGTGGTGCACGGGCTTAGTTGCTCCACGGCATGTGGGATCTTCCCAGACCAGGGCTCGAACCCGTGTCCCCTGCATTGGCAGGCGGATTCTTAACCACTGGGCCACAAGGGAAGTCCAGTGATCAGTTTGAATTTTAAGAACCATCAGCTTACATCAGCTTTGTGTATGACTATTTCCTAAGTAACTGGGTTACATTTATTATTAAAATGTTTTTATTCTTCCTAAATACAATTTATATAGCACTTCACAAGCATTATGTCATTTATTCCTCACATAATATGGTTCAATAAGGACAGGGATTGTCATTTTTATCCCATTTTAGAGGGATCACTCAGCCAGCAACGGGTGGACTATGGCTCTAAATTTCATGCTCTTTCAACATACACCAAATGTTAATAAAAGTTATCAAGACACTGCAGAATGAATCTCTTATGGTGGAAATCACAGGCAATAGGAGAAACATTTAGATATTTAGGGCTATTTATATAGCTCAAAAATCATGCCCTGCTGACTGTAGCTAGCTATAAAGTCAGTTCCAACTAACAGTGTGAACATATCATTGCTTCTGCGTAAAGGAGGCCTTCTATGCATCATTCTAGAAACATTTCCGTATCTGTGAGTATTTACTGTTGTGCACTACAAACACATACTTCAAATATATCTCAGCATAATCTCTAAATTAATTGATAACACCTGGAAGCATTCCCTTTCACCTTGTTGGAGGGGTCTCTGCTTCAGGGGGTCTCTGCTTGCCAGCTGGGCATCATTTTTCATACTATTATAAGCAAAATATATTTCCAAAGTGAGACTCTTTGTAAGTTTCTTTGTCAACCTTGTGAAGAATCAAATGCTGTAATTGTTAAGTTCTTGACAGAATATCTCAACTTTCCAAGTGCCCTTAAATAATTTCCTACAAGTAATTGGGTATTTTAATTATATACAGCCTCTTGTCACTGTTCATCTAAAAAACATTACAGCGTTAGTTTAAAAAAGATGTATTAAGCCTGAATGTTTTTGCAGGATATGTTTTGAGTTATTTCAGCAATGATCAAAGCCAATGAGTTTGTCCTCCAACCTGGAATCCTCATTTCTTTTCTAAAGACAAACCCTAATAAGCAACAAGAAAATTAAACCATCACACTAACAAAATGTATTTAATAGTAGATATCTAATCACGACCATCTCACCAAACAACCTCTGCTTTTATTTTATTCTATCTTATAGGGCCTTGGTCTCTTTTATCTTTTTGTATGATTCCAATAGGTCTGCAGAGACTGGGTCCTTTTAGTGGTTCTTTCCCAGAATCCCTGCAGAATCCTTAGGCTACTCGTCTCCTTACTTGTGCTCACCTATTTGTGTGGCAGAAACAGTACCAGACTCTGAGAACCGGTGTGCTGTATTTAAGTCCCAGTTCTGCCATTTATAAACATGTGACTAAGTCAGGTAACTTGAAGTGATCAAGCCACTCTGTTTCCCCACCTGCAAAATGGGGCAAAACCTGCCATGCCTAATTTACAGGCATATTGTGGATATCATGTGAGATTAAAACATGAGAAACAATTTTTTAACATTAAGAGCTCTACAAATGTGGAAGTGGAAATGCAATCAAACATCTCCCCAAATACCAATAGGTCGGTTTCCTATAGAAATTTGCAATAAAGGAAGATCTGTACTGGTCTAGTCCATCTGATGGGTCGATGGAGCCTCTGGTATGTTTGTAAAACAGTGGTGGAATGAAGAAGAGATGGCTCTCACCTCTCCTGCTGGCTACTCTAAGACACTTGGAAGACCTCCTTGAAGTGTTGTAAGAACACAGGCAGGCAGGTTGAGTCTTAAACCCTGAGACTGTGGGACTCGAGGGACATTGTTCCAGCTAATGATTAAGAACTCTCCAGACAATAGGGGCTTCTTAGACAATGGGTGAATTTCCAGGATGTCCGGCCCCCTTCCGAGAAGGAGGGAGATAACAAAATGTAAAAAAGGTGTCTGTCAAAGACCAATCAGGCAGCTGGGGACAAGTTCCCTCTCTGGTCCGAGCCTAAGCCGGGACCAATCAGCAGGAGAACACAACCAAATCTATAATTTACATACGGGGAAGTGGGAACCTATAAAACTGACATATTCGCGCCCAAAAGGGTTCCTTCTTCGACCTCCTGCGTGAGGACCAAGGAACCCCGGTGCACCGGCCCTCAATAAACCTCTTGCGTTTTGCATCGACTTCCGACTCTTCTTGTTTCCTGGGCGAGTCGAAACTCCTAGGAGACCGCGAAGGTCTAACATTTGGGGGCTCGTCCGGGATTCCACTCGCCCCGGACCACAAGAACATCGGGAGTTGGAGGTACCAGGTAAGCTCGAGCTTGATTGTCTGTTTTTCCTTTGTTCTTTGTGGGCCATTATCGGAGGAAAGCCGTAAGAATCGGCTTATTATGGAATCTGTATCGGACCTCTGGCTAGGCAGACGTGCTAATAGCCGGCGTCCATGAGCCCTAGGGGACGCCCTGGTGGCTCATCTGGAAGGAGAGGCAAACTCTGTCTCCCCTTCACTCGGTTTCGGCAGTTCCCTTGGTGATAACTGCCATCTGAAGAAGTTTCGGTTTTGAAGCGAGCTCGCAGTGGCCCATGCGTATATGTGTTTCGTGGAGTTTTTAACTGTTTCTGTATTGTGGTCTATTCTTCTTCTCTGACGGACGACAATGGGACAAACTATGACGACTCCTCTTTCCCTTACCCTAAGCCATTGGACCGAAGTTCGGGCCAGAGCCCATAATTTTTCGGTAGAGGTAAAGAAAGGAAAGTGGCAGACTTTGTGTGCCTCTGAATGGCCAACATTTCAGATAGGATGGCCCCCCGAAGGATCCTTTTTATTAGACAAGATTAAGCTGCTGAAGTCTAAGATATTTAATATAGATCCCCACGGACATCCAGACCAAGTACCATATGTCTTGGTCTGGGAAGATTTAATTCTCTCCCCGCCTCCGTGGGTCCGGCCCTTTGTTTCCTCAACAGGTACGTCCGCGCACACATCAGCAGCGTCGGAGATATTAGCCTTAAAGAAAAACCCCAACACGGAGAAGCTACCCGACGCCCCGGATCCACCGAAGGCGATTTATCCTGACCCGCAGTCAGATTTGCTTCTTTTGGATTCCCCACCCCCTTATCCTCCGGCCCCAAATCCCCTACCACCTAGAGGACCCCCAACTCCACTGCCCTTGGCACCAAGGGAACCATCCATGATGGAAGAAGAAAGGGGTCCCTCAGCGGGCACTAGGAGCCGGAGGGCTATCTCCCCGGACTCCACTGCCCTACCTCTTAGAGAATATGGCCCCCCCGACGGCCAAGGGAATAGACCTCTCCAATATTGGCCCTTTTCCTCTGCAGATCTTTATAATTGGAAAATGCATAACCCAACTTTTTCCGAAAATCCACAGGCCCTTACCGCTTTAATAGAATCTCTTGTTTTCTCCCACCAGCCCACATGGGATGATTGTCAGCAGCTGCTTCAGACTCTCCTAACGACTGAGGAGAGGCAACGGGTTCTTTTAGAAGCCAGAAAAAAAATGTATTAGGCGCCAATGGGCAACCTACCCAGCTGCCTAACGAGATTGATGCTGGTTCCCCACTCGTCAGGCCAAACTGGGATTTCAATGCCCCGGAAGGTAGGGAGCGCCTGAAAATGTATCGCCAGGCTCTGGTGGCGGGTCTCCATGGAGCGGCCAGACGGCCCACTAATTTGGCTAAGGTAAGGGAAGTCACTCAGGGGCCCCAGGAATCTCCAACTGTGTTCCTGGAACGTTTAATGGAAGCCTTTAGACGCTTTACCCCTTATGATCCAACTTCGGAGGAACATAGGGCTACTATAGCAATGGCTTTCATAGATCAAGCGGCCCCTGATATTAAGAAGAAATTACAGAGGCTAGATGGCTTGCAGGGATTTTCGCTTCAGGAGTTAGTAAAAGAGGCAGATAAAGTATATAACAAAAGAGAAACAGAGGAAGAGAAGGAAGAAAGAAAGCAGAAAGAGCAGGAAGCCCGTGAAATAAGACGGGATAAGAGACAGGAGAGGAATTTAAGTAAGATACTGGCCACTGTGGTTGGAGGAAGAAATATAGGGGATAGAAATAGGCAGGAAGGGCGAACGGCAGACAGAAGGCGGCCATTAGACAAGGACCAATGTGCCTACTGTAAACAAAAAGGACATTGGGCGAGAGAATGCCCTAAGAAAAAGAGTGGAGGAAGGCCAACCAAAAACAAAATCTTAACATTGGAAGAAGAAGACTAGAAAAGTCAGGGCTCGAACCCTCTCCCCGAGCCCCGGGTAACTCTTAAAGTGGAGGGGGAACCTGTTCAATTTTTGGTGGATACCGGAGCCCAGCACTCCGTCCTTCTCCACTCAAAAGGTCCTATCTCAGCTAAAAGGTCATGGGTACAAGGAGCCACTGGGAATAAACAATATTCATGGACCACACGAAGGACAGTAGATCTTGGGATTGGACGAGTAACCCATTCATTTTTTATTATTCCGGAATGCCCCTATCCTTTGCTGGGAAGAGATTTACTCTCCAAAGTAGGGGCTCAAATCCACTTTCAGCCAGAAGGTCCCACCATAACTGATAATAAAGGAAGGTTACTTCAAATATTGACTATGAAATTAGAAGATGAATATAAATTATACGAGCAGCCTTCATCCTCACGAGTTAATGTTACAGATTGGGTAACTCGGTTCCCTCAAGCCTGGGCAGAAACTGCCGGTATGGGGATGGCAAAAAAATCGGCCCCCGGTGCTAGTGGAACTCAAGGCAACTGCCACCCCAATAACCGTCCGTCAATACCCCATGAGTAGAGAAGCCAAAGACGGTATCCGTCCCCATATACAGAGGCTACTAGACTTGGGCATCTTAATAAGATGTCAATCAGCATGGAACACCCCTCTCCTGCCGGTAAAAAAACCAGGAACAAATGATTATCGGCCGGTGCAGGATCTACGAGAGGTAAACAAACGGGTGGCAGACCTCCACCCCACAGTTCCAAACCCTTACAACCTCCTGAGCACTCTTCCACCTCAATATACGTGGTATACTGTTTTGGACCTTAAAGATGCTTTTTTCTGTTTAAGACTCTCTCCCCTGAGCCAACCCTACTTTGCCTTCGAATGGAAAGATCCAACATCGGGAATGTCTGGTCAGCTGACATGGACACGGCTACCTCAGGGATTTAAGAGCTCCCCGACCATCTTTGATGAAGCCCTCCATCAGGATTTGGCATCATATAGAGAATCAAATCCCCAGGTAACATTACTCCAATACGTTGATGATATTTTATTAGCTGCTGAGACCCAAGAAGATTGTATCAAGGGTACTGAAAAACTGTTAACGGAACTTGGAACCCTGGGATATAGAGCCTCAGCCAAGAAAGCACAAATATGCCAACAACAGGTCAGTTACCTGGGGTACCTGTTAAAAGGGGGACAAAGATGGCTCACGGAGAGCAGAAAGGATACGGTGGCCCAAATTCCGGCTCCCAAAAACGCCAGGCAGGTTAGAAAATTTTGGGGGATGGCCGGATTCTGTAGACTATGGATTCCAGGGTTTGCTGAGCTGGCGGCCCCATTGTACCCCCTAACCAAAAACAGCACTCCTTTCGTTTGGGGCGAAAAGGAACAACGGGCTTTTGACCAAATCAAACGAGCTTTACTTTCAGCTCCAGCCCTAGGACTGCCAGATGTAACCAAACCCTTTCATTTATATGTGGCTGAAAATAAGGACATTGCAAAAGGAGTATTGACTCAGAAATTGGGTCCCTGGAATCGCCCAGTTGCTTATTTGTCAAAAAATTGGACCCTGTGGCATCAGGATGGCCCACCTGTTTAAAGATAATCGCTGCAGTGGCCGTTCTAGTCAAAGATGCTGACAAACTAACTTTAGGACAAAATCTAACGATAACAGCTCCTCATGCCCTGGAAAATGTAGTCCGTCAACCACTGGATAGGTGGCTAACTAATGCCAGGATGACCCATTACTAAACCCTGTTGCTAAACTCAGATCGCATCAAGTTTGCTCCAGCCACAGGACTCAATCCAGCCACCTTGCTACCTGATCCTGACTTGGAAGGCTCCACCATCATACATGATTGTCAGGAAGTACTGGCCGCAGCACACGGCAGTAGGCCAGATCTGATGGACCTGCCCCTCCCTGATGCTGATTTCACCTGGTTCACGGATGGGAGCAGTTTCCTGGAGGAAGGTAAGCGTCGAACTGGGGCAGCCGTGGTAGACGGAAAACAAGTCATATGGGCAGCGGCACTACCACAAGGGACCTCAGCCCAACGAGCTGAATTAATTGCCCTGACGAGGGCATTAGAGATGGCAGAGAATAAAAAAGTAAACATCTACACAGACAGTAGATATGCGTTTGCTACCGCTCATATCCACGGTGCCATTTACCAACAGAGAGGGCTACTAACTTCAGGTGGCAAAGAAATTAAAAACAAAGACGAAATCATGGCTTTGTTGACTGCACTCATGCTTCCTACTAAAGTCAGTATCATCCACTGCCCTGGACATCAAAAAGGAAATACCCCAATAATTAGGGGAAATAATATGGCTGACCAAGTGGCCCGAGAAATAGCATCGGGAGAAGTCATTCTAGGACTGTCAGATAAAGTTCCTGAAAAACCAGGCCGCGATGAAGAAATCATCCCGGCCACAACAAAAGGAACTTTGTCCCCTCAGCAAGCAGAATCCGTGTTACAACAGATGCACAGATGGACACATTTGGGGACTAAAAAGATGGTAGCCTTGTTACAAAAAGCCGGGTACGAAACCCCTGGAATGACAAAATTAGCTGAACAAATTGTGCAGGAATGCGTCCCATGTCAACAGGTAAATGCTCACAAAGGGAAACTTGAAACTGGAAAGAGACTCAGGGGGGACCGCCCAGGAACTTACTGGGAAATGGACTTTACCGAAGTGCGTCCTGGAAGGTACGGTAATAAATACCTTTTAGTTTTTGTAGACACTTTTTCAGGATGGATAGAGGCTTTCCCAACAAAGAAAGAAACAGCTGCTGTAGTAGCCAAGAAGATTTTAGAAGAAATTTTTCCTCGATTTGGAGCACCAAAGGTAATAGGGTCTGATAATGGTCCAGCCTTCGTCGCCCAGGTAAGTCAGGATGTGGCCAGATATTTGGGGACTGATTGGAAATTACATTGTGCCTATAGACCCCAAAGTTCAGGTCAGGTAGAAAGAATGAATAGGACTCTAAAAGAGACCCTAACTAAATTGTCCTTGGAGACTGGCGGTACCGATTGGACGGTGCTCCTTCCTTTGGCCCTATTCCGGGTTAGAAATACACCTTCCCGATACCATCTTACTCCTTTTGAAATATTATATGGTGCCCCGCCTCCCCTCCTCACTTTAGGAAAAGAAATAAAACCTGATTGTCAAAATAACACTGACTTATATGCTAGGCTACTGGGACTCCAATTGGTCCAGAAAGAAATATGGTCCCAACTCGCCGAGGCCTACCAACCGGGAACACCGGGAGAAACTCATCCTTTCCAAGTCGGAGACTCCGTATACGTCCGTCGGCATCGAACCCAGACGTTGGAACCTCGATGGAAAGGACCATACACCGTCCTCCTCACCACCCCAACGGCCATAAAAGTGGACGGCATCGCTGCCTGGATCCATGCTTCACATGTGAAGGCTGCACCAGCGACGGCATCATCAGGATGGCGGGCCCAAAGAACCGACAACCCGCTCAAACTCAAGCTTCTACGAACCTAAGACTTATAATTTTGGTTTTACTGCCTTTACTGACTGTAAGTGATTTTAGCCCTCACCTCCCCCAACGTTTAACTTGGCAGGTAATTTCTCAGACTGGAGATGTAACCTGGTCCATTAGTCATACTACACCCCCCTGCACCTGGTGGCCAGATCTTTTTCCTGATGTTTGTAAATTGGCTATAGGAGCACCTTATTGGGATACAGAAGATTCTTATGATATAAACACGGCCCCTTCCAAAGTTTCGGAAACTGATTGGTTTGGGCCGGGTTGCAAAAATGCAGGCAAAAGAATGATGCTTGGTATCCTCACTTTCTACGTATGCCCCGGGTTCCACCGCCCTTGATCTCTGAATTATAAATGTGGTGGAACTAAAAACTTTTATTGCAAAAGCTGGGGATGTAAAACTACCGGGGATACTAATTGGAAACCCACCTCAACTTGGGATTTTATTACTGTAACGGCTAATTCTCATAATGAGGATACCGGACACCTGAGTAAATGTTCAGGATGGTGTCATCCCCTTAAAATTTCCTTTAGTAATCCCGGAAAAAGAGATAAAAAATGGATAAATGGTCATTCTTGGGGCGTTAGATTTTACATGAGGGGATATGATTTAGGAATATTAATGACCCTTAAGCTAAAGATTGAGACTCCTGCTCCTATATCAATAGGCCCAAATCCCGTACTTGGCCCCCCTTTGCTTCCCCCGGCCCCTTCAACTACGTCAACAAAGAATGAGACTAATGAAACCTCTGGATCCAAAGAACCCACAGTTAAGCCTGGGACTCCTCAGGATAGGATGCTTTCTTTGGTGCAGGCAGCCTTTACGGTTCTCAATGCTACAAACCCAGAGGCTACAAAATCATGTTGGCTTTGCTATGCTGCCCCTCCCCCTTATTATGATGCTATAGGATATAGCTCCAACTATACTAATTCTACCTCCTCAGACCAATGTCGATGGAAGCAAGAAGGGAACAGTAAATTAACCCTGTCCTCGGTTTCTGGAAATGGTACTTGTATAGGAACACCTCCCCAGTCCCATAGACACCTTTGTCATGATTTTAGCCTCCCTTCAGGCTCAGGATATCTTGTACCTCCTCAAGATGGATGGTGGACATGTAACACGGGGCTCACCCCTTGTGTCTCTTTAGAGGTTCTTAATACTTCAGCTGACTTTTGTGTGTTAGTGCAATTAGTCCCTAGACTTATCTACCATTCAGACTCATCCTTTTTAGATGAATATGTAGGAAAAACAAAAAAACAAAAGAGAACCTGTAACCCTCACATTGGCTGTCCTTCTAGGACTAGGAATATCTGCCGGGATAGGAACAGGAACCACAGCCCTCATACAACAACCCCAGTATTATGCAAGTTTAAGACAGGCTGTAGACATCGACCTTCGAGCATTAGAAAGTTCCATAACTCAACTAAAGGAATCACTCACCTCACTTTCAGAAATGGTGTTGCAGAATAGAAGAGGCCTAGATTTGCTGTTTCTTAAAGAAGGGGGATTATGCGCTGCTCTAAAAGAAGAATGTTGCTTTTATAGTGATCATTCAGGAACCATTACCAAAACCATGGATAAACTAAGGGAACGCTTAGATAAAAGGCAAAGGGAGAGAGAAAACGAAAAAGGATGGTTTCAATCATGGTTTGATAAGTCCCCCTGGTTTACCACCTTAATCTCTACTCTGTTGGGACCTCTTATTGTTTTATTGTTGATTTTAACTTTTGGACCATGTGTTCTAAATCGCTTGATAGCATTTATTAGAGAACGTATCAGTACTGTACAAGTTCTAATGTTAAGACAACAGTACCAAAGTTTACGAACAGAAGGTTGAGATTCCATGATTGGAATCAATAGTCACAAGAAAAAGGGGGGAATGTGGGACTCGAGGGACATTGTTCCAGCTAATGATTAAGAACTCTCCAGACAATAGGGGCTTCTTAGACAATGGGTGAATTTCCAGGATGTCCGGCCCCCTTCCGAGAAGGAGGGAGATAACAAAATGTAAAAAAGGTGTCTGTCAAAGACCAATCAGGCAGCTGGGGACAAGTTCCCTCTCTGGTCCGAGCCTAAGCCGGGACCAATCAGCAGGAGAACACAACCAAATCTATAATTTACATACGGGGAAGTGGGAACCTATAAAACTGACATATTCGCGCCCAAAAGGGTTCCTTCTTCGACCTCCTGCGTGAGGACCAAGGAACCCCGGTGCACCGGCCCTCAATAAACCTCTTGCGTTTTGCATCGACTTCCGACTCTTCTTGTTTCCTGGGCGAGTCGAAACTCCTAGGAGACCGCGAAGGTCTAACAAGACAGCAGAATAGCTTTGACGCTTCTTGCAGACCCTGTACCCTTATCGAGTAGCAGGCACTCGATAGGCACTTGTTGAGTGATTGGTCTCTGCAATCCTGGCACTCACTGGAAGAGTGACTTGCCAGCAGAGAGTGTGTAAACACCCACATTTTGGTAATAACCTAAATATCTGCATATGGTGAATGAAGAGGCTGAATGAAAGAAATTATGTAAAAACAGAAAGCTCCCTACATCTCTTTCCTTTATCATTTTCTCTTGGCAGAAGCAAGACTTTTAACAGCGAGGATATCAGGGCATCTTAAAGGCAAACAAAGGATGGAGCACTGCCCTGCTCTTGGGGGGCTTTTGGTCTCTATGTGTGTCTGTCCATTACTCAAGAACGTGCTCCTCTCTGGCAGCTCCAAACCGGTGTCTAGTGAGCACAGCGTTGTGTTTTACAGCTAAACTAAGAATCAGGTCTCTTCTATACTGTTTCTCCCCAAGGCTGGAAAAAAAATATAATATTGATATTGTTTGATAGATCACGCGCGTGCACACACACACACACACACACACACACACACACACACAGAGCCATTCATTTGGTGGTCAGACCCAATTGTCTGGGATGACTAAGAAAAACTAAATTTGCAGTCATTTCATTGTTTAAAAAAATAGCACAAGTGGAGTGAAGGCGGTGTTTTTTGCTCTTGTTAAGAATGCTTTCCTACTTTTTAGAAAGAGGGGGGAAAAATCAAGCATGGATAGTAAGTTCCTGTTAAACATTTATTTTAAGAAATAGGCTAGCTATATTTTAAAAGCAGGTGATTAAATCACAGTTGCTGACCAATTTTATTTGATTTAGTATTCTGAGATGCTTATGTTCTGTTTAAATGCTAGACTCTTAGCATTTGGCTACAGCATAAGCATCAGAGTGGCCACAGTAAAAGAACTGATATACTGATCCCGGGCCAGGAAATACTGTTTCTCTTACCTAAACCTCTTTTTGCTGTACAGCCAGGTAAAGATGGCTTTGTGTTTGCTGACATTTTCAGAGGCTGACTGGGCCAAAAAAAAGCTGGAATCATTTTTTCCTAAGTCTCTCCTCCTCATCAAAGCCCTCTCCTCCCTACCCTATCTTAATGAGCCCTAATCTAAATTTTAAAAGAATTTTCTAAATGATAACAGTACGGAACAAAGTCCAACACTAAGCTGCATCCATAGCCTTGGCAGTAAAGCCCCGATGCAGGTTTCCTGGTTTAACTCCCACGTGGACAAAGGGCATAAAAATTGTTGGTTTTCTGCATTATATCCTCTTGTTAATACCTGTGTCATCCTTTGTTGGATTACCCAAACACCAGGAAAGGATCTCAACGTCAACCCCTTGCCTTCACTTAAAGAATCCACCAAATCAATCTAGCAAGATAAGAGGACAATCTGTTTTAAAGATTCTGAGGATAGTTGCTTTCATAACCAACCTCAGTCCTTCCTGGATTTTTTCCGTAATTGAGTCCAGAGCAGAGAGGACCCACTGTTGGAGGGAGGTTAATCCATTACTTGAAGAGTAGCAGCCATTTATCAGGTCCTGTGCCAGATGATTACATAAAGTATCTGGACCTTTCAACAACCCTACAGAGTAGATGTCACAGGTCCTATTTTACTCTTGAAGAAACTGAGGATCAGAGAAGTTTAGAAACTTGCCCAAAGTCAGTTAGTTGGTGTATACAAAGGCATCTAAAAGAGTAATCCTTTACCTCACTCGGGAATTCCTAGAATCCCTGTGGTGTTCGTATAAGTGGAATGAATGTAATGCCAGTAAATAAACTGGAATGAAAATTCTGATATTAAATTGGAGAAACAAAAGAATGTTTAAGAAAAATGTAGCTAAGAGATTCAAACTCCAAAGCATTTATCATCCTTTTTGAATGATGCTTTACCTTACAGTCTGAATAGAAATTAGTGGAAAAAATGCTTAGATTCTTTATGTACTCATATAATACCACGCAACCAACACAGTTTGACTTTTTAAATTTTAAAGGTTTCATATTAAGAAACCATAATTAAAATGAGGATAAATACTTAAAGTAGTTTACTGTAAGTCTTTTCTCTATACCCTGCCTCCGGAACTATACAATTTTATTTAACTATTTACAGAGGGACTCCTTTCATCTCATGAGAATATAATCACATAATCAGATACACTACAATTGTTTCCTTTTAATTGTAAATCATGGCTGCACTTGCAAATTAGTCTATTATCACAGCAGATCTATCAGTTTGGTGGGGAATGTATTTGCCAACTAGAGTGAAAAAAGTTAATAAACATTAATAAGGATCTTAAATCAATCATTCCTTTACTCTCGATGTGGTGGTGGATATCGAGATTAATAAATCCGTGAAACCAAATAAAGTAACAAGGAAGGGAGGCACAGAGAGGCCACTTGATGCCCTGTGTAGTTAAGAAGCAGGATGCTTAGGGACTTCCCTGGTGGCACAGTGGTTAAGAATCCACCTGCCAATGCAGGGGACACGGGTTCGAGCCCTGGTCCAGGAAGATCCCACATGCCGCGGAGCAACTAAGCCCATGGCCCACAACTACTGAGCCTGCACTCTGGGACCCGTGAGCCACAACTACTGAAGCCCGCTTTGTGCTCTGCAGCAATGAGAAGCCCACGCACCGCAACGAAGAGTAGCCCCCGCTCACCGCAATTAGAGAAAGCCTGCGCACAGCAACGAAGACCCAAAGCAGCCAAAAATAAATAAATAAAATAGAATACATCCCCCTGCCAGGACTTCCCCAGTGGTCCAGTGGTTAAGACTGTGCTCCCAACGCAGGGGGCCCGGGTTTGATCCCTGGTCAGGGAACTAGATCCTGCATGCCGCAACGAAGGTCCCTCACCCTGCAACAAAGAACCTGCATGCGCCAACTAAGACCCTGCGCAGACAAATAAATAAATATTAAAAAAAAAAAAAAGAAGCAGGATGCTTAAAAACAAATTGGAAGATGAGGATGAGGCACTAAACCTTCAGTGAAATGACTTGTAAACTAAACAAAGTAAATTCAGTCAGTCATCCACGGTTGGTCCCTTATGTACCACTGGTGATAAAAGCTAGAGGAGAAAACACAATGCTCAGTCAGGATAAATTATGTCTGTTGGCAGCACACTGTAGGCGTTAAGAGCATGGACTGCAGAGCGAGCCTGCTCCAGTTTAAATCCAGGCCCCACAACTTTAGTTTTGTAACTTTGTCATCTCTTAACCTTGCTGTGCCCTACTCTCCTTAAGTGTAGAAGGGAAAGTAATATTACCTATCTCACAGAGTGGTGAGAATTAAATGAGCTGATATTTTGTTAAGGGCTTAAAATAGCACCTGATGTATAATAAGCACTGAGTGATTTTTGAATAAATAAGTGATGTAATTGGCCATTTGCTACCACTTTACACAGCCCTAGTTCTTTCTCTGCACAGCCTTTTTACTGGGGAGAATTGAGATAGTGAAATACCCCCTGCAATATTTAAGTCACTTCCTTGCTATAAGCCAAGAGTTAAACTAATTTCTTGGGTAACAATAATTAAAACTTTTATTTATTGTATTAAAAAGAAAAAGACAAAAAGTGTTACGTTTAAAAATAAGATTACTGAGGCAAACGTTTTATTACTGGCAAGTACAAATAGACTGTTGTTATATATTTTAGTCATTAAAAAGGCACCCAGAGCGTTTCCCTGGTGGCGCAATGGTTGAGAGTCCACCTGCCGATGCAGGGGATGCGGGTTCATGCCCTGGTCCGGGAAGATCCCACATGCCGCGGAGCAGCTGGGCCCATGAGCCATAGCCGCTGAGCCTGCGCGTCCGGAGCCTGGGCTCTGCAACGGGAGAGAGGCCACAACAGTGAGAGGCCCGTGTACCGCAAAAAAAAAAAAAAAAAAAAAAAGGCACCCAGATAATCAATACCTTGTTTATCTACTAAAGCACAAGGCTTTTGTATAAAGATATTTATCAGAAACTCATCAGCAGTGTTCTACTTTTGATAACTGTATGAAAGATTGTCAATAGAAGCATCAACAACTCTATTATCTCATTTAGGACAAGTCCCAAGGAAAAGAATGAGTGGGGAAACCAAATACATTATTTGCATATACAACAACATGTCCAATTAACCACTTTGCTGACAGAGATTCATTTATTATTAATCTTATTCCAGCATATGTTAATACTTTGACAGTAGACATGAAAAGTGACTGATACAGCACACTGCAATTTTGGAAATGTTAAGTGAGGTCTTCAAGGAAGTATAGCTTAGAGTGCTGAGAACTGTTTTGTTATTTCAACTTTGGAAAGATGTAATGTAGAGAATAATCAATTTACAATGAGGATATAGGCTCAAATAGTCTTAAAACGGCAAGATTTTCAGAAATCAATGTGAAATATAAAATAAGTAGACTACTAAATAATATTCTGCAAAATAAGGTTTAATTTCTATAATATACCTTCCAGGCAAAAATTCCCAGAGGTATTTAAACTAATCATGCTTCAGTATTATTTCTCTGTACTAGCGTGTTATATAACTGATAATTGAGAAGTATAACTACATATAAAATGACATAGCTATGAACTAGAGCATTTATCTTGAAAAGTTTGAAAGAGAAGCTCATCAGGAAAACCACCTCTTTAAAACGTCCTGCTGCTTTGCCCAAAGTGTTAATTGCATAGTATATGAGTACCTCAACAGTGAGCTTCCATATTTGCCCTAAATGTATTTTTTTATAACAGCATCACAGTCACTCATAGCAATGTGCTTTATGCTGTGGAACTATCCACACTTTAGATAATTCAATCTTTTTTTTTTTTTTTTTTTTTTTTGGCGGTACGCGGGCCTCTCACTGCTGTGGCCTCTCCCGTTGCGGAGCACAAGCTCCGGACGCGCAGGCTCAGCGGCCATGGCTCACGGGCCCAGCCGCTCTGCGGCATGTGGGATCTTCCCAGACCGGGGCACGAACCCGTGTACCCTGCATTGGCAGGCGGGCTCTCAACCACTGAGCCACCAGGGAAGCCCTAGATAATTCAATCTTAATGTAAAATTAGAGATTTCAGAATCCGAAATCATCTCAGCTTTAAGAAGCATCAAAAATACCACTTCTCTTTCTTTAACAGCTTTGAGTCCTGTAGTCATGATGACCAGATGGTAACTAATAGCCAAGACAGGCTGAACCACATAAATAATTACATGTACCAATGTTAGTCCAATGGCAACTCAGATAATCAAAACAACTGTGCAGAAGTGATGTCCAAGTCAATAAATGTCTCTGCCTTGTATTCCATTGCACATTAAAAATCACTCCCTTACCATTTACTTAAAAGTTCTGTTTCTTTCTCACTGATCATTTTCATAGATATATCATGTTTTTTCATCAATTTAGTTACATGGGAAAAAAAATCACCAAATATGTACATGAATATAGAATAAAGAGCATAACCTTGCTTTTAAAAACTGTGGGTCACATTACATAATACATTTAAACTGGAGATCCTATAGCCAAAAGAGTCTAATATTTTGAATTTCACAATGAAAATGTCTACGAGATTCATAGAAGCTTCATGTAAAACCTAATATGTACATAACCAAGTATTCTGACTGCAAACTGGAGAAACACCTTTCTACCTCAGTTCCAATTCACAGACCCCATAGATACTAAGTTCATACAATAGACACAGCAGGTTCTTCTTAGCGGCTTGTACACTTGGTGATTAAGAGGAAGTCTGTCCAGGAATCATCATTTTTTAGTCATAAAGTATTTTATTATAATTATTTTTGACTAATTACATTATTTACCACTGCCTGAGTTTGATGCTTTAAGTTGAATTTGATAATGACCCTCATTTTTTAATCCATCCCCACCTTATTGCTACTTTTCAGTTAAATATCATAATGCAATATTAACTAAAATTTCTTCCACTAGAATGGAGACATAAATTTCATATCCATGTTCACCTGAAATTCTTAATAAATATATGGGTTAGCTACCTTTTTTTGGCTAATCTTATTCTTAATGAACAAACAATTTTTTTGTTGTTTTTTTGGGAGTAGTGAATTGGAAAGTGATGACAGTGGGAGAGAACTTAGGTTTTCTAAATTCGAATGGAGTATTCCTTCCAAAACCCTGCCTCTTAACATATTGGAGTGAGGAAGCAAAAGTACTGCAGCTACTTATTAATTAAGTGACCCTGGCAGAATCATCGCCTCTCTAAATCTGTTTCCTTGTCAGCGAAATGGTGATCATAAGCCCGGCCAGAGTTATGATGATGATTAAGTGAGACACTTTACACGAGGGCTCTGTGGAAATATATTCTCAAAATATAGCTGTTTTTGCTAAGTTCTGTCAAAAGCTTGAGGGAATTCATTGTTATATGATCAACGCTGAAAACACTCTTGCATTTTGTGAGAGAATGGAATATTTTAAAAGGTATTACCAATTTCTGTGTGGAGAAATACTCTTCACCCTACACAGCCCAAAAAGGACTAGGCAAAAAGAACAAGTTACAGGAAGCAGGTGCTTTTCAAAGAGACATTCCTTAGGACCTCAGCTGAAAAGCAAATACCAGGCAAGTAGCCTGAGCCTGACCCCCATACCATGGTTCCTGTGCACCTGAGAAAGCCACCTCTACCTAACGATGAGGACAAATGGATGGCTTAAGGGACCTATATAAAATCTTTGCAAAAATATCTCCAATTACAGTATGTTTAGAATCAATAAAGCTCTGGGAAAAGACAAGAGTATAAGGATTTTAAGAGATCCTTATTGCCAAAGGAATCTTAGAACTCAAAGTTGGAAAGGATCTTGTCCAATTAAAAAAAAAAAAAAGCATATGAATGACAAAAAATATAAAAAGTCATGCTCAACATTACTATTAAGATCCTTAACACCTCAAAAAATAATTGTGTTTTTTATTAAAAAGAGGCACACAATGGTGTGTAAATGAGGCACTGCCTGACTGTGCAAAGACGGTTTTCTCTACAGGAACTTAGTTTTGCTATATTCTCTCCTCAAACACCAAGGTTCTAATCCTAGTTAATCACCTAAAAAGAACTGCCTTAGGTTATACAGAGTTCAGAAAAAAACTGTGGATAAACTAGTGTAGCCCCTCCTCACTGCTGGAGCACAGGCTTCCAGGAAGAGTATTCTAAACAAGGAGGAAGATGGCTTAGAAGATATGAGCTCTACTTCCAACTCTGCTACTAATTTGCTGTGACTCTATGAGTCCAGTTCACTCACATTACTTAGCGTTCTGCTTTCAAATCTCTAAAATGAGAGGACTGTGCTCCTCACACCTTAGAGCTAGGAGAGAACTGATGTTCAAAGCTGTAACTGAATTCCAGACGTCACACAGTTAATTGCTGGTTGAATCAGAACTAGAACTCAGGTCTCCTGATTTCAAGGTCTGTTTTTTTCCCACTAGATGTGTCTTCTCTCTGAAATCTCTTCTAACTTTTTAAAATTGTATTTTATCATGGTCAGAACACCTAACATGAGATCTACCCTCTTAGCAAAATTTTAAGTGTACAATACAGTATTGTTGATTTTAGTCACAATGTTGTACAGCAGGTCTGTAGAACTTACTCATCTGGTATCATTGACACTTTATGCCTGTTGATTAGCAACTCCCCATTTCTTCTTTTCTCTAGCCCCTGGCAACCACCATTCCACCCTCTAATTCTATGAATTTGATGACTCTAGGTACCTCATATAAGTGGAATCATGCAGTGTCTGTCTTTCTGTGACTGGCTCATTTCACTCAGCATGATGTCCTCAGAGTTCATCCATGTATATCACATACTACAGAATATCCTTCTTTTTTAAGGTTGAATAATATTCCCGTGTATGCATATTCCACACTTTATTTACATATTCAATCAAAATCACGATGAGATATCACCTCACACCTATTAGTATGGCTATTATCAAAAGACAAGTTTTGACAAAGAAGTGAAACTGGAACCCTTATACACTATGAGTAGGAATGCAAAATGGTGCAGCCACTGTGGAAAACAGTATGGAAGTTCCTCAAAAAATTAAAAATAGAACTGCCATTTGATCCAGCAACCCCATTTCTATGTATTTATCCAAAAGAATTGAAATCAGGATTTTGAAGATATGTTAGCATTCCCATGTTTATTGTGCACCAGGTACCATGGGTGCTACTGCATCACCAGGGAAGTCCTCTATGTTTTGTTAGAGGAAATATATGCAGCAACTTGGTGGAAAGCAATTGTGCAGGGAGCTCTTTCTAGAACATTAATATTAAAGGATAATACAAAGTGATGTAGCTGAAACTCACTATGTTGATGTTTTCATCAGATCATTTCCTGTTGAGTCCCAGATGACTGCTACACATATATAAACTTTATGGTTTTTGTATTTATGCTCAGAGGCTACTTTTTTTCAAAGGGCAGGTTTTGTCTGTTTGTTTGTTTAAAGATTAACTCTTTCTGAGACTTCCCTGGTGGCGCAGTGGTTAAGAATCCGCCTGCCAATGAAGGGGGCACGGGTTCAAGCCCTGGGCCACGGAGCAACTAAGCCTGTGCGCCACAACTACTGAAGCCCGCGCACCTAGTGCCTGTGCCCTGCAACAAAAGAAGCCTACGCACCAAAACAAAGAGTAGCCCCCGCTCACCGCAACAAGAGAAAGCCCGCAAGCAGCAACGAAGACCCAATGCAGCCAAAAATAAATACATAAATAAATACATTTATTAAAAAAAAAGATTAACTCTTTCTAACAATAGCTTGTATTTTGGGAACTAAATTGCAAACATTTTTGATGGTCGTGCTTGGGTATATTAGCTCCTCCTCTCTCACCTCTGCTCCCATTATCCCCCTTATTACCTGACCTTTCATGGTACCCGGTGCACAAACACAAAAACATGCACATATTATAATATCATATATTTTACCAAATGAATGAATGCACAATCTAAGAAATCAATATATTAAAGTTGAGGGCAACCAAGATCTTAGAGTCTTGGATTACTTGGACCATAATTAATTCAAAGATTCTTCCAGGAATATTAGCTGACCATCTTGTCTAAAATATCATTGCAGGGTTTCCCTGGTGGCAGAGTGGTTAAGAATCCGCCTGCCAATGCAGGGGACACGGGTTCGATCCCTGGCCCTGGAAGATGTCACATGCCACAGAGCAACTAAGCCCATGCGCCACAACTGCTGAGCCTGCGCTCTACAGCCTGCGAGCCACAACTACTGAGCCCGCATGCCTAGAGCCCATGTTCCGCAACAAGAGAAGCCACAACACTGAGAAGCCCGCACACCACAAGGAAGAGTAGCCCCCGCTCACCGCAACTAGAGAAAGCCCGTGCGCAGCAACGAAGACCCAACACAGCCAAAAATAAAAATAAATTAATTAATTAAAAAAAAAATCATTGCAGTGATGCACATTTTTGTCCAATAAGCCGAAGTAAGGAAGAAGTGTGTGGTAGGAATATCTACTTCAGCAGAATATTCATTGCCAAAAATGTTCTGGGTAACACATATGAATTAATTACCAGAAAAGCTAAATTTTTCTTCAACACAGTAAAGTCAAGTATATTTTGAAAGGTGTTGCTAACTCTCTTGGATGCTAGACAAAAGAGCAAAGGGATCACTCTATCAAACAGCAACCTCCAGCTTGTGAGAAAAACAAAAGGAAAACAAAAACCTCCTCAGAATCAATGAAGTGATCCATGGGACACCAGGCAGATGCCATCAGCCTCTCTCACAGGATTCACTATTGTTAATACACACTGCAAGCAAAATGTGAGGCCCTGGTCCTTGTAATGATTTCTACTCCAAGAGATCAACCATTAAAGCACATGGAGGACCCTCTCAGTTCAAGTTTCAAAACCTCTGAGCTCATGGAACTGCTCTGGCCTAAGGGCCATGCAGAGTTGATTCCATCAGTAATTCCTCTTTGACTCCCACCAGAGATTTGGTTCCATTGTTTGGTGCCTCTGCGGTGTGCCTCACCCTACAAGAAAAAGGATATTCAAATTCCCTCCAAAAGCCCCCACTCCTTTTAGAAGTTTAGTATGTGTGTGAAAGTGCCTCAGAAAGAGAAACATTATAAATTTAAGATACAATTATTCTCCTCATAGAACGGCATTGGGCTACCTCAATTATAAACCACACTTTTTAAATCTGTTAACATTTCCTTCTGGGAAAGCCCCTTTGCCCTTTAATAGTAAAAGCTAATCAAGGCAGTGTAATTTCTGGAGCTCAAATTTGTGGGAGGAGAACGGCTGGCACTGGTGTGCTCATTCCTATGATGGTTTTCTCCTTCCTCTATGTCCTGAAATTATTGAGAGGCTCTAAGCTAATTCTTGAAAGTATGCAGAGGTACTTAGGAAAGCCAGGAGCAGAGATGGAAACCTGAGCATTGCACTGACATCATTCTGTGTTTGGCACATACGGCACATCTCTAAAGCAATACCAACTGAACACACTGCTTTATTCTGAACTCTTGCTGGCTTTAAGTAGCAGTCTTAATTCAAGCAGGCTTGCTTTTTATCATTTACAGTCACACAGTTCTCCATGTACTTGACTAGGAAAATTCAATTTTTCTATAGAGGTATTTTCAACCTTTATATTTTTAAGTACATGCAAAATAAAATGGGATCCTGCAGTGATCTCAGAACCTGCTTCTCATATGCATTTAAAAAAAAATCCTCATCATAATCTCTGCAACTGGGTCAGCTTGCACAAAGATGCTCAGGGTAGCCATGAGTGCTTTCAGCACCCTGCAATCCTTGTAAGTGACACCTCATAATAGTGCAAATGAAGCATGGCATGATGAGAAAATGAAGAAGAATGGACCTGGATAGTCAACCCAGCAGTTTTCAAAACATAGAGGATAAGCTAAATTTTGTTCCATAAAATACACCACACATGATTTTTCTTTTACACATTCAAGCACATATATTCTTTCCCTATTATGAGAAAAATGTCTTATGACTCCAAGAAATCCTACTATAAGCAAACAGGGTAGCTCGTGTGTTCATCTACATATGTATATTTGCCATAGTCTCACATTTTTAACCAAACCTCATTTACACCTGCCTTGATTTTCAGCCAGGAATTTATCATGTTGTCATTATTCACCTTTGTGTTTTCCCTTCACCCTCATCTACTAGGCTCAAAGATTATTTCCTTGTGGACCCTTTGTCTAATTAGCTGAATATTCAAGGAGTTTATTGACCCAACAAATTCACCATCACCTTTCTTATTAGGTTTCTTTTAAGCCATCACCCTGCCTGCCCCGCTTTCAGCCCCTCTGCATCCCCACCTCACTCCCATCTCTCCATCCCCCACCCTCAGAGGCTTATTTCATCTTTAATGTTCTTGGGTTGTTCTCTAGCCAGAGTTTTTTCCCTATTTTCAAGGGAGGCAAGAGATGAAGTGTGAAAAATTCACACCGGCTTTTATTCGGCGGAGGTTGGCTACTGACAGGTAAGTTTGCTACTCTGATTAAAAAAAAAAAAAAAAAGCGGGGAGAAAGAATCAGAAAGCTTCCTCCAAACATGTGTGTGAGCAGGGTGGGGAGAGTTTCAAAAAGTAACAGACACGACCATACTATGGAACCTTCAAAGGAAAGAGAAAGTTTTCTGACCCAAAAGAATAATCACAACCGCTGCTCACATACCCTTTCCTCCACTAACCATCTATCCTTTCTCTTTCCCAGCGACAGATATACCTGCTTCTTCATTCATGTACGGAGGCAATCACTATATCCTGGAGGGAAGGAAATGTTTGTAGAGACCAGCAGACGGGGGCCTGACTGGGGTAGAAGCTACAGAGGTGAGAGGACAGGTGTCCTCTCTGCGGCAGGGTTCCCTTGGTCTTCTCCTCTCCCCACGTCCCCCAGGCACTCTCCCTTTTCAGCCATATCCCTCGGGAGATAGGCAGAGCCACAGAAAAGGAGAAGTTAATATGCATATGAGATTAGCCAAGTGCTTCCCACTGGTATAATTAAGCGCCCAACCCCCTTGCCTACCCCCATCTGGCTCACCGCACCCACGCTCTGTCTGCCCCTCATGTGTCCAGGCTCGCCTCCCTCCCCCAGAACTCACATAATTTTGCAAAAAGGCCAGGCAGTGGGGTGAGCACTGCACCCGGGAAAGGGAGCAATAAGCTCCCAGAATACTGTGAGCGAGTGGGGAGAGCAACAGCAACTCCTTGCTGTTTCTGAGGGATCTATCCTTTCTGTCACTTTTTCCATAAAAGCCCCCTTTGGAGGCTTCACTCATGTCTCCAGCCTAGGCACGCTTAACTGGAGACAGTCCTTGAGAGGGAACTGGGAGAAGGAAAGGAAGGGATTCCTGGGCCCACTGTGAGGTGTGCCTGGGCCACTCCCAAAGGAGGTGCCCAGGGGATCTGTTCTCTTCAGTTGGGTCAGGTTCTAACCTCTCACATTTAACCAGAACTGTCCCCAGGTAGGAAGCCAGTCCCTGGGGAAGGGGGCCATCCCAGTATAACTAGCAGCTGCTGGGGGAGAGGAATTACCTAGGGAGACGGGCAAAGGATCCAGAGAGGAACCAAGTCTGAAAGGGAAAGGGGCCCTACAAGCAAAAGAGGGGGAAAGAGATGTAAAAAACAGAGTGTCCATAACTTTCACCCTGCTTTTTAAAGCAGCAGATTTTACACTGGGAAAGAAGAAGAATTGGGAGTGGGGGAAGACTCACAAAAAACAGTTGATGTTTTATTTATTGGCAATTCAGGGAATCTGAAATAGGCATTTATCTGAAGATGCCAGGAACCTGGCCTTACACTGCTGGTCATTCTGGAGAAGAAACCTGCCAACCAAGGCTTGTCTCCACACTCTGCTCTTTACAAAGGAATTCCCGGTGAGGAGAACAGCTTCTCTCTGCTTTAACTTCTCCTCCTTCAGGCAGACCTCCTGGCTTAGACCAGCCAGCATTGCCCCACCTGCCCTCCTTGGGAAGCACTATACTCTGAGGAAGGAGGAAGCAGGACTTCCCTTATCCCAGCAGCCTTCAGATATGATCCAAAAAGAAGTAAGTGTGTGGGATGAGGGAAAGGGGATGGTGTTCAGAGGTCCCCTCTAAACTGGGTAGGAGTTGGCAGGCACTAGAGAGGGTGCTTCCATCACCCTCCTACTTTCTCCAATTAAGGGAAGAGGTGGGGGAAAATGGAATTAGCCTCCAGTTTCGTGAGTCCCGGGACCTGCCACTTCACCGTCACTGCAGTCTGAGCACTCCTTGGAGGAACGTGCGGGCTGGAACCTCTCCCTCTCCCAGACCAGGGAAAATGGGCAGGAGGTGGGGCATCACACAGAGCACAGACAAAAGGTTCGGCAGAGCCCTCCTCTCTCAGGAGCTCAGGTCCCTGGGCTGAACCCGGCTCCCCATTCGGCCACGCCGAGTGACCTTCTCGCTAGAAACGCCCCCTTCCCGCGGGGCCCAGGATGGTCTTTTAATAGGTGCCCACGTCTCACTCCCGGCACCCTGACAAGGAACGCCCCTCCCACCCCTCACCGCAAACACCCACGACGCCTTCCTCCAGCCCCTTTCTATTGTCTTCAAAGAGATAAGTGGCTCCCACCCAACACACCCAAATGCACATCCCTTTCTCGCGCTCCCATTTCTCCGAGCCCTAAGGGCCGAGAAGCGAGCGCAGGGTCGAAAGGGGGGCGCGAGGGAGTAAAACCCGCGAGAACTTGGCATCGCAGACCCACCGTGTCCACCTCGCAAGGATGCCGGTGACCTGTAGATTGCAATAGGCACTGAATGATGCTTGCTGCTGCCATGGAAATGGTGGATGTGGTGCGCTCCCAAACTGGACGCCCCCCATGCCATTCCTAGGAGGCCGCTGAGGGTGAGCGGGACTATCCAGAGCAGGGCGAGGCGCCCCCCTGCGCCGCCGCCGCCGCCACTGCCGCCGCCGCCGCCCCCGGGCGAGCCCAGCTCGGCGCCGCACCGGAGCATCCTCTGGTACATGGCTGGGCGCCCACCGAGGGGCAGCCGCCGCGGGAGGCAAAGTTTGGGGCGCGGTGAGGGGAGAGGGCGCCGGGGAGCAGCGCGCGGCTCAGGGTGGGCTGCGGGCTGGCCGCCTCACCGCGTCAGGGCACCCATCCTCTCCCTCGTTCGGACAGTCTTCTCGGGGTCCTGGAGTCCGCCGTGCCTCGCACCCCAAAGAATCCGAAACATAGCCGAGGTGAATGCAGCTGATGGGGGCTTGTCCGAAAAGGCAGCCCCGGGGAAGAGCAAGCACGGAGCGGGCGGCTGCTCCCAGATTTCCGGGGCTCCAGGTTCTCGAGAGATACTCCCAAAGAGTTTCGGGCGAGAGTGCGTGCCGGGGGGTGGGGAGCGGGGAAATGGTTTAAAGCTCCTCCCGGAGGGTCCTCACTTCTACATGACAGCCATCCACCGCGAATCCACTAGGTAAATCCATTTAGCATTGTGTGGGGGGACTGGGGAGGCCACTTCGCCGGCCCAACCTCCTTTCAACGGAGAAGCAGACCCCATGGACTCGAGGCGCCCCGTCCCTCCATTCAGCCCGGGCCGGCTCGCCCGCTCGCGCCAGCCTCCCCCGGGCAGCGCGCGGAGCAGCGGCGCGCATCGCCTGCTCCCGAGGCAATCTCCGCGTCTGCCGCCTCCTGACACTTACGCCCGGCGAGGGGTTCAGAGGGAAGAGTGCCACCCTTATGAAGGAAACGGGGATCGAACGGGGGAAAAAGAGCTGGGGAAAAGCAGAAGCACACAAAGGAGGGGGGGGGGGGAAGAAAAGGAAAAAGAAAAAAAGAAAAGAAAAGAAAAGAAGAACCACACACGCTGGCGAAGCGAGGGGCTCTATGCAAATCTGCAGTCTCCAAACAGCAAATCACTGAAGCTCGGATGCAATGCAGAGGACGAGCCTATGTAACGAGGGAGGCTGGTCTAGCTTCCCACAGAAATCGCCCTGCTTTGCCTCTCTCAAGCATTCTCCACACATCAAAGGGACACGTGTACAGCGATGCGGGGAACACCTAAAAAAGCAAGGCTCCCTCCTCTGCCAGGTGATCCCTCCGTCTGAATTGCAACGGCAAACGGCACCCTTCCCCTACCCCTATGGTTTAGATGTAACCAGTGTCTTGAGAGCTCTTAAAAGGGAAAGAGTTCCGCTCTTTTTATTGGACCAAACTTGTTCTGCCAGGTGTTCAAACCCAATCTGCTAAATATGGCTTGACACCATCTACTCAAGCATCAGTTTTGATGATCTGTTAATTACACAGATTACTCATAACAAAGAGCCCTCGTTCCCACTACAGTATCATATCTCACATAAGGCAGCAGAAGTGCAGGGAATCAAAATACACAAGAAAAAGAATGAGTGAATTTGGCAGCTGAGGAAAAGACAGAAAGAGAGAAAAAAGGAAAAAATGAGACAGGTGAGAAAGAGGACAGCAGAAGACAGAAACAGGATGAATGAGACTGCTTGTGTTTTGGTCAAACATTTTAGGAATCTTTAAGAACCCCCAAGATCTCTATAGAAGCCCAGCTATGATGATGTCTTATAAGGGTGGAGTTCTGCCTTTCTCTTACCACGTTTCATAAGGAAAATAACATCAGGAAATTTAAATCTAGTGCCCCCAAAGAAGAGGGGACATTATATTCTACCGGTGAAATGAAGAAAAAAAAAAAAAAAATATATATATATATATATTTTTTTTTTTTTTGCGGTACGCGGACCTCTCACTGTTGTGGCCTCTCCCGTTGCGGAGCACAGGCTCCGGATGCGCAGGCTCAGCGGCCATGGCTCAGGGGCCCAGCCGCTCCGCGGCATGTGGGATCTTCCCGGACCGGGGCGCGAACCTGCATCCCCTGCATTGGCAGGCGGACCCTCAACCACTGCGCCACCAGGGAAGCCCCGAAATGAAGAATATTTAACTGAAAGCCACGTGTCCTGGAAAAAGACCAGCAAAGCCAACACACAACTAAAAGTCTAGCACGGCAAGTAGACTTAGCAAGGAGGACCACAGTCACTGGAGGCTAGCACACGGGATTTGGAACTGTGATTAAAACAGTTCCTTGGTTTCTAAAAGATGATAAAAACTATGACGTGACTAGTGGCTGGACATTTTTTGTTTTTATTTCTACTTAAAGACAAAGGAATACAACTCTGACTAGGTACTACTTCTCACAGGCTCCTGTCTATATAATCCTTTATATCAACAAATACAAAGTCATGTCCTGAAAAAGTGGTTCTAGAAGGATTTGATACAAACCAGCCACTCACCAAAGTGGTCATTTAGACTTACATATTGCTTCCTAGTTCATTCAGAGAGTCAACCCTGGGACTCTGATGGTCACTATGTTACCAGTGTCCAAGGGCCACCAAACCAAATTTGTAGCAAGCCGATACCTCACATCCTTGGCAAAAGTTTATGTTATTCTACTAAAAATTTAATACTTCAGTAGTTCCCTAATTGAGACAGCTTAGGCATGCTAGAGAAGGTGCTTTTATCTACTTAAATATGCCTTGTCTCCCTCCCACAACTGCTCAAAGACCAACAGAATGCAAATCCTGCACTTTCCACTGTGGTCTGTTCCCGTCCTTATCCCCAGGCCACTTCCTCCTCATTTTGTTATTTTCTAGCATGTGGATTTTAATTCATTAGTAGATTTTAATTCATTAGACAGCTAGGGAAGCCCTAGCTGTCGTGTTTTCAGGCAGATGTCTAAGGCACCTTTGCAGTACCTAGGAGTTTCTTGGGTGGATTCTGTGATACTGATGCTGCAATATTTGTTATAAATGGCTGTTATGGTGGAACAAGGAGCAAATTCTCTGTCTAGAGAGTGGAGAAAAGTCCTGTGAGCAGACTCATGCCTAATCTGTATGAAGCAAATAAAGCTTGCACTTACTCTTCATGTCTCTTCAGCTGGTCAGTTCTTTGGCTGCAAGTGTATTATCTAAGGAAACTGAGGGGACTTCCCTGGTGGCACAGTGGTTAAGAATCCGCCTGCCAATTCAGGGGACACGGGTTTGATCCCTAGTCCCGGTAGATCCCACATGTCGTGGAGCAACGAAGCCTGTGCGCCACAACTACTGAGCCTGCGCTCTAGAGCCCGTGAGCCACAAGTCCTGAAGCCCGTGCACCGAGAGCCTGTGCTCCGCAACAAGAGAAGCCACCGCAGTGAGACCCCGCACTGCAACAAAGAGTAGCACCCACTAGCTGCAACTTGAGAAAGGCCCAGGCGTAGCAACGAAGACCCAATGCAGCCAAAAATAAATAAATAAATAAATTTATTAACAATAAAATAAAATAAAGGAAACTGAGGCAGCACTGACAAATTGTTCTCAGGTGAGTAAAAAACTGGCTGGAGCAGACATGGTGCTCGGCTGCTTGTAATTTACTCTTAAATACCGCAGCACGGACAATGCGATATAAATGTGTGTTAGTGCGCTTCTGTGTCTCAGGAGGTTGCTTGCTTTCATCAGGAATGTATGCTCCAACAGCTCAGCCAGAATTACAGAAGTCAGAGGTAACTTTTGGAAGTCTTGAGTTACCATCATCTCCAATCATGATGTGGCTTTGTTCATTAATTATAATGTATGTTGGAAACAGATTATCATCGGTGACATAAATGGCCTGTCAGTTGGTTAATGGAGGTTAGGGGTGGGTTCTCTTTGGTGAAATCATTAACATTCAAGATATGTGGACTGGCCAAACTTTTTGTAAACATGCTTTGCTTCTATTTGAATAGAGTATATGAATCTATATGGCTTTCACCCTTTACTATAAGGAATGGTGTCATAATATTAGTAATAATAAGAACTAATACATTCATAACTGGCACAACTCTGAGAGCTCATTTAATCATCACAAAACCATATGAAGTGGGTGCTATCATTGATCCCTAACAAACCTTAATCACCTAATTCTGACAGATGATGATCCGGATGCTGCCACTGAAATATTGCCATATTTGCTTTAAGAAAACCTATTTGCAAGACATTTTGGGGTACCTAAAAGAACCAAGAGCTGGAACTTCATCAAGCTTCCAGAACATGCTGTAAGATTTTGTTCCTACTTATTAATAAGTGTCTATTCCTGTAGCAGAAGTTGGTCTGCATCTTAAACCCACTAGGAGCTGTGGAAACGCTTGGAAGAGTGGTTGACCCTCCCCTGCCTCTGACCACTGTGGGTACCGAGCTCCACCGAGAGAATCTAATAGCTGCGCATAGGGAGTTATTCTAGGTGCATTCATAGCTGATGATTAATAATGAACGAGAAGGCAGGTAGCCTACGTCAGACAACCATGCAAGAAATGGGAGATGGGCTTGAAAGCTGAGGGGACAAAAGAAAGGGAATGGAAGGAGAAAGAGAAAAAAAGTGTGTAGAAGGGGGAGTGTACACAGAAATGGAAAAGCACAGATAGTTATTTCAAACTATTTTTTCATATTCCTAAAATCATCCTTCTGTCTCAAGAAACAAAATGGTTGTCAGGTAGACACTTTCAACCTTTTCGTGTTTTTCTTAAAACTTAATTGGAAATTGTTACAGCTCAGTATTAAGCTTTTGAAATAGAAAAGTAGACAATAAAACGGCAGAGAGGAAGTATATTAAAACCTACAGGCAGTACGAATCTTTTAAAAATTAAAAACGAGCAGAGTGTCAGTCATGCATTTTGCATTTCTACTGATGTCAGCACAAGAAAAGGCAAAGAGACCCCACATATCCATCTACCTGCATTTCTGAGTTGGGATTGAGAGAGAGTAAAGACAGAGAGGCTCAGGAGAGGATGCTGTCTGTGAAGTTGCAAAGACAAACCTCTGATCCCGTTCCTTTCTGGGTTATTGCAGGTCCCTAAAGGTGTTCTGAGAAAAGATCAGAATAGATCAGAAGAGTAGGGACACTGAGAGAAAGGAAGGAAGGAAGTGAGGGAGGAAGGGAGGGGAGGAAGGAAGGAAGGAAGGAGAAAGAAAGAAAGAAAAAGAAAGGAAAGAAAGAAAGGAAGGAAAGAAGGAAGGAAGGAAGGAAGAAAAAGAAAGAAGGAAAGAAAGGAAGGAAGGAAGAGAAAGAAAGAAAGATAAAGAAGAGAAAGAAAGAAAGATAAAGAAAAGAAAGGAAGGAAAGAAGGAAGGAAGAAAAAGAAAGAAAAAAAAGGAAGGAAGAAAAAGAGAAAGAAGGAAAGGAAGGAAGGAAGGAAGAGAAAGAAAGAAAGAAAGAAAGAAAGAAAGAAAGAAAGAAAGAAAGAAAGAAAGAAAGAAAGAAAGAAAAAGAAAGAAGGAAAGAAAGAAAGAAAGGGAGGAAGGAAAGGAGTGGGGAGGAAGAAATGGAGGGGGGGGGAGGGAGGGAGGGAGGAAAAGAAAGAAAAGAAAAGAAAGAAAAGATGCCAGGGCTAAAAGCATTCCTGGAGATTTTGTAGTAAAATCTCTTCAGGTGATAAACTTGAGGCCCACAGAAGTCAGATTTATTTATGAAGTGTTTACTTAACTGGAAGTGAACTTTTATCTCCTACCACCCATAGTCCAGTCATAGATGTAGACTGGGAAATTCAGTCAATGTACCTATTACCTAGAACCTCCACACTGAGGGAGAGTAGCGGGAACCCATCATGAGCCAACATGATGCCCAATTCACTCAAAAGAAATTAAAGCTTGCAGTTTGATTTCTGAAATACGAATAGATTTATTCAGTCACAGTTAGTTGTGTTTAGGACTGAAGTATTTTATGCCAGTGGTCCCCAACCTTTTTGGCACCAGGTAACTGTTTTGTGGAAGACAATTTCTCCACGGACGGTGGGGTGGGGGGATGGTTTTGGGATGATTCAAGCGCATTACATTTATTGTGCACTTTATTTCTATTATTATTACATTGTAACATATAATGAAATAATTATACAACTCACCACAGTGCAGAACCAGTGGGAGCCCTGAGGTTGTTTTCCTGCAACTCGATAATCCCATCTGGGGGTGATGGGAGACAGTGACACCCAAAGTGTGTTGCATATGTCCAGTCTATTCTGTAAGATGCAGCTCAGTTGTCAGTTGCCACTCACTGATAGGGTTTTGATATGAGTCTGCAAGCAACTGACTTATTACGGTCTCTGTGCAGTCAAACCTCTCTGCTAATGATTATCTGTATTTGCAGCCGCTCCCCAGCGCTAGCATCATTGCCTCAGCTCCACCTCAGATCATCAGGCATTAGATTCTCATAAGGAGCACACAACCTATAGATCCCTCACATGCGCAGTTCACAGTAGGGTTCGCGCTCCTATGAGAATCTAATGCTGCTGCAGATCTGACAGGAGGCGGAGCTCAGGCAGTAATGAGAGCATGGGGGCAGCTGTAAATACAGATGAAGCTTCGCTCGCTCGCCTGCCACTCACCTCCTGCTGTGCGGCCCGGTTCCTAACAGCGAACCCCTGTTTTATGCTGTCGCTTCTCTTGCCCCTGTTAATAAAAAGTTCATTTATGACATCCTACATAAAATTTGTTGCCTAAGCACCAAGGCTGGGTCATAGAAATTTCATTATTAACTGCATCTTGAAGTGTTGTGGGCATTGCTTTGGTACCACCCAATCATATGCTATCTTTTGGTCACTAGCATCTTATATTGTTTGTATAGTTATTTAGACGTACTTGTGTTGCTGACAAACTCTTCCCTAGGTTCACGCCATTTGATGTGAATGAGTTCATACTGTAGAGGGAAAACATGCAGTTCGAGTGCCGGACTGTGAGTTTGAATCTGAGTCCATAGTTATTATTCATGTGACACTGTGTTTCATGGACCCTTGCCCCCATTTTCTCATCTGTAAAATGATTATAACACTGTGTAAAATATATTAAGCACTAAATATAGGTTATTGTCATTTACTCACAGGTACATATTTTAGATAGCTGCTAAAGACATACTGATAATGAGCTGTAATGTGAGTTTTAATTTAGCCCTATTTCAGACTCTTCCCACTCAGTCAAGTTCGGCCACCTCTCCAATTCTCTGTTACTCTAAATCCTCAAACTTTAGCGTGCCCGAGAATCACTAGAACAGCTTCTTAAATCATAGACTGCTTTGCTTTTGATTCCCATGATTTGTAGAGGGGCCTGATAATTTGCTTTTTTTAACAAGTTCCCAGGTAATGCTCATACTGCTGGCCCAGAGGAACTAGATTTTCAGAACCACTGCTCTGTCTGAATGTCAACGTCTTTAACACGGGTTTTATTAACCAACACAGGGAGGGCTTTCTAATTAAACTCCTTACCAATGACCTCGCCTCTTTGGCTGTGTATTCTAAACATAGACAGCAGTGCTGTTCTCAGATCTCTTCTTTAAAGCATTCTTTAAAGACTTCAAGATGTCCAGCATATAAACCTATATGTTCTCATTTCACAACATGAAACTATAAATTCCTTTTATTCTACTTAGAAAAAGCTATTTTCTTCTCCTTCTCATCTTTTGAATGTGTGCTCTTCTTCAGTTAGCCTGGCCAGTGGCTAGAGGCAGGACTGAGCTCCTACAGGACTGAAGGCACCGTATTGGGTTCAAATCTGACTTTACTAACTTATCAGCCACGTGGCCGTATGCAGGTGAGGATGCTTGTTTCCATATAAAACCTAATACTGGCCATCCAAATAGCCAGGCACCATTTAAAAAAAGAAAAAAAAAAGTCCCTTTCAGGTCCTGGCATATCAGGTCTTCAGTCTGACCAGCATCAGCTACAGGAAAGATCAGTGACAAAAACTGACAACCTGGGATCTGTCACCTGCATTCACCAGCACAGTCTATCATATATACATGCCACTGAAGAAGAAAGCAAAATGGGATCATTGAAAGTGGAACTGGAGCTGGAAGGACAACTATAAGGCAAGTTAGGGTGATATAAAAACTGAGATATAATTTGCAAATTCCCTAGTAAATACAGATATTCAAATCCAGAACCAGACGTCACGCCCAGACCATGAGTTCAATTTCCTGAATGCCGGAGCACTTACAGCATATAAACCAATTCAATCTATCTTTATAGATATATGTTCTGTAGCATATGTTGCCATTTGAATTCACTGAAAGGAATTTAATCATGCAATTTGAACTGAATCTCTAAATAGGTTTATCTGGGATCTATAATTTAATCCCCATCCAATTCAGGACAAATATATGAGGTTACACATTTTGTCAGAGTGATATTTTGAAGTTAGTACCGTAGTAAAGTTAGTGTGACTATCCCACTACAAAGATCCCTTTTCCAGGTAAGTAAAAGGCATATTAACCATTTCTTTACCATGGCATATTAAGCCGTTCAAAATTTGTCTCGATCCTGCCTCTCCTGTCTTATCTTTACCTCAACTTCTGCCACTTACCCCACAAACATCCTAGGCTCCAGCAACATGAACTTCTCTTCCCTAAATACACTGCATTTTTTCACTTCTTTTGCCACTGCCCATGCAATTCCCTCTGTAAAAATGATCTTTTCTCCTACCTAGGTCTCTTACTATCCCATTCATTCCTCTACCAAATTGTTGGAAAAATTTCTGAACTCCTCCAGTTTCTCAAATATAGACTATCACAAATACCTAAAAAAAAAAAAAAAAAAAAAAAAAAAGCCCGGGGTATGTAATAGTATATTTATATTATTTTTGTGCTGTATCAAGTGTCAGGATAAGTGGTTAAATCTATATCCATGTTTAGGAATTTAAAATAACCCAAACCAACAAACAAAAGAAATCCACCCTCCCCTCTTCAATTTATCCTTGCAGGCTTTTGGTTAGCTCTTTCATTGCCTAAAATATATAACAAATTTAAGCTGAACTTTGATTCGAATGCTAAACAACTGGTTATGAAGAATAAGGGAATTCATTGTCATATTTTCCTACTCCTGTTATAAACAGATGTCTTTCTTTCCCATACTATGTAAAAGGAAAATAAAACACCGCCAAGCAAAGATGCTTGCTGCCAAGTTGAATTGCAGAGCAAACATTTATAGCCAACTTATAAATCCTTGAAAATAGGGTTCTATAATGGAAATACTGGCACCATTTTAACTATAACCATTCAAATAATATCACTGTAGCAGAACTTATAATCTAATATACCTGTTCTGGGATGGATGAGAGACTTAGCTATAGGTTTTGGAAAAACTTCCAGTGGCTCAATTCAAATTGAATGATCATTCCATATAGTTCAAATCTCTTAGAGTATTTATCTTTATTTCAAAATGTGTAGTATATGCTCCAAAACATTTATTTAAAAGATAGAATATATTTTTTGATACTCGTATAAAAAGATATGACCTCTGAGAGGCATTTCCAAAAATTATCAATCAGTTTTTTTTCAACTGTCTTTTTCTCTCATGAAAGAATTACTTTCCTCAGGTTTTCTCTGTCCTGTTGCTGTGATGATTCCCCCAGAGACCTGTATGTTTATCTTGACAGGTGTTAGTAGATCTGTAGACCTCTGTGGAGTTGTTCCTAGTTGCGTTGAGGTACAGGAGAAAACATTATGTCTGCAAACTAATGAACTTACCTTATTGCATTCTAAATAAAATAAACCACCCAGCAAGTGGAATTAATCTACTAATGTCTTCCTAATGAAGTTTTCATTAGGCATAATGAAAATGGTGTGGTCTTCAATATTTAACATGTGATAGGTATTAAAACAAAGCATATCTGATGAGTTTTAAAATGCATACCTGATAATTGCCTTTATATTATTTTCAAATGAAATAGTTTACCCTCAGATTGCTTTAAGCACCTAATCAAAGAGATACAAGAAACATTTCTAGACTTAAGGGAATGTTTTATATCCAAATGGACAGAACAAATGTCTCATCTACCATTATCCTTAAATAATTAAAACCAGGTTTGCTGTTCTAATTTTTAAGAATGGAGATATATAATAGTGTGCAATTTTCTGTGCTATGTAAAATGTCACTCATTAATGAAATTTAGCCAGATATTGACAACGGAAGTGTGTTAGTCCAATTCACAGTGGTTTGCTTTAAAATAATGCTACCTCCTAGCGTAGCAAACAGCAACTTAAATTCTGATGAGAACTGGATACTTTACTGGCCAATGGAAGAGCAGCTACAAACACAATCAGTATCCTTTCTGATTGGCAACATTTTGATTTGTCATTTGGCAAAGAAAAAATTCAAAGCATCATGCAGAAACACCTACCTACTTCAGAAAATCATCAGTTTGGGATCATGTGATATCTCGTTCCATCTAGCATTTACGGTAGCATGTAGACGAGCCACAGAGAAGTCACATCCTCATCGCTACACTGTGCCACATTCTTAATTTCTCATTTCAGGTTCCCATATAAATTATCTCCTGCTTTGGTATAATCACGGTTGTCCAACTGAGACTTGAAGATCTTATCAGTCATGCATTTTACTATTATTATTGAAATTTACTCATTTCAATGATTACTTACTGCCACATAAGCATATTATTTACTTCAGAGGCCAGAAAACAGACACAGTAAAAGGAGAGTAAAGGTGGGTCTTTTCTCCTTCAGCAGTAGGAGCCAGAAACAGTATGAAAGCAATGGATCATGAAGAAAAGCAATTTCCTACTTGAGGGATTAGACAGTACCCTCTTTTGTACTGTTAAATCACAGTTTTGGTTATTTTTTCAAGTAATACTGATTTTTTTCAATTTACATAAATATAGTCTCTAGAGGAACTGCAAGAGAACCCCCAAACACAAACCCTCTCAACCAATCAATAGAAGAGGTATAAAAAAGCCCTCATTTATGTTTACAGCCTTGAGCAACCCTTCACACAGCATAAAAAAAATAAAAAATAAACTAAACGGCTACACAGCTAAAGATAATTAGCTTAACAAGGATGACTTTGAACTGAAATGTGAGGCTTTTTTCTTTCCTTTCTTTAGGCAAAATATAGGTGATTTTTATTTTGAAGCAGCTCACATTTGCTAGTATTAGAAAATTGACAACTATGTAAATTTCAGCTTTGCTGAAATGTTTGCTTTCCTTTTTAGGTTCACAACAATATTAACCACTGCCATCAGTCAGTATTACATTCAGATTTGAGAATCTGTAGCATAAAACTGTGGTCTGGAATATCATGTTAAAATCTTAATCAATTTAAAACGTATTTACATTCAAGAAGGAGTGAAGCATACTCTTAAATAATAAAGGCAAATAATACTTATATGTATAAAATGGGGGGAAGGAAAATCATGAGCCTGTTTTCACAGCCCATTTTTTTTTAAAGGTTTACTGCTGATATGAGGCACGTTTAAGGAAGTTGCACATTTTCTATGCAGAAGACTGTTATGTCAGATAATTAAGAACAAAAAGCCCCCACAGCTAAATAGAAGCGTTGTGACAAAACCTTATAATTTATTTCAACTTATTCCTCAGTTATCCGGTTTGCCTAGAATCCTATACTTCATACTGTTAACAGACACCTGAGGTATGGTGGTTGGTTAGTGGTTAGCTCTAGCTTTTATTTTAATTGTCCTTGTTTTTTCCACTTTGTCAAAATAGTGATGCTAAGGCATTTTTGAACTCAATAGCCTACAGAGACATTAAGAGCAAATATACATATTTCTTGTTTTATATATAACTGGAGTAGTATTTTCTAATTTTGGTGGAATAATCTACTGTATTGTGAAAATTAAAGGGAATAAGGAACTATACACAGAAACCAAATTAGAAGAGTACAGATCTATAACCCAGCAGAATAAAATCTGACTGTTACAATCAAACAGTTTTGGAAGAAGTGTGAAGTTGTTCAGTATGGCTGAGATAAGTAGAATTTGGAGCAATGAATGATATTATTTTCACCCAGTTTAAATTCCTCAATCCAGTAACAGAACGATTAAAAACAGGTGAGCTGGGCAAATGAAGTTTGAATCCACTGGGGTTCCAGGACTGGGAATTAAAGAAGAAAAATCAAGGCTTGGATTGCTAACAGGTCAAGAATGGAAAATAGGTTACAATTCCCCAGATTTAAAAAAAAATAGCATAAAAATTATATGATTTGTAATGAGACACAGATCTGGCTCTAAAGAATCCAATAGTTTCCCATGACTTACTGGGTGGTAACTATATAGGAATACCAATATTCATGTTAAAAATCGGTGACTTTAGTCACTGTAGTTTTTTAGGGGCAGCCCAGTCCTTAGATAATGGATCAAGCTATCAACCTAGAAAGGCAGTTGTAGCGGATACTTCTAATTTGTACTCAATATCTACTTTGCCTTCTTCCCGGCAAATTGAACAAATTGTTTTTTGGGGTAGGGAGGGATGAAGTACATAGAAGGGCAATATGCCCCACTAAAAATACTTGCCTTCCCAAACTCCCCTACAGTCAGAGTACCCTTGTGACCCAGTTAATTTTGAGGAAATGTAAATGGAAGTCCTTGGAAAAGGTTTTCTACAAAGCCCTTCAGGCTTTCTGCCACAAAACCTTATTCCTCTTGTCCAAAATGCAGCATCACTGTGTATGGAAGATGCCCACTCTGAGACCATGAGGTCAAAATCATACTCTAAGAATGGAGAAGCAAGAGGATAGAAGGAGTTTAAATATTTGACATTTTCCTACTGGAGTTACACTAGCCTTGCATCACCTACCTCTGAGCTTCTTATTAAATTTGAAACGTAAACGATCTTCTGTTTAATGCAATGTAAGTCAGGTTATCAGTTTGGGGAAGCTAAATACATACCTAATATATAACTAATTTCTGGGAAGGATGATTACTTAGGTGAGCAAGTTAGCAATCTTGGGCTCTGAGGGAGACATTTATCCTTAAGGACAGTCAGTAACGTATTGTCCAGAACTGTGATTTTAATGAGTCAGGATATGCTTTGGGTTCCTCCAGAACCACATGCATTTTAGAAAGTTAAGGCAGTTGCTCTAATACAGGCGCCTATTAAAGATAATAATTGGGAAATAAAGCTATCCAAGGCCCTTGAACAGGAAGAAAATGCCTTTGAGTAAAGAATGTTATGGCACTGAAGGGAAGTGTTCTCTCTTTGTCCTCCCTAAGCATGCCAGGGACAAGGAAGAGAACATTCTATTTTCTAGAGATAAGGAATTAGAACCTGCCAAAGACACACTCTCAATCAGGTGGGTCTCTGAAGTGGGCTTATTATAATAAACTCATCTTCCTGGGGTATATACCTAAGTGTGAGTAGGTACAGCTGATATACATTTATTTGTCCAGTTATTCATTAAAGTATCAAATAATTTATTTATCTAACAAATATTCATTGAGTACCTACTCTACAGCAGGATGTGTACCAGGCCCTGAGCTCATCCGGAAATAAACATTTGGGGACTTGGTTCTAGTTGAAGAAAGGAGTCTTTGAGGTTACTGCCTCCTTATCTTGAACTGGGCTGATCCCAATCCTCTCCTGAAGTCCATGAAAGGATGATATGTCCCTTGTGACTTTTAGAAGCTGCCCTGTCAATGGGACTGAATTGGAGCTGAATAAGTATTCTTACGTCAGTTAATATAGTTTCATACTCAGAGGGTTTCAAAGCAGCACTGTGCACAATTCAGACACGCTTATCGACCAGGTGCTTACCACCTATTGGGCAGATGCTGTTTATGAAGTATTTAAGAAACAAATATTGATCTAAACATCCCTTGCATTTAATATTCTATCATTCTGGAAGGCCACTATTAACTTTGATGTACACATGCAATTACCTGTCTGACTGAAGAGTTTCAATTGCCCTAACTCTTGGTCACCACACCATGATTAAATGCACAGAAGCAACAAGTTGTTGACTTGGGCAGCCAGAAAACCACTGTGGCATAAGATTGACAGTTATATCGCCTACCAAACAATGTCTTTGTCGTTCTTCCTACAGTCCTCAAAGTCCCAGATAAGAATTTAAAGCTGGATTTTGTTCTTACTTCTGTGTACATGTTATTTATGCAAATGCAAATAAAACTTATCTAGGAAGAATCCAGAAGGTCCACAGAGGAGTGAAGATTGTTTAAGTTATTGTACAGCTCATAAAACACATTTTCAACTGGCAGGGCATCCTCTTCATCAGACTACCATATGCTTCAAAGTAGGAAAAATTAACATGCATAAATGTAAGGTCTTGCATGTAGGTTTGAGAAAATCAATAGCATAAGCACAGGATGAGGGAGAACGGATTCTGCAGTTTTTAGTGTAAAAAAGTACCATGAGATTTTCACTGGACAAAAATGTAATCATAGACAACAGTTTGATGCAACTGTTAGAAAAATTGCCTGAATTGAATTGTAGTATGCAGTTCATTTTTCTGCACTTTACATAAGACACATACAGAGTATTGTTTGACATGCTGGCTTCCCTGTTTTAAAAGATACATTGACAAAAAGAAGAATGACCAGATGCTCAGAAAAGCCATAGGTATGCTTTATTGGCTTTGCAGCTAGAGGAAGAGCCGATAGGTGGAAATATATTAATAAAGAAGCAGATTTGAGCACTAACGTATATGAACTGAAGGTTCCAGAAAGAACCTTCTAGAAACTAGAAGGGGATTTGGAACTAATGTGCATTTCCACAAAGCAATTTCTGATTTATTCTCCTGTCCTGGGATCTTGCCTGTGGACATGTCCTCAGATAAAAAAAATAATGGAGCTTGTGAGAAATAATAAAGAGAGCTTTAGGTCTAATTGTCAGCCAAGGAAACTGAAAGTAGGTTCTTATGCAAGAGCTGTCGAGGAGAAGCACAAAGGCTACCCTCTGATGTATATGGCTGTTACCCTGGCTGGGAAAGTAACTCATCCCCAAGTACCTTCTTGAGGAGCTAAGCAACTATCCACAGGAAAGTAGACATATTTATTATTTTATATATCTTCAGTCATATGTCCTTAGCTCCAGGGAAATGTATTCCATGCTCTTCAGGAAGGGGTGCAGGAGAAAAGTACCATAACACATGTAAGACAAATAAAATAATTCTAACACTAAGAAACTGAGAATGAATGGCCACCAGTTTGGAAGCCTAAAAATAAATAGTCTAAAACAAGGGAAGAGAGGAGACCTCTTTGGAGAGTATAGAAGGGCAAGGTCAAAATGATCTGAGAAAAAGGTGGGTGGTGAACTAATCATAGCAACAGCAGACACAGAGTAAAATGGCAGATGTGAAATAAACCAAACAAATGCATACAATAAATTACTGTATATTATGTATATTCTATGTATTTTCCATTGGACTCTGTTGCAATTAGACTGTACTAACCAAATTATCCACTTCTGGCTAAGTTTATCATGTGCACTCTATTTGATAATAAGCATAAAGCGTTTTATCTGTGCTCAATTAGAAATCACCTGGGCAGATGTTACAGGAGGTTAAACAAATTCTACAATTCCAAATACATAGGCTTAAATAAATTTAAATAGCATGATGTTACCTGTCTTCTGTATTCTGGTAGAATTGATGCACAGCTACCTTAGGTACTCTTCATCTGAAACAGTAGCCAGGTTTTGAAGTGCTGTATGATTTCTGACTATAATTCCCCTCCACAACATTCCCTATAGTCTCAAACATTCACATATCTGAAGCAAACTGGCATTTCTATAGGAGGTGATACTGAAACAACCACTGAACCACAACTCCCACGGGTTGCTATTAGAAGTGGTGACCAGCATTCCTTCCTACTCATCTCTGTGAGCTCTGATGTTTCCTAAAAGTACACAGACCAATCATGGTCTTAGTCTCCCAGTGTCAGAGAGGAGGAGAGGTAGGGGAGGATCCTAAAATCACAACACAGAGGAGGTCATACGAACTGAGCAAATTAGAGAATGCAGATAAAAGACCAAAAGAAAGGTATAAAATGAATAATAGCCATGGTTAACAGGCAAAGATAAACATATCTCTTGATAAAAGGTATTTATTTATTCTAGTTATTGAAGACTCTCCTCAATTTCTACCTCTTCCACAATTTCAGCCATGATTTTATCATGAGCTTAGCCACCATATAGTTTTTCCTCTCTGTGTGTACAGACTATCTCTACAGCTAGACTGCAGCCGCATGAGGGTAGGGCCAATGTCTCATGATTTTCTGGTTCTGCATTTCATTAGCAGGTGTTCCTTTCAAAATGCAGTCTGCCAATTACGCACAGCACTTTCATGTGAAACCACGGTTTAAAGTTGTACTTCACCCTGGACTTACTGAATTTCTGAGGATGTGCTCAGGAATCTGCATTCGTAACAAAAGACTGGACAACACTAGTGTCTCAAATATTTGCTAGCCTAAGGCCATGCACAGAGCAGGTGCTTATAAATGTCTGGTACTGCTGTTAAAATAATGCTTTCTGGCATGTCCATATGTGTTTATGAGAAACAAAGAAATGCTGATTTGCTCAGTGTGTCCTCTGTCAGCCACTAGATAGTAAATGCCCTGAGGGTTGATGTCTTGCCCAGATGGTTCTTTGTATCTCCTTTTAAATTTTTTTCTATAGCACTAGGTACTTCCTACAATGCACCATAAATAAGATATTATAAGAAGGAAAAAGAGAAAGGTGAAGGAGGAGGGACGGGGTGGGGGGGGGATGGGGGGAGACGAGTTTATGGTTGGGAGGGACAGAACAGGAGGTTATTCCAAAAACTTCTTTACTTTGATGGACTGGAATTCAAAAGAGCTAATGAAGTTTCTACTTAATTTTTTCTACTTAATTCCTTTGCTCTACACTTACTAACACTGAGAATTATCCCCTATGGTATTTTTGAAATTACTAAAGACAGTCTTCCTGTGATAAACTATAATGGAAAAGAATATGAAAAAGAATGTATATATATGTATAACTGAATCACTTTGCTGTACAGCAGGAATGAACACAACACTGTAATTCAACTATACTTCAATAAAAAATAAATTAAAAAAAAAAGACAGTCTTGTGTGAATTGAAGATAGACCACATTTTGAAGGGCTAGCATAAAACAAACCTGTATTATAATAGTAAGGAAATGTTGGTCTCTCTCTCTCCTCCTAAAACCGATTTAAAGGAAATCACTTCCATTTCTATATGCACATGTATGTTTGCATATGTATGTATGTATAATTACTTCATATGGATAAACTCAGCAATGATCTCTGCCAATTAAGGGCAGTGCTAATGAGCTGTAAGATGGACTCACCCAGTCACTCATGCCTTCCAATTGTCTTGTACTGCAAAAGGCATTCCTCATCTTTCACTCAGGTCTAACTCCCACACAGACCTTCTGTGCTCTTGTTTTATTATTACAAATAGACAAAAATTAAAATTGGAAATCAAGACTTGAGAACATGTTCATGTCTAAACCAATAGGGAAATGAGGCTTTATTGCCTCTATTCGCTAGGATTCAACTTTTCAAATTGTGAGAAGACCCCTGCTTTCCATTTCCATTTTGTCCTACTGAGGATGGGTCTTATACTCAAGAACTGCTTTCTAACAGAACATCAAATATACATATGTGTGTGTGTGTGTGCGTGTGTGTATAAGAATGGAAAGATCTATCTACGTTAAAGATCTCTCATCACTACACGTTAATTATGAGGATTCTGTGGCCTAGATGGGTTAAGTGATTACTCAGAATTGCAAAGTTAATTAAATTAAAGATCAGATTCTTTTCCTGGGATGTATAAATAAGCTTCAAGGAGACCAAGAATCTTAAAAATTATGTGCAAAGTTTTTGTGTGCATCTGTGCATTTTTGTGGAGACAGGATCCATAATTTTATCAGACTCTCAAAATGTTCCTCAACGTAGTTGGAAGAGTTACTGCTAGAACTGTAATTTATAAAGTATTTGTAGAAACTAAAGAAGAATAGAGTTGAAGGTCATGAAACCCAAACTTCCAGTCAATACTATTTTAGGTAATATTTCTGGTGGAGAGCATGCAATCTCTACCTGGGATCTTCAGAGAGCTAACAACTTACCACCTCTCATGTTAGCAGTGTTCAAAGCTCTAATTATTAGAAAGGGGTTCATATCTCTGTACACTTTCCTTTCTATATTTTCTCACAAAGGTCCAAGTACTGCCTTTCACAGCCACAAAAAAAAGCCATTTTTTGCTTACTCAGAATGCCTTTCAAATATTTGAAAATAACAGTTATATTCCCTAGAATCTATGCTTCTCTGATCAGAACAGCCTCAAAGTTGCTATTCTAGACTCACAGCCATTTAGAGCTGGAAGAAACACATTTCAGTGTGTCAATATTCTTTAATAAATATGTAACCAAAAACTGAAAACAATGCCCCACTTGTGACCTGATTAATCTATGACTAGACTATCTCTGGCCCATATTCTGCCTTTCTTTTTCTTTTCTTTCTTTCTTTTTTTTTTTTTTTTGCTGGGAGGATCATAGTATTTTACTGTCTAACTGGGAAGATCAGGGGTTAATGACTTTTCCAGAAGTTTCCCATCTGAAATGCAACAGAGCAAAGGGCATGAACCTGCCCATTTACACCCAACTCTAGATAGTTATATTTCCAAATTTAATAGTAATGGGGTTCACATAAGTAAAGCACCTGAAATTTCCAAAAGAGAAACATTATACATTCTTATTTTATATGAAAAATCTGGCATTTTTTCCACAGGTTAAGTCAGAAACAAAGAATGGACTACCTCAGATTTATAAAATGAGTAGAGGAAGGATGACTTAGAATATAAAGTTTTTCCATTTCAAGTGTCAGAAAAATTACTGTCAGATTTATTTGATTTAAAAGTTCCAAAACCACTTCCTTGCAATGTATACTCACAGCCCAAACTTCAACAATGTAGCAACGATCACACAAATAATTTAAACCTAGTAAATGGACAAAATGAAAAATTCAGTCTCTTTCCCCATCCCGATATTGATTTTCTACATCAACATTCCCCAAAGACTGTTAAGAGGAACACTAATCCTAACAGATGCTCAGTGAAGATAAAAGACCAACAGCTAAATACATTTCAAAAACATCCCCTATCACATCTGCTTCTTCGTGATCCCCACTGCAAATTACACATTTCAGACTCCAAGACCCACCCCTTTGAAAGACACCTTTTAGCGTCCCACAACACCAATGTTGCCTAAAACACATTTGGGGAATGACTGTACCACACTGATCCAATTAACCAAATTTCTATCAGTTCTCTACTTTATGTTTTAATACCTTAACAAGCATGAGTGTATACTCTTGGGTAGTGAGACTTGCGAGTATACATTCTCCTTTATGATTGACACTCCTGTGCCGGGTCCTGGTGAGTCACAGCATACCCTACGGAGGAGTTAGGTTGGGCCACAGGATTTTTTTTGGTTTTTGTTTTTTGGCCTCAGATTTAGGTAGATGAAGGCTCTAAGATCAGGCTGGAAATTGTTGATATTCCTCTTCTACTCCAAGCAGTAGATGGCTAAGTAAACTCATTCCTTCCCCAGCCCCCATATTCTCACTTTCAGAAAGATCTAAGAATGATAGTGATAAAGATTCAGATTTGTGAGGGAGATTTCACTTTGGCTTCAAGTTCATGTTGGGTGCTTTAATTACATTTTCTAGAGAGTTCTCCATGGAAGGAATTTAGGCACACATTTTGTGTTGTTCTCTGAGAATCCTGGGAGAGTAGGGAGTCCCAGAAGAACAGTACTCAAGACATTTCTAGGTCATGGCTATAATGTCCTTATCAAAATAGCACCAAAGTTACTGTGGTCATAGTTTTTCTGCTTGGTTTTTTTCCATATGTTTTAAAAATTCATATTAAAGTATCTGCAGGTGAATGAGGCAATGTCCTGGATTTGCTTCAAAACAATCCAGTCAGAGGACAGAAGTGGACTGGGTTGAAGTTACAGATAAAACAGTATTAATCTCTTAGATAAATGTTAGAACTGGGTGATAGATTCATTTGGATTATCTTTACCTACCTGTTCTCTTTATTGTGACTGATATGTTCTGTGATTAAAGTTAAATAGTAATAATAACGCACCAAAATCTCACACAGAACTTCCAACTCGTATAAATAAACTCATAGACATGAGTGTGAGAGTTGGAGAATTTTTGCGAAATGGTCAAGGCACTCACTATTGTAACTAAGAGTTTTTGCTGAGGCTGCTATTGTCCACTGCAACACCCACATACACACAGTATTCCTGGGCATATTTCTCTTTATTTGAGTAATTGACCCCATTTGACCAAAGAGAAAATATTAAAATCATCCTAAAACTATGTAATTACTGATTGCATGGTAACCTTTATGATATGAAAATTGTAACAGTCAATATCTAATGTAGAGTCAAGCATCATATTCAATATATTGAGGCAATGTTTTTAAAATCCATATTTTGTGAATTGCAAATAATTCCAGCTTGAATGCTAGTGAATGCAACAAGTTTCTGTAAAAGCTTTTGAGTTTCAGAGGCTTCCTCTTGACAGATTTCTTAAGTTATGGAATGCAGCCATCAGCAGTCTGTAGAAAAATGAAATACTGCAAGTCTATTTTTATGCAGCTGGGATCAAGCTACTAAATGGATCAAAAGCAATAATTTCTTTGAAGAGGTGGCTGTTGACACCAGTGCCCTAAAAATAAGTGCAATTTTGTGGGTACGAAAACTTGTTTATACTTCAGTGGAAGTAACTATAGATAAGTTTCCATATATACACTTGCACCCAATATATATCGGATGCCACTCTGAACATATTATAATATACATCAGTTTAACATCACTGCTATTAAGTGGAAATTGCATGCTAGTTCGTGAATAATTGGCATAGTTAATGACAATTATTCCTACTAGGCTTAGCTTACTGGTTAATAATAAAAACAACCAAAATCATTACCCAACTCTTACTCTGTGCCAAATATCAGCTAAATACTTTCCAATATTATTTTATCTTTGAATTAAATTTGATTTTAATAACTAGCTATTATTACCACGATTTTATAGATGCAAAACTGACTCTTTGAGAGAGTTTAAAGTGTAACTTGCCAAAGGTTATACAGCTAGTATGTCTCTGAGTTGGAATTTGAATGCTAGTCTAATTCCAAAGCTCTTAATCACTAAATTATATGCTATCCTTTTAGGTTAGATAGCACATCAACTGATTCTAAAGTATAGGAAAAAATGTTAAGAAACAAGAGTATCTTTTTAAATCTCACTGAATGTGAAAGTAAGCTTGTTTACTGAAAATTTTGTAAATTGAACAACTATAGTAATAAACAAGGGATGCTGAAAACTACAGAGCTTAAGTGTAAGGAAGAGCCAAGATAGATAAATTATAATGTCACATAATAAAATTTTTCATCACAATAAAAAGTCAGAAAAAAATAAAACAGGGTATAAGAGGGATGGTTGATCTAGGAGTGCAAATGAAAAAAATTTAAATAGTTTTTTTTTTCTTTTGCGGTACGCGGGCCTCTCACCGCTGTGGCCTCTCCCACCGCGGAGCACAGGCTCCGGACGGACGCGCAGGCCCAGCAGCCATGGCTCACGGGCCCAGCCGCTCTGCGGCACGCGGGATCCTCCCGGACCGGGGCATGAACCCGCGTCCCCTGCATCGGCAGGCGGACTCGCAACCACTGCGCCACCAGGGAAGCCCTTAAATAGTTTTTTAAAAGGACATGATTTCAGATATTGAGCTGCATGAACTGCCTGTAAATTTTGGAGATTAATCCTTCGTCAGTTGCTTCATTTGCAAATATTTTCTCCCATTCTGAGGGCTGTCTTTTCGTCTTGTTTATCGTTTCCTTTGCTGTGCAAAAGCTTTTAAGTTTCATTAGGTCCCATTTGTTTATTTTTGTTTTTATTTCCATTTCTCTAGGAGGTGGGTCAAAAAGGATCTTGCTGTGATTTATGTCATGGAGTGTTCTGCCTATGTTTTCCTCTAAGAGTTTAATAGTGTCTGGCCTTACATATAGGTCTTTAATCCATTTTGAGTTTATTTTTGTGTATGGTGTTAGGGAGTGTTCTAACTTCATTCTTTTACATGTAGCTGGGGTGGGAGGGAGACACAAGAGGGCAGAGATATGGGGATATATGTATATGTATAGCTGATTCACTTTGTTATAAAACAGAAACTAACACACCATTTTAAAGCAATTATACTCCAAAAAAGATGTTTAAAAAAAAAAAGAAACCATTTCAGGCTCTGAAGTAAAAAATAAATACAAACACTTTACAGATAATAATAAACTAACCAACAAGCTCTCAAAGTTGAATTACATAGACTTAGTTCTAGAGGACAAAAATTCCTCCAGGTAGCCTCTGACTCATTCAGAACTTCCTTCTATTAAGTAAAGACCAGAGGTTCTGGCTGTAGCAAGCCTTTACCTTCAAAGTCCTGTGGGAAAAACCAAATGACTAAAGAAAAATTTAGTTTAAAAGACAATCTAAGTACAATAATATTAGACATTATCTAAGGTTAACAAAATTAGATGCAAAAAGCAAAAAAAAAAAAAAGATTAAATTTTTAGAGATGGTGTTATATTAGGAAAAAACTACACTCTGCAATTCAATATCAATTAAATATTTGGATATATATAACTCCTCTATATTGCTGAGGGGAAGAATATAAAGTAAATGGTGAATAAGATGATCATTTTTATTATTTTTTTAATAGGTGGAGAAAATACATTTTACAAACTCTATTTGAGGCTTCTAAAAGGCATATAGAGAGTATAAGAATATTTCCTACTATGTAAGTCTGAAAGAGAGGGAATCAGTTTTGATGAAAACTTGTTACTTTAATGGTTTAGATTGTGAGCAGAATTGTCTCCTTCGTGCTCTACTGGCAGCAGTTCTAAGAGCTGCTCCACCAAAATTTGAAGCAGGATTGGAAAAAAAATGCAGGGAAATGACAACAAACCTCCCAACAAAGATCCCTTCAACTTTACAATCTACTTAAGCTACTCAGGTTCTGCTGGTGGATTTATACAAACATTGGTGAAGTGCAGGTTTACTGAGTTTTGATGCTGTGGTTTTTAGAACAACTTGATTTTGGAGACAAGGAAGTTTTTCTGTTCTTTGTTGTTCAGGAAGGGATGAGCTAAGAGATTTAGCTCATAAAAATTCAATTAATTCAATTAATAAAAGTAATGCAGTCCTTTGCAAGGGAAACATTCACTAAAAGACGAATAGTAGACATAGAAGTAATTCTACGTGGCTGATGACTGAGCATGCCATTCGGCAGTACTTTGTTCCCCTGGGATCTGGAGAGTTTGCTGTAGAGTTCAGAATCATAGATTTTTAGAGTTGAAGGATGACCCAATAACAATTTCAATCTTCTCAACTCACCGATAAGGTGCATAACTCTGAGAAAGATGAACTGGTTCTCTATGTGACTCTCAACAAGTCACACAACCTCTCTGGGCTTCAGTTTTCACATCCTTAAAATGAAAAGTAGGGACTTGTTCATCTCCAAAGTACCATCATGTGAGACACAAAACGGTTTCCTAATCCATCAAAAGATAGAATGAGGTAACGGCAGACATTAAGTTGAGATCTCAATCCCCACCCCCAAACTGCCTGGTCTGACCAGTCCAGTTTGCTTTCTGACACTTGCTCACATATTTGACCGTCATTACACACTTACGAGATGTATAAGTGAAGAAATGATGTGAAAAATATCCCAGAGAAGTCACACACATTTTAGAAGGGTCAATTCATGAGGAACAAATAACGTGGTTGAAACTGAACATTTGTGTTAATTCCAGACAAAGGTGATGGAAAGTGGGAAAGAAGGAGATTGCAGCTCTGTAGGGTATAGGGAGAAGAAAGAGTCAGCAGTAATCAGGACTTTTCTTTTTAATTGTTCAAGTTCAATGACTATCATTTAGCTCTACGACTCTAGGCAGCTGCTAAGAGTCGTGGAATCTTGTTCTCAAGAGTCAACTAAAACAGGCTAGACCATGTAGGCACAAAGGAAAAGAGAAGCATGAAATATAGGTCTTCAGTATTGGTACGCTAGATTGGCCATGTAAATATTCACTTGTCAATACAGCTGCTACCTAAAGAATCTAAAGAACGGAGGCCTGGCCTAGGAACTGGCTTTTCTTCTTTTGGGGTGATTTTCACATGTGGTCACCTAGTAATTCCAAGAGAATTTGCTGTAGGTAGATGCTGGTAACCATTGAATATAATAATTTAGGGCTATTAATAATATAGGAACAGAAAGAGGGAGTAAGATATAGCAATAAAAGTAGATGGCTGATTCCTAGTTTTGTGAACAAAATAAAGCTGTTTATTCTGAAAAGTGATTGTGAACTTGAAATTTGTGAAGGGAATTCAAGACCAGATCAGGCAACTTTAGGAGGAAGACCTCTCCTGACCCAGTTAGACTATTATGTTCTGATAAGGCTCCCTTACTTCACACACATATTGCTTCCAGGACTTTCCTCTCATGTGACTTTACAAAAATTTGTGGGATCATTTGCTTAATGGACATTTTCCCATATTTTCCAGACGTGACTCTGCCTTATTTATTGGTGTAGTTCCAGCAGAGTATCTGGCACACAGCAGACACTCAGTAAGTGTTTGTTAAAAGAAGAAATGTCCACACTGTAATGTGTTTGAAGAGAGGAGAGAAATGAAAAGAAGAAAAATGACTATTGAGAAGAAAGAGAAAGGCATAGTTTAGAGGAAGGGGAGAAGAGAGATGGACAGACATCAGATTGTCAGGATGACTTTCAAAAGTGACCCTTTGTTTCACACATTGGGGGACTCAGGGCAAACCCCTAAGGAGTCAATGTACTCACTTTCTCTCCCTGACCCACATATATTTTTCTATCTCTGACACACATATACTTCCTTAGGAATGTTTGCAGAGAAGGGCTAGACAAAAGAGGATGGAAAATGAATGTCAGAGAGACTGACAGGGGAAAATAACAAAGAAACAGACTCTATTGTGTACAACTCCACAGTCAAAGATTTTCTACCTCCCCAAGAATCACACTAGCTTGCAGGTAGAATATTGACTGCAAGGCAGAGAGCACCATGGCTATAAAACAGACCACTGAGCTAGGCAATAAAAAACAGAGAGAGAATGAGAGGTTTAATGTCTTGTTTATGTCCCCTTTATAGCGTCTTTGAGATGCTCTGCAGTCCCACAGCTGGCTTTAGTTCATATGCTCTTCTGATTAAGGCAGTACATACCAAAGCAATCTAATATTAATGTGCAATTTGGAAAAAAATTAGGCGAGTGTAGAAAAGGAAGGAATCCTCACAGTGTAACTAAATAATAACAGGATACCAGATTTGCTTAATTCTTCATTAAATACATGCTTTATTGTAAGTCTCTAAAACATCTGTAACTCATTTTAAACACTCAATTCTACCATATTGTGTTTAGTGACACTAATCCTTGTTTATAGCCTAATTCTTTGAGAGTCAGCTTATGTTCCCAGTGAACAGTTATAAGTAGTTACAGGTTTTATTATAACAGCCCTGATCACAGATTTACAAAAATAATAAATGAAAAAAATGGAAATGTAAATGACTAGGATAATATCCAATAGGAAGAAGATCTTTATTTAAAATGAAGTGTAAATCTTGACTGATGAAATGCCCCTGAAAGTACTTCCAAGAAATATTTTTTAAACTCTTCATGAAGAACTAAAGTACTGTTTTGAATTTAAACACTGGTTTTACAGTTTGTCGCTTTACCATTATACAACTGCTAAGGCCTGGAGAAGTTTGGATACTGGATGCAAATTTACTCAAATATTCAATATTACACATTGCTGGGAAATGATTCTAAATATATCTCTACCTATCTATCTACATAGATAGATATATATCTATCTACATAGATAGATATACAGATATATGTCTTCCCCCCTAAGAGATTCTATTTTAATTTTGCTAATACTGAATAACACATCATGACTATCCCAACTGTCAAAACAGTCCTAAGGCATTGGTAAAATTGTTTCAAATAAGTAGTTGTTTTGGAAACGTTTCCACATATTTGGCTGCAATCTTTATATTGATAAAAATATAGAGTGGTTAAATGGAGAAATTTGGAAGACAGAGAGTGTTTTATTTCTGGCTCAGCCATTTACTGTCTGACTAATAAGCCTCTGTTTTCTCATCCATAAGGAGGGAAAAATACCCAAGCACTAGGGATTGTGTCAAGATTAAATAATGTGCCATGTGCAAAATACATAGCATGGTACCCAATATATAATGTGCACTCGGCAAACGGCAGCAAGTGATTGCTAGTATTAATAATAAAAGCCACCCATTACCGAGTAGCATTCTTATCATTACAAAGCTTGACATCTATCTCAGTTCTAAGAAAGACTATTTACTACCTCCTCTCTTCTGTGAATTTCTACTTATGACATACTTATGACATCATCTACTTATGACATCATCACCAGTAACTATTTCTTGTAAGCCTAATAAGCATAAGGTATTACATTAGGCTCTCTAAAGAACACAGCCAGAATCAACCATTCTCTCATGGGGGCCACAATCAGATCTCGTACTTCCTCTCTTATGGCAGTAATAGTCTACGTTTTGATCATTTATTTGTATCTTATTTAAGCTATCGGATAGAGAACTCTTCATGGATAGGTTTTTACTCTGTATTATCAGCATCTAGTATAATGTCTGGAACATTAGACATGTCCATCCAAAGTTGAAAGAATTAATGGAACATTTCTAGCTTCAAAAAGTTCAAGTTGAGGAGAGACAATACGAATATTAAAAAAAAAAAACCCTACAGAATAAGACAAGGTCTCATTTATTTACATGAGAAGAAATTTGTCCTCTTTGCACTGGTGGAATGCTATGGTTAATTTACTAGGGTAGTAGTGTTCTATCATTGTGACAATATTCTCGGTGGTTACCTTCTATGCTGTGTTTGAAGGAATGGGTTGCAAGATGAGAGGGAGGAGGGAACTCTTGAAGAATAAATTACCAAAGAGTACCTGGGGGAAGAATGGGATCATTCCCTGGGCTGAGAGCATGCCAGTCTTGTTAGTTTTGCAAGGAAACTGAAAGTAGAAATTGGAATTTAGTGAGAGGTCTAAAGGGGACTCAAGCTTTTAAACAGGAGGAAAATCTGCTTTTGGCTGTGGAAACGAGGTAGAATAATATAGAATGGCATCCAAGAGAGTAATGCCCATCAAGAGAAACTAGCTCGAGATACTAATTTTAAATGCAAGGTGAAGGAGACAAGCTTAACCTAATGGTAGAACCAACCTCCTTGGCCTTACCAGTCAACTAGTAAATATGTTCCAGTGTCAGCCAATTGATCAAAGGGACCTTTGCCAGGAGGAGGTGCAGAGAGTCCAAGGTCTGGAGCCATAGATGTGTTCTGTAGGAATGACTTTAGATGGGCCTTTGAGCTAGTGCAGGATCCTACGTGTCACAGCAAGGACTATTAAAGGCAAGACAGAGAAGTTATTGAGTCTTCTGACCACTGGATCTGAGGTAGATTCTGAAAAGCAGATTCTGCAGAGCCCAGAATTGCGTATATTTCTATATGGTAAACTTCGGAGTCTGGGAAGGTGACATAGGGAGCTGATTCTCACACTTACAAAAGGGGACAGTTGGGATTTATTTGAGGTTAATGTCTGGGAAGATTGGCTTGACTTTCAGTACAGGCAGAGTAGAGAGTGGTTCAATCTCTGACCAGAACTAAGAGAATTAGTTAAGAAGGGGGTTATAAAAGAAAGTCCTATAACTCATATTTCAATGAAGATCAGGAACCTTTATCACTAGTACACAAAGCCTGGTACAGAGTAGGCACTCAATATCTTCTTGCTAAATTAATTTCTCATTACTCTGTTACTTCCATTGTGTTGATTTGCCTTTAAAAATTAAGCATGATTTTAATTTTGAAAGGAGATTCATTTTCTTATGATATTGGGTTATCAAGTGAAAAATAGCAAATAGCAGTTAAGTATCGACAGTCTTTGAAAATCTATCAAGAATTTTATAGATTCCATTTAGCTGTGAATTACCCTGGGACATGTGAGGGGAAAGGTACACCAGTATACACTGGAAAAATGATAAGGCCAAAACTAGACTGCCCTTCTCCAAAAGGACAGGGAAACAAGAAGAAAACTTTTCTCTTGGGCTTTATCACTTATTTTTCTTTGATGTTTATTAAGTGCATGCAGCATGCCAGATCTGAAGTAGCCGATGGCCAGGAAGCTTTTCCTCCTGGACGGCCATCATTTCTCCCAAGGTAATGATTTATCATCAAGTCTAACACGGAAGCAAAAGATCAGCTACACAGGCATCCATCTGCAACTCCCCACAGGCAGACACTCTGATCCAAGTCTGGATTGGGAAGGGACTAGGCAGTGGGAGGGTGGACTTACTGTGGAAGTCAGATGACTCTGGATCTTTATTCTAATGGAAAGTCATGGCTTTCCTTAGGCTAACTTAGCGTTAACCTTCCCTTAGGCTAACAGCGTTAACCTTCTCTTAGGAAGAGGTCTGAAGTTGCCTTAGTCTCAGTATACTTTTCCTCTTACTCAGGATCTTTCCAGATTCAACCCCACAGTATTTAACTTACTCATTTGCATTTGCTTACTTTTCCTTAGAATTATTTCCATTGTCTTGTATGTTCTTGGTCATAAGCAACCTGAGGGTAGGTACTATTCATTTTCCTTTTCATGTGATTCGTTCAGGGTCAATCAAGTTGTGGAATGAATAGATATTTTTAAATTAATTAAACAAGGAGGTCATTATACTCAGGTGGCTCTAACGCTATAGCAGCCTCCTTACGCAAACCCAAACCTACATCTGTAAATGCCTCAAGGTTAAGAAGTTGAAGCCTAAGGACAGCCCATCACAGTCGACTAGGCTTTAAGCTATAGCCAATCAAATTATTTCCTTTTTGTGCTTCTGCACTTTCTGTACACAAACCTTTTCCATGGCTCCTACCCACTTCTGGTTTGGCACTGCAAAATTTGAATACATTTTTGCTCAAAGAAACTCTTAAAAATTTTAATATGCCTCAGTTTATCATTTAACGGTATGAATTTGGATTTGCCTAAAACTTTGAATCACAAAGATTCAAAGAGACTTACAATAAGTCAAAGAGACTTATTGTTAAGTCTCTTTAGTACAATATTGCAAGAATTTCAGTAGGGAAGAAATAACCAGGACGGAATGTGGTATGTTCTGATCATTCAGTCTTGAACTGTACTAGAAGATACTCAGGAAGGCACTTGGAACCCAGGGAACCCTGCCTGTTTCCCATCCGAATTCACCACCACCAGCTAGCACAAGGTGAGTAATAATAATAATAATTATAACAGCAGAAGAAACAAGAAAGAGAACAGCTGTTAACACTGAAAAAAGAATCCATTATCATCCAAATGGACTGAGATCCCTTAGACCCCAAACAAATGAGATTTTAAGCATCACTTTCCATTGTACATTGGCCACACCTTCCATAATAATGTTATGTTCCTCTATCAGAGGAAATAATCCTGACAAAAGAAAACTGGGTTAAGAGAGGGAAGAAAATGGGTTCTGGTACTACTTGAAAATAACCTATTTTACACATTGGATACATCTCTTACAGTGCTTCTTTCCTAAACCGTAGAATTAAAAGTCTTGGTCAGAATGATCTCTTACGGATCCTTTCACCTCCAATAGTTCATGTCACTATGATTCTAGCTGATTATATCTTCTGACACAGTTTTCTACTACTGGGAAAGTACCACAAAAAGACTGACTGAGAAATGGCAGTTAGTCTATCCTTCTGAGAGTTTTGTTGTAAAAGCCAATTCAACTTGAGCCTACTTCTGCATGTTGCACTTGCCTAGACAACTGACCTTTGTCAGATTTTGAAGATAAGAAGGAAAGTGCACATCACTGCATGCACGAGTAAAGCAACATTTGCATTGTTTTGGGCAGTTTAGAGCATGCACACTATACTTGTACACATAGGTAACAATTTACTTCTTTTCTGCAGTATTCAATCTCCTCATGTCAGAGCCTAATGAATCAAATATTCTGTAGACTACAGCATAGTTAACGTACTCAAACGACTTCCTTAATTTAGCACTGCCAGAAAGCATTTGAAAGCAACAGATTTCAGAAGTCTTAGTGATTTCTACATTAAGCTAATGAAACTCAGGCATTCACGCTACCCAGGAATGTTGGTGGCGTGTGGCTTACACCTCAAACCAGCGCTGTCAGTGGGTAAACCAGCAGTGGCAAGATGCCATTTTCGTATTTCTTTTTCTGAGCTGTACATTACGACTTTGATTTCTACCACAGCTTATTCCCTTTCTAGGAAACTTTCCAAGCTCTTTCTCACACTGCATAAGATTTGCCGTTTTTCCCCTGCCTCACCCAGAATACCCATAACCAGTATTATCATATATCTCCCATACTATACTGTTCAACAGTTTTATCGATGGCTTTGATAAAATTAACAGAAGGCATGCCTCATAAATTTACAAAATGACCCCCAAAGTGAAAAGTAATCTTAAGATAATTAAATTTCAGACAGTTGTCAAGCAAAAAGTGAAATTATTTATTATTAAAATTATGTAAATAAAACTTTCTCAAAACATGCATTAAGAAAAGGTGGTATAAAATATATCAAATACAAATAGTGGTTATATTTCATCACTAAAATGTATATCTAAATATACATATATATCTTTATAGATATATAAATGTATATATCTATAATTATACTAATGCCTAGAGATAGATACATCTCTACATAAAATCTTTCAGTTCTTTCCAATTTCTATTTAATCATGACTCCTTTAATGAAAATGTCATTTTAAAAAATCCCTCATAATCAAAATTCACTTAAAAAAATTAAAAATACCGACCAGACTGATCATTGTAAACAAAATATCATTTGTCAGAGATAAATTTAGAAATTTCTGCACTGAAGATTTAAATCATAAACTATATAAATGAAAAATATTGAAGTTTTGGCTTAATGGTAATACAGTTGCAAAAGACCTTAGAAATGTTAACTAATGGTGATCTCAATGCACGCCAGTCATGAAATCTGGCTGCCAAGAAAGCGGACGGATCATAGTACGTTAGACACATACATATATTTCTGTTTTCAAGTAATGAGTTTTATAGAAGAGAGAGTGAGCTATTCTCTCTTTTCAGCAAACCCAGGATGAAAGGGCAAAAGTCATGGTAAGATTACAGCTGAATAAGATTAAGATAGCTAGTCTATCAAACAGTTTTTTAAAAGCCCCCAAACTGAGGCATTCAAGCAGAAGGTAGTGACAAACTGTCAGGGAGCTACCCCTGCACTGGATGGCTACTAGAGGGGGTTTTAGTAACGCTCTTGTAACTTCAAGTATTTATGATTCCAAGTTGCAATGGAAATGGGATGACAATTACTGTTTCCCACTGAGTCAGGCATGTATCCCCAAGCAGGGGTGGGCTCATGTAGAGGGAGGAATCCTGGGCAAGGCAGGAGAACTATGGGATCTAGTGGGGCCTTGAGCACGGTGTCTACCTCTTAACTCTAGTTTCTCCATCTGCTTCCACTTAGTGTTATGCCTCCCAGGGGCTGGGCACGAACTGAATGCTTTACATGCACAATTAGTCTATTCCTCTAATGAGAGATATGATGACCTTTAATTTATAGTTGACAAAACTGAGCCTCAATGATCTGGTAGAGAAAATGCCTGAAGTCCCTTCTAGAGTTAAGATTCCTTGACTCCTTGTAAAGGGGACAGTTACAGGTGCCTCAAGTTGCCAACCCAATCAGACAGGGTCTGATTCATCCAAAGATTCTTCACATTTACCAGGTAATACTCCCTTTATCCATGAATAGCTTTTCCAGTAGTGTTAATAAAGCAACAGACTTTATGTAAGGAAGGAAAATGAGACAGTGTGGGAATGGGGGAAAGATTCCTTTATTCGGAGCTAAGGCAATCTGCTTGATATTCCTCATATATTTTAAAATATATCCTATTTGTAACATTTAGAGTGGATTTCAGGGAGGAAAAAAAAGTAACCTTAAAAGAGATAGTAAAACAATTTTACGTGAAAAAAGAAAATTCACTTCTAATTAATTGGTATCAATTGAACTTTTTCTCTCACAGGGGCAGTATTCCCAGTGTCCTCAGGCCCCAGCCATTTAGAAAGAAGGTGAAGAGACCTAATGGCAGTCAGTTTCATTGTGTCTCCTTAACAATGTAGGAACATGCTGCCCTTTAAAAATATGTACTTTTTTTAACCTCTGCATTTTCTATTTACTCATACCTAAATAGAAAACTTCTGCTAAGGTAGGAGAAATGAATGCCAAGTTCAGCTCAATTCAGTTACTTGTGCTAAAGGCTAAAATTACAGGAACAGCATGAAGAAATAGTTGACAGCTGAAGTGCATGGTCCTATGAAGCCTCTCTTCAGGGAATCTGTGATTGCTCTTAATGGCATTAAAAAAAAAAAAAAGGTCCTGTTAATTTTCAAGATATTTTTAAACACTCGATTACTTTTAAAACAATCAGTGCCATTATGAACTCCCAGGAGGCTCTGAATTAAGAAATGAATACCTTTATTTTATAACATTTTGCAAAACACTCACTGTGGACAATAAATATCAAATCCACTAGGGGCCTGGGTAATGCAGCACAAGTCCTGAAAAAGTGAAACCTAATGTGATTAGATAATTAACCACAATGAAAATTTTCAATTGATCTTAAAGGAGCTAAATATAAGAACAGTCTGTAGTTTTGTCTTCTTGTAGCCTTTTGCTTTCACCCCCTACAGATTTAAAGGTCCATGCTGAGTAAACCATTTTGGAGAAAAACCAGCCGTGACAGATGGGAAGACTACTTCTTTTTGGACATGATTTTCAATTAGACCATTCATAACACAGTGAAGTAAAATAGACTGATTATGAAGAAAAAACGTACTAGAATTGCCTTTAAGCTGCACAGGACTGGTATCAACCTACCCATATGTTAAATATAATGTATCTGTATTTGTGATTTGCTTACAATCACCATCAAACATGGCCTTATCTTCAATCTCTTTGATGACCTTCTAGAGGTCATCATTCTGTGGAGGACCTGCCTCAGCTCTGTCAACGCTCAGAACCTGGTGTATGTGTATATTGGTTCTGTCATAGCCACTTGGAGCACATCCAAATGCTGTACTTTATTGCCCTATATACAAACCAGGGTTTGTTTTTTCTGTATCCTGACAGGGAAAACATCTTCCAGAAATGCTCCCCATTAGGGAGTTGGCAGCAACTCTGATATCTGGCTTCTGACAGAAGGGCATTCTCTGAGGAGTGCCATTGCTTTGGGATTATAATTTTATGCTCCTTCAATTCCATTCAATTACATCGAAATTCAGGATATTCATTGAAACTAATCCTGATAGTCTGGAAACGGCAGGACATTGTTCTCTTACCATTTTTCAGACGCCTTTCAATCCCTCTTTTATTCACATATTTATCTGACACCCTTTTATGGAATGTCTCCCACTCACTGAAGAGTCTATGACAGACTTTCCAGTTACAACAGCAAGAAAAGAATGGTTGCTACTCTTGAGAAGTTTATAGATAGTCTAGTTACTTATGTGGTCACCACATTAAACAAAGAAAACACATCATGGCGACTTTAAGAGTATGTCTAAAAGCAGCACAGTATCTAACCAACTTAGTGAGGGGGACATGCTTCAAATCAGTGATTCCGTGTCATAAGGCAAAAAATAAGGACTATCAAAGCTTTGAATGAAGTGACCAGACATCCTGGTGATACACAGACAGATTTAGGCATACACATGAATAGATTTACATCTAGTGACAGCGCTCTTCATTAATTGTATTCCTAAAATATGGAATAAAATATGAACACCATTTAGTCCAATGATAATTCTTAGATGGTTACAGTTAGAGAGAGTGAGTTGGGAAACAAGTTCTGAGACAAGGTCCACCAGAGTACAAACTGTTCATTCACATAACCAATAAAGCTGGATTTCCCAGTATCAGTAATATCTGAACACATCACTGATCTATTAAGTAAACCTCCTGATTGCACCCAAGGGTACAAATTTGTAATACTGACCCTCTCTCTTCTCCCTCTTCTCTTAGTTATTTCCAATTGTTATTCAAATTTCAGATTCAATATAACCTTCTCAGAGATTCATGGCTTAACTTGACTAAGTCGGGCTCCCCTATAATTCCCTTCACTTTCTTTTAAAGCATCTTTCACAATTTCAAACCAATAAACTGCTAATTTGTTGTCGACATCCATCTCCCTCCTTAAATTTCACTAAGTAGATGACTTCTCTACCTTCTTTGCCAACATATTCCTGCGCTTAGGGGAATAACTGGCACTTAGCAGATGCTCCATGACTATTGTTGAAAAAATTGTTGAAATAACCCAAACCCCAAGGCAGGACCTCATATTCAAATGGAATTTTAAATACCGAATTTCTGATTATAGTTGGTGATATTATGGTATCTCGTTTCTTTTCCTGAAAAGGTTAAATTGACAAGTTAAAATTCTAGATTGCTAAGTTAAACTCATCTTTAGAATCATTTATACCATGTTTGTCAATCAAATGTCTACCACTTACAACTAACTAGTTGACATCTTTAACCTTTTTGTTCCTAAATGGCAGTTTGATGTATAGACCACCAAATTATTTTTTTTAATTTTATTTATTTTTTTATACAGCAGGTTCTTATTAGTTATCCATTTTATACGTGTTAGTGTATATATGTCAATCCCAATGTCCCAATTTATCCCACCACCACCACCATGCCCCGCCACTTTCCCCCCTTGGTGTCCATACATTTGTTCTCTACTTCTGTGTCTCAATTTCTACCCTGCAAACCGGTTTAACTGTACCATATTTCTAGGTTCCACATATATGCGTTGATATACAATATTTGTTTTTCTCTTTGTGACTTACTTCATTCTGTATGACCGTCTCTAGATTCATCTATGTCTCTACAAATGACCCCATTTCGTTCCTTTTTATGGCTGAGTAATATTCCACTGTATATATGTACCACTTCTTTTTTATCCATTCGTCTGTCGATGGGCATTTAGGTTGCTTCCATGATCTGGCTATTGTAAATAGTGCTGCAGTGAACATTGGGGTGCATGTGTCTTTTTTGAATTACGGTTTTCTCTGGGTATATGCCCAGTAGTGGGATTGCTGGGTCATATGGTAATTCTATTTTTAGTTTTTTAAGCAACCTCCATACTGTTCTCCATAGTGGCTGTATCAATTTACATTCCCACTAACAGTGCAAGAGGGTTCCCTTTTCTTCACACCCTCTCCAGCGTTTGTTGTTTGTAGATTTTCTGATGATGCCCATTCTAACTGGTGTGAGGTGATACCTCATTGTAGTTCTGATTTGTATTTCTCTGACAATTAGTGATGTTGAGCAGCTTTTCATGTGATTCTTGGCCATCTGTATATCTTCTTTGGAGAAATGTCTATTTAAGTCTTCTGCCCAATTTTGGATTGGGTTGTTTGTTTTTTTAATATTAAGCTGCATGAGCTGTTTATATATTTTGGAGATTAATCCTTTGTCCATTGGATTTGTTTGTAAATATTTTCTCCCATTCTGAGGGCTGTCTTTTCAACTTGTTTGTAGTTTCCTTTGCTGTGCAAAAGCTTTGAAGTTTCATTAGTTTCCATTTGTTTATTCTTGTTTTTATTTTAATTACTCTAGGAGGTGCATCAAAAAAGATCTTGCTGTGATTCATGTCGAAGAGTGTTCTTCCTATGTTTTCCTCTAAGAGTTTTATAGTGTCTGGTCTTACATTTAGGTCTCTAATCCATTTTTGAGTTTATTTGTGTGTATGGTGTTAGGGAGTGTTCTAAATTCATTCTTTTACATGTAGCTGTCCAGTTTTCCCATCACCACTTATTGAAGGGACTGTCTTTTCTCCATTGTATATCCTTGCTTCCTTTGTCATAGATTAGTTGACCATAGGTGTGTGGGTTTATCTCTGGGCTTTCTATACTGTTCCATTGATCTATATTTCTGTTTTTGTGCCACTACCATACTTTCTTGATTACTGTAGCTTTGTAGTATAGTCCGAAGACAGGGAGTCTGATTCCTCCAGCTCCTTTTTTTTCCCTCAAGACTGCTTTGGCTATTTGGGGTCTTTTGTGTCTCCATGGAATATAAACCCAAGGAGACCCAAGGAGAAACATGCCAAGACACATAGGAATCAAACTGGCAAAAATTAAAGCAGAGTATGGGACTCTCTGCATGTCCTGGACTTGGGTGGCTATTTCCTTTCCCATGTTAGGGAAGTTTTCGACTATAATCTCTTCAAATATTTTCTCGGGTCCTTTCTCTCTCTCTTCTCCTTCTGGGACCCCTGTAATGCGAATGTTGTTGCATTTAATGTTGTCCCAGAGGTCTCTTAGGCTGTCTTCATTTCTTTTCATTCTTTTTTCTTTATTCTGTTCCATGGCAGTGAATTCCACCATTCTGTCTTCCAGGTCACTTATCTGTTCTTCTGCCTCCGTTATTCTGCTATTGATTCCTTCTAGTGTAGTTTTCATTTCAGTTATTGTATTGTTCATCTCTGTTTGTTTGGTTCTTTAATTCTTCTAGGTCTTTGTTAAACATTTCTTGCATCTTCTCAATCTTTGCCTGCATTTTTTTCCCAAGGTCCTGGATCATCTTCCCTATCATTATTCTGAATTCTTTTTCTGGAAGGTTTTCTATCTCCACTTCATTTAGTTGTTTTTCTGGGGTTTTATCTTGTTCATTCATCTGGTACATAGCCCTCTGCCTTTTCATCTTGTCTATCTTTCTGTGAATGTGGTTTTTGTTTCAGAGGCTGCAGGACTGTAGTTCTTCTTGCTTCTGCTGTCTGCCCTCTGGTGGATGAGGCTATCTAAGAGACTTGTGCAAGTTTTCTGATGGGAGGGAATGGTGGTGAGTAGAGCTGGCTGTTGCTCTGGTGGGCAGAGCTCAGTAAAACTTTAATCCGCTTGTCTGCTGATGGGGGGGATGGGTTCCTTCCCTGTTGGTTGTTTGGCCTGCGGTTACCCAACACTGGAGCCTCCCCGCTCTTTGGTGGGGCTAATGGTGGACTCTGGGAGGGCTCATGCCAAGGAGTACTTCCTAGAACTTATGCTGCCAGTGTCCTTGTCCTCACGGTGAGACACAGCCACCCTCCACCTCTATAGGAGACCCTCCAACACTAGCAGATAGGTCTGGTTCAGTCTCCTATGGGGTCACTGCTCCTCCCCCCTGGGTCTTCATGTGCACCCTACTTTGTGTGTGCCCTCCAGGAGTGGAGTCTTTGTTTCTCCCAGACCTGTCAAAGTCCTGCAATCAAATCCCACTAGCCTTCAAAGTCTGATTCTCTAGGAATCCTCCTTCCGTTGCTGGACCCCCAGGTTGGGAAGCCTGACGTGGGGCTCAGAACCTTCACTACGATGGGTGGACTTCTGTGGTATAACTGTTCTCCAGTTTGTGAGTCACCCACCCAGCAGTTATGGGAATTGATTTTATTGTGATTGTGTCCCTCCTACCATCTCATTGTGGCTTCTCCTTTGTCTTTGGATGTGGGGTATCTTTTTTGGTGAGTTCCAGTGACTTCCTGTCAATGATTGTTCAGCAATTAGTTGTGATTCCGGTGCTCTCACAAGAGGGAGTGAGAGCACGTCCTTCTATTCTGCCATCTTGAAGCAATCTCTTAGACTATCAAATTATGTTGTGAGTATGCATCTTTCCTTAAAAATGGCCAAACCAAGGCAGAGATAAGGAGCATGGGTTTTCCTGTATTTATTATAAAAATCCTTTGTAAGTTAGTAAGTTGTGGGTTTGGTTATTTAAAAGGATTTCACCTAGAGGAAAATGGGGTACACAGGAAATATGGGGAATCCTCATAAGGATAATTAAGTCCTCCCAGACTTTCTTCCTACTCTTTGTTTAATTTAATTAATAAAAAAGTCAGGCTTCTTTGTTCATTCTTCTTTTAACTTTTTAAATCTACTCAGCAGATTTGAGAGAAGACCTCGTTGTGAATTTAGGAACATTTTTTCTTACTCTTGAGAGTGACTGGTTTACACAGGCTGGTTTAGCTCATATGCTGATTTAATAAAAAATGAAATGCTGTGCTTACTGTATTAGAACTCAAAGTTGGTGACAAGTGTCCTTGATAAGCCACATTAGTATTTAACTACCCAGAGGACCAGCAGTTTTAAGAATAAGCTGATGAAGCACAGAGTTGATGTCATTTACCCTAACACACTCTGGGCTGATTTTCAGTCTTTGAAAACATATCACCTTTAACTTCCAGAATAACTTGGTGAATTTTGGCCTTTCTGTAGAGCTCAGAGAGCTAGAGGAGCAGAATTACGTCATTGGTGGAGATGCTGATGGACCTAGAGACTGTCATACAAAGTGAAGTAAGTCAGACAGAGAAAGACGAATACCGTATTACTAACACATGTTTGGAATCTAGAAAAATGGTATTGATGAACCTATATGCAGGGCAGGAAAAGAGACGCAGACGTTGAGAATGGACTTGTGGACACAAGGGCGGAAGGGGAGGGTGGAATGAATTGAGAGAGTAGCACTGACCAATACACACAACCACGTGTAAAATAGACAGCTAGTGGGAAGCTGCCGTATAGCAGAGGGAGCTCAGCTTGGTGCTCTGTGATAACCCAGAGGGGTGGGATGGGGGGGCAGTGAGACAGAGGCTCAGGAGGGAGGGGATATATGTATACATATAGCTGATTCACTTTGTTGTACAGCAGAAACTAACACAACATTGTAAAGCAATTATACTCCAATTAAAAAAAAAAAAAGGCTTTGGGTATGTGGCAGGATGAGTCAATACCGGGAAAACTGACTTAAATGTATTTAGAGAGGCTCACAAGTGTGCAGAAAGAAAAGAGCAGGAAGAGTTAACAGAAAGATAAAAGTAATTTATGAGACAGGTAAAAGCTGGAACGCAGGAGAAGGTCCTTGGGTTGACTAAGCATTAATACGGAGTGGGAAGGAAGACAGAAATAAACCTTACAGAACGAAGTCTTATTGGGATAGGACCATCATCTTAGTGAGTTTAGTTATGACTAAATCTAATTAAGTTGCTTTAAAAACAATTCACTTTACTTGAGAAGAGAATATTACTGTTTCAAATTTATATTTCATTTAAAATATAATAACAACCTCCTTTAAATACACTTATTAGCAATTCCATCATTTATTAAAAAAAATCCAATACATGACATTAAAGGTTTAGAAATACAGGGGCAACATTGGTCTTCATTAGAATGGAACTTTCTGGCAAGGGTTCCTATTCTAGTTTAAGTTCCAGTGAACTAATAACACAGGCTGGCTTTTACCAAATGGATCAATGAATCTTAATCCCAGATCTGAAACTCTCTGCTGGTTACTAAGCTTCTAATTTACACAGAAGAATGAGAAGTAAGATGCCCAGGCAGCAACAAAAGGCTTAGGGAGGAATGAGAAACAATTGAAAGCAATTTCCTCGATTGCGTCTTTTCTTTTCTTTGTTTCATGCTTCTGTACAATTCAGAGAGGGATATACAAGGGGACTATCTCATTTAATAACATATATTTCTGATAATTTTAAAAAGTCTTATGAGCAATTAACTTCTTTTCACTTGTAAACATCTCTGCAGATTAATTTTTGCTGCTACTTAATGAGGCAGGTTATGAAACTTGGCTATCAATTTATCAAATAGTTGCCATCTATGCTAATCACTGAGGTGTCTCTTTTTTGAATGATTATCTGCTCATCACTGACAGAGCCAATCATGCATTTCTAAGATGACTTGATCACACATATTATTTATACAATAACTAGTGATAAATTATCAAACCAAACCTACTTAATAATACTAGAACCAACAAAAGCACCCTAAAGGAGAAATTTAAGTGCAAATGCATTCTTAAGTAAGCTTTTTTTTTTTTTTGTGGTACGCGGGCCTCTCACTGTTGTGGCCTCTCCCGTTGCGGAGCACAGGCTCCGGACGCGCAGGCTCAGCGGCCATGGCTCACGGGCCCAGCCGCTCCGCGGCATGTGGGATCTTCCCGGACCGGGGCACGAACCCGTGTCCCCTGCATCGGCAGGCGGACTCCCAACCACTGGGCCACCAGGGAAGCCCTTAAGTAAGCTTTTTATATGACTGCTCTGCTCTCTTTCCAATCCCCACAGCCACCCCCATCATCATTACCTGATAAAGAGAGGGCGGACTGAGATTAGATTACAGAATTCCACCACAGGATGCTTTTCACTCTACTAGTGTTTTGCCAACACTGCCTCTAAACAATTGCTAGGTAATAGGATCACGGAAGAGAAATGGAAATGTCAATTCATCTAAATCATAAGAAGGTCAGCTAGATTGCAACAAGGTAAAAAGTTTTTGTTTTTTAAAAAGATACCTAAATAGTAAATATTATAAGACAGTACTAAGTTTTTGAGATATATGCTTAGACCAGAATAATGTGATCACTAGAGAAAAAGAGAGAACTGAGATAAAGTAATGGAAGATAAAGTAAAAGTTAATAATAAGAGTCATATTCTTTACATCAGTCTAGTTGGTGCTTGATAAATATGTGTTCTGTAAATGAATAAGCATGTGAAAACAAACAAAGAGTAGAGAAGAGATTTCAAATAGGTAGCCCCTATAGTTAGATCAGGACTACAAAGTTAGCGGTTTGGCCCAAGCAATGTATTAAAAGCAAAGTGATCAATATTTAAAAATCAGCAAATGTTACTTAAAATCTTATTTCTTTAAAAGCTGAAAGACATGGCAACATTCCTGGGAAAGAAGAAATAAGGAGAGAACTATGATAGACAAACCACAGGGCACAAATAAACTCAAGATATTTTCCGTTCAACAGGTGTCATCTCAAGAGAGAAGCCATTTTGTTGTCTGGATGTTATCATTTTCCAGGGTTTATAATTTGTAGGCTGTTTCTCTAACAAGATAAAGTATCTGCATACTGGATAGATTCCTCCTTTAAAACCCTTAAAATCCTTAGTTTCCAAGACTACATATTACTTCCATCTTTCCTCCTTACTGCCATTTAGTCTTGGAACTCAGCAACCTCTTTAGACAAAGTTGTATTCCTAACGATACCTAGCCTTTCGGTCATTTAATTTATCTTCTTGTTAGAACTGGACATTTGTGGCATTTCAAGTAGCAGTTCCATGAAATATTCCAGGAAGATGGATTAGAGGATAGTGTGTCATTTTCAAAACAGGCAAAACAGAAATTTGCCTGTTCATTTAAGGGAGTAAAGATACTTTGGCTTTGAAAAATGTGTAGAAGGGATTTACCAGAAAAATGATGAGTAAAATTAAGCTATTCCAAAGTAAATCATTTCTCCTTTTGGATTTTGTGAAAATCTGGGATAAAAAAACATATCATTCCTCAAATTTTTCATAGAAACTTCATTCTTCCTAGTAGTTTATTCTCTGTGGTTTGTTATATGAAGACATTTTTTTTTAAAGTAGGAATAAGAGGATTTGAAAAATAGGCTTAATCTATTTCTTCCTGACTTTATACATGGGAATCTGACAAAATTACTGCTCACTTGCCTCTGACACATGCAATTCCCAGGGAAAGAAGAAAAGAAGGAAGAAAATTATGCTACACAAAGCACAGGTAGCAAACAGCCCTAAGAAATTTTCAAATCAACAGGTGTCACCTCAAGAGAGAAGCCATTTTGTTGTCTGTGTTGCCATTTCCTAGGATTTGTATTTTGAGAACTGTTTCTCTACCTCCGCAAATAAAGTATTTGACATAGTAGATTATTTTCTCCCTCGAAACACTTCATTTTCTTGGCTTCCCAGATGTCACACGCTCGTTCTGCTTTCCCCACCTTGCTGGCCACTTATTCTGTCTCCTTTGCTAGATTCTGTTCTTTATGACCTCCAAATACCAGAAGACTCAGCTTTCAAACCTCTTCTCCATCTAAACTCCTCTTCGGAGTAATTTCATCTGGTCCTGGGAGTTTAATCAATCTAGACGTGAGGATCACACATTTGAGTCTCCAGCCCCAGCTCTTTCTGGAAATCCTTTTCCAAACCTCTTCTCTACCCCACTCCTCCCCCACAAAAGAAAAAGCTCTTTTTCATTTTTCCATTCTCAACCTGGGTTTCCTCTAGTGACACCACCATTTTCACAGTTTAGCAGGTCAAAATTAAAGAATATATTTATTCCTGCTTTCTCTCCCCACATCTTATCTGTCAGCAAGTGCTGTCTGCTCAGCCTTCAAAATGAATCTGGAATTTGACCACTTCTTGTGTTCAGACGAACATTACACCACTATCTCCTGTGTGGACATCCAGTAGGGCATCCTAACAGGTTTCCTTTTTCCCATGCTTCTCTAAAATCTATTGTCTACACTGAAGCCAGAGTTCTGTACTGAAAAATAATAGCCATTCCCATGATCGAAAAATGATCAATGGCTTCCCCTCACACTTAAGACGAAATTCAAATCCTTTTCAATAACCTGAAATGTATGACAAGGCATCTAGCCACTTCTTATATGGCAGTGGCTCCCAACATATGTATCAGCTCTAGACAAAAACAAAACAGGGTCTTTATATGCTAGTCTTAAAATACAGTCTGATTTCATTCACTTCAATTGAATATGCAACTATCACTTCCAAGGTACTCCCATCCCACTCCATTGAAACCTCTGGAAGACAACAAAGTGAATCACAATAGCTAATGTTTATAGAACAACTTATACCAGGCAATGTGATAAAAGCTGTAGAGGTATAATATTATTTAAATTCCTTGTGACAGCTCCATGAGATCTAAGAATTCCTATTTTAGAGATAAGAAACTGAGAGTAATTAGGTAACTTGTCCTACATCAGACAGCTGTTAAAGAGGACCTTGAACCCTTGTCTTTCTGATCGCTAGGTCTAGTCTACATTGGTAATTTTCAGTGTAGAGCTCACTTGCCACTAGCAAGCCTCAAGGACACCCCTGCTGACCCTAAAGGCTAAATTAATCCAAATATGTGAGGTCCTTAGGGATTAAGAATGCAGGTGGCCATTTACCTGTGTCTATGGTGTCCTTACTAGTAACCTATTAGTTACTGAATTACTAAAACTTAGTCTTCATAAACTAAAATTAGTACTTAATAGAGTTTACTGAGAATTCTAATTCAATATCCTAATGAGAAATCTGGCTGCTGCACAACACCTGGGAGTAATGCAAAGAGCACCTGGGACGTGAACACATGCAGATAGCCAGAACTGCCAAAATTTAGGAGGGAGATACTCTTTTATCAAAGCATCTTGGGCACTGGGAGCAGAGGAGGTTTTCAAGTACCATTATTCTTGCTTTAAATTACAAATTTCTGTTTATTTAAACTTCATTTTTGTCAATTTAACTCACTAACAATTCTTATCCTACTCTGTGTAATGATGCATATTTGAATCAAAGCTATTGGTGACCCATAACTGCTTTAAGGCTAGACTTTAGAACATCTACCCATAGCAGACAAATATGAATCATCTACACTCCTGTTTACAAAGCTAATGATACACACACCCCATCCTGTTTGAATTTCCTGTATAGTGATGTTTCACTGTCAAGAGTTTTGTGTGTTTGTTTAGAATGGAATGGGTCATGAGGACTGTGGTTAAAAAATGACTGAGAACTTCTGTTCAACGTTAACAACTCTGCTTGTGTTGCTCTAGTGCTTCCTAATGTAGGGTGCAAGAGAGGCATGATCGGGCTTCCCTGGTGGCGCAGTGGTTGAGAGTCCGCCTGCCGATGCAGGGGACGTGGGTTCATGCCCCGGTCTGGGAGGATCCCACATGCCGTGGAGCGGCTGGGTCCGTGAGCCATGGCCGCTGAGCCTGCGCGTCCGGAGCCTGTGCTCCGCGGCGGGTGGGGCCACAGCGGTGAGACGCCCGCATACCCGGAAAAAAAAAAAAAAAAAAAAAGAGAGAGAGGCATGATCACAGGGCAGGGCAGGGGGAGATACGTGCAACCGGAGAGGGACACATAGCTCTCAGTCCACATACCATCCATGGACTCAAACATTCCAGAGCCACAAGTATTAAAATTCAGAAACCGTAAGGTACTCTATCAAGCAAAACAGCAATGGGCCTATGTTTAATTATTCTTCATATTTTCCAGGGCAGGTTTCTGAACAATTTTACATGGAAAAGGTGCATTTTAGGCTCCTTAAAACTTCAGGTCAAAGTTGTTGGGTGTCGTGCCTTCTTGTGAGCTTGAGGCATGTTCTGGAGGGGAAAAGGGAAGACACTGAACTTACTACCTTGATTCTCTTTGAGGAATAGCAAGTTCCAGTGCCGATCTCCTCCTGGAAGCAGACACAGGATTTCAGGAGGTGCTGTGCCAGGGCCCCACTGCAAACCCTGATGACTGGTCTGCCTCTCTCTACTTTTTGTATTATTGTGGTCCTGTGACAGCAACCATGGGAAAGTTTTGGTTGCTGTATTTTGTAGCCACCTCAAAAGACACGAGAAAATGAGCCAGAGGGGATAAACTATCAGAGTGACAATCAGTGACACCGCTCCTCTGCCATCTGTCTTGTATGCTTTAGGACAGAAACATGTAATGCTGATGTATCAACCTTCACGACAGTGAAGAGACCAGTCTTCTAAGGTTCTCTGGTTGCTGTGATGAAGTGTAAGCAAAGAATGACAAGGACAATGAGTATTTATTGCCTTCTTCCTATGGGCCATGGACTCTGGCAAGTGGCTTGCATACCCTGACCAAATACCAGCAGCGACCCTGAGCAGTAGGTCCTGTTATTGCATCCACAGTACAGATGAGGACACTAAAGCTTACAGAGAGGTTCACTGGCCATTTCCTGACCAAGACACAAGCTCCTAATGTTCCTAATCTGAGCTTTTCAATGATTTTTGATTTAAGAATTGATCTAGGGACTTCCCTGGTGGTGCAGTGGCTGGGAATCCACCTGCCAGTGCAGGGGACACAGGTTTGAGCCCTGGTCCGGGAAGATCCCACATGCCATGGAGCAACTAAGGCCGTGTGCCACAACTACAGAGGCTGCGCTCTAGAGCCCGTGAGCCACAACTACTGAAGCCCACACGCCTAGAGCCTGTGCTCCGCAACAAGAGAAGCCACCACAGTGAGAAGCGTGTGCACAGCAATGAAGAGTAGCCCCCACTCGCCGCAACTAGAGAAAGCCTGCGCGCAGCAATGAAGACCCAATGCAGCCAAAATTAAAAAAAAAAAAAATTGATCTACAGAACCCTTCATTCACAGTTGCTTGCTGGCTATTGTCAGTAAAAAGGGTAGGGTAGACTCAAAAGGAAACCAACTGTATTTAGAGTGGAGAAGGCAGAAGAAATTTATTTTTTAGCTTTTAAAACTCCTTTAGGAGTTTTACTGGTGTCATTGGCTCAGTTCCATATTCCTCTATAGTAACAGAAATGTTTATGTATAAAATGGTGCCCCCCAAAAAATCTCATTCTAATTGCAATCAATTAATTGATCAACAAATAGAATAAAACTGCAAAACAAAACAAAACCCTGCAATGTTCAAAACAAGAGATCATAACTCTGCAAATAAGGGGAGGATATTCTGAATTGTTTAACACAGAAAGAGAAGAATGCTGAAAAAATCATGATCATCATCTTAATTTAAACACTGCTTTACACACAAGCAAAACTTGGTGACTACGAATTAAGAGGCTCTGGAATTTCTCAGTTCCATAGACTCTTTGGGTGTTTTTCTCCTATTAAATGGGATTGATTTCTTGGCTAGTTTTCCCAATAACTCTCAGCACACACAGAACTGTTTAGCAAACCTGCATTATTTTGTCTCCACTAAGATCACTGTTTTCATAGATTCATGCACCACAGAATTTTAAAATTTCAGCCTGTGCTAAAGCTTACTGGCTATTGTACTTATTATCTTAGCATTCTTATTATTTTCTCTTGAGAAAGTACAACTGGTAAAGTCAGGTAACTAAAGAGTATGTACAATTTGAATGCAATGTTATGCGAGCATTGGAGTTCTATTTAAATTAAAAAAAAAAAAAGAAGAAAAATGAAAATACAGCCAAGGGACTTATTATGTTAGGCAATGAGAAAAAAAATAAACCATGGAAAACGTATGTGCATGCATCTCATATAGGATGCATACAAGACCTCACACATACATATGTCTGTGAAAATGTAAACAATTTATTATAGTGGATTAAACTGGGATGGACAATTAACATGCCTACAGTTGTCTCCCTGTATAGAGAAATCCAAGAGACATTTCCATTTGCAAGAGTGTGGTCACTGGGAATAATGGGAACTGCCTTTGGGCAGGATTTACTTATGTTCAACTGGTTTGGAAATGTACTTGTTTCCTAATAGGTGGCTTCCCCATGTGTTTTCTATTCTCATTTCTAGACTTCCACTATATCAGGCTTAGAAGTGTAAAGGGGATATGCTATTCAGTTATCAGCCTGATGGTGGGGCAGAGAGACGCCCCGTCCTTCAGCCAGCCATTTCTCTTACTGATGGTAGGGGTGGGAGAGTAGGTGTACAAGCACATACACGAAATAAACTTTCTTTTCTACCCAGTTGGAATAAATTATAACGTGCCTGGGGGAATATGTGCATGAGTATTTGCAGGACTGATTGGAGGCCATAATGGATTTTAAAAAAGCACAACTCAAACAGAGAATAAGGTTGATTATTCTACTCTCTCTCTCTTTCTGTTTTTATGTTTTTCACCAGATTTTAAAGGGTCGCATTCTTAGAGGACCTGAGTCATTTTTTTAAATGACTAGTATATGTGAATTCAAGGAGAGACAGACAGAAAGGCTACTCCTACATGTTCCATACAACCAGGCTGACACAGGAAAAGGTCTGGGAAAGAAATATTTTCAATGATTGAGCATAACTGCCTCTCAAGGAGGAATGGGTTGTTTGCCTTTTATTTTATTTTTCCATGACTTGCTCAACATTTTCACAATTTTCTAGTAATGTTTTCCACTATGTTACAGGGGAATACATCTTCTCTAGTCCATGGTGAAGGATTTTAATTTTTTCTTCTTAGTTTCTCTCTCTGCCTTTGACTGGGAAATGTGGCAAAAATAATTAGGCAAGCTCCACTCAGTGCCATGCTTCTTCCTCTTGAGAGGACTCCTAGTGGGACCTCAGGTCCCTCTATTCCTTTGAGGGCTCTGCTCCACGGGTGCATCTTGCCCATGGTCCCTCACGTGCATGCTGGGGAGCTAGGTTTGCCTAACCAGGGTTCAGATAACAGGTTCAGGTGGCTCTCACAACTTAGTCACGTTCTTCAGATTGGTCTTCATCAGTGTATGCGTTCTTGCAAAACCCTGTATTCGGCAAAAACTTATATTACCCCAAATCTACACAACTGTGTAACCAGAACCCTTGTAAAAGTAGTAATAATCCTAATAAAAATACTATCATTGGAAAACATTTAATTTTTAATAAATACATATAGTAAAGAATAGGTCAGTTGAAATTAAAAGGTGAGTGTCGCCTGATGGACAGAGAAAGAATTGCGGATGCTAGGTCATGGAGACATGAGCAAAGTGCCAAATGTGAGGAGAACGGTATGATCCACGCTTGTAGAACACAGCTTGTGGCCCAACTGCACCTCAAGAAAGAGCATGAGTTGAATGGGCAACTGTACTTGGCTCCCCCAGTGCTTGATGTCTTGGCCTGTCTGAATACTTTGCATGCAACTACTGTTACCTGCTGGTGTAGAACATCAACATGACAGGAGACTCACAAATGAAGGCTGCAGTGTGACTTTCCTCTACATTGACATAGTTCCTATATTCCCAGCATGTATGAGCGTTTCCATGTTACAGAAACGAGACACATAGCAGAGCATACTAAACCAAAGAGGCTATTTGTTTTTCACCCACCCTTCCCCACCCCTTTTAAACTGTCAACTCGTTAAGAACCTTGGAATGTAAAAGGGTGCTGTATGTTGGCGGGTGCTCCGAAACCCAATTACTTATATAAACATAATAAAGTGGGGACATAATAAATAATACACAATTAATAATATATAATAACTGGTAATACATAATAAATAAACATAATAAAGTATTTTTGAAATACTTAGATTTCTTATTATAATGGACATGTGAGAAGCAAAACTGATAAAACTTAAATAAATAACTAAGACCAAAAGGCATCAATGCCTGGAGAACAAGATAAGATTCTCATTAGCAAAACCACAAGAACACCCTAGCTAGACCAGAGAGTTTCCAGGTAAAGTCGCATTAAGAAGCTTCCATTGGACTTCGTTGGTATAAATTAACAACCTTGTCAATGATGGAGTTCAAAACACAATAACCCCAAAATATGACACTGAATATACACTTGGCATACTGAATAGCTTAAGCTGAAGGAATTTGAGAAGTGACATGTGTAGGAAGGACTTTCTGACTTCTTCTGAAGTAGGTCATAAAACCCTTATGTGAGAGGCACCCTCCCTAAACCCAGAGGAAAGGAGCATCCTATTTTCCAAAGACCAGGGACACAGAGGAATCTGAAGGAACAGACCTTGCTAACTTTCCCTGGTTTACTACACTTAGCTCACACTCTTTATCCTATCGCACCTTCCCATGACTTTCCACTCTTCACCAGACCTAACTTAAAAACACTAAGGTTTAACCATTTCTTCAGGTCTTCATTTCCTTATGAAGGCTCCCACGTCATATAAAACCTGTATTAAATAAATTTGCATGCTTTTCACTTGTTAATCACTTTAGTTACAGGGGTCCCAGGTGAGACCTTACAAGGGTAAAGGGGGCTTCCCTGGTGGCACAGTGGTTGAGAATCTGCCTGCCAATGCAGGGGACACGGCTTTGAGCCCTGGTCTGGGGAGATCCCACATGCCGCGGAGCAACTGGGCCTGTGAGCCACTACTACTGAGCCTGCGCGTCTGGAGGCCACAATAGTGAGAGGCCTGCGCACCGCGACGAAGAGTGGCCCCTGCTCGCCGCAACTAGAGAAAGCCCTCGCACAGAAACGAAGACCCAACACAGCAAAATTTAAAAAATAAATAAATTAAAAAAAAAAAAAAGGGTAAAGGAAAAATATATTTCCCCCCCATATTAGTGTGGACAAATAAGGTTCTGTCCTTATTTTAAATTAAGTTTTTTAAAAACTTAATAAATTAAAATCAATTAAGTTTTTTAAAATGCTAGAATTCTGAATGCTGAAACTTACAAAAAGTGTGCTTTGGGCAAACAAAGAAGAGTGTTTTACGAAGGGAAGGAGAGTATATTTTATAAGATTGGGTAGAAACTGAAGATATGAATATACTTCAGTAGTATGTAGATGATAGGTCCAGAATTGATTATTCAGTTGTAGTACTGCATAATCACTTCAAAACAAAATTTCAGGACAGTAAGTCTCGTGAATTGCGCTGAGAGATGCTTCCTCCAAGACTGAAATACTGAAATACCGCAGTCCTTTCCCAATCCCGAGAAAAGTGAACTAACCAATGTAATATCTCAAATTTGAGTTTTTTCCCAAATTTGAGTATCTCTGGCCTTGTTACTAGACTGTCCTCACATGTGATACCAAGCATTTTGCTTAGCCTTTGAAGTTCGTCTTTCAACTTAACTTTGGTAAGATGCTTACATTGATGAGTTTTATTCTGTTAAAATGGGACTCTTTTTTTTTTTTTTTTTTTTTTTTGCGGTACGCGGGCCTCTCACTGTTGTGGCCTCTCGCGTTGAGCAGCACAGGCTCCGGACGCGCAGGCTCAGCGGCCATGGCTCACAGGCCCAGCCGCCCCGCGGCATGCGGGATCCTCCTGGACCGGGACATGAACCCGTGTCCCCTGCATCGGCAGGCGGACTCTCAACCACTGCGCCACCAGGGAAGCCTGGGACTCATTTTTTAAATCTATTTTTTTAGATGGAAAGTCCTGCTAGTAAAAGTATTCTTAATGTATATGTTTGAATCAAATATTTATATTGACAGTGGTTTGAAAAATCACTGCTGAAGAGTAAAATCAATTGCAGGAGAGTCAGAAAAGGAGGTTCTGGCCTCTGCCTGGAAACTAGATATGTGCCCTTTGGCAAATGATGTGACAACTGGGGACGTGGCTTCCTCATGGGGGCGGCGGGGGTGGGAGGAGCTGACTGGCTTAGAAAACCAAAATCTCTATGATTCTTTCCAGTTCACCAAGTTTGATTATTCCACTCCTTCCATAGCGTGACTTGTATATCCCAATGAGACACCAGATACTAGACTAGACCGAAGGCAGCTGGGCCCCTACCTGACAAATCTTTAATTGGTTGTATCTATTGGCAGACAAAAGGCCAAGGCACAGAGGATGATGGGGCAATTCCATACTAATACCATTGTGAGGTGGGCAAGTTCTCAGGAGAGCCTATAAGGGGCATTTTATTTCCTTACAAATAAACAAAAGAAAAAATCTCATTTAAAAGTGACTCAGAACACAACCAGAGTGATTTTTTCCAAAATCCCTCCCTGATATTTCAACATCTTGTTGCTATATTCAAAGCTGGGGAAAGCTCTGCAAAGCTGCCACAGCCTTTTTCCTTCTGGGAGACCTCAGCTCAGCTTCTGTGCTTCCAAAGGGGACTTCTCTTTCCCTTCTGGCCTGGGGATGAGGGAGTTGGAAGCATCCCCATGGAGCGAACTGAAGGTTTGACACGAGAAGCTAGCTGCTCATCTTTGGACCTGCCTAGGACAGCAGCCTTTTATTCTGATTGGATCTGCGGAAAATAATAACCCTGAGGAACTCAGACAAGCATTGCTTATCTTCTTTTATCTATTGGCCTGTTTGGAAAATAAAATTAATCTGTAGCAGAAGAAAAGTAAGCACAACCTGCATCTGCTATAGGCACCAAGGGATCAAAGTTACAGAGCCTTCATGTCCCTCATTTATTTCACAAATTCACTACCCCCATTAAATCTAAAAAAGGAAAGATACAAGAGAAACTATTTTTGTGAGAGAGTTGATATTTGCTGTATCAGCCATAAATTATTTCATAGTTTTCATACACACACACACACACACACACACACACACACACACACACACACACACACACACACACCCATACCCCCTGTGCTTAAATAATAAAGTATGATAAACTCTTTCCAGGGATGGATATCAGCTGCCAGTCTAATAAGTGTGAATAAGGATCTAGTGAAAACACAAGGTGGGGGGGGGGGGGGAAATGAATAGAATGGGGAAGAAACCCACAAAAAAACAAAAAACCACCTTGGAACCACTGACAGCAAGCAAAGCTGAATTCCGATGCCACAGTGCCCCCTGCTGGGATATCTTGGAAGTGGTATCTTCCAGAGAGCACATCGGTCTCCGACCAGCCACAGAAAGGAGGGCTTTGCGTTTTTTAACAAGCAAGTCACTTTAGTGAAAGGAATGTGTGTGTTACTGCTATCTATTTCTTTTTACATACATAATTGTTATCTATTTTCTTTTTGCATATCTTTTACATAAGATCGGGAGTGAGAGTGGGGGTAAGATTGGGTTATGTATAAAGAATCTGAGAGCCCATTAGGAGAACTAGGCCTATAGCCCTGGCTCCTCTGTATCATTATGTGATGTTGCTCAGATCCTCATCTGTAAAATGCAAATAATAATGCAAATTATTATTACTATTATTCATCCATTTACTGCAGAGGGATGTTGCAAAAATTAGATTACACAGGAGAAAAAGCACTTTAAATGCTACAGCACTAAGCAATATATGAGTATGAATGTAAGGATGAGGGTGGGAGGGACACTTCCATTAACAATTAAACTAACTTCCCCTAGAGTCATCAGAAGGTGCTCCAGGCTGGACCACCCAGGCACTGTTGCTAAGGCAAGCAGACATTCAAATTCCTATAACATCACCGGGTTTCCAAGGACTCACTGCAGTTATCTTTGATATCCATGTCTATTGCTCAAATTCTTCTTATTTCAAAGAATATCGTATATGCTTAAAGAGGTCACTCCAGGTTGATGAACAGAGAGATGGATACAGGGGTAAAGGAGATTAAGATAATTTCTTGTTAACTTTGTAATCACTGCTGCCTGGCTTTCTAGGCTTGTGCCTGCAGACCAGCAGCATCTGGTCACCTGGGAGCTTGTCAGAGATACAGAACCTGGGATTTCACCCCAGACTACTGAATCAGAATCTGCATTTTAACAATCTCCCCAGGTAATTGTTATACACACTCAAGTTTAAGAAACTTCCACTCTGGTCTGTTTAGGCTATAAATTCTCTCTGGTTATATACACCAGTTGATATCTAGTAAGCATTTATAGAAGAGTATTTTTGGCTTGGCCTTATTTTAACTGTCTATTGACAACTACTTGTAAAAATGAAATTGGAAAGAAAACTGTGGCAACGGATAATTCATTTTCATGAGCCTTAAAAGAGACTAGAATAAAATGACTTTTCTAAACATAATATTGTATAACATTACTTCAAAATTTTTTATAGCTTTTTAGTACAAATTTTAAGATAATTCTTGTATTGGCAATGATACTTTATATTTGCTCTGATTACCTGTGTTGATAGAACTTTAAAATGCCAATTATATAATTGGAAGAGAGTTTAGAAAGTCAACTCAAGTCTAATCAGATTTTTGAAAAATCTAGTAAGCTTTAGCTTTCACTAAAGATATAATCTACCCAATCCATAAGATGTTCTTAGTTGTTGGAACTAGACCATTGTACTAGCAACAAACAGGGCCAGAATTATCTAGGCACAATTTTAAAGTGAACCAAACTTGGAAGATGAGTGGGCAGGTGGGAGAAAGGAATCCATTCCCTTTTTACATCCTCCCATGTCCCACATGTCCCCCCAGCCCTTAACATGTGCACATTCGCTCTGCCTTCTTACTTTAGGTGTTTTATACCATAGCTGTGCTCTGTATAATAGGTTAAATGACTTTAATACCAGTAGTTCAGCCAGGATAGTCCCTGTATAACCAGCTTTTGCTATAAAACTACTCATTCCTCTCCTATTATTGAGTACCCTAATGGCAGGTGAGTGAAGCCATCTGATTAAACCAGTGCACAGTAAGCAGTGTGGACTCTAACAGTCTTTTGTAACCTCCTTGTGGGGACCCTCTGAATTTTCAGGAGAATTCATATACCTAAGTGAAAGGCTCATGAGTGGAACTTCATGTACTTTAAGGAGTGAAGAGTTTTAGGTTTGATGTGGGAGAGATTTCAGGATTCAGGTATCTTCTTGAGGCTGTCCAATCTTCTTTAGCTTATTTTCTACCTAAAATGTAGGCTCTAGCTACACAAGTAGTGTCCACGGGTTACTTCCTTGTAGAACAGTAAAAATCCCTTAAAAGTGTGGATTTCAGAATTTGTATAATTTCTTTTTTGAGCTCTCCATCGGAAACATGAAAAACATAATATGTTCCCAGGCACTAAGGTTGGATATTGAAGATCTGAGAGGGTCTGAGGAGGGGGTCTTAGAAGTGTAGGAATTTTGACTGCCTGTTCAACTGGAGGGAAGCTTTTGAGTAGAGGACGAGGACCTTGATCTAAGAGAGTACCGGGCGTTCCAATCTGTTCACTTCACTGAACAGAACCCAACACAAGCACACAGGCACAGGGGAGCCTCTCTGCTAGGCTCTTCATATTGGCACTCTTTTCTCTTGCCAAAAGCTTTATTTCCAGATACTCTGGACAAATGTTCTGGTCCAGAAAAACTACCTCTTCCCCAGCTTACTACACTAAGAAGGGAAACTTTAAAAAGAGGACAGGATGTATGTGGTATTTTCTTTCCTTCCACCCTTCACAAATCTTTTACATAGACACTATATCAGGCCTGAACTACAAGATATACACAGTTTCTTCTAGCTTCCATTTAAAGTAAGATCTTAGGGATCTTCCCACTTGTACATTTACAGATAGATACCCCTCGACACAGAAAAGTTTCTTTGTCGATGTTGAATGGAGATGTAGGCTCAATGTGTGTGCTTGCTGGACACAGGAAGCAAAGACCGTTTAGAGGAGGGAATTAGGGACAATATAGAAAAGACAATGCTATTGCAAACAATGCTCTCCCTTCAGCTCAAATGCTATATTTGGCTTACACACTGACAAACTCCAAGAATTGGAAAGAAAACGAAAATGCCTTAGAGGCGGGCTTCCCTAGTGGCGCAGTGGTTGAGAGTCCGCCTGCCGATGCAGGGGACGCGGGTTCGTGCCCCGGTCCGGGAGGATCCCACATGCCGTGGAGCGGCTGGGCCCGTGAGCCATGGCCGCTGGGCCTGTGCGTCCAGAGCCTGTGCTCCCCAACGGGAGAGGCCACAACAGTGAGAGGCCCGCATACCACAAAAAAAAAAAAAAATTGCCTTAAAGGCAACACAAACTTCTAGGGACACTGGGATTTCCTGAGCATAGAGAAAAGGTTGCAAAGAAAATAAACAAAAGTTCCTTTCCATTGTGTAAAAGTAATCCATGTGTTGGTCAGAACACAGTTTGGGAACTGAAACAAATCTGGTTTTCACCAGAGCAAATTTTCTATTCCCTATCCGCAAACAGAATTGGAAACCAGAAGACCTAGGTTAGGTTGGGCTCAGGTTGACTCCTGACTCACATGACTCAAACTCAGTGCTTAAATTTCCTGAGGAATTATCAGATTTGCATGATAAAAATACTGTACTCTAAATAAATACTAATTATAGGAAAAACAGTAATAGCTAACTCTTAATACATACTTCCCATTTGTCAGTCATTTTTCAAGGTGCCCTAGCTGTATTAGCTGTATTGTTAATTTAATCCTCACAAAACCCTTCATGGCAGGTAATGTAATTATCACTATTTCACAGATGAGGAAACTGAGGCACAGACTGGTAAATCACTTGCCCAGGATTATGCAGCTGGTATTTAGTGGAATCAGAATGTGAGTTCTGGGGTCTTGCTCCAGAGCGTATCATTTTTCATGTTAGTTCTCCTCCTCTGATACCTTTTCAATCCCTAATTTTGATTTCACATCATGTTTTCCCAATCTTTTCTGCTTTCTATAAACTCTTGACACCTTTGGCAATAAGTCTTTAAATAATGGTTTCACATCTATTGGGAGGAGAGAGGATGGGAAAACCACCATAAAACATGATGGAACTTTCAGGAGAAGACACAGTCGTAAATTCGATCTATTAAAAAGGAAGAAACAAAGACGAAAAAGTTAACCCTTAGGAAAAAAGACATACTTTTAAAGCCTGTATGGATCTTTTGTGAAAATTCAAAGGCAATGTTAAACAAAAATGGTTTTGATTGTCTTTTCCAAAATATTGTTCCTTATCTCTTGGGCATTTTGTTGACAGCACCCAAATCCCACCCTGCTTTAATGACATCCACTTTTCAGTGAGAAACTCTATCTTTGCATAAATTTTACTGTTTGACTCTGCAGTCAAGAGGGATCTTCATGGCCATGTCTAGCCAGATGTCAGTAAGATCTGAGTGAAGAGCCAGGAAAGGAGACTTACATTCATTATAAACTAATGACACACAGGTATCAGGTAGGTCCACATGCATAATTAATGACTTTGAGTTCAGCATTTCTGTTTAATGCAGAGAGAGTGATTGCACAATATTTTTCCTCTGGTTCTTCTTATCTGATGACTAATTCTGTTCCATGGACCTCTGAAACCATTGGCTAAAAGGAGTGATCTATTTGGGGGCTAGTCTACCAACCAGGCTATAAGTCCAACCTTCAAATACAACTTTAACCCATGCAGTATTCCTTTTTCACGGTGAATTTATGAAGTTCAATTTGTACGTTGATCGATCATTCTGGAAAACAGGAAGACCTCAACTCACAGGCTTGAGAACTTAGAACACTGACTCCGGTGCCTACAGCTTTACCCACCACCTCTGGGTCACAGGGAATGAAAAGGGAGGCTATTTCCTGCAGACACTATGATAAGCCTATGGCTGTTATTCATTACACATCTTTTAAGAATTAGTAAATTCCCTATTTTTTTATTTAAATTCCTATGGTCTCAGTCTTCTAATCTGACAAATGATGGGAAAACCTAGATTGTTTCTATAATCTTCCTTGCCTCTATAAAGTTAAAAGATTTACTTTTAAAAACATGGGTAACATTTTTTCTTTGTCCCAAGATATCTTTAAAGGTTTTATAGACTAGTCCCCTCTGAACATTTCTGTCATCAACCCGCCACTTTTCTGCTCAGAAATGTACAATGACTTCTCACAGGAAATGATAGCATTACCCCCTCTGCATATGTAAACGACACAACCTTCAAGACACAAATAAATTTCCGGCTCAACTCACTGTTTTCAGCCTCACTGCTATCATTTCTCTCTTCAACACCATAGTCTTTGTTCTCTGTACAAAGCTTGTGCTTCACTGTATTCTTATTTGCGTGATATTATTCTTTTTATGTTTGTCTTTCCAAGCCAATTAGATTATATGCTAAATAAAGACAGTGGACTCAGTAAAGACTTGCTGTCCTTCACAGATTCATTCAGTAAGTGTTTTCAGTGTGTACCATCTATATGTCAATCTGGGAAATATAAGAATAAATAAGCTGTAATCCCAGCCCTCCAAGATCTCACTATCTAGAGTGAGACAGTCTGGTGAGAATAAGGTGATAAAGTGGGTGAAATAGTTTTAAGGGCTGCTGTGAGGAATACAAATTAGAGTCCACAACAGATTAATACAAGAATTTCCAAGCAGCAATGAGAGTCTGGTTGAGGTTATGCCTGGCACATAATCACAGTAATAAAGAATATTTATTGAGCATTTACCACGCGCACAAGATGTGTTATCTCATTTAGTGCTCACCACAACTCTAGGCATTGTTTCCATCTTCATTTTACCAGTGACGGAAATGCAGCTGAGGAAGCAGGTGTTTGCCCAAAGGTCGCACAGCCTCCACAAGACAGCTGGGGCTCTGCGGAACAGTCTGGCTCTCAGCTGGCTTTAATTACCCTGGGCTACTTCCCCTTGCTTAGCTGGCGCTCTTTAAGTGTTTGTTGAGATTAGAGAGTATGCAACAGCCGTGAAAAATATATTCTTCAACAGACTCCAAAGCCCAAGGCCCCCAAACATTTTGGACTAACATAAATTTTCTGCGTGCGTGTGTGGTGCATGCACGTGCATATGTGTGTGGGAAAATTGTTTACAGTTCATGTTGCGCTTTCTTTTGCCCCCTCCCTTCCCAATAGCTAGAGCTAATGGGTGGGAATGCTTTATGCCAATTCAAGTGTCTCACTCCCCATCTCTCTCTCTTTATGTATATAATTTACATATTCTTAATCTGATTGTACCTTTTCAGAACGATATAAATAGAATGAGGAGACTAAATTGAAACTGCTGACACAAAAACTGAGAACACTAAAGACAATTTTGACATATGGAGTTTCTGGAGTGGCATTCTGGTTTATCTTTGGCGAGGCGTTCTTTAGGGACCTGCTCGAGTCTGGTGCATGCCAAAGCCCAAAACGCAGCTTTCCCCTTGATTTTTCTCCTATATAATCTCCATGTGGTCTCCAAATGCTTAACCCTCCCCACCAAATGTTGTAAAAATCTGTCTTTTGATCTCACAGATGGAGCTCGTGCCCCTCGGGAGAGAAGCAACTCACCAAACACCATTCTCCTTAGAGTTTCAAGGCCTTATAGATTTTCTGACCAAACCTGTTCATCCTCCTTTACTCATATGACTTCATAAGCCAATGATAACAAAAATAAAATAATAAAATAAAATAAAATAGATTCTCTGTTTCTGTTTGGCTCCTGATGGTCTTGGGCTAAGCCTTTCCTGCAAACAAAGCCTGCTTCTCTAGCTGTGTTCTTGGGTGGTGCCGTAGGGTAAGAGCAAGTGGCCATTTGCATCTCTTGGTTATAAGTAGGCTTTCCATTCCCAAAACTGCAAGACTAAAGAGATAAACTTAAGCATCCTCTTCTTTCATTGTGACAGCATCATCTGGACCAGTTTAAACTTTCTAAATAGTAGATAACTGTACAGTTGTTAAAGACTTAGAATAAGAAACCTCCTTTTTGATTTTAGCTCTGCCACCACCAACTTACTTGATTTTCCAGATTTTAGCTTCCCAGATGACACAATGTTAAGTTCACTCCAATAGTTTCAAGCAAGAGAATGTAGAGTGCTTTGTCAACATATGCAAATGATTAAATTTGCTATGAGATGAAATTATGTTATCTGACAGATATAATTAGGCAATTACGTATAAGTGGACAGATCTTTTTTCAAAGTTTTATCATGTTACTCTTCAGTTAAGAGTGTTTTTAATATTCATTGCTCCTTCATTAGGAACAGGACAGAGTCCAGAGTCTCCAAGTCTCCCTCCATTCTGCCTTCAAACACCTGTCCAACCTCATCTTGACATTCCCTACAGGAACCCTCTACTCTTGCCACACTGCTCTCTTTGTTCTATGCCCTTCCCCTCAGTCCCTGACCTGCAACCTCCCTTCTCTCTATCCCTCCTCCTCCCCTGCATTCAGGCAAGGATACAGAAGTTCCACAATCCTATTCTCTGATTTACTAAGCAATTTTTAAGGCCTCTGCTAGACACCGAGGAAGGAACAAAGGAAAAGCTAGGGTATCTCTCCAAATTACTTTCTTTCCTGACAACAGCTAATAGAACTTGAAGGTCTGGCTGAAATTCACTTCCTTCTCAAAGCTTTCTCTACTCTCTGGCCTGTGTACTCTCCTCCTTTTCTGAATCCCTATTGTTCTTATTTTATAAAACACACATGTGACACCTGCCATACCTACCATCTATTATGAGTTAATTTTGTACCTATGTGCCCCTCAGAAGTATGCAGGATGTCAACTGCACAGGTATGATGCATGTATATATATATCAACAAACTCTTGTCATATGTTGTATATTCCCAAGTAAACATCTGGAGGCAGGGACTATTCACACACTCATTTTTCGCTCACAAAGGCCAGCACAGTATGTATTCAGCAAAACAAATGAATAAATAAATGAATAATTGTGCTTTGAATTTCCATAAATATTAGTTTTAAAGTGCATATGTAATATACATAAAATTCACATATAATGTGAGTGTAATAACACCAGGTATAGCAATACAATGTAAAAATTGTGGAGACAGCTGATCCTGGACTGCAGCAAAGTTCGTGTGAAGCCTATTAACTTTGGAAACCATTCTTATACATACCAGAAATGATTTATAATAAAAAATGTTATTAAATCTCACAGATACCATTAACCTTTCCCACCACTCCCTTGACACTTTATAACTAAAAGTGGAGCAGATGCATGAAATATGGTTCTCCATGAAGAAGTAAGAGACAATGACACAAAACACGGAATGACAGAAAGTGACAGCTTCCTAGAAGTAGGGTATGTGATGGATTTTCTTATTTCTTAAGAATGAAAGAGAAAACAATTATTATTAACTGGAGGTCTTTGTATAAAATCAGAATACAAAGTTCACATTAAATCAATTAGAGTTATTTTTAACTCCACAGATTAATCCATTTTCCCATTCACAGAACTCATTTCTTTGTTCTTTGAACTTTAGCAACAAGAACCCAGAGGTTACAGTAGAAGGTATGTTTTTTATGGCTTACATGGAATTTAGTCACTGCATTCTCACCTCACTTGTTTGACAAAGTACATTATGGATTGGTTGAAACAAGCTGCTGCATAATGTGACTATCAGAAGCTGTGATGAAGACATCATTTGTTCCAACATGCCTAGCGTGCACTGCTGAGATTCTGTGGATGTTCTGATGAAGCACGGATAATGATGTGAATTGAATCTTCAGATCTATAGCATGTTAGGCTACAGTCTCACTAGAGGCATGTGGCGTGTTAAACAGAGGGATGTCTCATCTGCCATTTATATCTGTTTTAATCACAAGATTGAAAAAATGCAAACATGAAATAAGCTACTGGGTAAAAAACATAAAGGTCTCTCTAACTGTAATTAGCTAAATAACATCATAAATAATCATAAATACTGATGCAGGACCAATGTTTTATCACTTATAGTTAGACTGTACATTTGGCATTAATTCAAGAAGATCTCATGACATGGTCCCTCACAATGTGATATGTCTAAATACCCAAAAACGTAAAGGAAAATGGACAAAATCTGTAGGAGTTTGTTAGTTTTGTCACTGTGAATGACTTTCAAATTCCCTATTCCTACTTTCATGAGCAATTGTTAGTAGTTATCCAACAGTATGAAAAAAATTAAACTTAGAATGAATACTAATTAGGAATAACCAAATCTATTCAGTGTCAATGCTATTGATTAGAAACAACCAAATCTATTCAATGTGAAGAATATGGACATGTTTTAAACAACCTTCCTTAGGGAGTTTATCAGGTTGCTTAATACCAAAAGCTGCTTCTGATTTCTCTGAGCTCAGATTTTTGGGGAAAGTGGAGCCTACTGTGTAAGCATGTGTATGTCTATCTGTCTGTCTGTGTGTCTGTGGTGTGTGTACAATCATGTACATGCGTGTGCATTAAACTACTATAGGGATACTTCAAAATCCAAAATGACGTGCAAACAACACATTCAGAGCTGTGATTAATGTAAAACTTTTTAAGTTGAAGATTGAAGGTATCTTAATTTCTTTACCTCTATCTCTATATTTATCTGTGTATGTCTTTTCCTCCTTTTATTTCTTTCACAGATCAGGGATATTCAAAAAACTGAGAAATTGAAAAGCAGTGGGAGAAGTAATATAGAAATATTGGCTGAAATATTTATTTCTGAGATGAGAATAAAAGAAAAATAGAATAGATAGAGAACTGAAAGGCTTCCGATGGGACAAATACAAACCAGAAAACTGTAGACCAACTACAAGTAAGGTTTATTTATTCATTCTACAAGAATCTGTTTAGTGTCTACTCTATGGCAGCCGTGTCCTAGGCACTAGGGATGCCATAGTAAACAATATGGGCAACACTGCCTGTCCTTACATTCTAAGGAAGGGAGATAAGCAATAAACAGAATAAATAAGCTATGTGGTAAAACAGATGGCCTTCTGTCCTATGGAAAAAAAAAATAAACCAGTAAAGATAGTGTGAGGCTTGGAAGTTGTGGAAGTGACTTTAAGTTTTAATAGAGTCATCAGAGCAGGCCTCACTGAGAAAATGAAATTTAACAGGGAAGGAGACAGAGGGAAGACAGGGGAGGGAAAAGTTGGGAAGAACAGGTTGCAAGAAGAAGGCTGGAGAGCACTAATGTGAAGCTGGCCTCCACACCTGTTTAGATTAATTGAGTTCCCACTATTTCTCCCAGGCGACCTCCCCAAAGATCCCTTTTCAAATTCATGCCCTCTTTCATTCACTATAGAGTTAATGATTTTTATTTTCCTTCTCTTTTATGAAAAAAATGGAAATAAACATTATAACCTTCCATTATTAAGATACGTGTGCATCTTTCTCAGAAAGCTACAATTGGCATTTTTGTAATGAATTGAATCTGTAATGCTTAAGCAGTTTCATTTCATAATCTTAATAAAAAAAAAAAGCAACAGCTTGCTTTTTACTATTATGTCTAAAATTCAGAGAGAGACCTGCCCACTGAACCCACCTTAAATGAGGAAAGAGGGACTTCCCTGGTGGCCCAGTGGTTAAGAATCCGCCTGCCAATGCAGGGGACACGGGTTTGGAAAGATCCCACATGCCACGGAGCAACCAAGCCCTTGCACCGCAACTACTAAGCCTGTGCTCTAGAGCCCGTGAGCCACAACTACTGAGCCCGCACGCCTAGAGCCTGTGCTCTGCAACAAGAGAAGCCACCGCAATGAGAAGTCCATGCACAGCAACAAAGAGTAGCCCCTGCTCGCCGCAACTAGAGAAAGCCCGTGTGCAGCAACGAAGACCCAATGCAGCCAAAAATAAATAAATAAATAAAATGAGGAAAGAGATGGTGATTGAATTTCACTTCTGCCTCTAGTAACGTTACAACAACAGCCAGAACCATTCTTCCCTACAAGCAGATGCCCAGCTGTGGGTTGTTCCCTCTGTATCTGTCTTCCTCCCCACCTCCAAAAAGAAGAACTTAAAAAAAACAAAAAATAAGGGTCATATGCTTTCGATCTGCTTGGACATTTGAAACAAAAGAGATTTCACAAACAGAATACTGAATTAGATGGGGAAATATCTGAATACTGCATAATATTCTATTGAGTAGAGGATAAAAGGGGCAGTAGAAAACCTTTCGACTCATCACTGTGTTTATCGTTAAACTAAAACTTCTGCTTCTCTGTTAATATTGATAGACGGCAAAATTGTCCTGGCCTAGAGAAAATAGCCACCCATGATTTTTGACAATGTCTAGAACCCTCGTATTAGGCTTGGTCCTAAGGACTGCCATTCTGCTTTCTCTCAAGAACTGGCATTCTGCTTGGTAATAGGGATCATACTTAGTTCAGAAGACAAACTCCATGCTTGCACAGAGGCTGATGGATCAGAACGCAACCTAGCAATCATAACCTAAATAAGTGTAAAAATACTTTGGAAGCATATGGAAGGGGCACATAACTTCATGGCAGGGAACAGGCAGGCAAGGCTTTCTTAAAGCAGCAGCTTCTGAATTTAGGCCTGGAAAGTGAGTAAAGATGGAAGAAATGAAGAAACATGTTGAGGAAATAACATGTGCAAAGTCCAAAGAGTGCTTATCCAAGGAACTACAAGAAGTTCAGAGGTGTAAAGAGAAGTGTGAAGTATGAAGAGGGGATGCGGCACAGATAGGGCTGGTGAGGGAAAAATGCTAGATGATGGCCTTGAAGGTCAAGCAGAGAAGGACCATCCTGAAGGCTACATGGGGACTGGGGATTGGGCAGTTGTAAGCAGGAAAATGAAGTGACATTTTAGAAAGATTACTGGTTCCAGGAGTACTTGAGAGGTCATCTTGATGATGACCTGAAGCACCATAAAATCTGGAGAAGGGAAAAAAATGGATTTTTCCTCTTGTGTTCTAGAGTTATTTAGGAGATGAAACCAGTAGTTGATGGAATGTGAAGAAGGGAGAGGGTCTCTGTTTGGACCACTGAAGGCAAGCCTCTTCTTATACCTTTAAAGCAAACAGGGGTCGCCATTGAGCCTTGAATGGGCAACTCTGAAGTATACCTGCCCATGAAGAATCATCCAGAATGAATTTGGTTCAGACTCATTCCTCAACGCGTATTCTCACCCCTCTGTTGCCTTTCTCAATACGCAGATGTTCTATTTTATGTGTAATGGTATTGCACATTTATTGGTCGTCAGACCTCCGAAGAAAGATGTTCACTGATCGACTGACATGAATAAGACACCTGAGAAAGGGAGCTGTTCTTTGCATTTGACAGGTAGTTGGTAAAAAGCCGATAGTTTGATTAGGGCCTTCCCAGGAAGCCCAGTGCATTCTGATTAGCTTGATCATCATTTAGTTCTTTTCTCCTTGACTTTATAACTGTCACTAAAAAGTGAATTTTAAGGAAGTTATATCTTTGTACAGGTAAACTCCCTTTGTAATTCACCCCATAGAACAAACTTACCCAAATGGTCAAGGGCAATCAATAATATTTTTACTCCATTATCAACTTTTACACTGTGATAGAGAAATTATTCTCAAATACAGGCCAAGATTCATATATATATTTTTAATATCTAGGATGCTATAATCACAAAAGAGTTACAATATATGCAGCACATCCATTAATCTGCTGTGAATACACCTATGAACATGTATAAAGACATGAATAGTTTATCATATTTTTATCATAATCAACTGACAAATATTTTGTTATATTTTAATATTTTTATTTTTATAACTTTAATCATATTTTCATCATTTTTGTTGCAAAAGTCTTTTGATTCTCCTTTGAAAATTTCCAAGTCAAGTCTATCAGTAAAGATAAAATATACAATTAATGAGGGGGCCATGATTTGCAAGGCTGTCATCAAATGAATGAACCCAATGATCTGAGTCTGACCTAGAAATCAGATGCCACCACTTGATTGAGAAATTCCTTCCAGTTTTGAAATAGAGGTATAAACCATCCCAGTATCAAGGTAGTGAATCCCAGGCTTGAACAAATAGTATATATGAAAGAGATGCAGGAACACAGATACATCTTTCAGAAGGCATACTCAGTAATGGGTTTGGGGCCCAGAATATATTCACCGACATAATATGTGATAGTTTGGCTGCTTAGCTAAACTTTCACACCCAGTAACTCATCTCTGCATCAGTTGGACTCTAACCTGAAATCTCATCGGATTCATCTTGGCTCAGTATTAAAAGTGTTTTATGCTAATAGTACAAGTGCCATTATTATCCAAGTAACTGCTATTGACTTGTAGTATCCTACTATTATTCTGGGTATTCCATCACATTTTTATCCAATTTCTTTATTTCTCAATGTGTTTTCAGGGAAAATAAGGAAGGAAGGAAGGAGGAGGGAGGGAGGGATGAGACATTGAAAATGAAACAACTTTGCATGGATACAATAGTTGGAATAAGTTGGAAAATACTTAAATTTTATTCCTTATAAAATACAAAAGTTAAGGAAATAACGCTCAGCCACAAAAGCTACAGGAAGCATCTATTTGTATCTCCTCCTAATACATGCTCTTATGAGAATATTTTATAAATTTCATAGTTAAGGTAATGCACTTTTTGAAGCCACAAATTTATCTGGTGCAAATAACACTGAAATAGCTCTCCTCTATATCTCAGTTAACACTCCTACATTGCACCAAATAAATCTGAACACACTGGTGAGATAGAACAAGTGATCAGGCCCGCCTTACATGTGTAATGGGAACCATATTAAAGAAAGCAAGAGAGCAGAGATAGGATCTGGGGAAGGAATAAAAGAGACCAAACATAACACAGAGAATTCTCATCCTTCGACAAAAATAACAGAGCTAGAGGAGGGAACAGAAACAGATAAAGAAAATTAACATTGAAAAGAGTATAGAAGGTATCCATGAAAAGTACAACAAAGACAAAAACAAAAATCATGAGTGGTTTCTGTTGCAAGCAAAAGTTATTTTGGATTTTGTGGACTATTGCTGGAGTGTTTGCATTTCTCTGACTTTGATGAATGGAGAAACCAATGCAGATGAGCCAGCTGTACTCAGGATACCTTACTTCATTTATGTTCAGTATTAAGCTGACCATCTGAAATATCTCACTTAAGAGTACCCCAAGGATCATATGATTTAACACTGTGTGATAAAGAAAATCCTATGCGACCCACATACCTTTCTGGTCACCCATAACTTCCTTGTGCCTGCAGTAATGAATCAAGGTAAAGGAGTAGTAAGAATGCTCAACCATGTAAGTTTGTTCCCTGTTTGCTGTGGTGAATCATTATTAGTGTAATCATAATTTATCACACAAAAAGGAGCTCTTATGATGGTTAAAGGTAGAAGAATTCATAATTAGCACTAGTACAGCAGGAATAAATTTGGACTTCTCCAAGCAAACAGATGTGTCTGGTCACCTTAGCCAAAACAGATGAGATGGGTTTATTTTATTTTTTTGCATAGTTCTATCCTTCTAGTCTAACACATTCTTATTTAGATTGCTTGCAACTGATCTCTTATTGCTAGATGGGGAAAGGGTCTGATTTATGTCAAATGCAGAAAAGTCTGTCCCCCTCCCCCGTCCCCTGGGTGTTCATAATGTCAAAGGGCTTTCACAGTGAGGTTCTAATATGTCACATTTCTACAAAGTTCATTATGGTGTCTGTAGTAAGAAAAGCAATTAATTGTGGTTTTCCATTTTGCATGCTAACATAGCAATTTTCAAACCTGTTGTACATTTCGGTAAGATATAATTTTCATCTATTTTCCCCTCTCCCTTCACATTCTAAGTGGAGCTACATTGTAATATAAATTCATGCACTATTAGATCAGTGAGAAAGTAAAGCCTTTCTTTTGCCTATTAAGCAAAGAACACATCTTAGGAACACCATACATCATGCTTGTCAGAAGATTCAAAAGAATCATTCTGAATAGTTACCTTGTCTATTATTTAGAAAGCAGACATGAAACAATATAATTCAGTTGGGCTGCATGTATCTAATTTGCATATGGCTGTCTCTTTTTAATCTGAGTTTTCACAAAATGAATATAATTAGCAAGTTTCAATTTATCTTCAAAACCACTGAACTATGTTGATTATTTCCAGGATGACATCACCCGTGTGCACTAGCATATTTGGACTCCTAAACAGAGTGATTCAGTGGATTTTGTAGCTAAACAAGTGAATGTTGCAAGTTAAAAAGTGACAAACTCGTCAGCCATGCAAGATGCATAATTCATCATGAAGAGATCAGCACTGTAGCTTTATCCTATTTTCCCAATTTTTTCCTTTAACGAAACAGGCAATTCAAGCAAACCACAAATGATTTGGTGCGGCCAGCTTATTAGTCTGTGACCATTGATTAAAAAAAAATAAGTAATCAAACTCTTTAGAGTCACTATATGGCTATATTCTCTGTACTTCTCCAATTTGAGCTCCTCATTTAACTCTCCTTCATGTATGCTCTCAAAGTTACAAATTCCTCACATAATGAACTATCTCTGACCCACATTCTCAAGGAGCTTATCTGGGCTAGGATGTTTGACTTTAAATGAATGATAGTGAGAGACATCATACTTAACTTGTCAGCTATAAAAGAAAACGTGTAATTTATAAGACAATACATTATTTAGTGATATCCAACTTTTAAAAAATCGTACAGTTCAAATGTGTGGTTCTGGAATGTTAGAGATGCTAAGTGCACAAAGTGTAACATGATAATTGACATAATTTCCTCCCAAAATACCAATTTGTGTCCCCATGAATTCTAACTATAGCCTAGAGTTAAAACAAAGGTAAACCATTTAATAAGGGAACATGTATTGCCGATGAGCTGAATGTTTTTCCAGAGAAAGACAAACCATGAAGTTAAACAAAAATAAAACTGGTCTTCTTTAGAACTGGCATTATTAGAAATATTTTAGTACATATGGAAGCAAGTATCGTATCTGGACTTTGAACTGGCAAGTTCAAGCAAGAAATCTCACCATGACTCGTTTCTCAACTGAAGTTACCATTTTAGTCTGGCTAATCCAATTTTGTTTGCAGCGTTGGCTGTATGTTGGTCTAGACTAGATTTTGTATTCAAAACACACAAGCACTGCAGGATATTTCACAACTGCTAATCAGTCTAACACAATTACTTATCTAAGTGCAGATGAAGGTTTGATTAGTGATGTGCTGTTTCTCAGAGCATTGTCGGTTTGACCACAGCAAACCAGAACCATAAATATAGTTAAGTAACACAGCAAAAGCTGAGAGGCAGATCAGCTAATAGAAGACATACACCAGGTGGTTACACAGAACTATCTTTAGACATAAAATATGTGCAAAAATTTCCCCAGACTTCCTGACCACTCTCAGTTCCATATGCAAGTTTGCTTTAGCCTGAACACTGATGTTATACTGATCGTCCTTAAATGTTATACTGATCGTCACTTTAAACCTAGCATATTCCTATTGAAAACATGTGCCTCACTAGTCAAACTACAAAATCTAAAGCCTCGCCTTCAAATTTCACCACAAACTGGCATAAACTAATATTTACAGTCCATCATCCCACAGTTTTCTGCTTGGAATCCTCGACAACTCAGAATTACTTATCCACTCCTCAGTGAAACGTATTCGTCTCCTGCCTTCCCATATTTGCTCAAGCTCTCTCTCCTTCCTGGAATTCTGTCTTCACTTTTGTCATTGAATCTGTGTTCTTTCACATGACTTATCTTACTCCTATATCCAGAAGTAAGCCCTTGAAAGCAGCGATGTGGATATATTCCCCAGCATGAAAAATGTATTTCCGAATACATTGGGAGTTCTCAAATAATTGGGGTTGATCAAATCTTCTCCTATCAACTCTCAGTTCTTTTGGTTGAACACGCTCCACCTCACTGACTTTCCCTCAGCAATAAGCACTAGTGCTACTCTGTCAGATTACCCATCAGTGCCGTCTGGCTTTGTGTCCTCAATGGACTACCTTCCTCTACCTTTAGCAACTGGAAGGCAAGTCACCTTAACAAGCTCAACTACTAGAAATGAAGAGAGAGAGAACATGGTACCTGCTCCATTGTTCTGGAAATGAAATCAGAAATAGAATATGGAAAATTTTCTCATCATGAATTCATTAATCAAAAATCTTTATTGAGCACCTAGTATGTCTATTAGGAGCTGAAGCTATAGTAATGAACAAGGCAGAGTCCCTGCCCTTGAGGGCTTACATTCTTGTGTTGGAGGTGGTTAGTGGTGATAGGGAGACACATAGTAAGGCATCAGACAGTGACAACAGTCAATGTTATTAAGGAAAAGAAAGCATCATTTAAAGAAAGATAGCCAAGAGTCAGAAAAGAACTCTCTGAAGAGGTGATATCTAAGCAGAGATCTGAAAATGAGAGCAAGCCAGTCATTCTGGTAGCTGGGTGATCACTCTGGTGTCTGGCATAGGGAAAAGCAGGTGCAAAGGCCCTGGGGTGAGATCCAGTTTGCCCCATTCCAGTGGAGGAGTTAGGCTGCCTGAGCACAGGGGTTTAGAGAAAGAGTGTAACAAGTGAGGGCAAGGGTCTTTCCAACAGTAGCCCCCCAACAATCGATGACAAAGCCCCAGCTAGGCCAGCTGGCATCATCTGTGATACTAAAGAAAGTTTTCTTCATACACAACAGCATAAGCACTACTTGATTTAATTAATCAGATGGCTTCTATTAGCACTTTTTATAATGCCCAATTCCAGGCTAAGCTTTGTGGAGAATACAAGAATACTGTACCCATTTCTAATGGATTTAAGACCTGGATTCATATTTGTACTAAAAACCTGCCTCATTGGCTTGTATCAGAGGCTGCTTCTTCGCTCTGATTCTAATTTTCTGCCCTTGTGTGAACTGGTTGCTGACAGATTAATACCAGTAAAGGCAAGTTTTTTCCTACTGTATAATGTATTTATATTTAAAAAAAAGAAGAATCTCCTCTATTAATTCACTAATGCTCTTCAGTCTTTTTAGTAACAAGTGGGAAATCTTCCCACTTTGATTTAAAGTTTCCTAACTATTTAGAAACAAGATACCAGGTCTCAGTAATAAGAAAAGTCTTGCTGAGAAACAGGTTGTAATTTATACCACCACTTCAGGCCATATCATGCATTTTGCTAGAAAAATAAAAAATGCCAAACTTCAATGAGCATGCCACTGTCTCCTGAGCTCTTTTGTGATAGAAGTAATTAGTTTGAAAATATTCTGTCAAGATCTTAAGATGCAACAGTAAAACACAATTGCTTCTATTATATGCCAGTAGTTGCTCATAACAACTGGGAAGCTAAGACTTTATACTGGAACAAACTCCTTTCTGTTACATTCCAATCAATGTCTTGCCTTCGTTGAACCTACATGTCTGGATATCTGAGAAGTTTCATCTTATGGCTTGTTTAAATTATTAACATCCATTCTACCCACCAAACTTCCTGTCTTAACAGCTGCTGTGTAGCTGCGGGCTTTATAATCTGTAAGTTATTACTTAATGTCCACCCCCTTTCTTTGGAAGGCTTTGGAGGCAGGTAAAGTAGGTATGGGAGAGGTAGAAAACACTTTTGGTATTAAAGGCCAGAATGAGGCCATGGATGTGTACGGCTTCATCTTTGTAAATTAAGATTAAGAGTGTGATGTTGAATCCTAAACACTTTCTGTTCTAGCCTTGTTTTTCTTTGTTAAAATGCTTTGGCTGGCTCCCTGTGACACATTTAACACCTCTTTCTTCTTGTGAGTTTGATCTAAGGATTTCCAAAGAAGCATGATGCCTCTGAGATGAAGAGATGTGCTTGTCACAGGTCACCCCTGACAGGGGCACCACTGACAAACTCGCTCACTTTTCCAAGAAGCGCCATTCTTTCCTAGAGCCCCTTGAGCACGACTTTAGTCCTATTTTTCAAAAACAGAAAATGTAGGCTACAATAAAGAAGGCTCACTGGGCATGCAAAATTGTGGACATCCTTATCACATCCCACCTTCCGCATCTCTCAATGATACTGGTTGCAGAGACATTTAAAAATCCTTTCAGTAGGTAACTATTTGTACTTACAGCTTTTGTGGTGCCTGAAATAAAATGATATTACTGGAAGGATATGAGTCATGCGCTTCCTGGTAAACCCATCCTGTCTTTTATGATTTTCTAAACCGTTTTGTGGAAATTCCAAGTTTTACTCTTCTCATTAGAGAAGCTTATGAGGCTAACTTTCTGGGATAGAACTCCAACTGCTAAAAGCTTAAAGGGCTGTGGATGCCACCAATAGTGTTTTTTTTTTTTTGCGGTACGCGAGCCTCTCACTGTTGTGGCCTCTCCCGTTGCGGAGCACAGGTTCCGGACGCACAGGCTCAGCGGCCATGGCTCACGGGCGCAGCCGCTCCGCGGCATGTGGGATCTTCCCGGACCGGGGCACGGACTTGTGTCCCCTGCATCGGCAGGCAGACTCTCAACCCCTGCGCCACCAGGGAAGCCCCACCAATAGTGTTTTTTAGTTACTGCAACTACAAGAGACTGTCTAGGTGAATGATCTAGTTCTGCTAACAAAGCCAAATGGCATAGATGGCTTTTATCAATTAAAAACATTAGTGTCCTACTATTCATTTTCACAGGAAGACAAACTTTTTAAAAATTCACTTAATGTATCAAAAATCCTCCTTACGGGCTTCCCTGGTGGCGCAGGGGTTGAGAGTCCGCCTGCCGATGCAGGGGACACACACATCCACCACATCTAATGTACCAATTCTTTAGAGGTCAGTCTTGTAAAATTTTCCCTCTCATTTTCCCTGAGGGAAGCAGTTATTTTTGTTGCATTCAGCCCTGAAAAATTCTACTGCAAATTCAGTCCCTGACCCATGCCAAAGAATAGCATTCACCCAAACCTCAAGGTGTTTTTATGGTATGATACATTTCAAATGGAGTCTATTTCCCATACCACCACCATAACTGACAAAATATACATTCTCTTTGCCTCATGCAGTCTTTCTCTAAATTCACAGCCTTTCCTTCAAGTTTTGAAAGTTGAAAATTGTGTTGTACAGTGACAGCATTTAATGTACAGGTAAGGGGGAAAGGGACATTTGGATGTTTTGGTCTTAACTTATGAAGACAGTATGTTTACTGCCAAATTTCCTATGTCTTGGTTCCCCCATCCTTTACTATAAGAGGGATATTAATTTTACAGGGAAGTCTCACAAACTAAGAGGGGGAATCCAAATTACAAGCCGTCTTGCCTAATAAACTAATGACATCATCCAAATTCATTATTTATAATAACAGTAAAATAACTTTAATAATAAACTAGTGCTCTCAGGAATTTATAGGCCAATGTCCAAATTAGAGGCCATCATTTTATAAATATAAAAGCTGCACAATAATAAGTAAAATGAAGTTAGTGAATGTTTCTTTAGGACAAATTATTGATATGTAATAGTCTAATTTGGGGAGGGAAGCCATGCAATAGATATTTTGGAAAAAAAAAAAACCAAAAAACATTTGACAACCGATTAATACCTCTCACCTTTCTTGTCATATCTGGAAATAGCAGAGATGCCGAGATTTTTTTTGTTCTGATCATACAGTTAGAGCACATATGAACCATTAGGCTAGTTTTCATTGTAGATTTCTATAACTGCAGGTTATCTTTTAGGGAGATGTCAACAGAGGTATGACATTGGTGGGTTAATCACTACCTTTAGAAATTTTTCCTTAACAAGTTGTGCTGATGTTATAAAAACCAAATGGGAGGTCATAATGTTCTATAGCAAATTCAGAATGATAACTCTTCAATACAGATCAATCTGGCAGAACTCAAACTGCTCCCTGCCCTTGCTTCCGTCAGTAACTGTATTTCCTTTGGTTCTGTTGACATAATCCCAAGGGCTAAGAGTAGGATCTTCAAATATATAAGAAAAACTTCATGTCTTATTAATTCCCATTTTCTTGATATTTTTTGTCATGAGAAAAATACCTGTCTTCAGAGAGAGGTCTTAGGTTTAGAATTTGAAATTCAGAATATTAAGTTTGAAAAATGGATAGAAGGACAAGTAGTCTCTTTGCAGGACAAAAGAATCTGAAATGGATACTCTAAGGTCAGACTCACTGTTTCACTTCCGTCTTCTTTACAGGCAAAGTTCTGCTGCTTCATTTCCCTAAAAACTCAGTCCCAAACTCTTTAGATCATTGTCATTCAAGAGAAGCTCTAGTAAGAGGAACAACGAAGGCAGAGGCAAATTAGAACTAAGAGTAAAATAAGGGATACATTTTCATTGAGAAGAACTTTTAAAACTGAGGGTTTTTTTGTTTGTTTGTTTGTTTTTTGCGGTACGCGGGCCTCTCACTGTTGTGGCCTCTCCCGTTGTGGAGCACAGGCTCCGGACGCGCAGGCTCAGCGGCCATGGCTCACGGGCCCAGCCGCTCCGCGGCATGTGGGATCTTCCCGGACCGGGGCACGAACCCGTGTCCCCTGCATCGGCAGGCGGACTCTCAACCACTGCGCCACCAGGGAAGCCCAAAACTGAGGTTTTAAGAATTTTTGTAAACACATTTAAATGGCTCTATTTTGTGAACTACTTTCATATACAATTAGATATTCATTTAATTTTATTTTCCCTAGAAGATGTTCCTGTAAGACTGCTGCATGTACACTGCCCTGATCCCTGAGCTGAGTGGTGTCTTGGCACGTGATTAGAAGGGCAGTTTTCTAACCATGGAGGGGGGAAGAAGATTGGCTTTGCTGACAGTTTGATACAAATTTGAATCGCTGAGCATTTATTAGCTCTGGGGCTTTAAAAAACAAGAAAATAATGGTAAACCTTGCTTTAGCACATTTATCCCTATGCTGAGAGGCTGACAGTCATGGTCTCATTTAATGTGAAGACAAATCCAGTGAGAAAGATACTGTTATTAAATCCATTTGAAAAGAAGAGAAAAAAAAGGTTCTGGGAAATTTAGCAATTTGTCCAACATCACAGAGCTTGTAAGTACCTAATTTATATATTTATGTTTATAAACAGAGTATATTGCTCGTCTAAACAATATGTAACTCTGTGTAAGTAAATAAATCTGTATGTATTAAATAAAATCTATGTCTGCATTCTAAGACCATTGTCTTTACTTATTTTATGTAATTTTTCCATGGAAGAACAGTATTTCTGCCATGCATCTTTTTTCAGAAATAAGTTTAAAGTTCCTTATTTAATGTCATATTTAGAATGTAAAATAATAATAGGATCATTTTTCACAACTCTCTGACAGTTAGTCACCTGAGAGCTTGTCAGTGTATACAGGCACACCTTGGAGATATTGGGGGTTTCATTCCAGATCACTAAAATAAAGCAAATATCACAATAAAGCAAGTTACACAATATTTTTGTTTGTTTCCCGGTGTATATAAATTTACTATACTGTAGTCTATCAAGTGTGCAAGTGCAAAGCATTATGTCTAAAATAATGTATGTACCTTAATTTAAAAATACTTTATTGCTAAAAAATGCTAACCGTAAGTAAGTTGAGCCTTCACTGAGTCCTAATCTTTTTGCTGGTGTAGGGTCTTGCCTCGATGTTCGTGGCTACTGACCAATCAGGGTGACGGCTGCTGAAGGCTGGGGTGGCTGTGACAATTTCTTAAAATAAGACAATAATGAAGTTTGCAGCATTGACTGACTCTCTTTCACCGATGATTTCTCTGTAGCAGGCAGTGCTGTTTGATAACATTTCACCCACAGTAGAACTTTTTTCAAAATCGGAGTCAATCCTCTCAAACTTTGCCACTGCTTTATCATCTAAGTCTAGCTTATATTCTAAATCCTTTGTCACCATTTCAACAATCTTCACAGCATCTTCCAGGGTAGATTCCATCTCAAGAGACCACTTCCTTTGATCATCCATAGAAAAAACTTCTCATCCATTAGAGTTTTATCATGGGATTGAAGCAATTCAGTCACACCTTCAGGCTCCACTTCTAGTTCTTGTGCTATTTCTGCCACATCTGCTTCTTCCACTGAAGTCCTGAACCCCTCAAAGTCATCCATGAGGATTGGAATCGGAATCAACTTCTCCCAAATTCTTGTTAATGTCGGTATTTTGACCTCTTCCCATGAATCACAAATATTCTTAATGGCATCTAGAATGGTGAATCCTTTCCAGAAGGTTTTCAATTGACTCTGCCCAGATGCATCAGAGGAATCACTATCTGTGGCAACTATAGCCTTATGATATGTATTTCTTATGTAATAAGACTTGAAAGTCAAAATCATTCCTTAATCCATGGGCTGCAGAATGCATGTTGTGTTAGGAGGCATGAAAACAACATGAATCTCATTGTACTTCTCCATCAGAGCGCTTGGGTGACCAGGTGGATGATTTGATCTTCTATCCAGACCACTAAAACTTTCTCCATATCAGCAATAAGGCTGTTTTGCTTTCTTGTCATTTGTGTTTTCACTGGAGTAGGATTTTTACTTTCTTTCAAGAATGTTTCTTTTCATTCGCAACTTGGCTAATTGCTTGGTGCAAGAGGCCTAGATTTTGGCCTATCTGAGCTTTTGACATGCCTTTCTCACTAAGCTTAATCATTTCTAACTTTTGATTTAAAGTGAGAGATGTGTGGCTCTTCCCTTCCCTGAAACATTTAGAGGTCATTGTAGGATTATTAACTCGTCTAATTTTGATACTGTTTTGTCTCAGAGAATAGGGTGGCCCAAGGAGAGGGAGAGAGATGGGAAAAAGACCGGTTGGTGGAGCAGTCCGAACACCACATTCACGGGTTAAGTTGGCCCTTTTATATGGGTGTGGTTTTTGGTTTCCCCAACCAATTACAATAGTGACACCAAAGGTCACTGACCACAGGTCACCGTAACAAATGTAATAATAACAAAAAAGTCTGAAATATTGAGAAAATTACCAAACTGTGACATAGAGACATGAAGTAAGCAAATGCTGTTGGAAAAATGGTGCCAATAGACTTGCTTAATGCAGGATTGCCACAAACATTCAATTTGCAAAAAATGCAGTATCTGTAAAGTGCAATAAAGCAAAGTGCAGTAAAACGAGGTGTACTTGTACACAGTTTCTCCAAATTACAGAAATCATTTTTATTCAGGAGAAAAATGTTAATACTCTTGAAAAAAAATTTTGAAGAAAATAAAAGTAGATCCAGGAGAAATAGATGAAGAATAACTCACAGTACCTTTCTAAAAATAGTAATAATTAAAAAAAATTTTTCTACTGAAGAGCAGTTAGTGCAATATCCAGAATTTTGTGTGTAAGCACTACCTAATGAATGACTGAGGCAATCGACTACTGGTTCTCCCAAAGGAGCCAACCCAGTTTCTGAGATCATGGCCTCATACGTGCCCCATCCATGTGGTGGTCATAATGGAATAAGACAAGAGGGCACAGTGATCAGGTGAAGGGCTGTAAAACTAAAAACTGATCTGAATACCTCCTGCATTTGTTATCTCTTAAGCACTTCCATTATATACCTATTATGGAAAATTGCATTGATTTACATATTAATGTTCTGCATTTCAGCATGTGCCCTTTATGTTCACACACAACAGAATACCCTCTTGTCACACACATTTAACCTACGTGACTCAGCCATTAAGTGAAAATTTGAGAGTGGGAGAAAAAAGAAACAGAATGAATACAGTCACCCCCATTGTTCTCTTCAGTGCCTTGGATTTTAAATCCTTTACTGTCACTCAGTTGAATTCTATTTTTGTCAGTTTGCCTATCAGTCAAGATGGAGAGCTTAACCTAGGGTGAGCCATGGGATTGTCTTGCAACCATTTTTTTCCCAATGTTCCCAGGTTCCTGGGCTGGGGACCTACATGCAAATTTTGATTATCTGTTTGTAATCTCAGTGATCTCTGGACAGGTGAAAAAAAAAAAAAAGACAGAAAACCATTCCCTATGCCAGCACTGTCCAATGGAATTTTCTGCTGAAAATGACAGAAACGTTCTTTATCTGAACAGTCTAACACAATAGTCAGGAGCCAGAGATGACTCCTAAGCACTTGAAATGCAGCTAGGACAACTGTTTTTTAAAAATTAAAATTTAATTTAAATAAATTTAAACAAACAAATAAATAGCTACATGTGCTCAGAAGTTACCATATTAAACAACACAGCTCTATACCATGCCCAAACAATTTCTAGGTGACTGTGAAAGGGAAAATGCTGCAGAAGAAGGAACCTATTTCTCCATATCAGATATGTGAATTCCTAATCTTACTTTCTCTGCTTCCCAGTTTGTTTTCTTAACATAGCTAAGAACATCTCAAAATCTCTGAGACTGTATCAACTACCACAAGTCAGGGTGTCTAATTCCTAATAGGACCTTGTCGTCATTCGGACACCCTTTGATTCTTCTTATTTAAAACTCATGCATTAACGACAGCCCCTATTCTAAGTTATCTCCATATCCAAGGCTCTTACTCCTACTCCTTCTCCTATATGCTCAAAAAATACTCTATGCCTCATTCACAAAGGAACCCAAGTACATGTGATGATAGCGCTGCCAATACACACATCACTACCACCACACATCAATTTCTCTCTATTTTTCCATCCTCCACGCTTCCTGTCAACAACGATGCCTGCATTCTTCCAAGGATCATACCCTGTAGCTGTGACATAAATAATATCCCCTCTTACCTCCTCTGGTCTATTTTTCTTTAATTATCTCCTTTATCTTTTTGTAACTTCAATCTTTGTCTATCTACTGATTGTTCCACTTAATAAACAGGTAATTCTTTCTGTTCTCCTCCACTAATCATACTTAAGCTGTCATAATTATTATGCTTTGTTTCCTCATTTCCCCTGACATTCTAGGTTCTACCTCAATCACTTCTCTGACCAGTGACGTGACAATCACTCAATCCAACCTTTTTCTGTATACTCCCTTGGTTCTTCTTCTAGCTCTTTAACTGATCATTCTTATTTGATATTCTCCATCATTCCATTCCCTGAAATTGAGCATTACTTAAGATGAGGGATCATCAGTCTACAACCCACCGGCCATGTCTAGCCTGCTGACTGTTTTTATGTGGCATAAGAGCTGAGAATGTTTATTACATTTCAGGATATTTTATATTGAAATCAAAATAAGATTAATAACTCATGGCATGTGAAAATATTATGAAATTCAAATTTCATTGTCCATAATAAAGTGTTACTGAAACACACCTAAACTCATTCATTTACATATTAGGTATGACTGCTTTCATGCTACAATAACAAAATTGAATAGTTGCAACAGAGGCCATAATACCTGCAAAGTCTGAAGCAGGTTTTGACAGTTGTCTCTCCAACAGCTATACGGTCCCTTTGTTTCTGACCAGCAGAACCTCCATTTTATCCATGTACTCAGGCAAGATACACCCACCTCTACCAATAGCTTAGTCATGATTGGTCTAAATTAGTCAAGAGAAGTGGCTTAGTCTGCTCAGGCTGCTATAACAAAATATCATACACTGGGTGGCTTAAATAATGGACACTAATTTCTCACAGTTCTGAAGGTTTGGAAGTCTAACATCGGTAATAGTGTGGTTCAGTTCTTGGTGAGGACCTTCCTGGCTTGCAGTTGGCTGTCTTCTTGCAGTATCCTCACATGATAGAGAAAGGGCTCTAGTCTCTTCCTCTTTTTATAAGGAACTAATCCTATCCTGAGGGCCCCACCCACATACCTCATCTAACCCTAATTACCTCCAAAAGGCCCCATCTCCAAATACCATCACATTGGGGGTTAGGGCTTCAACATATGAGTTGGGCAGAGGGGTGGGGGAGGCAACACAAATATTCGGTCCAAAACACCAGTGAGCTGAAAGATAAAGAGGACCTTCAGAGAAAGGTTTTCCTTTTTAATAAAAATTGATATGTGGGAGGGAACACCCTTCTTTGCCTAGAACAGGTTTAACCAACTTGCAACAATGAAAGCACATACAGTTATCACACTCAAGCCATCAGATGGAAGGATTGAAAGCCTCCTGGTCTCTGATGACTTATTTTAACTGTTGAATTAACCAGTCCTACTGTAGTCTTATTTCTAGACTTTTTATTAAGGGATAAAAAAATCCATTACTCCTTAGGCTACCTTTATTTGCATCTTCTATTACCTGCTGAATCTGAGTCAATCTTCAACAAATATTTACTGAAATTTAAATGCCTGAGTGTGCCTTTAATATACACATATACATTTATACATTTATATTGCACCTTTATTGTGTATTCAGCTATGCCATGTGTTTTTATTACTTTGATTTCCTAACATTTCATTAGAATTATTACTTAACAAAGACATAACATGTCCTTGAAGGTTTGGTGGAAGAAATATTATTCTATATATTATTCTATATATTTTCTCAGCATTGAACCCATTACAGATACCTAATATCTGCTTGTTGACTGAATACACTAATACATGTTGGATGAGGGGTAGAGATAGGTAGCTAGCAGGAGGGGAGGATGAATTCTGTTCTGATTTCTTCCAAGGGTGTCATATGCAGCAAAAATGTATTCAAAGTTATCACTCCAATAACCCAGAAATCAGCATAAGAAAGAAAGAAAGAAAGAAAAAGAAAGAAAGGAAGGAAGGAAGGAAGGGAGGGAGGGAGGAAGGGAGGGAGGGAGAGAGAGAGAAGGGAGGGAGGGAGGGAGGGAGAGATAAGAGGGAGGGAGGGTGGTAAATGTAAAGAACATTTTGTATGCAAATGATGAACAGGTTGCAGAGGTCAATCACCCAATACTGAGGCAGCTTCAGAAATAAAAGCAGATGGTACAGCTTTTCCTTTTTCTTCTTGGCCACGAAACCCCTGCTAATTGAAGTAGCAACTGAACAAGCTGCTCTTTCATTTCGCCAGCAATATTTATGTTTCACTTAGGTTCTGCATTTCATATGAAACATAACTACACCTCCTGCTTACTCCTTGTTTCTGGCATCTAAGCCAGTTCCTGCTTTCCCACAGTCCTGCTTCTTTCTTCACAAGACTTCATGAAGATGAACAAATGTATAATTCCAGGCTTGAGAGAAACAAAGTGAAATGGGCAGGTAGGTCATCTTTAAGAGTCTATTCTTAACTATAAAATGGGATATATTTAGAGTCAATCAGAGAAGTTTTCAGTTTCTTTGTTCAATTCATGAATCTCGGAACTGTGAAACAGAATCAATGTTACTAACAGCAATTCTACTGTCTATCTTAGACTGCACTGAATAGTTCTAAATAGAACTTTCTCATAGCCATTTCCATAAGACCATATTTTTCCCCCCTGCAGTTCAGACTTGTTTTTCCAGAAACGGAAACAGCATATAAAGTGCTGAGAAATTTGCTAACCCAGCTTGCCCACATATTTATATCACTGTCAGGATACAGTATTGTATTTACCAAGATTAAATTATCTGCTGTCAAAACTCAATGAAAATCATGGTGTACCAAACCATACTTTAGAGATGTAAGCATCTATTTCAAAATGCAAATCACATAGTAAGATACTGGTGTTTACAGAGATATATTGTACAAAATGGAAACAGTCTGAAATACTAGGCATTTCATGGACAGCAAAGACCATAGTTGCTAAGTTTGAGAAAGAGTTTTGGATATTAGATATAGAAATGGGTTCAAGTTCCACATCTGCCACTCACCAGCTGTGCATTAATACAAGCCACTTAACAAGTCACCTGTAAAATGGGGATAATTCCTGCTCTGTCTGCCTCATTTATGATGAACAAATGAAAGCGTGTATGTAGGTGAAAACATTATCTAAACTCTGAAGGTATATAAATAAATGGAAGGAACGTTGAAAGCTGGCATTTTTCAATTCACCAAGGACTTTAATTTCTGCTCTAAGAATCAGTTTTTATTGCTAGAATTACAGAATTTTAGAAGTATAAGTAAACCTAAAACTCATGTAGTCAAGCTCCCTCATTTTACAGATAAAGAACATAAACCCAGAAAACACTACTGACTTATCCAAGATTAAAAATAAAAGCAATAAATATTTGAGAAAGAAGTTTAGATTAGAACCTGTTTTTTCCCTAACTCTTAGTTCGTTGCTTTTCCCTACTGAAAAACTCCACTGTCTGTTAAATGTAGAAGTGTTTACCAGAATTTACTGATTTAAAAATAATTTTACAGTGATGTGAAATCTTTCAGTTCTAAGACATTTTCAAACTAAAATCTCATTTTATTTTTATTATCTCCTAGATGGGTTTCAAGGCAGATAGTAGTTTCATTTGAAAGTGAAAATTTTCTGAACAGAGAGATGGGTAGCAGAGCCAAGCATGGAATCAATGTTTTCTACATAGCCTGGTGTTCTTTCCACCTTTCAGCTATCTCCATCATATTTTGATTACAAGGGATTCTGTTTCTTTTAATAGTGCTGCACATTATATATTTTTAAAAGTAGGACAGAGTAAAATTAATTTTGCTTGGGGAGTCTTGTGATCTCCTTTGCGATGTCTGGAGACACCCAAGGGTATCTCAAAACTAGGATGAAGAATACCTATACCAGATTATTCTATCTCCCAAAGTAATCTGTCTCTTAATAACAATCATAATTACCTTCTACAGTATCCAGTCCCTACCCTCTCTACCAGACAAACTATTCACTGAAGTTAGGATCTCCATGGTAAAAAACTTCTCAACAGTGTATGGCTAGAAGCAGACTTTCATTCTCCAAAGCCATTCTGGGAAAACAATACATGGGTGCCAACTTCCAAGCTCTTCTATGAATATTTAAGCCCTGTTTCACTTCCACAAAACTAATTATTACAGAAAAGCCTAGTTAAGTGAACTATTCTTTGTTAAAGACATGGAAAAAACATATAAATACATACTAGATGGGCTTAAATCAGGATTTTAATGTACTGGATGCATCTAAAAGGTCCCAAGCAACCTTTTGTGCCCAATGGTCCTCTTTGCACCAATCCTGTCTCCCCTCTACCTGCCCCTACCACCAGCAACCTAGAACTACCTTTCTTCCATGAGGATGCTTCTAATGCAAGTCCCAGGGTTATTCTTATTTGAAGTCTTATCTCTTACGTTTAATAAAATGGCCTTGCCCTCTGTGAGAATAGTTTTTATGTCAGTAAACACATGGTAGCTGTAGCATTTGATTCTGCATACAGTGTGTCTGTGGATCTAGACTATGTGTTTGGTGGGGTGGAACTGTGGGGAAGGGGGTAAAAAAAGAAAAACTGAAGGCAAAGTCTTCTTTGATCTTGAAAATATGCTAGTAGATTCCTAATTACTTTACTTAATGATAAAGGCAGCTTAGATGCCTATTTTCCTTCTGAAAAAATGAAAAGAGAAATTTTCTAATTCACTGATATCTTGTCTACTAATAAAATTTTGGTCACCAAAAAGCAATGGATAAAGCTTGAGTGAAATGCTTTGCAACCCCTGGAATGGAAGCTGCCAAAACCCATTAAAATTCATTTGGGGATGTTCATACCATAGCAATCATCAAATAAAAAGTTACTACAATTAAAGAGAAGAAGAGTCTTTCTAGGTATCAACAATGCAATCAAGCAGGAGGATCCCAGAATGTCAGTCATTATAGCAAACCAGACGGACAGTGGCATCTTCTACGATCTACAGACGGAAACACCAAAAATAACCTCCTTGTCCTTCCACCTGGCTCTCTAATATCCTACTATACAAGAACATGGATTCTCTTTCCTTCTTCCCAGGGCGTGGCTAGAAGTTAACTGAGTATAGAAGAGCCCTGGCATTTTGTATATCACTTTGCTTGATTTGCTTGTGGATATACAGTCCTGAATGAAGAAAGCTAGAAGTCAGATTTATTTTACATAATTCACTAGGGACAGCCACAGTAAAACGTCAAAAAATAAATCTTTGCTTCCAGCTTGTCCAGGAATAGGCCCAGGGAAGACTTTCTGAGTCTGCTGGAATTGGGGAGAGTGGACTTTTTCTGAGTTGACTCAAAAATGCTGACGGTAAATGGCAGGTTACTGCTTAAGCACAGATGTCACTTCACTGTGTCAACTTGGAAATGATCAGCACAGTCTGGCAAGTACATTTTTTCTCACATGATGAGTGTATCTGGGCAGGTGCTATACTTCACTGAGGCTGTACATTGTTTTAACAGATGCATTTTTGTTTTAACATCTTTATTGAAGTATAATTGCTTTACAATATTGTGTTAGCTGCTGTTATACAACAAAGTGAATCAGCTCTATGTATACATACTTTGTTACTCACACCACAGGAGGAAAAAAAGATTCACTAATGTATATTCAAAAACAACTGGTGCTAAGATTCAGTAGGGAATAAAAAAGGTTACTAAATATTTTATCAATAATTAGAACACGGGTAATTCCTATCCCTGGGGGTGTTGATGCTACATATGCTCTAAACTTCCACTAAATTCAGAAGAAGGAAAGACAGCTTTAAGGACAAATATAGAAAATATTTTCTGAAATAGATATCCCAACGGCCTCTGCTATGGCCACAATGCATTTTGTTGTCATTTGCATATTGACCATTTGGCTACAGACCTTGACTTCCCTTGTCATTATGGAAAACTACCAGAGGTACTCAAAGTAGGCTGTTATTGAAGGGCTACACCTAAACATTAAATAGTACCTCACAGTCTGCAGGGGTCACTCTGGGTTCTGATGGCTAGCTTTAAAAAACATAATTATGTTGGTAAGATTGGTGGCTCTGTTGCCCTGCTAAAAGACTAAGATCAGGCATGTTGAAGAAAATAACTCCAGCACCAGGAGTTGCAGCTTGGAAATAAGCAGCAGACTGTAGTTCTCGGTAGACTGCTGGGCAGTATGATGGGTAGATGTACGTCTCTGAATCTTTCGGGCTGTCTCTGTATTAAATGATACAACCTAAATATGCAAGGAATACAGAGCCATATCCTTTAGAGGATGTCACAGATAGTAAGTATTGGGTAGCCAGCAATGTGCTAAGTTCTGGAACATAAAGAAATATAAGACATGGTCATTGTTTTAAGGAGCTCCAAGATACACTTGGGGAAAACTACACTCAACAAAATGGAAGAATATATGAACACAAGAGTGCATGTTAAATATGGAGTTATAAGTGATACAACAGCTCTTACAGAGGCAGAGAGCCTGATATATAAAGCAGTTGGGAAAGCCTGACTCTTAGTAAATTCTATATAACTACGGCTATAATCATAATCATAGTTATAATCATCTTTATATTATTGTATAGTACCTATTTACAGATTACATAATATTATAAATATAATAATATTATTACTGAAAGCTCATCATGTGCTAGATCTTTTCCATAATAGATTCACCATAATATTATAGATGAAAATAATTACCATAAATTTGAAGATTAAAACTCTAAGATTAGACACCTTATGAAAGGTCTCATAGCTAGTAAATTAGCAGAGCTTAGATTTGAATCTGTGTCCAGAGATTTCAAAGCTCTCTCTGGATTATTAACTACAGAAGTTGAGGAAAGATTTATGGAGGAAGCAAAATTTCAATTCATCTTCAAGCATGATCATAATTTTATTGGTTGGAAGGGAAATAGCAGAGCATTTCAGGCAAGGATGTTCATATAAGCAATGGCAACAAGGCAGAGATGAGGATGACATATGATGAGCATGAGGATATAGGTGACTAGAAAGGGGAAGGCGAGAGTGGTGGAAGCAGAGTCAAGGCTCCAGATGACATAGGCCAGAATATCCAGAGATTCTCAGAGCTGCACTTAAGATTGGAGATGGGATGCTGAGGGCATGTGTAACCACTGAACGTTTCAAACCTGATGACTCATCTGACTATAGTTTGCTTTTTTGTTTGTTTGTTTAGAAATACAAATGCAAACAAAGCATTATGTTACTGCCCTCATGGAGTGAAGAGAGTCAATGAATAAGATAAATACTAAAATAGGTAGCTTGATAGATGTTGATTACGTTTAAAGGGGAAAATAAGGCTGGAAACAGGGTTAAGGAGTGTCTGGTGAGTTGTGTGCAATTTGATACAGGATAGCCAGGAAAAGGGCTTAACTGAGAAGGTGACATTTGAACAAAAAGACTCATTGCCCTTCAGTTCTCCTTTTTCAGTAATGCCCCCTCCCTCCAATGTGGTTTGGGATTATCACACACACAAATCTCATATTTCCTTTAAAAATAGTTATTTTTTGCTTTGGACTGATATTTTTGATTTAAGAAAGCACATGTACATAACTTTCAACCTACCATGGTCTTTACATATAAGCTTGTATAATGCTTTTATAACTGTTCAAACACAATTTTTCATTTGTTTTTGACTGATGTAAGAAATTTAAAGTCCATCCATTATGGTATAGAGGGAAAAATTAATCTACAGCAGACATAACATAATTCCATTTCACCCCGACTCTTCATCAAGGGTACGCTCTCTTGTTTACTAAATTATTTTTAAAGGCATATTCACTTAGTTTCTACACAATCCAAACAGAGATCGTTGAATTTCTAGATCTTCTGATTTTTCTAGATGTGTACCTTTACTTCTACATAATTCTTGAATTTGGTTTTTCATCAGAACATCATGGAAGATTATATATCACTTAAGAAACCCAAGAAATTTAAAGCATGACAATCCTCATAATTCAGAAAATATAGTTTCATAAAAATGTTGCCATCTGTCTCAATGGTCCTTAATTTATAGATTAGCTACTTAATTATCTACTTTGTGGTAAATGGAATATTAGCCCTCTTTTCACTTCTGTTTCCATTTATTCTTCCTTCTTTCCCCTAATTAGCTTATTTTAAAAGGATTTAGAATAAATGGATAGAGTTGTATTTCTTATATCCCTTAAAAATGAACAATTTGGGCTTCCCTGGTGGTTGAGAGCCCGCCTGCCGATGCAGGGGACACGGGTTCGTGCCCCGGTTTGGGAAGATCCCACATGCCGCGGAGCGGCTGGGCCCGTGAGCCATAGCTGCTGAGCCTGTGCGTCCGGAGCCTGTGCTCCGCAATGGGGGAGGCCACAACAGTGAGAGGCCCGCGTACCGCAAAAAAAAAAAAAAAAAAAAAAGAACAATTTATAAGCTCTCCAATCATATGAAACATTCAATGTAGTTTATTTTAGTGTAACATGAAATTCACCATTCTCAGTTTAATTGGGATAACTGGCATATGTTCTTTCCAGCAGTCAGTGGGAAAGACAGAAAAACATTAGGTGTTTCCCAAGAGTCTAATGGGAAAGGAATGGGGTTGTGTATTTTGTCCAAGACTCCCACTCCACGGAAACAACAAACTGTCTGCACAACCTGTTCTGGGCTTTTGTATTTCAAAAATCAATTATTGTAAATGTAGTTATAATGTGGAAGAAACGGGAAAGACCTCATATAAAGACAAAACAGTTCCATATTATTTTGGTCTTAGAATGTCAAAATAATGAAACTTTTACTCTGAATTTCTGAAAACTTACGTGGAAAATAATCATCCATCAGCATCTGATTTGGTGGTTTCCTGCCCATAAGACAATTATACCTACTACTCAAGTCTGTGTTGTCAAAAAACTTGGAAGGAATCATAAGAGGGTATAATAAAACATCAGCTCTTTCTAAGCATTGTTCAGTGTTTACAAAGCTGGATCAGAATCCACTGCTAATTTCTTCTAGTTGAGTCTCTCTTCTCAGTCTTCAACACACTGGCTTACGTATATCCATCACTGCCACCATTTTAAGGCAGTACAGCATAGTTTTTATGAGCAAGGACATTAGAACCAGACTGAATGAGTTCAAATCTCATCTCTGCTACTTAATAACTCTATGATCCTGGGAAAGTTACTTGATCTCTCTGTGCCTCAGTTTTATCATCTGTAAAACGAAAATAACACTGCTACCTGTCAAATATTAGTACAGTGCCTAGCACATAGTAGGACCTATGTGTTGCCTTTCATTTCTATTATTTCTAAGGTCTATAAACCAGAAATATTATGAGACCCATGGGTTAAACACTTGTAATAAAAGACAAATGTGATGCCACAAATATACTTAAATTTTTCATTGTTTGAAACTTTTTCTCAAATATATACCTATGGTTGAAGTTTCAAGTTATGTGGATTATCTCACCAGACAAATTGAGGCATTATTTACTAAAATGGGGAGACATAAGGGAAAGAGATATATGGGGGAGAGGGAAGAGGTGGGAGGGAAGTACCAAGAGTTAAATTTAAGATGTGAAGTTAGAGACACCTGTGAGATATCCAAATAGTAATGTTAAATACAATTTTTTATGCCAACATCTCAATATAAGGGGTCTGGGCTGAAGGTAGAAATCTGAGAGTCATGGGCATAAAGATAGCATTTAAGGACATGGGAATGGATAAGATTACTTAGATTGTGATAGTGGGATATTAAATGAGAAGAACCCTGAAATCAAGAATTGAGTATCTTCAACAATTAGGAGGTAGGTAGAGCAGCAGAACTAGAAGATACCTGGAGAGGAGGAGTCATAGAGGGAGAAGGACAACCAGGTATGTGTAGTATCATGGGTACACAATGCTTCTAGGATGAAGGAGTCATAAAATGTCAAAGAGATTGAGTAAGATGATAACTGAAAAAACATTTAATGTATTTAACAATGGGAAGGCTATTGGTGCTCTTAGAATGAACAGTTTTGGCTGAGTTCTGCCGGGGAAGCCAGAATGGAGTGGGCTGAATAGTGAATGTCATGTTGCATTTATCATTAAAAACTTTCACAGAGCTTGGCCATGAAGGAGAGCCAAGAAAAGGGGCACAGAATAGATGTCAGGTAGAGAGGAAGGGTTAGGGGCTTATTTGTTTTTAGGATTAGTATAATTTAATATATAATGTTGAAGGTTCAAGGCAAGAGAGGGAAATAAACTGAAAGACTGAGTCCTTGAGTAGATAGGCAAGGTAAGACAGTAAAAAATAATCACGAAGAAAAAGACGAAGAAGAAAGTGGAGATGGTGGAAATATGAGAGTCGTCTTCTACTGGCTTCTAGCTTTGTTTTCAAGTATGGCCTTCAGTGGTATAGAAAGTGTGGGGCAAGGACTATGTCATTTGTGGATTTGTGTGAGGAAAATTCACAGCCAGTGTTTATTTATAGTTTGTTTGTTAGCACAAGCGGTGGAACATTGTTTCGTGACTAAATGATGTCACGTTACAGAGCGGAAAGGGAAGTGGCCTGAGAAAGAGAATTCCAGGGGCCCTAGTTTGAGATGTGTCTCTAAATCACTATGTGATCTTGGGCTAAGCATTTGAAAAATCTCAACCTCAACTTTTTCTTCTGTAGAAGGAGACTGATACAGATCATTGAGAATGACCAATGAATGATTGATGTCACTCTTTGTTTTATTACAGAATTTAAAGAAAGTCTTCAAAATTGCGACTACTTCACTGTCAAAATAGTTACATATAGACTTATTTTATGTTCATAGACTAAACTTGTACAAATCCTCTAGATTTTCCATATGCCCTTTATAAAATCTGTCCTCAGTTATCTGTGGGATGTTTTCAATTTCTTAAGTTTGTCATGTAGAAATTTTAGAACAATTTTATTATTTAAGTGTTTAATTACAAAAATGTGCCCGGGGCATAAAATACAGAATTAAATACAAAAGTCAACTTGAAGTTTTGGTTCTATGGATGGACTGCATTTGAGGAGAAAACTACACCGCTATCCACGACATGCTCAGCAAGGGTTTTTCACCGCCTCCTTCTCCACTGCTTTTGTGATTTTAATTGTGTTTATAAATTTCTATCCAATGACAACATAATCAAAGATGGGCAATTAATCTTTTCTTTTTCTCTGACAAAAATCTTTGGCCTTAGCCAACTTAGAGTGTAGTAAATGGCATTTAATTTTAGCCGTGGGATATCCATTTTCTGTCACATGAAAAATAAGTATACATAAAAGGAACAAGCTCTCATAGAAAACAGTGTGGAACACAGTTGCCTGACTTTAATTTCCTGAAATGCAAGGGGATGCAGTTAACTCCTCGGTTGTGATTAGCCTGTTAGAAGCTGGGTCTCCTCAGCAAACTACGGCACCCACAGCACCCATAATGATGTCATATACTCAGTATTATTTATTTGTTTTTTGATTTACAGCCCTGCGGAAGAAGTCCTGGGACTTGTGGATTAATAACGAACAGAGCCAAGTTGAAGGTGCAACTCTGTCTCTGCTCTGATTATGTGCTGCCAATTGCCCTTTATTTTAAAGTGGATATTTGCCAGGATTGGAGTGCAAGCACTTGCCTCAGGATCAATATTTAAGGGGCGGGACCAAAACCTCGGTGACCAAGCAATATTTAAAAATCAAAATTAATATTTTAAACATCAAAATTTGTCCATGATGGACAAAATGTCAACATTTTAAAAAAAGACAGGATCAGTAACACTGGTGTGCTGAGCTATAGTAGAGTCTGAGACAAAAAGAAATCTCACTGTTGTGGCCTCTCCCATTGCGGAGCACAGGCTCCGGACGCACAGGCTCAGTGGCCATGGCTCACGGGCCCAGCCGCTCCGCGGCATGTGGGATCTTCCCAGACCGGGGCACGAACCCGTGTCCCCTGCATCGGCAGGCAGACTCTCAACCACTGCACCACCAGGGAAACCCCGGATGCTTTCTTGATTTAAAATTTTGATATTTTGTTCATCACGGATTTTTTGCATTAATTTTGATTGTTTCAAATATTGCACTAATTACTGAGTGTTTAGTGCCCCCTTAAATGTTACACCCTAGTGAATGCCTCACTTGCCTCACCCTAGTCTCACACTTTTAAATTTACCACCAAAACAGCTGGCATGTAGTACACATTATACCCATAACTTGTTTCTGCTACCACGACAGAAACACAGTTCTTTGTGGACATCAACTACTATTTACCCCACGAAGTTCTCTTCCTTTTAGTTTCTGTAAAGGGATTCATTCATATACTGCTCTAGAAAAATCCTGGGCGGCCTTTAGTACTTCAAATAACCAAAACAATCTACTATACCAGGGGAGATAAAGAGTATTTCCAGGGAAAATAAATTCCGTATTTTTTGCTCAAAATCAGGCAAGAGTTGAAAGGAAGGCAGTTGCAAAGATATACAGTTTTTCAACTGGAGGAAGTCAGTGAATCTCTGTGGATACACCTAATAAATGTACTGATAGCTTCTGTCCATTTCACTCCTGGAGCACAGAAAGAATGAATGATTGCAGTCAAAGGAAAACAGCTTACAATGAGGCTGTGTCCAATCTCAAAAGGCAAGTAAACAAAATTCTAAACTCTGATATCTGAGGCCTACCTCTGTTATCCTCTCAATGTGTGAACCATTCTCCTTTTCAGCACTTATTTGAGTTAAAATTTTATAATTTTGGGGAGGGTGGTATTTGATCAGTGTCTGATATTCCAACTAGATTTTAAGCTCCATGAGGGGAAGAACCATGACTTCTGTTCAATTATCTTTGTAAAAATGGGAGAGAATCACTTCAGTGTAGGTGGATGGGGACAACTGTCAACCCCAAGCAATGACATATGAAAGGACTTTCATACCAAATAAGTCAATGGTGTGGCAGGGAAAATGGGCTTATACCAGGGTGAGGACACCTGTGGCAATCCTTCTACCTTGAGATTGGCAAGAGGAGATTTCCTCAAGAGAAGGCCACCCAGAAGTAGGGAAAGCCTTTACTCTTTGTCCACCACTCCTCCCCATTGGTTCCCCAGAAGATAGATCTGGGAAGCCGGCACTGACATCCTCGACTTCCTAATTCTTTTAAATTGATGTAAGAAAATCTTAGATGAATTTCAAGGCCTAGTTTAAGTTATTTCTCATTTGTAAGGCCACTGGGATTTATATTGTATCAGATCATTTTGCTCTTGATTAGACACCATCTTGCATTTCTCACTGCAGCACACATGGTAACTTTGTGTGAACTGAAAAAAAAAAAAAGGCACAGCTTCATCAAGACATAGAACTGCCAAACTATGCGTTGAAATAATGGTTCAAATATTCAGCGATCAATGACTATGAGGTGGACGGTGCCTCCTAGATTCTGCAATATAGAAACTATACAACACTACATAGTGGCTACTGTCCCAATGCTATGTCATTGTTATGTCACAATTCTGTCTGATCTCTACAGAGTAAATTTAACTTCTTTCTTTCCTTTTGTTTTTTCTTTCAATAGTTAACACAATGCTAAACCCATAGAAAATACTAAGTAAATACTTCCTGGATGTTGAATTGAAAGCTTCCTTTAAAAGGGAAGAAGCCTAATTGTAGAAATGCAGGTGGTTTTGTTTTGCCTTTTATTTGTTCTATATTTTCAATGGTTCTACAAGTATGTGTTGCCTTTATAACCAGTCAGAAATGTTTTAAACTTGCCCAAAAGCTGGAACCTAATTACTCACTTCATGGCCAAGCCTACATGACTGTGCCCTGTCTGATTTGAGGAAAAATGCCCTGCACGTTTATAAAAGTTAATGCAATACCACATGATTCAGGGCATGCGATTCCTTTATCCTCTCCTTAAAGAAAAAGATCTCATTACTGTTAGACTACGTTTTAGATGTCTATGATAAGATCTGTAATGGTCCTGCAACAAGCAGGATGGACAATCTTTCAAATATCCATGCTAATAGAGCTGGGTTCGTATATTTTGACTCCAAATTATTTAAACCAAATGGATATTTTGATATTTTGTATGATCCTACCATAAATGTAGAAAGCAACCTTGCCCTGCGAAAGGTCAACCTGAACTCATATATAAATATATATGTCAAAAGAGAGTTCTATTGACATTCAGGATTTTCTTTGATTTTGTTTTGTAAAATAATAAGGAACATCAGTTGGTCTCCATTAAAAATGCATTTAACTAATATTCACTTTTGTGGGTTCTGGGAGATTAGTAGTGAAATTTAGAAAAGTCACACAGTGAGCAGGGAATATTGCAGAGTTACAGATATTTCACAAATTCTCTAAATCTACCATCTATCCTGTGTATGGCTTTTGTACAACTGAAATAAAAATCTTGCCACAAATGAAAGAGAGAACTTCGCTAATTTCCATTCACCAATGTTGGTAGAAGCCCCCCATGGGTTATTAAGTCTGAGAGATGTGTGAACAAACATGATAATAAGCAAGTAAAGTGTATCATAAAATATATCATGTTCATTTATTGTGACAACTAGGGTGTAATTATACTAGCAAATGTACTGCACTTTAGTCAGTGAAAGTAATAAAATCTGAATACCAGGAGACCTTTCTCTAGTCTGTGCTATTAAACTACTTTTGAGAAGAAGGTGAACAATCTAAAAATATGGGAGGAATGTTCACTTTTATAGATTAGCAAAGTGGTGCTTGGTCAGACTCTCTTGCAGTCTAATAAATAAAACCCCTCCGCTTTTGCTTCATTACTTGTGGGGATAGCACCAAAGAACATCCTCCATTCTCTGTAATTATAATGCCTAAATTTGTGGGGATTACTTGTGCTGTTCATTCTCCCATTCTCCCTCCAATTAAGGCAATAGGAAAATAAATAAATAAAACTGTATTGGAAGTGCCTCTACAAGGCTGTAAGTAGAAAAGCAGGAGAAAATTTATAGAAAGATAAGGAGACAAAGGGATGCCAGAGATGATAACGTTAGAGTAGGTGCAATGATTAAAGCATTAATGGAGGTCACTAGAAAAAGGGAACGGAACATGTAATTTCAGATTAGGAAACCCAGGGCTTCCCAGAATGAACTGCAATTTGGGAAAGTGTAGTTAATTGAATTTTATGACACTTGATGAAAATGAAAATGCATATCTTTTACTACCCTAATAGTTTTATTGCTACTGTGAGATTAATGTGCAGTGATATACTAAAAAGCATATGCAACAATTCACTAAAGACCACCTCAGTGGATTACTACAGTTTTCTGTGCTTTGGCAGCCGACAATCAAGATCATAATTATAGGATTGGAGCCACCTGCCAACTCAACGAACAGAACCACGTGGCTCCACATAAAATGGAAGCAATTCTAACGTTAAAAAGAAAATGAGAGTTAAACCAGAGGGGCCTTCAGGGACAGCCTAGGGAAAGTTGGCTATTTATTTTTTCCTGCGCATCACATGACTAACTCTTACTTTATCCCATTTACTGGCCCAGAAAGAAGTAATGTCTGCTAAGACCTTCGTGATTAAACTAACACTATCCAATGAAATGTCTGCATCCTGAGTTTCTTGGGAGACGGCTTGTGGACTCAGACCTCTTATGGACAGGCTCACAGTAAATCCTAGATTTTAGAGCTTACTCCTTCTAATGCATTGAAGCAAGAAGCAAGGATTAGCCTCACTTGGATAAAACTGTTGCCGTGGCACACATTTCACTTGCGAAAACCACTGGAGATTACCAGAAGTCAAGGTGATGTAAAAACAGTGGTGTCAAGAAGGTGAATCTATACCAAATTTTTCAAATCAGGAATTGATTTACTAAACAAGTTACCCCACACATTTATAATATTTCTGTCTGAATTCCTCTAGATTTTATTTTCTGAGAGGAGTCTCTCCTCATTTTCTTAAGTCTACTTAGTCACTCCTTGCTCTGCCCTAGTTACATACCTCTATTAGAGCAGTGCTTTTCACACTTTAATGTGCACATGAATCACCTGGGATCTTGTTAAATGCAGATTCTGATACAGTAGGTGGAGTACGCATCTTGCAGGGGCTTTTGGTCCTCAGACCACACTTTGAAAAGCAAAGTATTGAAGGGAGACAAGATGGCACAGTAGAACTTGAGCTCCCCTCCTCTCACAAAAACACCAAAATCACAACTAACTGCTGAACAACCATTGACAAAAAAGACTGGAATGTATCAAAAAAGATATTCTATATCCAAAGACAAAGAAGAAGCCACAGTGAGATAACAGGAGGAACACATCTGTGAAATAATCAAATCTCATACCCGCAAGGTGGGTGACCCACAAACTGGAAAATGATTATATCACAAAGGTTCTCCCACAGGAGTGAGAGCTCTGAGCCCCACATTGGGCTCCCCAGCCTAGGGGTCTGGCATTGGGAGGAGGCACACCCACAGCATTTGGTTTGAAGGCCAGTGGGGCTTGAGTGCAGGAGCTCCACAGGACTGGGTGAAAAAGAGACTCCACTCTTGGAGGGTGCACGCAAGGTTTCACGTGCTGGGACCCAGGGCAAAGCAATGGCTCTATAAGAGCCTGGGCCAGACCTACCTGCGGGTCTTAGAAGGGTCTCCTGGGGAAGTGGGGGTTGGCTGTGGCCCACTATGAGGGCAAGGAGTATTCCCAGGGAATATTCCTCAGTGTGAGCTCTCCTGGAGGTTGACATTTTGGCACCAAGATCTGGCCCCACCCAACAGCCTGCAGGCTCCAGTGCTGGGACACCTCAGGCCAAACAACTAACAGGGTGGGACCACAGCCCCACCCATCAACTGATAGGCTGCCTAAAGTGGTCCTGGGCCCAAAGTCACCTCTAGACATGCACCTTGACATGGCCCTGCCCACCAGAGGGACAAGACCCAACTCCACCCACCAGTGGGCAGGCATCAGTCCCTCCTGCCAGGAAGCCAGCACAAGCCCCTGGACCAACCTCACACACCAGGGAGCAGACACCAGAAGCAAGAAGAACTACAGTCTTGCAGCATGGAGCCTACAAACACAGAAAGTTAGACAAAATGAGACAGCAGAGAAATACGTTCCAGAAGAAGGAACGAAATAAAACCCCAGAAGAACAACTAAGTGAAGTGGAGATAGGCAATCTGCCTGAAAAAGAATTCAGAATAATGACAGTAAAGATGATCCAAGATCTCAGAAAACGAATGGAGGTACACACTGGAAGATACAAGAAATGTTTAATGAAGAGCTAGAAGATTTAAAGAACAAACAGAGATGAAAAATACAATAACTGAAATGAAAAATACACTAGAAGAAATCAATAGCGGAATAAATGATGTAGAAGCACAAATAAGTGAGCTGGAAGACAGCCTGATGGAAATCATTGCTGTGGAACAGAATAAGTAAAAAAGAATGAAAAGAAACGAGGACAGTCTAAGAGAAGCTCTGGGACAACATTAAACACACCAACATTCACATTACAGGGGTCCCTAGAAGGAGCAAAGTAGTAATGATCTGTATACATGCCAGTCATTTCCTCTTGTCTATGAGCTCCTTGAAAGCAAAGGTAAGGGCAGCATTGCAATAGATACCAATTCTGACCAGTTTGGGGTATAGTAAGTATCTTACTATGCATTACCTATAATTTTCAACACAACCCTGCAATATCTGTTATCATGGCCTCATTTTACAGATGAAGAAGCCAAGTCTCAGATACATTAATCAATGATGATGGCCACACAGGTACCATGTGCAGTCAGAATGCAATTCTGGGTCTATTTGTCTCCAAAGTCTGTAATCATTCCACTGCACCCACAGCCTCCTTTTGTTCATTTCTGTATACACAGACGCTAGCAGTATACTTGATGTTATAGTGATACTCCAAAGATGTGTTTGGATCTGTGAATATTTTATCTATAGATTCTCCTTTGCTCATACTATGTGCCTTGTATGGAATGCCTTCCCTGTTTCTCTCTTCCCAATTGAGGTCCACCTCACTTCTACTCAGCCAGCCCGCTACTATGCTTGCCCTCTCCTCTGAGTTCACAAATGGCAATTGTTTGCACCATACAGTGAGTACTGAAATTACTAGTTATCTTATTAACAATGTATTTTATTTATTGCATAAATATTTACTGAGTAGGTACTAAGCACCGAGCATTGTTGCAAGTACTTATGATAGGTCATGAAACAAAACGGACAATATTCCCTATTGCCCTGGGTCTTGGGAGTCATTCTTCCAAGATAAAAACTCCTTTGGGGGTATGGTTCTAATCAGTTCACTTTCCATATATCTCACAGTGTTTTGTACATAGTAAGTGCATAATTAATAATAGTCTCAGATTCAGATAATTTACCATGCAAATATGTTCCTAACCTACAGACTCTCTAAGCCCAAGGCCCTCTGTTTCTGTACAAGTGACCCTTGGAAGGTGGAACGATGCTTTCACACTGTTTCTCATGTTCCACGGGCAGTGTTTCAGGCCAGAAGCAGAGGTATTAAAGTCTCCTACACAGTTCAAGTATCAGCTGGAGAGATGGAATTCACTAAAACTAAATCATAGTAGTTTCCAGCAAAAGGAAATGATCTGTTCAGAAGTATAGAAATTGCAAGTGGAAGAGGCAACTTCATGAAAGGTTAGCTCCACTGTTGAATATGATCCTTTTCCTCCTCACACACTAAAACTATAGACCAGAAACCTGCTAACTAGGAAAAACCACATGCTTATCATTTTCATGAATGCTTTTAACAACACCCCAAATGTTTTCTCTATCTTAAATAGAGAAAACATAATTTCCTGTGTTATTCAGGATGTTCTATATCCTACTTCATAAGCATCATTTTTTTTTTTTTTTTTTGCGGTATGCGGGCCTCTCACTGCTGTGGCCTCTCCCGTTACGGAGCACAGGCTCCGGACGCGCAGGCCCAGCGGCCATGGCTCACAGGCCCAGCCGCTCCGCGGCATGTGGGATCCTCCCAGACCAGGACACGAACCTGTGTGCCCCACATCAGCAGGCGGACTCCCAACCACTGCGCTACCAGGGAAGCCCCCATAAGCATCATTTTTAAAGTCTGCTCATTCACTGAAGGTATACAAAGGTTTTCTCTTTGAAGCTGCAAGTCTCTGTAAAGTCTCATTAGGTGTGCTGGTCACATGCATTAATATGCACCAGTATAGGATACAGGCCTGAAGATGAGTGGTTTAGCTGAGAAAATTGGATTAAACTTGCTCTGTATCAGTTCTTCCTCATTTTTACAATTTCTTACATTGAGGAGATTTGCATACATTTATTCATTTTGTGTGTGTTCTAAAACATTTGAAATGGAAGTAAAGAAAGCATGTGAATCTTCTCAATTTGACTACTTTATTCAATACTAAGAGATTACATGATACCATCTCTTGATGGCAGACCATAGAATTTTAAGCGAGATAAGCCTGAATTCTTATTCTTATTAACATGTGAACAGGGGAATACTTCTTTACCTTAGATACAGCTTTTGTAACACAGATGTCATAATTCTTATTATGAGAGAATGGTAGGAGAGTAAAAAAATTTAATATGAAAAACCCAGCACATAGTAAATGTTCAATTAGTAGCTGTATCCTGATCATATTAACAATTATACACCCTTAATTATAGTTTTTTAATCACTAAAAAGTATTTAAGTACTATTAATAATTACATACAGCATTTAGCTAAGCAAGTACACAGGCATGATTCCTGCATCAGTAAAACTTTCAACTTAAAACAAATTTGATGTAAATAGGTATCTAAAAGGAGCTATAAACAAACAGCTACACAAACATGAACGAAACAAAGAGCGGATGTCTTTGCCTTGTGTTTCAGGATTAATTCAAAGTTTCCTTTCTCAAAGAGGAAGACATACCATTAATTGGGTTCTTTTCCCAAGTTCTTCCTTTTTTTTATAGGACTTGGCAGGAAAGGTCTTTGGCTAAAATATAGCTTAAGATTAGTGTTGTGTGACTGAGCTATAGGCTGCATCCTAGAAGATGCTTAAACATGAGTAAAAATAGGTCTGAGGGTTGGGGAAAAGAAAAGAAAGAATATAGTAAGAATGAATCACAAACCCTTGGAGCTCTAGGGACCTTAAAGACCAGGCAAACCAAATCTCTAATTTTCTAATGGGGAAACTGAGGCTCACAAACTCAAGTGACTCGTTCAGGGTCATATACTGGGATCCTGACTAAATGATCCACACATGAATCATTCTTTGTGAGTAAAGATAAATAAGGAAAAATGAAGATCTTACTAGATATGCGATATTTCTTTATGAGAAGGGAAATCCTATCTAGGGAATTGAAATGGGATCACATTTATTTAGAAAGTGGAAAGGGTAGATATAGATGTGGAACATTTTAGGCAATGGAAAAAGATGCCATGTGAAGAGCACACTATCTCATATGAATGGCATTTTTGACAGTGGTTTATTGACTCAACTTTCTTTTAGGTTAAAATGTGTTTGCATATAAGAATAATATTTTATGGTCCAGCCAAACCAATTATCAGAGTATTCTTCTGAAGAATCCCAAAAAATATGAACAGAAGGATGTGTACTTGGATTTAGTCAATTTCCTTATACTGCAGGGAAAATTTTGCCTTGAACTAGATTTTTCACAGCATGAGTAGCGTGAGTGGGAACTTTTCAAACATTTTTAAGACTGCCAGCCTACTGCAGAGGCTAATTATCAAAATGAAAATTTGTTAGTTGTTTTCAATTACCATGAAGGAAATAGCCAAGACTGTACTTAAACCACCTCTAGTCATGGTGTTTTACTTGTAAGAATTCTTCAGGCAAACTTCCTTTGTTCCATTAAATAAAGTTTTTGTTATATGGAAAGCGTAGAACTAACAAGATGAGGCTAGAGGTCATCTGGTCTGACAGTTCTCAAATTTGGGGGTCTATCAGAATTATCTGCAGGCTCTTAAAATACAGATTTCATATGGTCCCACCTAACAGTGTCTAATTCAGGAGGTCTGGAATGTAGGAATATTCATTTCTAACAAATTCACAGGTCACGTTGACAATGTTGGTCCAAGAACCACATTTTGGGAACCACTGATTTTAGTCCAGCCTGTTCATTTTACAACCTTCTCTTTGATTTAGGTAGACAAATTCTAGTATACTTGGAATTTCTTTTTTATACCCTTTCTCAACCTCTCCAACAACCAAGCAAGTTCTATTTCTGAGGCTGTCATTATGGACCTGGCACACTGATAGTGGTTCTACGTCCTGACTGAGAGGTAGAAAATGTTCATCATCCTATTAAGCTGACATTAGGCAAATTCTCCTAAAATACTGAACCAGAGCAATAAGGCCAAGTGTGCCTCTTGCACTTGGTACACTTGTATACACAAATGATATCTTCATCATATTTAATATGGAAAGGAATAAAACAAGAATATTTTGAATTCCACCTATATAACATCGTACGGTACTTGGCTCTTCCAGAGCTGTTGCAAAGGCAACATTTACAGAATTCTTCAAGGACACTGGTGAGCTAACTAAATCAGTGCTATGCTATTATAGGAGAAATAGTATCATTTTCCCCCCAGAGACTTATGTTATTGCTAGAAAAACATCCTAACATTGCAAAATTGTAAAACTTAGCTAGAAAAGATCAAATAAGCAGTGTAGCATTTCATCATAATGTCATTATTCCTACAGGTATCAGCCAATTAATGAGAAAAAAGAAAACTGAACAAAAAATAGTTACTTTGAAACAACTAAAGGTCTCAGAATTTGTTAGATTTAATGTGATAATATACAAAGCAGGACATCAGCGGAATTTGAAGAAAATAGAAAGTGATGTTTTTAAATCCATCTCCCATGGTATGTGCACTTGCACAGACACACAAACTTAACCACACACCCCCAGAGAAACACACACATCTTTACTCAAAGCACTTTCTTTCTAGCTATGTAAGACTCTAATTCCACCTAGGTCTTTACTATTAGGAATAAAGATCATGAAAAATGTATTTACAGTAATATGATAAAACGTAATACACTATCTCTGTCAGATATCATATAATATGCATATACATATATTTTAGAGAACTTTAGGGATGGGCACACACATCAGTTACCTTGTAAATTATGTACTTTAGGTGATTATGATTTGTCAGTGTAGGTCCATTAATTGTAACCAATGTACCACTCTGGTGAGGGCTATTGGTAATGAGGAAAGCAACGCATGTGTGGGAATGGGGGGCATACGGGAAATCTCTGTACTTTCCTCTTAATTTGCTGTGAACCTAAAACTTCTCTAAAAAATAAAGTGTTTAAAAAAATTAGGTAACTAATGGAGGCTTCAAGACACCACTCTTCAAGTATTGCGGAACATTTACTGTGAGAAATAATACCGAAAATAGAAGAATGGGATGTAAAATACAGCTGGGAATTAAAGGCATACACACATAAAAAGACACAGGTTAGACAGTAACTGGAGACTCAGGAGCTGATAAATCACTAACTGAAGACTGTCCTACTACGGATGAACTTGATCTGAGCTGGGTCACCTCTACGGAATGAATTTTCTTAGGAAGAGTGGAAGTCGGGGAGGAGGAAGACAATCGAATGAGGGGCTCGTTCAGCAGAGGTGAACATGTAGAGAGCATTCAGTGACCACACCCGTGTCTCTCTATACATGTCAGTATCAAAGAGTTGATGCCTGAGCATACGAGGCACAGTGTACAGTTGTGTTTGTCGAGCAAGGTTGTGGACAACCTTAAATGTTGAGTGAAAGAATACAGGAATGCTAGGGAAATGAATGTCAACAAAACCTACTGGCAACATTAGAAAAGGAGATATTGGGGTTACAGGGAGAGGATTTTCCAAGTGACCTTAAAACCATAAACGATAGCTTGTACTGAACACCCTACTCCATTTGATTTTGCACCAATATAGCTTTCAGGGACTCAGTGTTTAAAGAAAAAAAAAAAAAAGTTTCATCATCATCATCATTATATACCTTGTAGGCACTGAATTCCAGAAGGGAGACTGCCTTCTCAACCCAGGAAGCAGCCTCTTACACTGTACTCCATAGATCAATTTTAGTTTCATGAGATTTAATTTTAAGAACCTTAGGTTTTTATCTTTCACACTTCAACAGCACTAAAAATGCTTCCAAGCTCTGATTTACAAAATTATTGTCACTGTCAATGAAAGGAATGGACTTGACATAACCAAAATCCAGTTTAATTACTTCTGTGACGTCTCCTGCAGCTGAGAAGAAATGATATTTCTCTGACACTTTTCTGTTTGTAGTTTAGTAAAATGGAGCACTTGCCTTGCATAGGACCTAGGAGAGCAGATTTGTGATTGATGTCGTGGAAGATGAACCCCACAGTTTCAGAACACAGCCTTACTCTGAGGGTGTGATGATTGCATGAATCCGGATCCTTGGTTCTGGGTTCCCTCATATTGGGCGTTCAAGTGACCATCAAGGATTCGACATGAAACATGGCTGAAATATTTATGCATCAAGTCACGACCCGGAGAAGTTTTGCAATCGTATTCAAAGGCCTGCTTTTACCCAGCACTATTCCCAATGTCAGCATTGTCCTGAGCTGCTGGAATCCAGATGAGGCCCTGAAAGCTTCCCAACAGGAGATGCCAAATATTAAAATACATCCTGTTCCATCTGAGTGAAGAAACCAAGCAAAATGTATTCTTTATTTCCCGCTACGTATTCCATCTGTTTCTCTCCCTAAAGGGTCATATGTTATATATTTATAAGAAGCATTCACACCTACACAAACACAGTTTCCAGTCTCCGTCAAACACAGCCGCCTCCTTGTTCACGACCCATTTTTTTTTTTAACACCCTTCTATATCAGCTCATCCTTTTATGACTTGTTTCATTCTGAAATCATTTCAAGTTAAGAAACGCCTTTGTACCTTCCTATCTCACCAAATCCTGGGGAGATTAAGCCTCAGGCTCCACAGGCCATTTCTGAGAGATGTGAATTTAGATCATTAGGGTCATTAAAATCATACACTCCACAATACCCGGAGCTAACAAGCATCCTTGTACTTTATGCTGCCGTAGAGTGCTACCAGAGAAGTAACAATGTATAATAGCACTGAGCTGCAGAGGATACCATAATTCCTCCCCATAAAAGATTCCTAAACGTTTTAATTGCTACAGTAAATCTCATTAAAGACACAGAATGCTTTGTTCAAGGAAGGAAAAAGGATTGCTGGGCAAGGTGCATTTTCTTCGCAGTAATACTTTTTTCCTTACTACTAGAATTATTTGTTAATGCAAGCACAGCATTATTTTTATCATGACCTTTTTTTCTGGGCTCTGCACATTTCCCCTGAGCTTTCTTTCCCTTCCCTACAGATACAAGGGACAGTTGGTCCTTACTACTAATCCTGTAGGCACTTTTCATGACTTGGGCTTCATGCATTCTCGTGTTATCCCTGTGAATCTTCCCAAAACCTTTAAAGGCCACACTGCTAACCTCTGACTTCATTTTTTTTTCCCTTTCTGTCTCAACACTGCATAAAGAGAAAACTGGGATGTAATCAACGTAATCAAACACTTGGCACCGATTCGGTGGTCAGCACAATTCTGAATCTTTGTTCCTCCTTTCCCGTAATATACATTGTGAATCTGATTCAAGTAAAAGAATCTTGGGAAGTATTTTGCCTGACTTCATTATCAAATATTAAATTATTATTTTTGAGAAACCCAGGCTGTCGTAGAAACATCACAGAAAATTCCCATCTCTATTTTCATAATCAGTAACTTTTTCTAAAAGAACTGAAAGTTAATGACAGTATGCTTTAAACAGCTATGAACTGTTAACTCATCTTTGGAAGCAGAACTGAGCAGTTAAGGGGAAGAGCACGTTTCATGCAACACAATGCATAAAATTAAATATAAGAATCAAGAGTCAGATGAGGATGGAAAAAAAAGTCCACAATGTTAAACATCAGTCATTACTTACTTCTCTGTTCTATCCCTTTCTGGGAAGAACTGTGGGTGCAAGTAAGAATACGGGCTTGAAGTTCGTCTAACTTACATTCAAATTCTTTCTGTGCCAATTACCAGCCATTTCAGCCCAAAGAAGTTATTTAAACTACTCATGCCTCAATATCGTCACTTGAAAATTGAAAATAATATTTGTGAAGACTGAAAAGATAAGGTTTATAATATATAAACAACATGCATATAACACCTATTAAGTATGTGATTCACATTAAAATATGTTGGTGTGATCTACGTAAAATTATTTTGTGGTCCTTCTTATGCACTAGTTAGGTATATTCACAGCAACAAACTATATAAACAACTTATGCCTGATCCAACCACTTCCTTCCAAATTCAACTGCAATTTTATTCTTTTTTAAAAATCAAATATCTATCTCACAAAAACTAAACTTATTCTTTTTAATCTTATATTCCTTCTTTTAAAAATTACCCAGGATAATCAGATTCCATAAAGTTGGACAATTACCTAACATTTTACTCCTCATATATCTTCTTGATTAAACTATTTATGGTTTATACTGATTTAGTATATGCAGGATTCTGAGAATTCACCATGATAAATCTTCAGTTTGTTTACAAGGGCTTTCAGTGCATCATTTCTGGGGAAGTAAAATCCATTTAAAAAGTAAGAGTAAACCCAAAGGCCTCAAGTTTCAAAAATAAGCACCTCAGATTCAGGCAGTCTCCCACCGCAGCCTGGATTCTGCACCCGTTGTGTCGCGCCGCTGATCAGCAAAGTCAGAAGCCTAAGCAAAATGCACTCACATGAAAAAAAAATTATTCAGACAGAGACTAGGGTCCTAAAGCTCTCTGAAATAGCCCCTTGTGAGAACCGGAACCACTGTAACCCCTTAAGGACGGTTAACAAAGGTGACTGGTGAACACGTCTCTCCACGGAGCCCTGGTCTAGCTGCGTTCTTGTGGGATGTGATAGTATTACCACATCAAAGGTTACTTTCGTATTTACATTTATAAGGCCTGCAGTGAAGAGCACCGATGTAAGAGCAAAATCAAGGTCCACAAAGTCAGATTTTTCAGCAAGCCAGAAAAACTAGAGAGTACTAGCAGGGGTAAAAAAAAAAAAAATCGATTGGGCCTTCTTTCTTGACTTCTGGGGGCAAATTGATACCAGTTACACAGAGCAAACGGCTACTGAGAATCATGGATCATTCAGCTGCTGAAAAATATACGGGACTAATCTGAGAATTCAAATACAGCAATACTCTACACTCCACTGTTTGGGGACTTTCCTTCCCACTTAAATTTTCTTATATAGATACAGCTTAAAACTGTCATTTGCCCAACTGCAATATGAAAAGAGACTAATGCTTCTTTTTATGCATTAGTTTTTCTAAAGCATTATTAGTAAATATTACTTATGAACTGCTTTCAACAACTTCAGGGCCGCCATTTAGAAATGCTTGAATGATTTAAGGTTGATGAGATTCATCATACTCACAAGGAGGATCTGGTTGTGGACACAGCTAATTGCTAAATTTTATCCAGCCATAAATGGCACCAGTAGGAAATCAGCTCACAGCTTAATACTACCGGCAGATCTACCTCAGAGAGAAACAATGTTACTTTGATTCAAGTTATTTTTATGTACGTTATGATTCATTTCCAGTAGTTCTGATATTGATGCTCAAATACTGGGTATTGGATTCTCTTTTCAAACAACAAAAGAAGGTGACAAAAAAAGCTGAAGATACTTTAAAATGCCATGGTAACAAGTCACAGTCAAATGTATTTCATCCTTGTTTCAATGAACAATACTAATTCTCACACAAAAGATATGATGAATTCTTATCCCAAAGATTTTCTTTCGGCAAAGTTTAGAATTCTGAAAATAGTCTTTTAATGGCAATGCCCTCACCCTCCTAGCACCAAAATAACAGCACTATGATGTATTAATCCCTTATGGTAACAGACACCATTGAAGCTGAACTGTAATTGGCACTCGTTTCCACACTAATGTAATGTGACGGTGTTATTATGGTCACTATTTTCCATATGATCATAGCCATATTCATCTTCCCCAACCTGACATTAAATTAGCTAGTATGGTTACATTCTATCTGGACCACAGGGTAGATGCAAAAAAGGATTATTGTAGCACAACGGTCTGATGATGGTGTGTGTGCACAAGCATGAACAGGTGATATGTAGATTTAATGCAATGAATAGCAACTCTTAACACAGACCTGGCACACAGCATGCACTCAGTAAGTAGTTACATCCAAGAGAAATTTCACAAATCTAAGTGCTAAGTGCAAAAACAGTTGCTCTAAGATTCCAGAAGAGGGAAAGTAGGCCCAGCTCAGAGGGCCAGGGAAGTTTCCATGGGATGAAGCAGTTTAGGTAATGATTGAAAAATGAAATTACATTTCTTCAAGCAGATATAGTGAAAGGAATGCATTCTAGGTGGAAGGAGTGCATTCCCCAGGAGGAGAAATTAGCATAAGCAATGGTGAGGGAATTGGGAAAGTGTAATGTTGCTCAGACACCATAAGTTAACTGGCGGTAACATGCCATATTGACAAAGTTCTACAATAGATAAGAATGAAAACAAAAGCTAGGGTCAGACCATGGAGGTTCATGAACTCCAAACTGATGAATTTGGAGAGTATTGTTGACCACTGAGGACGTCCTAGAAATCCTTATGCAAGATTCATGCATCTAGTCAACACTGATTTAATGGGTTACTATTATCAACAGTTATATGCAACATAAGGTACAAAACATTGGGCTTATGAACCCCTCCCCCCGCAAAAAGGATTATTGTTCTTGGGAGATAAGACCAAACATAACTAACTATAAGGTAGAAAGTGATAGCTGATAAAATAGCATAAACAAAGTTCTACAGAGGTCAGAGGAGAGAAAGCATTGTCTCCCATTAGGAGAATCAGGAAGAGCTTGTGATATTTAAACTAGGGAGAACAGGAAGAAAGAACAAAACTGGTAAGGAGGCATAGGATGGATTGGATGAGGGAGGGATAAGAAGGGGGAAACTCAACCAAGATATTGCTACAATGAGCCAGAAAAATTATATTGGGGACCTAAAATATGGTACAGATATGGAAGAATTAAGGAGTTACACACACATGCACGTGCGCGCGCACACACACACACACTCAGCAATTATTTTTGTCAATGAGTAGGTCATTTAGATGGCAACTTGCCAGGGAAGAAAGGGTTTCACAAACACTTTTCTTTAAAAGTAGGCTTTGGCATCACTTTGCCTAAGTACCTCTTCTTTTTGAAAGATTCCTTTAACTTCATTAATTAGTATGATTTATCCAGGATTACACTTACAGGAGAAAACTTATTCCTATCTTCCTGTTAATTATGTCTCCAGGCTAATATAAATAAAATTTTCTAGTTACTCTAACTCTGTGAAAATTATCAGAGAGATGACTTTTAGAAGGTCTGTAGGGGGCAGGGGTGGGGGTGGGAAGATCTCATTTACAATGTGGTGTGTTCTCTCCCTTTCTTTAAAAAAAGCTTTGTTTCTATCTTCCTTTTTTTGTTTTCTATGCAGTTGACAGCTGCAGCCACAGAATTTATGGATAAATATCTAAGCGTGGAGAAGAAAATTTCATTAAGAAACAAAATGTCCTAAATGGCTTCATTAAAAAAAAAGTCAACCTCTATACAGAAAAGGATCTTGTTAAAATCCCAGGAATCACACTAATTTTATTTGCGCAACTTACAGAAAAACAGTGAGATGTAGAGATAAGGTTTGTTTTGATCAATTTAAAAAGTGAAGAAAATGTGGCATGCTACTTTTATTGCCATATCAACTGCATGTCTTCAAGGTAACTGTCACTATTGTACCTTCTACAAATTAGAGTTGATATGAAAATAAGATTTGCTTTTAAATACTGATTTGTACGTACATATCCTCACCACCAAAACACCAGTGTACAAGCCAAGAAAACTATTTCACATTTCCAGAAAACCCACAAAGAGATAATGACTTAATCAAAATGCATGTATTCTGAGAGCCCTCCAAAGTAATTTTAATGCTCATCTGTGCTACAGGCATATCAGGAGACATATTTATTGAATGACAGTTACCTTATTTACAAGAAAATAGCAAATAGCCTTATCATTGTCATCACCACTACTATCACCCAAGAGCAGCATTCAAATAATTTTCTGTAAAAATGATTTGAAGACAGCATGATACTTAAGGCAGGACCTTGATGTTCCTTTAGCAACTGTCTAGAGAAAATTATATTCTTTATACTTAACTGCTATAAGAGGATACACAATCTGACACAACCAAATGACAACTGTTTTGTAAAACATGGAAACTAGACTAAGCACAAAGTTTGGCAGAGAAAGTTCTTCAGCAAAATGAAAACCAGTTTCATGCAAAACAAAAGCTCTCTCAGCTGTATCTGTCAGGATCATACTCAGGATTTTAAAATTGTCATAATAAAATCATAACAAATTATCAGTCTTCTGTTTGTCCTTGAAAATAAGTTGATGTTATTTTCTCTGGGGCAGGAGCAACTGCAGGACGTTACTATTCTATTTACATATCTTTATTAAAAGGATATATAGTTTCTTTGATTTGCTTTTCTTTATGTACATATAAGTATTTATTGACTCTTTACATAAGGTTACTTACATAACTCTAAATGTGGTTTAATGTTTGTAAGAATGATTTGATTTGCAGAAATACAGTGTTTGCAAATGTGTGATGGTCTGAATATGTGTTTGTGGCTTCAAGTTTCTTGTAATTTTTGTAATGGAAGAGCTCACTGGTAGGATGAAGACTAAATATTTCTCCTTCTGTGGTGGTATGATCTTTACATGTCTCTTCCAAGTACTATTTACTTTGTATTAGTTGCTTGTTCTTCCTATATTCAATATTTTGGAGAGGAAACCTGAAGATAGCTAGGAAATTGTACTATATTGCTAGGCTGCAACAACTCAGTTCAATAACACGTTCTGGTTTGACCCCACCTTCAACCTTATGATACACATATCTACTGACATGAACAGAGTCTCAAATAGATAAAGGTCAAAATGAACAAGCTCTAGTCTTTCTTTAAATCCATACTCAAGCTCAGCCTTTGCCTGGAAACCCAAACCTTCAATCATCTCATCTGCTATCCCACCATCCGAGAGCTTTTTCTTCAATGTTGTAGCATTTACAACATAAGCATGGACTATATTTTACAACCAGAAGGCTCTGTCAGATATATTTTCTCAAGAGAGTGGAATGCAAAGTTTTGTAGGAAACTCTTGTATTATCATTTTGATGAAGTGTTGTAAAGCAGTATCTATTTAAAAGTTAAGAAACAGAACTTCATCCCACATACCAGTTAATATGGTCTCAAAATCCACACTGCTATCACATAAATTAGGCACTCACAAATATTCCATAATATAATGTGAATGTCGTGTTTCTTTGTCATGCTTATTTTTTTAATGTAAATTTTAAATTTTTTCGATGTGGACCATTTTTAAAGTCTTTATTGAATTTGTTCAATATTGCTTCTGTTTTATGGTTTTTTTTTTTTGGCCACAAGGCATGTGGGATCTTAGCTCCCTGACCCACACGCCCTGCACTGGAAGGTGAAGTCTTAACCACTGCATTGCCAGGGATGTCCCCTGTCATGCTTATATTGTGAGACTAAAGGGGAAAAAACACAAACATAAGGGAGAGCAGTTGAAGGACAAAGTTTAAACATACTGTTTTTTAATGTAAAAGGCAGTATGGGCTTGAAAAGATGCAGAGAGAGAAACACAATGAACCTGTCAATTCACTAAAATTCCAGCCCTCAAGATATAATCTTATGAAATGAAATATTACTTAATAAAAAGCAACATGAAGCCTCTTTCAAAAACTAGGGGAGGGGTGTCACATACAGGAAATGAAAAAATTTTCGACAAGGTGACCATTAGCAACTTAAAAAATTCCAACAAAGAGTTGAAGACCAAAGAATCACCATCATCACAGATTTTGGCTCATGGCATCCTTGACTGATACTTTAGTATTTCAAACATGACCTTTCTGTGGAACCAAATGCTCTTCCTGGTTATGACAGTTTAACTTATTCACGGATAATATAAAGACTCCCAGCTTTAGACCCGGGATATCAAACAGTAACTGGAAGCAACGATGAGCATTGGTCTACACTCAGAGGGGAACTTACGGTCATTGCAGAGTGGCCCGCTGAAGGAGGTCATGCTACAGTCACAGCTGAAGCCGTCCCACTGCTGCAAGCACACGCCTTGGTTGGAACATGAGTCTTCCTGGCAGGTTGTGCTGGGCCCTGAAAACAATCCAAAAGCAACTTGGGTTCTTTAAAAAAATCTAAAAGTGTTTCACACATGAGCTAGGTCACATTTAGTAGTTGCCAACACCTCAAAGTACATGACCAAACTAGTTTGGAAAGTTCTAGTTCACACACCTGAATTAGGAACAGAGAAGCTGTAATATAAAGGTTTCTCAAGTTTCAAATACAGGACAAAATACATTATAATAGTAAACTAGACCAGCAAATAGTAAAAGCAAGCACATAGCTTCTCGTATGATCATGGTAGCAGGTGATCTCATTCCTTCATCAATAATTCTCTCTCACTGTTTGGATTTTAGAAAAATGCATGGATCTCCTTAACTTCTGACCAATGGGTAGAGACACCATGAGAGATGGAGATTATAACTTCATGAAACTGAGATACAGATTAGCAAAAAAAAAAAAAAAAAAAAAAAAAGGAACCACTGAAGAGAGTTATACAAAAATGTCCTATAAGTTTCTAGAAGTTTTCCTGCACAAACTATGAATAAAGTTATGATTGCTGGGTGTTTTGGATAGGTATGTTGGCAAGTATCATCCACATGCTTTAACAATTTCATGCAATTAAACATAAAACTAAAAACTCTGTATAAATGACATGCCCCCATGTAACATACAAGTAAAAAGGATGCTAGTCTATTTCTAAAGAATCATAACTAGAACACTGAAAAACAAAGAACTAAAAAAAGGATGATCAAAGCACTAAAGGTAATCACTATACAAACATTCAAGACTGAAAGCCTTTATGCAAACTATGCTACAAAATGAGGTTTCTTGCACAACATTCAAGAAGGGGAAAAATGAAAACTTCAAATAACAGTTACTGCCAAAATGTAAAAATGTTATTTTGAGGTTTCCACTGTGTATTACGGGGTTTCAGTCTTGTTTTATACACACAGGGCTATCTACCTTGCAAGTCAGCTTTCATCAATGCAACTTTGTCAGCAAAATTAAAAAAAAAAAGCAAAATATATTAAATGTTAGTAAGCAATACTGAAATGGGGCAAACATAGAAGAACATTCAGATTCAAAAAAGCATGCTGCTGTAAAGGGGGAGAGAAATGCTATGTAGAGCAAACAAATTAATAATTAACAGCCATAAATCTTAAGAGAAGCCAAAACCAAGAAAGCGATAATTGATTAGAATTTCACTATATATGTATTTATATTATGGTTAACTGAGCCAATGACACAAAGTAACTGCATCGCTTAGCTGAAGATTTGTCACGTGCAGATACAGTGTAGACGATGGCCATTAGAAGACCAATTATCCCTTTCTATTTTTTTCCCTCTAGGTCTTTTATCTTGCTATTGTAGTTAAGGCTTAAAACTGTAATGCCAGCCATTCTCTGTCAACAGTTGGACCTTACAGTGACACCAAATTATCAAAATGTATACACCATTTGGTAGATGAAAGAAAAAGTAAAGGATGGAAGAAACAAATTGCAGTATAATTCCCCATAAAGAAAATTCCTTTACAAGATTGCAACGTGGAGTATTTATCTTTGCTTTTACCAGACTGGGTATAGATTTCTTGCAGATCTCAGAGTTACATCTATATTTTCTCTTCCTCTATAACTGTCTTCAACTCCTAAATACTGCCCTGTGAATATTTATTACAGTAGAACCTCATTAATAAGGGTTATCTTAGGTGGGAAGGGAACACCATCTACCTCAATACCTTTAGAGTATAAACTGAAGATATTTTCTAGTAAACACAATCTTAGGTTTTATGAAAATACAAAAATAGACACCAGACTAATTAGATGCTATTAACACTGAGAGCCTTTGAGGTAACTGCTCTAGTGAATACATGAGAATTATCTGTGATTAGATTTTGTACAAATTGATGTTCCTATAAACATCAATTTTAAACATCCTCCTTACAACCATAATTTTATTACAAATTTCTTAGTCACGGTATTCTTCATAAGAAGTTATTGAATGTAGCCTAAACATTCAATATGAATTTTTATAAATTCAGAAATCATAATACTGTAACTACTAATTATACAATAATAATAATAGTAATAATAATAATCAGTGTAGTAATAATAACAAAAATAATAGTCGTTTTTAATAATAATAAAAATCTCCCAGGCCTGGGAGACCTGAATGGATGTAATAGTTTTTCTCACCTATTGCATCAAAGAACTAAGAGACACTAAATTGCTCAGTTTTTGTTTTTCTTCCAATCTGTGAGAGGTAAATGGTCCAATGATCTTTATTCCATGGCATTAAAGACTAAAAATAATTAATATTTGTTTAAAAAAAAAAACTCAAAGCAATATTCCTTAGCACAGTCCTTCCTCTGGTACAAGCCCAGCCTGGGTCAGGGGCTGTGTTATCAAAGGATACTATTCCCCTGACTTGCCCAGCAGAAGGAAAGAGCAGGAGCAAGAACTGATGAAGAGCCATGTTTTTGTTTTTCTTTTCACAAAAATTATCAGAAATACAACTGCAAAATACTGCTTAACTCTAAAAATGGTAAAATTGCAATTCTAAAAAATAACCTGCCTGCCCATATTGTAGAGCAGCCACTCAGAGTAGCTCCCAAGACTTTATGTGAGCATAAAGACATGCTTTATTATATTTTCCATTATCACAACAGTCTTTATATATTCAGGTATTACAAATGAATGCATGCCTATGCCTGACAAGTCCCATTTTTTAAAGTACTCACCTTCTTGAAAAATATTTAAACATTGACAGTCATTTGCACAAGACAAAACCCTGAATTTATTTTTCCTTTTTAGTTATATAATGTCCTTTTTATTTTATCACTGAATAAAATTGGGAGCAAGCCACAAGGATATTTGTATTAAGTGGTTAAAAATAAGGATATGGGGGCTTCCCTGGTGGCGCAGTGGTTGAGAGTCCGCCTGCCGATGCAGGGGACACGGGTTCGTGCCCCGGTCCGGGAGGATCCCACATGCCGTGGAGCGGCTGGGCCCGTGAGCCATGGCCGCTGAGCCTGAGCATCCGGAGCCTGTGCTCCGCAACGGGAGAGGCCACCGCAGTGAGAGGCCCGCATACCACAAAAAATAATAATAATAATAATAAGGATGTTTGAAAAGGAAAGGAAAGTGAAGGTAAAACTACAATGTCTGGAAACCAAAGAAACAATAGAGCAAAGTGCTTAGATGCCTGGGATTTCAAGTAAGGCAAAACTGGGTTCAAAGCTTCCATCATCCACTTACGTGCTGTGTGACCTTAGGAAGGTCACCTCACACCTCTAAGGCTCAATTTACTCTTCTTAAAAAAAAAAACAGTAATACCTAATTTATAGAGTTTTGGGAAATGAAATTGCATATGTAAACTTACTGCTACCAGTGCTTAATCGATGGTAGCTTTAATAGTGAAGTATTTCTGTAGCTTATAGTGCAATTCCAGTGTTGAATGTTATGAGTCTATGCAAGTGCCTAAATTAAAAATTGTTTCACTGACTTCATGTATGGAAGTTATCTTGACTCAGTATTGAGCTTAACTGAGCCTGATTATTGGTGGATTGCCAGTCTCTATTTTCTCTTAAGTAAGCAGGTCAATGCCTTTCCAGGTAGTAATTTTCAAAGTCTGGTGTCAGACCAAAAGCAGCAGCATCATTTAGGAACTTGCTAGAAATGTAAATTCTAGAGCCCCATCCTAGACCTACTGAATCAGAAACCTTGGGTTGGTGTCAAGTAACATGGGTTTTAACAATTCTCCAGGTGATTCCAATACTTGCTCAAGTTGAGAAACATTAATGTAAAGGGAAAAGGACAAGGTAAGTTCCCTCTGTTAGCTAACGTGGTGTGTAAGTAAAATCAGCTATTACTCACGGAAATAAGTTAGAAATGAAAGGCAGCAAGTGATTATTGAGAGAAGGCCAATGACTTTTTACATGAAAGAACTTTAGAGATTCGTGGGTCTTGGGTAGAAATGGTGGAAAATCTTGACAAGATATCATTTAGTGATGTCAAATTTAAACTATTTCTATTAATATGGAAGTTAAGTGATTCCAATGTGGTTTGAGCTCAAAATCCCATGAGAACAATCTTTAGAGAAATAATGTATTGAGTATCTAGAAGTTTACCACCAATCCTAAAAATACGTGTATCTCATCAATTACACCTCTGACAGGTACATCTGAGATTATTCCTAGGAACCACAGAGGACAGAAATAATCACACATTAAAAATTGTTAACCTTGACGTTGGAATGAAAAAAATCAGGCAAGTGTCAAGGCAGAAAGGCAGGAGCATGGCAACATTCTAAAAATAAAGGAAAAGGGAGTAAAAGAGGGTGAGAATTATTAAAGCTCAGATATTAAAGCAAACTAGATAAGGTAAGGAAGGAGCCGATGTCATAATCTACTGAATGATTTCAGATGTTCAAACCATAGTTTAAAATTACCCAAGAAGATGTACAATCACCTCAACCAAATTGCTTATTAGGTTATGATGGAAAATAACACCAAATTTTATTTCTGTAAATACACTTTCTCAGTACATTTCTTATTAGTTTTCCCTTCCACTCACCCACTCACATTATGTGCCAGTGGTGGGAGGTCATGTGTGTGGGTTTGGTTTTCTATCTTGTGAGTGTTTAGCTGTGAATGTGTCTGTCTGCTCCCACCATTTCTTGTAGGTGAGAATTTACCGAGCAACTTGTAGAAAGGCCTATTTTTTTTTTTTTTTTTTTGCGATACGCGGGCCTCTCACTGTTGTGGCCTCTCCCGTTGCGGAGCACAGGCTCGGGAGGCGCAGGCTCAGCGTCCATGGCTCACGGGCCCAGGCGCTCCGCGGCATGTGGGATCCTCCCGGTCCGGGGCACGAACCCGCGTCCCCTGCATTGGCAGGCGGACTCTCAACCACTGTGCCACCAGGGAAGCCCAAAAGGCCTATGTTTGAAAAATGTTTTCAGAAGATTTTGTAGTACCTTTAAAAAAAACAAAAAAACCCCCATATATTCTCACTTATTAGATCACCTCCAAGAATCAAAGTTATGTCCCACATTTTTGTCTCCATCCACTAGAGAGAATTTATTCACTTGACAATTTTGTTTCCTTTGCTAAATTGGTAAAAGGAGAAAACACATAGTTTCCCTTTGTTTCACAAAAGGACGTTTATACCAAAATTTGAAACAAAGTAAATAAATACAGCAAAACATTAAAAATGAACTCAACAAAGATTTCCATTAAATAATCTTATCCTCTGGCGTGATTAAAACACAATTTGCATTTCACCTGACTTTTCAGGGAAACATATGTTACAGAGAGAAAAAAATGTATTTCCAAATAAAAAATTTATATGTACTTAGGTAATTGCTAAATCTAATAGCATTATTTTGGCTGAGAAGACATGATTCATAATCTCCTGGGAGACAGGAATTCACATCTTTCTTCGCTTCCCCCATATGAAATTTCCTTATGAATCTAAAATTTTCAAAATGGCCCAAACTGTATTCAACATTAAAAGAGAAGCAGCAACACATTCACAGCTACAAAATTCAGGATAATGTGATTAAATTGCATTTATGGAGGGAGAATTGGCTCAAATAACCTGAGGTGTTGAAGTGAAAATTATCTAAAATGAAAGTAGCAATCAAAAAGGACTCCTACAGACCTTAGTCTGATAGAGAACACAAAAGTACAGAAAGATACTTGAGCACAGTTCTGAAGTATGGAATATTAGCTTTGGGTAATAGAAGAAACCAATTTTTGCTAAAACAAACTGATAATATATGGGAGACACTCTTGCTGCCAGGTAGAAACAAACCAAACCGTGATCTGAGAATGGGTATCTGAATGTTATTCTCTTGTTGTATCCTATTGAATGGAGATGTCAAAAAGCAGGCTCAAATTGATTAACATTTGCTGGAGTAAATATGTTTTTCTAGTCCAAGTGGAGTATCTATTTAATGCTATAACGAAAGCACTGCAGAAGTGATTAGCACACTAATTAGGTGAACTAAAGAATGCAAAGAAGCAGAATATAACAAGATGCATAGCTCCCATTTTATATCAGGCATTAGTCTAGGTTTGCAAACAGTCCAGAAAATTTAAGATTTATGGGATGAAAAGTTTAAAACATGAATAAGGACTTTTAAGCCGTAACTGGGGGTTTGGTCAATTGTCAGAAATGAAAATTTTGCCTGCCAGAGAATTTTGCTGTTCTCATTTATAGGTGGAATTAGAATTATTTTGAGTGTGATAACAAAGATCTAGTACCTTCACAGCCTCTCTCAATCTGTCCATTGCAGAAAAGAGCATCTGAGATGAGGTCTGGAAGCCGTCCATTTAGATCAACTGATGCCAGGCAGCCTTGAAAGCCCTCCTTCGCATGTACGAGTTTCGGCAAGGATTTATATGTTTCCTTGGCCACTCCTCCTATATACAAGTCACCTGTGGGAAGACAAAAATTTTGGTCACAAAAGTAACTTAACATTGACTTCAAACAACAGTAGAACACACAAAAAAATAGGTTTATTTTTCATTAAATTAATTTTAAAAAGTAAATTTATGACTATATTTTTTCTTAAAAGTACAAAACAGGGGAAGATGGCGGAAGAGTAAGACGCGGAGATCACCTTCCTCCCCACATATACACCAGAAATACATCTACACGTGGAACAACTCCTACAGAAAACCTACTAAACGCTGGCAGAAGACCTCAGGCCTCCCAAAAGGCAAGAAACCCCCCCACGTACCTGGGTAGGGCAAAAGAAAAAACAGAGACAAAAGAATAGGGACAGGACCTGCACCAGCAGGAGGGAGCTGTGAAGGAGGAAAGCTTTCCACACACTAGAAGCCCCTTCGCGGATGGAGACGGCGGGTGGCGGAGAAGGAAGCTTCGAAGCCACGGAGGAGAGCACAGCAAAAGGGGTGCGGAGGGCAAAGCGGCGAGATTCCCGCACAGTGGATCAGGGCCGACCGGCACTCACCAGCCCGAGAGGCTTGTCTGCTCACCAGCCAGGGCGGGCGGGGCTGGGAGCTGAGGTCGCAGCGCCGGAAGAGGACTGGGGTTGGCAGCGTGAACACAGCCTGCAGGGGGTTAGTGCGCCACGCCTAGACGGGAGGGAGTCCGAGGAAAAGTCTGGAGCTGCCAAAGAGGCAAGAGACTTTTTCTTCCCTCTTTGTTTCCTGGTGCGCGATGAGAGGGGATTAAGAGCGCTGCTTAAAGGAGCTCCAGAGACGGGCGTGAGCCGCGTCTAACAGCGCGGACCCCAGAGACGGGCAGGAGACGCTAAGGCTGCTGCTGCCGCCACCAAGAAGCCTGTGTGCGAGCACAGGTCACTATCCACACCCCCCTTCCGGGAGCCTGTGCAGCCCGCCACACCCCCCTTCCCCTTCCGGGAGCCTGTGCAGCCCGCCACTGCCAGGGTCGCGGGATCCAGGGACAACTCTCCCAGGAGAACGCACGGCGCGCCTCACGCTGGTGCAACGTCACGACGGCCTCTGCCGCCGCAGGCCCCCCCCGCGCACTCCGTGCCCCTCCCTCCCCCCCCCCACCCCCGGCCTGAGTGAGCCAGAGCCCCCGAGTCAGCGGCTCCTTTAACCCCGTCCTGTCTGAGCTAAGAACGGATGCCCTCCGGTGACCTACACACAGAGGCGGGGCCAAATCCAAAGCTGAGCCCCTGGGAGCTGTGAGAATAAAAAAGAGAAAGGGAAATCCCTCCCAGCAGCCTCAGAAGTAGCGGATTAAAGCTCCACAATCAACTTGATGGACCCTGCATCTGTGGAATACATGAATAGACAATGAATCATCCCAAATTGAGGAGGTGGACTTTGAGAGCAAGATCTATGATTTTTTCCCCTTTTCCTCTTTCTGTGAATGTGTATGTGTATGCTTCTGTGTGAGATTTTGTCTGTATAGCTTTGCTTCCACCATTTGTCCTAGGGTTCTATCCGTCCATTTTTTGTTGTTATTTTAATTTTTTTCTCTTAATAATTATTTTTTTATTCTAATAACTTTATTATATTTTATCTTTATTTTATTTTACTTTATCTCCTTTCTTTTTTCCTTCCTTCCCTCCTTCCTCCCTCCCTCCCTCCCTCCTTTCTTTCTTTCTTTCTTTCTACTTCTACTAATTCTTTCTTTCTACTTTTCCTCCCTTTTATTCTGAGCCGTGTGGATGAAACGCTCTCGGTGCTGCAGCCAGGAGTCAGTGCTGTGCCTCTGAGGAGGGAAAGCCAACTTCAGGACACTTGTCCACAAGAGACCTCCCAGCTCCACATAATATCAAATGGCGAAAATCTCCCAGAGATCTCCATCTCAACACCAGCACCCAGCTTCACCCAACGACCAGCAAGCTACAGTGCTGGACATCCTATGCCAAACAACTAGCAAGAAGGAACACAACCCAACCCATTAAGAGAGAGGCTGCCTAAAATCATAATAAGTCCACAGACACCCCAAAACACACCAACAGACGTGGACCTGCCCACCAGAAAGACAAGATCCAGCCTCATCCACCAGAACACAGGCACTAGTCCCCTCTACCAGGAAGCCTACACAACCCACTGAACCAACCTTAGCCACTGGGGAGAGACACCAAAAACAACGGGAACTACGAACCTGCAGCCTGCAAAAAGGAGACCCCAAACACAGTAAGATAAGCAAAATGAGAAGACAGAAAAACACACGGCAGATGAAGGAGCAAGATAAAAACCCACCAGACCTAACAAATGAAGAGGAAATAGGCAGTCTACCTGAAAAAAAATTCAGACTAATGATAGTAAAAATGATCCAAAATCTTGGAAATATAATACACAAAATGCAAGAAACATTTAACAAGGACACAGAAGAACTAAAGATGAAACAAACAATGATGAACAACACAATAAATGAAATTAAAAATACTCTATGGGATCAATAGCAGAATAACTGTGGCAGAAGAACAGATAAGTGACCTGGAAGATAAAATAGTGGAAATAACTACTGCAGAGCAGAATAAAGCAAAAAGAATGAAAAGAACTGAAGACAGTCTCAGAGACCTCTGGGACAACATCAAATGCACCAACATTTGAATTATAGGGGTTCCAGGAGAAGAAGAGAAAAAGAAAAGGACTGAGAAAATATTTGAAGAGATTATAGTTGAAAACTTCCCTAATATGGGAAAGGAAATAGTTAATCAAGTCCAGGAAGCACAGAGAGTCTCATACAGGATAAATCCAAGGAGAAATATGCCAAGACACATATTAATCAAATGTCAAAAATTAAATACAAAGAAAACATATTAAAAGCAGCAAGGGGAAAACAACAAATAACACACAAGGGAATCCCCATAAGGTTAACAGCGGATCTTTCAGCAGAAACTCTGCAAGCCAGAAGGGACTGGCAGGACATATTTAAAGTGATGAAGGAGAAAAACCTGCAACCAAAATTACTCTACCCAGCAAGGATCTCATTCACATTTGATGGAGAAATTAAAACCTTTAGACAAGCAAAAGCTGAGAGAGTTCAGCACCACCAAACCAGCTTTACAACAACTGCTAAAGGAACTTCTCTAGGCAAGAAACACAAGGGAAGGAAAAGACCTACAATAACGAACCCAAAACAATTTAGAAAATGGGAATAGGAACATACATATCAATAATTAACTTTAATGTAAATGGACTAAATGCTCCCACCAAAAGACACAGATTGGCTGAATGGATACAAAAACAAGACCCATATATTTGCTGTCTACAAGAGACCCACTTCAGACCTAGAGACACATACAGACTGAAAGTGAGGAGATGGAAAAAGTTATTTCATGCAAATGGAAACCAAAAGAAAGCTGGAGTAGCAATTCTCATATCAGACAAAATAGACCTTAAAATAAAGACTATTAGAAGAGACAAAGAAGGACACTACATAATGATCAAGGGATCGATCCAAGAAGAAGATATAACAATTGTAAATATTTATGTACCCAACATAGGGGCACCTCAATACAAAAGGCAAATGCTAACAGCCATAAAAGGGGAAATCGACAGTAACACAATCATAGTAGGGGACTTTAACATCCCACTTTCACCAATGGACAGATCATCCAAAATGACAATAAATAAGGAAACACAAGCTTTAAATGATACATTAAACAAGATGGACTTCATTGATATTTATAGGACATTCCATCCAAAAACAACAGAATACACATTTTTCTCAAGTGCTCATGGAACATTCTCTAGGATAGATCATACCTTGGGTCACATATCAAGCCTTCGTAAATTTAAGAAAATTGAAATTGTATCAAGTATCTTTTCCGACCAAAACACTATGAGACTAGATATCAATTACAGGAAAAGATCTGTAAAAAATACAAACACATGGAAGCTAAACAATACACTACTTATAACGAAGTGATCACTGAAGAAATCAAAGAGAAAATAAAAAAATACCTAGAAACAAATGACAATGGAGACACGACGACCCAAAATCTATGGGATGCAGCAAAAGCAGTTCTAAGAGGGAAGTTTATAGCAATACAAACCTACCTTAAGAAACAGGAAACATCTCGAATAAACAACCTAACCTTGCACCTAAAGCAATTAGAGAAAGAAGAACAAAAAAACCCCAAAGTTAGCAGAAGGAAAGAAATCATAAAAATCAGATCAGAAATAAATGAAAAAGAAAAGAAGGAAACAATAGCAAAGATCAACAAAACTAAAAGCTGGTTTTTTGAGAAGATAAACAAAATTGATAAACCATTAGTCAGACTCATCAAGAAAAAAAGGGAGAAGACTCAAATCAATAGAATTAGAAATGAAAAAGGAGAAGTAACAACTGACACTGCAGAAATACAAAAGATCATGAGAGATTACTACAAGCAACTCTATGCCAACAAAATGAACAACCTGGAAGAAATGGACAAATTATTAGAAATGCACAACCTGCCAAGACTGAATCAGGAAGAAATAGAAAATATGAACAGACCAATCACAAGCACTGAAATTGAAACTGTGATGAAAAAGCTTCCAACAAACAAAAGCCCAGGACCAGATGGCTTCACAGGCAAATTCTATGAAACATTTAGAGAAGAGCTAACACCTATCCTTCTCAGACTCTTCCAAAATATAGCAGAGGGAGGAACACTCCCAAACTCATTCTACGAGGCCACCATCACCCTGATACCAAAACCAGACAAGGAAAGAAAACTACAGGCCAATATCACTGATAAACATAGATGCAAAAATCCTCAACAAAATACTAGCAAACAGAATGCAACAGCACATTAAAAGGATCATACACCATGATCAAGTGGCGTTTATTCCAGGAATGCAAGGATTCTTCAATATACACAAATCTATCAATGTGATAAACCATATTAACAAATTGAAGGAGAAAAACCATATGATCATCTCAATAGATGCAGAGAAAGCTTTCGACAAAATTCAACACCCATTTATGAAAAAAACCCTGCAGAAAGTAGGAATAGAGGGAACTTTCCTCAACATAATAAAGGCCATATATGACAAACCCACAGCCAACTTCATCCTCAATGGTGAAAAACTGAAAGCATTTCCACTAAGATGAGGAACAAGACAAGGTTGCCCACTCTCACCACTCTTATTCAACATAGTTTTGGAAGTTTTAGCCACAGCAATCAGAGAAGAAAAGGAAATAAAAGGAATCCAAATCGGAAAAGAAGAAGTAAAGCTGTCATTGTTTGCAGATGACATGATACTATACATAGAGAATCCTAAAGATGCTACCAGAAAACTACTAGAGCTAATCAATGAATGTGGTAAAGTAGCAGGATACAAAATTAATGCACAGAAATCTCTGGCATTCCTCTACACTAATGATGAAAAATCTGAAAGTGAAATCAAGAAAACACTCCCATTTACCATTGCAACACAAAGAATAAAATATCTAGGAATAAACCTACCTAAGGAGACAAAAGACCTGTGTGCAGAAAATTATAAGACACTGATGAAAGAAATTAAAGATGATACAACTAGATGGAGAGATATACCATGTTCTTGGATTGGAAGAATCAACATTGTGAAAATGACTCTACTACCCAAAGCAATCTACAGATTCAATGCAATCCCTATCAAACTACCACTGGCATTTTTCACAGAACTAGAACAAAAACTTTCACAATTTGTATGGAAACACAAAAGACCCCGAATAGCCAAAGCAATCTTGAGAACGAAAAACAGAGCTGGAGGAATCAGGCTCCCTGACTTCAGACTATACTACAAAGCTACAGTAATCAAGACAGTATGGTACTGGCACAAAAACAGAAATATAGATCAATGGAACAGGATAGAAAGCCCAGAGATAAACCCACGCACATATGGTCACCTTATCTTTGATAAAGGAGGCAGGAAGGTACAGTGGAGAAAGGACAGCCTCTTCAATAAGCGGTGCTGGGAAAACTGGACAGGTACATGTAAAAGTATGAGATTAGATCACTCCTTAACACCATACCCAAAAATAAGCTCAAAATGGATTAAAGACCTAAATGTAAGGCCAGAAACTATCAAACTCTTAGAGGAAAACACAGGCAGAACACTCTATGACATAAATCACAGCAAGATCCTTTTGGACCCACCTCCTAGAGAAATGGAAATAAAAACAAAAATAAACAAATGGGACCGAATGAAACTTCAAAGCTTTTGCACAGCAAAGGAAACCGTAAACAAGACCAAAAGACAACCCTCAGAATGGGAGAAAATATTTGCAAATGAAGCAACTGACAAAGGATTAATCTCCAAAATTTACAAGCAGCTCATGCAGCTCAATAACAAAAAAACAAACAACCCAATCCAAAAATGGGCAGAAGACCTAAATAGACATTTCTCTAAAAAAGATATACAGACTACCAACAAACACATGAAAGAATGCTCAACATCATTAATCATTAGAGAAATACAAATCAAAACTACAATGAGATATCATCTCACACCAGTCAGAATGGCCATCATGAAAAAATCTAGAAACAATAAATGCTGGAGAGGGTGTGGAGAAAAGGGAACACTCTTGCACTGCTGGTGGGAATGTGAATTGGTTCAGCCACTATGGAGAACAGTATGGAGGTTCCTTAAAAAACTACAAATAGAACTACCATATGACCCAGCAATCCCACTACTGGGCATATACCCTGAGAAAACCATAATGCAAAAAGAGTCATGTACCAAAATGTTCATTGCAGCTCTATTTACAATAGCCCGGAGATGGAAACAACCTAAGTGCCCATCATCTGATGAATGGATAAAGAAGATGTGCAATGGAATATTACTCATCCATAAAAAGAAACGAAATTGAGCTATTTTTAATGAGGTGGATAGACCTAGAGTCTGTCATACAGAGTGAAGTAAGTCAGAAAGAGAACGACAAATACCGTATGCTAACACATATATATGGAATTGAAGAAAAAAAAATGTCATGAAGAACCTAGGGGTAAGACAGGAATAAAGACACAGATCTACTGGAGAACGGACTTGAGGATATGGGGAGGGGTAAGGGTGAGCTGTGACAAAGCGAGAGAGAGGCATGGACATATAAACACTAACAAACGTAAGGTAGATAGCTAGTTGGAAGCAGCCGCATAGCACAGGGATATCAGCTCGGTGCTTTGTGACCGCCTGGAGGGGTGGGATAGGGAGGGTGGGAGGGAGGGAGACGCAAGAGGGAAGACATATGGGAACATATACATATGTATATGTATAACTGATTAAGTTTGTCATAAAGCAGAAACTAACACACCATTGTAAAGCAATTATACTCCAATAAAGATGTAAAAAAAAAAAGTACAAAACAATAGAGGTGTTTCAATAATACATCAGCACTGGAAGAAATTTCTAGAAGCTATTCCCACAGAGAACTTAAGTGAGTTCGATACAGTGTGGCCAAATGGAAGGAACATGTACCATGAAGTGGTCCCTGAATTATTGGGTTGGCCAAAAAGTTCGTTCGCGTTTTTCCGTAAGATGTTATGGAAGAACCCAAAAGAATTTTTTGGCCAACCCAATAAAATCCAAGTCAAGTTATTTACCGACTCTATGGCTTTGAGCGCTTTTTTTTTTTTTTTTTTTACTTTCTCTGATCATTAATAATCTCATTTCTAAAATGGGAGCAATAAAACCTATTCCATAGTGTTGTGTGAAGATTAAATGAGATAAAATAATGGAAAGAATCTATCAGAATGAAAATATGTAGTAGATGTTAGCACGTGTTATTATTATCAAATCTACATTCTACTTAGAGAGTTCTAGGCCTTTCTGTTAACTAGAAGCTCAATGAATTCTAAATGTCTAATGTCTAAAATTGCCTTTTCTAGTATGCTTGAACCTAACTTATTCACTAACTCACTCCCATAGTAGACTATATTTACATGAATATTCCATCCCTTTTCAAGTATTTCATCTTTTAGGTAAAGGCATACCACTCTGAATTCTTTATGCTGTTCTGGGATCTACTGACAAGTTATCAATTAATTTTTCCCAATTTTATTACAGTTTCTAGTGGGACACTTTGCTCTGCTTGTCATCTTCATGTCTCTACGTTTAAGATTTCCCAACTTTATGGACAACTACTTAAAAAAAGACCGCAATCCAAGTTTGATTCTGTTTCTTTTCTATTAAAGATTATTCATCATATCTGTATAGCACTGAGTAGGTGTAATTAACTGACTCTAGTAAACAATCAATGCAGAACATAAGGAGGGTGACCCCAAATTTCCATAATATCCTACTCCTGTTTACAAGTCCTGGTAACATATTCTATTTAGCTACTTACTCCTCTGACTTTGCATTGTCATTTGGATTTTCGCTCTCACGTTAACCATTTTATTTAACTTTCATGTTACCTGATACCTTCTCCCACTGTAACACAAAACTCCTATATTCCTAATGTTCTCTGGGCCCCTTTGTATTGTTTTTATGGGACTTGGGAGGAAGGAGAACTGATACACATGCTGATGCTCACACTGTTTGTTAAATCATGAGTAATAAAGTGCTTGGTGTCTGACCCAGAAAGCTTGTGTCTTCTGCCACCATCCATAAAACAGTAATAGGCTAACCTGGTAAGTAGGGTAAAAATCAAGCAACACACAGAACACTCCTGATTGTACTGATGAGAAAACTGAGCTTGCTTAAAGTCATTTAGCCATAAAAACTGAGAACTGGGCTTCCTGGTGGTGCAGTGGTTGAGAGTCCACCTGCCGATGCAAGGGACACAGGTTCGTGCCCCAGTCCGGGAAGATCCCACATGCCGCAGAGCGGCTGGGCCCGTGAGCCATGGCCGCTGAGCCTGCATGTCCGGAGCCTGTGCTCCGCAACGGGAGAGGCCACAACAGTGAGAGGCCCGCATACCGCAAAAGAAGAAACAAACAAAACAAAAAAAAACAAAACTGAGAATTTAGGTCCCTGACCTACTAACTAAAGCTCTAAGTATTACACTAGGATGCCACTGATCCTGCACAGTTTGTACTGAAGGTACTGGATATGCCTACTTCCCTCACCTTTTAAATAAAAGGAAACATCTATTGACTATTAACCATCATTCTTAATATTAAAGGAAAGCATGTTTTTGATCTGAAATAAGATACTATTTTTGAAACATTTGATTTTTCCCTTCCATATTTCCTTTCTCTCCTTAGTCTTTTCTCTCACTTAAATTTCAAGTGATGGTGTTTTATTTGCCTCAGAGACCAAAGATATAAAGTTATCTTTATGTATTTGATCCTTAAAATTCAAGACTCTTAGAGGAGTGAAATAGACAGAATATACAGGCAATTACATGAGAAGAGTAAAGCTTTCCTGCCCCTCATGTGGGCAGGCAGGAGAGAAAGTTGGAGGAGAAGAAGTTTGAATATAGTCATTGCCCAGTAGAGGACATAGTGATCTGACTTGAGGCCTGAGCCCTGGTGGATGCCAAAACCTCATGTAGGTTGAGGAAAGTAATATTGATCTGTGTGCATTTCCTCAAGAGAACCCAGAGGCAGCAGTGATATCCTTGAGAAGAAATAGATGCATAGTAGATTCAGACATGCTGGGAGCTTTCTTAGCCTGACAGAACTTTTCATATGCCCTTGTGGTGTGGCAGCAACAGAACAATTCCCAGAGCAGAACAGGAGCAAGCAGAAAAAACCTGGCCTGAGGAGGTCATGCACACAAGAAAGAAGATGCTGGGTAGCAATTCAGCGGGCACCTAAGCAATTAATATAGAATATTTGAGACCAACTCCTGTGCAATCTCTCTACCTCCCCAGATACTGGTACAATGGAAGCCCCCCACCCCCAAATCATCTAGACATAATCCCAAGGAAATAAGGGAACTGAAATTGCCTGAGATTACAGTTTCACTCACAAAGAATCAGACCTCAAAACAGAAACCAAGGTGAGTTATAGGAAAGTAGAGAAAGTGACCTTTCTTGCTCGTCTGAGATTGTGGGCTGAACTTTCTGTTATTACATATCAAATAGAAATGCAAGGAAGTGCTCCCTGCATTCATTTGCTGAACTAAATTTGTTAGGAAATGTCAGCTTTCCTCTGGGCCTAATGAATGTAGTATTAGAGAACAGTGGGAGTTGAATTAAGAATTCTCGTCCCTGCTTCGGGTTTTTCAGATGTAGAACATAGTACTCAAAGTTATGTATGGGATGCTACATGTTTGACAACCAATCTTCCTCCTTCTGATTGTAACCTCCTGGAGGATAGAGGTTGTGTCTTTGTCTTAGATTCTCCCACAGTGCCTAGTACTGGACTACAAGCACAGTAGGCAATCAATAAATATTGTCAGTCAACGGATGGATTGAAGTCACAGTAGATAAGAATCAGAAAAGAAAGAAGAATGGTAAGGCAGCACATAGGGAGAGAGCTAATCCTAAAATGCACTTACTTCCTTTCCCCATTTCCTGCTACTTCCTACTTTTTTTCCTATCAGCACACTTACTTGCCCAAATCAGTTTTTAAAGCTTATTGAGGAAAAGTAGTACTCTTTCCCTTGTGTTGTTAAAGAGCAGAAAATATTGATTCAAGCCGTGCAGGATATAAGCCTCAGACGTACCAAGGTGGATGAGTTTGGCTTTATAAGCAAGGGACTCATTCTTATTTTCATTACTGAAGCTGCTGCACTTAGCACCACAACTTAATACCGTCTTTATAAACTCTTCATATAGCAGAGAGTGGTCTTAAGTCTCCCACAGGATTGCCATAGGAAGAGAACAAAGGAAACCTTTAAGTGGCCTGAGCCCTGTGTAACATTAGCACTTCATCAAAGATGCACCTTCTCCTTTTCATCCGTGGGGTGATGGAAGGAAAATGACCCATTAGCACTAATGGGATCTTGCAGGCAAAATCCTGTGCATGGCAAGGAAGCTAGACTTTTTAATGACCCAGTGTATGAACGAGAGCCAGGATGGACATCCAGTAACAGTCAGTTTCCTATGGACTTGAAGCCATGCTGGTACCCTTCCTTCAAGCTACGAGTGGTTGATTTTTATTCATATTATTTAAGTAGGCCATGTATGCAACTGACAAGGAAATGATGGAGCTGTGGCAGAAGAAGGTGCAAAGAACATGTACACAGCCAGATAATCTCAAACATTTGGGGAGTGGGCTTTTAAAAAAAATATCAAGAAACCCTTATCTTTGTCACTAGTGTGGAGTGTGTGTGTGTGTGTGTGTGTGTATACCGGCCCCCCTCTCAAGAATGTCATCTGTGGAATGATCTGAGATGATATCACAAGTATCCATTTCCCAGTAGTTGGGCAGTAATGAGTAGGGAATAGCACACAAGCTTCTTAGTTACAATTGGCTACAAAAGAATGAGAAGTACAGGTTGTCCCCGTGTTTCTAGTATAATTAGAGCGACAAGATGTCAAACGTACAAGTCTTATTTTCTTTGACTTACTTTAGACGCATTTGTGTACTTGAAGTGTGCCCTGCACTAAACAATAAGCAGCTCGAGAGCTTTCTTTGACATACTCAGTTTGAATCCCAGCAGCATTGAATCTGGTAACATAAATGGAACAATCATTTGATAAATATCTTCTATTTTGATATAAACAGACTGAGACACAAGAATTCTGTGAAGCCCGAGGGACTGGTTGTAAGGTTCAGGCTAAATGCGCCTTATAAAATCAGAGAAATAAAAGGATTTTATGGACATCAGTTGTAAGCTGAAGTATCATGAACGAGTTTAGACCAAAAGAAAGTATAGGATACATTACTTTGTAATGACATAAATGAAGGTGCCAAACATGGGGAACAGCACAAATGTACCAAGAAGACAAAATTAATACAGCATTCAAAAAAGAGCACAAAAGGCTGGGATGGGCTGGAAAAGAAGAATTATCAAAGGGGACATGGTAAATAATGTTGGATAAAAAAAGTCAAAGGAAAGCCTTGAGTAACATGATAGAATTTGTGACTACTGTTTTTCTTTTTTTTTTTTTTTAAAGGCAATGAGAAGTCCAAAAATAAAAGCCATGCAGGCTAGGAGATGAGGGAATTTGAAACAGTAATAATTAACAGTAATAATAATAATAATTAACAGTAATAATAAACAGTAATAATTTGGAGAGAAGAGATGAAACTGCATTTAACATTAAACATGTGTAATTTGAGCAGGAGTGTCCTACAGGGATGATATGAACTGGGGGCTTAGGGATGCTGGGGCTGGAAGGCCTGGCTTGGGAGTCATCAACCAAAAGCAGAAAAATGAAGTGGTGTAGGAGGTTTTCTCTTCTCTTAAAACAGGGAGCATGAGGCAGTTAGAGCAAGGACTCTGAGCTCTACAGCAGCAGAATGCCAGCGTCAAGGTATAATTAGTTCTTTGACTCAGCTTTCCTGTTTATCCATATGTATTTTTTAGTGCCTCTTAAACATCTCAGTTTCATTTTAATTAAAAAGAGCATATATAAAAAGGACAACTGCTTTGTAGATTTGGATAGCTAAAACTCTAGGGAAACTTAAGGAGGCTCCCACAATCTCTTATAAGTGGCATTTGAAAAAAAAAAAGCTGGAGCAACACACACTGTCTGACTTTCCTACTGGCCAGACTGGAGAAAGTACAATTCTGGAGGCTCTGCTCAGAGGATTTGACTTTGGACAGCAAATTGGGAGACTTCGCTAGCATTCCTCTCAATTCTTGTTGTGATTGGCTGGTAGAAAAAGTACAATCAGGCTGGACTAGTTTCTCAGAGTTATTCTGCAGGAAAGATGCCCTTCCTTACATCAGAGAACAATCAAACTCTGCCTCCGCCTCGATTTGTATCTTTATCTTTAATTTTAATCTTTTGTCACACATCCACAAATGAACATCGGCAGGTTGGATCTTGACCGTATAAGTGAATGCAGGCTTTCTTTGGGAGGCAAATTAAATGTAATCCTCTTTTTGTAACAGGTGTGCCCTGTTAGACAGAAGAAAAATCATCTCTAGACCCTGGAGAACAAGCACAAACGTATTTACTTCATGTTTTTTCTGGGTAGAAAGCCAACGTTACTATGTCCTGTGATTGCTTAAATAAGTGACGTTACATTACTAGAAGCAAAAGCATGGGAAATTGTTAATATTTCTCTAACACATTTGAACCTAAGAGTAGATAAATGAATACGTTCATAACAATGATCAGTTTGGATTGAACAACAAACACCATCCGAAACCACATCTAAGTTCAGGGCACACCAAATAGTCATTGTTGAAGTCAAAGTTGGCAATTCAGGTGGATGTTTTGCTCTGAAACGCTAGACCTGTGCCCTCCGTAGATCTCTATGAAAAATCAGGTTAATTTTAGAAATTCAGTGGTCATCAGTTTGATTTATTAGATACTGTCTAAATTCTCTACACCTTAGTCTTCCTTGGTGCATAAAGGGTTTAATCCTAGAATAACCTGTTCTTACTTCTAGGAAATACCTGCAATTCCTTATCTTTAGTCCTATCCTGGTTTTCTAAGTTCAGCCTAAAAACAAACCATCATCTTTCCCCCCTCCCCACACTGGGAAATTACTTCTAGACTTCCCTGTTTTGTAGCAATCACATTTCTAGTCTCCCTATTACCCAAACTGAAATTAATTTCAATATCATCTTTTAACTCCATTCTATTTCTTATACCTTACATTCAAATTATTGCTGAGACCTTTGATGTGGATGACTCAACTTGGCCAATACTTCTGACGTCTGTGCCTCCATTTTCCTTTCCTTTTCCAGTTCTTATCTTCCTTTCCCCACGTACACCTTTTATGCAGTAACCCATTACCTGGTGTCCCTGCCTCTATCCATCCTCCTCATTAATACCATATCCATCGTGCCCATACTGTGTTCTGATTTCTTTAATACATCCCGTTGGTTTCTAAATAAAGTGTGAGGCTCAGGGTGGTCAAGATTTTGAGATATCCTCCCTCAGTAACTTTTTCTAAACTTTGAACAATGTCTCCCCAACAATTTTTGCCAAGGAGAGAATTAGGCTAACATCAATCCTCTACCTATATTTTAATCTTTAGTCAAACTGTATTTTTCACCATTTCTCCAATACTGCACGGTTACTCTTCCATCACTCTTCACAGTACATTACTTCCATCATGAGTGTCTTTCCCCTTCCAATGTTCCATTTCAAAGCCTGATGCAATTTTGGGGTCTCAACTCAAATTCCACCTTGTTAATGTGTTTTCTCAGTCATACGCAAGTATGATCTTTGAATCCCCGTAATATTTTGAACCTCTTTTCTGACAATTAGCATTTCCTTCCCAGTTCTCTGTGTGGATATCTTGCCTTCCCATTATTTTATAAATTCCTTGAAGAAAGCATCATAAGCAAAGCACCTTTTTAGTCTCATTTTTACTTAGCACTCACTAATTATTTGCTGACTCATTGAATGAATGAATGAATTAGCAGTTTTCATTCAATAAATAATCATTTGAATAATAAGGACATAGTGAAGGTTCCCTGGCTCCCTACACCTGAGAAATAATGAATGAAGTTAATTGTGGGGAATTTTTCTTCTACTGACCGCTTTTTTGAAGCCATCCAGCTCATTAAGAGGGTTCAATGCAGTGACATTTTTTTCCATTCTGACAGTGTAATTCAGGAACAATTTTAACCAACATGTGTTGAATTCATTTGCAGAGAGAGGCAGACAAAGATAGAGGTACAGAAATAGTTTAGGGTATCAATGTGTGGTGATGAGAACCTATTCATGAGTCTCTTCAGCAGTTAAAATAAATGCCAAAATCTTTGTGGGAAATTACATTTCAGCCTATCCTGTACCTCTACCTCATTCTATCTCTGGCCATTCTGTCATTCTCTGTGTTGCCCCATATACAAATATTACGTAACTCATGTGGCCTCCCTAGGCACACTCCCCACTATGGACACTTTACACTATTTCTCCAGGTGCTTCTACTTTGTTACACTGTTATCATTACAAAGAGGTGGGGATTTATTGTTTGTGGTCATAGAACAGAGACAAGCTAACTGCGTGGACCCCTGATGCTTTGCTCTGGTACATCTGTTAATCCCTATGTGCACTTCCTATGGGTTTGCAGATGTCTCTCTCCATCTAGCCTGTGGACTGCCACTCCAGGATTCCTGGTATTAGATTCCCTCTGGTCTCCTGCTTCTAGCTCTCAGGTCCTTGCCAGCCACAGGTATCCCTGATTCCACAGCAGGCTCCCATATCCAACAGTCTGTATATTGTTTTCACTACAAAGGCACTGAATTTCACAAAAATCACTGAGACAACTGAATTTAAATGTACAGAGCCCAGACCGAGTGAGAGAGAGCCTCATCACTGCTTTGAGTCCTTCATGATCAGTGCAAGCTTTGCCATGGTCAAAACCAGAAAAGACAGCTCTGACTTTATCATTATAACAATAACTGACATTGGTGTAGTGCCCTAAACTTTACTGGGCACTTGCACATAGGTATTGTCATTTGGTTTGCACCCGATGAGCTACAGAAAGAATAAAGGTTATCATGGACACGTGTCCCAGACAAAGACACTATGGTTCAGTGCTACAACACCAGAAAAATGGCAGGGTCCGATTCCAAGCCCAGGTCTCCTGAATCCATGATAATTTTCACTTAATCTGCACTAGTTTACACACTGTATAATCCAGGTGGTGAGTGGCCAATTTGTACAGCTCCACTGCTACAAAATACAGGAATGTTTTGGAGTAACTTGGCCAGTGGAGAAAAGTAATGGTAATAAATGTTCACAGAGTCCAAGCCAAATAACACAGATTCCCAGGATGATGTGGGACGTATCTGCACGCTCACTGAGTAATCTCATGAAAATAAAGCCAATTTGCTTCTATAGTCATAAACGCGAGATATCTAAATTCCAATGAGTCTGTAGAACTCTTATGACTTCCAAATTTGATTTTTAGATATGGAAGCCACTTTTCAGTTGCCTCCCACAGAGAGATAAGTAAGACACCTGCATTCATCTGTAACCCAGCCTAATACCTGTGTGTGAACAGGTGGGCGGGCACCAAGAAAACTGGAGTTCAGACCTTAATGTTTCCCTGTAGTAAGGCTTTAAGAGTTAATATTGACATTATAGTTATGGACAGGACAGGAAATGCTTTCAACATTCTGAAATTTCTGTTTCTAACTGATATTTTTGAAATAAAATCGCCCAAAGAAGGAGAATTTTTGAAAAGTATGATTGTAAAACTTAGCATGAAGACATGTGTGTTTGGCCAGCAGACTGTAAGGCAAAGCTGGTGGGAAATAATAAAGTGAAATTGCTATGGAGGGGTGTGTGGTAATCCATCCTCTTTATAACCACGCTAGGTCAGTGACACTGTGGCAGTTGGGGTGTGAGTTCGGGCATATCAGTTCATGCCAAGCTAACTTTGTCTCATGCTTGGTAAATTTACCTTTTGGTAAAAATAGGGTTCAAATATTTTCATTACTTTTCCATTTTCCCCACCCAAGTGACAGCCAGTTTAGATACTGTAGACATACTTTAGCAGCATCCACCCTGTCACCATTTCACGTTTTGTTTTCCACTCTCTGGGTGTTGTTCTCTGGGACTGCATACGGTCTGCAGAGCTTCCCTACCTCACAAATACTGTTCCACCTGACATGTGCACAGCACCTCAGTTTAAATGGTGCTTTGCCATCTCTCGTTCCATTTGATTCTCATACCAACTCTTCACAATAGGCAGGAAGTTGTTATTATCCCTACCTGACAGGTGAACAAATTACCCGTCTGGAAAGGTAAGTGACCTGCCCAAGGTAATGCAACCAGTCCCAGGAGAATAACACTGGCACCCCAGCCTCCAGTTCCAGGTGACCTCTTTTCCCACTGTACTACACTGCCTCCTAGTTTTACTAAAAACCTTCTCAGTGACAGGCATAGAATGGGTAGAGGCGTTTAGAAATGACTGTTCTGTAAATTACTAGAGACTTATAACTAGGGGACCTGTAAGAGGACCTATTCAAACCTGTTATCTTTCCTGAAATTTTGAGAAGCTCAGTATAACAGCTTGGCTTTCTTTTTCAAAATAACTTTTCTTATTTCAAAGAAATTTTCTTTTCCTATTTCAAAATAAATGTACATTTATTTTGGGTGGGGAAGATCTAGTGGTGTACAAAAAGTATAAAAGAACAGCTCTTCTCCATCATAATGGCCTGTTTAATGCAGGTCAAAAATGTCACCTGCTCTCCACTTAGATATACAGAAGAAAAGAGGGGAAAGCCACCAGGGTTTTCTGGAGAGCCTGAAAGGACAAAGTGATACCAAAGCACACAAAAAAGCTTTACAGACATTGCCAAAAAGCTTCTTAAAATATGATGAGCTTGAGAGAGTCAAATAAAACTCACATTTTTCTTAAGTACCTGAACTCTTCTGTATTTTTTTCAAAGAACAAATTGCTTCTGTGCTTAAAGGATGGAAGAGTCTCAATCAGGTCATCAAATCCCACTGGAATAGTATATAAAATTCCCTAGGGCATGTCTCCAAATACTTTGTTCTTCCAATACTTAAATTATTCTTAAGGAGAAATGCAAACAGTTAACAGCAGTAATCAAAAAGTGGGTCGAGAAGGTGTGGGGAACTTTCCCTAAAGGCTAGGAAAATGGAGGGCTTAACAGTTGAACGGACTAGCAAATAATCTACTGGAACAAGCTGATGAAGGATTGATAGGCCAATCTCCAATCATCCAACCAAGGACTATATTTGCCTGGGCCTGCTTTAAGCATCTATAAATGCAAATGTTGTATAGAATACATATTAAGGACACACAGCAATTAAAATTGTTGGCTGTTGTGTTTGACGAAGACTTCAGGGGCTAAGGAAACACAACCAATATATAGGTTCTATACAAGGCATAGGGATGGGAAGAGCAAGTGGAAAGTGAAAGGAGAAATACCCAGTTATTCTGTAATTACCAGAAGTGACGTTTGCAGCATTACACAGGTAGGAATGTAGAAGTTTGAAGAACTATGTTTTATACAAAGGAGGAAATAATTTCTTTTATTACATGACATTTTTCCCTAAAATTAATATAAGTACTATCTTTCACTCTAGATATCCAGAAGGAATCCCTTCTAATACGTTGGGAAATATATATAGTAGTATTTAAATATTTCTATGGACCTGGGTTCAAATTCTATTTCTGGGCAATTCACTTAGTCTAAGTCTCCATTTTCTCATCTGTAATATGGAAGCACTAATGTCTCACTCATCTAATTGTTGTAAAGATTAAGAGATCATACTTGTAAAATACAGCATCAAAATTGAGGTTCTGACTGAAGTGTCAACATAATAGATATATGATAATGTGAGTCTGAGGCAGATACTGAGATGCAAAATTTACAAAGGAGATGATAAAATACTGGTTCTCAGTCCTTGAAACCCTCAGTTACATCAAGAACATCAAAAGGGTCCAAAACCGGAAAGAAAGATGCCCAAGAGTATTTTCTGAGGTAAGTCCTACGGGGGGATAAATTTGCACTACTGCCCGATAAAGGAGGACTACATTCTAGCCCCAAGCCTAGTGCGAAGGCTCTCGGGTCTCCTGCAGAACTTGTTTTATGTTTCTTGAGGTTGAGGGATACAGAATTGCTGCGTTATAGATACAGTACATTAGTACAGGACCTTAAAGAAGTCTTTTTACAGTCCCTGAACTGCAAGGTGAAACCAGTGGTGGGAGATCCAAACAGTGTTTGTGTTGAGGGGGAGCAGGGCGGGGAGTTGGGGGGTGGAGGTGGGGACAGAACCTAGTACAGCGTGGCTAGGAATGCTAATAACCAACCTCTAAAAAACCCGGGAATGCCAGCTGGGCTGTCCTGTGCCAGGGCAGTTATGGGAAAGTGGCCTAAATATTGCCGAACCCTGTCATACCCAGGTGGGCCTTACAAGTCCACCCTCCTTATAAACACCTGAGCTTTAAAGAATACACTGGTTGAGCTTGTGCACAGTTGTGAGAATTAAATGAGATCTTATGAGTAAAATATTTATGAGTGCATGGGATGTGATCAGCCCTCAGAAATGGTTAAAATAATAATTATTACCGTTTGATTTTATTATCATTACTGTTTAGGTGACATGTTTAACCTTCCTAAGCCTCACCTTAGCTTCATCATCTGTAACGTGGGGCTAAGTACAGCAACCTCATCAGTTAGCCACGAAGAACAAGGGGATAATATATGTGAATGCTTGGTGAAAAGCGGATGACGATGAAGACGATATGATGGACCTTGCCTAAGGACACACAGAAATAAATGGTAGAGACGCTATTTCACCCAAGTCTGTCTGACCCCAAGCCTGAAACTTAATTATAATGCTATATGGCTTCTTGCATTATCCTTAAGAAAAACCTGAATAATTAATTGCAAAGGCCAAGAAAGGGCCCTTTTAAGAGCAGACACAGAAAACCACATTAATGTGGCATTAACAAGAAACCTTGATTGACCTCATGGGGTTCTGAAGTAGCATCGGAAGTACCCTCCAGTGTATGAAAATCATGGTCCAGCAGCAGCACAGTGGCATTAAAAATGTGCTTTCCTACATGAGTAAAGTTAGCAGAACTGGCTTTGAAGCATCTCTACAATAGTAGGGGTGACTTTGTACTAGGGCCACCCAATTTTCCAGTCTATTCAGATTTTGACCCATGGCTCTAGACGAATTGTTCAGGGTCGGGGGGAGAAGCTAGCTGTCCTCTGAGTCACGGTGTAAGAGGGCTGGAGCTGCATTATTATGAAACCCTAACTCAATGAAACAACTGCCTGAATATACTAGTGATACTTACTTTTGAGATTTATAACTATCAATTGTAATATTATCCAGATGCCAGCTGGGGCCTCTCTGTCCTTTGTAGATCTAGAGGGGCCTGGTTTGAGTCTTTCCAGTTCCACAGAGGATGAAAATCTGGTTTCCTTCCTCCTGTGTCCCTGTGAATTCCAGTGAGACTCCGACTTCTGCTTCTGGCTTTTGAATCCCATGTGCCGCCTCTGACCCCCGATGGACACAGTCTCTGTCTCCACCCACAGAATAATTTTGTTCACCCAAGCATTTATGATTTGAGCCACCTGAACACATCGGGGCCATGCAATGCCCGGTTGCCCGCCACCTAGATGACCGTAGCCTCAATCCCAAGCCCCTGGTCCAGAGCAAGCCAAAGCCATCCCCTTGAATTTTCATAGCAGCTTAAAGATCACCTTTTGGAGCCCTTAATGGCTCCACTTATACCCCAAGTAGACCGTCCAAATATCTCTTCAAACAAATCCAGAGCAGTCGTATTTTTACAGTGTGACCCTGCCTCCTATCCCCCAACCCTGGTCACAGGTAGGACGTGTGTTCCTATCAAATTTACTCTCCCAAGAATTTGGCCCTAGGCCTCCGAAAGTCAAGTCAGTCTCTCCTGAGTATTTGAATTGGTCAGGGGTGGAAGGCCAGGTCCGGGGAGGCCACGTTTGCCAACGCTGGTGAAAGCAGAGAAAGCCAGTGTGCAGAGACGGAGGAGAAGGAAGGCTCCCTGGGAAGCCAGGAGAAGGCAGCTCAGAGCCCCCATGGAGACCAGGAGGGGACGAGATGCTGGCTTGTTGCTGACAGCTTTCCTGATATGGCTCTCATGAGCTCCAGCTGTAAATTTTCTCTTTCTTGCCCTTGGGTTCCTTGAATGCTCTACTCTGCCCCACTTCCCCCTTTTTCATTTAAGTTAGTCTATATGGGTTTATGCTTCTTGTACTCCAAAGACCTTTGTATTTTTCTCCCTTCAGAAAAAAAGAGGGAGGTCTGAGAGCCATGAAAACTGAAGACTTAAGGCTTTCCTCAGTGAGAGAGGTGATACCGAGCTTTCCTTCCCAGATGGCCCTGACACAGGGAGCTCTTGGCCGAGAAGCTCAGCCTCTAAGAAGACAGCTCAGCTGCACTCCTGGCGTTCCCTGAAGAGGGACAAACGGTGATGAGGCTGAGGTCTTGTGAGCAGTCGCCTGGCCCTTAAGGACCCAGCTCTGAGCACATGCGGGCACTCTGTTCTCCACAGCACACATGGTACCAGCTTTAAGAGCTCATCTCATCTCATCACCGTCCCACTGGGACATGGGAAATGGGCACCTTGTCCAAAAGGCATGTGAGCGCTGGATTCGGATTTCTAGGAGGCCACACTTTCCTGTGGGAGGAGAGGGAAGCTATTTCTCCTGGAAGAGGACATCCTTGCAGATATCCCAAGCACACAAGCCAAGCCCTGTGGCTGTCAGAGCTCAGCCAGGGTCGAGGGTGAGAAGGAACAAGCATCAGCACTTAAGTCCCTATAACACCTTCCCCAGAGCAACTGCAAAGGGGAAGGATTGAGGTCCTTAAAGTTGCACCAGAATAAAAAGCTAACGGGGGCTTCCCTGGTGGCGCAGTGGTTGAGAGTCCGCCTGACGATGCAGGGGACGCGGGTTCGTGCCCCGGTCCGGGAGGATCCCATATGCCGCGGAGCGGCTGGGCCCGTGGGCCATGGCCGCTGAGCCTGCGCATCCGCATCCGAAGCCTGTGCTCCGCAACGGGAGAGGCCACGACAGTGAGACGCCCGCAAAAAAAAAAAAAAAAAAAAAAAAAGCTAACGGGTGACCCATGTGCTACCATGTTCCATCTTGAGCTCATGGTGGACCATACGAACTGGCTTCTTCAGTGAGTCCACAGAAGGCCTCAGTTCTTTTCAGCATGTGTTCCAGGCTGTCACTAGCAGAAAACTGAGGTGAATCTGAGCAATGCAACTTGCTGTCCCTGATCTATTGTGAAATGTGTTAAACTGGGCATCAGAAGACCAGCCAGATCTAGAACACTGACTATCTGGCTGGCTGTGTACAGTCTCCTGAGCACATGTCTCTCATGTGTATAAGGAAAGGCTCAGATCAAAGTGTCTCCAAGATCCCTCCAAGCTCTAAGTTCCCAGGATCCTAAGAGTGGGAAGAGAAATTTTAAATAATAGAATTGGTGGGAGTTGAAAAAAACTGTGCATAGTAAAACTATACCTAATGTAGAAGAGATTCCAGAACAAGTACAGTGAGTGAAGGAATTTTAAAAAAAAGAAAGAAAACAGAGTTCACTGGTAGGGAATAAAGAAGAACTCTGTGGCAGTCGTGGAAGCTGGTCTAAGGGTTATACGGAAGGAGAAGGAAAAACTTCCAAGGCAAACGTTAGACAGCAGGTCCGAGGCAGCTGGGCCTGGGAGGGAAAGGATGTCTCAACGGCGGGGGGCAGGAGGGAGTAGTATTAAAACAAAGTGACAAAGGCATTATAGTAAACAGAGGAGACTGAGGCTTATTTCTGCAAAGCCTGGGAATTCAATCGAGACGTCAGGAGAAAAACAATAGTTTCGTATCTAATTGTCTTTCAATTCTTATGTGGGAAACGGAGTAACAAAAATGTCAAGTCTTACTTTTATGTACTCAGAGCCCGATTGTCTCTGTTCTGTACCATGACAATTGCCTCCAGAGAAATCTCTTTCCTCAGCCCATCCTCTGCACCGAAGCCAAAGGAATGATTCTCAAGCGCACCATAAACTCCATTCACCTGCTTAAAAAACCCTTAATTCCCTCCTCTTCACCTTCTGCCATGATCCTTAGGGCCCTTCTGAATAAGCGAATCACCTTGCTTCCTTCTGGGAAGCTACGAGAGCCTTCCAAGCCCACAGCCTCCTTCCCAGAGACCATCTTTTAAGTTCCTGTTTTATGCCATGCAAATCTACCTCTGGGTTTACAGCTACTCGGTCTGAGGAAGTGAGCCTGACCACAAGCAGCAGGGCAAAAGCCCATACAGTTGTGTTCTAGACAAGTCCACTCACCATGTTAGAGCATGTTTTTGGGGGAATCTGAAAGTGAGAGGAAGAGGAGAGTGGACAGAAATGGAAACGCACACAGGAGCAAAAGCAATAGGTAGAAGCCATGAGGCAGAAGCCAAGAGTAGGAGAGACCAGGAAGCGGTCTCTGAGAGGAAAGAATGATCTAAGTGGGAGTAGACACAGCAGAGAGAGGTCGGTGGTGCAGCCCTGAATTAGGGAGCAGTGGGCATTTGTATCCAAGGGAACATGTAGAAGGGCTGCTCTTGAGATCCCAGTATGACTATTAGAACAAAGTTTTTATTCTCTGTGTGGTCTCGTTGTTCAGCAGCTGAAAGGATGTCTTGTCTCTCTTACTTCCTAACGGATCCTTAAAATAATCTCCCATTAACTGAAGTAATATGAGTAAATCTCTTTCCCTTACACACCGAAAAAAAAAAAAAAAGAAAGAAAAAAAAAATCTAACAAAGGTAGCCTAACCAACAGGACAGACAACATGTTCAATGCCATCTCCTGCTTTAAGGCTAAGCTCAAAGTCGGACTCTTCTCTGAAAGTTTTGTATTTGAGTAAATTATCTGGGCAAGGCAAGCAGGCTATCAGATGTTACATGGCTGAGTACACAAAGCTTGGGTATATTTAAACATGATCAGGGTTTTGGAATAGAATCTGGATCACTGATTTATTGCAGCAATGATTTGTCTAAAACACTGAAGGGTAGAAAAAGGTGGGATATGTGGTCTATTCAGGACTGGAGAAGGTAGGTAGCTGAATAACAGAGGCTGATGTGAGATCAAGATGAAAAGAGCAAGAATGCTATTCATCCTCAAATCTCTGCTTAGAGATTGAATCTATTTGAAATGACAGCCCTAGTCCAGTTGTCTCTGCTTAGGGGAGCTCTTAGTGGCTTGGAAGCAGGATAAACAACAGCAGGTGTTTGCTTTCAAGGTAAGATTTAAGGAGGGATACAAGGAAGGTTAACAAGCACACACTAGTCATGGTGGGAAGAAGGGAAGAGACAAGATGGCAGGACAGAGGGAGAGCTCGCTCAAAACCCGTAGGGCCAAGGAATTGGGGTATGAGAGAGAAAACAAAGGTCAAAGCTCTGCCTGGGCTGACCTAGATGTGGCCTATGAAGGAATTATTCACTTTTAAGTAATTTTGCTAAGTGGCCACCTGAGGGCACTGTATCCTCTGTGCCTAGGAATCTTTCACTTTTTTCTCGCAAAGTAAATTTTCCTCAATTTGCTGAAGGATACACTTAATAATGTCTTAAGGAAGGGGACCCAAGGAAGATGGGGGCCAAAGACAATCCTTCCCCCCATCTTTGCTCTTGAGCTAGATTAACGAATTAGCAAGACTGACCTCAATTCAAGTCCCTGGGTAGTTTCAAGGATTAAATAAAATAAGCTCATTTAAATCTATTTAGTGTTTAGTAGGGAATCAATGCATATGAGCTCCTTCCCATATACATACACACACAAACATACACTTTTGTCAAATGCAGGAACAAGAGAAGGAACAGCAGGAAGAGTTACACCAACCCTTGCTCTCTCTAAAGGGGCCAGGACTCAGAAGTCCCACAATGAAAGTAAGTACAACTGTGCTAGGCAATCATTGCAGAGAGCGAATTTCTGCTGCTCTTTCCACTGCGTGCTGCAGCTTGTACATAAAAGCCAGAGGGGATGCAGCGCAAACAGCTGGGAAATAAAGATGAAAGCAAAACTGTATCAGCGGGAAGAGACACACAACCCCCTGAGAACGCGGCAGTGTCACGAAAGGCAATTTCAACAAGGTCACCCGCGTGGAATTCCTCGTCTCAGAGAGATTAGGCTCTTAACCTATTTCTGACTACCTTCTTCCGAGTCAAGCTGGGGAATGGGATAAGCGGCCCCTAGCTTACACACTTTCACACTAAACTCCTGTCTATATAATGAAACAGAGCCACAAACAAAGGCATGCGTTATCCTAAAGGCTAACTGTGGAATTTTAGTTGGGCGAAAACAGGGTCCACTTCCCAGCGCCAGTGGAGCCTGTCGAGGCTTCCCCCCCCCCCCCCCCCCCGCTCCCGGCTCCCATACGGCAGGTTTTGCGGCCTTATGCTGCCCTCTAGCGTCCTTTTCCGGTATGGTAACGTGAGAAATACAAGCAAGGATCCTGAAGCAACCAATGTCACTTTGGCCCAGGACTAGTAAAACAAAACAAAACAAAAGTAAAGCTCTAACATAAAAGCAAAACCAAATTTTGTACTAAGATTCGAAAGTGAGTTAAATTTGGCCTCGACATAGACATTGCATTCATTCAGGGCTCTGCAACGCAGCATCTAGATTAGTGAGTGCCCTTTAAAAATGCAGACGACCTGGCCTTCCCTGTAGTCATTCTCAAATGATCCCTGCCTCAGTCTGTCTGAGGGGGTTGCGGAAATTTGCACCTCAAGAACCCCATCATAGGACTCTGATGTAGTTAAACAGATTGACCTCACTCTGAGAAGAACTAAAGATTATGGCAGTGACCTTACACAGAGTGTAGAATAAATCTGTTAATTTTAATTCAATAAGGGCCAAAAAATACATAAAATAAAACCATTGTCCAAATTCGGTCACCTCTCATTGTTTCTGCATTGAGAGTGGCTGAATCCTACATGACTAGCATACAAAGGAGACTGCTGTTAAATTCAGAGTGAAGAGTTCCTGTCTGTGGTCTCCTGTCTCATTAAGCTCCCCTAATTCCAGGGGCCGGCATCCAGGTGGGAAGGAGAAACAATGCCTCATCGCACTCACTCATCCTTCAGGTATCTCTGAAACAATCCTGCCTCTAATATTCTACCTGGTGACACCACATTCTTTTCAATGTCCTGATGTGTCTCCAGGGAATCCTGTTCTCTGTCCTGTCAATGTTCCCTCGGTGTCAGTCTTCTCCTTGGGACAGAAAGCTTCTTGTTACAGGAAGCCTGCCGCCCTCTTCGCACCTGTGCTCTCCACTCTGAGCACAGCGTCAGCGCTCAGTAAACACTCCTTATCTGACCAAGGTCCCTGGATCCACACACCAAAAGGCGGTGCTTGTGGAAGCTGAGAGATGTCCACCCCAGGACCATGCTCTCTTCTCAGGCTCCCTCGAGTTGGGGACACACATGGCAAGGGGGCTTCTTGGGGTTATTGTTGTCATTGGATCACACATCCAATTGATGAGTTCACAGCTTTGACTTTTAATGTTTAAGTTTAAAAACAATTGTTTTTGATGTGGACCATTTTTAAAGTCCTTACTGAATTTGTTACAATGTTGCTTCTGTTTTATGTTTTTTGGTTTTTTTGGCCGTGAGGCATGTGGGATCTTAGCTCCCCAACCAGGGGTCAGATACGCACCCCCTGCATTGGAAGGTGAAGTCTTAACCACTGGACCACCAGGGAAGTCCCGAGTTTTAATTTTAGGAACTTGCTCTCACCTTATGGCGTGGTCTGGTTAAGTCTGTAAACAGGAAGGAACTTCACAAGGTAGAGGGGGATAGTCATTAGTATAGAATCTCTTTATACATCTGGAAATGTACCTCAAATTTAAATTGTGCTATTTTTTTTAAACACAAATGCACTCAGTCAGAATTCAATACTTAGCATCTTAATATTATACAAAACGCTATTTTCAATTCATAGTTTTAGCTTTTTATCATGGATAAAGCCTTTCTTATATTCAAAATCCTGAAACACTCAATGTTTTAACAAAAATCAGCTCTGAGGGTTTCTTAGGTTTGTAAAGGTCCCCTCCACCACCCGAAAGAATCCCATACCATGTCCTCCAATTACCCTCACTTCAATTTTTTAAGGAACAATAGGCAAATATTTACTTCTCAGGAGACAGCGCCCTAATTGTCCAATGAGATGCCCACTGCCTGGCACTGCCTCTCTGTTCCCTCAGTGAGGAGGTCTGTGCATGTCACATACTTCAATCAAGCAGGAACTGCTTCTTTTCTAGACATTTTAGTGTCCCCCTTAGTGTTCAGGGTTTCTAGGGAAGCTCATTTATGCTTACTGAGGTCTCTCCCTACACAAAGAGGACATTTTGCTTTAGCTTTCGTGGTTGGCATGGCCAGCACACGACTGTCACAATCTCTCCCTTTCCTTGACAATTACCACCTGAGCCCGCTGTGCAAAACAGGGGCACCCACGAAACAGGGACAGAAAATGCCCTCCATTCACTTCAGTCAGAGAGAAGAAAGAGGTGTAGACTGTAAAACAACATTTCCTTTGAATTTCATTTTACTTTGTGAGCTAAGCTATTAGATTTGTAGGTACAAACAGGCTCTCTTTGAAGTTAGCAAGAGGCCCACTCTGAGAAGGGAGACAGCCATCACCACACATTTTATGTGTTAGACAAATATAGTACTGGGATTGTAAATATATTCTGCAATTACAGAAAGTGAAACCCTTTTCTATCTTCTTTCACCTTACTCACAGCTTTTTTTTCTCTAGAAAGAATTCTGTTGGGTTTTCTCTTTCCAGTTCCCTAACTCCCCTATGTATTTATCTTTTAAATCAAAGGGAAAGATCCCATCAGTACAAATGAACAGCTCTTGCCAAGCAAAAATGATGACCATGATGATCCCTGCAGGGCTTTGGAATGCACCCAGTCAGTGCAGAAGGAGCAATGGAGGGGCCATGTGTCAGAACTGGGGTTACGATTTGCTCTGCTGAAGTAGTTGTTTTAACCCTGGGCAAGCCATTCAAAGCTCAGATTTCCTACCTTCACAACGAAGTGCTAATAACATCTTGTCCAATGCTTGTTGTTGTGTTAAGTGAGATGGATATATGGACATGCTCTTAGCGAATCACAAAGACCCATTCCAATAGAAACTTCTGTTATTTTCCATTATTGACAGATTTTCTAAGTATTTTGTCTTGCTCACTTGAGAAATCAAGTATCAATAAGGAAGGAAATGTAAAGCAATTATACTCCAATAAAGATGTTAAAAAAAAAATAAGGAAGGAAAAGGTCTGTTAAGACTTCCTTAGCAGCTGGTGAAAGAACATTCCCATTGGTGTTTGTGGGTGTTGGGAGGGGTTCACCATTGGAGACACAGGGTATAAGCCAGCCTCAGACCCCTGTTGGTGAGAGGCTCCGTAAGTATCTAGGAAACCTCACCAAGAAGAGAAAACTAATAAGCTCTAGAAGAAACTCAGTAGGTATCTGGCTACCTTGACTCCAAATCAACTAAAAGCGGTTGGGACTAAAGAAACTTGCAAACGCCTACTTTTCTTTATGATATCAAGACTAGGATACGTTCTTCTCACTCCTTAAATTTTAATCATGCATGCATTCTTAGGTATTGCATTTTTGAGCTGCTATTAAAAATATGTGTTTCTGCCACATTAAAGGGGGAGCAGAGGCTTGTGTGTTGTATTATTAATTACATGTTGGAGATGAAATTCTGGTCAGTCTTTGCAAAAGGTACCCACACCCCGCGCCCCCCTCCCCCCAACGCCAAAGCAAAGGATGTACCACACGAGCACAAACCATGTGGGTCCCTGCCTGCTGCTCTGACTCCGTGCACTTACTCTTAAGGTCCAAGTTCCTGGCTCCCGCTGTGATTTGCGTTGTGATTTTCGTGTCAATCTTTACAGTGTGGAGGTTGCTGGTGTCCCTTGATATCATCACGTTGTGCCACTGATTGTCATTGAGAGGTTTATTTGAGCTCCCTTTGATGAGGTTAGCACCATTTCCCAAATCAAACACGTAATGTAAGTACCTGGGAAAAAAGGGAAGGTGGAAGAGTGTCATCACTTTTTGAATTTCTGATGGAGTCAAACTGCTTATTACAAACAGAGATCTCTTTTTCAGGTGGTTGCATCCTTGCTAGAAGTCATGAGAGTGAGTTGTGCAGAAGCTCAACTAACAAGAGGGTGAGAAACACTACTCTGTTTCAGCAAGGAGGATTATTCATTGTCTTCAATACAGGAAATAGTGAAAATATTTTTAAAATTGTGGTCCACACTCCACTTCATCGCTGTGGAAGATAAATATCTGTCACTACTCATTCCCTATTTCCACCACTCTCTCCATCCTTTGCCAACCACACAGAACTGGTGATTCTCAGCTTCCTGCACTTGTTTCCTGCCATCTTGAATGCCTATTTCTCTATGGGAAATGTGCACTCATCCTTCAAGACCAGCTCAGGTAGCCACTCCCGGACTCATAGGTTTTCCTAATTTTGCTAAATAATCTCCTGAACCTTTGCCCAAGATCGTATTAGGAAACTTCCTGGTGCTTCTCTGCTAAATTTATGTGTTCACCTGTATCCCCTCGGGTTGTGTGCATCTGTGTGCCTTGGGGTTGGTGGAATCTGAAGTGTGCACAGGAGTGGCAAGGAATATATATATATATATATATATATATATATATATATATGTAAACTAGTGTGTGGCATACTATCTAGCCAGTTGTAAATGTGCAATGATATTCACCGACTGAATGAATACCTAAATCAATTAAAAGATACCAAATGTTCATCACAGTTTCAAGGAAATGTCATAAAAATCTTTCTAAATTCTTCAAGAAACTCTGACATAGAATTAAGCCTCAATTAAATGGGATTTTGTGGAGTTGAAGTAATCTGCTTGCATGAATTAGCTATTTAACTTAGTCGACAAGTGTAGAAATTCTTTTGTGGAATTACCATGTGCGTAGTACATGGTACCCACATTTGAAGAGTAAGACTTATGGAATGCCTACAATAAATTAGAACTCGACGCTATTTGCACCTTATGTATGGAAATGTAGATATAAAAAACTGTACTGAATCCCTCTTAACTTTATAAGATACCTAAAAAGTGGTTTAAACAAACGCATTATTTGCAAACCACCCTCCCTGCCCACCACCTTCTGTTTAATGTATAATTGTGGAACTTGAGGTTCATTTTCATAAAGCTCTGTTTGTCATTGAACGGACCTGTACTTACCCTTTAACTAATTCAACCACAATAAAGTCGTTTCCATCCCCACTGTTATACAGAATTAGTCCATCTAGGGATGTTGTCTTGAACTGGAAAAAAAGATGCATAGAAGTGTAGGCTTGCAACGTAGCTAAGGCAACATAGCTCGATTTGGTCTTGAAGGTGACAGGGTCTGCTATGATGTTCCTGAAGCCAAACCTGGCATTGAGCTCACAATAATCTATGTCGCCATTTTTACACAAGTCAATGTATGCCATTCCATTAAATGTCAGGCTCTGCAGGTGTCCAATGAAGTTGGAGGGAACAGAAGACAGATACCGGCGTTCCGTGATGATGCCAGTCTCTATGTTATGAAACTCCAGCCTCGTATGATCCCCCGCCATTTGACCTAAAAGAGAAGATGGTGTATTATTATTTTCTGCATCTGAAGGGCACTTTCAACTTTAGACTTCCATAGCAAAATCACATTTTAAAATGCAAGGATCTACAGACCTCCTTGATATTCAGTTATGTATAGTAAAAATGAGAAATGACCTTACATGGTGAAACTGAATTACTTAATAAAACTTTCTTAGGTCAAGTTTTAATCTCTGTCCAAATTTTAGTCTTAACAAAAATGATCCTCATTAACTAAAGTTGCAGAATTTTTTAAAACTAGAAGAAAGAATAAAGGAAGGAAAAACTGAAGAAAGGAAGAGAGAAAGGGTAAGAGGGAAGAAGAGAGAGAAAGGAAAAGGAAGGGAGGAAGGGAGGAAGGGAGGGAGAGAGGGAGGGAGGAAGGAAGGGAGGGAGGGAATGGAGGAGGATTAGGGGCAATGACTATCCTAAATCATCCCAGTAGAAAGTGATACATCCCAGCTCCATGGTGATGTGATGTCTGTCTTTATGAAGAATGTTCTTCAGGGCTTCCCTGGTGGAGCAGTGGTTGAGAATCTGCCTGCTAATGTAGGGGACACGGGTTTAAACTCTGGTCTGGGAGGATCCCACATGTCGCGGAACAACTGGGCCCGTGAGCCACAACTACTGAGCCTGTGCGTCTGGAGCCTGTGCTCCGCAACAAGAGAGGACGCGATAGTGAGAGGCCCGCGCAACGCGATGAAGCGTGGCCCCCACTTGCCACAACTAGAGAAAGCCCTCGCAAAGAAAGGAAGACCCAACACAGCAAAAATAAATAAATTAATTAATTAATAAACTCCTATCCCCAACATCTTCTTTAAAAACACACACACACACACACACAAAAACAAACGCATATGCCCTTTAAAAAAAAAAAATGTTCTTCAAGAAAAACAAAAAGTAACTATATTTTCCTATATCAATAGAAATAATGAAGAGCTGCTGACTATTCTTCCAATTACGAACCATGAAAATGTGTTTGAAGTTAAATATGTACTTTTCACGTTCTCTTTTCTATATTGAATAATTCCGTCTTTCCTAGACCTAGTCTCCCAATCACAAAGAATTCCTGTTGATCTCTTCTGGCCCTCTGCCATTTTCCTTGCACTTAGGTTTTGGATACCTAAATTGAGCACAACATACCAGTTCAAGGCATGTCCAATTTTAAGAATACCAGTAAAATTATTCCACATTACCACAAAGTATAATCTTCTATTAAACACCCTAGTGTGAAGCTTGGTTGCCAATTTATTTAGTGATTCACTCTTCAACTCAACCCCATCCCTGTTCATCCTGCCATATTTCTCTGCCAACCCCATTAAAAGCCTACTTAGTCCCGTCCCTACCTCCAGAGTGATCATTGTACCTACCTGCAAGGTTGAAGTCAAAATTAAAAAAGATGTGAACTTGCTTTCTAAAGCACAGCGGTAAAGTACTCTTATCGTTGCTAGTGATTTGCTCCTTGCATCTTGTTCTTGTCTAATTAAACTCAATCACTTTCTTCAGAAACTCAAAAAGGTCATTTAAATTGCAGTCAAGTTCTTCCAGGTGTTAGCTTCACTACTCAGTTTGGCGTAATTGGAAATTTTATCGAGCTTACCCTATCCCATCATCCCTGATATTAATGAAAATATGAATTAGAGCCAATCCCAGTCTCAGCCCTGGGAAGATGCACTGAACCTTCTTCCCAGGTGTAATAAAGATTGAACACCCCCCTTTGTGGGCCTCCTTCAACCAGTCTGACAGATTTCCATTTCTTTAGAAAAAAACAATAAAATACTAGGTGGCATTTGAAAGGAAATGCCTGTAATTAAATCATAAAAGGCATACTTTTTGACGCACAAGAAAAATTGCCCACATACTTAATTGATTTTGATGTTAACAAACTCATTGGTATAAAAAACTCTCCCCTGAGCTGTACTTAATGCTCCTTAATTTCCACACCTCTTTACTAGTCCTTGATCCTGACAACGGCAGTCCTGTCATCCCTTGGCATGTTCCCTTTTCAGTTATTAGTTTGTTCTGATTCCTTCTCTGCAAATGTGTTTTTTTTTAATACAAAAAATAGCACTGTAAACAGTTGTCTCTCCTCCCTCCTCCCCACTATACCTCCTTCTTGTCTATCCCAAGCAAAAATACTGTTAAATCCTTAGCAATTGTGGTTTCTCATATGACATCACTTTTGTCCCCTTCTTCAGTTCTTTTGTTCAGTGACCTCAATACTAGTCTGTGTGGAACCACCTCTTGGGTAGCAAATAAAATTAGCCTTTAATAATTTTCAAATATAAATCACTAGAGACACCAGTAACACTGAATTAACAAGCTAAATAGAATGAAGAATATGCAAAGCTGAAAGGAATTACTTGGGCTTTTCTATCTCCTTGAGTTATTTTATCTTTTTCATTATATTAAAATCTGAGTCTTAACATGGTGAACCCACCCTGCTCCTGAAACGGTCATGTTCTCTTCTTAAAAGCTACATTAATGAACCAACTGACAGTAAGAGAATATCCAGAAAAAATATTTCTAATACGTGAAATTAAATATGACTCCCAATTGTCCAGTTCTTGGCAACTCTGAAATAGGGAAGCACATTTTGTTCAGCAGAACTGAGAAAGAAATTCAGTGATAAAAATAACACGTATTGTCTGTTTTCTTTTCTCAAAGGAATAGAATATGTATGCAGAGCATACATAATAAAAAAGTAGTAAAAAAGCATTGGAGCAGCCATGGCCCAATTACAAGAAAAATCATTATGGCCCATGTTCAAGAGCCTATTCTTCCCTTAATAAGCATATATAAATTGCATTGACACTAATGGCAGATATGTTTGCTCATGAAGGAGAATGAGCACCTAAAAGCCATTATCCACTGCCTAAGAAAACATTTACTGCTGCCTTTTAAAAATCCTTTTTTCCTCAGAATTTATTCCCATGTTTAATCCTCAGTTGGCAATGTAGCCACCTCTACTATTGTATACATATATCGACTAAGAAAAAATAAAGGACAATGAAGGAGAAATATTTTTAAGCCTCCATTCGTTAAAAAAATGCAGCATCTTTCCTAGAGATTTACTGGAAAAGGAGAATTTGAGATTAACAGAATGCCTCTGCTCAGTGTCTGGGGCATCCAGATTGATGACAATCTCCAATAAGAAACAACCACCTGGGTGGTGTGTTTGCACAGAAATCTCAATTTCTAAATCAAATCTTTCTACCAAAACGGATAGCAAGATTATAGGCTGAGCCTTGCTCTGAGTTGGGTTAAATTTCTGCTGCAGAAGAAAATGACCACCCCTCCCCAGCCTTAGATCCACTTGTTAATTCACTGAAAAGTTATTGAAAGTTACTGAGTGTGTAGTATACGTATAAGGCAGGTGCTGTATTAGGCAATTAAGAAATAATGTTGACAGAAGCAGACTTAGCTCCTGTATTCACAAAATTCATGGCCTATTGGGCTAAGACAGACAAAACCAGGTAAGAAAATAATTAACTATATGATGATAAAACTCAGAAAATGCCAAGAATTTGATGAACAGCATGCTGGGTTGATAAATATGGAATGCGGGCAAGTACCTGAGTGGATATTTAAGTTAAATTTGAAGAACTAAAAGGAGAAAGCCATGCTAAGAACTGGAGAAAAGGAAGGGGGAGGTGGATTCCAGGAAGGAGAGACAGATGAACAGAGGCTCTCAGGTGAGGAAAAACCCAGAGAGTGTGGCTGGAGAGTCATGAGTAAGTGAGGTTAGTGCTCAGATGAGATGGGAAGATGAGTCAGGGGTCAGATGTCACAGTGCCTCCTGATTCTATTAGGAGCTACTGAAGGCTTTTAGGCAGACACAAGACATGAGTCTCTCTGTATGTGTGAGTGTGTGTGTGTATTTGATCTCTCTGTTGTGGATATAATAGATTGCAGACAATACGAAGTAGAGTGTTTATAGAAGAAATGGAAAAAATGGACAAAATAAGATAGTCTCGCCAATATAATTGCAGGATTTATTAATAATGTACAGAATGATGGAGAAGGGGGAAATAATGCTGGTCCCAGCTTCCAGGCTTGGGTAATTGGATATGCAGTGACTAGTGTTCAACAGGGGACACACACACTAACATACACACACATACAGAAGACACAACTCCAGATATTTTAGACAGACTAGGTGATATGTTGAAACCCAAGGACTCCCTACTTAGGGATCCCATACAGTGTGTAGAACATTTTCTCATCTGAGTTCTGGGGAATCTCTTCTTGGGCTTCTTTGCTGGCAACTGCTTACCCTCATGAGCCTCGGTGAGGTTCAGACATTCCCAGGAATGACCTGAGTATGTACTGTCCTGTATTCAACAAATACTTGACTTAACAGTATATATAACTCTGGTTTAAAGATGTGGTCAAATGTAGGACTTTGCATGAAGAGTTTCCAGCGATTTCCTTTAAAATTTTTTCTTGTTCAGTGATTTCTGAACTTGCTGTAAAATTTAATAAGAAATGTCTATTGCTTTCCTGATTCATGGCTGGCTTCATGTGGCCACTAGATTGTTTGAAAAAGTCTCATTCCAACCTGAAGCCTCAATGGCAAGGTTCCACTGCATCTTTGGAAACCTTTTTTATGCTATATAACTCAAGGCTGACTTTTTATTCTTATGAATTATTGACTTTCATGAGATCTTTGGCAAAACATAATTTCCCAAATATGAATCACCCTGATGACAATTACTGTGAAAAAAACATTGTCTTTAGTTCTGAGAAGCAAGATGCTGGGAGCTGGGGGAACAGAAGAGGTGTGGTGGAGGAGTGGGGGGAGAATATGCATAATTGGTGTGAACCATCAACGTTTACTCAGGTTATATGCCCATTCATCTTTGAACTCTGAGAAACAGCAAGTTGGTTTCCACAACTGAAAAAACTTTCAACTCCTACACAACGGAGAGGGGACAGAATATAATTTCTGCTCTAAGGCCTTGGCAGTTTTGAGAAAGAGTAAATGGCAGGCTAATTTACTGAAATGCTGGTTTATATTTTGTTCTCCCTTCAGTTCTAAGAAGCTAGCCAAGTCCCTTGTAGCACTTTGCCTCAAAGACTTTTACTTGGCAGAAAGTGGAAGGCAACTTTCTGGAAAACAACACCTTTTCTAATCTTTTCTGAAGGCCTAGTTTGCAAGGTGTTCAAGAAAGGAAAAAGTAATGAGCAGAATGCATTCGAGGGCTGAACTAGATGAGGCAATTACCACTGACTAGGAGACAGAGATGAACATCGGTGGGATTTAGCAGTACTGAGTGCCAGCATCCTGCTCTCTGGTCAGGTTCAGGGTTTCAGAGAGAACTGACGAGGTAAACCTCGGCGGACTGAACCACAGCTCTTCAGCGACAGGAGTCAGCAAAGACCCTTCGTCTCCCCTAGGGCAGGAGCAACAGGCTTCTTATCGCTTAAAGGACAAACTTGGAGAACTGTCTTTTTTGGTGAGAACCAGTGAAGACAGAAGCCAACAGGAGCTTCTGCATGACCCAGGGTGTGGGTGGGAGTGGGGGTGACGGCACATGACTGATTAAATATCCTGTAACCCCAGAAGAAAGGCCTAAGGTCTGATTTAAACTGACGTAAGGTCAGTTAATAAACGTGCCACCTCTTGCACCCCTGAGCTGGTGGGCTGAGACTCCTAATTTTAATAATACCTCCTGGAAAAAAAAATCTGTTCAACAAATGTGTTTGTCATCCAAATTGGGCAATTTTGAAAGGGAATTCCTTCTCTTTCAGATCATAAGCGAAACCTTACCAATGGCCTATGGATTCCTAATGAAGTCTTAGGTGCCAGAGTTTCCCAGTATCAACCAGCCAAGGAGACATGGGTGACTTCACCGTGAAGAAACAGAGCATGCTCAGGAGCAGAAGAGTGGAAACATGTGACATTAACTTAGGAATGATCCCCCAACAGAGTCAATTCTGAGTTCTCCTTTGAATCCACCACTTATTTGTTCCTATATCAATAAGCCAACTACATCCATATAAGTATCTGTTAACTCTGCTTCCTAACATTATGATTGCTGGTGAGAGATAAATGCACAGCCATTTAAGTAACAAAGGAATGATGTATTCACTGGAAGTTGAAGAAAGCAACTGACTAATACAGAATATAACTATTCATTTAGAAGTTTGGTAGGAATCTATGCGATTGAAAAGATACATCTTAAATTTTAATGAAAATTAGATGGTAATTCATCTAGGGAACATTTCTGTTACAATGATTATTTTCATACTCTATTCATCACTTCCTAATTCACAATGTGTTGCACTGATTTTAAAAGCATGCTAACGTTCTACACACGACTGTAATTAAAGACATAAGAATGGGAGGGAAAAAACGGAGCTGAAATAAATAAAACTAATTGTATTTCAAATGACTACTATAACTACAGTAAAGGGAAAGGAAGGAAGGAAAAGGAAAGGAAAAAACGAAGAAAGGAACTAATCAAAGTTATTTATCAACTTAGCTTTTGACCATACACATTAAATCTTAGGCAGTAAGGACTGAGAAGAATCACAAACTAATAGTGAATTGTTTTCAGTCCATAGTAGTCGTGGTAGTGTGGGCAATTTAAAGCAATTCTGAAACTATTGTAGATGTATGACTGGATTGGGCAAATGAGAAAATGACATCACTGGGAGCCCAGATTCCACCTTGGAAGAAGGAATATGAAAACATGGAATGGGGGAGTCAAGAAACAATGCTGTAGATATGGAGGTGCTAGTGTGAACTCATGTTTTCTAAAATACGTGTATATGCATTTTATGTGAACGTGTAATTGATATGTATGTATGTACATCCAGAAAGTGAAGAAGTGCTAGAAAAAATGCTGGAGTGGAGGCATGTCACAAGATCTTAGAGGCCAACTTCACGGGATTCATAGTGGCCCAAACAGGGACATTTTAAGCACCAAAATAATTAAGTGAAGTAATTATAAACTACTTGAAAATATAGAAACTTGTGGGTCTATACCAATAAGAAAGGAAGGAAGGAAGGAAGGAAGGAAGGAAGGAAGGAAGGAAGGAAGGAAGGAAGAAAGGAAGGAAAGAGGAAGATGGTGAGAGGAGGAAAAGAAAAAGAAAAGAAGAAAGGGAAAGAAAGAAAAAGAAAGAATGAAGGGATAGCTCTTGTATATAGTAGAATACTAAGTGCTGACTCTAAATGTGGGAAGAGAGATGGAGTTTGAAAATAATCACTTGTAACTACTGTGTTAAAGACTGGATCAGGTAAAATCTTCAGTGGATGATACATCTAGGGCAAATTTTTGATGAAGTACAGATATCTTCATTGTCTTAACATGTCTCTCCACAGTTTATTAGTTGTAAGGGAGAAAAACATACTGTTCAGTGGAGAAACTGGGCAACATGCTGACCAAGCATTAAAATCATGAGTCAAGGACATGGACATCATTTCCCTCCAGATGGGATATTGTAAGAAGACCACACAATCAACAATGTATTTCATCCAAGAATGCAAAACGTGAATATAATCATGGTGAAACATCAGAGAAGCCCAAAAAGTGACTTTACATTGATAAAAGGTCGGAGGACTATATATCTTTTTAATTTATCAATGTCATCAAAGACAAAGAAAGTCTAAGGTAATGTTTTCCATTAAAGGGGGCTAAAGAGACGTGAAAACAAAATGCAATGTCTGGCCCTAGACTGAATGCTCTGATGGAAGCAAAAATGCTACAAAAGACAACATTGGGTCAACTGACAAACAGGGAATATGGATGAGAGAACAGATAAAACTATAAAGCAGAAACTAACACACCATTGTAAAGCAATTATATTCCAATAAAGATGTTAAAAAATATTGTATCAATGCCAAATTTACTGAAGTTGGTGACTCTCTGTTCTGTAAAGGGATATCCCTATTTTTAGAAAATGCACACTGAAGTATTTAGAATGAAGGGCTATTAAGTATATAACTTATCCTCAGTTGGTTAAGAAAAAAATGAGAGAGTGAAAATGTCAAAGCAAATAGGACAACACGCTCACCACAGTAAAAGTATATCAGTGTTCTTTGTACTTTTTTAATTTTGAATTTTTTTGTAAATTTGAAATTATTTCTAAACGAAACTTTAAAAAAATGTGTTGCACCAGTCTTCTGTTTCTATACCTTCTTCATTCACTGTAGTACAGGACTTTACTACTTTACATCCTGAAGTAGTTAGTACATTGCACAGGATTCATTTTGCTCAAAACATATTCTCTTAGCTTACTTTCCAGCTTAAATGCAGCAACTTCCAACTGCCTGAAAACCCATGAAATATGAATTCCTTCATTCAGAGCACTCATCTATTGGCCCCCAAAGGCCATTCTAGCCATGTCAACCATGCTATGGTTACATGAAACAAAACAAACCTTCTTTGTTCCCTGAACATAAGTCTGTCTAGCCCCATCTAAGCCATACTTCCCTGTGTGGAATACTCTCCCAGATACTTTTATCTTCTGTATTATCCTTTCTTTACAGCCTAGTTCAGATATTATCTATTGCTTTAAGCTATTCCTGAAACCTTTAAGCTCTTCTGAATCCCAAGAACATGAATTGTTTACTCAACCGTTTAGTACATTACATGCTACCCTACATGATCGGTCGTCATGTGATTTTGATATGTGTATATATTATCCTCATAAAATCATGTTATGTCCGGGAATGTATTCATCATAGAGTCATACATATATTAGGATATTAATAAATATAAATAAATGAACCATGAGTCAAAAAGCAAACAAATTTTTAAAAGTTAACAAATAAACAAAATTAAAAAATAAACCTAGGTGCTCTCTCAGTTCTGGTAACAATGGCATTTCAAAGAAACATACATCACTTAACCTCTTTGAACCTCAGCTTCCTCATCTATAAAGTGAGAATGTATATACCCTATCTACTTCATAGGGCTGTGTGAGATTTGAGACAAACTTAAGGGACTGAAGAATGTTCTACTGCGATTCTCACATGTCCTTGTCCCTGGCAGTTACTTCTTCCCAACCTCTTGCACATGACCTTAGACCCTGTTAATTTCTACCCCTTTTGATAAAACCGAGATTGTCCAAAGAGCGGATGCTAATCTACAGAAACAATTCATTCTTCTTCCAAGAACTGCCTTTAACCAAAACTAGCTGAACTTCAGCTAACGCTCCTGCCAAAGCCCTATAAATATTCTGCCTTCCTTCCCTAAGTTCACAGTTTCTTTAGAGACTTCTGTTTGGCAATGTTGAATAAAGGCTTATGCTAATGGCTCCCTGGTTGATTTCCTTTCTGGGAGAATAAAATGACATAACATAGCAGTGGTTTTTAAATGCCAATCCACGGACAAGCTGCATTAGAGTTCTTCTGAGAGATTTTAAGAAAAACAAATAATAATGCTGAGCTCCTCCCACACTTTCTGTGGTGTCTGGTCAGGAACTGATCCTTCGAAAGCTCTTCAGATAATTCTGAAACAAAGCAAGGTTGCCCCCATGTGTAGAGAAAAGTTTTGGAAAGCCATAAAGGGCTAATGAAATACAACCTGGTAAGAGATCTGTGAGTTGGTAGTTTGCTTCATTTGAACTCAGGAATGATTCTCTTAAAAGTTAAAATCCCATACATGATATTTCTACATTGATACAATCACCTGATCTCTGAGTATGGAAACCCCCTTGAGACTGAATGTAGAACAGACACTTCTCTGCTGCACAAGGACTGTCTTGTGCCTTGTACTAAAATAATTAACAGGGAGATAGTCTCTAAAAAAGAAAAAGGAGCTAATAGCCCAGCGGGTCATGTGCTTGAAGTTATTTTCAGCAGAGAGAATAAAGGTGCGCCGATTCCTCTTTCATTCGGTTTGCCTGTGTCTCCGGGATGCACCTGTATGTGGCTCACCTCAGTCAGGACTCTACAAATCAGGGATTGAACTTGACATTCTTAACATTAGAACTTAACCAACGGAGCTAAATGGCCCCAAATGATCTATTATAGCTTAAAATAAAAAGCAGTTCACCTGACAGAATGCCAGCATATCTATCAATATACCCAGAAGCTAAAAAGTATAACTTGCTGCTGTTCATTGCCTAAATATATAAGAAACAAAGAAATTGAACAGACATTGGCATCCAAACAATAATTTCAATATGTTATAAAGCCCTAAGATATTTATCAAGCCATAAAATTAAAATATAACTTCTTTTTGCATTATTAAATGGAAAAGAACATGACAAAAATTGTTGCTCATTTGAGATAAAAAAACACTTAACATGCTGCTTATTAAATGTACTTGTTGCTGGAAGAACTGGAATAAGAAATGAACTGTGTGTATCAGCTTCAAGCTGTTCACTTGGTTTTCAAAGTCAACTGCAAGAAACAGGAAAGTCTAAAGCTTCAACAAGGCAAAGGTGATGGGGCTTTACCTGTCATGGCCTGTTGATCATCCACCGTTAACTTTAAACTTTTTCCTCGACGAACCACACGCACTGTGTGCCATTCGTTATCATTGAGGTTATAGCCGGCAAAAAGGGTCTCGGGACCTTTGCCTGTAGAATATGCCAAACAGTCATTATGGACACTCAGAATCAGTCAAACAAACGAACCTCACAGAGAGTGAGAGAAAGAGACAGAGGAAGGGGGGAAGTGAGGGAGAGGGAGGAGAGAGAAGAGAGAAAGAGGAGAGAAAAAGGAGACAGAGAGAGGAGAGACTGGCTGGATCAATTCTCAAGCCCATTAGAGTCATAGCAAGCAAGGAAAATTACGTTAACAGACATTCAGCTGTAACACTTTAAGAAGGATCTTTTAACATTACACATTGATCAAAGACAAACGAATTCACCTGTTGTTATAAATAGGCACAGTCAATACAGCACTGGGAAGTCTCCTAAACCTGCACACACTTTTCCCTCCCTCAGGAATTCTCTGATTTTGCCTTACCACTTTCTTGCTAATGAAGTAGCTAGCAGTCAGGAAACCTCTGACCTTGGGGAGGTCATTAGCTCACCATTTTCAGTCAATGGCACCTGGCTGATTAGACTGGCAAGGAGGCAGCTCTGGGTACGAGACTATGTGACGGCTGCTCTTCGCTCTTACATCACGTACCTTCAATGTTCACCAGCTTCTTAAATGTATGGAATGTTGTGTCTGAGAACTAAGTCTGGTGGAGGCACAGACAGTGGGTCCAGGTAAAAGAACGGACTCTTAGGAGGTGAAGAAAGTGAAAAAAACACTGCCAATAAAGGGCCGAGTGTTGAGTGGGAGGGGAGAAAAAACAAATGAGATTAAGTAGCAGTACAGGGAAGTGATGCCCAGCTAAGGACCAAAGGAAAGAGGACAAGAAGTGTAACCTACTGGGAAAGCAACCGCAAGTGAACCCATGTAAACCTGTGCAAGTTGAATTTAAATTGGCTTAGGACAGAGAGGTTATTTCAGGAGGTATTTTGAAATTATTGAAATGACAAAGTTAGACAAATGTCTCTCTTCCACATAAAAAGGAAGGGAAAAAAGAGCTTTCAATAGAACTGGAATTTTTTTTTTTTTTTTTTTCTTTTTGCGGTACGCGGGCCTCCCACTGCCGTGGCCTCTCCCGTTGCAGAGCACAGGCTCCGGATGCGCAGGCCCAGCGGCCATGGCTCACAGGCCCAGCTGCTCCGCAGCATGTGGGATCTTCCCGGACCGGGGCACGAACCCGTGTCCCCTGCATCAGCAGGCGGACTCTCAAACACTGCGCCACCAGGGAAGCCCAAGAACTGGAAATTTTTTATTAAAAAATAAGCATTGTCAATAATCTGATATTATGATTCATTTAAAAAATCATGAAAATTTTTAATGATACATTTTTTGGTGATAGACTTTGCCCTGTTTTTTAGGTACTGACATTTCTATATTTATACTAAAATAACTAAAGACATGACGCTGAGTTGAGTTATATGACTTTCAACTAACTCAGGATCAGGATGGAGTTCATAATTTCTTCCACCAAATTCTATCAGTCAAACCAGCCAATGTCCAAGGACCATAGGAGGATGTATGAAAAGGCCAAAGAGAAGAAGAGAGAAAAATAAATAAATTAGGGAACCAAGTACTAGAAGAAACCTCAGTAGTCCGTCCCACAGGAGATCACTGTTTGCTTTTAATACCACAGGCTATCCAGCAAGCCCACTGATTTCTCTCTTAGGATATTACTGATGATACAAGTTCTGTCTTCCTTGGTTGGGGTTTCTCTGAGGCTTAAAATGAGCCAGTGACATAAGTTAATTTTGCAGGATGAACTGCCTCCTATCTTTAAACAGAACCATCATTAAAATTAGTAATTATCTCTTTTTGTTGCTTTAGAGAAGTTAAATTGCATCTGGATACATGAATAAAAACTAGTCTAGACAGAACCGTTTTGAGAGATTGATCACTAAATATCTAGAGGAAGCCTGTTAGTTCAACAACTGCAAAAATGCTTTGAGACCAATTGCTGAAAGCAAGTTCCAGGATCAAAGGAACTCTTTCTAGTTTCAACAGTGAAGAAAGAAGTGTTTAGTAACTCTGCAGAATCTTATCATCCTACCAGCAGCAAGGGCCATTCTGAGTTTTGATCTTTGAAAAGAGAACATATCATTTTAAAGCTATTTTTATAGGGAAGATATTTTTTTTTCTTAGAAATGTGCGCTTTTGAAGCAGCTTCACTCCCATTCTCTTAATTTAAAAGTGTTTTGTCAAGAAGAAGGAGGATAAGGATGATATCATCATTATACCCCATTCTGGGCTTGATCTTGCAGTAAAATCATAATGCTTCATCTATGAAACAATAATTCCCATAACAACAGGCACAAAACCCAATTAAAAATAACCCTTTGGTTCATGAAAATCTCTGCGGGCCAACTTCAAGCTCCTTCCTTGCATTATTAAAAATGTGAAGAGATTAATTTAGGAAGACAGGGTTTTTTTTTTTTTTTTAATGCACTTAATATTCTCAGTTCAAAACAATGTTATCTATGCAACATGAAGTGTCGTGGAGAGTGCACTGGACAGGGAGTTAAGAATTGTGGTTGCTAGTCCTTAATTTGCTACTAAGAAAGAAGTTAGAGGCTAGTAAATGCTTATTATGTACCAGGCACTTTATTTATTAACTTATTTCATCTTTACATTATCAATTTGCATATATGAAACCAAAGGCCTAGAAATCTAAAACGACTTGTCCCGAGGTCACACAACTAAAATGTGATAGAAAAGTGTTCCATCCTAGGTCTGACCTACTCAAAGCCTGCATACCTTCCCCTGCATGATACTGCCTCCCAGCTAATGTGACCTTTAGATAGCAACGTGACTTCTTAGTCTCCTCACATCTAAATGAAGAGGATAGGAAAGTTGCTCTTTGTCATGACTTCCAGCTTGCTCTACAGCACAATCACAGTGTTACGAAATCTTACACACCTTCTGCATAAGTCATGGTGGAAAGAAATCTCTAAAAAATACACTGTACCTCTACTCAGGGATACTGAAATGGCTGGTACTAAAGACATGATATAGATCAGTTTGGTACTAGATCCACCCACAATCAGCAATTTGCTAAAACGTGCAGCTTCTTGTAGTCTCAAGAAATCAGACTTACAAAGTGAGGAGATGGTCTAGAGGATGTCTGCAACGCCTTTGAGATCTCACATTCTCACAAACATTTTAAACATATGTATTTGGTAAAGGAAGATGGCTTAACTGTTGAAATTTTGGAGTTCAGAGTCATTTGTCCCCATGGCAAAATTATAGTCTTTCAAAGCATTAATGATCTGAATTCCTTTTAAGACTTCTTCTTCCTTCTGGGATATCAAAACATGTCTCATTGGTACTAACACCTTACTCCCAGCATTAATGTGAGTGTTATAGAGTGAATATCTACAAAACTGGGGCAGTGGTTTTATTATTATTTTAAAACGTTGGAATTATTTTTTTCTACCTGTAATCACGCATAAAGAATATAAAAATCACATAAAGGGGAAGTTGCTCTGCTGCTAAAGAAGCAGGCTAGCTTGTCCCCCAAGGCATCACCCAGAACCTCTGGATTCTGCAGAACCCTCTAGGGGGCTCATTTCTCCCTTTAGGAAAGTGATGAGTTTCTTTATCAGAAAACTCCAGCAAGGGCTTTTAAAAAACATTTCCTTTGCTCTTTAAAGTCAGATTTAAAAATACAGATTTTCTTCACTTACAAATTAAAAAAACCTGTTTTTCTAGGACATCATTTATTATACATATCAAGGTCCAGAGTTACTCAAAGCTACCCTTTTTAGTCTATCTGCATTATCAGCCCTTTAGCATGCATTTTCAACACTCCTTTAATTTCAAAGTCCCAGTTTATAAGCTCTCTCTTGAAGATTTTATAGGCCATATCCTCTTACGTCAAGTGAGTTACAGAACAGATTGCCTTTCCTTATTTCTATCCATCAGGAAACCAAGATTTAGGATTTGTGCTTAATTTCAGCAACTTGATTCTTTTCTTTCCTTTAAAAATACCCCCTGCATATTGACTCTTCTCCCTAATTATTTTAAATTATTTTTGCTAATCACTTTAAATTCTATTTGAAAGTATTTGGGCATAAGTCAATAAATGAATTTATTTAATGAAGAAAAGAATAGCTTCCAAGGGATGAAGTGATAATTAACCCAACTCCCCCATTTTAGAGACAGCTTCATGGGAGGTTAGTTGATATATATGTATATAATATCGTTGATGGATTTCAGGTTTGTTTGCAAGCGTATTTTTAATCTATTTTAATAGTTGTTTGTTTCTTATTATTTCACGAATATTTCAAATTTATTTCATATTCAAGATGTATAGAATAGTAACTTTGGATCCTTTTGGGAAGAAAGCCTTGTGTGCAAATGTCCTGTGAAGCACGTATATTGTTTTTTTTGAATGTGAGGAAAGAAACATTAAAGAGCAATAGAGCAGAATAAAACAAAGATAAGAAATCTACGAAGCAATGTGATCAAAGCTGTCTAACAGACTAAAATGACAGCTGTCCCTAGAGTTGAAAGATGGATGTAGCTTGGGAAAATCAAACCAATTATATTTTTAGTTTTAAAACTTTTAGACTTGAGTGCCACAAAGCTGAGACTCATTACGTACCCTTTAGGTAGCTATCTCCCTCTACTGGTATATTTTAAAGATGCTAACTACATAAATGAACCATCTGTATCAGGTACCCTCTCTCTCACTATAGTTCAGACTAGTTGGTTCTAGCTTCCTTTTCGTTGCCTTAAACATCAGATGTAAGTAATTTCTATCTTATAACTATCTAGTGATTTGAGTAGCTAATCTGTTTACTCAATTAAGCCATTTAAGCATAGGGATTCGAATGGGTACTTCTGCAAAGGCACAACCCAGCAAACTGCATAGATAATAGGCAGGTAGGAATCCATTTAGTTTGCCTTCTAGAAAGGATCTATCTATCTCCATTTTATTAAGAACAGGTTGTGTCTTTTCAACCACAGCTATGTGGGCTAAAGATGGGCATCACATGAAAGTGGATCCTAAAGTTTCCAAAGTTCTTCTATAAATTAAAAAAGAAAAGATTGGCATTGCCTTATGCATATAAATTGGTTCTATCTTTATACATAACTGTTCAATGTTTTTTGATCATTAAACTGCCTATAGCACCCAGCAATTGAATTAGAAATTACAGCACCATACATCTTAGAATTATGAAATTTTGAAATCGAATTGTCCATACTGTATCTGTTGTCTGTCCCATTTAACTAGTCTTATTCATTCTGGGTTATGTGGCACCCATATCCTACTAATTTAGTTTAAAAATTATTTTGTACCGAACACTGATCGCACAAGCATTGGGAATGCCCCAACTTAGATTTTCGAGGAGCCTTCTCGAAAAAAAGATGTAATAGATCTAATTCTAATAGATCTAATAGGGGTCAAAACACTTCTGCAATGGACCCAATAGTAAATATATTTGGCTTTGCAGAACGTGGTTGTCATGGCAATTACTCAACATTGCTATTGTAGTGCAAAAGCAGCCACAGACTATATGTAAACAAACGTGTGTGGCTTTGTTTCAATAAAACTTTTTAAAAACAGGCAGCCAGCTTGTACTTTTCAGGTCTCTGTAAGATACACTTAAATAAATAGACAATTTAAATTCCCTTTTCTCCTGAATCTTTACGTTGAATATTAAAGAAATAAGTAATGGAAAAATAATCAAGAGTTTAAGAGTCAGGAGACCTGAGTTTTAGATTCACTGTTACCATTAAATCCAACAAAAGCTTAATTATGCTAACTTAGTCTAATTCTTCTCCTGCTCTTGGTCTGAGTTTTCTTAACCGTAAAACCACAACAACAAAAACTAAAGACAATTTTAAAAGGCTGTAAATGGCATAAACCAATTGCAAAGTTCCTCTACTTCTAAAATGTAATCACCTTTCCTGTTCTACAAATTTAGAATGGCAGCCTTCATTAAAATGCATGACATTTGTGTGTATATATAAAATTAGGTGTCTTATCTATATCCACTTTTCCGAGTACTACGGAGTTTTATTTGGCAATTGACTTTGAGGACTACAGCCTCCAGTGGGAGGCAGGACCTGGTGGGAAGCTGGAAACAAGCCTTGTCATTGTGACAATAATAGGAAGAGAGAAAAGCCAGGAAAAACAGAAGCAAGAGCCACCACTGCTGCTTGCCTGAGCTATGGCTCTTGGCAAGAGCACTTATGCCCGTAAATGACAGGAGGATGTGTTCCTCAGGTTGTAATTATGATACCTTCAGCCTGCTATTCGACTTTGCCATTAGTTTCTGATTTTAAAATAATTACTTTAAAAAACAGCCAGATCTCTGCTTGAAAACCAAGCAAACAAACAAACAAACAAACAAAAACCTAAGGAGCGTAATTCCTCATTAAATGTTTCTGTTTTATCTTTCTCAATTTTTAGATACTGGGCTGGGAGCAGAATTCTTTTGTTTTTATTTCTCACATGAATCAGCTAGGAGAGTTAATTACCAATTAAAATTGGAAACATGTAAAGGGCACTTCCAGATTCTTCTTTGATATTCACTAACCTTACTAGGGGAAGGACCAATTAAAGAGTTCGTGAGCCCAGTGCAAAATGAAGACATGGGACCCTTGTTCAAAATGAAGCATTTCAGGACAGTGGTAGCAGAGCATTAATGCAAGCACAGGCCCTTCAAAGCACAGAGCCCTGGGTGACTGCACAAATTGCACGCTGTTTGAGCCACCCCTAATTAAGGGTCTAAGTTTTGTGCTTATTTATTTTTAAAGTTTCCTTTAGTTAGCTCTATATTCAGGAATGTGCAGACAAGACTTCATTTAGCAATGTAAGATAAACGGTTGGGTCACCTTCTCCATACTGTCTGTCCTTAATGACAAGGCCTCCGGGGTATCAGAGAAGCTGTCTGTCTCAGAGCTGTCTTGCTGGCCAGGCCTGGTGCCAGTCATGACCTTGGACTGACTAATCACCCTAACAGCCATGAAATTGAGGTACTAGCCCAGCCACCTAACTCCTCCCTCTTTAACCCTCCTTAAGCTCTCCTCAATTTAGCTACGGAGACACCCTTGGGAACTATTCAGTGTTTTTATAAATAGCTATTTGCCTTTACTGTATAGGCAAAGAGACATGTATAGAGTCCTAAGAACAAACAAAATTTTTTATACTAAAAATATTAGAAATATCCCTCCCTGGAACTTCCCTGGTGGTTCAATGGTTAAGACTCTGCGCTTCCACTACAGGGGGCACAGGTTCGATCCCTGGTCGGGGAACTAAGATCCCACATGCAGCAAGGCCTGGACAAAAAAAAAAAAAAAGAAATATCCCTCCCTAATTAAAAAGTACTTTGAGCAAATAATATAAAGTACTTTGAGCAAATAATATAAAGTTAGACATTAAGCTTGGAGATGAGGGTTTTTCAAAAATGAACAGTAACAGAAGAAAGACATTGTGTAAACTTTTAAAAACCACTGGAGAAATGAAATAGGCACATGCTAGTTAATTACACTGTATTTCCTTTGATAGGATTGCTACTTAAATCTTTCCTTTTTTTTTTTTTTTTAACTTTCTAGAATGTGTATATCTTGGTCTGGTGCATAGGTTCTGGATTCACAGATTATCCGAGTTTTTATCCTAGTTCCATGAGTTACTAGTTGTGTGACCTTGGGTAAAATATATAAGGTCTCTGTGTCTCAGTATTCCTATCTGTAAAATAAGCTAATAATAGAAACATTTTACAATATAAATTTAAGGCATTTTAATTACTTAAAACAATGCCTGGTACATGGTTCACCCTCAATTATAGTAACGGTAATATTATTATCAGTATTATACGGCCATTATAATTGTTATCTTCCCCTAAATGGGTTTAAAACCTCAGAGAGAATATCTTATGTCTTATCGTTCAGTGCCTTGAACCTAAAAGCCATTCACTAATTATTTATTGAATGGGTGTGTCTGTTTAGATTTTGTGAGATTTCTTTTATGGTAGATGAAATACCTCTTGATATTGAATTAAGTCAAATAGTTAATGAAAAGTAACTCCATTAACTTTTAATGCCTATCTTCACTAAGAAGTGTCAATAAAGTTTCATCCCTCTGTTTTCATATTTGGCAGCATGAAATCTGATAAGTCAAATAACTGGAGGTCTTGGGTAACTCAGTTATCTGGTTAATTATTTAGACAGCTTCATTGTTTACTTCCATTGAAAATTAATTTAATGATGTGTAGAGCCTAGGAGAGCAAAATTACCCAAGGCCTGCAGTCAGTAATTTCCAAATGCAAAGAGAATAGTTGGCTTAGGAATTGGAGGATTCAAGGCTTAATGAGTATTTAATTATAAGAAAACACGGATCTTATCTGCAAGAGGCTCTGACCTTGGAGAGCTGCTGGAAATACCCTACAAAGACTCCTCTGCCATTTTCCTAACTCATACTAACCCTTTTCCATCATCTACAAAATAAAATTCACTATATATAGCTGCCTCACCTCCTGTTTCATTTCTGGCTACATATCATAGCTCTAGGCAAGTGAATAAACAAGGTTCAAATGATCTACTAAGAAACATTTAGCCTTTACATATAGCTTTGTTATTGATTGTACCCATTTATGACAGATCAGGATAAATATCTCTGATGCAATTCATTTTGATGTAAAAAATGTACATTTTAAGAAATATAATTACCTTTTAAGAATATAATTATATTTACAACACAGTAAAAATGAACACAAATTATATAAATATATTGCTAAAAGAATGTTTCAAAAGAGGTTTCTTTAAATCTAATCTAGCTCAAATGACTGGTTTGGGAAGAAGCATAATAAAACAAACCTATTATAATGAAAGGAAAAATGTGGACTGTGACTTTATTTTAAGGAAAAAAGGTCATTTCCAAGAAATGCTTATCACATAATAGGACAGCTTGCAAGTATAAAATTAAGTACTAAATACTTAATGTGATTTTAATAAAGCATTTTAAACTGAAAGTATACTCAACGTTGGCATAACATGAAAAGGATTATATTGATTTATATTGACACTTACTTAAACATGTCTTATGTAATACCTACACAATGCCAAGCTACCTGAATGAAAAAAGTGAAAAAGTATACAGATACTGAGCATTTGGAAATTTACAAATATTCAATTTGACATTCCATAAACAAAGCCATGGATTATAGTCACAAATGCAAAGATTTTTAAATTAAATATATGATTTCTCATCCAAACACATTGTAATAGCTACAGAATTCATTTTAATGAGAAGATCAAGAAGACTGCACAGTTCTGTAAAATTCAAGGAACAATGGCTTTACCCGTGTGTTACTATAAGTGCATTAGAATATCATTAAATGAGAGTCCTTCAATATTTTGGGGGGTATTCTTGTAAAAACCTTCTCCCCAAATAAGAAGCATATTAGAAAAAAAAAAAGTAAGTTTCTGGCTTTGTTAAGTTTATTTGTCCCCTTCTTTTCATTTCACAAGTAAGTCATATCAGTGTTTGAAAATCTAGCTTTCAGTATTTGTTGTAAACATTACAACCAACTTTTTTTTTTTTTTAAGCAAATGCATTCGAAGGCATATGATAAGGGATAGTTTGTCTTTAGAATTTTTGAACTGTAGCATCTCATTTGTTTTGATCTTTTTTCTTTTTTTTCCTCAGTGATTGCCCAAAGGAGGCTATGGACAAATAATACATGATAATTCATTCATTCATCATGTAAAAATTAGAATGATAATATAAATTTTTTTTTCATAGCATTGATATAATGATTTACTAAATGCTTTATTTTGGATTTTACTATTGCAATAACAAATAGTGCTAACTTAATTTTTTCCTTTATCATAATTAGCTTATTTATCAGGCTTACTTATAGTCACTAACTTGAGGGCTATGATTCTATTTGACTGTTTATTTTAGTAACTGGAAAAATAATTGGGATTACTCCTTTGTTTGAAGTTGTTTTTGGATCAAAGTCTTCTGAAATGAATGACTTGCCTTACTAAACAGGAGGTATTCTAAGACGGTGCTTGCCCAACTATAGCAATGGCTCTCAGCAATTAAATCTTACACAAGATTAATTTGGTTAATCTCAGGAGAGAGTGTTTGGAGGGTCCCTGAAGCTGGTCAACCAACTGCTAGAAGTAATGTTATATCTGTGTGCTTGTTCCTGGTCAGTCTTGCTATGGTGAGATTATGTTAGTTAGGCTTTTACTTTAGTGGGTTAGTGTCAATGATGATAACTTATACCAACACATCTAGAAGTATCTCTTCATTTATGGTTATTCCAATCTGGTTTGCTTCTCAAGATGTTGCTCACAGATGCTTCCAATCAGTTTTCATCTGATTGCTCTGAGGTCACTGATGAATCATCATAGAACTTATTTTTGTACATAAATGTTTTCTCCCTATTTTATCTTTTTTCAGCTGGCTCAGTGACCTGGACCTGCTTTATAACACTTCAGTATAAAATCTGAAATAAGCAATAGATCAGATTTTAAAATACTGCATGTTATAGTCACATACTGGACCTAATGTTTACAGTATGTTGCTGAAGTAAAAGAACCTGTTGCAAAACATTTGCACACCATGACCCTATATTTTTAAAGATACACGTGTTACACATTTATTTCATTAGCACTATGCATAAAATATTTCAAGCCTATATTTAGTCTGATCTCCTGGGAAGGTGGGAGGGTGAAGAATTCTCACAACTGTATGAAAGATGCATTCAAAGAACAAATGACAACAAACAGTCCAATATTAAGTACAATAAAAGTAATAGTAACTGAAATACTCTTAGAATTTCTTACTTTACCTTTGGGGAAACTGTTTTCATAATACACTTCTTATCCATCTTGCTCTTTGCTCCCATTGGTAACAAGTGAAAGAAATGGGTAAGAGCTCTGAGCACACTGAATATTTCAATCTCCAAGTTTTTTGATGGTCCCATGCATTTCCCCCCGATTTAAAGAGCCCTGCACACTTGACTTACGTACCATATGTTTGCCAGTAACGTGTTGAAGAAATTGTAATCCTCAAGGGTATTTCACAGTTAAAGTCAAAACATTTAAAATCAGACAGCCTGGAAAAAAGATGTTTGTGGAGAAAGCCTGCTGCTCCTACAACCCCTTGGAGGCGAGTATACTGTCCTGCTCTGAGGACAGCTGACTGGATCACCAGTGGGCATCTGCCCCCAAAGCTAAAATCTGGTCAGTGTCTTGTGAGGTGACATGATTTGAAATCTCTGCTCAACAGGACCGGTATAAGTAATGAATATACCGATTCTCTTTCTAGGGAAGTTTGAATACATAGCATACATTGAGTCAACAGCTGAAGGGGCAGCAAAAAGTCAAAAGACATGCACAGGAAGAGGCAGTGAACAGTAACCATGAGGTAGGAGACACCATGAGTAAACAGAAGACACGAAAATGTAGAAGCTAGAATCAAGCAGAACCAAGTCAGTAGAGAAGAGAGGAAGCTAAATGGAAGCTCAGCTAGAAGGCTTATATTAATCATGTCTGACCTGTGGTTAAGTGGGCAAAGCATCTTTTAAATTATGCATCCACTTTAGAAGGTAGCAGATGCATAATTCTTGTCTAGCAACTACATGAGGAATTGAGATCCACAATCATAGCATTTGTTTTCGTATTCTCTGACAGGTAAGCAATTGACAAAGTGTAAATTGTTAGTGGCTTTCTTTTGAGGAAAATTAGGAATGCAAACATTCTTGAAAAAATTCTAATCTATATTTGTCTACACTAGTAAAACCAGTTATTTGACATGGCACCTTAGATCATCATTGAACATTAAGGCTGTCCAAAGGATTAGAGGCTATTTTAAACAGAAGTTCTTGAGTACTTTTTAGTCTTTCTGATCCTTTAGGATTAACTCTGTATGAACCTGAATCATGAAAGTCACATCAGTAAAAAGACAAAATGCTCCAAATACAAAAAAGAAATTATTGTTTTCTTTAAAATGAGTGAAATTCTAATCATACATCTTACAATGAGATTGACTAAATGTAAAAATAAAAAATCTTAATAATGGCTAGGAGTGTCTAATGTCTAATTCCTATTTTTACCTTTGATTTTCTGGATCAATGATAGCATGCTAAAATGCTACCTCCCTACCAAAGAAAAAACAAAACCAAAAAGAAACTCTAAGCTATGAAGGAAATGGCAAATGTTTAGAAACCAGCTCTCTCTAATAACACAACAAAAACCTCCAACCAACAGGTTGTGGTCTCACAATTTGTGACATTTTGTGGTATAAAAGAAAATTTCCTTTTCACAGAAGCCAAGGGGATATCAAATTCAGAATGTTTCTTCTGAAACTTTATAGGTTTTTCTGGCAATTTCTACTTTGGCCATTGTTGTAATACTAACTCTCAACAATGAAAGAGAATTTGATGAATTTGGCCAATGCCAATCTGGAATTTTGTATTACTTTGAGCACACCCTTTTGCACTAGTAATAAGAAAATGCTTTACTGAATAAATTAATAATTGAGCGTGATTTCAAGATGAATTCTTAACCTGCACAAAAGAGCAATCTTTTAAAACACTTCAGCATTTTATATTTGCATATAAGCAATAAACCAATTAATTGTTCACTAAAATAGACCCAACTCTTCTACTTATCAAGCCCACACACTACAATTTTGCACAATCTATGTAGTCATTAAATGTGTACTTTTCTTTATAATTCTCATAAATTTTAGATATGGAGGATTCAAATGGGCTCTCCTTAAATTTTATTGCAATTTTGATATTTTTTTAAAGACTCACTGTCATGTGCCAATTCCCTTTGCCTGTTTTGGCTATTTGTTTTTCATCAGAAATCTACGGTCTCTATATTTTATATGTAATTTCTTTTAGATTTCTGCTAAAAATATTCATTCATAAACTGTCTCTTTTTCCTTTCTTTCATATATACTTTAAACTTTAAAAATGACAACAGCAGAAAACAAACAAAACTCCTCTTTTCTGCATGTATATATTCATCTTCCTTTATTCCTTGAGCAGTTCCTATCCTAGGTGGATGGACAGCACCAGTCACTGAGAGGCAATGATTGACAGAACTCTACAAATCAAGGGATGGTTATGTGGAGGCAGAGTCAGAGGCTCCTTTTTGCAGTTCGCTGCTCTTCAGGCACCAGGCAGCTGCTCTGACCTGAATATTTGTTTCATGTTAACAACAGCCAGCCTTCAGAAATTTCCTCATATCTTTTTAAGTAGCCTGCCAAGTGGCAGCCTGATCAAAGCAATCTAATATGGCTTAAGTGCCACTGGTTGACATTTTGCAATCTTTTATTGCTTTCCATTTTTATCTACATAAAAAAATTGGTGATAACTAATATCCAGTTGATCTTTTCATTCTGGTAATAAAATGATAATACAAAGATCTTATTATCCACTCCAGACATCCATCATAGTACATTTTCCGATAACATATTACTCAGAGCATTTCTTCACTATCTCCAAATCAAAAGTGAGGTTAAGTACTTGGCCTTAGATTCCCTTTCTCTCCAATCCTTAGACAAAGAACTACAAATAAAAGGAGCTGAACTTCAACCCTTGACACTTTGTCCACATTAATGTCATCTCCAATTTTGTTGTCTCTGTGTCTTAAATAAACCATTTTCTGTAAGAAGCCAAAAATAGTTGGAAGCTCTGCCTACTAAAATATATTTTTTCAACCCAGAGAGTTTTTATTTTTGTAAGAAAACAAGAGGAATGAGAACAGGAGTAAACAACATTGGAAATGGAGAATTAAGAAGAGTAAATCTTGGTAGGAAGGAAGAGCAGGTGGGCAGGAGAAGAGACATGTGTAAGGATTAAAGAAACACAAATAATCAAATAAACAAGCAAAGTAAACATCAGAGAACATGGGTTTATTAAAAGCCACTTTTTATATGAATGCAGAGGCGGCCCCAAACTTTCCTGTGGGCAGGCAGGATATTCCATAATTATGTCATTGACTTGAAAAGACAAAAAAAAAAAAAAAAAAAAGAAAGGAAAGAAAACACTAACAAAAACAAAATCACAAAAGCCTCCTTGCATCCACTACATCTTTAAAGTAGTTACTTATATGACAATTAGGACTCACCTATAGTTGATAGGAGCAAGTTTAGTTTTCAAATTTTCAATGTATTTAAACCTTCAGATTATAATACTAACAATTTGTAAGGTTACTAGAACAAGAGAGGAAGAAAAAACAAATGGGACTACTGAAGCAAGCAATACACTACCACGATGCCAGATTATCAGAAAAAAATTATATAGAAATATATAGCCTAAAAAAAAGGAAATATATAGCCTAATGACTTTGGATGTACTGCTGGGAATTACCAGGCAGCAAATTTGAAATTGAGACTGTCTTGGTCACCCTATCTCAGGCTACATACTTTGGCAGACAAAGAGAATGCAGAATAAGACCAATGGCCTTTCTAATAGTACTTACTACAGGCCCTACTAATAATACATTTGAGAAAATTTCACAAGGGGTAGAAAATTTCTTTTGTGTTCTTTATAGTTTTTAAAAGTCTTAAGTCAATCAATACTATGGACTAGGCAAGAGACTCTCATACACTTACTTTCTGATGCAAACAATTCATGTCTCAGTCACACAGTACTATTCAGTCTGACTTGGCCTCTTTTGGTAATAACTTGGTAATGATCAGTTGGTATTTGTACACATTTCTATAATAATTATTTTTTGTAGAATCATCTGTAATTTGTCTTTTTTTCATTAATTCAAATAATTGATCTTTATGTCAAAAGGACGTGACTAGACAGTCCTTTTTCATCTACCTTTATTGAAATACCCTTCACTGTCCAGGGAAGACATTTATCTGCATTAAAAGATGTTGGTTCTTTTAGCAACTCCCATATAAAATGATTTTATGATGGTAGACTATGGTTCTCCATATTGGAGTTGACTGGGGAGGCAAGAATAATCTGATTGCCCCAGACAGAGGAGGATGGAGGGCCATATAATAACACCTCTGTGTTCACCTTCCCATCTGTGAATCTGCAAATACTGACCTAATCTAATACCAAGCCGCAGATAACAAACATATTTTAGCAATGAAATAAGCTAATGGACATCAATGAACTGAGATTGGTCTGGGATTGTGTGCAGAGACATTCCATTTGTAATCGGAGAGATCAAAGCATACATTTTGACACTGACATGGCCACTATTCACAGAGACGGTTCTTTTTAAAAAGTACCCTTTCCACACATAAAAATAAGCTTTTGATTTTTAAATAAAAACAGCCTCTCTCCTTCCATTTAAAGATTCTTGACAGCTTTTCCTATGGGGCGGGGGGGGGGGGGGGAAGGTGGCAACAAAAAATCTGACAGAGATGGTCCCTGGAATTCAAATCAGCCCTTTCTCAAAAGGACCTTAACAAAAGGCTTTCCCCTGGCCTGTGCATGGAAGATTCCATTGCTGCATCTAAACTACTGACACAAGAAGGGCTGAAAAAGAAACGTATCTGCCATCTCCTAGTCCCAGAGGTCTGAATACATGCAATGCAGCTAGACCTTCCACCCTCCTCACTTACTACCTATTCTTCAGCAGCAAAGATTGGACAGTCTGACGCTTTATATATTTTCTTTTCCGTATCAAGTAATATCTCCTGTAAACTGAGGAAGGGAGGGTGGAGGGGTGATGAGAAAGGATGGAGTGACTACAGGAAACAGCTGAGCAATTCTGAGTAAGTGTAGAGAAAGTGGAGAAGATTTCCACTCAAAATTAATAATTTAGAGTTTAATATTCATTCTCAATGCAAGATAATTTTTATGTTACAGTTTGTATACTTCCTGTGGAAATTCTCTTAAAGACATCAATTGAGGTATTCTTATTAAGCTCAAAACACAGTTGATGTCTTAGGTATGGTATAATTTTTAGACGGTGGTGGCAGAAAGTTGTGATTTAGTAAATGTACATTTCAGTTTCAGACAGACTTATGGCTTACAGAGGATAAATGGAGTAAGTCAATCTTTCACTAAACTATAAGTTATACTGAGATACAAGTATTTTATTTATATTTTTTATTGGGTACAAAATGCAGTCCAGGTGGACAGCTCTGCTTATTTATCACTGTGAGTTAGATTTGCATTATTTGAAATGTAAATTCCTCCCTCTCCTCAAAGTTGAGTAATGACATGAATTCTAGATGGAACTTGGAGTTCTGGCTACATCTGCCCACTATTCCCCAAATAAAACAAAGGCAAAGGAAATGAAAACATTACCTGATCACTGAATGTGCTTTCCAGTGTCTGCTGTCAAGTTAAGGCATTTGCAGTCCTGTCCGAGGTGTGCACTGAAAGCTCACAACCATTGGTTTAATCCAAGTAATTTAAGTGTAACACACACTCCTTAAAAAGGGAAAATATCCACTAACCAGCAAAAACCTTTGTCCTCAAAGGTATTATTCTGTGAAATATCCAGAGAAAATACTATGCTTAATATCAGTCTTATAATAATAAGCCAAATGGAGAGAAGGAGCTAACAAGGGTAATTAGACTATAAACAAGTATTTTAAAAAACCATCGATAGAGCTGAGAACACAGAAGCACATTTGATGGGGTTAATTTCCATTAAATACTAGAGCTTATGTAGTTATATTCTGTAAATAAAAACCCATGCTTTATTGTATGCCTAATATAAATAAAATTATAGCAGAAGTCTAGAAAAATAGTTTCCTCACATGGATTTTCTAAGGGAGAATCAAGAACATCTTGATTCCAGGGAGAATCAAGAACATCTACAGCTGCACTGAGTCACAAATCTGGCTTTGGGAAAAGATCTTGTGAGTTGCCACCTTGTCTGCATCTATGCTCCAGAGCTGAAAGCTAACTGGACCATGGTATCAGACTTCTAAACTCGTGCTCCTTTTCAGAGAGTGTAGTAAAGATGGGGTTTGAGAAGAGATGATGTATACTTGAAAAATTCTCCTTGTGTTAGAGCTCTGAGAGATTAGTTCAGGAACTGTATTCTGTTTGAGATGATTTTTATGCCTGTATGATAATATAATAATTTATTTTTTCATAAATCATGATTCAGTTATCTTTTTATTGCTATGATTGGAAAGACTGGCTTTTATTCTGCTTTAATATGAATATTAAAATATTTTAAGACAAATCTGAGTTGTAAGAAGCACGGGTATTTGAAATAGCATGCATTTAATTAGATAAAGCTTCTTGTTTTTGTAAGGTGGAGACCATCCTTTTATTCCTCAGAGGATGACTTACTGACATTTGGAAACACAGCCAAAGGTTTTGGGAGTAGACTCCATCAATTCACATTCAGCATTTTCCAAGGATATAAAAAAAATGTTTTACTGACTATGACAGTGAAAGATTAGAAGCTTGTTAGAACCATTTTAGTTCAATAACTAACAACTTTGATATATTAGATGAGATTCCTCAATGTGGTCAGCACAACCTGGAAAAGAAAAACCTAAATATTTACGTAAAGAAATAAGTTTACACTTCAGATAATGCTACAACTCAAAATAAAATCACAGTCCTTACATCCTTTCAAGTTCTCTAGTCCAAATCAAAAAACTCAGTCCATGCATCTTTTCTAACTCATCATTTGGCATGCATATCACAGATTTGAAGGGTTTGGGTTATTTTTGCAGATATATGATTAGGATGTAAAAATTCATTATGTAAATAGTCATAATGTACAAGAAAAAACTCTTTAGATAAGTAATTTTCTGTATATACATAAAACTTGGAAAAACACACATTTTCCAATGTAAAATTTTGGTTGAATTTAGAAGGGTTTAATAGTAACTTTCACATGAAAAGATTTTTTTTTTTCTATATTTGAGTTAAGAGATAAAAACAGAAAGTGAAGGAAATAAGATCCCCCACAGTATTTTCTCCTAATTTGGTTGTGAAGAGAACTACTGGAGTCCAAGATCTGCCAAAATACAAATGCTATTTGCTTTATCCAAAGGTCTACAGAGACGTTTGCACCTTCTGTTACAAGATATTTGTCACCTCTTTTCCCACTTAGAGGTAGGAACTGAAGCAGGAAAGTCTTCAGCTGGACAGATTTCAAAATGAATTTTTACAACCCAGATGATGGACTGGTATACTTCAAGAGTGAATTCATGAGTTTTATAAACGCCTTTCTCTTGCTGTCTTTTTTTCTTGACTAGCTACATCATAATGGAGGAATAACATTTTAAAAATTTTGAATAGGCACTTACTGGAATTACAGTTAATCCTGATACAATCTAGATGGGGAAGAATAGATGAAAAATGAAAATTTATCCTTCAAGGTAATAGCTGCAGACATCCAATAAAACACAGTCCACCCTTCCGGGGACAGACACATGCAAATATGGCCACTCCATACTGTTTATTCTTTACATCTAGAACCCAGATTCATTGTTATAAAACTGCACCATTGGAAACAACAATTAGAAGGTTCTTAAAAAAATGGCCAATTCAAACAAAGCTACATGGTGACAAATCTAAGTGAAATAAAGAACTGTTAACTGTCAAAGATGCCTGGCTTAGACTGGCTGCAGCTTTCTCCCCATCTGTGAAAGAACAAATCATTGTTTTCAATATAATTAAAAAGTGCTCCGTCACAATGGGGTACAGTGCAAGCTCAGCTAGGCTCAGACATCTTGAACCTCCAAAATCTATTATCCCACAAAGGCCAACAGAATCCTATAGAATTGTCATGGTCAAATGGAGAGCTAGTTGAAATTGTTCTCATTTCACCCTAATGTATTTTTTATTATTATTATTTGCTTGGGCAAAAAAGGTAAGAGCCAGGTGTTAGCTGGATTCCGTGCCTTGTATTAATTGGAGGAAGAAAGAAACAACTGTTCCCTTTAGAAACTCTAGTGGCTAAGGAGTAGTGTCATTCTTCGGAGCACACACACCTATCCCTCTGTTAGGAGCTAACAATGTTATCTCTGCAGAGTAAGTGTCATGGTAACTACTGCTATTGATTTTCCTTTTCCTATACTTTCTTCTTATATAAAATCAGATTCCCTAACAGAATGTCTAATCTGGATAACACAGACTATGATTATAAGGGTTATCTTTAAAGGATCATGTGGCATGTGGCATGTTTATTTTATATATAGATAAATATTTGTTGGTTTTGTTTGTAGTATTTAATGCCTTTGGGGAACATGAAAAATACAAACCTAGATTCTGTTTCCATATAGCTGAGTTTGTCATGTGTCGTCAACCGCATCAGAAAAGTGGTTGCAAACAGCCAAGGATCAGCACCTACACAACTCTTTCCACAGAATGCTTTGCTGTTGGAAAATTCCCATGAGCGAGCGTGTCCACCTCCCAGGGCTAACAGCCCCCTTACTGCAATTAGGCAATTTTGATTGACTTGTAGTAACCTATCATTGTCACTAGAGGGAACTCTAACAGAACTGTAAAAGAGTACTATGTGTTCTTTAGTAATCTTAAAAAAAAGTCTTATTATTGAACTTAATTTAACTAATATTAATTGATGCAATTGTATGCAATAAACTACCAATGAAGTAATTTTATATTTTATGAGCTACTATTCTGCCCAACATAATTTGAAAATGTATGTGGGGTTTTCACAAATGCCTTACCTCATCACATTTTACTACTCTTTTTGTAAATCTATGTCGTCTTGAATTTTATTTTTCTCTCTGTTTATTCATTATGTGTGTACTCAGCACTTCCAGGAAATACAGTAAAACCTCATTAATTTATACTCCTATTATTTGGAGTTAATGATAATATTGAAATGTACTGGGCAGAATATTTGTAATCCTTCATTCGATATGAGTGGAGATCGCCTGAGAAAAATTAAACAAATTATGAAAGGCCAAGTTTGGGAAGAAAACTGATTTCAAGTAATTTACTATACAATGATGGCACAACTAACATGAAATAATGTGCTAATTATGGATAATTCTTAACCACCCATTAACATCAGCCTAGTAAGACCTTTCCTTAAGATTTTTCCAGCTATTAATTTGTGTTTTTGAATGTAATTGAAAACAAAACTGCTTACAATTTTTTTTTTTCTTACAATTTAGACTTTTTCTTAATTCAGCCTGGTCTTCCCCCAGATTGCATCCAGTTTGGTGAGGTTTTACTGTAGTGACTCTTTCTGAATGCTACAATCAAGCAGGAAAGCATTATTTTTCTGTAGAAGAGTCTGTGTCTTTAGTGTTCTCATGGCTGTTTGCTGAGGGCCGCAGACTTTGGGCATTGAAGGGTTGTGTATTGCTGTTTGATAGCAAAATATCACCACACAGTATTTCCAAACAGAAAAGATGAAATACCACAAAGGTAATTATTCAAAGGAGAAGCCCAAGGAGTAGAGAAAGAGCAACTGTTGATCTAGATCACTAAGTAGAAATTTGACATTTTATAGCATATGTTATCCAAGTAAAAGTTGGTGTATTTTTGTCTTATCTGAAAGGATTTCACCTATAACCAATCAGAGTGTCAGTCAATATAAAAGTAGGAAATTCAGTTTGAGGCATCGTTAAGCCTGAACATTTATACTTTCAATTAACCTCATTAATACATATGGCTTCCCTTTTAAGAACCCTCAGTGGTAGGAATCACAAAACAGTAAATTATGTTAACGAAATAGGAACAATAAAACGATGTCCCCCAAACCTAAATGAATTTAAATAATGGAGATGAGACCATTAAGTGTTTTAACTTTCCATGGCAAACAGGCTACTTGATAAATGTTTGCAGGCAAAACTGAACAAAAAGTGAAAAGTGTTAGTTCAATGGGGGAAGGCGAGTTGTTACCTAGATTGACCGTCAGTTTCACACGTCCTGCGTCCAGCTCCAGGCGGAGGGTGTCTGCTGAGTCTCTGGAGGTGGTTGCCATGAGAATGCCATATGCGCGTTGGGACCGAAACCGTAAGGATACATCCTCAGCCTCTGTGTGCATCACCAGCGGGAGCTGGATTTTCATAAACATACTCCCATCATAGCTCAGAACCGTTGCTTCTATAGATGGGAAATGAATATAAAAGCTCTTGGTCAGTTTAGTGCATTTATACTTTGAAAAGGAAAAGCATGACCTATTAAAGGTTTCCATATAGAACACAAGACACAAACTCAGCTCATCTTCTTCCGAAATGAGCAAATTTTTTTTTTTTAACTAGAAAGAGGAGTCACAGGAAAGAGAACTTCCTCTGTGAAGTATATGCTAAAGTCCAGAAGCAGAGGTGGCTGCACTTCCCTTTCTGTACCCAGAGCACTTTCTACGTATAGCATTCATCCTGTCAGATTATCCATGTTCATGTATGCATATCCCTTCTCAACAGCAGACATCGTCTTTTTTTGTATAGCCATAGCGTGAGCCTGGCTTGAAGCACCAGCAACTGTATATGCACGTTTATATATGGTCAGGCCACTGATCAGCTCCGTGAAATTAAACTTGGTTCTGCATCGTTCACCTGCAAAATGAGAGGGTGCTACTAGAGCATCTCTAAGGCCTTTGCTTACCCAAAAAGCCCATGATTCTAAGAAAAGTTATTATCATCATCTTTTTCATAATTTCTGCCCTAATACAATCAAAAAAGAAACATTAAAAATATGACTTAAATATAGGATTCAGGCCAACACTTTTCCAGAGGTGATGTTCAAAAACAGAAGAAAACAGAAGAAAAAATGATATTACCAAACAACAGGTAATGCTTCTTCTGAGTCATTATGGTTAAGAAGGTAATTCATTTTTACAAAGACACAAACTGTAACTTCATTTGAAAGTTCATTTGCAGATAAGGGGTAACTTAAAGCATTATCTGTAAGCACCACCATGGTGTTCCGAAAAAATTAAGCTATCACCAAAAAGTCAATAACTATGTACCTGGGTAACACTGAGTAAGGATGGGGGTGGGACCGAGAAGCTTGTGTGGGTGTGTGCTACTAAAGGAAAATGGATTGCTTTAATGGGGAAGTTGCTTAATGCTGCATTAAACACATAGAGAAGCAAATAGCAAAACTGTTGATCTCAAACTGGCTGTTTTAAGAAATAGCACCCCTTAATGTTAAACACCATATGGTTGTGGAACCCTTAAAACAAGTATGAGTCATTTTGCTTTCCCATGGGTTCTGATAACGCAGAATGCCATTTAATAAAAGAAAACCTACCTGAAATGAAAATAAACTAGGAAATTCTCATTATCTTGCCTATTTACAGCAATTAACTTTACTGATGAAACCATGCTTATTATGAAGACTATATTTTGGAGTTGTGGTTTTGAAAGATTATCTTCCAAAAAGTCAGGAAAATCAAGTATTGCTTGTAACAGACTTTAATCATTAGTTATCTTCGTGGGACTGAATGAACATCCAGAACAGATAAGTGCCCAGGGCTCCAGAATTCTTCTCCAGGGCCCTTCTCTTTTCTCTCTACCTCTTAAGGGATCTTGGTCAACTCACATGCTCACTCCCCCTAATGCTTATTAACAGTCCTGACTTCTCTCCTGAGCCCCATCAAACATCCATCAGCCATTGCCTATTTGACATCTCCAATCTGAATAAGATACACACACCAAAAATGAACAAATTCAACATGTTCCTGCCCCAGTGTTCTCCATCTCAGTAAATGGCTTAACACCATTATTCAGACCTTAACCTTTCTGCGTTCTCTATTACCCTCTCTGCCACATCCAATCTATTGGCAAATCTGCAAGTCTTGCAGCCTCTGATTCCAATCCATTTCCTGAATCAATCAGTTCTTGCCGCTATAGTACCTTAGACTCTGCTCTCATGTCTCACCTAGACCACTATGATAGCTCCCTCAATGGTCTCCCTACTTCTACTCTTTCTCCCTCTACACAGCAGCCAGGCTAAACTTTTAAATAAGTCGATCAGATTCAATAGCACTTCATTGATTCAACTGTGCACACCCAACCCCCCCACCTCCATCCTTCACCTCCCCACCCCTCGCCAATAGATTCCCACCACTGCAGTTAGAATAAAATCTGTATTCCTTTTATTAACCTATAAGGTTGTGTGTGATTCGGCCCCTGCCCATCTCTCTGGCCTCAGCTTTTAGCAGGTCCTCCCTTGTTTAGTAACCTCCAGCCGCACTGATTTTATCTCTCATTCAAGTATCTGCACTTGTGGAACCTTCTGTCTTAAAAGGTCTCACCTCTAGATCTTTATATGGCTTGTTCCTTCGGCGTTCAGGTCTCTGGTCAAATGTTACTCCAGAGACGCCTGCTTCAAATCCTGCTTCTAATTCCCCCTCCAGTTATTCTATATCGACTTACCATTTCTTTTTTTAAATTACCATTTCTGATTTGTTTGTATAGTATAATCTGTCTTTGCCTTTTAGTATGTGACAGTCATTACAGCAGAAGCTGAGCTCTGCTATTCATTGCTCTATCATCAGCCAAGTGCACCAAAAAGCGCCAGGCAGACAGTAGAGCCTTGATAAAACTGACTAAATTGACAGTTGCACTTGATACTGAGGATATATGAAAGAGCACATTTCAATTTGAATACCATGCATACATAAATACTCACTAATGAGATTATTTATTCTGTCTATTGTAAGTGAATCTAATTTTGGTAAGGTAGATGAACATCCCTTAAAGTCTACGTTGAAAGCCATAATTGTGCCACAAAAGACAGACTAGGAGAGGGGTCTGTTTACCAAAACAGGGGTCTCATGGCTAAGCACTGACCTAAGTACTGAGAAAATAAAATACGATCCCCTTAAAATATGGTGGTTCTACCTCATATCACATATCTACATCGTATTTTTCCAATAAGGTTTCCCTAAAGAAAATCTAGTAGGAGTTGCTCAAAAAATAATTAAAACATGATTGTAAAGCTGTAGTGAATACTAGAAAAAAAATGCTTCTAGTATAATCTTAAAGAAATTCGATCTCTACCATTTCTCTTCCTAATTTATAGCCAATTATTGTCCATATCTATAAAGCAACAAATATTTGAATAAAAATTTAAAAGCCATTATCAATTGTTCAGTTACTTTGGTGTTATACAGAGAAAAGGGAGAAAATATTTTTAGTTTTCTCTTATTTATTTAATCTGTAAATCTAGTCTCTATTATTCAACAATCATTTTTTTAAATGATCTCATATTCTTCTATGAAATGTAGCTTAATTTGATTGAAAATTAAGTAGAGGGAACATCCTTTTAGAAATATAGATGACTGACAATGGATCATAAATATTGTATGAAATACAATCTAAAGTGAAAAAAAAATCAGTATCATTGGCCTTTAACATTCTTTGAAAAACTGCAGGAATGAAATAACAGTAAAGTAATAAAACTCGAGTGCCTCTGAGTTAATGTTTAATTAGACAAGAAATGGAAAACGCAAAGGTTGTAGTCTAGAGTTGCCAAATAAATGGTAAACAACATTCTGACATTTGAAGGTTATGTTCTTTGGCAGCATCCTTTAAACATTAGTAAACATCGCTTAAAACACAAAAGAGTTCTTTAAAAGGCTAATTCTAATACAGTACTTCCCAGCAGGAGAGAAAAAGTTTCAACTTCGTCCCCTCCATCTCCTTCCCCCTTGTCGTTAAGTTTGATAAATTTGCTTTTCTGTGTTATTCCTTCTTGTGGTTTAAAGTGTACACCTGTGCTCAGTTTTGCCGAAAGGCAGTCACATATTGTGGTCAGCGATGAAAATCAGACAGGGAGCCAAATTATATTGCTCTGACAGCTGTCCCTCCATCTGCTGGAGTTTTAACAAACAAGTATAAAGTAGACCTCCAATGATACCATATACATACAACCAAGAAGGATTTCTATATGACCAAGTCTCCACAAATTCTCAGTTTAAAAAAATAAAGCAGGAGGGAAGGTGCTGAATTCAATTTATATTCAATTGGACATGACTTCTATACTACTCTTCTTTATGGGATCAGTGCACATAAAACAAAATACTATTTTCTTATTTGCCTAAGTCAGCATACACTCTGATCTTTTTAATAAACTCTTCTGCTTATTTAATGAAGAATGAAGATTTTCTATGGGATTGCAACATCGTTCCCCATGCTGCAATGTCCAAGGACTTGAACATGCTTCTTTATAAATTAACATTTATTGCTCAATAATAGCAAAATAGAAACTTTATAAATGCCTTTTTCTTTTTTTTTTTAAATTTCAAGAGTTGTCAGTCAACTCTTATGGATCAACAGCCTTATGTGATCAGAGTATATGTGAAGAAGAACCACAGTCAAAGCTCTCTCTTTTGCATTGGAAACCCTGAGGTTGGACATGATCTTGTGTTGACTGAACTAGGGCACAGCTGGGAACTGGACAGAAGCCAGATTCTGTGGTATTGAGCATGACAAGCATCCCACATAACCCTTGTTCTTGGGAGATGCCACATGTGAGCAAGAAAATTAATTCTGAAAAGCAAAGACTTGTCACAGTACACTGGGTAGTCCAGAAACAAAAACCTCACAAAAATGACTATTTTCTCTCCTCAGTACACAACCAACCTGTATTCAAAGAAATGTGCAGAAATTTCCAGCCACCTATCAGATAAAAATGCATGTTGAATCCCAGTGATGAAGTTTGCTACTAAATTCTCATTTGCAAAGCTGCACATGCTTGCCACCCCTCCTTCTAATTACTGCAATATATAAATAGTTTCTCTCCCTCATTCTGGTTTAGGAAGCTCTACAATTTCCATTATTTCTGCCACATGTAGTAGCGGAATATTGCCACAGGGTGGTACACCATGCATATTTAACTGAAGGCCTTTGTAATTTGTGTGACAGTTCAGTTATACCCTTTTCTAGCTTCACTTAGCAGGAGGCATCAGAATAAGTGACAGCTCTCTGAGTGATTAAAATGAAAACACCCTGCCGATGCAGGGGACACGGGTTCGTGCCCCGGTCCGAGAAGATCCCACATGCCGCGGGGCGGCTGGGCCCGTGAGCCATGGCCACTGAGCCTGTGCGTCCGGAGCCTGTGCTCCGCAACGGGAGAGGCCACAGCAGTGAGAGGCCCGCGTACCGCAAAAAAAAAAAAAAAAGTGAAAACACAATCTTAAATCACACAGGTCTGCTAATCTCACATTATACCTAACTGTAATATATCTCGCAAGCTTTGTCACTTTGTTGTTGTTGCCTCCTTTGGGAAATTTCTAAAAACTATACGATACAAACAAATAAACTGAAATTAGAACGGAAAATGTGCAGAGAATATATACCTTACAAACAAAACTATGCAGAAATAATTAACCTCTAATGACTATTCACAGGAATTTCAATTAAGTACTAGGAGAATGAATGAATCTAGGCAATTAAAATATTTATCTATCTATGGACCTATCTCATTGTACAACCCAGAACAGTGATAGTATTTTGGTAGGTAATTTAAGATCATTATTAGATTATTAGGTCATTATTATTGATTTTTATATTGATTAAGCTGATGAACCTCCTTATTGAGATAAAGAATCAAAACCACATTTCAACTTTAGATTCTGGTAAAGAAATACTTCTCTAGTAAGTGTTAGCTTAAGTAATTTAAACTATTTCAGGAATGCAGGGTCAAAAAGACTGTGTATGGCTTAAAAAATAAATGGCAGGGCTTCCCGGGTGGCGCAGTGGTTGAGAATCTGCCTGCTAATGCAGGGGACACGGGTTCAAGCCCTGGTCTGGGAGGATCCCACATGCCGCGGAGCAACTAGGCCCGTGAGCCACAACTACTGAGCCTGTGCATCTGGAGCCTGTGCTCCACAACAAGAGAGGCCGCGATAGTGAGAGGTCCGAGCACCGCGATGAAGAGTGGCTCCCGCTTGCCACAACTAGAGAAAGCCCTCACACAGAAACGAAGACCCAACATAGCAAAAATAAATAAAAATAAAATTAATAAACTCCTACCCCCAACATCTTCTTTAAAAAAATAAAAAAAGTAAATGGCAGGTACTTTTAGGCTAAATGTCTAAGACAGCAATGTTATCTGGAGCATGGGAGGACATGCAACAACTCGTCAATATTTTTTCATATTGATTTTTTGTTCCATTGTTGAAAATGAGTGACAATGGGTATAGTGACTAAAGCATTTATCTGAAACTCTTGGGTCAATGAAAGAACATACTTAGACATATGTGTTCTGCTATTTCTTCCTTTTGTCTGGTCTGCAAATGAGCGGTGACAGATATCACACTTTACTCTTCCTTTAACCCTCTTCTCCTTCTAATGGGAGAAGAAAAAAAAAAAAAATGTAGCTTTGCCTCCTGCAAGAGAAGGAAAAAGAGGCACCCGTTCAGAGCTTCCACAGACATGCTAAGCCTTAATATCAAATTGGTAAAGGAACCTCTACCAGTTGGGTCAGTTGGGTCTTAGGCAAAGGTAAGTGCCTTTGAAATTAGGGTGCACTTCTGAAAACGCTCGTATAACTTAGATGGTTTAAAGTCACCTTACTCTTCAAATTTCAAACTTGAGAAGGTCCACTAAAGTGAAATGACAGGCTCAGGCGATAGTGTCAGGGAAGCTGCAACTCACAGCCTAGCTTGCTTCGAATGCTATTTTCGACATAGATATTAGCACTAGAGGCCAAAAGGATGTCTAATTCATTCCTTTTCTTGCTTTCTAGTGTCTTGAAATTAAAAACTGGGCAAGAGAGACAGTGATTGTCTTTGATACGTCTTAGGCCCATACCCTAGAGGATCCAAAAGACCCAACTCTTTATTTATCCCTGCAATACACTTAAAAAGCTGCGTCTTCCCAGAATCAGGCCCTTTGAAAATCATTAAGGACTCATCAGTAACACATGTCAGGTGTGGCTGCACAGCTTGCAGAGAGTTTACTTCTGCAGAGCATACGTTATGTTTCAACGGTCATTTAAAGTTTGAGGTCCACGCTGAATACGCTTTTCAGCTCAGGGGAGTCAGCAGCTTGGATTTTGGAACCTTACCTCTCTCGCAGGACCTGCCAAGATAGCCTGTTCCGGAACAATCGCAGACATATCTGTTCCACCCATCCCTGCACATGCCGCTGTTTTTGCAAGGGTTGCTAAGGCACGGTTTTGCTGTTTCCCTGGAGCAGGACGGCTTCACTCCAGCAGTACTTTGAACTTCAGCCATTTGCCGGATATCTTTGCTCTGGCCGTCAATGAACAAATCTCTTATGCAGCCCACGTAGCCATAGTTGAGCAGCGCAGTCCACACCTCGGTGGGGAAGATGAGGCCGGCCTTATTTTCTGGCAAGCCCCCCAGGTACAACTCGTCATCCAGGTCCAGAATCTCACTCTCGCCAGGAGCAGTGTAGGGCGTGCGCAGAGTGTTGACAGAAATGGTACCTGTTGCAAAGACAAGAGAGCACACAGGTCTTTACAGTGTGCAACCTGTTCTAAATATCACACTTTCTCTCCTCCATCTGCCTGAGGGTGAACTCCTTGAGAGCAGACATTTCTTATTTTTCTTTCTATTCCTGGTGTACCTCCTAGGGAAATGAACAGAAATATGTGGAATTAAATAACTTTAAGAATAAGGCAAACTGTCATTTAAATGGTTCTATTTCACTTTGGGAATGAAAACCAAAGTATACAGACAAGAAAGAGTGTTTGTCAGCCTCTAAGAGTTCAGGGGAAAAAGGAAGGAAGGAAGGAAGGAAGCAAGGAAGGAAGGAAGGAAGGAAGGGAGGGAGGGAGGGAGGAGGGAGGGAGGGAGGAAGGAAGGAAGGAAGGAAGGAAGGAAAGAAGGAAGGAAGAAGGGAAAAGGAGGGAGGGAGGGAGTAAGGGAGGGAAGAGAAAATGGCATTCTTACCACTCTCTAACAGTCCAGCCAAGATGGAAAGAAAGGAAGGGTGGAAGGGGAGGGAGGGGAGGGAGGGGAGGGTGGGAGGGGAGGGAGGAGTGGGAGACAGGAGGGAGAAGGAGAGGGAGAGGGAAAGAGAAAGAAAGAAGGAGAAATTGGCATTCTACATCACTCTCTGGAATAAAGTCAGACTCTCTTTGGTTAGTGTTCATTTTCAAAGCAGGTATGCATCTGCAAACCAATGAAAGGTTGTGTTGTGCCCCCATCCTTAACTGGCTTCATTGTTTTTATTGTACACAACACATTGACAGATTATCTAGGTCAAAACCTGACTTCATCACACTCAGCTGTATGAATCTATTGCTTAGCCTCTATGGTCTCAGTTTACTCATTCATAATATGGGCACAGTAATATGACCTACCTCATATGAGTGTTAAATAAAATAATACAGGTAGTGTCTGGTTTGTAGTAAGCACTACATAAATGCTGTCTATCATGATTCATCACAAGAACCAAGTCAAATTGGGTGTTTACTATTTTTTTAAAAAAAACAAACTAGTTACTTACTAGTTACTTACTTATCTAAAAAAACAAACTAATTACTTACTTATTGACAAGTTGTTTTTTCTTCCTCACTCCAATGTGAGGGGAAAATAACTCTATTAGTTTATAAACACATGGAAATCCTAGCCTTAAGCATAGGATGCAGAGGTAGACATTCACATGGGATTATTTGAGGATCACAGAAAAAATTATATATTTATGGAATCCATTAAAAGAAGAAAAAAGAAAGACAGCAGGCATTTTCCTGATCAAAACTTTCATCCTGTACCACCAGATTACTCAAAATTCCACTAATATTCTACCTTCAGAAAGATCTTTGTAAAAATGCAAACATGATACCCAAAAAGGACACCACACTGACCCATTTCCAGATTATCCCAGATTTCTTTCTCAGGTCTAGACTATAAAGCAGACTAGGGACGTAGAGTCTAACAAGAGAAAGTGGGTTAGAAGCCTCAGGGATTTAGAGTGCAGACAACATGGGAGAGGCCTGAAGACAGAAGATGGGGTACAGAGGTAGAGACAGAAAGGGAAGGGAAAGGGTAGTGTGTGTAGAGGGTGGATAGGAAGATGCATTTTAGTTCTTTCGCCAACTAGCGAAGGCCCACTCCAAATGGAACTATGGCCTGTGGTGAACATGAAACGTGCATCTAAGCAGACAGGGCTGCCAGGCCCTGCATTGTTCCCAGGAGACTCCCAAATCCCAGCAGAGGGGTGCTCCTCGATATGGGCAGTGTAATGGGATCTGTCTTTGTGAGGGAGAAGGGCATGGAAGCCGCTGACGGAGACCATGCGCCGGCCAAGTCATTAAGGAGACATTTGTCTCTCTAGACTTCCACAGAAAGAAATGGAAAAAGCTCCTAGGGGAGAAACACTCAAAGGTATTGCTATTTTGGCCTTCCAAAGAGGGGGGTATAATAAGGATTTTGGAAGGAGGCAGCAAAAGGGGAAAATGACAAAGTGCTTGTTTTTACTGTTCACATTTGTGCAAGTGTCTAGAAGAAAATTCATTTAGGAACATACAGGAACCGGAAAATCCCACTTAGAAAAATATTTTAAAAATCATTTAGGGGAAATTAAATATATAATTTTGAGAGAGAATGGTGATACTTTTCTAAATAGAATTTCATTACACGCATTTTTAACTGTTCAAAATGCCCTAAGAAGTGAGTTGAGATGATCCCTAACCTCTGCAGCAGCTAATGTAAGTTAGAAAATGATGAGAAAGAGTTAAGTGTTAATGACAAAAGGTAAGGTGGACATTAAAAAAAAAAATGTGGAAAGCAAAGTGTTGTATGCAATGAACACAGTGACTTTTAGGTTTTTAAGAAAAAAGAGAGAGAGATGCCAGCTCCTGTTTTCCAATTAGTTCAAGAAGACTTCCTAGAAATGAATACGTCACATTCAGAGACAACAGCTAGGAGACACAGAGCAAGTGAACAATGACAAAGTTTCACAAGAGTGGGGATATATCTTTAAAATATGCAATTTTTCCCATATGCCTTTTTATTCATGGAACAAGCTTGATTTAGCTCAGGGAGGGGAAAACACTTGGAAAAACTGTCTTGTCCTTATTTGTGGTGTTATAATTCTGACACTAAGGATACTTGGAGGATTCCTGAGACGAGGGCATCCGGTGGCTTGCATAACACTCAACTCTGTGTCCGCTGCATAGTTTGCAGAGCTCGGTACACTCTGGAGTTTCCATATTCAGTGTGCCTATACTCTCGGGGCAAATCTGCTGCCCAGTGTTTCAGATACTCATCGATTAAGAGTTTGTCTGACAGAATGGGGTGACTAGGTCTTGTAGTTTTTATTTATGGTGCGTTAGTGACTGCTCTGAACGAAGTATCTAAGTTCAGATATGTCTCTATGAATGTGCTCGTTGTGGCCAGGGTAAGATATTCACTGTAACTTTGTGATTAGATTAGAGCTTTCTGATCACAACACCTGAAGTTAATCCACAGGTTTCATGTGGTTTACATGTAGCCCAGTGCACACACATACATATACACACACATGCACACACATACACATACACACACACACTGAAATAACCGTTTAACAGGAAAGTATTTAACTCTACTACCTCTGAGGCACTCAAATAATGTTTTCTTATTAGATAAGTTTATTAATACAAATGCTAGACATGACCCACCAACCTGATTTCAGAACCAACTAGCAGGCTGTAACCTATAGTTCAAAAAACACTGAGAGGGTACTATCATAAAGGATAAGGTTGCTTTTCTCATAGCTCCTTTTCATCCCTTTGAGAGACGGTTTTAAAGTTCTCATGGGAAGAAGAAGCCACGAAAAGGTGGGAGAGGAAGCAAAAGAAATATAATCCTAACTTCAACTTCAAGAGGAATTAGCTCATTAATTTGGCCCCAGATTCAAGGTATGGAGTCTCAATGAGCAAACGCATGTATTAGATACTATTGACTGTAATATTCTGCAAACAAACATAATAGAATGGAACAACCATGACCAAAAATCAGCTACACGTATGCTCTAGATGCTTTGCCAATTCACTTATATGTTAGAAAATCTTTATAAAAGGGATGGCAAAAAAGGGAAAGGGCAGAACTTGAGTGGGAACAGAAATGATTATTTTTATATTTTGAAGATTCAAAGAGTAAAAATTTATTTGAAATAATAATTATATTTTATTACTTAGTCAAACTCAAATAGAGATTGATATTTTAGCCTACACATGTGCAAATATCCTGAAATACTAATATTTCTGGTAAGGGATTTGAATCCCTAATTCCTTAATGATTTTATTCTTGACATGAAATCAAAGGACATTTTCACCTAAGCAAAGGACTCATCATGGAATCACTGAATCCATTTAAATCAATTTAACACTTACATAGGACACTGAAATTTCAATATTAAGGTTCTCAAGTGCCTATTTCATTATAATCGAGTTATGAAGGCAGTGGTTACCAAGAAAACATGAAATGACTATTTAAACCTTATTCATTGATCATTAAAGATGAGTAGTTGCCACAGCTGTATATATCAACAGAAAATAAGCATTTTCCAAAGTTTGGGGTATGACTACATGTAAATAAATATTTAAGAGAAAACAAAAATCTGAGTATATTATTGGTTTATCCCTCTATCTTTTTTCCAGGAACTGCAAATATTGATGTGTTCTCTTTGGCATAGCTTGATTATTTTACACATTTTACCTTCTTCCACTATAATTATACGTGAAGTTTCTGGCAAACTAAACAAATATTTTATGTAAAACATTGCTATATCTGAGCTATTATAACTTGTAGATGGTAGTCATATTTGGGAACTTACTTGGATCAGTGTTTCATGCTTCAGTATTGAAGAATCTGAAGCACCCTGCTGTGCTATTTTGCTTTTAAAGAAATGAAATTTCAGCTAAAAATAAATATATTTGTGTACATAGGACTTTTATCATCTTAATGTAGAAATCACATTAACTTAACATTTAAACCTAGTTGTTTTCATGGCATGTGCAAGGTAAAACAAAAGTGATAAATAGATAAGGTAATATTTATTTAAGAATATTCATAAGCATAAATAATATAAATTCACATTTTATGTAAAAGTATACATAAAAGGGGGAAAACTGTTGAAAACAGTTCTTAGTTATAAAAATAGAAATCAGCTTCATGATTTGATCTGGTATTTATAAATTGTTAGCCTCTACCCTTTTTCTCCTCCAGTTTTTCTTGGCTATTCTATTTCCAGAAGATTAGTTTATGGAGTGCAAAGAAACGTGAAGCAAAAGGTGAGAATTAAAATAAGTTAATTTGGTTTCAAGTTTTAAATTACTGCAAAAGTTTAAGTGATTGGGAAATGAGGGGGTAGAAGATAGTGTGCTGTAATAGGAAATGATTTTGCCTGGTCTAAGGAAACCAATTTTCATGTTCTAGCTTTGCAACTAACTAGCTGAGGAGCTCAGCCAGATAATAGATTCATTAGGCCTCAATGTGGCTCTTACGCAAAATAAAGGACTTGACTGGATGGTCACTAAAGTTCTTCAGTGAGTAAAAATTTTTGAAATTACTGCTTAAAATAATTTTAGTTATAAATTGTATCTATCTACAATTCTGTTTCACCTCTCATTGCAGAAGAGAATAAGATTCCACAAACTTATAAATTTATTATTCTATTAACAAATCCAAACTCAGTAAAAAGGCATAATATAAGTGATAAAAGCAGAATGAAGCACTGATTGCAGGGTATGATGCAAAATGCAAAATACATAAGTCCCATAAATAGATAGTAAAAAAAAAGACAAAATATTAATAATGGGAGTTTTGGAGTAGTGAGATTATGAATGGATAGTTTTCTTCCTTCCTTACTTTCTTTTTCTTTACTCTTTCTTTCCTTTTAGTTTTCTCGGTCTTTTTAAAAACAATTTCATGTCATGAATAAACTTTGCTTGAAAACAAAACAAAAAACAATCTTAATATTCTGTTTTCTGCTTATTACTATGTGTTTCTTGCTTACTTGGATTACTGTGAGCTGGGAATTTCAGAAATTAAACAGATATATGACAAAATAAATCTTGGAGCAAAATTTAAAAGTTTGATATTATTTAATAAAGGCCAAGAGAGAGGAGAAAAGGGTAACTCATATACTGCAGATAAGAGTGTAGACTGAAACAGTCCGTTAGTAAAATAACCTGTCATTATCTTTAAAATTAAAAATGCAATTAATCCAGCAATTCCAATTCCCAGAATCTATCCTACAGAAACTCTGACCAATATGCATAAAGATATAATATGAAGACTTTCATTATAAATTAGCTTAGAACAGTGAAATTTTTTCAAAAGTTAAATGTCCGTCAATAGAGGAATGATTAAGTTAATATTGATATATTCAAACTAGGGATATCTGATGTCACTACAAAGAATGGCATAGAAAAAGTTCTCAGTATTTTTTTAAGTCACCCAATAATTCGTGAAGAGTGATCTTGTTTATGTAAAAAAGAAGCTCTACATTTATTTTATACGTGTAATTATATTTACAGATATGCTGGTGCATAGGAAAATATCTGGGAATTTTTCAACAGCAAATTATTTTACCTACGGAGGTGGGAGTGAATTGGTTAGGGGAGTGTGTGGCAAAGGAAAACTTTTCACTTGTGTACTTTTTGAACTGCCTGAACATTTTCACCAACAGCACATATTTATACGTTACAGACACGCCATGAATTAAGCACAGGCACATGTACAAACACACATACTCGTAGCAATACATGTATACCTATGAGTTTTAAAAATGATCATAGACAATGCTGGGAAGTTGTAAATATCAATCAAGTGATGTGTTTTGCAGCAGTTAAACTACTATTTTGCAGAAATTCCCCAGATTTCCACGCCGCACTCCACAGTACCGGCCACTGCGGCTGGTGTGGTCAGCTAAATGCCTATTTCTTGAGGATGCACCCGACACCCTAGTCCAGGGTCTGCCCCTTGGCTGGGTGGGCCTGGAAAGGAGATTTAGTGAATTTAGAGAGAGAGGTTCCACCTCTCAGAGTTTGATATTTACCAAGCCCATAAGACCAATGTATAAAATAAGAAGGCCAAGTTATTAATTCTCCATGAGAAATTAACTGTCACAGGATATGGAATGTTTCTTTAGGGAGGTCAATTTATAATCCAAATGTGTATTTATTCATTTATGATGGGAGCTTTAATAACATTAGCCTAGGATGTTCTGACACCCCCGCCCCCATCTCAATTAAGATGACCTGCCTCTATCTCTGTAGCGGGGGTGAAGTAGTCAAGTCCCTTGGGCAGTGCTTAGCTGGGTACTGCCAATGTTTGTCTCTGTGACTTTCTTTTCCACAGACACTGTATATGGTAATACATTTGAGTCCTACAACCCTGCAAGCCTGGTTAAGGTGCCTGTGCAAAGCTCTGCTCTGATTCTTAGATGCTCTTTTCACAACTCACAGAGAATAATTTTTGTTACTTGGGTACTTCTGAGTAAAAAAGAGTTTATGACATCATATTAACCAAATAGTCTGAAAAAGTAAGTTTGTACTTCAATTGTGACTATATAAAATATACTTACATGTTAAAAAACTAGAGGAAAATATGTAAAACTGAAAATGTTTTAAACGGGAGGGGAAGGCAACAGATGACTATCTTCTTTTAAAACACATTCAGAATAAATAAATAAATATAAGGATCAAGTTAATAAAATGTAAAATAACTTTATGCAAAATTGACTCCATCTAGTCATTAGTATAGTCAAATAATTGATAAATTATTGATAAGGTATTTTAGTCTTACCGTGGATGGGTAATGGTTTATGGACATGGGTACAAAATAAAGCATTATACATTTACTTAATGTTATTTCAAATGTCTGCAACAGGCCACTAGGTAGAAGCAAGGGAGGAATGTTTATAATCAGAGGGCCAATTCAAATCAAGGCCTAAATGGAAAAATCGTCTAATGGTCATTCAAGTAGAAATGCGTAAGAGTGGAGATTCATGAATGGTATACACAGAAATCAGTGCTGGTAATAGATAGCTAGAAAGTGCTGTTCACATCAAACAGTGATTACTATAAACCTCTAATTATGTACTTGGGAGAGAGCCTTTTGCTTTTCCCTCTGTAATTTCTAGTTCTTAAACTGGAACTCTATGACTTCAATTCAAATCTCAATGGCTTCTTAGCTGTTAAATGTGGGCTTACCCATGAATAACTGCTGATACAATCTGCTATACCCTGCTGTACACAAGTAGAATTTGACAAGAATAATGAGTTTTCTCTTTGATTTCAATGTGTAATGATGGTTTGCAAAAAAAAAAAAAAAAAAAAAAAAGACTGGTAGTTTGCTGTAAAAATACTTGAGAGGATACCCTTGACTCAGCCAAATAGCTTAACACAAATTTAAACAATATCCATGCCCAAGAAAACAGTCATTAACCTCCTCCTAATTTTAGCACAATTCATGCTTTAGTTAAATACCTGGGAAGCTGTCTTGTGTTGAGTTTGGGAGCAAAAGAGAGGCAAAGGGGAACCCTGGAAAGGGAGGAGGGGTTGGTAAGAAAATGTTCATTTGCACGTCCTGCAAAGTTTGCAGAGTCATGAGCCCCGTCAATCATATTTATTAACTCAGTAACTTAGGGGTTTGGCTCTGTTAAGTAGCTATACCATCTACGGAGCATATCCACTTTTTGTGGCACTCAAACCATACACTCTGATCCACAAAATCAGGCTGGCACTTGGTATGGTTCCTCCTTTGCCAATTTAGCGCAGGATCTGAAAATACCACTTGTGGCTTAGTCCACTTAGCCTCCCACGGCCCCAGTCATAGACTAAGCTGGCCACGGAAGAAACTACACTGTCCGGAAAGACTGAGACCAAACAGTAGTAGTCAAAGTTTGGGAAAGTGCTTTTTTCTTTCCCCACGTCACAGGATGGAAGAAGGGACATATAACCCAATACAATTAATTGTGCTGAAAATGAAGCTCTGGAAAAGTATTCAGATGAAGACAATATTTCTTATCAAACAAAGGGCTCAGGTACCCACCTTTTAGTGAACAAAGGACAGAAGGGCAGGTAACCAGAAAGGTGGACATCCTGAGTGACTATCGTCCTCCTCAGTAGCATGCCTATCCCAGCCCTCAGCAAGAAGTGAATGCTTTCCCTCAGGATTAATGTTCCTTCTACCTACGTGTTTGCTAAATGATACAGGGAGCTCAGGAACAAGCAGGAATAGCAGTCCTGTTCTCATACAAGGTTGTCATTTTTGTACGAGGTTTATCACAGTTCTCTAACAATTGTTTAACTTCCTCACCGCAGTTTTTTTTGGACATCTGGGTTTGGAGGATGGAACTGTATTCATAAAGGAAGGACAGCACCTATTATCCTATATTGTTTAAACTGCTTTCGGGAAGTAATATAATTCTTTAAAAAGTTGTATTTACAACTAAAAGAGTGCTATTATTCTTCAAGAGTAATGATGATGTTACTATTTTTAGAATATTGGGGTGGGTTGGCACTGAGCCATTCACGTTTTTATTCTTTATTTTTTCTCACACCAAATATGTATTGAGCAACTGTTATTGCCTAAGAAAGCACTGGGATATAAACATAAAGAATATAGTCCCTGTCATACAGGGGTTCCCCTTATAAAGTGGGGAATATCAAAAATTCAGTCTGTCTACCAAATACAGTTTTAACACTGTCTCTGATAAGACAGCCAAAATTTATTAGCATCAAATTAATGACCATGGCTTTTAGTCCTATTTACTTTAGTATGGTCAATAAGAGAAGGAATAACTCTTACTGGGCTCCCTCTACTTTAATAATGGAGATAACACGGCTCATTAAATGTTTTTAAATATTCAGCTAAGGGGGATCCCAGGCAAATCAATAGATAATGACCTTCATTGTCTATGAGTCAGAAATCAGCCCACATTGCCCTCTTGTCATATAAACGTTGTTTCCCACATTATAGTAAGAGTAATGTTCATATAGCCTCTGAATATAACTGATGTGAAAAATGGATGAAACTATTTCTTGAAATTCTATGTTTCTTACTTTTAACTGAGCAATAAATCTTAGTATTTCACCAAGCCTAACTCAGAAATATCCTTTAAGTAAAATAAAAGCTAGTATAGTTATTCATTCAATCTTTAAAAAGCTACTTTATACCAAACCAATGCAGTGTGCAAATACAGAACTTAATTAAAATACTATACATAAAATATTAACAGCTGCAGTTATTAAAATTACATTAAGCTCCCTTGAGCTAGGCCAACATAAGGAGCTCTCTTTTTTTTTTCAATTTAGTAAAGGCAGAACTTGGTTTAATGAATGAGCATTGGTTTTTATACTGTTTGTTCCAATTCACTAATCTGAAATCATAATCAAATAAAAGTACTTTACCATCAAAACACAACCAAGCATACTAAATCTTTCCATTGGATTCTGACAAAAATCCCACATTTTGTTTATCTTCTTTCTTACTGCAAATAACACTTTTTTAAGGCATCTCTTTCTTTTTCCCATCCAGCATTGAACTTTGTAAATTAAAGTTGATATTTTCTGCTCTGGCCTTTTCCAATGAGGGAATAAACAGGGCAGTTAATAAACTTTTGGTTATTTGGATGCATTAAAGAGCTCAAACAGCAAAAGTAGATTTTCCTCGGCTTAAGGATTAAGGTATTTATCTGATCCTTATTGTAATAGGTCATCCAAGGAACTTAGGAAACTAATTAATTGCACCACCACTTAAGACTGGCAAGAAATATCCAGGTATAAATCATCATTATCAAATGAATAATGAATGGTTTTATTTTCCTTTTTATATCATTTTGCATTTACTAAAATTTTGACATTAACCATGTATTTCTTCATATAGTTAGAAAATACCTCATTAATCTTAAGTGTAGTATTTTTTGCCCCTCTGAACTTCCAAAAGATATCCACTTAATTAAACTGCTATAAAGTCTGACTAAAATTATATATATTCTTAAAAGTCATTTTCAAAATTTTATTCTAGATGTATTTCAAGTCAAGTGATAACATCCATAAGTTAATATTTCAAAACACAAGATTAGTCCATGTTCCCATCCTCCTTTTAAGTCTTCTGTCTGAAGGTTCTTAAGTAGCAAATTAACTGCTAACTCTGGCAGAAACAGGCTGGGGGAACTCGCTAAGCCCCCTAATCTACTTCCACATTTCAGAGCAAGTAAACGTTATCTATTCAGGTCTTCACTACAAACATCCTCTCCTTCCCCCACCTCACATGCACGACTCCAGAAAAAAGAAACGTGCAGCGAAAGGAAGCCGGAGAAATGAATTCCTGTTGGTGGAATTCCAAACCTCTTTCACCAGAAAGGGAAGCTATTTGGAAGGCAGCGGAGTTTTGCCTGCATCCTTGAAATCCTACTGTATTGATTAAAGTGTTTTTGATACCATAGACCCACCTTGGATTAAAAAAAAGTGTACTGTATTAAACTAAGGATTTTATATATGAATCATTGAAATTTTTTTCATATTTTATATTTGCCACTTCAAGCACCTCCAAACATCCAATGAGACAAGAGATAATTGGGAACACAAGAACACTGAATTTTGTCATTTTCAAATTCAAGATAAAATTTCTTGCAAGATTTGGCACTTGATTATCCATTTAATGTTCATTTAAGAAGCTATTCTAGAAGCCATTTGAGCATTTGGGGTTTGATGCCCAACTATGATGATTAATTAGCTCCTTCTGATTCTTTTACGATGTGAAACAGAAATAATAACAATTTCCTCTACCCTAAAGACAGAAATGCAAGAACTCTTCAATATGTCTTGGTTTTCATTCCTTAGGAGTGGTGTTCCAGCAGATAAACAGCATAAAAAATGATACATTACCTGACCGTCCGTCTCTTTGGAAGTCCACGTGATACCATTCTCCATCATTCACCTTCTTCTGCAGGGCTTTGATTTTGATTGTGCCTGACCCCATGTCTAGGAGGAGGTAGAGGTGGCCATCCAGCATCTCAATAGCGAAGAAGTCAACCTTTATCATCTGGGGGTGCTTGGCATCTTTTTGGTGCCGTGGTTTGCCATGACTAAATAAGATGAGGCCATTGGGCTCTGTCGTGCGGAAATCAAACGATATGGAGCCTGTTTTCTTTGCATTCCATTTAGGCAAAGAGACGAAAGATTCTGGGGTTTCAAAGGTGATTGGGTCCAAAGTTGCAACATTCTCACATTTAAAGGCCACCACTCCATGAATCTTCATCTTCGGGTCTCCTTGCTTGGCAAGTCGAGATAATTCCAGCCTTACATCATTATTTTTATACACAACCTGTAGGCAGAGGATAGCAGTGAGAAACTGGGCCCATATTTTAATGTTTCGAACTTGTCATCAGTTCACGTAATTTCCAAGTAGATTATGAAAAGACATACAATGTTTAGTGCCTTTGGATGTATAAGACAAATTTTTCAGCCAAATAAAATCCAGGTATCAATTTATTGAACATAACTATTCTAATCTAATTTCATTCAAGTAATGTGTACACACACACACACACACATACACAAAGTACCTGTAGTTAACTCAAATAACTTGAATAAATCTGCACAGAACTTTCATTATTCCAAGCATGTATAGAACCGTTTGCTTTTGTTAGTTGGCTATTATGCTTTGTTTATTAAATATAAGGACTGAGGTTTTTCAGTTTTGCCATCACTAAAATATTTGAAATTAGATACTTTTGTATACCAGTAACCTAAAATACAGGATCTCTTCTATGGTCTATATATCCATGGTGCATATTAACTTTGTAAAATAATCACAAGTTGAGGTAAAAAACATCCTGAATTTTCTCAGAAAATCATAAAATATGACTAAGATACAGAAGCTCTCTCTTGCCCTGCCCTGCCTTAGTAACTGTTTGAATAATGTTAGTTAACTCTGGAACTTGGTGTTTATCCTAAATCCATTCGATCTATATTACTAATGTCCCATTTCACTTTTAATGTATACAAATGTGGAACAAAGTTTGTCCTGTACCCTCATTTCCAAAGGCACTTCATCTAAGGTGGCTGGGTAGTTCTCATTGCTTGTTAATAGTCCTAGGGCTTTTGGGGGACTCCAAATAGCACTTTGGACAAATCCACTGGCAGGGCTCACAACATCATGCATCTGCTATCACATCACCTTAATAAATCCATAGCTATTTCAACATAGAGATTCATACCCTTTCCCTACAAAATCCATACCATGGATAATTACATTTCCAAAAGATATGTCATACAGACTTAAGAATAAATTAGTTATCTATGTCCAGATAACTATCTAAATTCTTTTACAAAGGCACTCGAAATTTCACAGCAGCCAACACTGTCAGTTTCTAAATTCATTTATCCATGTATAAAAATATACTTGCATAACAGAAAAAAATAAGCCTGTATCTGATTAGGGGTATCAAGTTAACCAGGTCAAGACAGCTGTTATTTCTTCCAAACCCATGACCAATCGAGCCAATAGTGTGGCTGATTAATTTCCTGATAGGATTTGGTAATGGATACTTTATTTTTTAGAGTGATTAAGAGTGCAAGCTCCAGTATCAGACTCCCTGAGCTCAAATTCCAGCTCTAGCACTACATAACTGTATGATCTCTGAGCTTTGTTTATAGAGACATAATACTTTACAGGATGGTTATAATGATTACAGAAGAAAATGCATGTGAGAAAATCTACATGGCAAACAATCCAATGCCAAGCACATTGTAAGATTTTAATAAACATCAACTACATCAAACTGCATGATAATAAATATCATCATCTCTTTATTATCATCTAGGAGACACAGATATATTAGTTCTAAATTAATCCATTATGAGAAAATGTTTAGAAATTAAGCACACTCATATAATTGGTGTTTTTTTACATGATTTATGCCAACTAAATAAATCACATCTTTTCAATGCTAGTCCTGGTGTTTCAGTTTACCTTTATCTTGAAGAAGGATTATTATAAAGAATACCATATCCCTTATTCTTTGAACAAATATGTATAAAGATTTAACAAGCATCTATTGACAACAAAAGAAGGGAAAATGAACTCAAGCAATAACAAAAAGGAATTAGATTAATTCTTAAACATACTTCCTAGAAAAGAGAAAGAGCTATTAAGCCTTGTGAAAGTTGATTTAGGATTGCCTTTCTTTGGGAATCTTCAGTAGTGGATAAAATGCTTTTCATGGATGATTTTCCAAGTTTTATACCCTCTCACCATGATTTTCGAGCTACCTAAACCTGCATATTTGTTTTCATTTTTTCCTGGTGATTTATATTTTAATATATGGATATTCCTTTGACATAGATATTGATCAGGAATGAGTATTTTCTGACCCAAACGATGCAGATGGTAATGCTGATCAATGCTAACACATCACCATGAAATAGAACCACAGCAATGGAATTGGATGTTTCTGACATGAGCAAGTAGATATAAGGCAGGATATATTGCCTCATGAGTCCCACATCAGCTACCAAAACGTTGAAAACATGTAGGGCTAGGGCAATTGTAGGTGAGAATTTCAGTGAGGGATTTATAATCTCATGAGTGAATTGGATTCCCTGGTGATTCAGTGAGGTTCAGGGAGATGGAGAAGAAACGTGAGGATTCCCTAGATCACAATACTTAGGGTGAGCCATGCACCACCCCCTCACCCCAAAAAGGGAGTATGAATCTCCACTAGAATTTATGCTTTATGCAGGCAAAAACCTTACAACAAGATCAGTACCTGGCACAGAGCGGACACCCAATAAATACTTGCTGAGAGTTGAATAACATTCTTTCTTCACTTTTTTTTAACCCAGTTCCCAGATTATAGACTACTATTAATAACAATATTTACAAATACAGTTAAAATATAACAGAATGCAATCTTGTGGACCCATCTCATAACCTAGCTATAATTTTTAGCTAATTTCTCTAGGAAAGTGTAGAAACTTATGTACAAATGGCAAGTTGACCTATCACCTTCAAACTCATTTTTTGGGGTGTAAACTACTTTTAGAGTAAAAACACCTGATTTAAAATTCTCCAGGGGTAGAATAATTTTCATAGAAGAACTATCTTGAGGAGAAGCACAGTGTGGTTTTGTTTCTTATTTTGTATTCTTTGAAAGGCAACTCTAGAAGACAGAAAGGCAATATTGGATAGGCAGGCTGAGAGCTCTCAGAGCTACACAACTACTTCAGCTGACCCAGATTTCATAATCACTCTACTTTTCTAAAGTTAGACTTACTCTTAATATGACCTGAATATAGTTCAATTATAATAACAAGGAGTAGCCAGTAAGCACTTCAAATCTTTTTTTTTGCTTCTTTCTGAGATAATATGGTTTTCAATCATATATAATTATTCATATATTTTTTCTTATTTATGTTAAAAATTGTAATTTATTTAATAGTTTCAACTTTCAACAAATCTCCTTACACTTTATCATCTTAACAATTGGTGATATTATTGCACACTGTTTGGATCTTTTTATGGAATCAATATTTCCTTGTGGATACTGATTTTCAGTTTCTTTGAAGAGTAATTCAAAATGTTGAATTTCACTTCTCTGCTTCATGAAATTATATCATAAATCCCAAAGGTATAGAAACATAAAAGGGGTCTTGGGTTTTTTTGTTATTTATTTGCTGGGTTTTGTTTGTTGTCTTTTAGCTGCCATACAATTTCCACACATTGCTATGATGACCTTTTCCCTTTCTTCCAACATTTGTTAGAATTTTCAAAATGTCACTCACACTTAAATGGGCAAGAAAAGGAGTAGTATGTTTGTGTTTTTATATGCCCAGGCTGGAAATCTGAGGTAAACAGTCACTGAGTATTTTATTTGATCTTGATAATAGTCCTAAAAAGGCAGGGGGAGTAAGTAGGCTAAAGAACAGAAGTTTGGTAGTCTGGATACAGACTTAGTTTAATCACAAAGCTTTTACCTAAGTCAGGCTGCCTAACCTCTCTCTGTCTCGGTTTCTTAATTTCTAAAACAGACATCTAAAAAGGAAAGGCATGTCAAATCCATAAATCCTTGAGCTTTTTTCCCCTCAATCTCTGTGATTTGGAGAAGAGGTAAAAGATGCCCTATTGCTCCTTCTCTTTATCTGGCTTTTTCCAGTTGTGGTTTTGATGCCAGGATATCGTTCCCTATTCTGAGATGTATTGAAACTCGTATTCCAGCAAAGAGAATGTTCACCTCATCTTCAGGTACACAGACATGCCTCAAGGATTCTATCTATCTAAGGTTTGTACAGATGGTATTGAAGAACTGGTGGCTGATAGATAAATCTCTTTCCACAGGAGGTAAGTATGTGTGAAATAAGCAGATCAGTAGGAAAATATCTGCCACTCAGATCATGACCTTTGTTGTTGTTGTTATCAATATGTTTTCGCTTAGAAGCCTTAATGGGGCTCTTGAATTAATTTAATTAAATAACAGGCATTGATCAAGACTTTTCATATGTTAACTATGAGAGTAGGAGGGGTGGTAAAATAATCCCTGAAGTCAGAGTCCGAGTTCTCTGCAGAGATCTTGACTCTGCCATGACCCTCCCTGAGAAAACATGAGTGGCTCCTTTTAATCTGAGTCTTGGTTTTCTCTCTCATTCTTGGAAGCAATCACAAGTGAGACCTAAGAATCTGGTTCTCAAGTCAGCTTTCAGAGAGAACTCCAGCTCACCCTCCTGCCATCCTGTGACTTTGTGGAAGTCCTTCAACCTTGCAAAAGGCTCAGTATTATCTGTAAATTGGGATAATAATATCTACCACATTAGGGTTATTGTAAAAAAATGAATAATAGTTCAGTTAAAGTGCTAAGAACAGGACCTGGCACAGAGTAAGCACTCAAGTAAATAGTAGTTGCTCTTATTAATGCGGCTGTTATCATTATGAATAACAATATTATCATTCTTACAGTGACTTAATGGAGTTGTACAATCTAAATGTTGTAACAAGGGTAACAGCTAACAAGGCACATGGTAGATGATTGGTCAGTGTATTAAAGTAATTAATAGAGCTGCAAACAGTAGGATCAAAGAGATCAAAGCAGATTAGGACTTTCTTTTTTATTCTGATAGCCCTATTGTAGTTTGAAGTACAGTGAAGGCTTTCTTTGCAGATGAGGTTTCTCAGCCAGAAAATATATACAGGAAGCTGGTGATCCCGAGAGTTTCACTTTCACTCGTGAGAGGGGTTTTATGTCATCGAACAACAACTACCCACCCCAACACTTCAAGAAGAATCAATTCCGATGTATGGAGGGTTTACTTTCTGCCAGGCTATGTTACAAGATACTTACACGTATTATATGTTTATTCCTCACGAGCAACCTAGGAAATAGGTAACATTATCCTATTTTATCAGTACATGTGTACAGAGATCACTGAATGTCTTTCATCATGACCGTGCCTAATACTCCTTTTGAATATCTAATGACATTAACTTCAAACTTTGTCTTTGTCTCAGCAGGAAATTTCACTGAGTTTTTGATAACAGTTGCTAAGTAGGAGATTCACAATCAAACAGCTATTTGCCACCATGCAAAAGAATGACCCTGTTATAAATTACATGGACTGTTCCAAAAAAAAACAACAGTATTTTCTTTCCATTTGTCCTGATTAAAATCTCTCTAAATGAATCAAATATCACAATTAAGCAGAGGAATTTTTTCATGTGACTATTGATTAAAACATCTTTTCAAGCCCAGTTTAGGCAGAGGGGCTTATTTCTCTGTTTCTAGGACTATAATGTCGTTTTAAACAGGTATGTCATTTAGGATATTATATATACAAACATGTATACATATGTAGACGCACCGTCCTCCCTCGGTGTCTGTGGCAGGACACTCCCACTTTACCCCATATCAAAATCCGCAGGTGCTCAAGTCTCATATAAAATGGCATAGTATTTGCATATAACTTACATACATCCTCCCATATACTTTAAATCATCTCTAGATTACTTGTAATACCTGATACAACGTAAATGCTATGCAAAAAGTTGCCAGTGCATGGCAAATTCAAGTTTTGCTTTTTGGAACTTTCTGGTATTTTTTTTCCCTGAGTATTTTCCATTCTTGGTTGGTTAGATCTGTGGATGCAGAACCCACAGATAGGGAGGACAGACTATATTCTAAAAGTCCAGGAGGTTTAAGAATTAATTGAAGGAGACTGTTTTAGTTTTACTTTTTATTTGTTTTAAATGCACTTAATGCTTTTATTCTATTAAGAAAAAGTCAGAATATTTCAAATATCCAAATTTAATTCTTCTTTTTTCCTATCTGTGATCTGTCCATGCACCATCTACTTAAAGCAGTGTGCTCATTTCAAAATACAACCAAGAGTTAGCCAGTAAGTGAACAGTATAAGGACCACTCAGGCAAGTAGGAAGTAATGGCATTTGTTTTGCCATGACCTAGATAAGAAGCAGCTGGGAAAAGGACATAAACTGCATCACAACTTTCATCCCTAACATTAACTTATTTATTATTTTGAAATGATTTTTCAAACCCCACACTTTTAATTTAATCAGGTAAGTACTTGTTAGGTAAGGTACTGAAGAAAATGCAATTTTAATCACTTCCCTGTGCACATGCTCAGTCCAATAAAATAGGGACCACTGAGAATACACCAGTTTAATTTCTCTTGAATATTTGCTATATATGTATGTGTAAACTATATGTGGACACAGACACATACACACACAGAGTTTACACATTTCCCAATATAAATGTGTTTAAATGTAATACATGTCAAACCTGCTATCACTAATGTTCAGAAAAAAAATATACACATAAATTAGAATAGATTGTACATCTCTAGATAGATAAGTAGACAATACATATGTATATATACCATATACACACCAAAATATAAACAGGCATATATTTATATACGTTAAACACATGTATATTAAACACAAATATATTTATATATTAAATACAAATATTTAATAATTTCAGAAATTAGAAAGTTCTTGGCTAAAATATATAAATGGTCTTACTCAATGTCTAGGGTCAAAAATGTCTTGGCTAGGGCTTCCCTGGTGGCGCAGTGGTTGAGAGTCCGCCTGCCGATGCAGGGGACACGGGTTCGTGCCCCGGTCCGGGAAGATCCCACATGCCATGGAGCGGTTGGGCCCGTGAGCCATGGCCGCTGAGCCTGCGCGTCCGGAGCCTGTGTTCCGCAACGGGAGAGGCCACAACAGTGAGAGGCCCGCGTACCGCAAAAAAAAAAAAAAAAAGTCTTGACTAAAAACAAATTTTAGCCCTTATAAGCTTCGCACATTCCAAAGGAAGGGCTAGTAGCCAAAGAAAAAAACAAAAAAAGAGTCTTTTACAATTAAGATTAAAAAAAATTAAACAGACTTTCCTTAGTGTTCCTGCCACCATGAAGAGAGCATTATAAAAGCAGAGTAGAGGCAAGGGGCGTGATGATCACATTGTTTTAATCGTTGTACTCATAATTGTCCTATCATCTACCCAAGATCAAGTTTCTTATGCTAGTTACTTTCTTACACTGAGAGCCTAGCACAGAACTTGCTTATAATAAAAAGGTTTAAAAAAAAAAGTTTGTTGAACTTAACTCATCAAGGGACTAATAGGATTTTAAAATTTCTGAGAATGTCACACCACAGAAGTTTTCATATGTAATTTGAATATGTCCATCGAGGCAGATATGCATCCAGGTGCAGGGACTTATGTATTCGGAGTGGATCAGAGAAAGGGTAGAAATGGGAAGGAAAGTGTAGGAGATGTACAAGCCCTGTACAAAGTAGCTCAATACCTCTTTAAAAAGAAGACAGCATTGAGGAAACTCAATCTTAAGGAGATTTACATAAGGCATTTTGAAAGATAAGAAGGGTTTTTTTTTGGGGCGGGGAAGGTTTGGTGGTTTTTGTCTCATTATCTAATTCTATTTAGAGATTATGTGCAGATAAAATGTTCAACTAAATTAAAAATTTCCCCATACCAAAATACATTTTTTATAATATAATAATAAACTAATTATGGAACATGAAAACAGACACCAATAACATCATTTCTCAATAAAGGCATATGACATTTAATTTGACACCAAAAATTAGTTGAAATTTAAAGAGAAAAAATATTTCGTTTAAGCAATATAGGGAAATAAATATTTTTTTGCTTAGTTCCAATTAAGCATGACCAAATACATCTTATTCATAAAAAGAAGAAGAAAAAGGAAAAGAAAAACCCTCTTGTTTGTCCTTCCCTCATTCCACCATCAGTGAACTGCCTCAAGTCGGCAGACAACACTGGGTACCATCTGTACAAGTTAACCGTAGGAGCTAAAAGACTGCATTGTCCCTGGGGTAACAGCTCTATTTAATGAAGCTTTCAGTGGCATATGGGTGTGTGGCAAAAGGACTCGAGTTCCATTAAACAAGAATGTCTCTTTTTCTCACATTAAATATGCAATAAATCAGTAATGCCTTTTGGGAAAAAAATATATGTATATAGCAAAAATGAACAATGATTGCCAGTAATGTGAGATTTGAGATGCTGACTCAAAAAAAAAAGATTGAAAACTAGATCAATTCACTTTTGCAGATGAGTAAAATGAAGCTGAGATAAGCTAAGGAACTGTTCCAGTGGGCATCAAGCTCTGATCATGAACAAGTATTGGGGACTTCACTGTTCAGGACTCTTTCAAAAACCTCTGCTAAAAAAATTAAATAAACAGAACAATGAACTATCTCTACATCAGGCACAGGATCATCAGAGGCCCTTAAGCAATTACAAATGAAGAGCAGCTGTCTTTTCTGCAACATGGCAGAAAGGGAACTGTAACTGATTTAAAGGCAATTCTAACTTTAAAACTGTGTTAGCTTCACAATAAGCTGCTGCTCAAATATAAAAATAAAAGTCCTGAGGGGAAAACATCTTGCTGTTATTTCCCCCACTAATGGAATTTAGAAAGACACTGAAAAAGTTAACTAGAAACAATAAACTTGCAATGTTTACTGTTATTTTGCAACTAAATGATGAAGATATTTTCAGCATCAGTCTTTCATGATCTTGCAGAATGTAACACACCATAAATTAGGGTTTAAAGCTTCTATTCCAAGCCAGCAGATGCTACTAATAGGGGCAATGCATGTCTGCTTTATCCAGAAACTTTTAAATCATCTGTTAGTCTCAACGAGGGGAAAGCAGCCACTATTTTTTTCCCAAGGGAAACTATCTTCCTACCAACCAAAAATGGTATCTTCAAACTGATTGATAGTAACAAAATGATGGCACTGAATGTTATGTCTAGATTAACCAACTCATGTTCTTCTACATCTCTAGCCTCATGAGCTCAGTGAAGCTCCCTCCATCATTTAATTTTACATTTTTCTGAGGAGGTGGCCATATGTATAATGTACCATTTAGTATATGTTCACTATATGCATGAATACCATTTACTATATAGACTCTGTCCTTTCCCCACTGATTCACAATGACATGGTATACCAGTGTATGTTCTTTTGGATATGCCAAAGTTTCAACATCTGAATCTACTATCACTTTTTTAAAAAAAATTTTATTGGAGTATAGTTGATGTGCAATGTTGTGTTAGTTTCAGGTGTACAGCAAAGTGAATCAGTTATACATATACACATATTCACTGTTTTTTAGATTCTTTTCCCATATAGGCCATTACAGAGTACTGAGGAGAGTTCCCTGTGCTATACAGTAGGTCTTTATTAGTTATCTATTTTATATATAGTACTGTGTATATGTCAATCCCAATCTTCCAATTTATCCCTCCCCCCGCTTATCCCTGGTAACTACACATTTGTTTTCTACATCTGTAGTTCTATTTCTGTTTTGTAGATAAGCTCATTTGTACCCCATTTTTAGATTCCACATATAAGCAATATCATATATTTGTCTTTCTTTGTCTGACTTTCTGCACTCAGCATGACAATCTCTAGGTCCATCCATGTCGCTGCAAATGGCATTATTTCCTTCTTTTTATGGCTGAGTAATATTCCATTGTATATATCTACCACATCTTCTTTACCCATTCCTCTGTTCATGGACATCTAGGTTGCTTCCATCTCCTGGCTATTGTAAATAGTGCTGCAATGAACATTGGGGTGCATGTATCTTTTTGAATTATGGTTTTCTCCAGATATATGCCCACGAGTGGGATTGCTGGATCACATGGGAGCTCTATTTTTAGTTTTTTAAGGAACTTCCATACTGTTCTCCATAATGGTCATACCAATTTACGTTCCCACCAACAGTGTAGGAGGGTAAATTCTTACCTATACAAGGTTCTGTTCCTGAGCATCTTATTCTGTTTGTTTGTTTAATTAATTAATTTATTTTTGGCTGCACTGGGTCATCGTTGCTGTGCACAGGCTTTCTCTAGTTGCGGCGAGAGGGGGCTACTCTTTGTTGCAGTGCGAGGGTTTCTCATTGTGGTGGTTTCTCTTGTTGCAGAGCACAGGCTCTAGGAGCGAAGGCTCAGTAGTTGTGGCTTAGGGGCTTAGTTGCTCCGTGGCACGTGGGATCTGCCTGGACCAGGGCTCGAACCCATGTCCCCTGCATTAGCAGGCAGATTCTTAACCACTGTGCCACCAGAGCAGTCCCCCATTCTGTTTTATTGATGTTTCTTTTTTTCTTGATCCAGTTCTACTTCATTTAATTATCATAGCTTTATAATATGTTCTAATATATCTTATGCCCCTCCTACCAAACCATTTACATTAATTATTCTAACAATGTTTACACATTGTATCATACAGAGGTTCTTGTTTTATACATGGATAAGATAAATATATACAACAGAACTATTGAGGTTGTTCTGATCTAGCTTTCTAAAATGTAGTAAGTCAAAGCTGGTGGCAAAATTATTTATTCAAACTCACTTAAAGAGACTTGAATAGCAAAAGGAAGATATACCTTGCTTAGAATTAAATACCTGTTATTATAATTATTTGTAAAGTTATTATTCATAAGTGATTATAATAATTTTGAGTTTAACTTATCAGTGAATCTGGCCTCATGCCAGAAAATTACATTATTTGTTAGCTGGAGGGTGGATACACAACTATAGAGAGAAAATCAGAAAAAGAAAGAAACAGTGAATGCAGTTTTAAGCACACCAATTCTTTCCCAGTAATTACAAGGTCCTGGTAGAACTTCTTGCAGTAAAATAGCAGGAGTGGGTCACCAGTCCATCAGAGATATTTGGAGGACCAGGTGAATGACTATCGGTGCAGGAGAAAGCAAAGTGCCCTCTGGCTCCACTTTAATGTGCCTCCCTTCAAGAAGCAAGGCCACTTGTCCGAAGACACACAACTAGTAAGTATGGAGCCAGTAAGTAGTGGACAAGGCAGAATCTGAATGCCTGTCTCCACAGCCAGGAATATATAATTTTTTTGGTTTTCTTTCCATGGGACTGTTTTTATGGTAGTTAAATTCCCTTCAGCAATAAAAACTGTGGGACTCAATTAAGCCTCCTGAACCCGAGATTTCAAGTGCTGCTTATCTAATTGGTGAGCACTCAAGCTGTATGAGTCCCCTTTCTTGCTACAGATGCCAGCCTTTACTTCTCAGTCATGCCTCTACCTGAGAAACCTCAAAGAAAACAGAGGAAGCTGACATTTAAGGCAGCCAAAGCTGTTGTTTTTAGCACCTGAGATGAAAAGATTTTGCAAAGTAGACTTGTTCCTGATAAATTGTGTGTAAATCTCTCCGCAATTTTAATATTATCTGATGAAGGCAATGCACTGTATGATACACAGATATGGATATGGATATGGCTATAGATTCAGATGGATATAGATTCAAACAGCTCTGCTCTCTACTTAATTAGTTACACTGCCTTGGGCAAGTTCCTTAGTCTCTCTGAAGTAGTTTCCCTCTCTATCAAATGAGGTTAATACTCATTTTGTTGTGTTATTTAAGCACATACAGTACTATGTGCTTGGTCTTGGGCACTGAGTAAATAAAGAGTAGCCATTATTGTTACTAGTACGGTCTTCAATGTGTAAGATCTTAAACTATTAGAGGGGAGCACTTGTCATCATCTAAGTAAATAAGTGACTACTTCTCTAAAAAGCAAAGAAGCAGTCTGTGAAATAATCACCCTCGAATCTTGTTTACATGACTACTTCCCAAATTTCATAACTCTATTTATCTCCCATGAACTATACATTTTGAGAGATTTCCTCTACTAAACAAATAGTATTTATTAAGGAATTGTTTGATTTTCTTAAATTTATCAATGCCATCTAAATGAAAAAATGAGATAGCTTCTGTAATCCCACGGAGCTGATCGAATTATAGCCTATGCAAATAGTTGTTTTATTTAGCTTGTGCTAAGCGTGGGTAAATACGTAGCCTTTTCCGAGTTTGTTGAAATAATAAGCATACGTAACTGTTCTTCATTTCTAATTTTAAAGACCCTAAAAAGTATACAGACTCCAGGTTGGGAACTGTGATTTTTCAATTATGACTGCTAAGCAGGGGGTATTTCTTCTTAAAGCATTCTTTAATTATTTCCTTTGGAAGGTCCCAAGTGCTTCAAATGTCAGATGGGTTGTGTCTTTTGCCAAGGGTTGCTTAGTTAACTGTTTATTTAATGAATGGCATTTTATGTGCTGCTGAATTTCTCATGGCACACATTAGGAAATTTTTGGCAGCATTTAAATTGGAGAACTGAGAAACACATTGGCTCTGCGGAAGCTCAATCAGCTCCCAGGAAGAGCAGGGTCTTTGCCAAGAAAAATTCACTAAAATAAAAAATACAAAGACCTAACTCACATATAACCCAAGGAAAACTGACTTTGGTGTCTAGGATTCAATGAATATTGCATCTAGGTATCTCAGCTAGCCCATGAATGGAAGGGGGGAAATGCTTCACAATTCTGGGAGAGAAATGAGAATGGGATCTCCTTGCTTTGGAGGATGACAATATGCTTAAATTTCTTGGTTGCTTGGAAAATTCAATTAGTTGCTAAGAAAAAGCAAATGAAGTCATGTAATTTCTCATGTTTCTTCCTTATGGAGATCAGTCTAAGCCTATGTCTATAAGTTATTGAAAGACATACTCAGTTTATTCATTTCAATGAAGGAATAATCAATAGTTGAATTTTTTTGTTTTACTGAGCATCCTAGACCAAATATCCAGACGGCTACATTTTTTAAATGATTCGGTCAGGTTCCTAGACATTGTACAAACACTGGTTACCAGGTATGTTTTCTCTAAGGACTCGGAACAGGAAAATGCCCTGAAATGTTATCTGGGCTCTGAAAAGTCCCAAATCCACTACAAGATAATTTTTTTACTCACCTGTACTACAGAATGAGGATGGAAGAAGAGATTTTTAAAAATAAACATTAGTTTGAGAAAATAAAGATGAGAACGTAAGTATCTTCCAGCAACTTAAGATGAACAGCACCAGCCTACAAATCATTACTCTAAGAATGTGCTGAGGCTTGTGTGTAATAAAGGCCTGTTGCATCATCTTCTCCCAAGTAATACTGTCATCAGCTCCTTCCCTCTATTTTCTGCACTACACCAGCCCACGTCCCAACCCCTTTCCCTCTCTGGAAGAGCAATTTTCTGAGTCAGCTTGGCTCTCTCTTTCTCTACTGGTTTGCTGAAGGCTCCGGGCACTCTTGGGCAACCAGAAGCCTGGCTGGATCCATGTATTCTTATCTGTTTGGCACCATTTTCTTGCTTTATTTAGAAATTAAGAGGGCTGGGCGCATCAGCACATAGATGCTGATCTGACGCTAGGCTGTCCAGCTCTCAGGTGGCTATATGGATACGTATACTCCTCTTCATGCCCGATCATTTGGCTGTCTCCTTATCCCTTGATTAGCTAGTATGTTGCTTGATATAATATTAATGTGAATCATAATAGCACGAGTAATCACCCATTAAGACCCTGCCATGGGCCCCATGAGTTTTTAGCTACTTACATACACTCTTATTTCTCATGACAGTCTGGTGTCGTAGGCATATTAAGGCTCAGAGAATTTAAGTATCTTGCCCAAATTGCACAGCTAATAGATGACCAAGCAGGAGTCCAACTCAACATTTATGTGATTCCAAACTTGTATGTGGTTTTTAGTTCATGCTCCTCATCGTCACATGGGGTACTGGCTAAGTTCCTGTGTACTTCGCCAGCATGGTGAACCTCATCATCAGTAAATAAAGAGACACCTTATGCCTTTTCTTCCACCAAGTGGCTCATTTGACTAACTGTGGTTCTCTTAATACTACTGGTAAAAAATTCCCCTTGAGGGCTTCCCTGGTGGCGCAGTGGTTGAGAGTCCGCCTGCCGATGCAGGGGACACGGGTTCGTGCCCCGGTCCGGGAAGATCCCGCATGCCACGGAGCGGCTGAGCCCGTGAGCCATGGCCGCTGAGCCTGCGCGTCCGGAGCCTGTGCTCCGCAACGGGAGAGGCCACAGCAGTGAGAGGTCCGCGTACCGCAACAAAAAAAAAAAAAAAAAAAAAAATCCCCCTTGGGTTCCACCCCACTCTCTTTCTCCCTTGATTTTAGGATAATTACCATTCACGTGGCTGCCCTATGGTACTCTGATTTGGTGTCACACTTATTTTGTGTTCATTTCGCTCTTAAGACCAAATTGCCTGACCATGTTTTCAAGTGAGTACAAAACTTGTTTTGAAATTTAAAGATTCCATAAACTAAGATTATCTAAGTTACCTTGTAAGTAGAAAATAAAAAATGAGATTTAGCATTAGTAGCAATGACATTCTAAGGGTCAGTTTCCAGGGTCTAGATTTAGATTTGGCTACTACAGCCTGCTCCTTGAGTCAGCAAGAGAATGGTGATGCGCCAACCACATGTAAATGGGGAACACTGTTTTCATTACAGCAGATGAAGTCAGAATAGCAGGGCCAGAACTGGGGTGAAATGGGTGAAGTGAGTGAGGCATTCATCTTGGATGCAAAATATAAGGCAGTGAGGGGTGGAGGGCACGCAGAATGCTAAAAATTCAGTAATTAAGACAAATAATATTTCAATGCAATGTTTTTTGTTTTTGTTTTTGTTTTCTTTTTGTGGTATGCGGGTCTCTCACTGCTGTGGCCTCTCCCGTTGCGGAGCACAGGCTCCGGACGCGCAGGCTCAGCGGCCATGGCTCACAGGCCCAGCCGCTCCGTGGCATGTGGGATCCTCCCGGAATGGTGCACGAACCCATGTCCCCTGCATCGGCAGGCGGACTCTCAACCACTGCGCCACCAGGGAAGTCCCAATGCAATATTTTTTTTTTTAATGCAAAAAAGTCTATGATAAACAAAATATTAATTTTTAAAATAAGGATGGGATCAGTATTACTCTGTTCTTTTTGTCTCAGGCTCCAATATAGCCTAGTACAGCACTGCAATACAGTATTTTTCTAGGATTGAAGAGCCTAATTTAGCCTGTTGGAAACCTATTTATTAGAACAAGTGCCAGTACCTAGAAGTAGTTTTGGGGAAAAGTTATTAGACATCATTAAAATTAGAACTAGAATGCACTATTAATTTTTAAGGTGTCCAAGTCATTAATAAAACCACCTTTACCCAAAGGATAATAATAGCAAACACTTATAGAGTGCTTAGTTAGACAATATTTTAAGCACTTTACTCATTTAATCCTCAGGACAACCTGCTGAGATAGAGGAACAGGCTCCCTGCCCCAGAATTCCAGGTGGCACATTCATTAGAATACAATGTCTGAGGAGCTGCGCAACACGGTGACTCTGGTAGAATTGGAGTCCTCCTTTTACAGACGAGGAAACTGAGCTCACATAGTTCAAAACTGAAAGAAACAAGTTTGAAACCCAAGTGGTCTGTCCGAGGCCCTTGCTCTTAACAATATTATAGAAACAAACCAAGCCTCACAAAGACCGAATAATCTAGCTCCGGCCTCCACTCAACCCTACAATGCAATTAACTTTAATAATAATAATTACCCCAAAAATAAAGATCCTGGCATGAACTTTCATAGAAACTAGTCAATATTTTAAGGCATATATATTTCTTTTCAGTGACTTGTCATTGAAATCACCTTGACAGTCAATCATATTGACTTGAGAACTGAATACAATAGATCTCTGACATTCGGCAATCAATCTACACTTCAAATGTGTAAACTAGACTGCTCAGTCAAGATTTTTTTTTAATAGTGCTGAATAAATAAAAATTAATTCAACAGCTCACAGGCACTGAAAGGCCAACAGAATCCAGCCTCCCAGCTTCTGTCACTGCTGGTAAACTGTAAACTGACTTCTACAGGTGTATAGCCAGTATTCTTGTATTAATCAGCCAGTGTGATCAAAATGGAAAATAATAGGTACATAAATTTCATCTCTTTGTGCTCAGCAGCACTATAATTATATGATGAAATTAGAGCACTGTGAAGGATTATAAACAAAAGAATAAAGGATTCAGAGTAAAGCCTTTAGACCGTATCTAAAGTAATTACTGTCACAATTCATGCTGTCCATACATGTGGATTTCTGATTATCTAGTTTACTACTAAATTAAATGACAAACAACCAAAAGTTAATGGCCCTATTAGAATATTCCCTATTGATGTTTTTTTTAGGCCTGTAATGAGTCAGTATCAAAGTAGGAATATCTTTGAAGAGCAAAACAGAACAAGCTTGGCTCTTGGGAAAATGTTACTCCAGAGAGGAAGAAGGGTTAGGAGGTGGGCTGGCAGTAGAGTACTGAGGCAGAAAAATACCGAAATAGAATATAAATGCCTTTATTCCACAAAAAACTCGGGCATTTCCATAGCACTGGTAAGTAGGTCGGGGCTATTAATTATATGTCATTAATTGAGATTTATAATCCCATTTAAAATTAATTTCTTATAAATGTGATAAATCAAATCATCTTCTGCTCCTTCTTCCTCGTGCCAATGTATCACTGAGGAAAAACTTTACTTTTAGTGGATTCGTGAGTGTGTTCATTCATATATGATTTATTCAAGAACTCTCACAATGAGCTTTTCACATGAGTCTCTGCTCTGGTCCCTGGTTGACTTGCAGAAAGCAACCTGAGGCTTGGGCAGCTGTGTTGTACGTGTGACCCATAGGTCATAAAAAAATTAGACACAACATATGGATAGATTAGAAAAAAAAACACATCCAGACTGGAGGAGAAGCAGAACAACTAAACAGGCATGCTTGATCAGTGGTGGGAGGCTTAAAAGTATTCTTTCTTTATATTGTTATTATCGTACATCTATTTTATGGTAAATTTATAATATGATGCCCTTCACAATGTTCATCTGATGTTGAAGCTTATTAAAGACTCAAAGTGATGGTAAGGGCCATAGATACATATTTATTTTAAAATCAAAGTGTTTCCTGTAGCTTGGTCACCTTTGTGATTGGATCAGAGAGAGGTGTGTACTCTAGCACCATACTTCGTGTTAGGCAGTTGTAAATCTCCCTGTACTTGTTGAATAAATATCGATGGAAAGAACTATCGGTTATCTCATGAAAATAATGCAAGTGCTTTTCCTGGCAACTCTTCTAAATGAGGGCAGTAATGATAACGCTTTTTATTCTAATACACATCAGCAAGGGAATGGGGAGTAAGGGAGTTGAGGATGAAAGAAGTGGTTGGGACCTTCACTCATGAATTACAATGTTCAACTGGTTTTGACCAGGTTACAAGAAATCAGTTAGCAAATGAAGACTCTCTTCAAGAAGCAGCCCTAAGTTTAAACCTGAAATCAGGATGTCTACACTGGAGCAAAATTACATGTTTACTGATTTTAACTTTAGTTATAAATCCAAGGATCTATTTCTTAAAGAATCTAGTTGACACCAGGAAGCCTCTAAAGGAGATACTGTTTTAAATTTTCACAATATAAAATGTTTCCCACACTGATGATTAGAGGATTAGAAGCACAACTGTAAGAGCTGATTGCTTCAAAAAGGTAAAATTATAAATGCCCATTTAGAAGGCTAGGTTTACACAGGGAAGGAAACTCAGTAAGTTTGAAGAATATTGTATTAAGTCTTGAGAAGACCAACAAAGAAGTGGCTTTTACATTCTTAGATACAATGGAGAAAAAAATTGTTAGAGGGTAAGCCTGTGTGGTTTTATCCTTCATAATCTTCATTCCTAATTGTCCCAGGGTATTTTTGTTTCAAGTAATTTCTCTTTTCTTGTTGTCTCTTGATTCCCCCACCCACTAAAACTATGGCTGAATACATCTGAGAAACCTGTAGTTCTGCTCAGTTTTGAGTCTAAGTTTTGCTAAATTCCATACTGAAATCATAAAGTAAGTATTTATTTTTTGTTTGTAAAAGCTACATTTTTTTTTCTTTTTTTTTTTGCGGTACGCGGGCCTCTCACTGTCGTGGCCTCTCCCGTTGCGAAGCACAGGCTCCGCACGCGCAGGGTCAGCGGCCATGGCTCACGTGGCCACGGACCGAGCCGCTCCGCGGCATGTGGGATCTTCCCGGACCGGGGCACGAACCCGTGTCCCCTGCATCGGCAGGCGGACTCTCAACCACTGCGCCACCAGGGAAGCCCAAAGCTACAATTTTTGAGAGGAAAAGTAAACATCTAAAAGTAGCGGTCCCCAACATTTTTGGCACCAGGGACCAGTTTCATGGAAGACAATTTTTCTATGGAGGGGAGGAGGGGGTAGGGACGGGGGGGGGGGCGGGAGGATAGTTCAGGCAGTAATGTGAGCGATGGGGAGCGACGGGGTGCAGCACATGAAGCTTCACTCACTAGCCTGCCACTCACCTCCTGCTGTGCGGCACAGTTCCTAACAGGGCCACGGCCGGCGGGGTTGGGACCCCTGTCTAAAAGGATTTGCACACTTTAACATTTCGGTACAGCGGGGGAGGTGTCCAGGAACCACCACAGAGCAGCAAATTACAGGGGAAGTTCCCACCACACAGGAAGGAAAAAAAAAACATTTAGATGCTTGCAGGAAGAGCTCAGAAAGAGGAAAAAATAAAGGGAAAAGAAGGCAGATGGAGTGACCCTCCTCCCCCACCAGAACCGAACCTAAAGAAGATCGAACACCCAGATACATAAGACTGGAGAATTCAGAAACAACTAGTGCTGGTGTCACACTTCCCTGGGGGAAATGAAGACCTCTCGGAGAAACCTTGATTTTGTTAAGGTGCCCTGTCCATCAATGCCTGAGAGTAGAGATGGTAACTGCAGAGGAGGGTATCTGAGGGAAACCTCAAAGACTCCGGCAGGTTGCAGAGAATCTTGGATATAAAGGCAACACGAAATCCCAAGTCCAGAAGGGTGTATGTCCACAGAGTGCCCTAACCACTAGCCAGGGCCACTCATGTCTCAGTCCACAAAGGATGGCTAGAGACCAGGCTGAGGAGGGACACCTCAGGGAGTCCAGGGATGATTCCAAGTACAGCCTTCAGAGCAGAAATCCCTCCCCAAGATCCTGGGGGTGGAAAGAGAAATTTCCCCTTACTTAACAGGGAGAAAAAACTCTGATAGAGAATTTGAAATCTGAGTTGACTGAACATTTACTTGAAAGAAATACTTTTAAACAAGAAGAAAATGAGTGATCTAAAATTGGAAAGTTTCTCTACCACCTGCCCTCAAACCACTATCACCAGGAATGGGAAATTAAGAACAAGATTAGTACCAGAAAAATAAACAATTTTTCTCTGCATATCTTCTTTAAATTGCGTAAACTTTTATATCCTTTCTACACCCAACTTACTGAAACAGCAAGGCTTTCTGTGCAGTGAGAGCTCTATGATGCCTACAATGTGTGGTCAATACCAGACAGGTGATATATATGACGCTGTGGCAAATTCTGCTGCCAGAGCCTGTTTTCAATGCACTCTGGGCAAAAGAACATACTTACTGTGTACTCTTTTCTTTTAAGGATCTTTCTTGTTTGGTCTGGCCTCTTCTGCTTGTTCAAACGCACCTTTTAATGTGTTCTTTCATAAAAAGAGGCTTATTTAGCTCATCTCTTATGAGGGTGATACTGGTAATCTCATAGTTAACAATAATATTAATAACCACCACTGATTAATGCCCAGTGTGTGCCAACCAGTATGCATTGTAGCCATTAGGAGTATGACTGCATCAATTCTCCAAGGTAGGTATCTTGTATACCCATTTTCAGATACAGCAATTGAAAATGAGAGAGTTTAAGTAACTTTCCCAAAGTCACACAGCTAGTAAAAGCTCATTTCATTACCTAACGTTAAATCCCAACACATGAGTTCTAACATATGAATAAACCCTGACAACCTCTGAGGAACAAAGGGCTCTGTGAAAAGAAAAAATAAATAAAAAGGCTAACTTTCTTTTTCCCTGTTCAACGTTAATCTTCAGGATTATTCATTTTCTCAGTAGACAGAACCTATTGGGTACTGGAATGAGTTTTAAAGTATTGAGAACTTTCGGTTCTAGTTTCAGCTCTGCCATTAATTGTGTGAATTTGGGTAAGTACCTTTTCAATTTTCTCATCTGATCAATAGGGATAACAGCTGTCTTATCTCCTTCGCAGAATCATGAGTATTTCTACCCTTGTCTTAACTGATATAGAATTGGACAGTGTGCCGAAGTACTTTTCTGGTGAATCTAAAATATACTATTATAGTCATCTAAAATTCATATCAGATATGAGGATGACAGGGGAGACAATTTCAATATGTGGACTCTGTGTCAGGGGCTGGACAAGGTGCTGAAGACATAATGAGAAAAAGATCCAGGGCTTCCCTGGTGGCGCAGTGGTTGAGAGTCCGCCTGCCGATGCAGGGGACACGGGTTCATGCCCCAGTCCGGGAGGATCCCACATGCTGCGGAGCGACAGGGCCCGTGAGCCATGGCCGCTGAGCCTGTGCGTCTGGAGTCTGTGCTCCACAATGGGAGAGGCCACAACAGTGAGAGGCCCGCGTACTGCAAAAAAAAAAAAAAAAAAAAAAAGATCCAGTCTCTGGGGACTTCGCTGGTGGCGCAGTGGTTAAGGATCTGCCTGCCAATGCAGGGGACACAGGTTCGATCCCTGGTCCAGGAGGATCCCACATGCCGCAGAGCAACTAAGCCTGTGCGCCACAACTACTGAGCCTGCGCTCTAGAGCCTGCGAGCCACAACTAGTGAGCCCGTGTGCCACAACTACTGAAGCCCGCGCGCCTAGAGCCCATGCTCCGCAACAAAGAGAAGCCACCGCAATGAGAAGCCCACGCACCACAACGAAGAGTAGCCCCCACTAGCCACAACTGGAGAAAGCCCACGCGCAGCAATGAAGACCCAACGCAGCCAAAAGAATAAAAATAAAAAGATCCAGTCTCTGGACTTGAGGAGCTCCCAGCCTGATGGAGGGAGTTGGGAACATACACAGCTGATTAGAATGTGACAAGACAGAAACAGACAGAAACAAAAATAATGTTACGAATCTAAAGTCAAACATATGGATCTCTGCCTAGGTCTCAGAAGAATGACCTGGAGGGGGAATGTTTCATCCACAGTTGTATGGTGGTGATAATTTTTGAATTTGATTGTGAGAAATATAAACATGTAGAAGGTATGTTTACATGTAGAGGCTCACAATTAAATCTGATTATATTTTTGAACATATTATCAGCAAGTAAAGATTAGGAATGAAACAGCTGCTTATTGGAGATGGAGCCACAAAACGAAGTAAAACTGAGTAGTTTCAGAAAAGTGATGGAGAATTTAGGTTTCCTTGACAATTTGAGTTTCTCACTTGCATAATAAGAATAGCTACCATGTATTGGATCTTTTCTGTGTATCACAGGCATTGCACAAAGAACTCTATAGGGATATTTTCATTTCATTGTTTTTCTGATAGCCTCATGTGGTAAGTAGTAATATCATCCCTTTTTCACAGATAAAGAAACTGACAGGAAACTAAAATGGTTTGGCCCAACCAAACCACAGTTACAGAGTTCGTAACTGGAAGGGAGAAACGACATAGCTACACAACCCTTACTCTTAGTTCCTAACCTCCGCATACTATACTGCACCCCGGGCTAGGACAATTTGTGAGCTACAGAGAAAAACAGTAAGTGCACATGGATGTAAAAGCTACTTTTGAAATCATGGGGAAGAAATAGCAGGGTAATTTTTCTCAACTGCACTTCTCTGCAACTACACACATAAAAGATGGCTGGCCATTAAGCCACAGATCAAGCACAAGGATTACCTCTCTTAATAAACTCTTCTGGTATCTCCTGAAGGCAAGAAGATAACACCCACTGCTCTAATGAATCTAGCAACACTAGACTTGTATAAAATACAATACGATTGGCCCAGTAAGAAAGATTATATACAGGGCACTGCATCTTCAATGAAGGAATAACTGTCATCAAGGGTTTTATGACAAGTGATTCCACAATCAATTGAGTGACTTTTGCTATAAGCAACCCTGAAGCATTATATGTATAGATAATGGCATCATATTATCATATAACAAACATGCCCTGTCGAAATTTCCTTTATTTGTGTTGTTGCCTATGCAAAAACTACCTCCAGTGGTTTCTCCTAGTATGTGTACATAGCACTGGGCCTTATAAGGCCTTAATATACTGATAGAAGATTTGAGTCAATAAAGGAACACCAAGGAAGAAATTAGAAACCCTCTGCACGTAGAATGTCAGTAAAAGGAAGCAGTCCAAGTTCACTTAAATTGTCAAATGATTATAAGAGGATGTCTCTCAAAACTGCTTGAGATATTGGCTTTTGTCAAGAAAAATGATCTGATGTGAAATTTGGATATGCACCAAAAGCTCCAGTCTTCAAGGACTTTTCAATTTCCTCCAGTTTGCAAGTTTATAAACTAAATGATTCAGCATATCTCTAATAAAAAATCTTCTCCCAAGACTCCTTTGCTATGCAGGCAAAATCAAATTAACTTCAAACAGATGAGGTCAGATGCATACATAAAGGAAGTAGCAAACTGTAACATCATATTGCTCCAGCTCTCTCAGGTCTCCTAGTATCTACCCAGGAGAGAAATCCAAATATTAACGTCACCCAAAAGCACTCTACAAAACCAAGCAAGAAGGGTGGTTTCCAAAAGGGAATGGCACAAAGTCAATTATCCTATTGTGCTGTTGAGCACATTGAGGAGGAGACTATAGCCCTCTGGACTTTTATTTAACATTTGCTGACAGCCAACAGGATTCTAGGTTCCTTTCACACCCCACAAATTGTGCAGCGCCCTTGCCTTGATCGCTGGCAGCCACTGCATCAGGGGATCCCTGTGCTTTGGCTTCTGCCCTGTACCCTCTGGACCATGGACTGCTACGTGAGCACCACAGCCTCTCCCAGAGATAATGTATTGCACACATATGCTCTCAGAGAGTGCTCACTGGGATGGATTAGAGCAATACATCACCAAAACACTTTAGCTTATAAGATGTATTGCCACGTGAGATAGAACCGGTTGCCAGAGACATATTTTAAAGACTTAATTTCTAATATTTTGTATTAAATGATGTCTACATTCCCTTTCTGGTGGTTTGAAAGATACATTTGAGAATTCTGTTACGGTCGATCTTTGAGATTCAGTGTTTTTCCCTATCATTAAAAGCATTCTGGGTACATATTGTGTTTAATAGGAATACTCAGTAACTGAGCTTCCCTGAAGCGTGACGTGGAGTGAGTAAAGAGGTCTGTGTGCACAGCTGTACAATCACCCTGAAATCCAGTCCCCAGCATGAACCCTGGTGCTGGGCTGCATCTTCTCCAGAGGGCACTATATGGTCTAGCGGTGGGCCCTGGGCAGGACACATGGGAGCCAGGAGGAGATGCTTCCTAGAGGCAAAAAGCTCTGTGCAGGGCCTATTTCCTGGGTCCCAATACTGCACGCTCTTTAATGATAGGTTCTGCATGGCTATAGTTGTGTGGACCCGATAATTCTTTTTTTTTTTTTTAACATCTTTATTGGAGTATAATTGCTTTACAATGGTGTGTTAGTTTCTGCTGTATAACAAAGTGAATCAGCTATACATATACATATATCCCCATATCTCCTCCCTCTTGCTTCTCCCTTCCACCCTCCCTATCCCACCCCTCTAGGTGGTCACAAAGCACCAAGCTGATCTTCCTGTGCTATGCAAGCTGCTTCCCACTAGCTATCTATTTTACATCTGCGGACCAGAGAATTCTGATCTCTCTTTTCACTGTCTAATTTTATTGACAAAAGAGTGGAATAACGTTTAGAAAACTAGCAATTTACAAATCCTAAAAATAGATATTAGACTTTATCAATTTTTTTTGGATTATCCAGAATATGTTGCTAGAGGCACATTCTATGAGGGCAGAGCCCACAGCTATTTTGCTTTTTACCCTTTTTTTCCCTGTGCAGTGGTTGTTCTGTAAAAAGTGCTCAATAAATAATTATTCAATGCATTAATAGTCATGCTTCCCTATAACAGTAGAATTATTTCATCAGCAAATTTTTCTTTAGAGGCAAAGCATTACTTCCTTCAAATATAACTGCCCTCTGTCATAACCAAAAGTTAAATTGCATCTAAAAATGGTAAATAATGGCAGGTCTTTTTAAAGAAATGGTTCTAACCTATAGACCTTGCTTAAAGCCAGCATAGGAAAATAATCTTTATAAAACATGTGAAAAACAGAGAGGGAGAGAATGAGAGAAACAGAGAGGGGTGGGAGAGGGAGGAAGAAAAGGAGAGAGTAAGAGGAAAAGAAAGAGGGAGAGAAAACAAGTTAATTATTAATAGGACTTACCAGTGCATTCTTCATATACATATTTACAGAAGACTATTTTCTAAAGAGATATCCACCTACATAGAGTTTAAGCTGTGAGGGTGACTGAAAATTTATATATGGATTATAGAATTAGTGTTATTACTTTATAATCACATTTTGTATATTGTTGTTTTTAGTGACAAAATTCCTAGTATATTTCTTTCTTAGTCATCGACCTTACTGGCTATTTTTGACAGTGTTATATATTCTGGGGTCTAATGCAAAAAGAAAAAACAGGAAGCAAAAACACAGTCAAAAACACTTAGTAGCACTTTTTATATCTGCATTTCAAACTAAGACCAGTGCATTCCTGATTGCCTTCCTGTTGAATCAAGCTTTTAATCTTCTTTTTTCTCTCCTTATATTGTGCATCTTAGGTCTCCAGAATAGCTTTGGTTTTAAGCTACCTGAAGAAAAACATTCTTACTTGTAACTTTAAATTCAATAGCCTCACTTTCACCAATTATCAGACACACACACACACACACACACACACACACACGCTCACAGACACATACACAAACCTTCAACATGCCTCCACATCTCCTTTATATATTCTATGTAAATAGATGCAGGTCTTGCATTGCAAACACTGAATCTGTTTGCATCCAGCTTGGTCAGGAACTGAATGACAGTAGCTCTCTTTTGAAAGCACTGTCAACTCCTCCTCCTAAAAGAAGGCTTTCCCAGTGGCCTTTTTATTTTCTCATTCTGTTCCCTCTGGCCTTCTCTCTCCTTACCCCGTTGCCTAGCTCCTCTGTGATTAAGTAGCCATTCTTTGGAGCTGTAACTTGTAAATACCACACCTCTATGATAGAATTTATTACACTCTTGCTAATCCTTTCTGCCATTTTAATAATAAGCTCCTTTTGTGGTCAGCAGCCATATTCTCACCCAGAATTTGTTTCTATATTACCATCATAGCAAGTGATAAGCTACCACCTATTGGTTGTGAATATTCTGAACCATTATTACATTTCCTAATCTCAGCATTTTTTCACTTCCAAACTATTCTCAGTGTGATACTTCACATAGAGAAATCAATGAATAAATAATGCAAGCTGATGAAGAACTCTGAGAATGGTGTGGAGAAATAAGATATGAAATTCAAACTTGTTCATTTTTCTCTGTTACTAGCACAGGTGAAAGATTTGAGATCCCATATAAAATGTTAATATCTGTGAATATAAAATAAGCCTTACCACTACAATAGATAATTATGAGCTTCATATATACTAGCTGAAGATTTATCTGAAAATAGTTAACTGTTAAAAGTATTTAAGTGGACTTTTAAGATTGATTTTGCTTTAACATTAGTGCCCAATAGCATTCCATATTTTGGTTCCTAATATCACATGATGCAAGGAGTTCTAGTTTTACCTTAACTAAACGTTTAGCTGAAGAACATTAATAATAAGTTTTATGGGGATTCCCTGGTGGCGCAGTGGTTGAGAGTCCGCCTGCCGATGCAGGGGACACGGGTTTGTGCCCCGGTCCGGGAAGATCCCACATGCCGCGGAGCAGCTGGGCCCGTGAGCCATGGCCGCTGAGTCTGCGCGTCCGGAGCCTGTGCTCCGCAACGGGAGAGGCCACAACAGTGAGAGGCCCGTGTACCGGAAAAAAAAAAAAAAAAAAGTTTTATGGCTACCCATGGCTAGGCTGAATAGTATTTAAAATACCAATTAATGAGACTATGCAGGATATTATATCTATTGTTATAACTAAAGATTTGGAACAAATATAAGGAAAACTGCCATAGTATATACGGAATGGTAATAGTATCTGGCTGATATAATTTTTTATAGATGCCCAATAGTATGTCTTTCTGAAGGAAGAAACTAAATTGAAGGCACAGAAATACAGAATAGCTATACTTTATTGGGAAACCCAAGTTTTTAGGAGATGGGAGAGATTGTTAAAACAGTTACTAACCAATAAGCTTATCTATAGTATGCAATAATGTGTTCTAGTTACTTTTTTATTTGGGCATTTGTGCATTAGTAGGGATTAAGAACTCTGGCCTGAGTTTCCTAAATCATATTTAAATGTAGATTAAAAGCTAGGAAAATTGAAACCTAAATTGAGCAAAAGAGAAATTATTTTTTCTTAACTTTTAAAAATCATTAAAGGCTAAAATTTGGTGCTACCCATCCCGTGACAAGTTCATAAAGCCTCATCATGAAGCCTCAGGATGAAAAGTTCATGAAGAATATTAAAAAGAACACAATGGCCCTGAACATCTCCTATTCCAACATTGAATTCAATGTTCCAGATTTTTCTTGGGTTTTTCCTTCTGAGAGCCCTCTATTTCTCACAAATCACTTTTTAGATATTTGTTTACAGCAGGAGAATAGTGTCCAGGGCTCAGGATATCAGTTCCAGAAGGTCATATAGGAAGGGTTAGGGTCCACAATGTTTGAAAGCGGTTGCTTACGAGACTTGTTTTGAAGCTGCATTTGCATAACAAGCTCATAACTTTAAAAATAAAATTTGCTTTGAGATAGCGGCAGCTTCACATGTAGTTGTAAGAAAGTACAGAGAGATGCTACATACCTATTGTTCACTTTGCTATTGCTCACTACCACTAATAGTAGCATCTTGAAAAAATGTAGTACAATATCACGACCAGGTATTGACATTGATCCAACCCACCTATCTAATACAGGGATTTCCGACTCTTTTGTACTCATTTGTATGTGTGTATCTGTGGGTCTGTGTGTACTTAGTTCCACTCAATTTTATCAAATGTGCAGGTTCGTGTATCCACCACAGTACTGTATTGTATGTTACAGTATACAAAAATAGCAAAATGTGCAACACATTTTTATTTACACTCTAGATACATATGAGAAGATGTAAATTGTTCAGAGCAAGGAATTACACTATAATTATTTTGTTTTGAGGTCACTAGAGAGGTGGCGATGACAATTTTAAGAAGGTTAAATCCACCCTCCCACCACTCACTCTCCCAGACTCGCTCTCACCATTGAGGGCATCTGGGCTTAGCCCTGGATTAGATAACATGAAACTATCACTTCTTTACCTCGAGCACTTGTGGCATTTTCAGATTTCTTTTCCCTTAAGCTGAATTTCCCATTTTGACATGCTCCTTTACAGAGATCATTCAAGAAATTAATATTTTACTGAAGTCAAATGACCCTAATCTTAGTAACATAAACCCTACTCACTAAATTGTGGGTAGAGTGAAATGAGATGCCTAGTTTTGTATCACCTTCTAATGCAGGCCAGCTGCCATGCAATTTACAGGGCTGGGAGGAAAACTGATTCTCAGCTAATGTCTTCAGAGACTAGGAAGTCTGGGAGGGGACTGATTTCATTTTATATTTTGTGCTGCTAGGGTAGCACTGCTAAATAAGGAAAGCCTGTATTGGATTCCTAAAGAGACCACAAAGTCACAAAGAGTCGTGATCTAATCTGGAGAGTGAGGGTGGGGGAAGTGAGCTGGGAGCTCCACGTATGATGAATATAACAAGATTCACCCAGGTTGCGCTACTGTCACCCAACTTTTCCACAGATGTGCGTGCAATATGAAGGAGAAACTAAAAGGAAAATATGACTGGGTTAGTATAAATAATCCCACCACTGGAGACCCAGTGCAAATGTCAGGCACATCCTTGCCTGAGATCTAAATAGGAAAGATGGCAGTGTAGAAACTTTAGATAACTAGAGTTAGCATGAGATGGTTATATTTTCTGCTGGTGGGTTTTTAAGACAATGTTTTGATGTAAAAAGACGTTTTCTGCTCCAAGTCATTTGCTTTATATTCCCTCTTGCAATGCTCTTTTCCCAAGGGGTTTGAAAACAGATCTTATTCTTCTTTATATCCCCTGCAGATTTTAGGATACCTAATTGCATATAATAAATATTCAGTAAACACTTAGAGAATTAAATCATGCCTAAACTTCATATTCCCAGAAGAAAACTCATGTCCACATCTTGAAAGAATGAAAAAGGACTTACAAAACAGACCTGAAAATTAATAATTCAGAGATGAAAATTCCCCAAAGCATGGTTCTGGATCTAATTTATAAATTTAGCTCTGTTGTTTATTGATAGCATCCAATCTTCCACTAAATGCCCATACCCACACCCATATACAAAGACAGTTAGAGGAATCCTGATTTTGATATGTTTAGAAAAAAAGAGCATTTAAAGATAATCATACATTAATTCAGCACATTGGTGTTAATTAGTTAATTATAGTCTAAAAATATAATTACTTTTAGTGGTTACTTGATTGACATAGGTAACAATATTATTTCCTCTAGAGATAAAATTGAGAGGAACAGTTTACAAGAAAATTCTAACTCACCAATGTCTCCAATAGATGCTGGAAGAGAAAGCTAAGAGGACCAAAAAATATGACAAGTGAAGGAAGGATGAAGACATACACTGGGCAAGAGGCTACTCATCTCCCTCTCATGATTATGTCCCTGAGCAGAAGGGCTTGTGTCTTGGGCTATATTCCCAGTTCCTACACTGTCTAGAGCACTGTTAAGACCAAATGCACCTGTTAGAATGGCTATTATCAAAAAGACAAGAAATAACAAGTGTTGGTGATGAGGTGGAGAAAAGGGAACTCTTGCACACTGTTGGTGGGAATGTGAAGCCACTGTTGGTGGGAATTCTTCAGCCACTATGAAGAACAGTATGGAGGTTCCTTAAAAAAGGAAGGAAGGAAGAAAGGAAGGAAGGAAGGAAGGAAGGAAGAAAGGAAGGAAGGAAGGAAGAAAAGAAACTACCATATGATCCAGCAATTCCACTTCTGGGTATTTACCTGAAGAAAATGCAATCACTAACTCAAAAAGATGTATGCACCCCTTGTTCCTTGCAGCATCATTTACAATAGCCAAGATATGGAAACAACTTAAGTAACTTAAGTGTCCATCAAAGGATGAATGGATAAAGAAATTGTGCCACACACACAGACACACACACACACGGGAATATTATTCAACCATAAAAAATGAAATGTTGCCATTTGCAAGAACATGGATGAACTTGGAGGGTATTATGCTAAGTGAAATAAGTCAGACAGAGAAAGACAAACACCATATGATCCCTCTCATATGCAGGATCTAGTCAAACAAACAAACAAAAAATCAAGAAACAAAACCAAGCTCATAGATACAGAGAACAGATTGGTGGTTGCCAGAGGCAGGAAGTGGGTATGGAAGAAATAGGTGAAAAAAATTGTTTTATTCTTTTTTTTTTTCTTTTAAGTGGAAAATGAGGGACCAGAAATTGCATTAAAAGAAGATTCTGTCTGTACTGGATACTGAGTCTCCACTCTTGCCCTTGTCTCAGAGGCTGCCACTGGAAACAAGATGCTGGTCTTTCAGAACAAGTCCTAAACCTCCTGCCCCTCTGCATTGCTCACTCCAGATTCAAAGTTCTGAGCTGAAGCAACTGCTGGGCTGAGTGGCACCTTTGGGGACAGCTGGGACACATGGCTTCTCTCCATGTAGACTCAGGGTCTCTCCTTATGTGACCTCACCACATGGTCTCCTCCAGACCAAACTTCTTATGTAGTGGGGCAGGGCTCCCAAAAGTGCAAAACTTGAAGCTGCCAGACCACCTTAAGGCTTACACTTGGAAAGGCCCAATAGAATGCCTCAGAATGGAAAGGCATTCTATTTGTTAAATCAAGTCACTAGACCAGGCCAGAATAAATAAGGAGCTAAAAGAAAAAAAAAGAAAGATAAAAAACCTGAAAAATATTCTTACTTGGACTACACTTTTCAGTTTAATGTGGCAGCATCTTTTATCTACACACACCAAATGCCTGATAATGACTAATCCAAATAATAATTAATACTCATATTACCACTCCCACTTTTATAAAGAGCTTATTCATCTCTCTTCAAATAATTTAAAGCCAAAAATATTCAACTTGGCCAAATTTCACCTTCCTGTAAGATATGTAAATGATAGAAAAGATAGATTTGTAGCCCAGTGAAAGAAAACTAAGAGGTTTAATTTAAATATGTCGTCAACAGATAAGTATGTGCCGAACTCTTAAACAAGCGTTTTCTGTGACAATCTCTTTAGGTGCAAAGGGAATCAAAAAGGAAAAATAGGTTTAAAGTGAAGTAGGAGATTTTGGTGGGATCACAAGAGAGGACGTCATGGTTATGAGGAAAAGGAAGTAGTAGGAGTCTCTGGAGGTCTCTTGAGAATGCCAAGCACAGGGCAGGCAGCTGTTTGTCTTAGGCAATAAGATATCTAGCGAGGAATGGTGGAGCCAAACTAGGTTATATTTAAGAGCCCAGACAGGGTACTTATTTATCTAAGAACATACATTTATTTAGAGGCAGACCCAAGATTATGAACTAGGTACTATAAACTAGGTACGCTTTAGAACTTGGGCTAGGCCACGTTGGGCAATGACATCTTAAAAAAAAAATGTTGTATACATAGTAAAATTTTACTCTGGTATACCATCACAGAAAGGTTATGGTTTTTTTGATTTCAAAAAGTCATAAATTGGGCTTCCCTGGTGGCGCAGTTGTTGAGAGTCCGCCTGCCAATGCAGGGGACATGGGTTCGTGCCCCGGTCCGGGAAGATCCCACATGCCGCGGAGCGGCTGGGCCCATGAGCCATGGTCGCTGAGCCTGCGCATCCGGAGCCTGTGCTCCGCAACGGGAGAGGCCACAACAGTGAGAGGCCCGCGTACCACAAAAAAAAATAATAATAAAAAAAAATGATTTTATATGTGGCTAACAAAATTCTGACCCTAAAAATAGGGCATAAAAATAATTACTTAGCAGATGGAAGAAAAGACAAAATAGGATAAAACAAACATGGCAAAAAAGAAACAGAGAAGAGAGAGGGAAAACCACTAGTAAAACTAACACACAAATGTAGTCTAACTAGCTTCTCTGTTCTTTGTTAACCATACTTTGGGATCTGTCAAGAAAAAAAATCAAAACAACTTATACCTTTAGTGTTGCATTTATGTCTAAAACATTCATATAAGTACTTACTCAGAAACGCCTCCAGTAGCTTCCAGTTACCTGGCTTGAATCATATGGGTTTAAGTCGTCTACCAGTCCTTACAATGGCCAGCATAACTGATCCCTTGTATCTTAATAACTTCATTGCCTGTTACTCACTTTCAAAAACCCTAGAGTCCAATCACAGTAAACTTTTTCCTCCCCAAGGAAGCCGTCACTTTGTATATATTATCTCCCTTCCTCCATTTCTTTCTTCTCTCCTTTCTCTCTGACCCACTTATTTATTCAGTGTTTGTCACCTCTCCCTTCCCCAACCTTTTAACCTGGTTAACCTATTCATCTTTCAAAACTCACTGGTATAAGGCCGAGAAGTCTTCCCTGGCACCGCCCTCTGGATCTGCCACAGCACTAACGGTTCACCCCATCAGAGGACTAACAGTGGAGTACTGCAGTCACCTCTTTACCTGCCTGTTTCCACAATGAACCCATGTTGAGTGAGGTTAAAAAACTAGGTCATGTTAACTCTTGTATCTTAGTGCCTCTAGCATAATACCTGGCATACGGTGTTACTCAGCACATGTCCGAAGGCTAAGCAGCCAAACGTTACTGAGCACTTCCTGTTCACCAAGTATGGTACTGAGGACACTAGGCTTAAGGTTCACAAAATCTAGAAAGTCCTTCGCCACAAGGTAAAATTTTATTTGAAGTTTAAGACCCAGAACAGATAACCCAGCCCTCATGATCTTCCAGTTGTCAAGGCTTAGTCACTCTCCTGGCACATGTGAAAAAGTAAGATAATGATACTCAGAATATTATATTAAAATTACTCTAAGTATCTGTCCCAGTGTATTCTGTGTGCTAAAGCACACAAAAGCTTCACAAAAGCTTCACACAAGCTTCACCTTGACCCCGAGTAACTAGTGATGAGCTGGACATTTGACTGGAGCACAGTCAATGTTTGTTGAATGAAACCATGGAATTGACAATATTCTAATTCTCCTTTTCCCTTTCTAAGTATATGGAAAGAAAAAGTCTACCCAGTGCACTACCTTAATATGTCCTTGAAAATGTCTGATTTAGAGATAACATCACCATCAATCCCCATAGTTAATGGCTTCAAAGATCTGTTGCCCTAAGGAAGTGCTTTTACTTTTGTTCAAGGCAAGCCAACAATTATCCTTTAAACTCAATATGCTAAAAATGGAGAATACCAAGTTTTCTGGGTGACCGTATGTTCCTATATTTCTAGGTCAGCCTTGATCAAATAGTCTCTTCCACGTACCCCATAAATACACTTGTACCCGTCAGCCCGTCTGTCCTGGTTTCCTTGGTTTGGAAAATGTGGTCACCGTGAATGTTCTATTTATTTCCTACCAACCACCCAACATTTATCTTTTATGTTTAACAATATTTAAATTATCTTAGCTCTTTTCTGAAAAAAGTAAGGAACACATGGACAGCTCTTGGCAGAGAAGATGAATATGATGAACTATTCTTATTTTGACGTCAAATGACTTGGAAATGTGCTGGTGGTGGAACAAGGGAGATCAAGTTTCCCTCTGTTAACTGAAGGATTTCCTCTGACCCAAGGATGAAAACCTAAATGAATGGGTGGTCTGGGCTTGGTAAGTAGATGGTCAGCGTCAATACTGTCACCATAGCTTGATGTGTTGGGTCAATCACAGTATATCTACATGAATGTGAAAGAGAGTTCTTAATCTCAGCCCCACATACAAATGGAAAGGTCAGTGTGTCAAACACAAGTAATAAGTGAGGAATTTAAGATGTTCTTGAGTCTGGCATCAAGCCACAGGCTCTGTCACTTCGGCGTGGCACTGCATTCCTCACACTGGAATAGTGTTGCAAACTTTTAAAGCAAATAGAAAATTCAAAGGTCCCCAAGAATAAATCTACGTACCTCACCCTCTTCCCACAGATTCTGAGCATTCTGGTTTGAGAAATAGTGGAGTAGTAAGTAGTTAAGTGCATGGGTTTTATCATTAGACTTGGATTCAAGCCCTCAGTGCCACTTAGTAACTGAACGGCTTTAAGCAAGTTAATTAAACTTTCTAAACACTGGTCTCTTCATGTGTAAAACTGGGATTTAAATAAAACAAACATTTTTTTTTTAAAACCTGCCCCTAAGTGAAATAAGCCAGTCAAAAACAAAATACTATATGATTCCACTTATATCAGGTATCTAAAGTAGTCAAATACAGAGAAACAGAAAGTAGAATGGTGGTTAACAGGCACTGGGGAGGGGGAAATGCAGAGTTTTTTAATGGATATAGAGTTACAGTTTTGCAAAATGAAAAAGTTCTAGAGATCTGCTGCACAACAATAAGAATATGCTTAACACTCTTGAACTGTACACTTATGTTATGGTTAAGATGGTAAATTTTATGTTGTTGTTCTTTTTGTTTTAACCACAATTAACAACAATACCTGCCCTATAGGATTATAGTGAAAATTAAAATTTTATAGATAGATGCAAAGTACTTTACTCAGTACCCAGTAGAGTCAGTGCTCTTTATAAAAGGGGGCTAGTTTTTTTTCAGTGAAATCAAAATTATTAAAAGTATCAAGCACACAGCCATTTCTACCTACTCAGTGAATGATTTCCTTCTCAATCAGTGTGTTAGTCGGTTGTTGATGGGGCATCAGTAAAGAGAATCACTGAACTCATTCAGATGATTCATTCATGCTGCCAAATTTAGTGACGATTATGAGTCTTGTGTTTTAGTGAAACATAAAGCAGTAACCTGAGGAAGCACCAGTCTCCTAAGAGAATTCATTCAGTTATACTTGGTAGCATCCATTCAGGCACTCTGGTAGGCAGTGACAATTCCTAAACACCTCTGAGAGCGGAGCCACACAGATTTTCTTTCTGCTGGAGAAAACAGGCTGGTGACATATACGTTACCGGACAGGAAGCCAAAGTCCTTCTCAAACTGACCCTGACCCTTACCCCTGGGATGCACCTCCTCTTACTTTGCTCCAGCCCCACTGGCCTTTTGGCTATTTCTGGAACCCCCCAGATCTGTTCACCCCTCAGAGTGTTTGCACTTGCTCTCTGTCTGCCCAGAATGATCTCCCTCAATGTGGCCACAGGATCACTCCCTCACCTTCTTCGGGTTTTTGTTCCCATGTCACCTCGTCAGTGTAGAACTCTGTGACCATCTTATATGAAATTGCTACCCTCTTCTTCTCCTGGCCCAGGGACATTGATTTTTCTCAAAAACACATACTATCCACAGAAAAATTATATATTTTTAAAATTTGTTCAGTGTCTAGGTCCTTACAGTACAGTCAGTATAAGCTCCATAAAGGTAAAAAAAAAAAAAAAAAAAGCCCTTTTGTTCACTACTGTATTCCAACCTAGAATAGTGTCTGGTACATAGTATGAACATATTCAAAATTTGGGGATTGAATGAATGAATATATTGGTCAAAGCCTTATTCAATACGAGTCAATAATGGCTTAACCAAAGGAGCTCTCCTCACAAAGGAGATATCTAAGAAATCTTACTTAGCAGCCCCATAGCATGCCTCTGCTAAAAGTCGTTTTGCTTTAACCTCAAATTCTTTTCCATTCCAGTGAAAGTGAGAGTGTGTATATCTGTTTTGCTACCCTTTCCTTAATCAGAAGGGTTTCGGATACACAGAAGCAAATGTCCCAACAGTTACTGAAAACGATTTGGGAATTTAGAGGTATAGGTAGATATGTAATAAAAGGTTTTTAATAATGTACTATTATTTTATTTTAATATATATTTATTTTAATATAAATCACCTGTTATTGTAACTAGCTTTATGAAAATACACATTGGGTTCTTAGCTTATGCTAGATAAATCAAATATTCATGACTATCATTATTATACTTGCATGTGGTACCACCATATTGCTTCTGTTCTGTATTAGGAGAAAGAACTTCCAAAAAGAGAGAGTAGCTAGAAAGAATTTACAACAGGGAGGTGTGCAAGCTGGGTTCCAATGCCAGATTTGACTTCATCCAGATCCCTGACCTCAGGCGAGACACCATCTCTCCATATCTGGCTGTATAGACTGTGTTTTACTATAAAAACCTTCTTAACTTCTCTGAGCCTCGAGTGTCTCACTAGAGAAATGAACATAAAAATCCTTGTTGCACCTATTTCACAAAGTTGCCCTGTAATTTTGAAAACTGGGACTCATACCCCTGGTGATGTGGTGGATGCTGTTAGGTGGTTCAAGAACTGTATTTAATTTCCAGGTTATATTTATTTGGATGTGTACTTGGAAGGAAAAAGTAATAACTAGCATATTAAAGTTGTAATTTTATGGATAATATTACTTTAAGATGAGATTAATTTCAAAAGTAAATTAAGTTTAAATGGAAAATATTAAGTGATAATATAGGTAATATATAAATATGGTACAATTATGAATGTGGTAGATAAAACTGAGGTTTGGGAAAGTCTTGTGAGAATCAGTTGTGATAATATGTGAATGTTCTTTTCAAAGTTAACAGTGTCAACCATGGTAAGATAGTATTAAATAAATGTAAATGAAATAAAGTATTATAATGATTATTCTGGTAGAGTTATCTTTTCTTTTTCTCTCTTTTTTTTTTTTTTTTGAGTGCCTACTATGTTCTTGGCACTCAATAAAGATGAGGCATTATACCTGTAAGCAAAATCCCTACAAACAAACCTGCTGGAAGCTGGGGCATATCACAGTAAACTGTTTCCCCACATCTCACATCCAGGCCATAAATCCAGTTCTGCTGATGCTAGACCATGCTCTAGCAAAGCTACAACTTGAGAAATGACATCCAGAATTCAATAGGCATTTTTTGAAAACCAAAAGGCAAACCTTATAAGTGAGGAAGCCGCTCTTCACGTGTTCCTCATGTCCCACTATGCAGTATTGTGAAAAAAATAGAATTAGAGCCTTATTGATCAATGCTGAATAATAAAAAACAGCATTGCTAAACTCAAATAATAACTGTGGTATTGGGTCTTTCACAAAAAGGACTCAAAGAATCTGTACTTCATAAAACCATATATTTTAATGGAAGTGTGTAGAATGAGTATAATCCGTATAAAAATGTGAGCATGCAGGAGATGTACGACCCTGGGGTGCTTGCCGTCTACCTTGTTCCCTTTCACATATTCCCTACCATACTATGTGCCATGGTTCAGATACCATATCTCCATTCTAGCATGTTCTCAGCTACTTACTGGTTTTTCTGCATTCACTTATTTTCTCAGATTAATCAGAAATTCATCCTATCTGTTCTGAAAATAGACAGGTGTCTAACTACTGCTGGTTCTCTAGGCATATGTCTCTCTCACCCATTAGACTGTAAACTCCATGGGAAGTCAGAAATCATTCTGCTTTATACACTGTCACATCCAACAATACCTGGAATATAGCAGATTCTTCACAAATGTGAATGAACGGATACTCTAGTGAATAGACATGTTTATGCAGCACCTGTTATATGCCAATTACTATGTAAGGTTCATTGCTGCTCAAGTATTGAGTATAATAAAATAAATTTTAAAACTTTACAAACTTCAAAGGCCCTTGTAAGTGTGGAATGTTTCCAAAGCATTTTTAATTAATTCTAAAAATCAGTTATTCACATGTAGTTTTAAATCAGAACCGTTAGATAAATTCTCAATTGGAGATTTTATCAAGATTGTATTTACTATTCACAAAGATAGAATTTTACAGTGCTATGGTTACAAAATGTGCTTGTACAATACATGCACTGTTTCATATAGCTCCATGAAATGCTGGTTCTTTATAACATTGCCTGTGAACTACTTTCTGTGATGCCATTGTATCTATGAAACAATCCAGAGTATTCTGTTAGTATACATAGCTTTTCCCATGATCTGAACACTTTTACATCGCTAATCCATGAGAACATGGGACATTATATGGCATTCTCCTGGACAACTGGCATTAGCCCACTATACTCTAAATATTCTGATTTCCTGTCCTGAATCGAGGGTGTTCTGTACCAAACATGGTTTCTTCCATAGAGGTCTCTGTTTCTGGTGAACAGTTTTGACATAACAGCTAACAAAATATGTGCAAAGGCTAGTGATCAATGTGCTGAAAAGAAGCAAAGAAAGGGTCCACGGTGCTTTAGGGGTTCATCCAACAAACTGGTGGGGAGATAGCATAGAGGCAGCACTTTGAGGACAGAGACTGAAGTTGTTCAACATTTTATCCCCAGCGCTAAGCTTGATTTCTTGTCTAAAGTCACCACATTAATAAATGTTTGATGAATGGATAAAGGGAAAAAATAGCTACATAAGGTAGGAAGGGCTATTCAGTATAAAGAGTCTGAAGTTCTCTCTTTTTATAAACAGGACACTCAAGGAAAGCTCTTCCATATATATATGTTTGACTCAGATCTTTAAGGAAAGACAGATTATGATCTACAGAAAGAGGAAAGTAGGACAAAAGATGACAGTGACGTAAGAAATGTAGGTCTGGGGAAGTTCTGGGTTATCTAATTTTAATTATCACGATGCCTGTGATTTCCTTGCTCCTTGATGTTTCTCTGAATTTTTTTCCAGTTCCTTTCCTTGCTATTATGATTCTTTCCTGCATTCACAGCTCTTCCCAAGGGGGCTGACGTCAGCGAGGGCTCAGTGCTGTGCTGGGGAGGAGCGAGTCTGCTAGGTGGGAGACAGCATCTTTCTCATCCCTCAGCAGATGCCCCAAAGCTGAGCCTGGAAGCATGCCCCAGTTTGCCTGTTAAACACGAGTCAAGTGCCCTTCAGCAAAGATTCAGGCTTGGCTTCCTTCCCTTGGCTATTAAGCTACATTCCCACAGAATTACAACATGTCTGAGGTTTCTAAAACCCTTTGTGTGTATCTCAGACAGTTATTTTGCTGGATCCAAATTTTGACCTTGGTTAAGCAGGCCTCAAATCCTTTCCAACCTTGCCCCTGAAGGTCCAAGAACACATAATAAAGGAGGGGATAAGAATAACATCTATAGCTTAGTGACCACTTATCATGGACCACTCCCTGTGCTAAACATTTTGAATGCAGCATCTCCTTAACATAAGCCCTGTCTGCTAGCTACAACAATTACTCCTATTACCTCTATTTTACAGATGAAATAAAGAAACTCATTCAAGTTACACAATCACTAAGTATTAAAACCAGATTTGAGACTCCGGCAGTCAATTTCCAGCGTTTTCAAGGGCAAGGGCAAATGACACTAGAAACACATAAACAGGCCTAAAACGACAGCATGTAAACTGCCACCTGCCTACAGTGTACACACCCCAGAAGAAAGAGGGTAGTGGGTCATCTTCTTCATGCGCTTGGGTAGCAAGTACGTGAGCCCAGAGAGCCTCTGTGAGATGGAACAGACGTTCTAAAAATGACAGCACAGGAGGGTTTTCTGAGCTTGTGGTGTCAACGGAATCGGGAGAGGTGACTTTGGAAACAGCTTGCTCTCGGTTCAGGGAGCAAAGAGCAAGAAGACTTCCAGGACTCGTCCAGGTTCTCTCGGTAACCAGGAGAGAGAGGGCCACAGGTTTCAGAGCACAGACTGTCCGCCTCTAAGACCGTGTAATCTGTTGTGTCAAGCTTGACCTTTTGGATGCTTTTTTTTTTTAAACAGGAACCTAGTTCAGTGGAAAGGATGCTCATAGCGAGAAACGTGTGTGTGGTGTGTACATGATCACAGAGGAATTTAGAGAAAGAAGTCTGGGAAAAAAATGTCATCTAAGTGCAGAGGACAAAATTGCACCAAAACACCAGCATCAGGAAGCTTGTCATGAAGATGGGGAAACAGAGCAGGTTCCTGGGGCACGTTACCTAGGAAGGCATCCCAGCCTAATGGGCCAAAATCAGTGTAGTGATCAAGACTTACCAGTCTTAAAAAGCCCCTGGCCTGGTCCAAATAGAGCACATTGTTTTCCTCCAGCTCTCCCTCAATGCCCTGCCCTCAGTCATTTCAAAATGAAATTATCTAAGATCAGATTGTTTGTGCTGTTTATTTGAACAGAGCCATGTTTTTTTTTTTTTTTGCTTTTTTTTTTTTTTTTTTTGCGGTAGGCGGGCCTCTCACTGCTGTGGCCTCTCCCGCCGCGGAGCACAGGCTCCGGACGCGCAGGCTCAGCGGCCATGGCTCAAGGGCCCAGCCGCTCCGCGGCACGTGGGATCTTCCTGGACCGGGGCACGAACCCGTGTCCCCTGCATCGGCAGGCGGACTCCCAACCACTGCACCACCAGGGAAGCCTGAGCCATGGGTTTTTGATCAAGTGTTACTTCTGCTGAGCCTTATAAACTAAAGCGTGATTAGGTGAGTATCTGCTATGTGAGGTAACTAAGGGGATCCATTTTAAGCGAATGCACAAAAGATATGTAGAGAATATTTTCTTCATCCCAATCAGCCCAGCTCTAGCTCAGTTCTTCCACACTGACAAATGGATTGGACACGAACCCATGGGGCCTACGTCACCTGGTATCAATGGACACTTGTATATATGTACTTAAAGAACATGGACTTTACAAATATATACGTTTCTCCCATAGCTTCTCTATTAGACAAACTGTGCAGTATAAAAAATACAGGAAGATCACTGAAGCGCCAGCGGCCAAAATGAAATCCAATCCCTTTGTGATTTCTGACTGAGGCAAGAACCGTAAAAGGCATGTCAATGCACTTCCCACATTCGCAGGAAGATTATGTCTTCTCCTCTTTCCGAAGAGCTGAGGCAGAAGGACAATGTTCCATTCATGCCCATCGGAAAGGATGAAGTTCAAGTTGTGTGAGGGTGCTACAAAGGGCAGCAAATTAGCAGAGTAGTCCAGGTTTCCAGAAAGAAATATGTCATCTACGCTGAGCAACAGCAGCGGGAGAAGGCTAATGGCACAACTGAGCGCGCACGCATTCACCCAGCAAGGTGGTTATCACTAAACTGGATAAAGACCAAAAAAAGATCCTTGAGTCTAAAGCCAAATCCTGCCAAGTAGGAAAGGAAAAGGGCAAATATGAGGGAGAAACAAGTGAGAAGATGCAGAGATAATCGTATATACAACTTTCATTAAAAACTGTTAAAATGAAAAAAAATTTTAAAATAGTAAGACATTCAACTTTTGTCTTTAATACTGTCCATTTTTAAAACCATGACTCATAAAATAAGATTTAGACAGTAGAAAGGAAAACGATTTATGAATCAAATAGACCCAAATATAGCATCATATTTTTGGAGTAGATCTGATCACTGTGGTTGGTGGTTCTAACAGAATAGATTTTGTGTATTAACTGTACAATGTAGTTTTATTTGTTGTTTGCAAAGGGGAAAGTAGCCAAATTTCCCTTGACTTCTTTAGTAACATCTACATGTTTGGCCATGTTTTAGAGATTACAGAGGTGTTTTATGCGGCAAGTGATAGTTGTTCTTATATCCAATACACCTATGATGTTGAAAACATGCTGTTGGATGGCACATATTAGAAACCTTAAAGAAAAATAGATATTATCATACACTTGAAGTTGTATGACAATACCCTTGGCATCCCAGCCTATGAAACCTATGAAAAGATATTTTTAAAAAGGGGAAAACTGTGAAAAGGAAACTAATAAATAGTGACACATTTCTTTAAAATTAGCAATCTGAGACAATAATATAATTGTTATGCATCACAGCTAAAAATATTTCCAAACTGATAAGGTATACTTGAACTTATAGAAGTATGTTTAAAATTCCTTAGTTTTGTATTTCATATTTGATAACAAGGTAGATCAGGACATATGGTCATATCTATGTAAACTGAAACTTTATTCATATGTCTATAAATTTCCTTGTCCTGAAAGAAATAGAACTATCTGGCAACCTTCAACACCTGTAAGCATCAGTGCGGGTGGGCCATAGAGGGAACCATTTGCTCCAGTTCATGAAACATGGAGAAAGACCTTCTGACAACTGTATTAGACATGGTAGTGTATGTTATGCTAAAAGAGAATCATTAAGCCAAAAAATAAAGCCTTCTAAGACAGAGCAAGGACTGGAGAAAATGGGCTGAGGAATGTCTCTTCCTAAAGACCCCCGGGAATGGTATCAATGGGCTGCGTGCTTACTTAATCATTGAAGCAATTATTTATGTTTATGTTTTCGTCCTTGATTCCATTCCGTCTGGCACTACCTGAATCCTAAAAAAGGGTGCTAAACTTGGGGGGTTCTCGTTTTCCCTTTTCTCCGTCTTTCACCATAGGGTCCTCATCTCCCTTCTTCCTTCCATCCTGCCTCAACATTAGAGAAGACTCTCATACTGTTTAGGGCTGACCCCTCTGTGATGCTCTATACCAATTTATTTGCTCATTTATTCAGCCAACCTGTATTTTGTGCCTATGTCCAAGCCACTCTCCAAGCACTAGGAGGGATACTCTAATGAATAAGAGAAGACCTCTGCTCAGAAGGAACCAAGAGAAACAATAATGAAGCATCCGATTTGGGTCCAATTTGCACATCCAGGTTGGAAATTCTGGTATGCTGGGGAGATCGAGCATTGGGTGTATATTTTTATGAGGCTGTAGTGGGCATCTTGAATAAAATATAAAGATGGCTTTGGAAATGATGGTGAGACCCTAGTGTGCTGAGTTTAAGACATTCAACCAAGTAAAAGGAACATTTTCTTAGACTGTGATCTGATCTGACAGAAAATATGTTCTGAGTTTTGAAAGCAGGAAAGAATATGGTCTCTAATTAATTGTTTTGAGATATAAGAGATGCTTTGAAGGTTATTCAGTTGTTCTCTGTACTATTTCCTCTCTCTTGCTCTTTTTTTTTTTTTTTTTTGTAGGGAGTGGGGCATGTTCCAAATTCTTTGACTATGATTTATGTGCCAGAGTAAGAAAAGAGGTGCACCTCGCCCTGCTCCTGCCCAACTCCTCACCCCCACCCCTGTTCCAAGTGAGGGAAGCACCTTAGCAAGGGTGTCAGGGTCAACATCTGAGACTATGAGTATGAATAGTTTTCCCTGGCAGACAAATGTAAGATTAATGGAAGCAGATCAAAGAATAGCACCCATGGTGGTCCCAGGAAGGCTGGAAAGGCTGTCTCAGAGAATGCACATCACTTGGAATTCTGCCATAGGGAGGAAGGAGTTGAGGGGTAGGCATCCCAGCTATTTTTTCAAGTGAGGGCTTAGAGTCCAGCATCATTTTAATGTCCATCGCTGTTATTAACTGCATTTCTTAATAGTTCCCCTTCAGCCTGCTATGGCATGAATAAAATGAGGCCCAAGAGCTGAAACAATGCAAAAATAAATAAAGGCTATAAAGGAAGAATAAACAACATGCTATAGAAGCTATTATCTTTCCAGCATTTTCAATTTCTCTCTCTTAACGTACCCCTAAAACTCCATTAGTGGTTTCCTATAAGAAAACTAATTTTTCAAAAGCATCTGTATTCCCAGCTAGATTAGAATTGATTTTCACATTTGTTTTGATTTCATAGTTATGATCAGGAGTTAGAAATTTCCCTTCAGCATTAGACTTCTTCCATCCATAGTCCAAATAGTCTATCTCTCCTTCTGACCATTGCCAACTTTCCTCAAAAAAAAAAAAAAAAAAAAGACTTCTTCTATCTCTTCACTATCCACTTTTTCCTTAACCTCTTGCTATCTGAGTTCTTGGGACCATTGCTCTTTCAGAGTTGCCTCTATCACCTTTTCTCAGATCCTTGTCCTTTCTCAGATCTCCCATGTCTTTTATAATAATTGTTACTGTTTTTCATAATATATGCCATACTATTTAAAATGCTTCTGTTTTGGGGAGCATCCTCTCTTTGTGCTTCTAGGTTGATATATGCCATTTTAAATTGTCAAAATAACCCTTTGTTATCCTCTCTCATTATACAAAAAACTCACATAAAAAGAGGTTGTACAATTTATCAGAAATGCTGGACCCAGGATTGGAGTGCAGATTTGTCTAACTCTAGATCCTTAACTCTCTCCACTCTTCCATTGTGCCTGCACTGGAATGCTGTGAGGTTCACAAAAATTTCATTGCAACTACTAGAAGAAATGGCTCGGCCAGGTCAAACTTAGAAAGATTTGTATCTGGCAAAACAGATGGTGAACTTTGCCGGCTCTCCCTGGGAGGAGGGACCCATCTGCCCATCTGGTTCAGAAGCCTTCAGGGGCCCCACCCTACACAGGACATTGCAGTAGGGATTGCCCTAGTCTGTCTGGAAGAAGGGTCCTGCTAGCTTGCTCCTCAGGTCTTTAAGAGGCCTATGGAAAAATATTCCTAGGACTTGATTCTAAATAAGCAAAGTCAGATGGTGGAGCCTGTCTTGGGAGGGTCATGGTTCTGTCCTAGGCTTGATCTGGGTCTTTGTCCTAGTTGCCCGAAATGAGAATAATCCTCTAGCCACATCACAATCCCTTAAAACTTTGACTGACGTGTCAGCAGGCTTGGTGTCTCTGATATGCTGTAGCGGCCCAAGTGTCTACTTTCAAGCATCCACCTCCTCCTCTCCAGCCATAAGGCCCCCTATCAAGCTGTCCCCTCCTGTGGTCTTACCTGTCATTAGGTTCCTGCCCTAGACTCTGGGGTACATCCCTTCCCTTCCCTTCTGACCTCTTCCCTGTCTTCTCTCCCTGCCCTTATTTCTTAACATAGGTACTTCTCGAGGTTCAGGGGTTCCATTCTCTTCCTGCCTCTCTTCTAGTTACCTTCTCCGATGGGCATGTACATTCCCAAATCTTCTATACCTCCTCTGTGTGAATGGCTCCTAATCTTTCTCTTGAGCATCTGTCCTGCGTTCCATAGCAGCAGAGGAATCTCTCTGCAGATTTTTTAGGCACAAAATAGATTTTCTTGTTTATTGTCCAGCAGCCAGCACACACTGGGAATGCAGCTCAGTGTTCAGTACATACTTTTTAGAATAAAAAAAATGAATGAGTCTCCTCCTGGCTCCCCTCATTACTTTTCTCAATGAGCATGTCCATTTCCAAAGCTTCAGTACCTCCTCCATGTCAATTTGTTGAACAAATAAATGAATGAGTTTAAAACAGAACTTATTTTTTCTACCTTTATTCAACTCTCTCCCTGCTGTTGCCCTGAAACAGGTTATAGAATCAGACTGAATTATTTTGAAGCTTTGTTCAATGTACTAATAGGATGAAACCTCAGACAAATTACTTAGCTTTCCTGAGCCATCTCCTTAGAGGGAAAAAGAAATCACAGAGAATAATGATCACCCTACTTGTTTATTATGAAGATTAAACAGTATGTGTAAAATATCTCAGTGCCAGCCATATTCCTGCTTATCAGCTCTAATCCTTAATTCTCCTAAAGGTATATTAAGTATCTCATTTAAACCTCACAAATACCTCATGAGATACTTTCATAGCTCTACTTTATAAATGAGGTAATGAGGAAACAGAGGGACAGAATGTGACTTACTTACACAAGGTCAGACAAAAACCAAGTCCTAGGCAGTATTCCTCTAAGGCCCATACAATAAACCACCTTACTCTTAGATTACAAGCTCACTAAGAGGCCGGATTCAGACCTTATAAAAATTGATAAATCAAATGGCTCCAAATAAAATGAGGCTTTAGAAGGTGATCACTAAACACTGAAGAAATAAACAAATATGTTTACCTTTTGAAATCTGACCTCCCAGTTTGATGGTAAGCTATTTCGGGGGAAAGTTTGTGAGTACTCCCACAATGCTAAGTGCAAAATACTAAAAAAAAAAAAAAAAAAAACTTGACTTAAATATTATGGTGTAATAAAGCAAATATACTTGGTGATGCTTTTCCAAAAACATGAGGGGTTGGATGTTGCATGAAAGAGGAATTTTAAGATAAGGAGAAATGAGAAAGAGAAGTAATTCAGAGCAAATATGCTTCAGTGAAAGTTGTGTGAGTCAACATCCCAGAAACCAAGTCATAATTTCTTCATCAGAGGAGGAATACATGATTGAGAAATTTGTCGTGCTAACTGGGGTTGAGGCAGTTGCGCTTGATGAAAAGGAAATCATCAGAAATGGTTGGATGTTTTCTATAAGAAGCCAGAAAATGCACTATAATTCCAGTTGTGGATAGAAATTTAATGCATTTTAAACAGGGTGGAAAGGGTGAATAATTGTTTTGTCAGTCGGTAGAGTGGATTTTAGTCATCTCAATAACTATAAACCTAATTGAAGGAGAGCGGAAAGGCATATCAGAAATTGGGGGATGCAAAATCAAATGTAGGAAAGCAGACTGATTGCTTATATGAGAAATTAATATTGCAAATTGCCTAGACAGAGTTTTAGATTAAATGAGGAACAAAAATAATAATTAGAAGAGAGGTACCTGACTCCAAAAGCAAGAAGAAAGAACTGCTTAAATACAGCAGGTAGTTGAAAAGCTTAAAAAAAAAAATCCTGACGTGAACCACTTTTTTTTTCTGAAAATGATAAGAACACACATAATTGCTTAATTAGAATTCTATTACTTAATTACAGTTACATCCTCGCAGTGATGGATATAGTATAACCTGTAGAGTTTGGTTATGATAGGAGACTAAAAATAAGGGTGTGTGTGGAATTTCTAAGTGAAAATACTAGGATTTGCTTTCTGTGGCAAGGGATAGTAATAAATGTGAAAGACATGTTTTATGGGCCCTGCAAAAGCTCACAGCTCAACTTAGAAGTAAAGTTTCTAGAGGAATAACTGAACTGTGACCTTTTTCCAACTGCTCGTGATAAACTTTTCTGTTAGATGACGACAGACAAGAAACTCAAGGTTAATTTGGGAGATGCTTGTGGAATCATATGATCATTAAAGTTCTGGTAAGAATAAAAGAAGAGAAAAATGACATGAAAGATTGTGACATTTAAAGAACTGGCAATGGGAAAATGCTTATTCCCATTCTAAGTTTATCTTTAAATGAAAATTAGGGGAAAGAAGTACTGAGTAATGTTGCACTTGCTTCTACCAACATGGTTATTATTTTGGTAAACTGAAGATCGTATTGGGTGTATCAAGGATACCCAACTTATTAGAGACATCTTTGCAAATAATAGTAATAACAATTTGGGGAAAGTCACTTAATCTAACTATGCCTTAGTTTCCTCACTTGTGTCATTAGGTGTTTTGTTTTTTTTTCTAACCACTATGATATATGCTGCTGTATCTTCTTCTGATGTTAACACTTGATGTTTATAGGATAACATGACTACCTAAGAAGGAATTTATAGGTAAATTAAATCAGGGTGTTGCAAGGATCCAATATGCTCAGGCATTTGAGAATTTAGCTCTTGGATCTGTCCTTCAAATGGTGTGATACTAGGTTGACACACATGCTAGATACATGGGTTTTAGTATGCTACTGGAACAATAGAAATTCTGATGAATGGGGTCAGATATAGTATGTCACAGGCTTGAGTTACTCAAGTGATTATGAGATTAACTCTCAGAAATCATGACCTTGGCTTCTGCAATGCAATCAAGAAGGTCCAAAATGGTCATTTGGAAAGTGCTTAAGAAATAGGAAGAGTGGAGAGAAGAGTCTGAAATTTGAAATTAAGCCACAAGCTTAAGAAAAATTTTTTTTCATGATAATTTTACTGTGCATTAACATCTGCTTTAAGTAGACTTTCATAAGTTTATATAGAGTTGACCTGGAGGATCTAAAAACCACTTCAATTTAGTTACAGTCTGCCAGGTCTGCCATGCACATTATAGATTAGAGTGTATTTAAATACCATGAAAATGTACTGTTGCATAAGATAAGCTTAGCTCCTTCTTTGCTCTGAGGCAATTTTATCTCATTGATTAGTCAGACACAAGCCAGGTGTTATCAAACAGAACTATGACATCTTAGATACCTGCAGTGCTCACTGGTTCCACGAAGTTAGGAAGGAATCAATAATAAGATGGAAGCTGGTAGAAGGAGCTATAATGCGAAAGAGTCTGGAGCAAGAATCGTAAGACCTATTTCTCTACCCAGCTCTGCTAACGGTTAACAGAGAGGCCAAAACATGCCTCTTCAGTTCTCCAGTCATTTTGAAGAGGATGAAATGATACCATCTTTTCTTTTTCTTTAAAATTGTATAGCCTTATGGAAAAGGCTGGGAATGTGAACAGCTACAGTTTAATGGACTCCAATGTATTTCATCCAGATTTGGGAAATTCATCAGCTAGGTGGCACAGAAAATGCAGACAACCACACATGCACTATATGGGATATGGGATCTCAGGACCAAAAAATAAAGTAAAATAAAAAAATAACATCCCAGGATTATGGACGGGAAAGTGGGAGTAAACATCGTCCCCCACCTCTTCCTCAGATCTGGTTTTGGCATCCTGGAAAATTCCACAGAAAGCTAGATTAAATCATGTCTCTTAATTTTTCTTTTCTTTCAAGCCCCATAGAGATCCCCTGTATTTAAAATTTAATTATGTTTTTGTTAAAAGATCTCATCACCATGCAGAATTTTCTTCTTTGAATCATCATGTACCTTCTTATAGTTGCTCTTATATTTGAATTTTGTATATGTTATTTTTCCCACTAAGAAAGAAACTTAAGTTTCCCACTAAGAAAGAGGGAGAAAATAAGTTCTCCCTCTTCCTCTCAATCTCTTTCTCCTTCCTTTCTTCCTCCCTCCCTCCCACCTTCCTTCCTTCCTTCCTTCCTTCCTTCATTCCTTCCCTCCTAATAGAATTATTGGAGGTTCAGATACACTCTGTATTCTTAACAGAATGAAAGGGAACATGGATTCCAGCAAAGAGGGAAGCAGACCATAATAACCCTGAAGCAGGAGAAAGCACTTTTTGAACCTCGTCCATCTCTTCTGCTGACATTTTCACCTCCTCCCACACTTACTCACTGCTTAGCATGTGTGATCATAGTACCAACTGCAGAGACAGTTCCTCTCTGATTTCTCTTCTTTAATGCATTTCAGCCCTAGGGCTGGGAGGGAGAGATTGGTATGAGTATTTTTCCTTCCAAAGAACTGAAGACATACTTGGCCTCTGGTATCTCCCTGCTCCATGTTAAAAATTTCCAGGCTAAAACTTTCCTCAAAGCCAATCCCTAAAAATACCATTCTTAAAATAATATCATTCTACTCTCTGGCAGAGATCACTCACCTGTTCACAAGCACCATCCTTCTCCTAGACTCAAATTGTTATTTAAAAATAAACTACAAGGCAATGACATGCAGAACCCATCCACCTACCTTTGCTAGAAATCAAGGAGGTACGTAGCAGTGGAAGCATATCTCGTGTTTTGAATTTTTTAAAACACTGAATGTTTTCATCATATGCCCTATTACTGGACTGTGGGACCGGCTACGGGTTTAGAGCGATGAAGCTTGTTTGATTGAAAACCGTAAAACTTAATGAGAATGCTGGCCTCCCAGCATCAAAGCAGGTGGTTGCCTCAGAAAGACTTCAAGGGCCTGGGCAGAGAAAGACTCTTAAATCTGTGCTGCTTCTTGATAATCTGATTCTGGAGCCTTTGCCAAACTTTCCTTAAGGGCAATGTGAAAAGAAAGAAAGAAAAAATAATAAACTAAGCAGGAAGATAGGAATCTCTTTCAACCCACATTTTGTCTCAGACTTTAGGAGTATTTTGTTTGTTGTTTTGTTCTGTTTTGTTTTTGATCAGGGAGGTGGAAAAAATCTTATCTTTTCTTATCTTTTGAGGATAATGAAGGTCACTCAGAGTGATATGTTAGAACCTTTTTGGCTAGAGGACTTTTGAGAATAGGACTTGCAGATAGCTTTGTAAAAAATGCTTTTGTGTTTGCAACCACTACTATAGGAAGGGTTTACCTCAGGACTTAAAGATTGTAGGAAAGGACCTTAAAGTACATAAAACTTAATCCCCTCACTTGACCGATGAAAAACCTGGTGCTCAGAGAGGTTAAGTAAAATGCATTGGGTTACACTTCACATGTGCTGGCCAACTTTCAGGGTTGTGCAGGCCAAACAGTCGAAAAGTGCATCCCGGGAAGACAGTTTTCTTACTTCCTTCATGCTTCCCACTGCCCTTGTTCCCCATTCCTTTGAGCTCTGATCTGAAGAAAAATATCTGGTTTGATTGCTTTGTTTTGGTTGAAATATATAGATTTGTCTTGTCTTGGTATTTTTTATTCTTTCTTCCCCAAAACTCATCCAGTCACCTTGATTCTACCTTTGAGATCCCTCTGGATTGTTAGTTATTCCCCATTCTTCCCTTGCTAGATCAACCCTTAACATCTCTCCCTTGGTGTGTTTCAGTTCTCTCCTTTTTAAACTGGAGGCTTCGGGTCTTTTGATCCTTCATATTAAATCCTGGCCCTAGCACAGACCTTTCTAGAAGTATCCATAGAACCCTACAACAAGTAGCAGTCTTTGTTAAAGTCCTTATATCATTTGCATCTGTATTACCTTAAATTTTTGTTAAAAATTCAGGTCCACTGCTAAATCAGAAGCTATGGGGACAGGGACCTGCAGTTTAATAAACTCTGAGATGATTTTTAATACACAAAACTTTCAACCATTGGGGCAGTCATATCCTGTCATCATTTTATCCATTTTCAACATCATTGCCTTCAATTTTTATCCAGCGTCAGTGTTCACCTCCCTTCTGTACATCCTTTCCCTAGTCACACTGACTGACCCCAGACATTCCCCCAAGCATGGCTGTGTATTCTTTTACAACCGTGCCCTTTCTCCAACTTATCCTCTGTCTCAAACTTTGTAGTTCACATCCTATTCACTTGGAGATATACTATTTTCCTTTCAATGCTAAGCTCAAATAGTATCTCCTTGGGAAAGTCTGGTTTTTTACATTTCTTGACCGCCCCTCTTTACACTGTGTTGCCCTAGAATGCAGCACAAACCTTTGTTGTAGAACTTACCTCACTTAAGTATAATTATAATGAATCTACTCAAGGGTTATAGAGCACCAACTATGCCTCAGGTTCTAGCACTAAAGAAACAGTCACAATCCCTGCTAGCAAAAAAGTCTCCCCTAGCTCTTCTCAACCAAAGTCCTCATCTGAACCACAGAACATAGAAAATTAGTTGAGTAACTATTTTCTCGGTTCTCCCAATGATGATACATAACTAGCACTATTACATACAATGCATGTCTTAGGGCATTAGGGCTTAATCTTCCTGAGAAACCCTAGTTGATCAAACACTGATACAATTATAGTAGCAATACTATGATAGAGATAAGCCCAAGGTGAGGTGGAAAAGCAGAATCAGGTGACCTAATTACCTATGCGTTTCATCTGTACCATGTCGTCTTCTTTTTCTATCCTCACTTGGCATCCTGCACAGGCTCATTTCATGGAGGTCATTTGATACATTTTGTTGTTGTTGAATTAAAAGCACTGAAATTCATTTTCATGGTTATGTGTCTTCAGAGTCCAGCCAAGGCAATGAAAATCATCCATATTTGTAAATCCAGCGTCTAATCAGTGCTAGAGGCATAGCTAGCACTCAGTGAGGGCTTGGTGAATAAATGTACAAATTTCGAAGGATTGTTACTCAAGAATCATAAGTACTACAGTACTTAAAGAAAAACTAATATGAATGTAAAAACCTTTCCTATTACTTAAACCACACTTCTGGATATTCCACTTCAAATTTAATTGCTTCCTGCGTTATGTGTATTTTCAAGACAGAAAGAAAGAGTTGCATTAAAAGTGTGAGTAAAGTTGTATGAAGTGAAAAAAGGCTGCATTTCCCTGGTTGGGGGATTAAAGTAAGTGGTGGTACTTTCAGTGTAATTCTAATCTAATAAAGACAAAGAAATTTAGTTTGAACATATTTTCAAGAACAAATAGCCTCTAATTACAAATTGAGTTTAGAGGAAGATAGTGGGGAAAGTTATAAAGTACCATAAAAATCTGGTGTCCTAAAGAAATTCTGAGGGGGTCTGTTGTACTTTCCTCTCTTACTGCAAAGTCTGCAGCCACTTCACTTCAGACAAAGTTATCTTTTTATGAGCATCACGTAAGCACACACTTCACACTCTTCCTGGGATTAATGGTTTTCCCACTTACGTCACTTAAAGGCATCTCTGTTCATTTAATCACCAAGAAAATTTCAGGCTGAGTGGCTTCAGTTTAGAGAGGTGTCATACTGCGTAGTTGCCTCTAGGGGGCTCTTATTAAAATTCATGTTGCAGAAGGAGCATTTCCCTAAATGGTTCCTTAATGCCTCAAATCCCCAACTGTCTAATTTATATCCAAGGAAGAGTTTACTTCCTTTAGGGCATAACCCATTATGTTACAAAGTTGTTAAAATGTAAATAAATACACAGAAATCTGTTTAAGTTAGCAAATTCTGGTAAGGTAAAATAATCCTGAATAAACCATGGCCTGAAAAAATGTGATGAGTATATATGGAAAATTCAGCATAAGAATATTACCCTGCAAAAATAATAATTAACCCAAGTAAACCTGCACACAGTGATTTTCAGCACTTTTGCAAGTGAACAAATTTTGCTATGAAAGCAGTACTCAAAATCAAATAGAGGTTAGGAGACCTAGTTTAAAATTGTTATTAAAACACACAGGCATTTTACATTAATGGTCATGGGCTTAGTTCCAACTCTTTCGTTAGCAAAAGCTTATTGCTTGGATAGTAAGTACAACTCATCCCAAGACTGTATTTGCCTCTAAATTTAGACTGTTGGGGGCCTGGCTCAGGGTGGATCCTGGTGATTCATTTGCCCTCAGTGTAATTGGATGCGAAGATCCTGATGTCCATCTTCCGAAGAAGGCTGAGCCCACGCAGGGGCTGGGGGAGAACTGAGCCCGGGAGGGTTTCCCCAGGGTCTTGGCACTTTGAGATGCTGAGGCTCTGGCTGTAAGCCTCAGGGTCACTACTGAGCTACTAAATTATACACTGTTTTATATTTTAATATGTCGAAAATACAGATCTTAGTTGCAATTGAGGTGCATTCTAGCCTAGGTTAATTGGCAGTGTTTAATGCCAATCATAACGTAATTGTACATCTTACGGTCAATGATGTCAACAAAACATGATGGCTGAGGTGCTCTAGCTCAGTGATTTTCAAACTCTAATTTGCATATGAAATCCCCCGGGGATCTTATTAAACTATAAATTCTGATTTAGTAGATCTGGGGAGGAGCATGAGGTTTTTCATCTAACAAGCTCCCAGGTGATATTGATGCTGCTGCTTCACAGGCCACGCCTTGAATAGTAAATCCCTAAATGGGCTAAGAATTGCTTCCTTTTAAACTACCTAAAACCTACTGCTTTAAGTCGCATGCCACTGTTTACAAATTGTTCTATATAAACACCATGTAATTTTATATAAATGTGTTGATTAATCCATGATAAATCAAATAATTATTAAATAATAGCAAAAGGTAATGTTAACGAAGGATTGACTTCAATCGTTGGTGATCATACCTTTAAGTCTGGAGACCTTATAGAAGAAAATGTTAACAAAAAGGTCAATTTACTCTTTCAAACAAGCATTGAAGTCTTACATATGAGACTCTGCTTTGCCTACAGGTGGTGAGTGCAGGGAAGGAATACAGTGACTGAGTTTGAAAAATAATGTTATGTGAAATCTGATGATGATGATAAAATCCTTAAAAAGTAAAAACAAAAAACTATTTGCATTTGAACTATAAAAATGAAGTGACTATTCCCAGTTATTAAAAAGATATCAGTGTTTTTCTAAAAACGCTGAGTTTCTCAGTCGTCTTTACTAATTTTTGATACATTGGAAGGTGTCTATTATAACTCAGGTGAACGAAAGAGGAATGCACACTGGCTGGAGTCAATAAACAGGTTTTCTTCTGGGTTCTTCTACATATGAGTGATGTGGCCTTGATGATGTTATAACTAACTTGTGGCCTCCAAGTCAATTCAACTTCCTCACAAAGCTGTTAGGACGGTTAAATGAAATAACTTTCAAAATGAGATAATATGTGCAAAATCTCATAGACTTGCCTGCAACCTGGACAGTCCTCATACTTCACGGGGTCCAGTACAAAATAAAAACGAAGGGCTCCTCGTTCAAAAGTTAAGAAGAATTCCAAGATGGCAAGAGGAAGCTATTAAACCAAGAGCAGGGTCCTTCTGCGTGTGAGGGCCCTGTGTGACTACATAGGTTACATGTCTGTGAAATATATATGTATAGGTCACAGTCCTACCTGCAATGTATTTGTAGTTAACACACACCATTTACTGAAATATTACAGTATAATAGGTACTATGCTGAGTGCTTCAATTACATAGTTTCACTTAATCCTTTAGAGTGAAGGAAAAATGAAGCAAAAAAACATTAAATTACTTTTCTCAGGTCACACAACTACTAAGTCTACGGAGCCAGGATTTGAACCCAGGTCTGTCTGATTCTAAAGCAATCTGTCTTAACTAATTTAATGGAATACCAATCTATAACTGGTTACTGTCATCACATTTGATTCAAATTTAGAAACTTAAGTTCAGAAAAATATATATGTTTGATGGACAATTCATTTATCATGACCTGGATTAGATAACCTTTGTCAACCTAATTATCATATCCTGGTACTTCACATAGTAGATGGTCATATCATACATGTGGAACTAAACTGAACACTCAGAGTCACCAATTTCTCTGTGTGCAGAACATTTACTCAACAAAGAGAAAAATCTCATTTTCCTATTATTTAAAATCACATGCTTCTGAATGATAACAGAATTATGTTCATTTTAAAGTAATTGATTTGTTTTAAATGTGTTTCAATAGTGATAATTCTCCTGAAACAAAGGCCAATTATGGTGTACAGAAATAATTTTCTTCCAAACACAGCACTTGATCCAAAGAACTAAGACGAGAGTATATCGTCTCATAATAGAAATCAACATGAAGACCAAAATATTCACTTTGTTTTGGATAGAGATCAGGTTTTTAAAATATGGCTCAAACTCAGTAAAGTACAAGCTTGCATTTCTATGGAGCTTTTCTTCTTCTTTGTAATGTGTTTTCGAATCCTTCATATCATTTCATCTTTCCTATTCTTTTCAAATTCTGAGAGTAGAACTTTAATCCCACGTAATATCATGCCCATTATAGAGCTGAGCGAAGAGAGACAGAGAGGATAACTCAGATTACTTTGTCACCTTCTCTTTGAAAGTATTATAGATTTCCTCTGGCAGAATTAATGACAGCTTCTGCTGCATTTTTAGAGCAATTTTCAACACCTCATTTAAAGAACCTGTATTTTAATTTTCTGCTTGTCAGGCTCTCCTTCCAGATTCCTAGGTGTGTTATTTACCTGTGTGTCCCACAGAGTCTAGCACATAGTAGGTATTGATTAATGTTGACTCATTGAATGCACACATACCTAAGTGAATGGAACAATTTAAACAAGGTACTCTAGTGGGTGCTGAAATTAAGAGGAAATGTTAAGTCTTAGACATTATTCATTACTGCTTTCTGCTGGGCTAGAAAATGTCATATTCTATAATATGCATCAATTCCTTAAAATGTCATTGAAACCCCTACCAAACCACGTTATGCTAGCTTGATATCTGAAAGCACTGCAATGCATTACGTCAACTGCTGATATAGTTCCAGGCTATGGGGCATCTACCGAATATGATGGGAAATAGAAATCTGTGGGTCCCCTGGAAGGGAGGTTGTTATGTTCAAAAAGCTGAATTCCAGACAAGAACTCACCAGATACTCTGGAGACTAAAGACCTGAGTTCCACTTCCTTGGGGACCTGAGCAGATGGGACTTCCTGAACCCAATCTCGAAGAGGAGTGCCTATGGCAAAATGCCTGGTTTCTGCCCTAATTGCTTATTTCCCTTGTCCCCAAGGCTACAAGGCACAGAAGGAAATGTACCCTTAGCAATCTATGAAGCCAATACTTTGTAGAAATCTAGAAAGTACTTCCAAATGTGTTTTTTTTTGTGTATCCCTGTTCATACGGTTGGCTACAGAGTACAGAAATTTATGACAAGCATTATTATCTTTTTTACACCCTTAGAGGAGGAAGGGATACAGACTTACAGAGCAGAGAAGCAGTTCACAGAGGTGACATTCCAGTACCAGTTAGAACAGTAAGAGAAAAATCCCCACTGGAAGCTCACGTGTAACTGGGCATCCACGAAATATTTCCTGCTCTTTCCCCTCCCACTTAGACACCCCCTTCTGCAACATCCTATTAATCTAGGCTGCATTTTTGTGTTCTCTTTCTCCTCAAGGTTCCAATAAAGTTCATTTCATTTAATTATACTTTACTAAAAATATTGAGAACAAGGAAATAGAAGCAAGATTATATTATGAGTAAAGGAAGCAACATAGAGTAGCTGTTAAAGGCAAGAGTTCTGTGGTTAGATTAGTTAAGGTTCAGATCTTGGCTCTGCTACTTAGTGATTGTTTTCTCCTAGTCAGTTACCTAACTTCTCCTGTCTCCATGTCATTTGTCAAATAGGGATACTGCTAGTATGTAACTTGTGAGATGCTCAGAGAGTTACTTTTGAACATACAAAGCACTGGAAAAAAATGACAGTGCACCCCTCCAGGCAATTTAATAATAAAAGCAAAATCTAAGATAAAATGCCATTAAGTCCACCACACACACGCAAAAAAACGGTGTTTGTCTTCCATGATTACCTTGCTGCTATGTTTGAAATACTGAATATCTAATTATTTCACAAAGTTTTATTAATTTATTTTTTAGGAGTAAATTGTTACGTTTGCTGTGCTGCTCTGCTGATTGTGCCCTAGGTACAATGGGGTAACTCACTGGGTATTGTAGAAATCACATGAGAAATAGGAAATGCTTAATATGTTATTATTACTATTCTGAAATATACCAACTCTTCTTACCCTTTTATAATAGCTGTGACTTTTAGCATCCCTTTGTAGAATGCCTTGTATAATCCTAGTCACAATTAGGTACCACCGAGTTTATATCACTAGAGTATGTTTAGGTGAGCTCATTCAGGCAATGCGCTCTAACTAGGAAAAGTACTCAACTTAGGTTATTACTATTATCTCACAGGGGTTCTTGAAAAGACATCCTTAAAAAGGAAAGGGGGATTTCTGACTTAAAAGAAGCTGTGGTCTTCTGTCTTGAAAATGAAAAGGAGGCAAGGGTAATTGACCTCTGTCTGCATTTTAGTGCCAACAATTTATTACAGCAGAAGAGTTGAAACACATTTCAGTATTTCCAAGATCTGAAAGACATCAGGCAGGGCTTATAATAAATCAGGTTAATGGTACATAAGAATTTGTCAAATTCTTTGACATTCCCACAAACTCCATCTTGCTTTCTTGTTACAAGTTTTAAAAGCAAACTGCCATCTTCTGTGGTTTTTTCTTTCAGGTGGAGAAACTTATTTTCTTTCTAGACTAGAATCTCTGCCCAACACTGTAAGTCAGTTTGCCTCCTTTTCATCTAGGCTAAGCTAAGCTCTCTTACAAGTCACTAAACCAAGACCCTACCTCTAGGAAGGCAGCCCAGAGCCAATGTGTGAGTCCTTGTGTTACAGGAATTCCTTTGTATTTTTGTACAGTCTATTATTTGGGGAACATTAGTAAAATCTATCTTAAAATGGTTAGTTAACTTGAGGACATTTTGCCAAACATAATTAAGGTAGAATTTATTTTCCTTAGCTATGTAATAATATGGTGAGTAAAACATGCGGATATGTATGGAAAATGGCTAGGAGGAAGTGAGATGGGAATGCAAACAGCAATTCTCTTTCCAAAGAATGAATGAGACATGTGGAAAGGTTAACATAAATGCATTGGAAAATGCTACTTATCAATATATAGACTGTGACAATGTAATAAGACAGGAAAGGCAGAAACTATCTACAGGTATCAGGGACCCCAACAAGGAAGAGTCTGGAGGAAATGAAAACCTGGGAGAAACGTGTTTAATCATGACTTTGGAACCCCTATGAGGACGTTCTCCCAGATAAAGAAGTCCTCCCTCTTCCCAAGTTGCATGATTATCAGTGAAGATCTCCTTACCCTCCAAAGTTTCCTTGAGGTCAAATTTTTCCAACAGGTCACAAAGCCTTTTATTTAAAAATTGGAAAAATAACTTAAAATGCAAATTCTGCCATGGATTTTTATTCTTATATGTAAAGAACTCACTCTGAGTAGTGAGGGAAATAAGACTGAACAGAAGGACACCTGGGAACCCACATTTGATGAGCTGGTTCTACCACAGAAGGGGATAAATTGAGAAGCCTTCACAATCTTCTAAAGTTCTCTGTTGTCCACAAGAAGTAAGACAGGAATTAAGAGGTATTTGCGCAAAGGAAATATTGCACCTTTCTCCTGGTGCTGATACTGGTACATTGTGTGAATTACAGCGATGCCACTGCAAATGGCAGAGACGACCATGCTGATTACATGCAGGTATCAACTATTTCTTCACAGTGGGTGAAAATGTTTACATAAGAGGATATTTTCTGAACCTCATCAACTTCATAGCTTCTTCCAGATTTTTAGTGCTAAAAGTTTCTCAATGTAATTAAAGCCTGCGCTGATCTAATTAGGTTGATGAAATTTTCAGTAGGGATTTAATTCCCCCTAGCATTTCACTTATTTATTTTTCTAGAATCCTTCCTTAGGCTTATCCCAAGCAACTTTTAGTGGTAGCATTCTAAATTTCCTCACACAGGCAGTGTCTCTACTCGCACAACTGACTGTAAAACTCCAGCAAGTACACATGGCTACAAAAAAACTTCCAATAAAGCATTCTAGGTTGTTTTATCCAGTACAATCCTTTCCTCCCCTTTCAGTTTCATTTCCCTACCAACAAACTATGTTGAATAATGTTCACTCTGCAGGAGGGAAATAGGTGTTTCAAAGCATTCTGGAGGCACAAAGAGGCTAAGAAATGCATAATAGCCCAAGGAGATTCTGAGGCAAGATTAATGAGGGAGCAGCATGACCCTTCCTCCTAAGTCATTAACTGCAGAAGCCCTCATGGTCAAAATATTGGGATAGAAACACATCTTAGTGAGTTTGCCACCTACCTTTGAATGTTAAAAAACAAACAAACAAAAACCTTTCATGAGAACCTTAGGAATCGACTGTAATACTTTTAGAGCAAAAAAAAAAAAAAAAAAAAAAAAAATGCTTTCCAAGTTGTTTAAGGTGAATGGGCAGGGCAGTAGGTGTCCTCAAATAGACTCCAAACATCTCCCTTAGACGCCATGATTTAACTTTCTACGGCATCTTCTAATTCCCTCTCCTGTTGTAGCAATCACTCAAAAAACTGCTTGCTGGAAAAATTAAATCTGATTTTAAGTGATCTTCTTAAGCAACATATATTTCAGGTTTTATTCAGTGGTATACAAAATGCAAAGAATATAAACAAATGCTTCTGTCCAAGCATGATTAGTACTGCCTTTGTAAAAATCAAATGTAAAAAGCATATTTTCAGGGCTTCCCTGGTGGTGCAGTGGTTGGGAGTCCGCCTGCCGATGCAGGGGACGCGGGTTCGTGCCCTGGTCTGGGAGGATCCCACATGCCGCGGAGCGGTTGGGCCCGTGGGCCATGGCCGCTGAGCCTGCACGTCCGGAGTCTGTGCTCCACAACGGGAGAGGCCGCAACGGTGAGAGGCCCGCGTACCGCAAAAAAAAAAAAAAAAAAAGCATATTTTCAAAGATCTATTATCCTCTAGGAATTTCATACATGCGGGCTGTATATAATGGTAATTTATTATTTACAATTTCTCCTGTAACTTTTCTCAAATTTATACCCTTGAAAGTCATTTTCAGTAACCTCAAACATTTCTCCAAAGTCTTTTTGATTTATTTATGATGAAAATATAAATACTTTTTAAAAAACTACTTTGATGCCCTTATTATAATTTCTTGGCCATTCAAAGCTCCCTCTCGGTTTGAACGAAGTAATATATGAAGTTCAGGTTAAGTTTTGCCAAATTCTGTTGAAATAATTTTACTTGATTTTGAAATTTGTTAATCACTAAAAAAAAAATTTCTTAATGAGGGTTGGCTGCTCTCCACGCAAGCCAAGTCTTATTTCAAATAAGCATTATCAAATGCCATGTAGGGAGAGCCCTAACTGCTAATTGCTTCTAATAAACACTAGATTATGGGTTGTTTCATTATGTGGAGTAATTTTTCTTTTTTTACTTTAATCTTTAAAAAATGAAGATGTGAATTAGTGAGAGTGGTAGGCCATCTCTAGTTTTGTATCTTGAGTGCCACTGTTTATAATGTCATTCAAGTATTATATTTTATCTGACAATATTCTGTGTTTTTATCCTGTTACCCCTTCATTGCTCTTCGGTGGGACAGATAACCTCTAGGTCTGTTTTCCCATTTCCAAAATAAGGAGGTTGGACTTGAAGAATGACTTCCAGTATTCTTCCTATTTTAACACTCCAAAATTTCTTCTATGACTTCAGACATAGTGTTATGAGTATCTCCCCCAGGACTGGTCATCCTAAGGGGGATCACATACTAGACTGAATATAAAAATGTTATGAGCCATAGATGAAATCATAATTAAGATTTTATATAACATGCCTGAGGGCAGAAAGCCTGAGATAAGAGTTAAGGAAGGTTCACATGGGCTTAAGAGGAATGTGGTGAGAATGAACATGGGTATGTTTCTCTCTTTTCAGCAACTCTACAGAGCTCACCTATCTGAAATAAGGTGATATGATTCAAAATCTATGCTACTTTGTCACAATTTCATTTCAGTAGTAGGAAGAGCAGGGCATTCTAAATAGATAGTAAGTCAGACTTGGATGGAAACTATGAACCTTCCAAAACCTCTCCAAGTAAAGTGTGTTTTGATTTATAGGCTGATTGTGCCCGTATCCTCCCACTCTAGTGTGTCAGGAGGAAATAAAGTGTAAGAGATTGTACATCAGTAAAACACTGGCAAGACTTGCTCCAGACACATACCCCAGGCTGTGGAAGAGAGAGATATAGGAAGTGCCCTATTGGTAAGATGAGTGATATCTATCCAAAACCTACAGAGACAATAACTTGAGTGAATCCTCATTGTTTGGACTCAGTAGTTGCCAAACAAATGGAAAATCACCTGACTTGGTTTTTATGGTTGAAAGACCAATTAAAAAGATAAGTATAAAATACATAAGCAACAAGGATATAGCACAGGGAATTATAGCCATTATTTGTAATAACCAAAAATGGAGTATAATCTGCAAAAATACTGAATCACTATGCTGTACTTAAAACTAATATAAAATTGTAAGTTAACTATAGTCTAATTTTTAAAAAAGAGATGAGTTCTAAAGCGTCTCAACTTCTCATTAACACTTAAATATTAAAGATATTAATCTGAAGTACAGTTCAATCTGAAACTGTAAATTTGGATTAAGGCAATCCACTGAAGATTCACACACACGGAAAGCTGCCTCACCCAACCTGAACTCAGAAGACAGTGAGGCGCAGCTGAACTTGGGTGATCACTGCAGAAACTCTCATGTTTTTACAGGATACCCAAAAGGGCTCTTTAGCTAGATTCCAGTTTCTGCTTGAGATCCTTGGATTCCCTTTCCTTTTTCCAGTCCACAGCAAGATTAACTTTCTGTAGATAAAGCAGGGCCTAGGGGCTGACCATAGGTTGATCTGTTCACAGTGAAAATGAGGAAATGGTGTGGATGACTGGGGGTGTGATTCTGCCCCCACCCCAATTCCTATCACCAGAAAGGGTTTCAGGCATCATATTGTGAAATCTAACTATGTTTTCACCATGCTTCTCCCCAACCTGAAACATGTCCTCCATCCCTGGCTCATAATTATCCTTCAATACGCTCTCACATCCTGACTCTTCTGTGTATCTTCCTTGTCTACTAGATCTCCACTCATTCACTCTCTTTTGTACTCAAATGCGCATAACTGTACCACACAGAAATGTCTAGTTTACATTTCTAAAAGTTGTTTCTGTTTGTAACAGAATTGAGGGTTTACACAATCTCCTAACACACATTCTGTTAGGACACTGTGTATTATGGTGGCTAAGAGCACACACGTCTCTGAATTCAGACTGCCGTGATCATGCTCTAGGCTTGCAGACTTCTTAGCCATGAGACCTTGCTTGAGAAACTTACCTCTCCAAACCTCAGTTTCCTTGTCTGAAAAGTGCAGATAATTACTTCATATATTGTGGAGATTCCTGCAAAGCTCTTAGTATTGCATTAGGCACAAAATAAGAGCTCAGAAAATGCCTACTCTTATAACAATGATCATAATTATTAGGATTTTATAATGCTCACAGAGCTTAGCACAGTCCTGGGTCACATTATGTATCTGTAAAAAGTAAAAGTTATTCTCTGGGAGGCAATCAATCCCTTCCACCACAAAGCACAGTTAGATTCAGCCTTTCAGAACTGCATCTCCTTGTATTTGTTAAAACTATAGCGTTTTCGAATCCTTTTTAGGACTCTTCCATATACATTCACATACTGGGCAATGCAACATCCAGTATATTTACATAAATGAAAAACAGGTAAGGATAATTCAAGCATGGATTGTTTTTCACTGATGCTTACTTGAATCGAGTTTATATGATTACAATATTTTCTTTAAAATAAACCAAATCCAAAAAAGAAGGGATATATGTATATGTATAACTGATTCATTCTGCTGTACGGCAGAAACTGACACAACATTGTAAAGCAGCTATGCTCCAATAAATAAATAAACCAAAGTGCATCACTGTTTACCAACACCACCTATGGCTAATCGTTAATAAATTCAAAGTTATTAAATTTTATATTTTAGAGGTCTGTACCATTAAACTACAGTCATATAATGCAAGAGGAACTTCTGGTTCTAGCAGCCAAGAGAAACTGGGTTGTGCCTGAATGAAAACAGGCAGCTGTTATGGAAAAATATTCATACAAGTTGAAATCCAAAGATCTTCCTGATCTTTTTCTTCCCATACCCCAACAAGTCCCGATCCCATCAAAAGTTACAACCAACAATGACAGCGGGGAATGAGGGATGAAATTCTTGGTATCTTTTAGCCTGATAGCTTCACTCAGGTAAGTATCAAGTGAGCTCATTGGATCACAAATGAAACATCTTTACTTCCTTCAGAACATATTTAAAACCTAGGAACAAAATTATTTCATCACATAGATTCATCTTGTTTTTGTTGCATTTGGTCTCTCATAGCCTATTTTTTTTCTTCTTCTTTCCTGTAATGGTCAAATAAGTCACTGCTGCATATAGAACACCTAAGGCATTTAAGTAGAAATGAGCAAGGTGTTTGGCTTAACTCTAGACCCAATATTTCTTTGTGTTTGACTTTCTTTTATAGCTAATATACAACTGCCCCCTGCAAATCATAATTGTGAATTACTTACAGACTGTAAAGAAGAGGAACTTAATTCCTTGATAATGTTCTGTGAGTTGCCCCCATGCCCCCAATCCTATATAAACAACAGTGGAATATTGAATTTCAGGTTGTGCCCCCTGACACCACAAACTCTGGGTCTTCAGCAAAGGCGCTTTCAGTCTGGATCTGAAATGATGAGGTCATGAATTAGGAATGATTCCGGTGACGGTGATATTTACCTCTTTGAGACAGCCCATAAAGTTGTTACTGACTGGTGACCCGGGAAGGTCTGCTGTGCTGGGACTGCCTCCAACATAGAAAAAGTCATCAGACCCCAGCATGGTATAATCTTCTTGCGTGTAGCCCGTTGTGGTAAGAATCCCATCCACTGATATTGTCACCTAGATAACAAAGCACAGGGAAAGGACACGCTATACTCAGACCTAGATACTGTAATCCTGGGATATGCCTGTTTTGTGTTTTGTTTTGTTTTAGTTTTTCATTTTGCGTTTTGGTTTTTGTTTTTTTTTTTCTGTTTGTTTGGTTTTTATTTTTCGACCTATGGCGGAACCCATTTTCATGTCTGTTAGAGGTTTATTCTCCGATTCTATGCAACTAGCCCTAAGAGATCTAAACTAGTTAGAGAGTTAACTGATTATTGAACAAGTGTCAGCATCATCCCTACGGCAACTCAAAAGTTATTTAGCAGACACAAAAATGGTGTTAGTAAAATGCTTCCTAGGTTAGTTTTGCTGGTAGTACATATTAGCAAAGTTTAGTCGTCTGTTATTAACTAATCACAACGTGCACCTTGTTAACAGAAAAGGCGCAAGCTCTTTCCAGCAACGTCACTGTTTGCACTATTGAGCAGCAGCTGTCCAGCATGCAAGTGCCTACGTCCATGCCAAAGGCGAGGGGAAACAAAACCACCAGTGGAAGCAGCACACGCTGATGTGCACATGCAGGAGGGACAGTACCGTTCAGAAAGGAAAGGAAAGAAAACGGGGAGAACCAAAGGAAAACACAACTGCTCTGTGATGACGGAAAGATGAGTGGGTGTGGCATCTCCAGCATTCCCAAATCAAGGGTGCATGCCATGCGTCATGAATGGTTCGAGACTGGCTGAGCTTGCGGTCACTCGGGCCAGCCACCATTTTGTCTTATCCCGTGTTAACCACAGCTGGATGCAAAACGTTCGAAACGTTAAGGATGCCCCTACAGGTGAGTTGGAAAACAGAAGTTGACAGGAACAGGTAAAAAATAAGAAGGTCAACAACAGATGAAAAGAAGGAGGTCAAAGTAAGCAGAAGAGTACCAACCGCAGTTCCTCTTTTGTTAATGATGTCTACAGTTAAAAGAAAGAAAGAAAACACACGGCAAACCCAAAATAAGAAACAATTAGAATGATATCTACCGAACAATGTAGTTTGTTTACCATAGCGTGTCCAATGCCTGAGTGCTTTGTGGAGAAGGGGGGAGAAAGGAAATTAAAAACTGTGAACAGAATAACGATCGTTACTTAAAAAATATGATGGTCTCTACCATGTTAGTACATTTTTTGATTCAGGTAACGGTTAGTAGAATGAAACATTCCATGAATGACATGTTAGTTATTAAGCATGTTAGTAACATAGAAAAAGGGCAAAAAAATTTTACAAGAAAAAAGCAGACTAACAAATAGGCCTCCCACAGAGGTAATATTTTTCCTGCCAGTATTGTTCGTAACTTGCTATAAGACAGAAACAGACATATGGCAATGTTCCTTTGTCTCCCTGAGTACATCTGACAGACATTGAAAAAGTCTAAAAGGGATTCAAAGGCCTAAAGCTCAGCTGACCACTGCCGCCTTTCGCCCATAAGTGATCCCTCCCCAACCCTGGCCCACCCCAGTCCCAGCAAATTCATAGGAATCGGTTGGCATTGCCCTACTACTCAATTTTACAGCATACAGGGACTTCTGCTCAACTCCAAAACTTCCTTCGGTCATATTGATGGACTTTAGGGTCACAGTTTACTGCAATGAAACAAAGCAAAGATCCTGACACAAAGAATGAGTAGAATGGATTTGTTTTTAATCTGTCCTGCCACACATGCACCCCGGCTGTATAACTGCCATTTCCTTTGAGCTACCAATTCATAGTTTGGTTTGTAACCTGAGCAAAGGCAAATCTAGAAAGTAGGCTCCTCAAGCCCCACCCTTCCTTCTGTGCTTCTCTCAAATGAGCCTTCGGCCTCTTGGTGCGAATCTGAGAGAAAAATAAAAAGGGAAAACCAAAGAGACACACTTATAGGAAATCCGTGGTCTACAGCTACCCCGATGGTGGGCAACTATCCCCCAAGGCAGGTGTGAAGCATGCAGGGCCCCTCCCATGACACTAAGGCCTCTGAAAGGTCTTGGAGGGTCTCAAGAAATCCTTCGTTTTTACTTTTCTGCCTCAGCTAGACTAAATCTGCACTCCTAAAATTCCCGTTTGCTTCTCTAGCTTGGATAGTTTAAGCCTTTCAGAAGTGGGAAAGAAAAGGTTAGACAGTTAACAGCTCAGAAAGAGAGGGCTGTTTTAGTAAAGGAAAACCAGAGACAATCCGGTCATTCTGCAACTGTTCAGAGAAACAACAAGTATGTTAAGGATATTAGTTTGAGATCAGCAGGTACTGCAGAAAAATTAGTCACTGTCAACACTTAACAGAATGGTATGTTGTAATATGATAAAATTTCAAATAATAATCAAAACTTATCATGTTCAGTATAAAAGGACAATCTATTCACTTTCATCTGTATATATATATACTGTAATAATATGTCTCAGTTAAAAGCATACAGTATATGGGGACCCATAGATTTACTGAAAAATTGATATTTTCCTAAAATGTAGACACTTGGAAGAATTTTTTTAAAATACAATCAAATAGAAATGGGCATCTAGAAGATGAACTGGCCTCTCCAGAGACATTTGGGATTTAACATAAGTGTCTGTGCTAAAAGTAAAAATACCTTCATAAACAGACTCTTCAGGAGATGTGGAAACCCCCAAAGTCATTTTTCCCCCTCAGGGACTCTTCTTGTCCTCATTTCAGAGTTTGGGGTGGGGAGGGAGTAGGGACTGATACATTCCCAAATCACAAACACACTGTTGTTGGATTTTTTTTTTTTAACGACAAAAAAGGAACTGTGATTTAATGACCCCAATGTGCATGCTTCCAAATGATCACCATGAAAACTACACTTTAAAATCAAATAAACAAAAAACTAGAAACACAACAGAATCACACACATCACAGGAAGGGCAGGTTGCAGGGATAACCTTGCAGCCCTCTGGGAAACTGTCATATGTCGCTGTGTCAAAATAGCCTTTAGGCCCCTGGAACTTTCTAGATATGCCCCTGCTCAAGTATGGCAGGAAGATTCATCTCAGAAGAAGAAAGAGCTAATTTGTAAGCCACTCTGAGGAGCCCTGTATCATGTTGTTAGGGTTTTCAAGTACCACACACACAGCTGTAGCGAGAAACAAAGCCAGTTACTCTCTTATCCACTGCGCTGTTACCTGACGCAGATTCCTGGTGACTTTCACATCATGCCAGGCATTATCATTAAACTTTCCATTCACGGGCTCCACTAGTGCTTCAAAGGCCCCTGATCCCAAATTAATGACCAGAGAGACAGCTCCATTTTTCAGGGCGAGATTGACATAATCAGCTGATTTCCCAGTGTGAAGCATCAGTCCATTCCTCTGAAGGGTTTTAAAGGACAGAGTTATTTCATCGCTGCTGCTTTGAATGGGGTTTTGAGACAAGTCGTAGCAGAAGTATTCAGATCCCTTGAAAGTGGCAATGTATTCTTCTTTTCCTAGAGGAAAACAGATACATACATGCGTAAGTAAAGAAACATACTATGTAAATTAGCAAATCTTCACAGAAACAATAACTAATCAGCCCCCAAATGAACTCTTTGTCTAGTTAACATTCATGACAAGAGCCCTGTCAAAGAGAGTTAAATAGTACTGTAGGTGGCAGTATATTTTTAATAAACCTCAGCTCTTGGGCCATCAACTGCAATAGCTAAAGCTGACATTCGTGAAAATCCAATGCATTTTTAAGTATCACTGCAAGAGCTCTGATCAGAGAAAGTAGCTCTGTGATATCTTGAGGGCACGAGTCAGGTACCATAAATACATATTGGATGGTTCTACTCTGCTGGCAACAATGGATTCCAATGTGTTTAAAACATTCTCTCCATCCAACTGAGGCGTTATTTTAATTTTCAGTGAGGCATTTATATTCAAAGATCTTCTCAGTGAAGAGCCAAATATTTCCACCACTGAGAAACCATAACAGATTATCTGATGAGGGGAAAGCAAAGAAAAAATAATAGGATTTGGTCTGGAAGTAAATAGATTTCCTATAGAACAAGTGCATTTTTTCTCCCTGGGTGGAGGCGGCAGTGATAGAAGGCTTAATGGCATTAGCTGGATCGTTGGTTCATTCCCTGATCTCACCAGACAGATGGCAGGGCTGGCTTTTATGAGACCGGAAATCCAGGACATCCTCAGGGGAACAGCATGTAAATGAAGTCTCAACATCATCGTCTATATATCTCAGTCTTTACTACATTTAGGAGTAACAACGTAGATCCCACAAAATGTTAGATCAAACAGAAAGGTGGCTATTTGGAAAGAGCAGTCTTTTCCCACTAAGTAAACGAGTTTAACCAAAAAAAGAGTAGAAGCCAAAAGCTCCCTCAACTTTCTAGGCAATGATGGCGTTGTACCAAGAACAATGAGACAGTATGGTTTGGACTCAGCTTCCGATAAACCATAAACATAGAATTATAAGTGATACTAGAGAATCTTAACCTGCTTCCCTGGTAATACAGCATCTCTACTATGCCCACTGGAGGGTTCATATGCTAACAGGGGTCTCACTCGTATCCTGGCAATAGGATTTTACCTCAGGAATATTGTCATTCAATAATCTAATAACTCATGTCTTTGCATCAGAGCTCAAATCAAGGTCTCAGCTCATCAAGGCCCAATGACCTGACTCTCTGGATACAGAAAGTACCATAAGCAGCTACAGGTAAACAAGGCATGGCACTGAGTAAAATCGTGAGCACCTAAGAACTTTCACAAGAGAGTGAATCCTTGAGGGAGAGTCACTGTCTACTAGTAAACTATTAGTGAAGACTAGTGGTCAGGCTCAACCCACCACATTCTGAGGCAGAGTCACCAAGCACAGCCCAATCCATACTAGAGGGTCCCTTCCATTCAAACACTCAAAATATTGGCTGAAATCCCCCCAAGTGTTAAGCCCAGTGCTAGTCTTTAGGGATAACAGAGTGACCAAGACTGACCTAATCCTTGTCTCTGAATGTCTACAGTTTAGGTGTTTGTTTCCCTGGTCAGTTCAATATGGCAAGTGCCTTGATATTGGGAGCCAGCACAACTAAATATTTCTGATATACTAGGGAAAAAAAAAAGAAGCAGGCTAAACTATGAATTTAGATCCTAGCTGGCCAATTGTTAACTGCACTGGGGGCAATCATGCATCTTTTAAAATCTCAGTTTCTAAAAATGGTTAGTGATACCAGTCTTTCAGGATATAATGAGATAATGCTGTACAGGCATCTGGCAAAGTTGTGGGCACTAGAAATGGTAGATGTCTTCCTCCTTGCCTGCCTAATGTAATAAATGTGATAAATGATCTAAAACAAATAGCATATGTCATACTTCACTGTGAAATCTAGAACACTCTCTTTAAGATCAGAAACAGAACACAGATGCCCACTATCAACATACTGTGCTTAAAGTCCTAGATAATGCAGGACGACAAGAGAAACACATAAGCATTATCAAGAGTATAAGTGAAAAAAACCACATCATATTAGCAAATATAATTGTATACACTGAAAGACCAAAATTATCTTAAAAAAAAACTGTTGGGTTGAAGATATTTCAGAAAGATCGTAGGGTTATACGTACTAGGGAAAATCAATATTTTAAACATACAAACATCTATAGATTCAATGAAATTCCAGTAAAAATCTCAATGATTTTTTTAAAATGAATACGAAAAGCTGATTCTACAAGTTCTATGAGAAAAACAAAGAGCCCAAAATAGCCAAGATACACCAGAGAAAGAAGATTAAGGAACTTTCCTGTAAAGATGAACAATTATTAGAAAATTATGATAATAAAGATAATGCATTAGGATAGACAAAAGGGGGAGAATAAAGATAATAATCAAACTAAAAATATTCTTAAGCATATATGAAAATGATTTATATCAAGTCAGGCATTGCAAATAAGTGAGCAAAGTATAGATTAGTCAATAAATGGTGCTGGGACAACTGGTTATCTACATGAATAAAGTGAAATTGGATCTTTACATCATTTTGTTTACAAAAAATGAATTCTCCATGGACTAAGGATATAAATTAGTAAGGTAAGTCTGTAAAACTTTTGTAAGACAAGAAATTACAATACTGAAGTATGGAAGGATTTATTAAATAGCCACAAAAATCACTAATAAAATATTGATAAATTCAACTGCATTGCATTGATAAATTGCATTGCATTAGATAATGCATTGATAAATTCAACTGCATTAAAATTAATAAACCAATTATTATTGGTTCATCAATAATACCATAAAGAGAGTAAGAATCTAAATTAGGTTGGTAGAAAATATTTTCATACCATATTAATCTACAAAGGACTACAATACAGGATTCGCAAAGCATTCTGATAACTCGGTTTGAAAAACAAGATGAACAATGGGAAAATGGGCAAAATAAATGTATAGTAATTTCACAGAAAAACAGGTATATGCTGTATGAATAAATAAAAAGATGCTCAATTCTATGAGTCTTCAGGGAAAGGCAAAAATCAAATTATATTCAGAAACTATTTCATAGCCATGAAATTGACAAAAAATGATATGAAAAGATAGAAAAACTCCAGGCTTTGTAAAAGCTAGGGAAAAATAGTAATTCTTATCCAATGCTAATGAGAGTGCCGATGAGCTGAAGATCGACCGACGGCAATAAGCACTATTTGGCCTATGCTAGCCCGTGGGAACGTCACATATTATAAAGGTGTCAGTCTTTAGAAAATTGTTACCGTAGTCAATAAAAATACAATTCCCAATTCCCTTCAATTCATTTCTCTCTTCTCACTGTTCTGATCATTTGATGATAGGGAGTCAAGTGAATTCTGCTTCATATCTGTATACATACATCAGATATACTGAGATTCACTTATCTGAAGAGGATATTTGCAAACTTTTCATCCCCAAGGAATACTCAGAACAGGTCTCTGAGCCAAAGGGAGTTTTAGAGACCCTCTTCTAGCCCATTCTTTACATTATTAAGAAAATGATGCCCATGGAGTTTAAATGACTGTCAAATTCAGAAAGTGCACCAACCACAGAAGCAGGATTAGAATTCATCCTCTGACTACCCTTAAATACTAAATAACAGAGTTCGGGGGCTTGAAGAGGTTTGATCTAGTTAAAAGGCTGTAGCATTTTATCTAAGTGATTTCACATCATTCCAAATATGATTTATTCAAAATAAATCTTGACAAAGGATTTATTTGCCAGATAATGTGGCAGAGCCAAAGGCAAAAAATAGTAAATAGAGTTTGCCGTTCACTAGATGGAAAGCTGTGAAGTTATATGAGAATTGATGACATTTCACACCATCATATTCCTATTACTTAAAAATGGAAATGTATCACTCCTTTTATATTGTTTAACATCAAATTTAGATGATTTAAATTTGCATTAAATGCAACCACATAGTTTTGGAAAAAATCACGCTGTATAATATATCATTACCTCAAAAGGCCATAAATGAGACATGAATCTAAGCAGGGAAAATCTTTTTGCTATGTTCTTTTTCAAGAAAGAATATGTGTACTATGTGAGAATACATAAGTCATTCTACTTTCTTCAAGAGGACTACAATTCCTCCAATTATTTGTTACCATACAGTCTTTGTCATTGTTTTCTGCAATGTCATATGCAAATACCAAGCAGCATAGTGAAGAGTTATTTATGCTTTCCTGTTGAACACCTAAAGAATGGGTCTATGTCCATTTTAAAATGTAAGTCCCAAATATCTTGTGCATTTCTAGAATGTTCTAAAACAATAAACATCAAAAAGAAATTAGATTCACAGCAACATGTATATCAACAAATTCTTATATCCAGGATACATAAAGAACTTATACAAATCAATCAGGAAAAAAAACAAAACAAAAAAAAACTAGCCAAACCAACAGGAACGACACTTTTATCCATGATAAAAAGATATCCATATGGAAAGATGTTCTTATTAGTATTCAGAGAAATGCAAACTAAACCACAATAAAATATCAATACATTCCACTACAATGAATAAAATGAAAAAGACAAAATGCACAGTGTGTTTAGTGAGGATGTGGAGCAACTAGAACTCTCATGTATTGCTGGTGAGAACTGCTTTTTGAAATTAGCAATATCTTTTAAAGCTAAACACCTGCCTACCTTATGACCCAGTAACCCCCACTTGTAAGGATACATCCGACAAAATGGACAAAAAGATCATCAGAATAACATACTAGAATGTTTACAGCAGCACTCTGCATAATAACCTCAAACTGAACAGCACTGAAATGCCAATCAATAGTAGAATGGATAAATAAATTGGGGTATAGTTACACAGTGAAATATTAGACAACAATGAGAATAGATAATCTACAACTACGTGCAAAAATATGGATAAATCTCAGAATAATAACACTGAGTAAAAAGAATTCCACACATAAAAGAGAACATACTTATGATTCCAGTTACATAAAATTTTTTTAAACAAGCAAAAACTAATCTCTACTGTTGTAAGTCAAGGTAATGGCTACCTTTGGTAGATATGAAGCAGGGACTAGTTAGGAGGACTTTTTGGGTGCTAGCAATGTTCTGTTCTGGATCTGGTGTTGGTTATGGGTGTGATCAGAGTGCAAAAAATCATATAGCTGTACACTTATGATACGTGCACTTCTTAGTATTTATACTATATTTCAAAAAATAATTTAAATACTAGTTTAAATAATCTATATGATTGAGAACAAAACAAGTTCAGCTGATAAGGTCTTTTCTTCCTGATTCATAGGGTGATATGAGCAAGACATTACTCCCATTAATGTTACTTTTATTAGTAAAAATGAAAATAACAGCAACAATAATAATACCAGTTATGTAGCATTTAAAAACTTTTCAATGCATATTAATATCCCTTAATACCATTTGCTCTCCAGAGCGACCTCATAGGATTTAGAAAAAGTATATAAGCTGCAATGGATATAATTATAATTGTTTGAAGGACCATATCCAAATGTGCTGGTTAATGGATCATTGTCAAGATAAAGGGAGTCTCTGTTATTAATCATAGAAATGCTATGATAGAATTAGAGAAACAATTAAAAAATAAACTGCTCAAAAGCTTGGAGTATTTTTCTAATATTCTATATTAATTTGCTTTCCTATGCAATACAATTGGAGGAAGAGATCTAACAGAGTGCCATTGGAATTAGTCCTATTCAATTTTCAGCCCGCTAATAATTTAGATGAAAACACACAGTTCTTGCTCATCTAATTTTCTGAAGGAAATTTCAGTGAAAAAATCCAAATTGTACAAATTCTTGTTATGCTGACTAGATAAGCTGATTCTGACAAAGTTAAATTTAACGGGAATAAACCTGAGTTCTATTCTCAGGTCTAAAACTACTCAACTGAACAAGTAAGAGTATATAGGAAACAAGATTTCCCGGACACATCAGATAAAACAAACAAAGCCAAACCTTTAGAGGATTTAGAACATGAATCAACAGCGCGATAGAGACATTCAAAACAGCTCAGGTATGCCCGGGTTACATTCATGAAAGTTCTTAGAGGAGGGATGGGACGGTCTTGTGCTTTAGTGCTAGGCAGCTCATGCCTGTTATCACACTCCTATTTAGACAAGCTGGAGTACGTTTGGATATATGCTAAGATGATAAAAGACTTCTAGATTATATAAGGTAGTGTTAAAAACCCTCTAAAGAAAAAATTTAGGGGATACATGACAGTATCTTGAAACATCAGGAAGGATGTCCCCTAGAAGAGTAATTCCATTTTGTATGGAAACAGGGGTGTAAGTAGAATCAAAGCATGAAAGGTATGGGAAAACATATTCTCAATATAATGAAGACTTTCTAAGAGAGGTATCCATAGGTGGAACATTCAATTTGACAGAAAACAAATTACTCATCAAAAAAAGAACTTAAACATAACTGAAAAACATAACTGAAAAACATAATTGCATATGGCAGAAGGTTTTCAATCTTTGGATGGAAGAATGGAAAAACAGATCCTTTTCAACAGCAAGAATTACTGACTTCTACTTTAGAGAGAGGAATATTACACAAAGAAAGGTTACATGGCTCCCCAAGTTCACACAGAAATTGATTCTCAGGATAATGCCCCTTCCCATTGCCTATGCTTGGGGTAAAGTCTCATTAATTTGACCCTATGTTTCCACAATTTTCAGCTTCACTGAACTTCTTCACTAAGTGAAGGATCTGCAAGGGAATGGCCCTAGTTCCTAAGGACAATGATGTCTATGGGCAGAGAGGAGTCCCACTATTCTCACTTACATGAAGAACGTCAGGCCATTTTCCTAAGCCAACAACCTGACCTACATTATTGTTCTTGATTATCTTGCATTTCATAGATACAATCCCAAATCACACAGGTTTATAAGGTTTTACTACATCTTAAGATATATTCTAAGATTGTGTTCAACACAAACCAGAAACTGAAATCAACATGTGAAAAAAAACAAGTGAACAAAAACCAACGCTTGAGTAAGAGACTTGTTTCATTTGTTTTACCGCTCTAGAAGTCAAATACACAAGAATATTGTGCCGAAAATGTCCTTGACTAAACAAAAGTGCACACTAGAAGTTTACATTATTAAATTAAATAGCATGCCTGGCTTTCTCTGACTATAAAGGTAAAGCAAGTTTAGAAAAACAGGAAAAGAAAGTCTGCCTATTGAAAATCACATCAGGTTAAATTCTCAGTCCCTCAGTGTAACAGAAAACAGCATAGTTTTATTTGCCAAAACCCTCTGTAATTTAGAAATTAAAACAATCAATTGATCCCTATAAGGAAAAACAGCATTATTTTAAAGGGAGAGTAGTTCACTCTTTCCTTAGATTTTCTACCTGATGCAATGCTGTAAATCATTCCAAAATTCCCAAATGCGATTCAACCTACAGAAATTCTGAGGCTAACTTCTATTGTTTGCAGCAAGAAATCAAGCTTCATAAAATATTCATTCTTCAAGGTTTTATTTCACTTTAGATACACCTCAAGGCAACCAGTCCAGAAATAAGTTGCCAAGAATCCATCAGATAACCCCCAAAATAGGCACACTCTTAACGACAATATACGTGAGGTCATTAAATATGAAAGGTAAAGAAGACTTAGATATTATTTGGCACAATGCTCTAATTTATTAGATGAAGAGAGTGAGGCCTCAACAGATAAAACTGTGGTCACGTAAAAAATTGGAGTAGAATCAAAATATGTATAACTCTTGCCCTCTTTATTCCAACCTCATGTTCTTCCTTATTTCCTATGTATTGCCATGAAATGAGCCTCTAATTCATTACCAAAAACTAAATGCAGCTTAAACTTGAACATATTAAAAAAGAAAAATAGGACATAGACCAACACTCTATGGCAATTTTCCAATCCTACTGTGCAACGGATTTGCATTTGTTTCAATAACTGCAGGTGCTGGGAACCAAACAGGCCAGTCCATGCCTAACTGGGCTGATGACCATTCAGTTCTGCACAGATGATATGACACACAGGGAAAGTCATAAACAAACATTCACCAGGTGTGCAATATCGCAATTTCTGGGCCTGCCTCCAGCTCAACTCCCACAGCTGAATCTGTGACAACTAGACTCTAGCATCTTTTAACCTGGAGGATACCAGTGACACAATCAAAGTAAAAACATAGCTTGGTGAATTTAGGCTTTGCAAAGAATCTCTAGATGAACTTATTATTCCTTTGGGGTCAATTAATGTTTACCTAATAAATAAATTGTATGTATGTATATATAGCAAATATACTATTATATATATAATTATAGGAAGACAATGATATTTATAGCAGATTTATAAATATCCTGTATTTATAAACAATCCTCATTTATACTAAGATCAGTATAAACTAAGAACACTTGGATTTTAGAGTACCACGCTTTGCACTAGGGGAAGAGAAGGGATGCTGGAAACCCATGGCATGTCTTTGAACTTAAGGCAAAGAATACTGAATCCAGAAGTCACACATGTAAAGCACCTAGCAGTCCTTAAACTGGAATTGAGAGGGAGATTAATAATTCATTCAGGCATCATCTTGGTCAAACTTTTCTATTTTATTCCATGTACATATAAGTCCATGCCACTCTCTCACTTCATTCCAGCTTTCCATTCCCTCTCCCTGTGTCCTCAAGTCCATTCTCTACGTCTGTGTCTCTTATTCCATGTACAATGGGAAGCCATTGGAGTACTGAAGCTGGACAGTGACAAGTTCTGATTTACATTTTTAAAAGTTAAGTCTGGTTTCTGTGTGGAGTTTGGATTCTGGATATGCATGAAAGTGCTAGCAATGAGACTAACAGTTATAAAGTTATAGACCATAGGAATGAGGGCTATAGAGTCATATACACCTGGCCCTTCCATTTTATCGGGAGTCAATGACAGGAAGAGAACAGGACAGTGGCCCTGCTTATAGTCTCTTTCTGTTGGTTGTACCTGCTTCTTTGGTTCACCCTCACTGACCTCTGATGCCTTCCAAATGGTAGATTCCTAAGTGCTCTGTAGGGCCTCCCCACTGCATTTTCCAAACATAATTTAAGGGGTGGGCTGGTGGAGATAGAGAGATTCATCTGGCTCAACCTGCTTCATCCTCTGGTTCCAGCACACTGCATCTGGCTACTGTGATCCCCTGGCCCAGCAGCCCAGCAAGTGGCCTTCTTGTGAGTGATACTGGCCAGATGGCTCAAGTCCCAGACTAAAGTGGAGTGTCTGCATGGCCCATAGAATCTTAGGCCTCCTGGCTATACCAGACGTTGAGAGTATAGGTTATACTCCTTGGTCTCTGTCCACTGTACCGGTCCCCTTCTCTCCTCAGAAAGGCACGAGGCAGGTCAGCAAATTTGATGCAGACACTGTCGTGTGTAAGGAATGCAGAATGCAGACATTCCTCTTTTGCAGGCATACACAGGCACTGCACACGCTTCTATAGTAGTCTGTTCTCCCGATAACCTTGGGTAAAGGAAGCACACTTCTCCTTGGACAATACATTTTCATGGGGTCTATGGCCTACTGACTCTTCTGCCCCACTCACCCATCTCCAGTGCTTAGGTAGATAAGGAAGGTGGGAGGTAGGGAGGAATCAGGAGGGGTCAAAAGATCAGTTTTGCTGTCTCCTAGTAAGTGCTGAGGAAGATAACTGGCCCGTTTCTAGAGATTTTCTTTATAGTGGAGGTTACTTAAATTCTGTGTCGGGGCCTTTAGTTAACAATTCTATGAGAAAATGTATCCTCAGCATGTTGCTGTGAACATAAAGAAATACCTGGCATATGGTGGGCAATCAACTGTTGGTTATTATTATTGTTATTATTAAACTAACTACCATATTTTAAAGGACTGTCCAGCAGTTTTAAAAAATCAGCTTTTTACCTAATGATTTAATAACCAGAATATCATTATGCCCAGCACCCTAATTCTAGGAAATTTTTGGTTAATTCAGGTTCATGGAGTGAGAAAGAGATGGAGGTATTACAAATAGCATAAAGGAAGGAAAAATATGTCTCTGTATTGATGGTTTACCCTTTTGAAGTGGTTTATACCTTGATGACTTGCAAAATGATTTCATGAGGTTTTTGTGTTGCTTTTATTTTTCATTCCCTAAGGGAAAAAAGCATCGCACTAAGGATCAGGAGAGTTGAGTGCTGGTTTCCACTCAGCCACTTTTCAGCTCTCTGCCCTTGGCCACTCCAGCTAGCCTCACTGGGCCATATTTTCTTCCCTGGCAAAGTGACATAGCCGGACTAAGTGATCTCCAGTGTTTCTTTCAATTCTAAAATTTTATGGCCCTATAACATTCTTGATTCATTGAGCCACTGTTTCATTGATTCACTCAATAAACATTTACTGAGGCTCAACTCTGTGCCAAGCTCTACTGCTTTCCTGCTGTCAAAATCACACAACATGCTAAAGTGTCTTTAAAGGTTTCTGATGGCTGCTGCTTTTACAAGGAACTTTCCATAGCAACCTCTGTCTCCCTGAGCTTCTAGGTCTACTTTACCTCTTATACTGTAAGGACTTCAAATTTAAGAAAAACAAAGCAACATGGAAGGTGTTCTGTTCACACTCTATCAGAAATAAACTTTCTATTCTGATCACTTTTCTTCCTTAGTCCGGAAAAGAACACCTTCAACAGACTTTTTTGGTCCAATATATGCTGGGGTGTTAAAAGAATGTAATGAATTTTTTTTCTCCCAAATTCAAGGTACTTTTCCATATAAATGAAATTCTTAGTATAATAAAACATCTGAAGAGAAAGCTGGTATTACTTACTATATGTTTGTATGAATTAATTTGGGAGCATGTATATTTCTCTAATTAATGTATGAAAGGATAAATCAATAATGACTAGTGTTTTCCTATGGATAGAACCCTTGGTTTGGAATTAGGAACCCTGGGTTCAGTTCCCCCACTTAATTGTTGGTGCTACGTGACCATGGGCAAGTAAATGTAGCTGAGTCTGAGCTTACTTCAGTACAATGGCTATAGTCATGTTGTCATGCCACACCTTCATATTTTTTAAAAATAAGGATCAGTAATATAATGATTATGGAATTATTATAATTATTATTAATTACATACTAATTCTTCCATAACCTCCCCACATCCCACCTGTCATAGCTGTATTGAAACCATCAAAAATCAACATTGTCTAGCTCAGCATTTTTCAAACCAGGTTTCTCATCTGCTTTGAATACTATTTTCTCAAGCCTCCCAAGGATGGTACAAAACTAACACCTTTCTAGATACATAGGAGAGAAGTTAGTTATTCTGTACAATAGATTCCTTAGGATTTTATTCCCTTCCCAACACCAGCAGAGCTCCAGCCTAAGGCAAACACACAGAATTTATCAGAAAGAGTTTGGAAGTAGTTTACAGAATAGAAGGAATCACTGAACCATCAGGTCTTGGAAAGGATGGAACATGGGGAAGATCTAAGTTCCTCATAGTTTTGGTCTCCTATAGGGTTGTATCACTCTCACTCGTATAACTCAACAACAGCGAACCCCAGACTCAAAGTAATTTCATTCAAGTCCTGAATTCCCCAGAGGGGATGAAATTTGATTAGCTCAGTTTGTGTTGGTCAGAAATATTTAGTCCCAGTTCAGACTTTTATGATTGGAGTAGGGGAAACCGGCAGGATTATAAAACAGGAGTATATGGGGGAATCACATAAGAGGACAGCCTACTCATTGATTAACACTTGACACTGTCAACAAGTCGGTATTGGGATCTAATATTAAAAGAGAACCCTTCCCAGCATGTAGAAATTATTACAATTTCCTTTTTAGAACAACTAAATATAAACTTATGTCTCAAGCTCCAATTTTTTTAAAAAAATGGACATTGTCTGATTTGTGGTTAACTTTCTTTTAACTGTGAAACTTTATCAGAAATCTCAGTGAATCACATAAATGTAAATTTTAGAACTGGAAAAAGGAGACCTTTAAAGGTTATGAGATTTTCTCTGGCGTCTATAGCTAGGCACAGGTGAAGCTGAGATGAGAAGCTGAGTCTCTAGACCAGTTGATCCCAAACAGGGCCGGTCATCAGAATCGCCTGGGAAAGAAACCTTTAAAAAATATTGTACAACACAGGGAATATAGCCAATATTCTATAATAACTACAAATGCAATATAACCTTTAAAAATTGTTTATCACTATGTTGTACGCCTGAAACATATAATATTGTACATCAACTCCACCTCAATAAAAAAAGAAGAAATAAAAGCATATTTCTAGCACCCATTCCCTTAAGTCCTACTTTCTTAAGACTGGAGTAGTGCTCCTGATACTTTCTTATTATTTTTTACTTCCCAGTTATTTCCAGCAACCAGTTAAGCTTGAAATTCAATGTTTCTTGTAAAATACTGGGCCTTCCCCCTTCCCTTACTCTCCATGAAAAGAACCCACTTCCCAACAAACAGCACAAAATATACAATAAAATAGATGAAATATAAACAAAGCAATCAAAAAGCAGAGCACATTCCCACTTTCTAGTTTGGAAGTAATTTGATTGGTGAGAGAACATTCTGGCCAGACTGAATAATACCACCTCTTGATCAGTAACTGTAATTCACAATACATCTGTTCACTTCTCACACTGAGAATTCTCTGATCTCAAGGATAAGACATATTTCCACATTCACAAGCTATAAATGCTTTTTTTCCTTTTCTACCTGTTGTGAGTAAACCAAACACCCTATTGAAACAAGTCTGTTCTTTCTAAAGATCATTGGCCTTGACACTATATGGCAAGAACACGTGATATATTTTATATCCCATACTTGAAATAAGTTGCCTCCCCCTCCATTCCCCACACTACATGCCTTTCTCATGAATAATTCATAAAACCGTTAAAGAGATCTTCTAATTCAAGGTCTTTTGAAAATTTCTTCCCAGTTACCCAGGATTCACATACTGTATATAGACTTTGTACTTGCAATGCACTCTTCTATTTTTTTTATAGAAATAGGAATTGTTCTAAATTAACTTCATAAAAATAACGGTTCACCACTCAAATCTGAAAAACACTGATTTAATTCAGTCCTTTCATTTTACAGATAAGAAAACTAAGGCCCGGGAAATTTAAGAGACTTGGCAAAATACACTTAGCTTGTGAATACCTCAGACTAGAATTTGGATCTCTGACTGAATGCTATGCTCGTTCTACTACAGTCTGCTGCATTTCTAATGCTATTTTAGATAGGTTTGAATGGACACCTTCACAGTTTCAGAGGGAAGAAAATATTCATTTTGAAGAATATAGGACAGTCTAGCTTTTTCACCAAGATGTTCAATCCTAATTTAATCTCTTTCCCAGATACCTAGCTTTCATAACTCCTAGATGAAATATGCAAAATTATAGCTTTCATATCACCAGTTAATATTACTATTATTTTTCTCAGCTATTATCTCAAAGTGAAGTAATCATCTTGACTACCTTACCATATGTGCACTAATTATGTTAAGCTTCTCAACATCCAAATTTTAATTTTGCAGTTTATTTTGATTTATAGTATTATAATGAAAGTCTTTGACTTAAATATTCAAATATTCCTACTTAAAAACAGGCAATGCATTTTATTTTAAATTGATAATATTACCAATAATGTAGGAAAAAAATCTGTATCACTTTATAATAAAAAATAAACATAAATTGAATATATATAACTATGTTGACAAGAAACTAATTACTGGATAATTAGGTATATTAGACTGAGGTGATCTGATATTATATTTAATATTCATAGTAGTTCTCAACTTGGCATCACAATGAAATCACCTAAAGAGCCTTGGAAAATATTAATGCCTCGGTCCCTGCCCCGGGTATTGACATTGACACTTTCAGAAGTTTCCCAGGTGGTTCAAACGTGCCACGTGCCACGGTAGAGAATCAAGGGTTTAGAAAGATATGACCTACACGTTTAACGTGTAACAATTGTGCCTCTATAAATGTACCAATTTAGTTATAATAATGTGACAAAATGTTGCAGCTCTTTAAGCTATAATTTACACTTCAGACATGACCTGCCTGTTTATAGTATTGCTTTATATTTGCATATTGTTTGTTTAATTAATAAGTAGTCGTCATATTTTATCTCATAAAATGGGAACAAAGTGCATTTCCTCTCTCCCCTTTCATGTACGTTATTAGACTGACCTTTGAGAGCATCTGATTTTAAGTCACAGTTTTCTTTATAAGGGCCAATCTTTACGTAAAACCACATGCATGAATCTTCAACCCATTCAGATGCTGATTTTATACATTTCCTTCCTGAAGGAAAATCATCTAAGAAGCAAGCTAGAGTTGTATCTTGCTGCCAATTCAGGCAATCACATTTGCCCAAGCACAAAGAAACCCCCAATGAGATGAATTCAATTGTTTTCAGTATTTTTTAATTAAAAATTTTAGCCAATCTCCAAAACTCTCATTATACAAAATATATAAGGTTTAAGTATTTCTGGAAAAATTCAGTGCAAACATTCAAAGAAGGCAAACATTCTGTCTTGAACAGTGCTCTTTATTTGCTGGTCAGAATAAAACCTGAAGCTGATGAAAAGCTTATGGAAGCTGAATATCCCATCGTGGACGTTAAAAACAAGGATGTTCTACTCTAAGGAGAAAGTCATGGAAGAAAGAACTGGGATTAAAATAAAGAAAGACACAACACAAGAGCTAGTCCTGAAATAGAAGAGCTGACACCCCTCCATCAGCAATTTCTCCTTGACAGGCCTGTCTTTCTTTAACAGGTTGATACCTCTGTACACCACAGGCTGAAATTTTAAGTGCCTAAGCTCCTCTTCCTTCTTCTAATAAACAAATGCACAAAAAACTCTTTTTTGCTTCCCTTGCTGCTGTGCCATAATAAACAATGGCTCGGGATTTTTTTTTTTTTTTTTTGGTATGCGGGCCTCTCACTGTTGTGGCCTCTCCCTTTGCGGAGCACAGGCTCCAGATGCGCAGGCTTAGCAGCATGGCTCACGGACCCAGACGCTCCACGGCATGTGGGGTCTTCCCGGACCGGGGCACAAACCCGTGTCCCCTGCATCGGCAGGCGGACTCTCAACCACTGCGCCACCAGGGAAGCCCACAAAAGCCTTTTAATAAATTTCTGCTTGTGTTTTCTTTACATGTATTTCAATTTGAAGACAAAGAGTTTCTTCCCCACTTCCCTCATTTGCTGTTGCTTGTTTGACTAATTAAAAAGCACACTCTCTGAATGCTGAAAAGAGAAAATGGAAGAGTGGGCAGATGGGTCAAGATGGAATGTCCGTGGCTCTGGCAGGCCTTGCGATTTTTTCCACTAAAACAAATCCTTTATTCTTCTAGCTCAGATTCAAGGAAGGCAGAGAGGCAGCCCTTCGGCCTTTCTTACTTCAGGTCAAAGTCCTTTTTATACTTGGCATACAACCTAGATGCATCAGAATTCTGTACAAAATGGAAAGTTTTATGGTTCCAAATAATTCAAGTGCATTCTGTGGTCCCTGTGTCCTGTGGGCTGCCCTGGCAGATTTGAGGCATCTCTTAGGGCAAAGTGATTTGAAAGCTTTGAGGTTTTCTTGGCGACTGGGAAGAATAATTTGACTTCACTTGGAATAAGATCATATTCAGCAGAAAAGATCTGCTGTGCTCAAGGTCACGGACCTTGGCTCTGTGGATATTCAGTTATTCAGCAGAATAACCACTCCAAAGCCTTCAAAGCATTTTTGGATGCTGCTGCAGGTGTTGCCTGCAGAGACCTTCCTGACAGCCGCTGAGTTCCTGCATCTGTCTGTCCCCTTCTTAATGCTGTCTCTTCTGCTCTCTAAAAACCACATTCCCTCTTTATACATATATATGCATGTATATGTATGCAATCCCAAAGAGATGTTTCCATGAATCAAGATCCATATGTACATATATAAAGGACTAAGTAACGTTTCCAGGGGGAATAGATTTTTTTAATTGACGCATTTCAAAGCCTTAAGTCTTAAGCAGCATTTTAGAATGTACTTGCAAAATAAATCATGGAAGCCCCAAGGAATTAATTCATTGATTAAAGAAACATAATAAAGACCTACTATGTGTGAGGCACTATATTAATTACTTTGAGGGAAACAATATTGAATCAGACAGATATCTATCTTATAAGATGTTCAAAATGCAAAGAGGACACAAGGCATATAAGAGGTCAGGAAAATTTAAAAGAAGAGATTATTTCCAAAGTGTTGAGATAAATTTCTTAAAGAAGGTAAAACTTGGATGACATCTTGAAGGATGACACATTTGAAATTTAGGGAATTTGGGGAACAGCACAACAGGTGAGGGGATGAAATGAGTGACTGTTTTGAGGTGAGAAGTCAAACAATTAATGAAATTTGACTAGAACTAAGATGGCATGAAGAAGAAGAAAGGCAAATGATGTGAGAGAGTTTGGTTAAGCCTGAATTATAAAAGGCTTTGATAAAGGAAAGAAATATTCCTGACATTTTTATCAGGAATATGCAGCTGAGAATGAAATGTGAATTAGTGATTGGCACAGACTTAGGGACAAGAGTTGCACTTCACACTCTTGTCATGAATATTAAAGTTCTGAAAAATGCAGTCTATCTAAAATCAAGGTAATGATTTCAATGCAAAAATAAGGAGAGCTTTGGAAAGCTATTCAGGTTTGGTTGGGGAGGAGGGAGGAGACAGCTGGATGGTCCATCACTAGATATTTTTATTCTTATTTCCTATCAAACAGACAAGCATTTGTGAGGAAAAAGACTTCATGTAAGAAGGGTTTACTTTGCACTGTCTGCCAAGGAGCATATTGGTTTAATGATTCAAAGAAGTAAAGCAAAGTTATATTATATTTAATTGTAAGATATAACTAGTAAGTTGCATTAAACATGATTAAAGGATATTATGAAGAGACTTTAGATTCTTTAAAACTACTGTATTGAACATAGAAGAAATAATAGTCCAAGATATTCTTTAAATATCCTGTGTGAATGCCAACTTTTCTGGTAGAATAAATTTAAATGCAAATGAATACAATGCCTAAATACATTTTCTTTTGACTTTGTTCCCAGTGATGTGGTTAAGAGCCCAAACTACCACTCCATCACTTATTAGCTTTGTGATTGGGGGCAAGTTGTTTAACATTATAATTTTCTAATTTCTCCTATTTAAAATATGGGTAAAAGTTATCTTTACCCAGAGGTTAATGAATTGATGCTTATAAAATTATTAGCATAGTGTCTGGCTACAAATGTCATTCAGTTTTCCTGGTACACAAGTTTTCTCTGTTTGCTCTTTAATCTTATAAAATCATTTCCATCAGAGTTTTACTTCATGGCAAGCTGCTTTTATTTCTTGATTAAGAAAACATATCCTATGCCCAAAATTATATAGATACTTTCCTCTCTTTTCTTCTAGTATTTCTATAACATGCAATCCCTTTATGGTTTTTTTATATGAATGATACATGGGTGGAACCTAATTTTACTTTATTTCCCACATGTGTAATCAGTTCTTTCAACACTGTCTATTAAATACTACATTCTTTCCTCACAGTTTTTAAACACCGCATTATCATACACTAAACTCCATAAATACCTGATCTATTTCTAGACACTATTTTTCTTTATACCTGTTTGTCTGTTTCTATGCCAGAACAAAACTGCTTTACTTATAGTCATTTCACAGTACCTTTTAATATTAAGTTGGTAACCTACCCAAATTATTATATTTCTCAAAAAAAATTTAGCTGTTTATGTTTGCACATTAACTTCAGAATCAATTTGTCAATTCCCCAACCCCTCTCCCCAAATTGAGATTATGAGTTAAATTGCCCTAAATCTATCATTTAATTTAAAGCTTAAATCATGTGATCCAGGAACACACGGTTTGTTTTTCCACTTATTTGGGCCCTATTTTGTATCCTTCAGGAAAGACTTATTATTTTTTTATGTAAGTCTTACACAAGGCCGGTATTTTGCAACATTTGGATAAGCTTTTAATATTCCTAAAATCTTCATGCAGGTAAAAACCCTAATGATTTAAATATCTACTTTAGTTTGATGTACACAATGATTTGAGAGAAAATCCCATCCATATTTTTGCCTTGCCTCTTTAGCCTTCTATCCTGATTTTGCTAAGTAACTGAGCTGGTAAGAAAGATATTTATTCTTTATATTACTCTTTCAGATATAAAAAAAAGATGTTTTTCACTAGGTTTATATATGTATGTTTACAGCTAGCAAGCCATACTATTTTAAAATTCTACCTTACGGAAAGGAATAACTCCTATAAATTCCATAAGAGACTATCAAAAGTGATAATGACAACAACAACAATGGTTTAACCGGAAACAGACGAGCAGCCCCCGCATGGCTAATCCCCATGGCCCTACAGTCAGAAAGTAAGGACTAAACCATCCTGACAGATGGACATCAATTTTAGTCTCATAAACTTATGGGATGGAATAAAATTCTCTTCTACCAGCTCACTGGAGGACGTTCTTTACTCTAAGTCCGATTCTTCATTTAGTCTATCCTCCAGGTTGAAGGAAAATAATTCTTTCATTATTACTCACCAGTGACAACCCGGAGAGACATAAAATTACATTGAAAGTGCAAATAGTCACCTTCCTCTTACAATTTCACTACTAAGGTCCAGCACTTAACACATTAACTCAGAAAATGAAAGTGTTGCAATTTAATCCAATTCAGGATGCCGGAGAGTATCTACAGGTTTGTTAAATATAAATTTTTCTTTATAAAAGCATAGCTACATAAACTTCTTGATTTTGATATTGAAAATAACATGTCAAATACAGGTATATTCCAAATGTGACCCAAAATAAACATCAAAACCACATCCCAGAAAGCCGTGTTTTTCTATAAGCTGCATAGAAAAGTGTCTCTAATTTTCATTTCTAAGAAAAAATAAATACAAGAATTATGAGGGGGCACCTTCAATTTTTACCCTACCTGCTGTGTGACATTTTGCAAAGAACATGTATTAACTTTATAACTTTGAAATAATATATTTTATGAATTTGATGTGTTTTTAAATTTTCCTAAAAAGTTCCCTTCTAATTTACTGAATGGAAACTAATAAAATTTCAAAATATTAAAAAAAAAATAACAAGGCACTTCCTCTGGAATTAATAGCACCTGCATCTTTTTCTTTACTGGACTTTATTTTTCTTTCTGTACAGCATTTATCACTACCTCAGTTATGAATTATTTATTTATTTCCACATGTCCTATTAAAGTGTGAGCTCCACGAGAGCACGAGACTTTGCTGCCGTTGTCATGATGGTTGTCTACCACCGGATCTCAGGGATTGGGACAGTGCCCAGAACCTAGGAGGCACTCAATAACCTTGTGTTGACTGAATTACTTATAATTACTTTATTTGCAATTTGCACATGAGCACAAGTACTAAAAACTAACCAAATAAGCTATTTTAAAATATAAATGGGGGCTTCCCTGGCAGTGCAGTTGTTGAGAGTCCGCCTGCCGATGCAGGGGACACGGGTTCGTGCCCCTGACCGGGAAGATCCCACATGCCGCGGAGCAGCTGGGCCTGCGCGTCCGGAGCCTGTGCTCCACAACGGGAGAGGCCACAACAGTGAGAGGCCCGCGTACCGCAAAAAAAAAAAAAAAAAAATGTAAATGGAACTTTCTGTCATTATTATCTATGATCCTTTTAAGCTTTACTGGGCTTAAAATTAAAAATCAAATTTGATTATAGAGCTAAAGAAAGCTACTGCTTGAATGTGAGATCAGGAATGATTTTTATTTACATGTCTATCTAAGGAGGGGAAACAGGTCCTTATCACGCATTAAACAAGTCATTCAATTATATTTGTTCAAAGTACCACCAAGGAAGGAAAAGCAAAATGTGCCTTGAAGGCAGATACGCAACTGGCACTTAGGAAGGGATTCCCTTAAAAGGAACACTTCAGTTGCTGGGAGTTGATGAAAGAGTAAGAGTTAAAGCAGGTAGAAATGGAAAGGAACATTCTAGGTGTCTACAGAGATATCTAGAAAGTTCTGAGGCCAGAAGATCTTGTCAAATTCTAGAAACTGTAAGAGTGAAGATGCACTAGAAAAGAATCAGGACAAAACAGGTGGAGGGCAGCTATTTTGATGGCAGACTTTCTCCTCACACTGAAGTTAGCCAGCTGGAGTCCTTGGAACTTTCCTGAACTTTCCTGCAACTAGCAGCACCATGTTCCTGCCAGATGCTGCATCAGTAACAAGTCAAAGCAGGAAATACTCTAAAATTGGCCAGTTTGTTTAGTGATGAGGGTGACTCCTGGCTGGTGAAAAAAGGCATTTTGTATTCAGAATGTTTGAAATTCCTTAGATGGCTTTCCAAATTTCATAAGCACACTGTGATGTGAGAGATCAAACTGAGGAGAATCAGCTCTTTGGCCGCAGATCTGAGATCTTTCTAGGGGAGGACAAAAGGAAGCCAAACCTCATCCATCTATTTTCACACTAGTGACACAATCTAGGTTCAATTATTCAACTATGAAAAATTCCATTTTCTTATGATTCCTCAAATGCCATAATTGTTTCTGACTTTATACTTTTCTTTTTTCTCTCTGACCTGTTCTACTACCCACATATTTCTAGACTCACCTCAGGTCCTACCGCAAGAATCCTTCCTTATATGAGCCATCCCTCCTCTGACCTCTTCTATATTTTATACCCTTTATTATACAATTTTTTATTCAATTGCATATGATTCTTGAGGAGAAGAGGAGGAAGAGGGCAGGAGGGAGGTAGGAAGGTAGAAAGAATATAGATGTGAATATAGAATTTGTGTGTGTGTGTGTGTGTGGTACACGGGCCTCTCACTGTTGTGTCCTCTCCCGTTGCGGAGCACAGGCTCCGGACGCGCAGGCTCAGCGGCCATGGCTCACGGGCCCAGCCGCTCCATGGCATGTGGGATCTTCCTGGACCGGGGCATGAACCCGTGCCCCCTGTATTGGCAGGCGGACTCTCAACCACTGTGCCACCAGGGAAGCCCCTAGAATATTTTTATCAAACGAAAATTTCTAATGAGGATGTAAAAGACCAATTCAAGTTCAAGCATTACCTTCTTTGAGAGAACATTATTCTCTGGGCACCTTGTTTTAATATTTCTCTATAGAATATCTATGCAATGGGAAGTCTTCTCGAACAATTACTTGCTAAACAAGTCATATTTACCAAACACTTCTCAGTTTTAGACATGTTTGCTTAGGTCATTCTCTGGAGATTGTCCTGAAGAAGAAAAAAAGTTGAAACTTGTAGATAGTAATCTAGGGGAAAAATATATTTCATTTATTAGCCAGTTTTGAGAGCCTCACGTCTTGTTCTAGGTGTTCAGAATACACGTGTGAAGTATAACATTTTTAAGATTGTTAAAACCAGTTCAGAAAAAAATGTTTAGCCCTCCAACAGAAACATAGATAAAGAACATGAATAAACAATCCACAACATTGAAAATTTATGATCAATAAATCTATGAAAAATTATGCAACCTTATAAATATTCAAAGAAAATAATGGAAAAACAAAACAGAAATGGCTTTGTGTTTAGCTTATAATATGTAATAATGGTTGGGTGTAACAAAATAAGCACTTCATATCTAACTAACTAGTGGAAATGCAAAGTGTATAAACTATGGGGAATATAAATCGACGATTTATTTAAAGACTCAAAGAAAAGTTCTGCCCTTGTCCTAATAATTGTGCTGCTAGATAACACGACTAAGGAAAAACATCAGAAACATGAACAAAAGTTTGTATACTAGATGTCCATTATAGACCTAAAAATCAGGAAAATTTGTAAACAATTAAAATATTCAATTATTGGAAAACAAATAATGAAAGAACATTAGGGTGGAATATTTTGCATCATTAAAAATCATGCTGTTCCGGGCTTCCCTGGTGGCGCAGTGGTTGGGAATCTCCCTGCTAATGCAGGGGACACGGGTTTGAGCCCCGGTCTGGGAAGATCCCACATGCTGCAGAGCAACTAGGCCCGTGAGCCACAACTACTAAGCCTGCGCGTCTGGAGCCTGTGCTCTGCAACAAGAGAGGCCACGATAGTGAGAGGCCCACGCACTGCTTGCCACAACTAGAGAAAGCCCTCACATAGAAACGAAGACCCAGCACAGCCAAAAGTAAAAAAAAAAAAAAAAAAAAAAAATCATGCTCTCATGTTCTAATGATGGAGGAAGATACCCTTCACATAAAACTAAACAAAATACAGACAAACAAATTGTATGCTTATAATTATAATGTATATGTGTATTAGAATGTGACTATTTCTGTGTTGCATAAAAGTGTGGGTTTTTCTTCTTTAAATCTTTTTTTTAATCTTCCAAATTTTCTATAATGAGCACTTTTCATAACCAGAAAAAAGTTAATATTAAATAAGTAATTTACACTCATTTTGCCATGTGCATAAATTATTCTACATAAATAGCTCCCTTTTACAAGTCAAGCCAAAGAGATGCCAAACCATATTGGGTTCTGCAGAGACTCAATTGCCAACAATGACATAATACAAAACCTCCTACAGAGACCCTCTTCTTTTTCACAACACTGTATTTCTTTTTTTTCTTTTTTAACAGTGTTTAACAGTTGGAAATGCTGAGAAGCTACAGATGAGATCATTAGTGGAAAGTATTTTCCATTGCTCTTTTGTCAGGGAAAATCCCTTAGCAGATATCTATTTCGGAGTCATGTTTTTGCCCAGGCTGACAAAATTTAAAGCAGAGTAGATAAAACATGTATTTGTGAGCATCCTCCTCTATCAAATGGAATTCACTTTGGCTATCACACTGATCAAGATAATTTGTCCTGGGCTTTTCCTCTGTAGGACCCTGATTCATACGGTGTGAGAGACTGCAACACAGCATGTCATCAGGGCCTCAAAAGACGGCACCTGAGCAACCACTTCTAAAGGTCACCAGAAATACCAGAAAGATAGGCTGATGGAGATTTACAATCCTTCATGGTCTGCAATTCAAGTGTACTATGTGTGCACCTGAGCAACTGACTCAATGAAGTTCGTGAAAACCCCCCAGGGACTTGGGTTCAGCAAACAGTCTGCTTCACCCCTACTCATTTCCACTGTAACCCAGCATGCTGGACTGAGAAGCCAAGGGCTTGTTTAAAGGAACAATCCACTTTCCTTACAGAATCTTGGGCCCTCACCTTTGTAAGCCACCTTTGCCTTGGGTTGCTGAGACCATCTTCTCAGGGGCTGCTCGCTCTTGTACGAATGTATATCCACGTAAATCCTCACAACTCACGGGCTCTGAGATTTCCTTGTCAGTTGATCTGAAGGTCCTCTCCCTCAGATCCCAATACCTCTGAGCTGGGTCAGGTTTTCCCTGATTTGCCTAGCAATGAATTCAGCTTAATTTAACACCCATTCTGTCTGAAAGTCTTTAGTTTTCCTTTATCAACCTAGAGGACTGATGAACTATAGTTAGAAGTGTATTCAAATTTTGGATAGTTTGAATTGTATATGAACTGGGGGGTCTTCTTTCAAGGAAAACACAAAATTAGGTACACACACAAAGAAATCACAATTAATTTCTGAATATACGAGATCCTTTTCTTCTGAAATTTCTTTAGGTATTTACTAAAACTAACATAGAAATGCTTCCAGATTACAGTTTGGCTTCTTCTCCTTGCAGAAAATAATTCTATGACTCCTAAAACTTCATAGAGGCAGACACAAATGAGGAACCCTCAATTTTAAGGTGAGACAGTCAAATGAGACTTCTGTTTACAGAAATCTGCTCATTTACTTGATTGACTGGTTTTGCTTCTTATCGTGTCAGTCTCTCCTTGGGGAAGGGGGGTATCTGCTTCTGCTTCAGCCAATGACATTGTGACTTTGGCTAAGTTATTTAAATATCTTAAATCATGTCAAATGGGACTAGAAATACATATTGCATTACTGGACTTCTAGGAAGATTAAGTGCAATCAGAGGAAAACGGATTCATACACTATTGTCTGAAAATTCTGGTACTAGAAGATAATTCTTTTTCAGGGCAAGGAATTTCTGTGGACTCCCTAGCACTCTTCCGTGCATACAATACAGATTTCTCTGATTAGGGACTGATTTGTTTGATGGATGGGAATGAATCATAGAGGTCATAACTGCCCTTGCTCTCTCCCTAAAATGTAGAAAAATGAATCAGCTGTGGTCATCTACCTTTTCATTGTCTAATAGCCACAAGTGGTCTAAATCCAGTAAACTAAAGTGGACACTGGTGGCATTTATATTTATTCTCCAGCTGTTTCTGTCTCCCAGTTTTACCAATTCCAGTCAGAAGTGCCACTGTTCCTGAGGAATCTGAAGAAGAACTGCCTCAACTGTGCACTGTCCCCAGGGTGTGTGGATATGATATATAGAACATGCCATTGTATATAAGGGACTTGAGCATCTACAGATTTTGGTAACCACGGGGGCCCTAGAACCAATCCTGCATGGGTACCAAGGGATGACTGTAAATATCTACTGTGATAATTAATGAGAGCATTTTCTTTTTAAATTTAACCTATTTTGTAAGGTAGTTATCAAAGTGGTTCTGATACAAGAAAAGATCCCAAATGTAAGATCCCTGCTTTGTGATGCCAGATGCCTTCTTGTCATTGCTTTACATACGTATAAAGCATATATATAAATATAAAATGATGAAATATGATTTCAGTAAGAGCAAGCAGTGTACAGCTCCTGACGTCATGTGATAACAGAGCACACTGTGTTTGTGCAGATGTCCACACAGTTATCAAAGGATGATTCACCTTCCGGTTCTATGCTCTCTTCCCCTGGATACTCATAAGAACCTGCTCTGAAATTTAAACATCAAATAAAAATGTTTCCAAACCATTATTGTGATAACAAACACACCAATAAGCCTATAAGCAGCAGCCCAGTATTTTATCCCTGTCTTTAATGTCAGGTTGCTTTTTTTTGTAGTAGGCGGGCCTCTCCCGTTGTGGAGCACAGGCTCCGGATGCACAGGCTCAGCGGCCATGGCTCACGGGCCTAGCCGCTCCGTGGCATGTAGGATCTTCCCAGACAGGGGCACAAACCCGTGTCCCCTGCATCAGCAGGCGGACTCTCAACCACTGCGCCACCAGGAAAGCCCCAGGTTGCTTTTTTATTCCAGAGGTCAGGAAAACAAATGCTCCATGAGCTCGCTATGTGCATGCCCAAACCAGCAGAAAAATAGGTGCCTTTCCAAATGCCACACAATGAAACCTAGGATTTTTCTTTGTACCTCACTGTAATTTGGGTGATAAAACACTTGCTAATACAAACTATTAGAACAAACCAACAAACGGAAACAAGTCTCTCATAGTCTATTTTAAAAACCCCTCACTGTGTTCTTAATTAACTGCTGACTTTTAAAACAAAAACGTCAGTCAAGAAGTACAAAGCTATCTTTAGCTCTAACTTAAAATTTTCAGATCCTGAATATTTGAAGATGAAAAAAGCATAGTAACTGGCAACTTATTTTATCCAACACTTTGGAATTAATTTTAAGTGGTAGAAAAATTACAAAATAGGAACCCATTTTTCTGTGGTTTCTGGTATCTAGTGAATTACATTATAGTAAACTTTATAACCTGGCACTCAAAATACATGTTTTAGCCACAGCTTCCTTCAATAACTGGTAAGAAAGTAATTAATATCCATAACAATGATCCACAAACACTGTCATTCCTGAGAATTAGATCATGGTAAAAATAAGTAATTCTGAGTTTTATTATTAGGTTTATTTTATTTTTAATTCATTTGAAATGAGTGATCTATGTATTGTGCATGTGCCTAGTAATTCTTTCCTGTAGAGAATACCTTCTGACCACATTGAAAAATATAAGTTGACTCTTTATCCTTAGGAGTTTTTCTAAAGGAAAACTATCTCTATAAAAGTAAAGAATGTGAACTTGCTGGCAAAACTTGTTCTCTTCCATTTCTCCTCCTTCCCCAACCCTACCCCTTCTTTTTTCCATCGCTCACAATGATAGGGTTAGTATAGCTTGTACTGGGGCTTTGGAACTGTAACAAACAAGGACAATTTTCTGGACCTAATTAACTCCTGTTAAAATAAGTCCTGCACAATAGTCTACCCAGAGTTGCACTGAAACAACAACAAACCCTAACAGTCTATGCATGATGAACCCTATTTAAATGAGCAGATTATTGTAGGATCATTATGAGCTGCTCCGTGGCCACAGGACAGGTATTACAGCCTGGAGTAATGGAGGGTTTTCTTGCAGACACCTGCAGGCTGGACTATCAGTTGAAAGGCTTCCCTGGTAAAATCAGAGAGACAAACATGAAGTTTCTCTTTTAATTTTTCACACATCTCTTCTACAACTGACATCACTTATCATTCCCACTCTCCTTTAATATGTTGCTATCTTTGACCTCAAGGTTTCTAGATTCATGGTTTTGTCTCATTTGTACCTTTAAGAAAATGTTTAATCGATTTTTTTTTTTTTTTTTTTTTTTTTGGTACGTGGGCCTCTCACTGTTGTGGCCTCTCCCGTTGCAGAAAACAGGCTCCGGACGCACAGGCTCAGCGGCCATGGCTCACGGGCCCAGCCGCTCCGCGGCATGTGGGATCCTCCCGGACCGGGGCACGAACCCATGTCCCCTGCATCGGCAGGCGGACTCTCAACCACTGGGCCACCAGGGAAGCCCTAATCGATTCTTTGAGGTATGGTTTACACATCATAAATTTATTCATTTTAAATGTACAATTCATGAGAATAAAAACAAAAATAAACGAACGGGACCTAATTAAACTTGTTTTGCCTCATTTGTACCTTTAAGAAAATGTTTAATGGATTTTTGAGGTGTAGTTCACACATCATAAGTTTATTCATTTTAAATGTACAATTCATGAGAAACAAAAATAAACAAATGGGACCTAATTAAACCAAAAGCTTTTGCACAGCAAAGGAAACCATAACCAAGATGAAAAGACAGCCCTCAGAATGGGATAAAATATTTGCAAACAAAGCAACTGACAAAGGATTAATCTCCAAAATATACAAGCAGCTCATGCAGCTCAATATCAAAAAAACAAACAACCCAATCCAAAAATGGGCAGAAGACCTAAATAGACATTTCTCCAAAGAAGATATACAGACTGCCAACAAACACATGAAAGAATGCTCAACATCGTTAATCATTAGAGAAATGCAAATCAAAACTACAATGAGGTATCACCTCACACTGGTCAGGATGGCCATCATCAAAAAATCTAGAAACAATAAATGCTGGAGAGGGTGCGGAGAAAAGGGAACCCTTTTGCCCTGTTGGTGGGAATGTAAATTGATACAGCCACTATGGAGAACCAGTATGGAGGTTCCCTAAAAAACTAAAAATAGAACTACCATATGACCCAGCAATCCCACTACTGGGCATATACCCAGAGAAAACCATAATTCAAAAAGACACATGCACCCCAATGTTCATTGCAGCACTATTTACAATAGCCAGGACATGGAAGCAACCTAAATGTCCATCAACAGAGGAAAGGATAAAGAAGATGTGGCACATATATACAATGGAATATTACTCAGCCATAAAAAGGAACAAAATTGGGTCATTTGTAGAGACATGGATGCACCTAGAAACTGTCATACAGAGTGAAGTAAGTCAGAAAGAGAAAAACAAATACCGTATATTAACACATATATGTGGAATCTGAAAAAAATTGGTGTAGGCGGTCTTATTTACAAAGAGAAATAGAGACAGAGATATAAAGAACAAATGTATGTACACCACGGGGGAAAGGAGAGGGGTGGGTTGAAGTGGGAGATTGGGATTGACATATATACACTATTGATATTATGTATAACATAGATAGCTAATGAGAACATACTGTATAGCACAGGGAACTCTACTCAATGCTCTGTGGTGACCTAAATGAGAAGGAAATCCAAAAAAGAGGGGATATATGTATACAGGTAGCTGATTCACTTTGCTGTACAGTATAAACTAACACAATATTGTAAAGCAACTATACTTCAATAAAAAAAATAAATAAATGTACAATTCAATGAGTTTTGGTAAATTTATGATGTTGTGCCACCATCACCACAGTCTAATTTTACATTTCCATTGCACCAGAAAGAAACCTTGTGCTCATTAGCAGTCATTCCCTGTTCCCATCCCCAGGTCAACCCAGGCAATCACTATGCTTTCTGTTGCTACAGATTTGCCTTTTCTGGACAGTTAATATGGAATCATATAATGTGTGGCCTTTTGTGTCTGACTTCTTTCACTTAGCATAAAGTTTTTGAGGTCCATCCATGTTGTAGCATGTAGCATGTGGAACACAACAGTATTCCATTGAATGGATATATTACATTTTTGCTTACCCATCTCCCAGTTGACAGACATTTGAATTGTTTCTGCTTCTTGCTATTATAAATAATGCTGCTATGCTATGAACATCTATGTACAACTTTCTGTGTGGCCATGTTTTTATTTCTCTTGGGTAGGTACCTAGGAGTGGAATTATTGAGTCATGTGTTAAACTAACTATGTTTAACATTTTAGGAAACTGCCAGTTTTCCAAAGTTTTACATTACCATCAGCAACATGTGAGCGTTCCAACTTCTCCTTATCTTCCCCAATACTCGTTATTATCTGTCTTTCTGACTACAGCCATCTCAGTGGGGGTATCTCATCATGGCTTTAATTTGCATTTTCCTGATGGCTTATGATCATGACCATTTCTCATTTGTGTCTGACTGTTCGTTCTCTTTCCTGTTTTGAATTCCTCCTCTTTTTATTGTTCTTTAAAGTTTTTATGTCCCCCTTTTCCTTTACATCCATTTCCTCATGCTGATTCCCACTCATATTTAATTAACTCCATATCTAAACGGCTGCAGCTTATGGCTCATTCTCAATCTATTTATCTCCATGAACTTGCTGAGGTCACACTTCTATTGGGAAAAGAGGCAGGGAAGCCGAATTTAAAATTTACACATAAATAATATAGAGTTCAAGTTAACCTTGATGTACATATAAATACTTAAAGTATTAGTATACCACAATTTGGATTTTAAGTAAATATGTTAACCACGTGATCAGACTGTCCTGCTCTCCTACTGCCTCGTGGATAGTGTAAGATTCATTCGGTTGGAAAAACGTTCAGTTTTGAACCCAGCTGTCATCACTGTCTTCTCCACCTGCCTCTTTTGTTTCCTTCCTTCTCCTTTGTGACATAATGGCTGCAGCTGAGGCACACAATCTCCTACTCCCTTTCTTCCCTTCTGGCTTTTTCATCTTCCTATCTAATCAGTAGCCAATAGGGTTACTCCAAACAGAGGTTCAAATGATGCCCAAACAAAAATTATTATCCATTTCACACTGTGTGACCAAGTGGATGTGGGGAAACAGAGCAAGGAACAAAAGAGCAAGAAAGGTCAAATTAATTTAAGTCCTTTGCAACCTGGGAAAAACGTCAGATCTTGATGTAAAATAGAAAGTTTGGAAAGCTGGGATTGTTTGATATGTGGTGGTTTGGCCAATTTAAGAAAAACAATTAACTGAGTATGACTAAATTGCAAATTGGACTGACTAGTTTTATTTATATTTTTCTTTCGGAAAGTAGCAAGCATTAGAAAAAGATATCGTTCTCTTTTCCCTCTTTATTTTTCTTCTATTTCCTTCTCCTCTTTTCTCTTTCAGAAGAAAATAATAACCTTTTGTTCAATCATTAATAAAGAATCAAGAATAACTTCATCCGATGCATTTTTACTTGCCTTTCAAACAACTCCTTCCATATTACCAAAACAACTGCTTCTGGAACCCAGATTTGTTGTAGCCTACAACTTAGGGAAAAGAATATATGCTTTTCTATTCAGGATGTGTTTAGAGATGCTCTGATAAACAAAACCTGAACCAGTCCAGCCTGATAAGGTTGTAGTGCTTGTTTGGATGTAAAATGACATTTAAACTGAACTGAAAAACATTTGCTAATAGCTAAAAAGCTTTGCCAATATAACTTAGTTTAAGAGCTACATCCTGGTATCTTGTTGGGAGCAAAATACCTATGAATGGAGAACAGTTGTTTTTGGTTTTTACTTTTTGTTTTAGGAGAGCAGGAGAAAGAAAGAGGATAGAAGACAACTAGGACTTTGGGACTTTTTTTTTTTTTTTTTTTTTAGGACTTTGGGACTTTGAAAGCTAGGACGTCATCACTCACTCACCCACCACATAAATACAGCTGATATATATCACTTTAACTTTGTAGTAGTATATATGGACACTTCTTTTTGATATTAATATGTCTTATACAATGAAAAATACTCAAGAGTAGAAGATAACAAAGGAGAAAAAAGAGAAGGAATTCTTAAACCAGCGATTATTTAAGGGTAAACTGACATATAAATGTGAAATTAAAACTAGATTGAAACTTTTCAATCTAATTACCGATACAAAGAAATGGGAAGGTATTGACCTCTAGGCTTCAGAAAGCTTGGGTAAAATCATTACAAATCTATCAGCTCTACCATCAGAATAAACCCAGAATCTAAACACTTAATCGTTTTCACTGCTGCCACCCTCGTCTGAGTCACCAGTGTCTGGTGACTTCTGAAATAACCCCCAAACTGGTATCCCTGAGTCGACTCTTCCCTGCCTCCCTCCTCCAAAAGAAATCAAAATGATCCTTTTAAAACTTAAAGTTGAATCATGTCACTCTTTGGCTGAAATCCCACCCATGAGAAATTAAGTAGCCTTTTTGAATTAGAAGCAGAAGAGGTGTTAATTAAAAAAGTAGCACATACATTCTAAAGAGCAGCTCAATCTGTACTAGAACAGGTGCAGCCAGAAATCATGAAAATGATCTGACAAAGTCACAAGCTAAGGACAAAATAAACAAAATACATATTAAGAGAAACAGAAGTTTATAGAGTTCTAGAAGTATCAATTTTCTCCACTGCACATAGTTTTTTGCTCCATTTAAGGTACTGAGGTTAGCAAGTGGGAAGTGAAATTAATCTATCATCTAAGTAAATATTTATTTTATTTACAAATGCATGGTTAAATATACTCAGTAGCCTACCCTGCCTCTCTTGGCTATCCATAACTGACATGACAGGACTTCTCTGTGTTTATACACTAATCACCATTAATTAATTAATGCACAATCTACCCCACAGCCCCCACATCCCCACCATACCACCCAAGCTCAAGGGCTACTTGAACAAAGTAACAATTTACTAAGAAAAATAATTCTCAGCAAGAATATCATCTCACACTTGAGACAAAATATCTTCGTTATCAGAGATGCCACCATTACAATTAATTCATTAGTTTAAAAAATAATAAGGCTATCCTAGAGAATTTGTTCTTTTTTTGGAAGATAAAGAAATTAAATGGAAGAGAAATTACCAATATCCATCGAGAAATAAACACTATTAATATCGTATGTTAGTTTTGTATCTTGCTTTCCCCATGGAACATGACATGGGCATTTTCCTGTTGCATTAAAAATTTCAGAGACAAAAAACAACCATAAACCCCCTCGCAGCTTCCCATCTCTCTGAATAAAAGCCGAAGTCCTAGAATGGCCATAACTACACAATCTGACTCCACCCTTACGTCTGTGAGCTCACCTTCAGTACCACCCAGGCCCCCACTGTGCTCCAGCCACAACCACTAACCCACTGATTCTTTCACAAGCCAGGCAGTTCACTAGATCACTGCCTTCCACTGGCTCTTTCCTCTGTCTGCTATGTTCTTCCAGATATCCATATTGCTTGCTCTCTCACCTCTTTCTAATCTTTGTCCCAATATCACCCACACTTTACCTTCCCTCTCCCTGCTTTATTTTTCTCCATTGAACTTACATCCTAATATATATAGTATATAATTACTTATGCTTAAATATTTGTTGTTCGATCTCCCACAGTGGAATGTGACACAGGACAGGGATCTTTATTTTTTGTTTAGTCAGTAGCCTCCCCAGGGATGCCACACTTATGATAGTTCTTAAATGATTGGTGTTGTTCTTAGTGATAGAAGGTCAGACGTGGAGTTGTAAAAGCCCTTTCCTTCTCCTTGAGAAGTGGTGGATGTCTCTGCTTCCTAGTGACTGGGGCTCAGTCCGGACTGGAGGGTAGACATGAGATAAGTGTTCTGTGTTCTGCCCTCAAAAACAAACAAAACAAAAAAGAAATTGAATGTCTCTTTAACTGTTTTACACTTGAAATTCTCATCTTCCTTTAAATCACAAGGATAATCTGTTGACCCATACAACAGCTCCAAGCTATTATTATCCCCAATTGAGAGAGAAAGAAAGAGGCTGTAGAGTTTATTGAAGCCCTAAGTGGTAGAACCAGGACTAGTAAACCATGTTATTGGATTTCCTCTTCTATATAGTCACAATGAACTGCAGCCACATCTCAGATGACAGTAAATTAGCAAGTAGACGGGAGACTCGTTCTCCACACTTGAGAAAGGCTTTTACACTGCGTAATTAGCTTCTGAATAAAGATACAAGAATGACTACCTTTTCCATCAGAATGCTTTCAGCAAGTCTTAGTCTTTCTTTCATTTCTGTCATTTGCTGCCTTTGTTTTGGTTCACTGTGCAGGTGCTTAGCCCGAATCTTCATTTTACTTAATTTTACCTTATACTATAAACCCTACACTTGCATCCCAGGGTCCAGAAGGCATTCACACCTTATCCATTTGATTCAACCTCAAAACAACCATAGTTGAGGTAAGAGCAGGTGGGTGTATCTTCACTTTAGAAGGAAGAATGACCTAACTTCTTGGTAATCCTCAAAGCAGGACACAAACACAGATCATTTAAGTACAAACCCAAAGTTCTTAACTTGCTGGAAGTGCTTTCACTGTTTTTGTTTCCTGGAGGGCACAATTATGTAACGGGAAGAAAAATTATCTAAATTATTCTTACTGAAAATGTCTTCTAGAAATATAAACCTCACTTTTGCACTCCACTTCCATCTCCTGGCAATTATTCTGCCAGCGTCGCTCACAAGCACTGACTCTTTGGAAGTTCCTCCCCACTCCTTCCCTGTTGTCTCTACAGCCTCATCACCCTCCTGTTTCCGAGCCTCTGCCACTGCTCCCTCTCTGCCATCCTCAGTATCTCAGTGGCATTTTGCCCGATTCCAGGTCCAGAGTTAACATCACCTCCTCTTTAGTCACACTAGTAAAAGTGCTTTCTTTTATCCCCTCAATAACCATACGCTGCCCAATTCTGAAAAGCTCTCTTCCTTCTTTTTAGAATTGTGTGAGCTTCCTGAGAGCAGGATGTATCATTTCATACTATCCAACATATATCACAGCATAACACTTGTAACAGTCCGTTTTACACTGTAGGCAAGCGACAGATAAAGAATGAACCATAAACTCAAAAGATACCTTCAGGTACATTATTAGGGAAGGTAGTGGCAGGAAGCATCTGCTTGCCTCTCTTCAGCACTCAGCTTCAGTACTCTTGGCCTTTCCCCAGTCCTCCAATTCTCTTACCACTTATATGTCACGCACATACAGGATGGCATGAGATACGGCTCTCTGGTTCCATCAACAAGGGCAAATGCTAAATGCATCTACAACACATTGCTTCAAGATTCCATTATACTGTAAACGGATATATAAACAATTGTTCTTTTGCCATGTACAGTTTTTGATGTAGTAAACTATTTTTCATTTAGCTGGACACTTCTTACATTTACCCATTACAAAGGGCTTCATTTTGTTTAATATGTATATTTTCTCCTACATGTCTATTTGATAGGCCTATTATCTGACCCACTTTATTTGAATGTGGAGGATAATAAATGTCCTTTGAAAAAAAAGTAAGTTATTTTTCATCCAAGAAGCTTAAAAATCTGTTTTGGGGGGAGTATGCAGCATACTGACATATAGTTTGGGGCTGTTTGATAAATGGAATAAATCTTATTTAAAAATCATTTCGTGACATAAATTATTGAGGATATATATATATATATATATATATTTTTTTTTTTTTTTTTTTTTTGCGGTACGTGGGCCTCTCACTGCTGTGGCCCCACCCGCCACGGAGCACAGGCTCCGGACGCGCAGGCTCAGCGGCCATGGCTCACGGGCCCAGCCGCTCCACGGCATGTGGGATCTTCCCGGCCAGGGGCACGAACCTGTGTCCCCTGCCTTGGCAGGCGGACTCTCAACCACTGCGCCACCAGGGAAGCCCCAGGACTTTATAATTTTAAAAGGACTTAGAAATCTTTTAAAATTTAAGAACCAAACATGCCTCTATGAATATGAAACTTATTCGGGGATCATTTTTGTATATTGGAAATTATATATTCATATATATATATTTTTAAGAAAAATTAGTGGTTTATTCTTTAATCAAAATTAATTATGGCTTTCATTCTTTTTCTTTTGTTTTTCTGAATCCACAACTTTAAAAAGTGTGCAGCAGATTTAACCCTCTGAAAGTTAGTCAACGCCTTGACTAACATCTACAATCAATTACAACCATCATTTATACTTGATTTTGCTTTGATTTCATCCTAAATTTAGTTTCCATTTTTATAAGATTGGAGGTTTTGAAGATTCAATGAACCTATAAATTTTACTTTATATTAAAGAAAATAATTATCATTAAAATTGTTCCACCAGGACTGGAGTTTTTGTCTGTATTGTTTATTAATTTATCCCAGCACCTAGAATAGTGCCTGGTATACAGGGAGTGCTCAACAAATCCTAACACCTGCACTTTACACCCTTGGAGAGGTGGAAGGTCAGGAGAGCCTAGGAGAGCCAAGTACTATGCTAAGCAATTTACATACACCATCTCCTTTAACTATCACAAACATTCTTTGTTGTAGGTACTATTGCCCCTATTTTACAGATGAGGAGACAGAGGCATTAAGAAGTTAAGGTGTTCAAAAAGAAGTTGAGATGTTCATTCAAGATAACAGAGCTAGTAAATTGCAGAGGCAGGATCAAACCCTTAGTTAGTCTGACTGCAAATTCTAGCCTCTTAAAGTTGCCATGTTGCTTTCCTTCACCCAAAAGCATAACACCTAGGAGGAGCATCAAATACTTCTCCATCCCCACAGAGTGTAACAATACTGAGACTGACTTGTTACCAAGTCATATCCTAGTATCACGAACCGGTTTCAGTTTTTAAGAGGGTGGGGTTCTCCAACCTTGAACATCAAAATCCATCTGGGAAGGAGAAGAGACTTCAGGCAAGGGTAACGTGTAACCTGCAGTTAGAATAGGTGAGAGGCTTGGAAATGTGAGCAGGACCCTTGGCCACTGGTTTACGTCAATGTGAATGTGTGGTGTTTGGCTCCACAGGAAGCAGGCCAATACCATGTATCTGGCCGGCTGCTTCTGGCTTGCATTGAGGGTCCTCCAAGATACTGGAACAGGACCTACCAGAACCTCAAGAAGTCCATTCATCAACAGATAATATCTAACAAAAATGTATGGTGTCTCAACTAGGTGCTAGGCACTGGTCTGAGGGTTGGATACAGAGAGATAAAGATATGAAATGAATAAGCTCTGGGGATCTAATGTACAGCATGGCGACTACAGATAATAATACTGTCTTGTATACTTGAAGTTTGCTAACACAGTACATCTCATCACACACACACATACACACACAAAAGGTAACTATGTGAGGTGACGGATATGCTGACTAAATTGATAGTGGTAACCATTTCATAATGTATGCATATATCAAATCCAATCACATTGTACACCTTAAACATATATAATTTTATTTGTCAAGTATACCTCAATAAAGCTGAGGGGAAAAAGAAAACAAAGTTTCAGGCCTCAGAGAGTTCAAAATAATCCTCAATGTGTATGCATGCTCGTTTATCTTAAAATAAGGTTGCAAGGTTCTTTATGTAGTATTAAATCATTATGATGAGTATGATTATCATTTAGTGCTCATTGTTGCCAACATCTATGCTAATACTTTTACGATCCACATTCTACAGGAAAACTGAGTTTTAGAGATATCAGGTGACGGCTTAGGTTCCCTCAGCAAATAGTGGCAAATCCATGCATCTCAGGCTTCTTTGATAACAAAAAGTCCCTAACCCATCAGGGAAGAGAAGGTTCTTTCAGTAGAGGGTTCACAGAAGAACTGACAATGAAATATATCTTTGAGCCTATTTCTGATATGCAGTGTTGCCTGGATTGTTTCCTCATCCTAGCCTCAGTTTAACATGGACTGCTTGAGTCTAAAAACAAATGAGGTGCATGAATTTCCTCCTCTTTTTTCAGAAACTAGTTTCCTTCCATTTAGCGAATGTAAATAGTGCTTTGCTCTATCACATTGCTCAACTATAGCTTATTCTTAATAGTGTCCACTTTTCCTTGCTTGTGCCTTAAAGGTTCCCAGTAATTACCTATCAGCTGTTTATACACATGGCCCTAGAGGCTCGTTTGGTCTTCTATTTGTTACATGAGGAAAATTCTATGGTACAGTAACATGAGTGACAGCACCAGTATGCCTTCATAATATGATTAGGTTATGCAGAGCAGGAGTTTCTCCTTCCTTCTGAAATTATTTTTCTTTTTTTTTTGAAATTATTTTTCTTTTTCATGGCATTTAGAACCCAAACAGCATCATTCCTTCTCCAAATGCATCATCTGAAGACCACCCCAGATACTTTATATTAATTAAAAAATGAATTGCTTGACATGCAAACACTAGTAGCTGCCTCTCCCCAGGCAGGCCTGTTATTATATTTATGAAGTGCTTCCTGAAGCCTTCTTAGACTTGCAGAGACTAGATAATGAACTGTTTGGTCTGTCCATCACTGCAATTCCTCCTAATTGTTATTTGTATTATTCCTTAAGGCTTTCACTCCCTACAGATTCTGTGACAGTACTGATATTATAATGTACGTAGCAAATATTTTTCAGGAGTCTGAGGGTGCCATGTATAAAGTCTATTTCAATTCCTCCCAACAGGCGCTGAAAAGCTACAAACTATACAGAATGTCCTTACCACAGCTTGCATAAGTTAGAAAAGTATATCATATGCAAGGAAAAGCTGCTGGTTCTATTTTGCCTTCATTATTTTGAACACTACACCTGCCCTGCTATATTCAGGGTTAGATTTTTGCATAGGCAGTTAGTTAGTGGCCACCTACACAGTGTGTTTTGAGACACACAGAAATGATCATCTTGTTACAAACATATCCCCATTAGGTACCCAATGTTCCACTTTCCTGTCTTCAAATTCTAGCTAGGAGAAGTATGAATGGTTAAAATATCAAGAGAATGAAGGAACGTCCATAGAGAATTCCTACAAGATAACTCTACTACTTCTCCAATTAATATAGTAGAAGGGTTTGGGGTACTGGATAGAAAATTTTGATTCTTTCATTTTTGAAGCAGTGAAAATTTTGATCAAGGAAATTTCTATGTGGGAGAGCAAATTTCAACCTAATTTTAGCTGATGGGGCAAGATGAGGACACTGGCATGGAAGGTTTAGATCCAGGACTTCCCAACTTTACAGAGGATCCAACTCTTCTAGAGACTGTAAAATCACTGATCCTTGGACATCATCCCCAGTCATCCTCACTCAGTAGACGAGAGGTGGCATCTGGAAAACCTTGTTTTTTAGCAAACACCCAGGTGATTCTGATAGATCATTCTGGTCCATGAACCACTCCATGATAAACGATGCTAAGGGATAATAAACCAAGATACAGGTGATGGAGGCCAGAAGGCAAAGACAAGTCTAGGATACCTTTACCTGCTTTGCACTATTTTCCAGGGCTAGTCTTGCTAACACGCTCTTTGAGTTAAACTGGCCACCCTGTATTCTTGGTCACTGAAACACCATCCATACACCGTATTTTTTCATATCTCTAAAATACTTTTTTCCTAGATAATCACTTGCTCCTTTCCAACTTCTCTGTTTGTTCTCTTATCTGTCTTTTAGATTCCTGCATCTTGAGAGGATTTCTGATTCTTTCAGTTAAATGAATCTTTGTGCTCTCCTTTGTGCTTCCTAGAAATTGATTTTTTTGTTCAATTTTTAGCTCAGTTACCTCTACTGTTTTTAGAGGCACTGAACTCCTCTCCATGATCTCTGGTAAGAAACTGCCTATTCCAACCCTGAGGTTATGGGGTCTTTACAGTGAAGGGTAAGAGTTTAACATAAACAGTCAAATCCAGATAAATAAAAAATGAAAGAAAACTAAAAAACCCATGTGTTTGACAATATCTTAGCTTAGAATTGCCTTTCTAATTCTCCTTTGCTTGGGCTAACTTCACAATTAGTTGCATTCCTTTAGGACATGTGACAATTGGTGCATTAAAGTGATCCTGCCTCATTCTGGGTTCTGGAAAAAGTTAATATGGAATTTTCAAATGCATATGCATAATTCACATACATATAACCCACAGTCACAATCTATATATATCACAATATGCACTCTATTGACTATTTCATTCTTATAACGGTATGTTCTGCATCCAAAAATATAACTCTGAGTTTAAAGATTTAAGAATATTTCTATTATTTTAACTCTTCTTATTTTGATGGGCTGGAAATATCTAGCACCTGTCTCCCAATAGCTGAAATCCTGCTTGCTGACTCTATACATTTAAAAGTCTCAATGACAGTGATCTCTGGGAGAAATCGCCATTTAGAAGCTGAAAATGTTTTTTTGTTCATTTATGTTATTAAGTCACCCTTTAATAAAGAAGTATTTAAGGATCTCCTATTATGGGTCTAGGCACTGTGCTCAGAGGGTAGGAATGCAATGGTGAACGAACAAACAGATTCTCTTGGAACTTACAAACTATTATGGCAGAGAGATGACAAATATACAGTTACACAAAGAAATTATTTAAATAACTGTTAAATGCTAAAGGAATCTTGAAATTCACTAAAAATACCATTTACATTTTATATTTTCCAATCAGAATACATCTCTTCTCTCTCTTAAAAAAGAAATAATTTTAATACAAACTAAAGAATAGCATGCTTCCCTTTTCAGAGAAACTTGCATAAGCCATTGAGCCAAAAATATGTATCCCAAATCTCTAGCTTAGAGTTGAACTCTTGACAATTGAAAGCTTACGAAATTCTATAATAAAGTGTGTGTGAAGGGGATAGATGGAAAGGCACTGGGATTTAATTATCTTCCTTGGTGGTAAAAACACTCTAATTTTGGCCCCCGAATTACCATATGGAACCAGAGGCAAAGCACTTGATTCCTTTGAAAGATTTAACAGGAAAGTGTCTGTAGATAATTATGACTTGCACAACCTCCTTCACTGTCTGGGCACAGAGAAGCTAGCCATCTCATCTCAACCAGAAACTGTCTTGAGTTTAGAAACCAAATCATATATTTTGACATTCCCTTGAAGCTGAGATAAAGCTTTAGGTTCACATAATAGGAAATGAGTTGATATTCCTTAAAAAAAACTGAAACTGTAAGGTATATTTTAGTTTTGTTTTGCAATAAAAATAGCCCAATGCTATCACCCCTCGTGCAGAACAATAATTCTTAATAAAAGACAAAGAGATGTTTATCTTTCAAATAGAAACTCATGTAATTTTTGGTTCTTTTACGTATAAGCTTTTTGAAGAGAAAAAACAAATCATGTTAACCTGTACAGCATCAAAAAAGTGATAAACTGAAAGTATAATTAACTTTGTTCTTTTAACATAACATGGTTGCTTTGTTTTTTTTTGTTTTTTTTTTGGTACGTGGGCCTCTCACTGCTGTGGCCTCTCCCGTTGCAGAGCACAGGCTCCGGGAGCACAGGCTCAGTGGCCATGGCTCATGGGCCTAGCCGCTCTGCGGCATGTGGGATCCTCCCGGACCGGGGCACGAACCCGTGTCCCCTGCATTGGCAGGCAGATTCTCAACCACTGCGGCACCAGGGAAGCCCAACATGGTTGCTTTGATAGATCCTAGCTTACTAGCATCTCCACAGGCCACTTTCTTTCTCAATATGCACAGATGAATAAAGAGATTAAACAATTTTTGTGACCTACAATAGGTCAAACTTTAATTATTATGCTGATTTCATGCATTAGATTCAATAGGTTTACTACTTTCCTGCTAGTTAATAAAACAGACTTTAAAGCATTATCTGTGATATAAGGAGGGGGCCCTCCCATACCTTAAAATACTCTGAATAGATGTGAAGGTCAGTAGAAAGGATTTCTCTCTTGTTATTGATTCCCAATCCTCTAACTGACAAATCCCAGTTAGAACTAATTTATTTAGTTGCAGTTACATCTCAACTGTCTACATTTTATTATTGAAGGAACCATTTCCAGTAATGAACTGAATGTCCTCCCTCTTTTAAAAAACAGCTTCCTGAGATACAGTTGACATTCAGCAAACTCTACATATTAAAAATGTATAATTTCACAAGTTTTGATATATGTATACACCCACGAAACTATCATAGTTAAGATGGTGAACGTACTCATCACCCGGTAAGTTTTCTTGTTACAAAGGTGTAACCCCTTCTACTCATCCTCCGGGCACCAGGCAACCACTGATCTGCTTTCTGTCACTATATATTAGCTACATTTTCTAGAATTTAATGCAATTGGGATAATATAGTATATAGTTTTGTGGTTTTTTTTAATCTGGTTTTTGTCACTATGATGGTTAATTTTATGTGTCAACTTGACTGGGCTAAGGGATGCCTAGATAGCTGGTACAATTTTATTTCTGGGTGTGTCTGTGAGGGTGTTTCCAGAGAGATTAGCACTTGAACCCATAGGCTGGGTAAAGAAGACCTACCCTCACCAGTGCGAGTGGACATCATTCTTTGAGGACTTCAAACAGAACAAAAAGGCAGAGTAAGGGTGAATTCTCTCTCTTCTTAAGCTAGTACATCCGTCTTCCCCTGCCCTTAGACATTGGAGCTCCTGGTCCCCAGGCCTTCAGACTCAGACTGAATTATACCACCAGCTTTCCTGGTTCTCCAACTTGCAGATGGCAGACAGTGACATATCTTAGTCTCTATAATTGTGTCAGCCATTCCCGTAATAAATCGTCTCATATATCTGTATCTGTACCTATATCTATATCTACATCTATATCTATATCCTATTGGTTCTTTTTCTCTGGTGAACACTGACTAATACAGTCACTTGGTATAATTATTTTGAGATTCATCCATGTTATTATGTGTACCAAAAGTCAATTCCTTTTTAATACTACTCAGCCATAAAAAAGAATGAAATATGCCACTTGTAGCAACACAGATACAACTAGAGATTATCATACTAAGTGAATTAAGTCAGAAAGAGAAAGACAAATACCATATGATATCACTCATATGTGGAATCTAAAATATGACACAAATGAACCTATCTATGAAACAGATACAGAATCACAGACATAGAGAACAGACTGGTGGCTGCCAAGGGGGAGGCAGTTGGGGGAGGGATGGAGTGGCAGGTTGGGATTAGCAGATGTAAGCTATTATATATAGAATGGATAAACAACAAGGTCCTACTGTATAACACAGGGAACTATATTTAATATCCTATGATAAACCATAATGGAAAAGAGTATTAAAAAAAGAATATATGTATAACTGAATCACTTTGCTGGACAGCAGAAATTAACACAAATTTGTAAATCAACTATACTTCAATAAAAAATAAATAAAATGAAAAAGTCAATTCCTTTTTATTGCTTAGTACTATTTCATTATTTGGATATATCCCAATTTGTTTATCCATCCACTTGTTGAAAGACATTTTGGCTGTTTCGAGTTTTTGTCTCTTACAATTAAAATGGCTATGAACATTCAAACACAAGCCGTTGCCCTAAAGTAAGCTTTCGTTTCTCTTGAAAAAATACTGGGGAGTGGAGTGGCTGGATTATGTGGTATGTATACGTTTAACTTTTTAAGAATCTGCCAAAAATTTTCCAAAGTGGTTGCACCATTTTACATTCTCAGCAGCAGTGTGTGAGAGTTCCATTGCTTCCATGCCCTTGCCAACACTTGGTAGTGACATGATAATATATGCCTTATCTGCTTCACTGGAATAAATTATGATACTGGGGTTGTTTCCAAGGCTGATATTTTACTTTGAAATTATGTTTGCATCTTAGAAACTTATACAGGTTTCCTCTGTTATCTGAAAGTATAGCATTCCTATGAAAACTCTCCTAAGTAGAAATGGTGTAAAGTGAAGAAGCTATCACCTTAGGACACATCTGGCTCACAGATGCACAAAATAAAAAGAGATAAAGCACAGATGCTCACAGACACAGTTCAAAGCTATGGCTTCTTGATGCTGAGATGCTGAGTGTAGTTCCCAGGGAGGAAGCTTGGCCAGTGCCACTCTCCCTGCTAGGGATGCCCTTGCCTCTATATCAGTTCACTGCAAAACAAACGCTGGACACTATTTTCTCTTTTTGCCTTTTCTTGTAAAAGCGAAAATCCTCTTTAGATTTTTTTCAGGTAGCAAAAGCATGTACTAATGTAGGTCTTTCCTACATGTGAAATGGTATAAAGCAAACCTTCAAAAAGTGGGGGATACCTGTACTTCTTTTTTTCTCTTTGCATTACTTTTGAATAAATCTTATTTTCCACTCAGGAAAAAAGATGCCAATTAGGGAACCTTGAGTTTATTAGGGCTAAGGTCATTTATTTGGAAAGACAAAAAGGTGAAGCAGATTATTAATTTTGCAAACATTTTATACATATACAAAATTAAAAATAAAGGTCATAAATGACAGAAGTAAGTAGCACACCCATAGATAAAAAATTAAAAGCTATATCATTCAGAATAGATTATTCAACTTAAAGAATAATCAGAACTGCTTCAAGTATCAGTGGTAATAGTTGCTGTAATATTTTAGATCAACTGACCCAGCATCGTAGGCCAAACAAGGCAAATGGTAGCCAAGTTCCAGAGAGCATAAGACAATAATTTTTTTTTATTTATTTATTTTCTGTGTGTGTGTGTGTGTGTGAAGAGCATTTAACAAACTTAGAGATTCTAGGTTTAGAAAGTATGTGGGTGGCATGGTGAGGGTATATAAAAGAGAAGGTTATGTCACTAGTGTAGAATGACCTCATTTTGTTTTCAAGTAGCTAATGAAAAAACAAAATTTATTTGTTTTATGTTAATGTGATTTGCTTTTTTTAACATAATATTACTTCACTCTTCAAAAGCAATTGGACTTCATTCAATACTCTGTAACAGCCTATAGGGGAAAATAATCTAAAAAAGAGTGGATATAAGTATATGTATAACAGATTCACTTTGCTGTACACCTAAAACTAACACAACATTGTAAATTAACTATACCCCAATAAAATTTTTTTTAAAAAAAGCAATTGGGATATTTTAACCATTTGTAAATTTGTGCTTTTATTCTAAAGACAAAAACAAAAAACAAACAAAAAACTATAAATGTGAAATACAGAGAAGTCCAGAAAGAATTAACACAAGTTATCTCCTTTTTGGAGATTTAACTCTGTCAAGTAAACAGCACTTTTCTATTTCTGATGATGCATCTTAATTGCATGTTATCAACATGGTTTCCTATTTACCAGGGATAATTTCATAATTGCCATCTTCAGAGACGCAAAATAACAGAGGGCTTCTTCTATCAACATTTAGTAAAATGTTACAAAGAGCACTGGGTGAATGAAGGGCTTCAAATTATTGGAAGGACATAGTATTGGTTATACATATTCACAGAATAAGAAATATATTTTTAGTTTCTTTCAATTGGCATGTATAACCAATATTATGTCCTTCAATTGGCATGAAATAAACTTCATTCTGCAAGCACTGATACATTCATAGGGCTGGTGGCTATTTTGCTAATTCGTAAGAATGAGGATAGAGTGTCATATAAATGGGATAACCAAAAGAAGTACACTGAGGTACATCTAATCTGAGCTCTGAATTTTCCCCTCATATTCATCCTGCATTGCTCAGCTCAAATTCTAACATGACTGAGAATATTTCCTTGTTACATCTGGTTATAAATGATATTTTCCTTCTTTAAAACACTGTATTCCTTCTAATCTTCTCCATGTATATGTCTCTAGTGTCATCCCAATCTAGCCTTATATTCCTAGCTATTACTGCATCTCTGTATAACTTATCTGTACCACTACACTAAAAGTTCCCAGAGTTCTGAAACCATATTCTAAAGTTAGTTATGTTCCATTCAAAATGTTCACTATCATCTTTGTCATTATTTATACAAAAATTTTCAGAGAAAACATAGTTTTCAGAAAATTTTTACATTTTATATAGTCTCTGGTATAACAAAATGCCTTGAACCAAGTAAGAATATGTTATTCATCTAATGACAGTTTATCCTTGAGTAGTAAGATGTCTTTTAGGAAAAAATGGGAACTGCAAAGAATTGCAGATGGGATTTTAGTCCTGGTAGTCAACACAGTGTCTAACATCTCAATTTCCCTCTTCTCTTTCAACTGAGGGCTCTGTTTACTGCTATCTGGGGCCATATTTGATTTGTCAATTCACTGTCTTGTTGGTGTTTTCATGGAGCACCCATTATAAGCTATGCAGGACAATAAAACAGGGAAGCAGAGTGATTGTCTCAAGCACTCCCTTGCTTAATCAGTGCTCTTTTGTTTTGAGCTTAAGTGAAAGGTTCAAAGGACTTGAAAAATAGACTCAATGTGTGGACAATTTTTGTTTGCTTGTTTACAATCTACAAACTTATTAAACCACTAGGATATTCTCAAGTCAACTAGTAGTATCTCCAGAAATTAAGACAAAAGGAGTAACTACATAGCATGCATTGGGGAGGAGGAAATGTATTGCCTACAGGATTTGAGAAGAAATGTTGCCCCGAAGTCACCTTGTACAATTAATTAGTGCAGTGAGCTGGGCTGTATTGAAATCATAGCTGTGCTATGATATCACTACCTCTGTCCTGGAGCAGCCGGGTAAACCAGGGGCAAGCAGCTTCCTATTTACTTCAACGTACCATTCAAACATCATCATTTTCTTGGGCATCATAATATGAAAAAGGTTGGAAAGCATAGAGAGCCCTGAGAGCCTACGGATTTATCATCATCCCGGCAACAGGACATGCCTATCATTGGCTTCATGCTTTAGAATTATATCAGCATGAAATAGAGATTTCCGGCGGGAATTTCATAATGAAGAGTTTTCTCTGGAGTGAGAGAAAGGAAGGAGGAGGTAAACAGGAGAAAGGTCAGATAAAAAAATATTTGGGGGCTTCCCTGGTGGCACAGTGGTTGGGAGTCCACCTGCTGATGCAGCGGACACGGGTTCGTGCCCTGGTCCGGGAAGATCCCACATGCCGTGGAGCGGCTGGGCCCGTGAGCCATGGCCACTGAGTCTGCGCATCCGGAGCCTGTGCTCCGCAACGGGAGAGGCCACAACAGTGAGAGGCCCGCGTACCGCAAAAAAATAAAATAAAATAAAATTTGGGTCTTGGGGAAGGACTCATATACTGATGCTCTTGTCCACAAATTAAAATAAAATTGGTTCCATGTGCTTCCCTACAGTTGTTGCTGGAAAGGCAAAGATAGAAAAAGAAGGGACAGTTCCCATGCTGGGAATGCTGACTCTCACTGAGAGGCCATGATATATTCAAACATATGGGCACTGTTGCATGCAGGAAGTGCAAGCTGAGTTTTTCAGTGTAGAAATAGAGATTGCTGAGGACTGTGCTGGTCTGGGGATGCAAGGCCTCCAGGTGATTGATGTAACAGGGTGCATGGGAACTGAGGAGAAGGGAAGTTAAGTAGGAAAATAGGAGGGAGGGAGTGGTGACCATCAGGAAATACGAGCGTGGGCCAGCTGGTCTGGATAAAGGGCTCACCCAGAGAAATATCAAGAGATACGTTTCGTGAACTAAGCTGGTGAGCATCTAAAAGACAGATCTAGTCTTACTCTCTGTGCCCTAATGACAGCCATGGGATCAGGAACACGGCAGAGCTTAGATATTTATTAAATGAAGTAGTGATGAGATATCTGAAATTTTTGCAAGATTAGGGAGATTAAACCTTATCTTGTTCAAGGCTGTGAAAAATCCCTGAAAGATTTAAGATTAATTTTTTTGTGAAATCATTGTTATAATAGAAATAAAGAGCAATATCAAAAATAGAAACAAAAATCAAATATACCAGCACCACTTATTGAAGAGGCTATCTTTTCTCCATTGTATATTCTTGCCTCCTTTATCAAAGATAAAGTGACCATATGTGTGTGGGATTATCTCTGGGCTTTCTATCCTGTTCCATTGATCTATATTTCTTTTTTTGGTGCCAGTACCATACTGTCTTGATTGCTGTAGCTTTGTAGTATAGTCGGAAGTCAGGGAGCCTGATTCCTCCAGCTCTATTTTTCTTTCTCAAGATTGCTTTGGTTATTTGGGGTCATTTGTGTTTCCATACAAATTGTGAAATTTTTTGTTCTAGTTCTGTGAAAAATGTCATTGGTAGTTTGATAGGGATTGCATTGAATCTGTCGCTTGCATTTGGGTAGTATAGTCATTTTCACAATGTTGATTCTTCCAATCCAAGAACATGGTATATCTTTCCATCTGTTTGTATCATCTTTTATTTCTTTCATCAGTGCCTTACAGTTTTCTGCATACAGGTCTCCTGTCTCCTTAGGTAGGTTTACTCCTAGGTATTTTATTCTTTTTGTTGCAATGGTAAATGGGAGTGTTTCCTTAATTTCCCTTTCAGATTTTTCATCATTAGTGTATAGGACTGTAAGAGATTTCTGTGCATTAATTTTGTATCCTGCTACTTTACCAAATTCATTGATTAGCTCTAATAGCTTTCTGGTAGCATCTTTAGGATTCTCTGTGTATAGTATCATGTCATCTGCAAACAGTGACAATTTTACTTCTTTGCCAATTTGGATTCCTTTTATGTCTTTTTCTTCTCTGACTGGTGTGGCTAAAACTTCTAAAACTACGTTGAATAACAGTGGAAAGAGTGGGCAACCTTGTCTTGTTCCTGATCTTAGTGGAAATCGTTGCAGTTTTTCACCATTGAGAACGATGTTGGCTGTGGGCTTGTCATATATGGCCTTTATTATGTTGAGGTAAGTTCACTCTATGCCTACTTTCTGGAGGGTTTTTATCATGAATAGGTGTTGAATTTTGTTGAAAGCTTTTTCTGCACCTATTGAGATGATCATATGCTTTATCTCCTTCACTTAAAGTGGTGCTGGGAAAACTGGACAGCTACATGTAAATGACTGAAATCAGAACACTCCCTAACACCATACACAAAAATAAAGTCAAAATGGATGAAAGACCTACATGTAAGGCCGGACACTATAAAACTCCTAGAGGAAAATACAGGCAGAATACTGTATGACATAAATCACAGCAAGATCCTTTTTGACCCACCTCCTAGAGAAATGGAAAAACAAAAATAAACAAATGTGACCTAAGGAAACTTAAAAGCTTTTGCACAGCAAAGGAAACCATAAACAAGATGAAAAGACAACCCTCAGAAGGGGAGAAAATATTTGCGAACGAAGCAGCAGACAAAGGATTAATCTCCAAAACATACAAGCAGCTCATGCAGCTCAATATCAAAAGAACAACCCACCAAATCCAAAAATGGGCAGAAGACCTAAATAGACATTTTTCCAAAGAAGATATACATTTTGTCAACAAACACATGAAAGGATGCTCAACATCACTAATCATTAGAGAAATGCAAATCAAAATTACAATGAGGTGCTTCCCTGGTGGCGCAGTGGTTGAGAGTCCACCTGCCAATGCAGGGGACACGGGTTCGTGCCCTGGTCCGGGAAGATCCCACATGCCGCGGAGCGGCTGGGTCCGTGAGCCATGGCTGCTGAGCCTGCACGTCCGGAGCCTGTGCTCCGCAACGGAAGAGGCCACAACAGTGAGAGGCCCGCGTACTACCAAAAAAAAAAAAAAACTACAATGAGGAATCACCTCACACGGGTCAGAATGGCCATCAACAAAAAAATCTACAAACAATAAATGCTGGAGAGGGTGTTGAGAAAAGGGAACCCTCTTGCACTGTTGGTGGGAATGTAAATTGATACAGCCACTAAGGAGAACAGTATGGAGGTTCCTTAAAAAACTAAAAATAGAACTATCGTATGACCCAGCAATCCCACTACTGGGCATATACCCTGAGAAAACCATGATTTAAAAAGAGTCATGTACCACAATGTTCATTGCAGCTCTACTTACAATAGCCAGTAAACGGAAGCAACCTAAGTGTCCATCGACAGATGAATGGATAAAGAAGATGTGGCACATATATACAATGGACTCAGCCATAAAAAGAAACAAAATTGAGTTATTTGTAGTGAGGTGGATGTACCCAGAGACTGTCATATAGAGTGAAGTAAGTCAGAAAGAGAAAAACAAATATCGTATGCTAACACATATATGAGGAATCTGAAAAAAACCCAAATGTTTCTGAAGAACCTAGGGGCAGGACAGGAATAAAGACACAGACATAGAGAATGGACTTGAGGACACGGGGAGGGAGAAGGGTAAGCTGGGACGAAGTGAAAGAGTGGCATGGACACATATACACTACCAAATGTAAAACAGATAGCTAGTGGGAAGCAGCCGCATAGCACAAGGAGATCAGCTTGGTGTTTTGTGTCCACCTAGATGGGTGAGATAGGGAGGGTGGGAGGGAGACACAAGAGGGAGGAGAAATGAGGATATATGTATATGTATAGCTGATTCACTTTGTTATACAGCAGAAACTAACACATCACTGTAAAGCAATTATACTCCAATAAAGATGTTAAAAAAATCAATTATCTTTTCATATGATATTTTAAACTTGAGAGGATGCTTCCATCATCATTATTCATTGCCCTCACTTGGAGATATAGTGCAATTGTTAAATAATCACTTAGTTACAGCTAAGAAATGTGACAGTATAGCGACAGCAAGTTTCATGACAATTATTTTGGATGACAATGCCACTTGATTAAACTACTATACAATAAAGCATTTCTTCTAATAGTAATTTGTTTTTAATGTCCATCCCCTATCCATCATCAAATTTGTCTCCACAGTTTCCCAGTGTAGAATCAATGTAAATTTAATAGAGTAACCTCAGTTTACAGGTAGAGGAACAAACACAGTGATTTCACAGAAAAACACATTGGCTTGCTCTCAATTACTTAAAAACACTACATCAACCAGACCTCAGTTTAGAACTATCTCGAAAAAGGCTGCTGCTAGCATAATTCTCAAGGCTATTTCAAAAGGGAGAGATAATGTGAACTAGAATTTTCAACACATAATTTTGTTCCACACAGATTAAAGTTTTAAGAACAACTTTATACACCTATAGTCAGCATTGTCTTACTGTATTCGAATATTTTTAATATTTAATCCTATCTTAGTGTATTTATCAAGGGAAAGCAGTAATTTTAACAAGAGCATTGCATCATAAATCTAAAGAATAAATACAGGTGTTTTCTCACTCTACTCAACTCCTAAATGTTAGTTCAAGCTGAGAAAACATCAGGCATGTTCCACAAGTTTTCTATAAAATCATGTAGGAAGCTGTTCATATTCTCTTATTAACTATTTCTTTATTGTTAAAAAAAGGCAAGTGAAAACTTTACAAGTGCTCTTCCAATTCTTTAATGCTATATATTTTTCCATTATAATATATTTTAATGATATGGGTATGGAGTTTTGTTTTTACTATAAGGTAAGGCACAATATAAAAACCACTTGAATTTTTTTTTTAATTTGGAAATAATTTTAGACTTACAGAAGAACTGCAAAGATAGTATGGAGAATTACCATATGCTCTCCACTCTACTTAACATTAATATCTCATACTATCATAGGACAACTATCAAAAGAAAAGAACATTGGTTCAATATGATTAACCAAATTACAGACTTTACTTGGATTCAGTTTTTCCACTAGTATCTTTATTTTGTCCCAGAACCCAATCCAGGCTCCCACCTGGTTATGTCTTCTTAGTCACCTTAGGGGAACCAAGGACACTGGTACTCAGAGAGTAGTGATCACTTACTTTGTAGAATGTTCTTCAGATTGGATTTGTCTTCTCATGATTAGATTGAGGTTATGAATTTTATCAAGAATATTCCAGAAGTGATATGCCCTTCTCAGTGCATTATGTCTGGGGGGAAATGATGTTGCTGTGTCTCTCTACTGGTGATTTTAACTTTGATGATTTGGTTCAGCTAGTGTCTGCTGTGTTTCTCCACTGTAAAAATTACTATTTTCCCTTTGCAGTTAATAAATACCCTGGGGGAGACACTTAGAGGCTATGCAAATATCCTTTTTCTCTTAAATTTTCGCCCACTAATTTTAGCATCCATCCAGATCTTGTCTGCTTTAACGGTATATTTTTCATAATTCAAAATGTATAACTGAAACTTATATAAAAGGACCTGATTATTACAAAACTTAGATTTATTTTCTTTCTTTCTTTTTTAAAATTTTCCCTGACAATGCAAACAAATCTTGGGGAATTTCTCTCGAGCTAAGATTTTCCAAGTTGCTACAGAAACCAAGTAATGATAGAAAAAATTAATAATACTTTATATTCTGCATATTGTATAAGAAATTTAATAGATTCTTTTAGTTTTTAATCTATGTGGCTATTTGCACAGAAAACAATGCACCATTTTTTCCACTTTTATAACTAAAATTCAGATTTTCTAGTTGCTGAATACAATAAAACGATATAATTACCTTATATTCTTTTTAATTTATGCTATATCGTCAATCTTATTATTTTCAAATCATTTCTTCCTTCTGATAATATTCATTATACCAACTTTATTAAATATTCACAATGCCTTAAGTCACACAAATCATATTTTGCTTACTGCATGCACATCTTGTAACTAAATATATGTTATCGGCAGTAAGAACCTGGAGTGTAATTTGTTGTGGAAGAAAGCATGCTGGCCTTGGGGAAAAGCTTTTGTATTCCAATATGATGTTGCAATTTAAATACAAAAATAAATAACTGATGGCTAAGTGGAGCTTTGCTAATTCAACAGTATATTTTAACCATCCATATTTTTTGCTATTTTGTTAAACTAACGGAATTTAAGCTGCCAGTAAGCACATGATAACTATAGCACAATAAAACTTTGAAGAAAAATGAGAATCTTTCATCTGTTTTCATGACAGGAAGAACCAAACTAAAACCAAAAACCAAAAACCAAAAACCAAAATAACCCCGACAGAATGTGCTCATTACAATTTAAAACTCTCTTTGTGTATCTTGTATAACCCTTAAATTTTATCTGATTCTTTTTAGTTTTCAGCTATTTGAATTGTAAATACTCAACCTAGCACCTGACCTAAAATATAAAATGCATGTAGATATCAATGAGAACAAAATCTCTTTATGATGACCCATACTACTTAATGATGGATAAATTAATTTTGAAAACATTTGTAACCATAATTTGCTATAACACTGATTAACCTCCATTGACTATTCATAGCATATCATTGGAATTTAAATAATTGCTCCTTCAGACTACCACCAACTATAAGCTATACCATCAACCATTAGTAAGAAATACAATTCAAAGTTAGTCCAGCGCAAATTTCTTGTGAATCATTTTTTGTTTGTTTTTTAAGTTGCAGTGTAATTACTCAAGTTAATCTAAAAAAAATGACTTCATTAAAATGTAGCTATACTTTTGTTGTTCCACCTTGGTCTTTAATTGCTGTGGTCAAGAGGAGTCATATGCTTGTTTAACTTGATAGGTAATTTTCAACTGAACTTGAATTCCTTGAGGAAGACCACAGAATTTGTTGTAGAGTGTGGAAATTCAGTGTTTCAGACACCCACTCTGAAGTTTTTCTTTACCCCTCATTTCAGTTTTCTTTTGAGTAAAATGTGAATATCAGTAGTTCGACTCATAGAAATTCAGGAAAAATCACTAAATGAAGCCAAAATGGTATTCAGTTGAATTTCCCAGCTGTTATGGATAAAATCCTGTACAGTTTACATGATACTTATTTAAAAACTGGTTTGATCATTATCATTTAATTTTATTAAATATATTTTAGCTGGTTATATTCAGTGAAACTTTTTCATGAGGTCCCCTGAAATGGAAGATCCCTTGTGCAAAATTACCTGTTAAACCAAACATGCGTTTGTGAGCATCACTATGTATTTATAATCCAAACATATCATTATATTTGCAAAACAATACATTTAGATCACATCTAATATAATGCAACCATCGTTTGGTTATGGTTTATTAAACTGGAAAATGAACTGTTTACTTACTTGGTATTTCTTGAACCTATACATATCTGCATATGTTACAAAGTAGGCAGTAAGGGTGGGCAATGTGACTTTTGAAAGAACTTAACAAAATAAAGAGAATGACGGTAATTAAAATTGAGGGTAGTTTAGAAAGTATGTCAGCTCTTACCTCTCAGATCTGCCTATTTACTTCTGAGGTTAGATGCTTAAAAATGCAGTCTATTATAGACCAGAAGTTTTATTCTGCATGGAAATTCATAACCAGAAAATTATTTTATAGAAAAAGTGATTTGTTGGAAAATACTAGCATATGAAGAAGAAGTGGTCCCATCCATTCAACATTGATTAAACACCTACTATTTATCAGGGTCTATTTTAGGCAAAGGAAGACACAGAACCACCATCTCCCAAAACTGCCAGATAGTAGAAAAGACACCAGACAGGTAAATAACTAATTATAATAATGTAAAATAAAAGCCTTAAGAAAGAGGTATACAAGATACAGTGGCACTTAGAGACGAGTAAGGAACTCCTGGAGATGTGGTCTGAAAAGGAAAAGGTAGAATGGAGGGAAGGGCATTCTCTTTAGAGAACACAGCCGAATGAAAGCATACAGGTCTAAAACAGGAAGGCACTATCAAAGAACTGCAGGTTGTCTGGATGGCTGGAGCATGAGGCAGAGTGGGGGATGGTAAAGGAAGGCACAGCAGATGCCTTAGGTAGGCCGAGGCCAAACCAAGGAGGCTTTTTCTGCTCTGCCATAAAGTTTGATGTTTATTCTTAGGCCATAGAGATATAGGAATGATTTTTAAAATTGGAGTGACATAGTCACATCTGAATTTTACTAAATGTGGAAAATGGGAAAGAGGCGAAGTAGGAGTCAGGGAGGTCAGCTGGGAGGCTATAATTATGGTCAGCCAAGGAATGACAGGTCTAGCCATAGTAGTAGCATGGAGAAAGGGGGAAGAGATCTGAGAGTATTTTGGAGGAGAAACAGCAGAATTCTGTGATCATTTATACGGGCAGATGAGAGAGAGGTAAAAGTTGAGAATGGTTTGCAGGTTTTTGGTTTGGATGAATAGGAGAAAATAAAGAAAGAGGGATATATTTTGGAGCCATGATAATGAGTTTAATTTTAGATGTGCTGAATCTGAAGTAAAAACGGCTAAGACGAAAAGACAACCCTCAGAATGTGAGAAAATATTTGCAAACGAAGGAACTGACAAAGGATTAATCTCCAAAATATACAAGCAGCCCATGCAGCTCAATATGAAAAAAACAAACAACCCAATCCAAAAATGGGCAGAAGACCTAAACAGACATTTCTCCAAAGAAGATAAACAGATTGCCAATAAACACATGAAAAGATGCTCAACATCACTAATCATCAGAGAAATGCAAATCAAAACTACAATGAGGTATCACCTCACACGGGTCAGAATGGCCATCATCAAAAAATCTACAAACAATAAATGCTGGAGAGGGTGTTGAGAAAAGGGAACCCTCTTGCACTGTTGGTGGGAATGTAAATTGATACAGCCACTATGGAGAACAGTTTGGAGGTTCCTTAAAAAGGTAAAAATAGAACTACCATATGACCCAGCAATCTCACTACTGGGCATATACCCTGAGAAAACCATAATTCAAAAAGAGTCATGTACCACAATGTTCATTGCAGCAGTATTTACAATAGCCAGGACATGGAAGCAACCTACGTGTCCATCAACAGATGAATAGATAAAGAAGATGTGGCACATATATACAATGGACTATTACTCAGCCATAAAAAGAAACGAAATTGAGTTATTTGTAGTGAGGTGGATGGACCCAGAGTCTGTCATATAGAGTGAAGTAAGTCAGGAAGAGAAAAACAAATACATATGCTAACACATATATACGGAATCTAAGGAAAAAAAATGGTTCTGAAGAACCTAGGAGCAGGACAGGAGTAAAGACACAGAGGTAGAGAATGGACTTGAGGACACAGGGAGGGGGAAGGGTAAGCTGGGATGAAGTAAGAGAGTAGCACTGACATATATATACTACCAAATGTAAAATAGATAGCTAGTGGGAAGCAGCCACATAGCACAGGGAGATCAGCTGGTACTCTGTGACCACCTAGAGGGGTGGGATAAGGAGGATGGGAGGGAGACGCAAGAGGGAGGGGATGTGGAGATATACGTATGCATATAGCTGATTCACTTTGTTATACAGCAGAGACTAACACAACATTGTAAAGCAATTATACTCCAATAAAGATGTTAGAAAAAAAAAAAAAAGGCTAGCTATAGGAAAAAGAAATGAAATAGCCCAGCAGTCCTATAAACCAGAAATGCTACTTTGGCAATCAATAGATTTTTAAACTGATTGGCAATACTATCTGCTTCTAATAGTCTGCTCCAATATTTTGGGCTACTAGTCAATAATAGAAACATAGACAAGAATGACTTAATTTGTTGTGTTAGACTACCACTGTTTATGAAAAAATAGAACTTAAATTTATGCTGTATCAGGAAATCAACTAAATTTGGCTTGTCTGTATAAGCAGCATAATTAGGAAAAAATAAGCATTTGCATTTGGTCAGTGAAGTGATGATAAACTCAAAGATTGCTTTTGGGACAACAGTGAAACACGTTAACTCAAGCTACTCTAATGCAATGTAGACAAACAATATTTATGCATCATCTCAAAAACATTTATACAGCATCTCATCATCTCATAGTTTACCAATTAAACTATGTATCACTTCTGTCATTATGGTTACTTCAGTTTAAAATTAACATGGCACAGATACACTTCGGTTGTTGAAGTCAATCACACCATTCTTAAAGAAATCTGAATTTTAGGAACTATTGGCAGAGCAATAATACAAATGAAAAGAAGTGCATTAGCTAAGAATATCCATAATTAATAAATCAAGTATGTGCTAATGACCCGTACTGTGGTTAGCTCTATCAAGGGCACCATGCAGGATAAAGAATGAATTAAGAAGCTTAAGAGCTAATCAAGAAGACAATATTCATTAGTGAAAAAAAAAAAAAAAATCAAAGGCAAGTACCCAAACAGAAGGAGAGACAGCTTAGTAGTAAAGAGTGTTAGGACACAGGACGGACTGTTTGGGTTTAATTCTCCGTTCTGCTAATTACTAGCTATGTGATATTGGGCAAGTTGCCTTCTCTGAGCCTCAATTTTCTTATCTGTATAATGTGATGATATATGTGTCTACTTCACCAGTTGTTAAGAGAATTAAAAGAGATAATACCTACAACATGCTTAAGGCAGTGCCATGGTCATGCTAACCATTCAGTAAATGTTAGCTCTAATAATAATAGTAATTAGTATTTTTATATCAATTCATAACCAATTGGTGAGGATAGGTAAGTGCTGAAGAGTTTCGAATAAGGGCAAGTTCAATGTGTCCTGGAGCATTTAGGCTATGTGCTGAGACTTTAAAAGCAAGATAAGCTTTGTGAGGTGAAAAGAGGAAACAAGAAGCCATTATAAGTCCCTGATACAATTTATTCATTCACTCATTCATTCATTCATTTCAAAATTCCCTGTAAAAACACTGAAGGATTATTTGATACCTGGTGTTAAAGGCCATGACGTGGCAATGTGACTAAATTGAGGGTTTGTTCTGGAGAGCAGTGAGATACAAATAAGCGTGGGGCCCGTCATGAATAGCGGGGCCAAGGGTAGAACCACCATTGTTCTCATCTCAGCAGTCCTTCGCCACCCAGAAAGCATGATCGATATAATAAGCCACAGAGGGGCATGATAGCTTATGTATCTCCTTCAGTCTTTCCTTTTTGAAACACTCTTGTTAAAAAACTGTGCCTTAGAAATTGTACATTCTAGGCAGGAAAAAGCACAGGGAACAGCCTGTTTGGTACTTTCCCACAACGCTTTTTGTTCTAGCTCCCTGAAGAATCTCATGGTCAGAATTTCAAAGAGTTTTCAACAGCCAATGTATAATTGATACTCTCTTCTGGAATTTAACTTTGGCAATGTCTGTGCACAGGCTATTGAAAGACTCTGGAATAAGTTAGTTGTATTATAACCCAAGGATACAAGTCTTAGGTTGTCCTTCCTGTTTCTTTACACTCCCTAAGGAACTTTACTGTATTTCAATCTCTTTTGCCAACTCAAGGTTTTTGTGTTAGCACTGAGTTGCAAAGTCTACGGTTTTGACTAAATTTACTGGCCTAATTCAGTCACACAATCAATTTCGTTAATTCAATTGGTCTGGTGAACTTTCCACTGAATTAATTGATTATTTTTTAATCTCAACTGGCTGGGTAACTTGATTGGACTTCTGGAAATGTATTTTCTGAGCACATACAAAGGACAACTGTTTCTTTGTTAAATCCTGATAGCAAAGCCACAAAAATTTGCATGGAAAAAAGCCCAAAGACCAAACTGTAAATGGATATTCCCCTTCTCAGGTCAATATCTGGAAAAGCAGCTTCCCTCTCGCATACTCCTATTCTTAAGCCCACTCTCGCTTCATGCACATGGAGTAGTCCACAAGAGGTTTATTATTAATGTTGCCTCCAGTATTTGTACAAATCATCTTCTACTTTTAAATGCCATCTCAGGAATCACTTGGAATCATAGCTAATAAGGTATATTCTACAAGCCATATTCCTGAATATATATATATATATATATATATATATATATATTTAATTTTACCATTATCTTTAGTACTCCAAATACATTTTTTCTTTTTAATGTCAATTGGGTAAGGGTCTGAGACATTATGAGAGCAATTTGTTTCCTTCCTCCAAACTGCTAATGACATTTATTTAAAGCATTCCATTTTCTTTTCTGTCCAATGAATCTAATTTTATCAAGTCACATTCTAAGCATTGCATCTGGTGTTTTGTTTGATAGGACAGATTTGTGGGGCAAGTTCACCAACACATTATGATCAAGCATGGCTTGGATTACTATAACATGAATACACAAGCATACATTACAATTTAAATTTTATTTCACATGCAAAAAAAGTTATTTATAGAATTGAGATGAATTTCATGGTTTGTTGTTGAAAATCTTGAGAAAGTATTCTATTATTCTAAATGACATCCTTGTAAAAACGCAGTGCAGCTTTCATGGAAAGTGTAAAACTTATGTAAAGGTAATTCCTTTTTGAGCATGTATTTATTTTACACATTTTAACTAAAATCAACCGTTATGAACCTGTCTTCAACCATTCACTGACCAGCATTGGCAAATCTTGTTTTCAAGTTCTTAGCACATTTTTTTTTTTTTTTTTTTTGCGGTACGCGGGCCTCTCACTGTTGCCGCCTCTCCCGTTGCGGAGCACAGGCTCCGGACACGCAGGCTCAGCGGCCATGGCTCACAGGCCCAGCCACTCCGCGGCATGTGGGATCTTCCCGGACGGGGGCATGAACCCGTGTCCCCTGCACCGGCAGGCGGACTCTCAACCACTGCGCCACCAGGGAAGCCCCTCTTCGCACATTTTTAATTTGGATCTTTGATGACTTGTTAAACGTATAGTCTCTTTTCCCAGAGAATTTTTCAAATCACATATGGTAATCTTCCCTAATTGAATTTTTTTTTTTCCACTGCTTGTTGCTAGTTCAAAAATAGTCTCTTCTCTTCCACTGTCCCAACTCAGTACCATACAATATGTATGAGATGATGTAGAAGATAATTAGGAAAAGGGAAAGTCAGGAAACAGGCAGAGGTGGGGAAATAAAGCTGGATGATTGAGAAGAGTGAATTGGAACCTATGAGGTCCATTTCACTGGTTTTATTAGCTCCTAAAGAGATAGTGCTTAGAGTGATTCAAAGGTAATGTGTTGAGACTATGGGCCACACAGAGAAGCATTAGAAATCTGAGTGACAACTGGAGGCCCAGAGTTGGAATGGGGAATTATCTACTTGTTACAAGATGCAGTATCACTCTGGAGCCCAGAGTTTGGTAGCTTTGGGGGGACATGCAGACACATGCTTGGTCTGAATTGGAACAGTGGCTACATTGGTATTTTCTTCTTCGCTATGCTTCACCAGCAGAAGAGTATGTAGAAGAGCAGATTCCCAAGCAGATTCCCAAGGAAGAGTGAAATAATGGGTGAATACCAAGTAGGGACTAAACATAATGCAATGGTTTTTAAGCAAGAGGGGGTAAACCTCCTCAGAGTGTGGGGCAGGGATTGAGGTCCTCCCTCACTTGAGTAAGCACATCAAGCCAGTAGACAATCAGGCTACACAGAATCAAAGAAGAAGAAGTGATGTTGTCTGTTCTTAACACAGAGGAAGAAAGAAGCAAAGGTTGAACTACATAGGCAAGGTAGAAAAGCTAAAAGTGTTTTAGCTCTTCCAGAATCAAGATTGTAGTACAGTTTCATTACTTTGAAATATTATAAACTCCTCAAATCCACTAGAGTAAAGCTTACACACCATATATCAAAGTCAACTAGAGATGATTTGGGATTCACACTATTGACCATTGAGAATTGATGATAGTAAGACACTGTGAAGTAAATTCCTTTGTTTGACTTACTTGAGCCTCACAACAATCAAAAAGGTAAATAAAATTATCTTCATTTTACTGACAGAACAATGTATTTGAAGAAAATACATCTTATAAAGTTTAACTAACTTGCCCTGAGTGATACAGTTGCTAAGTATTAGAATCAGGACATTTGTTTTCTATTTAACACCCGGTCCTATAAGCTGTGTTGTCTCTAAACATCACTTCGGGAAACCCCTCAATGTGTTTTGCTGAAAATTTAATTTAGGAAATATTAATATCACATCTATTGTTTTTCTTAAGGATACAAATAGCTCAATGAATACATAAATATAGTGTTCCTGATGCCTGGATGAACTAACCACAGGGAAAAAAATGAAAAGCACTTTCTGAATTTATTTTGATTTTCCTTTTTATCAAATATATTATCCAATCCACTCTGAGCACACTGTAGAGACCTATGAAGGATTCAGTTTTCATGTGAATTAGCTTTAAAATTAAAAAAAAAAAAGGTTTTAATATAGCAGGTATGAATAAAAAATAAAATTTCAGTCAACTGGATCTTCAAGTGTCTCCACTAAGATCTGGAAGACACAAAATTTTTCCATTTTTAAAGTAACAGCCTATAGAATATTACAAAGGATATTACATAGCCTTTGTGAGATGAAAATCATTTTAGCGTAGGGAAGAAATTAGCAGATATCAAGAGTATGCTACAGGAAAAGGAATTTCCTTTTTTGAGTGATTTTAGGCAAAGTTAAGTTAAAACAAAGCAAAACAAAGCAAAAAATTAAGCATGCAGTGGTCAAAAAGGATAATCTGCTGGAATTCAGAGTTATGCTATCCATTTCTCAAACTGCTGGGCAACATTTTTAACAAATGACACTCTCAGCTATATCCCACTAGAATACTGAAACACGCAGGAGGCAGCTGGTTAGCACATCTTACAGCACTTAGTGTTCCATTATTACAATAGTAACAGATAATTTTCAAAAACCAATTCCATTGTCCATCTTTACATATATCCTTGCTTCTTTATCACTGACTATGCAAGCCCAAGGGACTTATTCATCAGCCTGCCATCAAGACATTAAAAAGCAGAGAAGCTGGTCTCAGGGCAATTGGTCTTTACATTATCTGCCACATTTTAAGTGCACGACAACAACAACATCAAAAAAATAAAGTGTTGTTCTCTACTTTTTAAAATCAGTGCCTATTTTTCCAATGTCTATGAAGCACAGAAGACTGGGTCAAATGGAAATGGAATGATCTTAACCTGTTTTAAGAAGAACAATCAGAACTAAATCTCCCAAGGAACAAAACAAGTTGTGCTCTGTGTCTTATGCTCCTATTTTGGAAGTAAGGCCAGGCATGGGGCTGAACAGGCCATGCTGCCCTGGAAGACAGGAGCAAAGGGAACTGAAATATAGTAATATATGTGGGCACAAAAGAGCACCCTGGGGTCCCAAGCCATACAGAAGCAGCCTGGAATCAAGGACCTTGACTTGGGCTCATGAGAACTAACAGGCACGTAAGCAGATTTTATGTTACAAACAGCCCAGTAAAGACTAATTAATGAGTATTCAAGAAAACAGTAAGAAAAATAATTATTAACTACAAATGACTTAACATTAATCTAGATGTAATCTTCTAGTACTAATTCATTTCAACCCTTCCCCTCTAACCCCACCAAGCCATAAAAACTTGGTGGAAAAAGCAAAGTAGGAGCTTTGCTTTGTTGAATTATTGGATGGTAATAAATATTGGTACTTAGCAGCCACGCCATTTTTATGACTAATCAAAGCAAGTGGTCTGATGTTAAGTCAATGATGTTTATGTAAATTTGATTTACTGGATGTGGTCACATTAACACTATGGCTGGAAAGCAGCACAGTAATTAAAACTGTGCTCTGACACTGATTAGCTGTGTAATCTTGGGCATGGCACTTTATCTTTCTAAACCTCAAGCTGCCTCATCTGTAAAATAGAGGCCAATAATAATATCAACTTACAGAGATTTTGTGAAGATCAAATGTGATAGTGTATGAAACATAAAGCACAGTTCCTGACACAGAGCTAATAAATGGTAGCTGTAAGCCATTAAATAAAAATACAAGCCCTATTAACTTGTAGGTTAGTACCTAGCGACAAGGTCACAGGTTTGCATTCCCACCTAAATTAATTAATTTCCCTTTTCCATGTCCTAAAGCTGCCTGTCTAATACAGTATCTCTACCTGTGAACTGTGTGAGACCATGTGTATGGTCTGTATTAGACCCCAGTACATTACCCAGATGGAAGACAGTGACTAACATCTTTCTAGCTACAAAGAACCTTATGGTTTTTCCCAAGAAAATCTCCTAAAGCTTTAGGCCATTTACTTATAATACACAAACAATCCATCTTTAAATTGCTCTCATTCACTTATACTATCCAATCTCTTCCTACTTTTTAAAAGAAGGTAAAAATTGACTTTTAACACAAAGTGCTGATAACAGTATCAAAATTATGGTGTTCAACTTCTTGGCTTATTAAGATGAAATAAGGGAGAAGAAAATCTATTAGAATCTTCATGCCTTGGTTGGCACATGTAACAGCACTAAACTTAGGGCATTTTTCAGCATTTAATAATGTTATAGCTTGGTGTCAGTCCAAAGGCAGAAAGGGTCAAACAAAAGCAAGTCATGGTGACGTGCAATATTGTTTCATTATCAGGAGATAACACCATCCCACTCCAATAGGCTGACATGGATTGCAATTTTCAGTAGCTAATATTTCCAAGGATCTAGCAAGAATCAGTGAAACAGTACATGCCATGTCCTAAGGTCTAGGAAAGGAACAAAATTAATCTCAGTAATGCAGGAGCAATTTTAAAAGGTAAAGCTCATATACACATTTTTATCGACCTAAATAGCTGTATTAATTACAAGACTTTGAGGGGAGGGGAGTGATCTCAATACTTTATAATGAGTTTCATATATAGTAACACATTTATACACAAGTTTTACATATATATATGCATATATGTCTATGTACAGATATAGTTATATAACTAAATACATACTTATTCATCAACCATAGAGGGCCTATTATGTGTGGTGTCCTTTAATAATATACAGGAGGCAACTTTCAGTTGCTCTGTGTACACAGATCACACTTATCTTGAAGGTGCTTAGCCTGCAGTCCTAACTTCCCAGAACATAGATAATAATCAGGAAGCAAATGAAGAAAGTATCTGAAAGCTGAAATAGCTATGGCATAATTCCTTCACAGAAGTTTATTCACTTTTGCACATGGAAGTGCTCTTTAGAACCTCCCCTGTAATCTATTAGCTCTATCTTTGATGGGATTCTAAATTTTGTGCTATTTAGCTTCCTAGTCTACCGCAAATGAGAAGCAAACAGTTACTCTGACCTAGAAGTGGCTTCAATAAGCAGGCATATTGATAACAACAAGCAACCGCTCTCCTAATAAGGGAGGAGGATGAAACAATTGAATTACAAAAGATAGACATAGGAATTTAGAATGCCTAGTAGCTTAGCATGAGGGCAACAGCTTCATACACTTCAGCAGCCCCACAGGAATTACCGTATTATAGCACAGTCCAGGGATTAATGTTCATAATGATGACCCTGAGTTATCAAAAAGAGGTTCAGTTATGTTAGCAGGTTCCATTCAACAAGGTAGGAATTGTGTATTGCTTTCAAAATGGTAAAATGAAACAGAAAAGTTTTGTTGCACAAAGTGGAAAACATCACTTACCTGGAAAGTTCATTTTTGTAAAACAATCTTCTCAAATGGTATCAGATAGTTACTATATGTATCCATCTATCCATCCTATGTATCTCATTTCCTGCAATTTTCTGTTCTTTTAGTTTATCTAAATTACCCACTACTCCTACCACTGCAAATCTCACCAAACTATAATATAGTATACTAATTAGGATATTACATTCACACTAATGGCTGAACTATATTATTTATAATTGTATTTTCAGACCAACTCTGAAATGTGAATGATCATTTTAAAGAATTCCATAAAAATACATTCCTGATAGCTTAGGAAAAAATGAACAAGAATATACATAGTATTGGGTGGTTTCTGTTTTACTGTCTATAGTTGAGTTGTTTCCCAAATATCTCTTCCAGCCTGCAAGGCAGACATGAATTCACACATAGTGACAAGCCCTAAGGAACTTCATGAATCATCTAATATATGTCAATATGCAGATTATGATACACTCAGAGATGGTGTTTTGCCCACATCCCAGTTTATATCCATATTAAATTGCTAAGACAAAACTTTGAAATCCCACTTTGTTTCATTTCCTCTACCTTATGTTAGACAAGAATAAACTGGCATGTGTGCTTTACATTTAATTGTAAAATTCTTGCTGTACATATTATTTTTTTGTAAAGAATGTTGGGAATCCACCTCCTGTTGACAAACACGAACAGAACATGAATCAGAGAGTTTGAACTTTGAGTCTTAGATGAGAGTTAGACCACTAAGTAATAAAGACATCAAAAATGGGAAGATACAATTGTTTTTCAAAAGACGATTTTCTAAGAATTATTGTAAATTACAAATTGTTATAAATGGATTTAATTTTGGTTTGTTTCCTTCTTAAAGTTAAATAAAAAACTTTTTTTTATATTCTAGAAATGAACATCTCACTTAAACAAGCTTTATTTATTATTATTATTTTAATTCACTTTCTTCCAACCTTAACTTTTAAGATACTAGCTTGGCTGTTCTTGATACTCTTTTTCACTCTTTTTTCCTTAAGTACTGCCACATACCATGATCTAGCCCATATCTTCTGCCCTTCTCTCTAAATGTTAGGCATATCACCCTGTGGGGCTGAAACCAACACACTGAGGACCGTCCAATATCCTTGTATGTCACTGTCTTCTTTACATGGTCTTTTTGGCATTTCTGTCTGGATATCCTATCCTTTCCAACTTGATGGGACCCAAATTACAATCATTTTCTATCTCACAAACTTGTTTCTTGACACCAGCTTGTGTCCATTGCTATCATTTCAAAACTTTGAGTCCTCTGATTCTCTTATTCTTTATATTCATTTAGACATGACATCTTGTCACTTTTTCTTTTGGAATATTTCTCATTTCCATTCTTTCATCTCCATTCCCAACCTCCTCCAACTAGTACAGGACCCATAAGTTCAGGCCTTTATTACCATAGCAGTCTCTGGTCTCTTTTTGCCTCAAATTCATTTTACAATTAATAGTCTTAATTTTGTTTTATACTGTCAGTATCTTATTTAAAATACTAATTGAGCAACTTGTTCCATTTTCCTACTTCTCACCTAAAAACAGCTGCAGAAAGACCAAACTTATGGTCTTTGCATCGTCAAACCCTCACATTTCTTTTGCATTTGAAAAATCATAGCAGATTTGTTTTAACATCTCTGTATTTTCAATGTCATCATCGGGGGTTACACACCTAGAATCATGCTCTGCTGTACTCTCTCTTCTTCTACACACAAGTTTGACCAAGCCAAAGATACAGCTCCTGCTTCTAAAGACAAGTCTTGAAAGTAGACAGGCTTTCTCTAAGTATAAATTCAGGGGCTTGGAGCTACTGACTTCTCTCCCTCCCAAATTTCTTCTTCCTTTCTTTCTGATGCCTACAGTTCTACAACTAGAAATATACCCTTCTGGGTTTAAAGGTGAATCCTCATAACCTTCCACATCTCCCAGTAAAAAAATGCCAGAAGATATTTTGTATTTAAACTGGAGTTTGGAAACTGACTTGCAGAATGTTACATGTAGCCAATATAGAATAAAAAAAAAAAAAAAAAAAGGAAATGGTTGCCCACATTTACAAATATTAGGACTCAAATAAAAATTTAGATGTCCAGTTTTTCTTAAAAAATAAAAAAATCTAGTCTTACTGGGTCTTCATTCTTGTGTAACAGAGATGAAGGGGATTCCAATGGTGAGGCAGACCTTCTCTGATTCACAGACTGTACCCCTGCCTGTCATCTTACACTGAGTCAGCTTCACTCATCTACATCACCTGCCAGGCATTTGATTCTGAGACCCTTTCTTTATTTTATTGGTCATTTACACCTTATAAAGAACAATATTTGAGTTAGTTTCCTCAGGGCTGGGTTTCATAGGATCAAACTGGAGTATGAGGTGGCTGATAATTACGGAAAGGGAAAAAAGACTGGGGTGGGGAGGGGCTATTTAGAACAGACTGCCTTGGTACAGCAAAGGCAAGTATGATCCATTTCACTCTTTTGCGAGGTCTTGGCCCTGCTTGCTTCTCTACTGTAAGAACTATGCCTGCAATAGAACATTCTTAGAAAAATTCAATTTCCAAATTATATTAGGAAAGATCTAGACAGCTACAGGTCTGGAGATAACACAGAGTAATCAAAAAGGAACAGGCTACACCCAAATCCACAGCCTAAGTGGTATCAGCCAGAGTTACATGGGTTTAGGTTTTCAATACAAATTGAAACAATGCATTCTTATCTGCACAGGCTTCCTGGGGATGCTATAACGTTTCTGAGGCCAGAGTCCACTGCTACCATCTTATTATATGTAACTAGTTGAGGCTGCAACTGGAAATCACAGCAAATTCCTCTTACATTCCTTGGGCCTTTCTAAAAGGAGCTCCCTTGGGAGAAACATGACATTATTTTATACAGATAAAAAGGAATCTTGTCACTATAAGCCCATGCCAGCCCGATTCAGAAAAAAAAATCAGCCCACTTTGTCGAGGTCCTCTGTCCATCTGCAGAAATGCTACTGCTTGTCTTATTTAATAAATGAAAGCAATTTTTTAAAAAGCACACAATCTATAAAATGCTACATAAAACCACATTGAAACTACAAGTAAAAACTGACAACCAACAAAATCCTGCTTTCAAATCCAATTTCTTAGAAAGGCCTTGATTCTGCAATGTCTACCACATCTCGATTCCCTCCCCAGGGAGAGGATAATAGCATTAAAGGTCACTGGTAGGGACTGTTGCCAAGTCAACGAGACAAGGACTCTCTCTCTCCTTAGATGTATCAAAGTGTGCAGTGATGGGTTGATTAGGTCAGAGTATCTTCTGTATTATGCATGTAAATGGGAATTAATGTCCACAGAGTGACAGCAGCTATTTTGTTGAGTTTGGTAAAAATGAAACCTTGTACTTAACCCTCAAACCAATTCTCTGAAGTCTGTGTTGGGAGGAGGATGCAAGACAGTATTTCCATAATTAAATAGTTTGTATCTGACTTATCAATTTCTTCAACTCAGAACTCAAAATATTTAGCACTGAACAGAAAGAGAATACACATTTCATTAGCATTTCTTTGGGTTTGTTTCCTCCTATAACAAGGTAACTGCTGAAAAACAGTGAATAGTAAGGCTATTTATGGCCAAATTGTAGGAGAAAATTAGTAGGTTATTTAAAGATGAGATTAGAAACACCTCATTTACCTGGGTATTTCCTGGGAAAGAATAGTTCTGGAGAACTGATTTTTCCATGTGCTTAAAGCTTATTCCCACTTAACCTAAATTTTAGATAGTAATTTTTATAAAATAGATTACCAACTGGCTTCCTGCCTTCCTACATAGATGTATGTAAACATAATGTTATCTTTTTTTTTTTTTTCCTTGATGACTCAGGGGTCATCTTGGTGAGGATTCATTATTGTACCATATGGCTATATAGTTCTATGCCTACTATAGCATTTTTCTCTCTCGGCCCTCAATGTCAAGCTTTCAGCTGTCACTTTGGCTGTCACTAGCCTCTTCTCAGCTTCCCCTTTGCTGTTTCTAATGTGTTGTGAGCTGAGAAACCAGATAACCAGGCTGATTAAGAATGACATGCTGAATAAAAGTCAATGGGGCTCAGAGTGAGGCACGAAGAAATAAAATGCATGTACTTAACATGGAGTTTTCATGAAAACTATTTTGGATATGCAGAAGCTTTTTCATTTAACTTTAGATTTCGGGCAATCCCATTAGGGTTGAAGTTGCTCTTTGAGTTGGCAGGATATTTCTGCATTTAGTGTCAAAGTATTTCTCCATAGAGAGACAGATAGTCTAGACAAGATACAAGCAAGAGAAGCTAAGCAGACTCTCTGGAAGTAAAGGGATTGTGACAGACAATACTCAAGGACCCTAGTCTAAAACCTCAGAAAACTATAAAGATCAAAATCTTCCCTTGATCACTAGACGTCTTTTCTTTTTTTTTCATGTAGAGATGAAAGGCAATGTCTAGAAGGCCAACATTGAAGGATAACAGGCAAAATGTATGGTTTCCTGTTAGAATCTTTCAGAATTGCACCTTTACCCCTATAACCGAATGGTGGGCCAGGTGAGATGGGAAAATCTTAGAAAGGAAAAGGCCAGAACTAGGTGTGTTTTCACATGTATCAGTATGAAGCTGTCTCTACTTCACTTCCACCTCTTTCCAGAAAATGCCCAAATCAGGGCCCCTACCTAAAGTCTTTTTCCTTGTGTCTAATGCTGTCCCTGGGGATAGTCTATGGGGTCCCCAAATGCCTGTGGCATCCAGAGCCTCCCCATCTCCACACACCACCACAGCCTGGTGTTAAAACATAGACTCACCCATCCGCCTGTCTGTATTCGAATGACTTCATCTTGATGGCTTGGCAACAACCAGAACTCTCCCTTCAGATCCCTCTATATTTATTTATGGCACACACAATCCATTTTTGTCCCCTTTAAATACTTCCCTCAATGGTCATGATAAAGGGATTTCATGTCTCTAAAACACATAAAGGGTGTGGGGCTGGGTGGGAAGGAGACATGCTTTTCCTGTCCCTCTATCCCTGGGGCCCAGGTGTAGCCAGGTCTTCACTGCACTCAGTAGAGATTTCTTAGATTCAAACAAAGATGAGAGCAGAGACAGCATCCCTTATCTTGTCAGGAACTTTTTTTTCTTTCCAGCATCACACAATGGGCTTTTGTTTTTATTTAATGCCAACCTGTATGCAGGACAGCAAGGCCCTCCCAGAGTCCCAAACACTCTCAAGAGTAAAATTAGTATGAAATCCAGAAGAAGAATATTGATGATACAATTAGTCCCAAAGCTCAAAGGCCACAGGGCAACATCATGGGCTTGCTGCTAATAATCACAATGTTTTCCTCTGTAGAGGCATGTTGAATTTCAGGTCTTTTGTACCACACTAAGCTACACCTGCTTCCTCCACATTGCAACTGGATTCTTTTCCAATCTGGAGACTTAAAAATAAATAGAAATACCCCTTGACTATTAATAGTTGGGTTTTCTGCAATTGTATCTAAGTCATGTGAACATGAATCAGGGTAATCAATTTATTCTATTTTAAAACACTGAAATTGAGATCCACATCAAACCATTTTAAATCTACATTCAACTAAATTTAATATATACAAACTTATTGCATTAAAAGCAAACTGAAATTGAGATCTACATCAAACCATTTTAAATCTACATTCAACTAAATTTAATATATACAAACTTATTGCCTTAAAAGCAAACTGAAACAAATATCACTGTAGTTAAACCAGTAAAAAGTATATACTCTCTGAAGCCCTCATGTTATCCCTTTTTTCAGAAATGTTAAAAGCCTGACCCCCCCCCAAATAATAATAGTAATAATAAATAATAGACTTGTCAACAAAACCAGTTCTACAGTTCCATCAGGCTCACAGATTTCAGTCAGTACAAAATGGGCTCCATTTAAAAAAATTCTCTGTATAGCAAAGCCCAGCTCAAAATCACATCCTCTAAGAAGCCATCCAGGCTTTCCAGCCAGAAGTCCTTGGTTTATATCTTGCCCCTAAGTTTACTATGGCTGCTTGGTTTCGCTCTGTTGTTGTGGTAATTTTTACCATATGAACCCTTCTCTAATAAATAATAAGCTCTCAGGTAGCAAAAGAAGTTCTTCCCATCTCCACATTATCCAAAAGTACCTAGAAGAGAGTCCAATGTAGATACGGAATTAGACTCAAGATTGCCATCCATTGTTTTGTCTACCAAAAAAAAAAAAAAGTTATTTTGAAATGAAGAAACAAAACTAATCATTTTATAAACCCATTTGTGGTTTCTCACCTGCTCGTATTTTAAATAACAACTGCAAACAGAACGATGTAATACTAACATTTCATTTTTACATAAAATTTTAAGTCAAACTCAACTTTCCAACTGCTACAATTTGCTGCTAGGTTAATCAGTAATTGTACCTAACCTGAAATGCAAAACACAACAAAAAACATGGTGATATAAAACAGAATATTCCAGGCAATCATAAATATGTGTTCAACAGCCTCTTCTATGAATGATTCAGCACATAGACCTATGAAATTCTGATGGTACTCTTTATGTATAGAATAAAAACCATCTAGAGGCAGCAAAATGGATGAATTCTCTAATGCATCATACCGTGAAACCATCAGAGCCTTGGATGTGAGACTTGGAGGGAACAGGGAAGAATTTGCAAGTCTCTGGATTTCTCTGAATCTTTACTCAGAGATGTCATTTGCAACTAAATTCATGGGTGTGAGAGTGAGTGTGATAGAAGTGAATTATAATGTGCACCCCCCTCCAAAAAAAACTGTTTCCTTTACTCTCCACGCTTCTAACAAAAAATGAGTGGGGCTTTTTCCCACACCAACTAATTCCACAGCTCTCCAGACACCAACTGGGTGTCCTACAATTCAATTCTGACACTAACAACCAGGAGTTAGAGTCGATCCCAGAGGCTAAGTCCCACAAGACTGTTCCCCACTTCGGGTACCAATTTCAAGTCCTAAGTTGTCACCTGTAATTTTGTGTCCCATGTCCCCTTGCTCAAGTTTAATAATTTGCTAGAACAGCTCACAGAAGTCAGGAAAGCTCTTTACTATTACCCATTTATCATAATAAATATAATTCATGTATCTTTTTGAATTAGTGTTTTTGTTTCTTTTGGATATATACCCAGGAGTGGAATTGCTGTGTTATATGGCACTAATTCGAAAAGATACATGCACCCCAATGCTCATAGAAGCATTATTTACAATTGCCAAGATACAGAAGCAACCTGTCCCTCAACAAATGAACGGATAAAGAAGATGCAGTATCTATATACAATGGAATACTACTCAGCCATAAAAAAGAATAAAATTTTGCCATTTGCAACAACATGGATGAACTTGGAAGGTATTATGTTAAGTGAAATAAGTCAGAGAATGACAAATACTGCATGATATCACTTATATGTGGAATCTTAAAAATACAACAAACTAGTGAATATAGCAAAAAAGAAACAGACTCACAGAACAAATTAATGGTTACCAATGGTGAAAGGGGCAATATAGGGGTGGGGGATTAAGAGGTACAAATTATTCTGTACAAAATAAGCTACAAGGATATATTGTACAACACAGGGAATATAGCCAATATTTTATAATAAAGTGGAATATAACCTTTAAAAATTATGAATCACTATACTGTACACCTGTAACTTGTGTAATATTGTACATCAACTGTATTCAATAAAAACGTTTTTTAAAGATTATAATTCAGAAAGAGCCAAATGGAAGAGATGTATAGGGCAAGGTATGTGGGAGGGGCATGGAGTGTCCATCCCTTCTGTAGATTTGCACCTTGATATGTTCACTAACTCAGAAGCTCTCTGAACCCCTTTGGTTAGAGTTGTTATGGAGGTTTTATTATGTAGGTATGAGAGATTAAGTTATTGGCCATTGGTGATTGAACTCAGTCTCTAGCCCCTTTCCCCTCCCCAGAGGGTCAGGGGCTAGTGCTAAAAGTTCCGGGCCTCTAATCACTGGTTGGTTCCTCTGGTAACCAGCCCCCATTGTCCTGTATCACACCATTAGCTTAATCTCAGGTATGGTTGGAAGAGGGTTATTATGAATAACTAAAGACATACCTCTCAACCATATCTCCATAGGATTTTAGGAACTGTGGGCCAGGAACCAGGGAGGAAGACTAACTATATATTTCCTATCACAACGTAACAGTCTCTCTTAAGTGGCCTTGAAAACATATATTTGTGCAGAAATACATTACACACCTGTGCTGAAGCACTCTTATCCTAAGTGTCATCTTAGAACACAGATCTGATCAAGTTCTGGGCTTGAAAATGCTAATTTCTTTGATCTAAGTGGCTCAAACCAAAGGAGATAAAATATGCTTTCCTGATTCTCTCTTCCACAAACGTACACAAATAATAAACTAACCGCTCTCCTCCTCATTCTTTCCCTCTAACCCTGAGAACTGCTTAACTATTGTGTTCCCTGTATTATCTAAGTGAAACATCTGCCCCTCATCAGGTACAACAGATTAAACGATGTATTAAACTGGATGTTAAATTTGGGATGCTGTTTCAGTCACCTCACTGTCCTGGGGTGACATTTTTCTAAAGGCATTTTCTTTTAATACTTCAAAAGCCAATGATTACATTTTAGATGGAGGCATGACAGGAATGTCTAATGGTCACACAAATGTCTTTGTAGGCAAATATATAGAGGCTTTAAAGATGTGAGGAGAGTCATGTATAGTTGGTTTTATACACTAAGTGATTTTAGAAGTGAAACTTCTTAGCTTGAAAATACACACAAAAAAATGAATAAAAGCTCTGACATGGGGAAAGAAAATCTCAGGAAGGTGAACTGGGCTTGAATAACTTGTATTACATGTAAATGGAAATTCCTGTTTCAGAATAGTTTTTTATCGGCTTAATTTTGCACTAGCTAACAGGCTCAGATTGCCTTGTTATCTCATATTTTTATAGCAATTCAAATAAATGACTTTTTTTTAACATCAAAGTTGAAAAAAAATTAAATCTCTTTAAATGTTCATTTTATTTCATTAGGAGGGAGAAAAGTGTCTTATTTTCTTAAGTGGAAAGAGTATACATACCAGTTTTGTTCTTAAATGCCATTGTAAAGATTTGTGATGCTTTTTATTTTTACAATCAGGGTTGCTGTTTCTACACTGCAGAATACTGCACTTTACAGAATTGTCAGATTGGACAAAAGAAGACAAGAAGGAACATTGAATAACTACCCAGTTTCCTTTAGGACTCTTGCCCCCATCGCAGATTAATAGCCCTCCTTGGTCTTGGTCAGTCTTCTGGTGGCCATAAAACCCCTCAAGCATACTCAGGGCTACTCCCATATAAAACCCTGGATAAAGAAGATGTGGCACATATATACAATGGAATATTACTCAGCCATAAAAAGAAATGAAATTGAGTTATTTGTAGTGAGGTGGATGGACCTAGAGTCTGTCATACAGAGTGAAGTAAGTCAGAAAGAGAAAAACAAATACCGTATGCTAACATATATATATGGAATCTAAAAAAAAAAAAAAAGGTTCTGAAGAACCTAGGGGCAGGACAGGAATAAAGATGCAGACATAGAGAATGGACTTGAGCACACGGGTGGGGGAAGGGTAAGCTGGGACAAAGTGAGAGAGTGACATGGACTTATATACACTACCAAATGTAAAACAGATAGCCAGTGGGAAGCAGCCACATAGCACAGGGACATCAGCTAGGTGTTTTGTGACCACCTAGAGGGGTGGGATAGGGAGGGTGGGAGGGAGACGTAAGAGGGAGGAGATACGGGGATACATGTATATGTATAGCTGATTCAGTTTGTTATAAAGCAGAAACTAACACACCATTGTAAAGCAATTATACTCCAATAAAGATGTTTAAAAAAAAAATCTCTCCCTTTGCTTTCTCCCTGTGAACTATAATAGTAGCCCATAGCTCCTGTTCCCCACGAAGAAGACAGAATATTCATTTGCAAAGTCTTCCAAAATAAACTTAGTTTTACTTCTACATAAATTTGAAGCTATCTAGATGTAAGTTACCTATACTCATCTGAAAAGCATTTAACTTGTATCCTGTACTGATTCAGTCTGGCTTTGGGATATATATCTGGGCATGAAAACAAAGAAAAAAATATCAAATGGATTGACTTGAGACCATAAAAAAGAAAAGGTTCTATCTAATCTTTACTAATTCCCCCCTTTCCTCTTTTATTTTCCAAGTGAGTTAACTAATATATATATATATATATATATATATATATATATATATATATATATATATGAAAATTATTTTGGAACATATAATCTAACTGATCCTCCATAAGAAAAGCAAGCTGTATTTCATAAATAGAATTAAAATGCCTCTGAATAGTATTAAAGATTGTATCATTAAAACATCCTATTTTAAACATAATTCCTTTTTCATTCTGGTTGCTTCTTTGAGCTTTACAATAACATGCTATGCACTGTATGTTAGCAGTAATGTTATATGCTGTTTTTAGCTTGTTCTGGATTTATCTTTTCAAGGTCAAAGCATTCCAGCATGCCTAAGAAGCTACTCTGTGGAGATCTTTTTTTCATAACTTCTTTTCCTTCTTAATTCCCAGACATATTTAAAATTCTAATCAGAGTGTGAAGGGCCACACTTGAATATAACACAGAGAATCTAAAATCACTCATCCACCACTGTTTTGTCCCTGTTTATTTTATGACCCATCAACAAAAAGTTATCTTTGCAATCAATCTCGTTAGACTTGCCAGTAATGAGATTAAAAATTGAGGAGAGGTGCTTTTTCTTTTCTTTCCTTTTCTCCCCCCTTTTCCCCATCCCCCCTTTTCTTCCCCCCCCCCTTTTAGGTGGTATGAGTCACTCTATCAGTGCTGAATTTAACCAATTACTCACACCCCTTCTAATCTATCCTTGTCAGCGTTTTCATATTAGCACGACACGAAAGTTCCACTATCAATCACTGTTTCTTCGGCTGCCAGTCAATATTCACTTTGTGAATATTGGCCCTGAATCCTAATCTGTGACAATCTACGAGTTTCATATTTAATTTAAAAAGTTCAATCTGAAAAAAGATACAAAACTATTCGTGAATTCTTGTAGAAGGGAAGTGCCAAATTATCAGCAGCAGGGCCACCATTATTCATGGGTGGAATAGAAAAACATCCACTCCATGCAAAGTCTGGGACTTACTGCTTGCCAGGTTCCATTTCCCTAAACTGGCCCTGCTGCCTCCACTGAATGCTGACACGAGTAGTTTCTGATGGGGCAAGGTTTTTCATATCACAGTAGAATGCAGATTTAAAAGGTAAAATTTCAAAGGAGAGAGTGCAAAAACGAATAAAGAAAAGATATCGACCCGGGAGAAGATTTTGATAGAGGAAACATGTGAAAAAAGATTCTGACTAAATGTCCAAATGCTAAATACAAAATGCCAATAGAAAGAGTATAAGAGGTAGGCTGAGGTCCAAGGATTGGAGGCTGGCATGGCAAAGAACATCTCCACTGGGCAGTGAGAGTCACGTGTTTTTTTTTTTGTTTTGGGGGGGTTTAAAAAAAATTTTTTTTAAAGTCTTTATTGAATTTGCTCCAATATTGCTTCTGTTTTATGTTTTGGTTTTTTGCCCACGAGGCATGTGGGATCTTAGCTCCCCGACCAGGGATTGAACACGCACCCCCTGCGTTGGAAGGCAAAGTATTAACCGCTGGACGGCCAGGGAAGTCCCCGAGTCAAATGTTAATAAACAGCATCTCCCAGCTGCCTCCTGGCTTCTCCAAGCTGTGCTTCAGAATGTAGCCATACTCCTTTGGTTTACTCTGTCTAGCAACTTTTTTCTGCCTACACTTGTGTGCAAAGTCCAAATGAACTGGCACAGAACAGAAAGTGTAACCACAAATGCAAAAATATCGTAACAGTTTATTGAAATACTTTGTATAAATGAGCTTTGATATTTCCACATTAAAACAGCATTTTTACTACCACTAATGACTAAGGAAATTAGAAAAACAGAGAGATGGTAACTAGGATCTAATTTCTGTATTAATAACTCAAATTGAGAGAGTTGGTATATTTTCAAAATCATAGATATGTCTGTAACCTAAAGGTATATTTCACAGCATTTAATTTATTGTTTTTGAGGACTGACGAGTGTATGATTTAATGGGTAAAGATTAATGTACTTTGAAATACTGGATACTGACTACAAATATATGAACTATTACCTGAATAAGATAAGACTTTGTAAATTAATATGCTACTCTAAGAAAGAAAAGATCACAAAAAAGAATGAGGGGAGAAAAAGAGGAATTCCAACACTGTTCTTCCATAACCTTCTTTATATGTTTATTGAAGTAATTATTCCTAAGCCTGAGGGTTATTTATTTAAAATTACACACTCAAGATGACTGATTTGTTTGTTCTTCTTTACAAAGTCAAAATCTAAGAAGCATCATTTCATTTGTTTAAATTCAAGGTAGAGAAAAAAAAAATTGTACCAAAAAGCAAACTAATTATTTTGATTAGGAGTAGGTGGGGGTTACATTCTCTGTTTTATCTCATTGACTTTGAGGTGAATAATTATGTCCAATCTTTATATTTAATCCAGAAAAAAATGTTCTAAGGAACAAACATGGTCAATACAAAAGTAAAGGCTTTATTCCTCATTTTAGCAATACAATCTTTCCTTCGCTTTTAAAATAAATAACTGCTGGTTTTTTCTCCCTATCATGTGCTTTAAATCCTGGTAACTTCTCCTAACTGAGTAGAAAGACAATTCCCTTATCTCAGCCACGTCATCTCCACGTAAATTGATCTGAGAATGCCTTTAGAATAATAGCAGCTGGATTCTCTACAGCTATTTATGGGTCCAGTTTCCTAGGCTTAATTTTGATTTATAACTATGGAAATTAAATCAGGCATTTTCACTGCTTAAAAGAGTGGCTTTGATTTTACCAATTCAATAGGGAGACTATTTACCAACACATTGGTAAACATTTCAATTTGGGTAAGGGCAAAGAAAACAAAATGGTTTCTTATCTCTGATATTTCTACTTGAAATTCCTTCAGAATAGATGATTGTATTATCCACAGCCAAATGTCAGGACTGGATTATTAAATCAGACTCACATGAACTAAAGACCTTACCCAGTATCAATCTTGCTGAGTAATTTCAAGGATATAAGCTATGGAGAAGTTCAGATGAAGCAATTTATACCCCATCTAGTGGTATAGTGTATGTGACATGCCCCAGGTAGTCCTACCTCAAAGACGCTGGTTTCTACTCACTATAGGAAATCTTTAACCAAGGACATCCTGTGAAAGGTAGAGAGAGATCTCTTCCTTCTAGGAAATATTAATCTATTTACTCAAAGGTCCAGTTGACAAGATTTGAGCAAGTCTGCCTTGCCTTTCTTTGGGGGACAGAGGCCAACAGATTTAACTCCTCCCGCTAAGCAACAATTTAATTCATAATTATGTTAGAATATAATTAAAGCAAACAATTGTACAAAAAGACAAACAGAATTTGAAGTTATAAAATATATTAACAGTTATGAAACCAAAAAATATTTTATCTTAGACATAGTATTAAAAGTCAAAAGGATATAGTGGGAAGAGCTGAAGATGATCAGTTCAAGACATCATTTTTGGCCATATAACTTTGTGCACTGATTTCCTGAGCCTCAGTTGTACTAATATACAAAAAGGTTGGGGGGAGATAAGCCTGACGACAGACTCTGGAGATTTTAAAAGACGATATGTAAGGCACAGCTTTGAAGACCATAAAATATTCTATACAGATGAGAAAATAATGAGAATTAAAATATACTCAACTCCTTACTTCGCCCATGTGGCCAACAATACCATAAATCTCCTTTCTTACAGATAAGGAAAAAGCAGTCCCATAAATAAGCTAGATTCTGACCGAGAGTTAGAAATGGAAACCTAAGTCTACAGAACTCTTTAAACATGCCTCTATACTCAGGTAAATTGTAATTTGGTAGACAGAGGTATACAGAGGACAAGGGAAGCCAATGCAGAGGAGTGAGGCAGACAGAGAAAACTGTCCATGCCCCTTCTTCCCATGTCTGTTCATTTTCCTCTTGGTTCCCAGGAACTATTACTTCTTTTATCCTGTACCTGTCAAAGTAGCTCTCAATAAAGGAACCAACACACCTATTAAAATTAAAGCATGAATTTTGGGTGAGGATCAGTGGGCCTCTCTTGGGAGTACTTTGATTTTAATAGGCTGCAAAGTTTTTATTTGATTAAAGTTGAAGAAACTGTAATTATGAAGTTTCACGTGTTAGCAACAGTTACAGAGGAGGCATTTTGAAGACCAAGGGCATATCTTCCTGGCCTATGAAATCACACCATTAGAGCAGCTGCTTACTCAATCTCTTCAGGAAAGCCTAATGTATGAGTTCTTTAATCAGAAAACAGTACCATTCTTTATTTCAACTTTTGTTTCAGATCTTTGCTTTTGTCTTATTGAGAGCTTATTATTAAAACCAAGTACCCTAATGAACAAACCTGGCGCATAGACAAATATGTCCTGCTTTATCAGCAATAGGCTGTAATCTCTCAACAACCAGGAGACAAAGATGTGTTTTGTGTGGAGGAGATGGGAAGGTAGAAAGAGCAATGGTAAACATACCTTGAATGGAATATTTTGCACAGAAAAGTCTGGGTGTCATATTTTTAGCCTGTACCAGTAATGTTCATTAATCTTCATTTTGAATATACAAGAAAAGCTGCTCTAGAAAAGACTATTACAGGACAATGAGGTAAGTTACGATACGATATGATAAATATGCTTTCATGATATCTAAGAGAGAAGATGCTCATTAAAGCTGTGGGTGACCATAAGCTGGAAAGAGTGCTAAGACCTTGCGAGATTAGAACATATTTCAAAGTGAATTTTACAAGTTAGAGAAATGGCTCAGTAGAAAAATGAATTTTAATCAGACTAAAGGTCCTGTCAGTTTTACCTCCATCCTGAATCTGATAACTGTTCATCATTTCTTCCGCTGTCCCCAGGAAGAACCAGCATCATCTCCTACCTGGCTTAATGCAACAGTCCCCTGAATGGTCTCCCTTCAGCCTTTCTTGCTCTTTTATAGACCATTCTACACATAACTGCTAGAGTGATGTTCTGAAAATGTGAATTAGATTATATCGTTCTTTTCTTAAAATCCTCAGATAATATCTAGAATTCAATCTGAAATCCTGACTATGGTCTACCAGTTGACTATGGTCAATTGAAATGGGTCTTGCCCACATCACTAATTCTTTCTCTTAGTATTTTCTCTGCCTCCAGGTTAGTCTGTTTGTTCCTTTAACTCTTCAATTTACATCAGAGCCTTTGTACCAGTTGTTCCCTCAGAGTATGATGTTTTCCCCAGCTCTTCACAGAGCTGCCCTTCCTGGAGCTCTTGACTGAACTCACAGCTTTGATCAGACTTGCCTGACCACCCTGTATCTACGTCTCCTATAACTTAGACTCATCACCACCACAGTTCATCACAACACCTGTTTTTATCTTCTTCATAGAATGTACCACTATCTAAAATCATCTTATTTCTTAACATTTTAAGGTCAGCCTTCTCTCATGAGAAAGTAAGCACTGTGAGGGCAGAGTCCTTTATTGTCTTGTTTACCTTGCATTTTCCACCTTACAACAGGGCTTGGCACCTCGTAAGTGCTCTGTAGATATTTGTTGACAGTCTAGAGAAGCAGATCTCAAAGTGTTATCCAAGAACACTTGGCAGTCCCTGAAACTCCTTCAGGGGGTCTAAGGGTCAAAACCATTTTCATTTTCTCACAAATGTACAATGGAGGTGTCTAGAGTCTACATAACATGTGAGACTACAACAGACTGACTGCAGAAGTAGATGTGAGATTTTTAATAATGGAAAACAATGCTATTCTTCTCGCTAAATTATTTTAGTTTTGGGAAACAGTTATTTTTCATAAAAGCACATTATCTTAACAAGCAATGGTGGTTATTGTTTTAAATAAATTTAAACGTTTTCTCAGTGCTTATTCCTAATATAGTAAACATTGATAGATATAACCTACATAAACAAAAGCATTTGGGGATCCTCAATAAGTTTTAAGACTGCAAAGGATTTTTTTAGTCCAAAAATGTGAAAAGCTCTGGAACAGGATATCACCAACTAGGTTCCCTACTTCCTAGACAGTATCCAGTAGAATGTTTTCCTCCAGGTAGAACTGCCCCTAAATAGGGTTATCTCTCTTCTGATTCCTTTTTTTCAAATTTTTATTTATTCATTTTTTAAAATACATTTATTTTATTTTTATTTTTGGCTGCGTTGGGTCTTCATTGCTGCACATGGGCTTTCTCTAGTTGCGATTGCTGCACATGGGCTTTCTCTAGTTGCGGTGCACTGGCTTCTCATTGCTGTGGCTTCTCTTGTTGTGGAGCACGGGCTCTAGGCATGCGGGCTTCAGTAGTTGTGGCATGCGGGCTCAGTAGTTGTAACTTGCGGGCTCTAGAGCGCAGGCTCAGTAGTTGTGGCGCACGGGCTCTGCAGCATGTGGGATCTTCCTGGACCGGGGCTTGAACCCATGTCCTCTGCAATGGCAGGCAGATTCTCAACCACTGCGCCACCAGGGAAGCCCCTCCTTGTTTTGCTATTCATTATTTATGGGAAGACTGCTTCTTTTTCTTTTTCTTTTTTTTACCAGCTTTTCAAATCCTAAACATGCTTTGAGGGCATCTAACATACTACATTTTCCATGAAATCTTCTCCTTAGTTCCGACACCAAAAGTCTTCTCGCTATATATCTTAAAAACATTAATCCCCTGGATTATTTAACTGACAATTTATATTATCAATACTTAGATTCCCTTGGGCTTCCCTGGTGGCACAGTGGTTGAGAGTCCGCCTGCCGATGTAGGGGACATGGGTTCGTGCCCTAGTCTGGGAAGATCCCACATGCCGCGGAGCGGCTGGGCCCGTGAGCCATGGCCGCTGAGCCTGCGCGTCCGGAGCCTGTGCTCCGCAACGGGAGAGGCCGCAACAGTGAGAGGCCCGCATACCGCAAAAACAAACAAACAAACAAAAAAACCCAACAAAAAAAATACTTAGATTCCCAAGTTTCCTGTAGACTTCTCTGGGGGCATGATCATTCACTAAGAGTACTGATGAAGTCTGTATACGTACCATGCAGACAGCACAAAATGAGAGCAGAATCTTACCCTCAATAAACTTTCTTATCTTAAAACCTGGAGTATGGGATGATAAAAATTAAATTGGAATAAGAGCACTAAGTTAACTCTCCATACTCACAATTTGTATCTTTTGAGATTTACCACCTGAGGGAGCCAGCAATTCTCACCACCACATCCACCAAACATGTCCACATCCTAATCTCTGGATCCTGTGAATATGTTATTTATATGACAAAGGGGATTTTATAATTAAGGTTATGGACCTTTAAAAAAGGGATATTATCCTGTATTATCTGAGTTGAACCAATCTAATTGCATGAGTCCTCAAAAGAACTCTGTCTAGAAGCAGAAGAGGTGTGACAGAAGGGAAAATCAGAGAGAGATCTGAAGCATGAAAGGGACTTGACATTTTGAGGGGGCAGGGGGAAGGGCACGTGGAAAGCATGAGAAGGAAAGAGGGTAGCCCCTAGGCAAACTCCAGGCCCCCACTGACAGCCAGCAAGGAAACTGGACCTCAATCTTACAACCACAAGGAACTGAATTCAGCCAAAAACCTGAATGGGCTTGGAAGCCGATTTTTCCTCAGAGCCTCCGAAAAGGACTGCACCTCTGCCAACATCTTGATTTTGACCTAAGCACAAACTCTGCCTAAAGGCACTGAAAACAGACTTCTGATCTACAGAAGGGATAATAAATTTGTGTTGTTTTAAGCCATTTGTGGTGATTTTTACAGCAATAATAGGAAATTGATATAGCATCTCTAGCGTGATAATTTCCAATAATTCTTAACCACATACATAAAATACAACCAACATCCTTTAAACTCCATATACTGTACTCTTTCCACTCAACCTGCTGTCTTACTGAGCATACAAATTACGCACACAGTAGACGTGCTTGCATGACCAAAGACTAAGTAGCAACAGTAATAAATAATCATGGTTTTAAATTTTTGTTTCCTTTGTTTGCTCTAAATGTATGCTTGTCCTTCAATAAGGGCCTGTTTGCAAGGTTGTTGTATGAAACTTTATGCTTAAACATTTTGGTCAATGAAGTTACAAGTGAGTCCAAAGGGATGTCTAAATCTGAAATCATCCCAACTGTTAATAGTGTCAAATGAGATTATTTCACCACCAGGTCCACTTGGAAAAGTAACCAGCACCTGATCTCCAGCTGAGTTTCATGTAATTTACTTGTCAAAGTGATGGAACACAACTCTTTCACTTAATTTATATGAAATCAGTATCGACTTCACTGTATCCTCTGCCAGGCCAACAGTAATTTTTCTGAACAAGATACCCTATAAATGGTGAGGCCGAAACAAAGAAGAAAAGAAAAGTTGCGAGGCAATAAAAAGTAAGACAAAGATGACAAGCTCTCTAGGTGTCCTAAATTTAAACCATTTTTTTATGCCATTAAACTCAGTTTCTGTGACCTAAGTCCTTGGAATCCTTCTGCAGCCAGACCATTAGCTATCCACTAATAAGAGATTTTCTTCCTATTGTATGTCATTTTGTTAGGGCATACCTTGGAGGTAAGAAATAAATACTGACCGCATTTATTGATTATTCAGTCTCTTTAGAGAAAAATGTGAGGGTAAGTTTTTATTTTATTTTGATATCTAGATCAAGAGATTTCCAAAGAGGAGGGAGAAAGAACTCACAATTTAAAAAAAAATCTCTTAAATTGTCCAAAAGTTGGTCCTCCCAGTATATTATAGAGAGAAGTAAACTCTAGTCCTCACTAGACACTCTGTTCTCAGAAGTTAGCAAAGTTATTCATCATACCTAGTCTATTTTTTTTGAATAGGTAACATCATGCTCACCACTACCCCCCAAAAAGCATTAAAATATACAGAGAAAATTATTTCTCCTATCTGTCTTTTATTTGTCCATTTTCCTTCTCAAACATCACCTCCTTCAAAGGTAACTTTGGTGGTGCTATATTATTATTACTACTACTACTACTACTACTACTACTACTACTACTACTACTACTACTATTATTATTATTTTGATTCTTCCAGAATTGCTTCAGGAATATACAAATAAAAATTAATATATTTTAGACTATTCTGCCCCATGATTTCTTTTAAATATAACATCTAAAATCATTCAGAATAGTTCAGTAGGAAATTCCTAAAATCCTTGTAGTAGGTCTCCAAGATGTGAGAGTCATGAAATGCTTACAATGTATCACATACTATATTGACTCAGTTTTCATAATTTACCTCATTTGATTTCACAGAGTAATAGCAAATCTCAGGACCATTTTACAGATTAGGATGTTGAGGCACAGGAAGGCTAAATCTCTTGCCTGGCTTCATACAAACAATTTTCTGCCAGTTGTATTTTCTGCCAGTTGTATTTTATTTTTACTATAACTTGCTATCTCTTTTAGCACTTGATTTCCTACAGTCATCTATTATTCTATGCCAGTTTCATGCATACAAATCATTGAATCGCAAGGGACTGAAAGGGTCTTAGGACTCATCTATCTAACCATTTAATGTTGTATCACACGATAGCATCTGTGTCTGTTCAATGCTTAGATGCCTCTAATAGGTCAAAAACCCCTTAAAGGAAAGAAACATATTTTCTCTACTCTTTTCTCTCTGCTGCCACATTTCTAGTTATACCTGGCAACGTACTTATATGTTTTCCCAATTAGAATTAGTAATAGTGACGGTAAGAATCATTCATATTGAGTCTCTCATAGGATCCTAATGCTTGATCATAGTTGCTTTTTCATATATTTGATAAATATTCAATATAAAATAAGCATTTGTTAATAATTTCTTTAACTATACACCAGTGACTGAAAATGATAGTTATAATGCCAGACTTCTTTAACTTGATTTCTGAAAAGATTGTTTAACGGGATATAAGACTTAAAGGTATTTTCAGGAAAAAGCATTATATGGTCAAGCAACTGCTGGAAATGTTACATATCTTAGAAATTCACCATGCCCACTATTATGTACAAAACTCTAAGAAGTGAGTATAACTTTGTTTAAACCAGTTTTCTCAACATATCTGCATATGGAACTCCCTTTCATACATGAGCTTCCTACAGACCATTTTCATGAACAATACTATAAAAAAAATGTTATAAAAGGATAACAATCCTGTCTTAAAGGATACTGTCTTAAAGGATACTATAGTAGAGAAATAGTCAATTGTATTCAGCATGAGTAAAACACAGAAGACAAGGCATATCTAAAAGAATGACATAAATAGCTCAGTTTTCCTTTACCAGCTTCACAAAACTACATAGCTCATCTCCTTAATATAACTCAGAGAAGAATAGGGAAATTTTTCTCTATGCATGTAAATATATGCAGAGCTTTTCTTGAATTTATAATGCTTTGACCTCCATAGCTCAGATTGAAGAATTTAAAACAATGATATTCCATTATATTTTCTTGATTTTGTTAAACATCTCAGCCAAGAAATCATACATTGCTTTATTTACATTGTATGGTTATTTGTTTTTTAGTTATCTTCTCAGGTGAGTTCACTAAAATAAATAACTATGGCCAATATATTTAGCTTTTTTAATCAGATAGACTCTTACAGCAACATACAGCACATAATATAAAATAATATTTAGTCATTGTCAGTGATATAAGTATTTCCCTAATGTTAAAAACAATCCCAAACAGGGCTTCCCTGGTGGCGCAGTGGCTGAGAGTCCACCTGCCGATGCAGGGGACACGGGTTCGTGCCCCCGTCCGGGAAGATCCCACATGCCGCGGAGCGGCTGGGCCCGTGAGCCATGGCCGCTAAGCCTGCGCATCCGGAGCCTGTGCTCCGCAACGGGAGAGGCCACAACAGTCAGAGGCCCGCGTACCACAAAAAAAAAAAAAAAAAAAAAAAATCCTAAACAAATATCTTTTCAGAATTCTTTATTAACTCTGACTGAAAAGCCCTATCAAATGTCCCTTTTGTTTTATTCCTTTTTTCCCCTAAGAACAAGGTATGAACAAGAGATAACAGCTAAATCTCCAGTGGGAGGAAAAAAAAAATAAAACCTATCCAAAAAACACAGCTTGTGACAGTCTCAAATGTTTTGGTAAAGCACTCTATTACTGTTAAGTTTGCTCATTTCATTTAACTGTAAATAAGGCAGATTTTACTTCAAAGCAAAGTCATAATAGAAGCTAAATCTTCCCAAGGTCAAACAGTTCTAAGAATGTCTATACCCCAGTCAACTGAGAAAAAGCAAATACCATTTCTAGTATTAAGGGGGGCAGGGTGGAGGTCAGGGGGAGGGAAGCAAGACTAAAATTCACTTGTCAAGAAGTTGGAATATGTTTAATACAACCAGGTACTTGTTTTCTGATGGCTGCGGTCATGCATAAATGTAAACTGATTTCTGCACTCTGTAGTTCTATCAGGATGATAATCAAAAAAAAGGAAGAAAACTTGTCTTAAAAGTTTTATTTCAGGTTCATCTTTCAGAGAAAGATGTCTCAATATCATCTTCTGCACGTCTTGTTTATATATGATAATCTATTTGGGGACGTTTCATATCACATCTGTTTTGGTGATCAGTGGTTGCTCAAATAGGCCCTTGTCTAAATAGGGAAACCCACAGAGTGACATGAAGGTCGTTAGGGTATGGAGCCACTCTAAAAGAAAATTCAGAGTGAGTTAAATGGCAATTTAATTCAGCTCAGAGCTATGCAACAATCAGGATGGCTAACTACAGTTGAGGCTTACTATGTGTCAAACTTCATGTTAAGAATTTAATGTAGATTATAGAGTACCTGCTTTAATCCTGTGGACAGACCTGTGAGATAAACTATATGAAACCATTTTACAGGTAAGAAGACAGAAACAATGCATAAGAAACTTGCCTAAGGTCATATACCCACTAGGTGGTAAAGTTAGGATTCAAACCCAGAGCCTAGGATTTTAAGCTTTACTGTAGAATAAAATAAAATAAAAACATATTGCAAAACTATAAATAGACTATAAGATATATATGGGAGCAAACTTTGAGTTTTATATATGGAGCCTGTATAAATTCTGGTGGTTCAAATAGATTTCAATGTTCACAAAATTGGCTGTGTTACAGTGATATATAAATGGGAAATTTTCTGGTTATAGAAATGTGTAAATTGGATCCAATTCTAGAAGAGAGTTAGTGACCAATGTTAGCTCTATTATCTTCTAACTAAAGAATGGCATGCACTCTCTTGTACTAACATGAGCATAAAATGGATTATAAAACATTTCTACTAATCCAAATACAGTCCCTTTGAATTGTTTTCAAACTGTCCTCTTCATGGTTCACAAATGGGTCAGGTCAGATTATTTTCAAATATATATTGTTTAACTTTAGGCAAGTTTCCTTTACAATTTTTATTTCTAAGGGAGTAGAAAGTTTGTGTTACCCTAAAAAAAAAGAAGAAAAATGAACATGGATCAGATTGCCGTATCAGTATGCTACAGAATACTCGCAAAAGTATTTAAAAGAAAGATTTTAAGGCATTAATTTAGAAGCTAAATAATTAAAAATTGAATCGATAAACAACTGCATTTTGAGAAAAGTCTCAAAGTACTACGCTAGAAAATCATATCAAATAATATAACCTAATTGGTTTTATCATTCTAAATGTTTAAGATTTTTTTATATGTGTAAATTGTAGCTTTTGTCTTATCTTGGTATTTTAAGGCCCTTAATTTCATTTCCTTCACTTTACTTCCTTATCCTTATTATTCATGATCAATTACAATTTTGTCAAAACTTAACTGAGTACAAGGTAAGTACTAAGAATAAGAATGACGAGACGTTGGCCCTCCTCCTATCAAAATGAATGTGGCTTATTAATGATATACACTGCTGCAATGTATAGCACTTTCTAAATATAATTTTTTAAATCTTTTCTCACCAAAACCTGTGAGTTATATAAGGCAGAAATTATAATTCTTTTACAGCTAAAGTTATTGAGTTTCTAAGAGGTAAAATGACTCGCCTAAAGTTATGGAGCTTGATAATGTTTTACAAATTATATACATATTATATATTTACATATATATTTTAATAAATATTTATATTAAACATACAACTTCCCAGGAATTACTGATTTCAAGTATAAATCTATTGCAACTCATAATTGAAAAAATAATTATCTAGTTTGGTATTAAATTGATATTTTGACAAATATATTGATTGTAACAGGAAACTGGACAAAGCTTAATGTTTTATGAAGCTTACTTGAATCATAGCCCTAATGGACTAAAGTTTGATCTCTTTATTCAATTGGTCCTTGCTTTGTCAATTTTATTTAAACAAATTAATACAATTCCATTGCTTATATAGGTTAAACTGAATCACACTGATAGTGTCAATGGTAATTTTAAACCTATAAAAGCATTTGAATGCTTTATGGTGAGGATTAAATGTGACAATGTATGAAAACATTTAGCAAAGTGCCTGGTAACACAGTAAGTGCTCAATAAAAATGAGAGTAACATGCTTCCTTTATACTTAACCACAAAGTATATCATGACATTCATAAATTCAAACTGAAATCTCCTGACCTATGGAGTTGAATTATTTTCAACTTCTCACATATAATATTTTTATTGAATCATTCAGGGAAAAAAAAAGTTAGATAAGCTGAGCCACAAAATACCAGTTACCTCTTCAACCTCACTTTAATATTTCCTTCTTAGTGTTTCCATCTACATGCTTAGATTGCTGGCTGCCACCCCTTGGCCCATGGATCACTTGATCCAGAAAATGCCCTTATATATAGGCTAACCTTTGGCCCACAATGTACCCACACATAAACAATCTGCCCATACCACAGGAATAATAGTAATAAACTAAACCCACTGGCATCTCTCCTATAAATTCAAACTAGAGGTAAAGGAGTCAGTTGGTAGGAGAAGGAAAAGCAGAAAAATCACATATAGAGAAGAGAGACAAATGGAGTAGTTAAGTCAATTAGTGGTGGAGTACTAGATCAATGATCCCCCAAACTCAGCCTTCCAGAGGCTGAAGTCTATCTGTTCTCCATAGACCTATCATGAAGTTCTTTTTTCTCTTGAAGCCTGAACATGTAGCTATTTCAGGAACATTATGTTTACTATCTTCTTCCTTTCTTTGTGAACCTTTGAAATGCATTTCCATTACTGAAGTAAGATGGGTGATCTCTCTATCTAACTAACTAACAGAACAGTCTACTAATCCCAGGGCACTTTTTGATGTATTGAATATCTACCTGCTGAGCTATCTATTCATTGCCTTTTCTGAGTTTGAGAAGAGCTTTAAAGCAATAATTACATGATGCATGGGACACATTCTGGTATATTCTACCCAAAAGGTTAGCAAACACTTCTGTTAGTAGGGAGAATTTTACCTTGGTAAATGATCTTACTAACTTCTATGACAACTTGAGAGCAATTAGAGAATTAGAGATTCTCCAGTTGTATTAAAAGACTCCTCTGAAAACTCTGTTCAAGATGACATTGATTTTAAAAGAAATTTTCACAGGCAATAAGTATATACAAGCTGTGGTTGAAGACAAATTGAAAACATTATTAAATATTTTATTTACTTTGACACTTTTATATTTGATTATATTTAACTGTATGTATAAATTTTACATGAAATCTATAAAATGTTATTGTAAAATGGGAATGCTATCAACGACTAGGGCGCTTTTATTCTCAATGTGATAACAGAAGACAACTCCAATGTTAAAAGACTGAAAAGGCATAATTGGATTTTTTTAACTAAGAAACAACGGTCATCCGAAATATTTCCCATTTCAGCTTCTACATATGTTTTTTCATTGTTTAACATAAAGTCTCCTACTTTACCTTGTTTTATAAAATTTGAACAACCCTCAGGTGGTAGTAGCCAGTTTATCTCAAAAGAGATTTCAAATGAACTTGCACCTGTTCCTGTTCCACTGTGGAATGTACCACTGTGGAATGGTAAGTGATGACCATGCTGTGGATTTTCACAGCTGTACAAAAGACACCCAAGTGCACCTGTCTTTGAAACCAGAATGCAGTTAGTCCCTCTCACATTTACAAAATTGCTTTTGGGAGATTCAAACCTGGATGACTTCCAAGCTAGTTAAAAATAATTCTGGAAGAAAAGTGCAGTGCCGGTTCTTGGCAGTAGAAACGTGAGTAATGTTCAGCTGCAGCACATTCCTTTCAGAAGGTTCTCATACCCATTTCACTTCCAAATTTCTTGCAGAAGTTATCTTGTACTTTCAGCTTTCTTCTGATAAACATATTGAAAATGCAGTCAAACAGCTTTTTATCATTTCAAAATTCAAGCTCAAATTTAATCCTGCTGCCCTGATGAAGTCAAGGAAGCTGCTAGTGCATTTTCATTATATCCAGACCTGACTGCAGAACTCCTTGTCATTCTTTAAAACTCTGACAGCATCATTCCTTTAGAACAATGTGATCGATCCAGAGGAAGGCAGTGGCAATGAACTCTGGGTACTCATACGGAAGAGAATATCCTATCCAGCTGAAAAATGTTTCCCTGTTCATTTTTCACCTAGAGACAAAGTCTCCAATCATCTGGATTTTAGATTCTGTTAAATCTTAGAGATTTGTCTGTATTGTATTAATGGTGCTTGCATTTACATCTCGGTTATCAGTTATATTTGTATAATCTCCAGCCAACAATGTCAGAATTGTCTGTATTAATAAAGACCTTATTCCTGAAAATGCAGATTGCTAACTGAAATTTCGTATTTTATAAGGATTGTAGGTACTATAACGAAGCAGTCTACTAATCTTTGATTTACATAGAAATAAAACACTCATTAGTATGTTAGGACTAACCTAAGAAAATTACCACAAGGGCAGGTATTCCTAGGGTGGTCAACACTCTGGAAATGAGAACTGATATAAATGAATCTGAAAGTCAAGGAACTTTAGAACTGAGATTACCTCATGTAATGATTCCTAATCTATGTTCCTCAGTCACTCAGGAAATGGATAAGCAGGTGTTGGTGGTTCATGAATATTTAAATATTTTAAATAGTTCAAAAAAAAATCATAGCAATCGTAACGGAAAGGATTTCACACGTTAACTAAAATGTCAATTTTATCATCATTTGGTTGGAGTTATATCAGACTAGCATGGCACAGCTTGGCATTTATTCTTATTGTCCAGTTAATTTTCTTTGTGATAAGACTGGTTCTTATTGGGAACAGGGCTGTGGTATCCCTGCCAGATCCTTACTCCCAGGATAAAGGATTTGAAGCACCTGGGAAAAGGCAAACTTCCAAAAGGAGTTTCGTGACCTGAAGAGGTGGTCCTCCATAATGAGTAGGGCACCTAAATTACACAAGTAAATGACTAATTTCCCCAGAGAACATGGTACCCTGCCCAAAACAACTCCATAAAGTGGGATAAGAGGTACGAGGTCACACAGGAGGAGAAAAATCTATGGTGTAAGGTATAAGCGGGATCTATTTTGCTTCTCTCCATTCCTCATTCCAGTCCCTCTGCCTTTTCCTCATTTTTTCTTTTCTTGGGAGTGAGTACCTAAGCAGGGGGCCAGGGCAGAGTCTCTAGTGAGGCAGAAGAAACCAAGGTTACTAAAGCCAGAGTCAAGACCACTAAGTGAGCCTCCAGGCATAGCTCAAAGCCTGGCAGTCTCCTCAGAATAAGCAACAGGACTCTGTGCTGTGGCCTCTGGACTTTGCTAAGAGAAACACGGGTTGCATATGGACATCAGATTCTCTGGTGGTTTCTAAGGGGGGATTTTCCTCTGCTTGTGGCTTCCCAAGAGCCAGTCTTTAGAGGAGTCTCTCAGAGGGGTTAAGGACGGTACAGTGCTCCTCAGAGCACCGGCAGATGGCATGTGATAAATGCATGCATTTGCTCAACAAATGTTTATTGCACACCTGTTATATGCTTGTTAAGCATTGAGTTACCACCTGGAACCATACAAAGTCTCTGTCCTTACATTTAGCAGGACAGGAGGATCCAATCCACTCCAGAGGGTTGAGAAAGACTTCCCAAAGGAAGTAACCTGTGAGACAAGGGTGGCCATATAATTTATCATCCAAACTGGACCACTTTAGAGAAGGAATCATTTCAGAGAAGGGGCACCATTTAAACATTACACGGGATAACAGGCACAATCAGGGATTTGGTCACCCTAATTATCCCTGATGGAATAAATCAGGAAGAGTAAGAGGAATCTGAAAATACCCAACATCTTATTCTCTGGCCTGGGACCTTTGTTTTTAATTGACGCTGGCAGACTTCTTGGCCATTGGGTAAGGACTGTTGTTTTATGCTTAAGGAATAAACTGTCCTTTGGTTCCAGTCCAAAATGTTAGCCCTTTGGCTTATATTAAATTATTTGTACATTCCTAGAAGGTGGTGAGCACTTGCCAGATCAGAAGATTCCTCTAAGATCACAAGACTGTCAAGAGCTCACCTAAAATGGAGCACTTTGGTGGTCCAGTTTCCTAGTAATCCCATTCCAGAGGATACATTTCGAGTTGAAATAGCAAGACTGTACTCTTATTGGTCAATGGGTGAGGAAAGATATAAGGACATTGGAATTGTTGGCTAGAAAGCATCCACCAGAACATGGGCAATGGTTAAATAATGTTCTCCTAGATAAAGGAAGGATAGTGAAAACAGGGAAAGGCCAGTAAAGTTGTCTGCTACATTTACATTACATTAAATGTTAATATATGTTTAATTAACATACATTAACATTTAATGTTTAATGTATAACATTAAATGTTAATGTATAACTTTACATTATGGGTGAACAGAGAGCTTTCATAGGAGCTACAGACTTATGTTACCGCTGAAGGTAATTCTACTCTCAACCACATGCCAAGAAAGAACTCTTGAACAGGTTATAGGTCTTCATGATAACAGTTAAAGGGCCTTGCTATTTCAGCAAGCTGGAAAAGAGAAGAAATTTAGAAACGCACATCTTGCTCATATGATACATTAACTCCAGACCACTACAGAGAACATTGCAATTCCCATTGCTATAAATGTACACCTGTTCCTCATTCATGAGGCACCCTGCACCTCCAACATATACACAACCTCCTCTCTGCACAGAGAGGTCCTTATAAACATTATTCCTGCTTTGTCTGATCTTGAGTTTGACTTCTGTACTTTTCAGCAAGCTATTAGATATCATTAATACTCTCCTCGATTTCAACAGTTTATTCTTTGGATAAGGTTCAGGCATTTAGGTTAATGTCAAATTGACATTTTGTTAGCCTAAACATACTCTACCCATCTTTGAAGGATTTATGAATCAATATTAAAAAGTGTCAAAAATAAATGGATTAACATATATATACTACTATATACAAAACAGATAAACAAGGACCTACTGTATAGCACAGGGAACTATATTCAATATCTGGTAATAGCTTATAATGGAAAATAATCTGAAAAAGAATATATATATCTATATACATATTTTATATATATATCTGAATCACTTTGCTGTATACCTGAAACTAACACAACATTGTAAATTAAGTATACCTCAATTTTAAAAAATGGAAAAAGAAAAAAAAAAACTATGTATATTCAACTCTCTGCTGGTGAGTGAGCACACAGGACAGGGCTGATAAGCATCTAACTTGAATTTGCCCCTCTGCCTTTTTGACAGGGGAAGGGCAAATATTTATTTGACCAGTTAGTTTGGCTATCAACTCTAAAGTAGCTTTTCAATATGCCAAATTTCATGTGTCCTTATTTCTTATTAAGTTCCTCTCTGTTTATAACTGTATCTAACATTAAATTACAACCAGGTACAGTAAAACCTTGACAAACTTTATCCACTAGGATCCCCTAATTGAAGAGACTTTAATGACTCTTTTGGACTTTGGGATAAAAAACAAATGACAGCAAAAAATGAATATAAAATGGAAACCTCCATACAGTTACTGGGTCACTTTGGATTAAAATTAAGTTCCTATATCCTCAAATTCAACAACCCTGCATGCATAGCAAGTACTAGCCTCTACTGTAAGGCTCTAAATCAGTAGTTGTCAATTTGGTAAGTTTAAGAATTAGCTGGAAAGTTGATTGAAAAGCACCTTCTCAGGACCCATCTCCAGAAGATCTGGAACAGGCCTCAGGAATCTGCATGTTTATCCCTCCAGGTGATCCTAAAATCTGCACTTTGAGCATCACTGACCTACATTATTACAGGAGGGGAGAGAAATTGGTTTTCTTCCATGCTTACTATTAGCTCATGACTAATAGTTAACTATTAGACACAGGCTAAGTATTATATATTAAATAATTTGATGTACACAAAGATGTCAGGTATTAAATATTATTAACTCTATTTTACAGGTTTGGAGAATTTAATTAACTTGGCTGAGATCACACAGTAACTTATGGGAATCAGGTTCCAAAAAAAGAGAAGTCAGATTCAAAGCCTTTTCTTTCCTTTCTAACACGGCTACGCTATATGCCAAAACAATAAAGTTAATCACTATCTTTCAAAAAACTTAATCAACCATAAGAACTTAAATTTAAAAAAAAAGCTTTTAGGTTTATCAAATATAATAAACAAAATCACTCCATTCACCAAGCTCTCCTTTATCAAAGTTTGATGGTAGCTCAGACCCTTAGTTACCCTGTGGTCAACTTGTCAGCTAATCAAAAGCTTGGTATAATGTAGGTCAAACCAGGCCCCCTGTGTCCTTCTACAGCTTTCCACACTTTTCAAAGGGCTTTTAGGTACATTATTTCATTCGATTCGTCTAACAACACTAATAGATCACACAAAATAGATGACATCTTTGTCTCTTAATATCAAAAATCACAACAGGGTTCTCACTCTGCTCCTTAATTCAGAGGCATCATCATCTCGGCACTTTAACTCTCATCTGCAGAATGTATTTGAGCTGTTCCCCTTCCCTGTGAGCTTGGTGCCTTTGTGCCCCTATATAACCTCACAACTGCAGCCTCCATCCAAGGGGGCCAGCCTACCCAGTAAAAGACAATAGTAATAGAGGACCTGGCTGAAATGCCCTGACTTCCTTTTCTCTGGGAAAATATGTAATTGCAGAAAAATTGTTCTCCAATTATTCAAATTTAAACGTTTCATTTGATGAAAATGATTTTCTTTTACCCATTTTATTTCTCAGTTTAAAATTGTGGCTTCATATCCTTTGTGCTTGTATATCTGAGAGTTATATTAAATCTAAAATATTACAGTTACAATGGCTAATTTAACCCTGTGCCCATTTGGAAATAATCTTATTCTAATGTAACGTCTTTATACATAACAACAGAATTTTACCAGAAGCTTTTTGACAGTAACATTTTATGGAATCAGCAGAGCACAGACCTGGCAAATGCTCGGCTGGCAGAGGCTCCCATACAGGGTATTCCAGCTGCACCACAAAGCAGCCAGCCATGGGTGATTGGCTTGACCCTGAGTTAAAGTCAGCTTGGAGAGAGAAGAAAAGCAAATCATCCTGCCACTTTCAAATACACGTTGTAATTTCTCTTCTACTTCCAATTACACGTAGGTAAGAAGGATCTGGTTAGAAGCATAGCATGTGTGTGTCTAAATGTACTTAGTAAAACATTGTAGAGGGAGATTATTCTACACCACTGATTAACAGTGGTGTTTGCTAAAATATATAACATCATATATAAATATAAAAAGCTGTTTGGTCTGTTGAGGAATAACCCAAACTAGATGAGTTTATTTCTAAGCCCAAATCAAACGTTATAAGACCCTTGGTCCTTCTTGGAAAAGTGTACTGGAAATGCAATATGATGTGCTTTTGATATTTTTATCATCACCCCAATGTACAGTAAAGTGTTGGTGAATTTGCATTACACCATCACATCCTTGACAAAGATCATATAAATATCGAAGAAGAGAAAGATGAGCAAGCTATATGACTAATATCTAACGGTGAGCTTCTACAAATTAGAAGCAACTTAGTTGAAACATTAGGGAAGGTGGCAAGATATGCGGTAAAGAAAAACGTGAACTGGCATCTGTCTTCCATACCTCTCCCTGTTACCATCTCCAGTAGCTAAATTAACTTCAGTCAAGGTTAACTAACTCCATTCTATTGCCACAGATGGGTCCCTTGGCTATACTTTAATCCTCCTGGAAACTGTAAGAGGCCAAATGAAATCTTTCACATTCAGCCAGAGGGAGGAGAGAAGAAAGCCATAAATCAGACCTCACTATAATATATTATGAGAAATTTGTCTCTTTTTAGAGTCATTGCCCAGGAAGGTAACCCTTTCTTGTCTTTAGCACTTAGAAACTAGGTTGGTGCATGTCCAACATCAGGGTCATGGCCATTTTTCTGCTACACAGCTCATCTTGGAAGTGAAAGTTTCCTCCCTCCATCAATCACTAGCCAAGGTAAGTGTCAAGAGTATATGGCTGCACGAGTTAAAAACAGATGAATGTGAATTGGTTCATTTCATAGCACCAAATACAATGAGGGGAAAGCCTGGAGCTGAGAGTTAGAAATTGCAAGTTTGCGGGAAGAATCCAAAAACACTAAATTCTCAGCAGATATTTCTGTATCTTCTGGTATGTGCTAAATCACAGTACCAAATGCAAACTTGAGTATCCTGGGGAGCAGCCCGGAATTGTGGACTGTGAGTCTGTCTGAGAGTCAAGATATCTGGCTCCACCACCAATATGAGTAGGATGATGGACAGGTTTGCCTTCATACATATGTTAAATGGGCATAATATAATATCTCATATGTTTACTTCATACAGATGTCATAACAATTCAGTATAAGAAAGGAGTGTGAAAACAGTTGGAAAAAGAGGAAAGTGCTGTTTAATTATATGTTATAATGATATAGAGAGTGGCTTGTAACATCTCCAGAGGAATTTAGGCTAAAATCCATACATGGTGACAGAGTCATGAACTAGTCATTATTCTACTGAAAACAATGCTGAGAATTCATATTAAATAACCTCTTCTATTCAAACGATGATTTTACTTTCACCCATTCAAATAGTATCTAGGCAGAACTGTGTTCATTCTTTAATACTATGCTGGAAATGGTATCTCACGTATATACAAGTTTTGGTCATGTGATAATGATTAATTTTCATCTTCTGATCAGTAGAATGTAATGGTGAGGTGCACATGGGATTTAGGGCATAGCTGGATTCACATATGTGTTCTGACTTTTTTTTGTTTTTAACGTCTTTATTGGAGTATAATTGCTTTACAATGGTGTGTTAGTTTCTGCTTTATAACAAAGTGAATCAGTTATACATATACATATGTTCCCATATCTCTTCCCTCTTGCATCTCCCTCCCTCCCACCCTCCCTATCCCACCCCTCTAGGTGGTCACAAAGCTGATCTCCCTGTGCTATGCGGCTGCTTCCCACTAGCTATCTATTTTACGTTTGGTAGTGTATATATGTCCATGCCACTCTCTCACTTTGTCCCAGCTTACCCTTCCCCCTCCCCATATCCTCAAGTCCATGCTCTAGTAGGTCTGTGCTGACACTTTCTAGTTGTATGCCACTGGGTAAACTTCCACGATCTGACTGTCAGTTTCTGTTATCTGTGATTATAATACTAATGTTTCTCACAGGGTTGCTGGAATGATCAAATGAGAAACTGGATATAAAAGTGACTTGTAAAATGGAAACTGCTTTGAAATAGTGTAATCACTACTATATGGATACAAAGTTCATAAATATGCCATCTACTTCTGGACATTTAAATAACTCACACAATTTTCCAGATATCTTTTAATACTCACCACACTGAACTTCCATCCTATTTAGTACAGTAAATTTGCTGTCTCCTGTCTTGTGCATTCCTGCCTTATGCTTAGTTCTCATGCCACATTCTCTCTTCCTATATCCATATGAAACACTCTTCCTGCTCCAATCTGTCCATCCTTCAAGGCACAGCTCAACTGCCTCTTCTTCTGTGAAGCCTTCCCTGATGATCAGATTCCAATACTTACTGATCTCTTTTCTAACTCTATTGTCTGAACTCTTAAAGCACTTCTTTTTGGTGCCACTCACTTGGTACTTACTGTACCCATATCCCCCTGCAAATAATGTGTATGTATCTTAATGTGTATGTATCTTAACTCTACCATTCAAATCATGTGTATGTATCTTAAGTGTACCATTAGGACAAAGGTCACTGAGTTTAAAGAACATGACATACTTTTCTAGCCCCAGCATATGTAGTGAGGTGTCTTATAAGCACTTATCCACGTATGTAGTGACTGATATAAATGAAAACGTAATGAATGGTATAAAAATTGAAATCTACATATCTATTCCATGTGACAAGGAAGTACTTTTAAAAAATAGTATATTTTAAAATGATTTTCCAGTTGCAATTTGCATATTATGCCATTTCAGGATATATATATTTAATGGTATTGCCAGAAGAGAGAGACTGATATAAAACAACTCATTTCAGTGTTCAGAAGGCCACCACAGATTAAAACCAAACCAATTTATGTTCATGAGGGAGAAGCATTTAAGAAGATGCCATCCATGGTACATTTGGAAGGAATGCATTCAATACTGACTAAATTAAAACACAAATCACTGATGAAAGGAAATAGACTCAAGCAACTGGCTAAGTAATAACGAAAAACAAAATAGTAGAACATGGGTGAAAGATAATTACAGTCTAGATCTCAAATAAGAAATCATGAAATAAAAACAAAGAAAATAAATTTACTCATAAAAGCAAGTGCTCCCCCATCTGCCAGCTCATTAGCTATGATAACAAAAAATGTGTTGTATTCCAGGTGACCTAAACTATCTTACCTATCTTGATCCTCAAATATATATCTCTAGGTATGGAAAAGACATGCTTTACTCCATTACTATACTAGATTTCAGGAGCTAACAACTGTTAGGAATTAGTAAATGTCAGATATCATGATGGGTACCTTTATAAACATGATTTTTTTCAATACTCTCAATAGTCATCTTTTGAATTCCTTCACTACTTATTTACTTTATCATTAATTTGACAATTAATCCTGTACTATTTTGTGATTTCTATTATTTGCTGGAACTATTAATCTCTCATTCTTCCATTTATTTATTCATTCATCTATTCTGGTTAAATATTTATTAAGTATCTACTACGTATCAGGTACCATTCTTAGTTCTGGACATAGATAAGTGGATAAAAAAGTCCATTACCTATGGAGTCTTCATGTTGGTATTACTCAATTATTTGTACATACACACATTGTATACCCAAACTAAATTGTTAGCTTCTTGGAAGCTAGTTCCTTAATTTTATTTTATTTATTTATTATTTTATTTCTTTGCATATTCTACAGTGTCTAGCATGCTAAGTACTTAATTCACAATTGGTATTCAACAGATATGTGTTACTTTGTTTTAAAATATTTTAAATATCATTACTGGATTTAATAACATTTAAACGTTTTTAAATTAAATTATTAAGTATTTATTTAATAATTTACTTTAAAAATCCTAAGAATAATACAATATCAAGTTCTAACTGTCTGGTAAGGACTCAAAGGAAAGTCTAAGTCTAATAAATTGGTATTCCCCACATTCCACATAACCTCATCTACCCCCATCCCCCCTGAAACACAATTATTTAGACAGATTTCTAGGTCAGATTTCTCTTCTAGTGGCAACAATGCCCATATTTATAATGACAACAGTTTAGCTCCTAGAATGAATTTTTATTATGATTTTCAATAACAAGATGACTTTTTCTTAATTGATATCTCTTCAGACAAGACTATTAAGACTATTCCTTAAATTATTTTGATAAGATTTTGCGTTTGAAAATAAGAACTCTTGTTTATGTATCAGATGGAAGAGTTTCACGTAGAATTATAGTCTACACATACATCATCCTGTTCATTTTTCTCAGACAGGCAGAAGCTAGGATAGTATTTCTGGTCCCTGGTCTCCACATCTTAGGCTATTCCCTGTTGTTCTCCTTTCTATGCTTTGAAAGGCAGCATAGCATAGTGGTTTAATGCATAGGTTCTTAAGGTATGACTTTTGATAAAAATAGCTTCCTCTTCTTAGGATTCTTATGGGAGTCACTTCATAGAAATGCATATAAACATTGGTACCTAGCCTGTCATATACTTAGTGCTCATCAAGCGACAGATCTTTGTATGTGAGTCAAAGGAAAATAAAAGACCCTTGTTGAAAGCTTACCTTCTTTCAGAAAAGCTTATTTTTAAACTTTTCTGAAACCGGATAAAGTATATGTTGTTATATAAGTATTTTGCATAGGCTCAAAAATTGATTTAGCCACATTTCCATCAATAGAGTTGGCTGTGGACTGACAGAGACACACAGACAATACCACGGCTGGCGTATGGGAAGAGATGGGGAAAGGGCATGCTTGCAGATTAATGAAAGATGAAGTCATTCTGCTCTTGAAAAACAAGCAGATAAACTGTGTTATTGTTGTATTTAATCCAACAAAATATAGTTCTTTATCTGTAATCTGTTTATGTTACACAAAAAGGAAACTAGGGTCAAAAACTTTAAGTAATACACTCAAGTTCACATAGTGATTTCATTCAGAATTTGACAATGAGTCCAAAGCTGGACAACTAGCCAAAAGCCATCAGTAGCTGAAGTACCAGGACAATAAGGGTCTTTCAACAGAGGTTTTAAGAACAAAACTTTTAAGTTTTGTATGTATGTGTATGTATATGAATGTGTATATGTGTGTGCACACACACGTGTGTGTGTGTGCATGATATAAACAATTCAGAGGTGAGGAACTATGGAAAACAGAGAACACCATAACCTAACAAAAGAATGGACATTCAATGTTCTTCCTTTCCTCCCTCCTTCCATGATTCCTTCTCTTTTTTCTTTATCACTAAGTTGATTAAACAAAACAGACCATTTCTAATGGCTGCTTTAGGATGTGCTGCAACGATGTTATAAATTTAAAAATCAGCTTCCGCCATTGTGAATACACTGAAGGATATTCAAAGAATTGGAGATTTGGACCTTGCCAGTGTAAGGTGGGAGATTTCTTGTCTTCATCCCTCAACTATCATAATTGTGTTTGTTTAGATTATGTTCTATTCATTAAACTTCTTAGCATAACTCCAGTTTATGAACCCTTATAAAGGATTGAATGTGGGAGAAAAAAATACTGCTTGGTCAGTATAATCAGCATATTCAGGTAAAGAAGTATATAGAAAAAAATAAATTATTTCCATTTAAAAATAAATTTATTATTTAAAATAAATATCATTTCTGTTCCTCTTGTTTATGGCTGTTCGAATGGAGGTTTCACAGAGATTGCATACAACTGAAATTTCTAGGTCTTTACATCCCTAATTTTGAAAGCCTTCCTTAAAGCAACTTGGCTTATTTAAATTATTACTATATTTCAAGACCCTGTTCACATTCAGTGACCTTCCTGAGGTCTCCCCATCATCCCAAATAAAATACTTGGAACAATAGAAGCGGTGAGGCTGAGTGAAACCACTAACCATGCCCAAAGTAGCCCTCAGACTTCCATATAAATAAATACAGATACATATTTAAAGAACAAATTATAAAAGCATTAAATTATCCACCTCCTCAGGGTGCCAAATTGTCAGCCTGCACAGGCTATCCACATGTATGGCTCATGCCCTTGCTGTAGACTTGTGGAGCATGCAATCTGATTTTTTGGATCAAAAAATACAGTTTCCACATATCTAATACAAATATGCATACACTGTCCCTTTTAATGTTTGGCTTTTTTTTTTTTTTTTTTTTGAGACCACAACTTGAGCCTTGGAAGAAATTATAATGGGGAACTTTATTTCAAGAAACTCACACAAATTAAATAGAGCAGAGTTTATGTAAAACTGGTCCCAACATGTCTCTTTCAGCCTACCTCCTTTCCTCAATCTAAGGTACACATTAGATACATTTAAAAAGGTAGCGCTACATCTTCCAGTTAATTTGAACTCTGCCTGTTTCTATCCATCTGTAAGCAAACAAAACAGTTCTCAGCTCTAAGGGGCTCCTCGCTTGCATGAGTTCCTTCTTTTATGCAGTACTGTTGGTTTGGAGGGTGGGGGCATAAGCAGTGGCTGAAACAGGTATCTGCATTCCTACCTACATCAAAGGGCTACATTTTTCTTTCATGGAACTTAGAGCTTTCAGGAGGACAAAGGATCCATGCTCAGCCATAATGTGCTATTTTGCATTTATAAATCACTAATTGCTGTTTCTCTGGGATCTCCTGCATGTCCAAAGACACTAAGACCCAAATATAGATTAGGCACTTCACCAAAGAGATTCTCTGTTCCTGCTGTCAAGTCTTTGAACACATGACAATAACTATTGTTCAGAGAGACACTAGAACACAAGGAAAGCTCCCAGGTGCCACTTAGCTCTCCTTCCTTCCTGCATCCCCTCTCTCCACTCCATCACTGAAACCTGAATCCGCCAATTAGATGAACAGCCTGATACTGCTAGATGCAGCACAAAGCCTGCATCTTACTGCAGCTGTTAGACTGACAATTCAATTCTAGCCTGGAATTGACTAAGATTCTCTCATCCAGTTCCTTGGGGCTCAGAAGACTCTCCTTGTCCATTTTTGTACCCCAATAAACAGGCATTTATCTCTAAGAACATGGAAGGCTTAGTTCTATAGAAATAGATGTGAACGTGAAAAATTGTGATCCCAGTTAAGCCACTAGATGACTCAGCTGGAGTGGACTGAGGGCACTCTGAGGGCAGCTCACATATCTGCTATCCCAGAATACACCTTAAACTCCCAGTCACAGAGGAGCGTGCTCAAGGAACCATCAATTTCCCTTGAGCTGCAAACCACAGAGTTCTACTTTAGCAGAAGTTTGGACAATCTACCATGTTCTTTCCTGTGTCTATCCTATTATAAAATCAGCTCTAACTTATGATAGACTCTAGAAAGTATCAAGAGCAGAATCCTGAAGCATGCATTTCAGAGTTGCTTGCCTTGCCCTTCACTAACTACAAATACATAGCATTCAGGCTACTCTGACACAAAAGCAACTGCTTTTGTGTTTATAGCTATTAAAAAAAACAGAAAATAAGAAAGCAAGGACTACCTCATTTTTCTTACATAGAATGTGTTCTCTGTACCTCTGCCAAACAGATGAAGACTACATGAAGCATTAATCCTCAGGAAACCAAGTCACTGACTGAAGTGGAATTAGTCCTATGCATCAAGAGGACTTAAGAAAGGAAAAATAAGTTTAAGGAGTCACACTTATTAATTATCTGCTAATTTATTAGGCATTGTTATTTTTAATATTTTATTTTACTTTAAAAAGTTGAATTAATTTTTCCTGTTAAATGTGTGAGGTGGATATTTTCACTCACATTTTACAGATAGGGAAAAGTGATGCAGAAGATTAAATAACTCACCCAAAGTTAAAGAGCTGGTGAATAGCAGAGCTGGAATTAAAAACCTAACCTAGAATCTGCTGAAGAGGGAGGAACCAAGATGGTGGAGTAGAAGGACGTGCTCTCACTCCCTCTTGAGAGAACACCAGAATCACAACTAACTGCTGGACAATTATTGACAGGAAGACACTGGAACTCACCAAAAAAGATACCCCACATCCAAAGACAAAGGAGAAGCCACAATGAGATGGTAGGAGGGGCGCAATCACAGTAAAATCAAATCCCATAACTGGTGGGTGGGTAATTCACAGACTGGCGAACACTTATACCACAGAAGTCCACCCACTGGAGTGCAGGTTCTGAGCCCCACGACAGGCTTCCCAACCTGGGGGTCTGGCAACGGGAGGAGGAATTCCTAGAGAATCAGACTTTGAAGTCTAGTGGGAATTGATTGCAGGACTTCGACAGGACTGGGGGAAAGAGAGACCCCACTCTTGGAGGGCACACACAAAGTAGCGTGCGCATCGGGACCCAGGGGAAGGAGCAGTGACCCCGGGGGAGACTGAACCAGACCTACCTGGTAGTGTTGGAGGGTCTCCTGCAGAGGCAGGGGGTGTCTCTGCTTCAACGTGGGGACAAGGACACTGGCAGCAGAAGTTCTGGGAAGTACTCCTTGGCGTGAGCCCTCCCAGAGTCTGCCATTAGCCCCACCAAAGAGCCCAGGTAGGCTCCAGTGTTGGGTTGCCTCAGCAAAAACAACCAACAAGGAGGGAACCCAGCCCCACCCATCAACACTCAAGTGGTTTAAAGTTTTACTGAGCTCTGCCCACCACAGCAACAGTCAGCTCTACCCACTACCAGAGCCTCCCATCAAGCCTCTTAGATAGCCTCAACCACCAGAGGGCAGACAGCAGAAGCAAGAAAAAACTCAATCCTGCAGCCTGTGGAACAAAAACCACATTCACAGAAAGACAGACAAGATGAAAAGGCAGAGAGCTATATACCAGACGAAAGAACAAGATAAAACCCCAGAAAAACAACTAAATGAAGCAGAGATAGGCAACCTTCCAGAAAAAGAATTCAGAATAATGATAGTGAAGATGATCCAGGACCTCGGAAAAAGAATGGAGGCAAAGATCAAGAAGATGCAAGAAATGTTTAACAAAGACCTAGAAAAATTAAAGAACAAACAGAGATGAACAATACAATAACTGAAATGAAAACTACACTAGAAGGAATCAATAGCAGAATAACTGAGGCAGAAGAACGGATAAGTGACCTGGAAGACAGAATGGTGGAATTCACTGCTGCGGAACAGACTAAAGAAAAAAGAATGAAAAGAAATAAAGACAGCCTAAGAGACCTCTGGGACAACATTAAACGCAGCAACATTTGCATTACAGGGGTCCCAGAAGGAGAAGAGAGAGAGAAAGGACCAGAGAAATTATTTGAAGAGATTATAGTCGAAAACTTCCCTAACATGGGAAAGGAAATAGCCACCCAAGTCAAGGAAGCGCAGAGAGTCCCATACAGCAAAAACCCAAGGAGAAACACACCGAGACACATAGTAATCAAATAGGCAAAAATTAAAGACAAAGAAAAATTATTGAAAGCAGCAAGGGAAAAACAACAAATAACATACAAGGGAACTCCCATAAGGTTAACAGCTGATTTCTCAGCAGAAACTCTACAAGCCAGAAGGGAGTGGCATGATATACTTAAAGTGATGAAAGGGAAGAACCTACAACCAAGATTACTCTACCCGGCAAGGATCTCACTTAGATTCAATGGAGAAATCAAAAGCTTCACAGACAAGCAAAGCTAAAAGACATCAGCACCACCAAACCAGCTCTACAACAAATGCTAAAGGAACTTCTCTAAGTGGGAAACACAAGAGAAGAAAAGGACCTACAAAAACAAACCCAAAACAATTAAGAAAATGGTCATAGGAACATACATATTGATAATTACCTTAAACGTGAATGGATTAAATGCTCCAACCAAAAGACACAGGCTTGCTGAATGGATACAAAAACAAGACCCATCTATATACTGTCTACAAGAGACCCACTTCAGACCTAGGGACACATACAGACTGAAAGTGAGGGGATGGAAAAAGATATTCTATGCAAATGGAAATCAAAAGAAAGCTGGAGTAGCTATACTCATATCAGATAAAATAGATTTAAAAATAAAGAATGTTACAAGAGACAAGGAAGGACAGTACATAATGATCAAGGGATCAATCTGAGAAGAAGATGTAACAATTATAAATATATATGCACCCAACATAGGAGCACCTCAGTACATAAGGCAACTGCTAACAGCTATAAAAGAGGAAATCAACAGTAACACAATAATAGTGGGGGACTTTAACACCTCACTTACACCAATGGACAGATCATCCAAAATGAAAATTAATAAGGAAACACAAGCTTTAAATGAATGACACAACAGACCAGATAGATTGAATTGATATTTATAGGACATTCCATCCAAAAACAGCAGATTACACTTTCTTCTCAAGTGCACATGGAACATTCTCCGGGATAGATCACATCTTGGGTCACAAATCAAGCCTCAGTAAATTTAAGAAAGCTGAAATCATATCAAGCACCTTTTCCAACCACAATGTTATAGAGATTAGAAATCAATTACAGGGAAAGAAAGTAAAAAACACAAACACATGAAGGCTAAACAATACACTACTAAATAACCAAGAGATCACTGAAAAAATCAAAGAGGAAATCAAAAAATACCTACAGACAGATTACAACAAAAACACGATGATCCAAAACCTATGGGATACAGAAAATCAGTTCTAAGAGGGAAGTGTATAGCAATACAAGCCTACCTCAAGAAACAAGAAAAATCTCAAATAAACAATCTAAACTTACACCTAAAGGAACTAGAGAAAGAAGAGCAAACAAAACTGAAAGTTAGCAGAGGGAAAGAAATCATAAAGATCAGAGCAGAAATAAATGAAATAGAAAGAAAGAAAACAACAGCAAAGATCAATAAAACTAAAAGCTGGTTCTTTGAGAAGGTAAACATAATTGATAAGCCATTAGCCAGACTCATCAAGAAAAAGAGGGAGAGTACTCAAATCAATAAAATTAGAAATGAAAAAGGAGAAGTTACAACAGACACCGGAGAAATACAAAGAATCCTAAGAGACTACTACTAGCAACTCTATGCCAATAAAATGGACAACCTGGAAGAAATGGAAAAATTCTTAGAAAGGTATAACCTTCCAAGACTGAACAAGGAAGAAGTAGAAAATATGAACAGACCAATCACAAGTAATGAAATTGAAACTGTGATTAAAATCTTCCAACAATCAAAAGTCCAGGACCAGATGGCTTCACAGGTGAATTCTATCAAACATTTAGAGAAGAGCTAACACCCATCCTTCTCAAACTCTTCCAAAAAATTGCAGAGGAAGGAACACTATCAAACTCATTCTATGAGGCCACCATCACCCTGATACCAAAACCAAAGATACTACAAAAAAAGAAAATTACAGATGAAAATTGCTGATGAATATAGATGCAAAAGTCCTCAAAAATACTAGCAAACAGAATCCAACAACACATTAAAAGGATCACACACCACGATCAAGTGGGATTTATCCCAGGGATTCAAGGATTCTTCAGTATATGCAAATCAATCAATGTGATACTCCATATTAACAAATTGAAGAATAAAAACCATATGATCATCTCAATAGATGGAGAAAAAGCTTTTGACAAAATTCAACACCCATTTATGATAAAAAAACTCTCCAGAAAGTGGGCATAGAGGGAACCTACCACAACATAATAAAGGTCATATATGACAAACCCACAGCAAACATCAGTCTCAATGGTGAAAAACTGAAAGCATTTCCTCTAAGATCAGGAATGAGACAAAGATGTCCACTCTCACCACTATTATTCAACATAGTTTTCGAAGTCCTAGCCATGGCAATCAGAGAAGAAAAAGAAATAAAAGGAATACAAATTGGAAAAGAAGAAGTAAAACTGTCACTGTTTGCAGATGACATGATACTATACATAGAGAATCCTAAAAATGCCACCAGAAAACTACTAGAGCTAATCAATGAATTTGGTAGTTGCAGGATACAAAATTAATGCACAGAAATCTCTTGTATTCCTATACACTAATGATGAAAAATCTGAAAGAGAAATTATGGAAACACTCCCATTTACCACTGCAACAAAAAGAATAAAATACCTAGGAATAAACCTACCTAGGGAAACAAAAGACCTGTATGCAGAAAACTATAAGACACTGATGAAAGAAATTAAAGATGATACCAACAGGTGGAGAAATATACCATGTTCTTGGATTGAAAGAATCAATATTGTGAAAATGACTATACTACCCAAAGCAATCTACAGATTCAATGCAATCCCTATCGAATTACCGATGGCATTTTTTACGGAACTAGAACAAACCATCTTAAAAGTTGTATGGAGACACAAAAGACCCCAAATTACCAAAGCAGTCTTGAGGGAAAAAAACGGAGCTGGAGGAATCAGACTCCCTGACTTCAGACTATACTACAAAGCTACAGTAATCAAGACAATATGGTACTGGCACAAAAACAGAAACATAGATCAATGGAACAAGATAGAAAGCCCACAGATAAACGCACGCACCTATGGTCAACTAATCTATGACAAAGGAGGCAAAGATATACAATGGAGAAAAGACAGTCTCTTCAATAAGTGGTGCTGGGAAAACTGGACAGCTACAGGTAAAAGAATGAAATTAGAATACTCCCTAACAGCATACACAAAAATAAACTCAAAATGGATTCGAGACCTAAATGTAAGACCGGACACTATAAAACTCTTAGAGGAAAACATAGGAAGAACACTCTTTGACATAAATCACAGCAAGATCATTTTTGATCCACCTCCTAGAGTAATGGAAATAAAAACAAAAATAAACAAATGGGACCTAATGAAACTTCAAAGCTTTTGCACAGCCAAGGAAACCATAAACAGGACGAAAAGACAACCCTCAGAATGGGAGAAAATATTTGCAAACGAATCAACGGACAAAGGATTAATCTCTAAAATATATAAACAGCTCATTCAGTTCAATATTAAAGAAACAAACAACCCAATCCAAAAATGTGCAGAAGACCTAAATAGACGTTTCTCCAAAGAAGACATACAGATGGCGAAGTAGCACATGAAAAGATGCTCAACATCACTAATTATTAGAGAAATGCAAATCAAAACCACAATGAGGTATCACCTCACACCAGTTAGAATGGGCATAATCAGAAAATGTACAAACAACAAATGCTGGAGAGGGTGTGGAGAAAAGGGAACCCTCTTGCACTGTTGGTGGGATGTAAATTGATACAGCCACTATGGAGAACAATATGGAGGTTCCTTAAAAAACTAAAAATAGAATTACCATATGACCCAGCAATCCCACTACTGGGCATATACCCAGAGAAAACCATAATTCCAAAAGACACATGCACCCCATTGTTCACTGCAACACTGTTTACAATAGCCAGGTCATGCAAGCAACCTAAATGCCCATGGACAGACGAATGGATAAAGAAGTTGTGGTACATATATACAATAGAATATTACTCAGCCATAATAAGGAACGAAATTGAGTCATTTGTTGAGATTGGATGGACCTAGAGACTGTCATACAGAGTGAAGTAAGTCACAAAGAGAAAAACAAATATCGTATATTAACGCATGTATGTGGAACCTAGAAAAATGTTACAGATGAACCGGTTTGCAGGGAAGAAGTTGAGACACAGATGTAGAGAACAAACGTATGGACACCAAGGGGGGAAAACTGCGGTGGGGTGGGGATTGTGGTGTGCTGAATTGGGTGATTGGGACTGACATATATACACTGATGTGTATGAAATTGATGACTGATAAGAACCTGCAGTACAAGCAAACAAACAAACAAACAAACAACTAATACTAAACTTTCTTTGGGTTATTTGTATGGAAATATGTTAATATAAATGTTTCAGACTTTACATGAAATTTCTAAAAATCTTAAAAACAAACAAACAAAACCCTTAATCTACTATTACCAGAATTTATTTAACAGAGTTAAACTATGATTGTTGCAGTTAGAGGATTCAGGAAATGCCCCTTGGTGATAAACAAACAAACAACAAACAAAAAAACAACAAAAAACAACTCTGAAAAGAATCAGATGTCTGAAACTGTATCTGCAAGGGGTCTCTAGACCCTCCACTGCTCTTTGAAGGCATGGTGATCATACTGTAAGGGATTTATCTCTGAATGAATCTAGCATTCCATAATAAGACTCATCTTTGCTATATGTCAAAACTTATTACATCTATTGTATATCAAACCTAATTTTTAGGTTCATGTAGATAATTTGAGTGTATACTTGTCATTTACTGTATTGATTCTGGACTAGATGATGGTGCTATAATGATTTAAAAAGACCAAATCCCCAAGCTAAAGGTGCTCACAGCAAAAGAGGGCAACAAATCTATTCATTTGCTGCATTACCAGCATAAGCAGAGTATTAAGAGATCATACGGAAAAAAATAATAACAGAAGCAAATTGGAAGCAACCTAAATAATCAACGGTATATTGTCAGGTAACTTATGGTCTAGCCACATGATGGAATACTAGTCAGCCATTAGAATCACATTGTAGCAGAGTACCTGATGACTTTGGAATATTTTTGGTATCTATTGTTAAGCTGGACAAGCAGGCTATATAACAGATATACAATATGATTTCATTTGAAAAATATATGTAGAGAACATTTCAGCAAATGTTAATAATGGTTATGTACATAAGTTAGAACAATTATGTCTTCTGCTTTTTTATGTTTTCTAAGCTTTCTAGAATGAATCTGTTTTTCTTTTGTAATTGGAACATTTTTTCAATGTATTTTATTTCAAAATCAAATAAATAGTGCTTGCAATGCCTTAACTACAACACAAATAATTTGAAATTTCTACAAAGTGAGGAAAAATAAAATTCCTAATAAAATTAAGATTTATTTTTACAGAGGGCCTCCTGAGCTCCAAGATGCCTCACTCTGATTAATCTTGTTGCCTTGAATTTCTAGTCAGTATTTGGGAATTATGCCAGATGTGGCATCTTGCCTCAGTCCTACTCTTCCCTCATGGTCATAAAAGGCTTCTCACACTTGGGATACTGAAATGGAGTGGCTCTCCCACTTGGCAGCCTTTGGAAATGAAAAGATCATTTTGTTGTGTATCGTCATCTGGTTGGTAAAAGTGCTAGTTATTTCTTTAACCTGGTTAACTCTATTTAGAGTTAACCTGGTTAACTCTCCTACCAAGAAAGGCAGGACTTCTATTTTTCTCTCTGCCTTGAGGTAAATCCCAAAAGTAATAAAGGAGGAAAAAGAGCAAGAATTCCTCAAGACCTACAACTGAACAGGCCCCAGGAAAGAAACATAAGGTGGACAGTCACTAGAATGACATGTGAAATAAGACTGGAAATGCAGAAGTGCTTGACGTGACCACAGTCTGCAAGTGGAAAGCTTTAAGAACTGGTCACGGATGCCTGTATGTTGGCAGGCTTGGAGAATTATTACCTGAAGTCCTCCGTTTACTTATAGCCAAAATGCTCAGGTCTGTTTCCCTTCAAAGTCCAGTGTTTTGATGCCTGGCTACATTACTCGTGCATCTTGAGCTCTGCCACTGAGCAAGGAGGAAGAAGAGTTTGAATCATTGTTGCTATTTGGGAAGTCAGAACTATTAACAACCAACTAATTTAGGAAAAAAGCCAGAATCTCTCAGGAAGCGTTTCAGTACCTTTGGGCCAGTGTCTATGAATTCAACAACTTGGAAAAGATTTCTACTTCTAAAGCTACCCAGGGAGTCTGGAGAAGGGGCGAACATCCTGCAGTGGCTGAGCCTGGATCACCAGCTCAGATCACTTACAACCTGCATTGGCTGCGGGCAGACCCTGATGCAGCCTAGGTTGCAAACACAATGTGGCCAGCATACCAACAAAAGACTCAGTACTAAACATGATGACTTCTGTAGAGTGCTGTGTATTAACCATTGTTTTTTGGTTTTGGGGGGTGTTTTCCCCCAGGGTACACTGAAAAACAGCATAATTTACACAGGTTCATATATCACCAGTTTGCTAATTCAACACTAAAGAGATGACAGGAATACAGGTTCTTGCATCTTTTTTCTGTTTTTTCTCTCTCTCTTTTTTTGTAATATCTAAATAGAGTTGCATGCCATTTCAGGTACTTACTCAAATACAAGATTCATTGTGATGATCTTTATTACCTTTGTTACACTAAAGCCCATAGTTGTGGTTAATCGTAAGATTCTCTAGGGTGACACTCTCTAAATTAAGCTACCAAGAATTGATATTTTAAGCTAAGCTAGCTCCCAGGTCTTAACAGTATCTAATCTGAGACAAAAAAAAATCACACTGAATGTTAGCAGCAGGGCAGATGTAAGGTGCATAGGTACTACTGAAGAAGGAAAAGAAGATGATGAAATATTCCTGGGAAACTCTTTCACATGCAATGAGTGTGATGGGGAGACTTTAGACATAGTTTAACTATTCAAGCAAATGTTTCTAAACCTGTATTTTCTCTTTGAAATTCTCAAAACCAGCAAGTTAACTTAATATTAGAGTATTTTAACCTATGACTCATAATAATTACAATAATTGTTTTCAGTTGAAGCTCTTTATATCATGCAACTTAATTGCTTGACACATATTAATGAATGATAAATGCATTTAGTTAAATTAGAAAAATATTAATCATGTGTTGTATGACTTCCTACGGTTAAAAAAAATTGGCTGGCTAGCTGAAGATTACACCTTTAATGTAGATGTGAGATTATATTTAATACACAAAAAAGAAAAATAAATTATCTGGATAACTAAAGCAGTAAGTAAACACACAATTAACACTATTTAAAAATCCAAGTAATTAAGGGGAAGAAAAAAGAAAATTTTGTGTGTATATGATGAGTTTTTATTTAACTAAGCATTCATTTATTTATTCAAAAAATATTTACTGATACAGGACATGCACTATTCTAGGCACTAGGAATACAACAGTGAACAAAAGCTTCAAAGCATCTGCACTCTCAGAGCTTTCTCCCTGACTACTAGGATAAGCAATGATTATTCACATTTAGATTTGCACATTTAGATTTAGCTCACTGTAAATACTAAGCCACTTTACGTGTGAATTACAAAGCAATGGAGAGAGAATCAAAAGGTCTAGTCTCTTATGTAATCTCTATGTGACCTTGGCCTTGACATTTAACCTCTGAAAACCCTTTTCTTTTAATCTATTAAATGTGTTGATTGCTAAGACTAGATGATCTCTAACATCTATTTAAGTTATAAAATTCCATGATTCGGTGTTTCTTGCTGAGAGAAAAATATTTTTGACTCATGTTTATAGTGTTTATAAGTGGAAAGTTCTTAACAATTAAAGAAAACAAAAGTAACTCTGACTAATTACAGTCAAAAGCAAACTGAGAAAGGTATTGCAGTACTTAAAAACATGTAAGTGAAGCAGTGATGGGCAAAGTTAACGGGAAAAATCACCACAGTGATTACAGCCATTGTGAAGCGTTGTCAGAAACAGCAAGTAAATTACAGAGAAAACGATCTATAAATCCTTTTCTGAAAATCACTACTATTATCATGATGTTAACTGGGTAATTTTTCCAGCATAAGGGGCAAATGCATTTTTAAAAACATAATCAGTTGGATGGTACACATAGAAAATGCAATTCTTACAACAGCTTATCTGAGGTTATTCTATTAGATAAAATAAGCAAAACACAAAATCACATTGCATATTAGTATGAAAGTTATATGCATAAAATGATAGATCTTTTAGCTAGTCTTCATTTATTCAGCTTTCTTTATAGAATAGAGAACAGAGAAAGAAATCTCAGAAATCACAACTCATATAGACATGGGCAAACCTCATTAATATTAAAGATAATATCCATAAAATAAACTTTGAATTAATTATGTTTGGATTATCCAGTATTTTCATTAAAGAACAACAGAGCATGGAGTCGACTGCAAAATGGCATTTGTTTCTAATTGCTTATGATTTAAATAAACCAATGTCAGATTAAAGAGCTTTTACTCTTAATACCATGGAAGATTTGCCTTAGGGTGTCCTGGGCACAGTTTATAAATCTAGAGTTGGTGAGAATAATATTCCTCACAAATTACAGCCCATATGCAGAAGCTGTTTCTTTCACACTTCACTACTTGTATATCTAGTTACATTAACAGGTACTTGCTATTCTTTGTTTTCTTTAGTTCAAATAATACCTTAACTCCTTTTATTTGTACTGTGATTCATGTTTTTCAAAAGTGTTTTCATAACCTTTTTGTTGTTTAAATCTCAAATACTTCTTTGAAGTAGATAAGGCAGGCATCAACCTCTCTAAGCCTCAGTTTCCTCCTCTGTAATATGAAAATAATAACAATAATATCCCAACATAAGTTTTTCTGAAGATTAAGTGAGATGTTGGTAATGATGATTACATTTTACATTTATTGATCATTTACTATATGCTAAATATCATTCTAATTGTGCTGCATCAGTTAACTTATTTAATCAACATAGTAACCCTATAAAATAGGTCCTATTATTATCCCTATTTTATAATCTAAGAAATCTGAGTCACAGAAAGCAAAAATAATTTGCCCAAGTTTACACAGAAAATCACAGTTCCACTAGGTAACGATGTAAGCTACCTAGAATTATATATGGCATCATGTTGCTTCCTTTTGTCAATAAACAAATTTTCACATTGACTCATGGTTTCATCAAGACTCCAATGCAGTCATTTCAAATCCTTAATTGAAAGAGGAATGACATAAATTATACAATATAAATTCTATCAATTCTGAGTAACTCACTTTGATCCTATACTTAAAAATAAACAAGGAGGACATAATCTTAATGCATCATATCATATATAATAGTCATGAATATCATTTGACCAATTTAAAAGAAGTTAGAGTATGGCTAGAAAGAGGACTAAATGAGTAAGAAGTATTCTAAGCAGTTTTAAATGGTTTTTGGAGCTCACGGAATTGGAAGAGGTTAGAAAAAGAGTTAACATTTAGAAGCTCTGTATTTCTTACAGAAACACACACGCACACACCATCTACAAAGCAGAAATTATAAAAAGATATATTTTAAAAGATACATTTTATCAAAACCCCTTATGCTTAAAGAAAAATCATTCCTTATTGAATTATATTAAAAATATTTTTTTCTAAAACAAAACTGCCACTCCTAAAGTCACATGATAAAGAATTCATATTTTTATTCTAAGCAAGGTTCTGATCACAACATATATGCTCTTTTGCCTGAGACATAATGGTATTCAATAAATGTTTCATTTATAAAATTTGGATCCCAACTCTCTTTATTCTACCAATAGTAATATGTATCATCACACACACACACACGCATGCACACACACAACCTTCTTCCCTATAGCTAAAAATAAATTTTACTTGTTTTTCTTCTACCAAGTGCCCTCTATCAAAAACTGATCATGATAATCCCCAATAGTTCACTCTTTATTTAAAGAAAATAAATCTTAAAAATACTAACACCTTGACAGTGAGTTTCAAATACAAGAGTAAATATATTGAATAGCATAATGAGAAAATGAAAGCATTTGTAAAGTGCCATGAGGACTTATCTACTCAGAAGATTTATATTTTAATTAAATCTACTACCAAGTCAATATAGGAAAAGAAGATATTGGCTCCAGTGTCAGAGTTAATAAAGTTAGCACTCCATGAATCAGGAGAGAGAAGAAAGGGGCTTTGAACAGAAAAAGATGGGCTGGAGTGAGGGGGGAAGAATACTGAGGTGAGCTGGAATCCCTGTCCTATTGACAAACCTCTGAGTTACTGTCAAAGTTACTGCATATCCATAGAGTATGTTTTTCCAAAGTAGGAAAAGGTTACCCTTTATCAAGACTTATTATTTCCATCTGTTAGAAAATTTTTATCTATTCTTATTGTGTTAGAACCAGATTCTGTACTATCATCTTCCTTAACATTGTTGTAATAAGCATACAAATCAACAATATCCATGACACAAACGGTATCGTGTTAGACATGATGGCATAGTGCACCGTACAACCACATACAGCAGTACTGGTTCCTGTGTTCAGAACAGAGACTTCTGTACATGCCCCACAATGTCCTTTCACTACTAAGAAAGAGCCTGAAAATTTTGTCTACAAATGACTTTTCAGAAAACCAAGTCCTAGTGTTGGACTTGGACTACAGGGAATTCCCTGGTAGTCCAGTGGTTAGGACTCCACGCTTTCACTGCAGAGGAACTGGGAAGAACCGGGTTTTATTCCTGTTCGAGGAACTAAGATCCCACAAGCCACAAGGCCAAAACAAATAGATAAATAAATAAATAAATAAAAGGTTAAGACAATGGCTGCCTACTAAATATAGAGCCCATAAAGTAAAACGTCAGCTGGGCACTTGCAACATTGTTCTAGAGAGCACTACCGGTTACCTACTGCATTTCTGTGTTCAATAATACAACTTCCACCTACCAGATAAAGGAATGGTGTTTTATTAAAATAAGGGCTAGTATGTTTTAGAAAAGTATCCTCAAAACTATAGAGCTAGCATATTTACTAAATTCTGCTTTGTTCTGACCCAAAGAGGTCTGAATGCATGGGTTATAACATTTTATTGAAAACACTGAGGACAGCATATGCTAGAGGTGATTTTCATCCATCATTTTTAGAAGAGTCTTATATACTATTGTGAAACCTATATTTTAAATTATTTTTAAATCTATAGAATAACATTCTTTTACTGCCAATCTTATAACACATTTCACAACAGGATAGAGCATTATGCTCTCTCTAATCTATAATAACTTCTTACTTATTTTCCCCTCAAATAGTTTTTAAAAATGCATTCTTATGTTGTACTAATATAAAAAAAAATTCCTAGTGTCAATAATTATGTCTTTATTGGTATGGTGTCTCTCCTTTGATTATAAATTACCTGAAAACTGGAAGATCTCTATAACTGAAATCTTAGTCCACAAATTAAGCTAGATAGCTAATGTTTAATTGGGGGTTTTATTGTGCCACTCACTGCACTACACACTTTACAGAGTTTTTCTCATTTGATCCACACAAAGTTGTAATTTTGGTAAAATAGTTATTCATAGAATATAAAATAAAACACAGAAATTAAGATGTACAATTTTTTAAAAGATAAGGAAAGCATCACAATCTATAAAGACAGAATTTATACCCAGGAACCCTAACTCCAGACCTGCAGCCTTAACTGCAGGGCTAGATTATACTAGTCTACTTCTGCAAGGAAGCTTTTGGTCTTCTGAGGGAAAGTGATATGGCAATTCCAAATGATATGGAAAATAATGAATGAATGCTTCCCAGTTGTCCTCTATGATTTGCTCCACTTGTCTTCAGGCCTCTTTTTTAAAATCTATCAGCACTTCTCACCCTCTCATCAGCCTAAAGAACAGCATCCCCAAAGGAATGTGGAAAGTTGTTATCTCGCATCACCCAAATTCACTCTTGCTTCACATTCTCCCTGACAACTCTATTCATCATCCTGTCTGTCTGCTTCAGACTCACAATTCTCTTAAGACTTGGTTTTGAAAGCAAGGCTCAACATTTCTGTTCTTTTCTGAGCCTGTCGATCCATCCCTCACATTCACACAATGCCTCCTTGTGCATGACAGAGATGCCCAAGTTCATTATCCACGGGCTGCTGCTGAGTGAGATTTCATCCTTTCTTTACTGTCTTCACTAAAGCAGTTCTTCTCTCTTCCTTTGTCATTTTCCAACCACTCTCTGAGACAGATGAAGCATCCAGCATGTTCTATTTCCATAACATTTACATAGTATTAATAGAAACACAGGCCAGTATTCAAAGATGACACTGAAGAAGTTTGTTCACATTTTATAACATAACTCTCCAAGAAGATGATCTTGCCAGTGTTCTGCTGAAACAAGTTCCTTTTTCTCAACTGAGAGATGTGGCTTTCATGTATCACTTTGGGAAGATTCTTATGAACTATGTTTTTTTAATTAACTATTGTCAGTCTGACTGGAATGGTGACATGACATCAATATTGTCAGTTTCAACCAAGAGTCATTAGAGTCACAATAAAATATCATGCCTCTAGAGACTATTTATTATAGTATAAAAAGGAATCAAACATAACTTCAACAAGATTTCTCAGACCGTATCTTTGTCTGAAAGAAGCTTCTTTTCCATACCTAGTCAGTCAGGAGATCAAAGCTCTTTCCCACCTTCTCTCATTATCTGCCTGTTGACCAGTATGAACTTCAAAACAGAACAAAAGGAGACTCCTTGCGTCTCTCAGATGGTATGTAATTTACTGTGGTGTATTGTGTCGGTCTATGATTATTTGTTTTGCTTCTACTTTGACTTCAAAATTTTCCCTTATCGGGGCTTCCCTGGTGGCACAGTGGTTGAGAGTCCGCCTGCCGATGCAGGGGACGCGGGTTCGTGCCCCGGTCCGGGAAGATCCCACATGCCGCGGAGCGGCTGGGCCCGTGAGCCATGGCCACTGAGCCTGCACGTCCGGGGCCTGTGCTCTGCAACGCGAGAGGTCACAACAGTGAGAGGCCCGCGTACCAGAAAAAAAAAAAAAATTTCCCTTATCTCTCTTACTGTGTTTGCATACTCTCTGAGACTTTTCACTTCCTTCTTGACTATAACTGAGACAAATTATTCATTACAACCTCCTTCAGTCTCTGATTTTGATTTCTGGCCTTGTTCCTCAATCTTTGCAATAGCCCCAACAGTAGTTAACTTATACTTTTAAGAAACAGCCATGAAATTAAACTTTGGTAATTACTTTCACATAATCCATATTTTTCCTCCCATATAAAAACAAACATACATCAACTCAAATAAAGACGATAGGAAAATGAAATAAAACACTGCAATGAATTAAGAATTGGGGTGACTTTTAAAAATACTTAGAATTATTGAATTTGCTACAAAAATTGAACAGGAAGTTCCCAAGTTAAAAACAAGTTATATTCTGATTATGCTTTTATAGGTTAGGTGCTTGGATTTTTGAAAGCACTTACATAAACGACTAAATTCGGGGAAATAGTATTGGTAAACACAGATTTTGAAATCAGAGTTCGAGCAGATGTGGTTAGGGAGATGAAGGAATAGAGTGAGGAAGGGAAAGGTTGAGCTACCTAACTGAGACCTTGGTGAGACCAAAAGTGCCAATCACCTAGAGTGGTGGTTGGCCGTTCACAAAGTGTGCCTGAGGGTTAACAGGGATAACTTGTATCAGCATCACCCTAGGTGTGTTAAAAGTGCACATTCCCAGAACCCACCTCTGATCTCTTGTATCAGAATCTCTGGGAGTGGAACCCAAGGATTCTCCATTACAGAGAAGCTCCCTAGGTGACTGCACAACTAAATTAGAGAACATTTCCACAGTTATAAATATATAGAAAATCAATATACAGCATTATAAAAACTAAAGTAAATGATGCAACCAAGGCCTTTACCATTTTATATTAAAATTCTTCTATCCAGTTGTTTGATTTGACTCAGGGTGCCTTGTTTTATTTTGGCTGCTGGCCTGATGGGCCAAGCTCTTTATTTTATGTCTGGTCTGGTCTGTGTGCTGTTACTGTCAGAGAAAAGGCTAATTTGAATCTTATTGGAAATGTCTGCCTCTATCTGGGTCATAAAAGTTAAGTGTGACCTTTAAGTACTTCATATTTTCTTAAAAATATGTCAGTATCATGCACATATGTATGTGACCTTTCAGGCTGGTTATACAATCACATGTACTTTCTCTACCTATAATGAAGTAGAAAAGTGAATATTTGAAAATACAATTGATTTTTTGTATTCTTAAATGAATATACATATAGTCATGAAAAAATGGAATGTTTTTCTTCCTGGAATGAAAAGAATCATGAAAAGAAAAGAGTCAACTGCAGGAAAGGAAAGAAAATAAATTTCTGGGAATGTACTGTTCCTAACTCAATGTTTTCAGCCAGTAATTGAGCATCATAATTACTATTAGAATAGAAACACTTCAGACAAGGCCTGAAGTCAGTGATCAGCTACTAAAAAGAGCAGTAGTAATGAACATCGCCAGGATCACAGTAATAAGGGAGCAAAGCAACACAATCTGTACTTTTACTGAGTGAGGCCTAGAATATTTAGATTATGTTTTCTTTTTCAAATTTTACACCTGTTTAGAATTACAGATAAATATGTACTTACAAGATTATTGTACATATGTTTTATTGAGGGAGAGCTATTTAGTCAAACCTCTTAGATTTAGGGCAATATAGAGTCAAACTAATTTGATTTTGATTTTCTTTTAAACCTGCCTCTCAAGAAAGTATAGAAAAGACTCAAGTAAAGATTACCTACGTAGGTACAATACACAGTTTTGTTCCTTGTTACTGTCTACCACTTCCATGTGCTATAATCCTTTCATGCCTATTTTTCATCTCTACAGAGCTCATCTCTTGACCCATGATATTCCAAATTAAACTAAAAAAATAGAAGCACAGAGCTGAGCATAAAAACAGGAAGTCTGATCTCAGTAGATTTTCTTCTAGTACACAGGATCCTATTTTCTGATTCACAATCAAAGATTTATGTACGATGACATCAAGTAGCTCAGATTCCACTGGGGCCACTACCCTCAAACAAGACACTAATTTGTTATTCATAACTAAAAATATAGCAAGCTACCTCAGGAACAGAATTATTAATATAACTGTCCTGTCATTCACTGAGTGAAATACTGAATGAGGGGAAAGCCTTTGTTAACTACACTTTAGATAAACATTTAACATTCCAGTGCTTTAGATGATGCAATAGGGAAACATCTGTGTAGAATGAAACCTGTTTTTACTGTTGATTGAATCAAAACTTTGCAATGTTACCAGGCAATGGACTAGTACACTTATAGAAAAATCAAATTTAATTGGACAAATTTATTGATGAAAAACAAAACAAAGTAAGTAAAAATTGGGAAATAATTTATTTTTATTGCCCAAATCACAGACTGACCCAAAATTTTGCTTAAATTATTTAATTTATGTTTATTTTATATTATAACAAATGAAAGAAGACAAAACCCCCAAAATTTGCCTAACGATTGCTTCATTTGAGATGAGAAATGAACGTTAAGTGATTAACGGCCAATCCAATAGTGATAAATAAATATTAGTTATCTCTGCAGACTATTCTGTTTCCCTGTAAGGTTTTATTTCTTTAAATAGATAATATAATTGCCCTTAATAAGTGCAAAAGTAACTATAGTCATGATTTATTATTTTTATCAGACTACCAGAATCAACTGTTGGATAAAGATACCAATGTGAATTCAGAATTTGCTAATCTTTAGAGAAGATTCATATTGATAATACAGTTGTGATAATAATCAAACATTAAAAATAGGTTAGATTAAAGGAAATCAATTTTCAGCAGGTTTAGTCAATGGTTTACAAAATATTTCTAAGAATGGAAATTGGATTGAACTAGCAAAGGTGCTGTTTTTATTCTTATTTTAAGATAATGGTATAACATATTTTTTAAATGCTTTAACTACCTAAGAACTCTATTTTTTTTCATATTTGCATGTATGTGTGTGTGTGGGGGGGTGTACTTCTGAGATGTTTATGTATCGTAGCTTTTCATGTGTTTTAACTACTAAAACTTATTCATAAATTACCTGAAGTCAGGGGTTGTAAGTTAGGAGCAATTTTACCCTCCTACCAGAGGACATGAAATGCCCTCCTACCAGAGGACATTGGGCAATGTCTAGAGACATTTTTGGTTGTCACAAGGAAGGGGAGGGGCGCTAATGGTATATAGTGAATAGAGGCAAGGGATGCAGCTAAACATCCTACAATACACAGAACAAGCCCCCAGGACAAAGTGTTAACTGGATCAAAATGTCAGTCATGCCAAGCTTCAAAACCCTCCCCTAAATCTTTCACTTTGACCCTAATCTCCAGCAAATTCTTAGTTCAAAAAGAAGCACTTTTCCGTGGAGCATAGAATGTTGCATCCTGGTAGTGCCTCTCTTCCTCAGTACCACTGGATGGGTAATGCATTTACACTGGTAAATGTGAATTCAGAATAAAACAAGGGCAAGTCATCATTTCAATATAAAATGACTAAGATGAAACTTCAACAGCCCTAAGTGTTTTATTGCTTTTTTTTCCTCTGACAATAAACATCATATTTATGCTTACTTTCTGTTTTGCTAGGTGTGAAGACAGAATTCTAATGAACCATCAAATATCATAAAAAAGGAGTGAGAACAAGCACCTGGCTCAAAGGTCCATTGCCTGCTCACACAAGGCCCTCAATTCACTCTGGCAGGCTCTGTATAACAAATGAGCTGTAGAGAAATGCTTTTTGCCGGCAGTATACCTATAACTTAAAATATTTTTCACCAGGGAAAAAAAAAAAAACTACACACACACACACACACACACACACACACACACACCCAAAACAACAAAACTCCTGTCTATTCTGTTGGCTAAAAAGGCAGAACAGACACATTTCAAAGTATGCAAGTATATATTTCACTACTAAATTATTTCAAGCAAATAAATCTAGAGAACAGAAAGTGAAATAAACAGAACTTCAACATATCCAAATGTCAACGAATGATAACTAGTTGAAAGACCAGCCTTTTAATATGCATCTAGACCAGTTATTTGGTTACAAAATATCTATGTACACACTTCCCTTTAAAAAATGCACTTCAAAGTGAAGGATGTGTTGGAAGATATTCTACTTTTTTTGTGTGTGTGTGGTACGCGGGCCTCTCACTGTTGTGGCCTCTCCCATTGCGGAGCAAAGGCTCCGGACACGCAGGCTCAGCGGCCATGGCTCACGGGCCTAGCCGCTCCGTGGCATGTGGGATCTTCCCGGACCGGGGCACGAACCCACGTCCCCTGCATCGGCAGGCGGACTCTCAACCACTGTGCCACCAGGGAAGCCCGATATTCTACTTTTTAAACTATTTCCATTTGGCCTTTGGAGTGATGTTAGCCTATTCTTATTAAACTTAAAAGCTTAAAGAAAAAGGTAGAATTTAAATTCTTAAGAATTTATAGTCTTTGCTTTTCTTTTATTACCAATCTTAAATAAAAATTCACTAGGAGAAAGATGCCAAGACATATATACCTTTCTGGTACATTTGTAAAATATTTAGAGAAAATTTCACCAAACGAGTATTTACAGATTTTATATTTTAATTTATTTATATTCAATTATGTTTCAAAAAATTATCTTTACAATTCACTTTATGGCTAACAAATATGGACAGAAAATAGCAACAGAAAAAAATAAATTTGAAAGTTTATTAAATTAACCAAGAATATAGGAAAAAGGGAAAATAAGAATAATGAGATGGAAACATGAGTGAAGTACACACAACATACAGTCCTAGAGACTTTAGAAATGACCCACATATTTGACTCTTGTTTATTTAATAATATTTTTTAAAGTTGCTGAAGAATGTGCACATGCAAAGAGCGACAGAGAGAGACTAAGTCACTATTTTTTGGATTCAGAAAGGGCATTAGATTCAATTACACTAACATTCTATGCATAGTCTCTCTCGTTGTACCCCCAACCCTTCTACAAGCCACTAGAAATTTTGGGAATGTTTGCTAAATTTCAATAAATGACTATAAAATACGAGCTTAGTATATTCCATAATCGGCTAAGATATCACAATCTCTAATTTTAGTAACACTCTTGTCTTTGTCTTTTCATTGCCCTACCTGAAAAATAACCCGGTCTTGTTAATAACCCAATAATTCCCTTTAACTCTTCTATGCCACGTCCCTCAGTTAGTGCCTACACCCAGATGACTAACATATACATTACCCCAGTATAGATCTCTTTTCTCGGGTCCAGATCCATGCATTCAACTGCCTATTTGTCACTTACCTTATATGACCACAAGGTACCTCAGCTCTTTTTTTTTTTTTTTTGCGGTACACGGGCCTCTCACTGTTGCGGCCTCTCCTGTTGTGGAGCACAGGCTCCGGACGCGCAGGCTCAGTGGCCATGGCTCACGGGCCGAGCCGCTCTGCGGCATGTGAGATCTTCCCAGACTGGTGCACGAACCCGTGTCCCCTGCATCGGCAGGCAGACTCTCAACCACCACGCCACCAGGGAAGCCCGGTACCTCAGCTCTTATTCTTGATATCTCCCTCTACTTCATTCTGTATATCTGAATATATTGATAGCTTTCTATCTTCACCACCTCCGTCCAAGTCCAAGACATTATAATAGGAACTACTGCAACATCTTCCTAACAGGCTGTCAAATAGCCAATCCAAACATCCTCTAATCTGTGAAAACAAATTTGATCATATTAGCTCTTCATAAAACCTTAAATAGTGTTTCTTTACTATTTTAGAATAAAAACAAAACACTTTAAATGACCTAGAGGACTTGGCTTGTTCTGGAAACAAAATTCAGTCTCATTTCAAACCTCTCTCTCCCTGCTCCCTGTACTAATCCAGCTACAATGGTCTTTCACTTGCATTCTCCCTCCTCTGTCCTACTACAGGACATTTGAACATGCTATTTTTCTCTACATGGAACATCTTTTGTTCTCTCTTAAACTGGCTCACATCCAATCACCCTTACAATTCAGTCACAATGCGATTTCTTGGAAAATTTTTCTAAGAGCCTTTGACTAGGCCAAATCTGACCAGGAGAGACTCCTAGAACTCCGTGTTTCTCTCCTTCCTAACTGCCTGAAGTGGTTGCAATTTTAGATTTGTTTGTGGAATTACCTAGTGAGTGTCTTTCTCCCTACAAGAATATCAAAGAGGTCAGGAACTATATGTCTGGCTTTGCTCATTACTAGACGCTCACGTCTTACCATGATGCTTGGCACCTACTGCATGCCTAGGAAATATTTATTAAAAAACTAATTGGAGGGCTTCCCTGGTGGTGCAGTGGTTGAGAGTCCGCCTGCCAATGCAGGGGACATGGATTTGTGCCCTGGTCTGGGAAGTTCCCACATGCCACGGAGCAGCTGGGCCTGTAGAGCCATGGCTGCTGAGCCTACACGTCCGGAGCCTGTGCTCCGCAACGGGAGAGGCCACAACAATGAGAGGCCCGCCTACAGCAAAAAAAAAAAAAAAAAACAGATTCCATATGTATGTGTTAGCATATGGTATTTGTTTTTCTCTTTCTGACTTACTTCACTCTGTATGACAGTCTCTAGGTCCATCCACCTCACTACAAAAAACTCAATTTTGTTTCTTTTTATGGCTGAGTAATACCCCATTGTATTTACATGCCACATCTTCTATATCCATTCATCTGTCGATGGACGCTTAGGTTGCTTGCCATGTCCTGGCTATTGTAAACAGAGCTGCAATGAACATTGTGGTACATGACTCTTTTTGAATTATGGTTTTCTCAGGGTATATGCCCAGTAGTGGGATTGCTGAGTCGTATGATAGTTCTATTTGTAGTTTTTTAAGGAACCTCCATACTGTTCTCCATAGTGGCTGTATCAATTTACATTCCCACCAACAGTGCAAGAGGGTTCCCTTTTCTCCACACACTCTCCAGCATTTATTGTTTGTAGATTTTTTGATGATGGCCATTCTGACTGGTGTGAGGTGATACCTCATTGTAGCTTTGATTTGCATTTCTCTAATGATTAGTGATGCTGAGCATCCTTTCATGTGTTTGTTGACAATCTGTGTATCTTCTTTGGAGAAATGTCTATGTAGGTCTTCTGCCCATTTTTGGATTGGGTTGTTTCTTTTTTTGATATTGAGCTGCATGAGCTGCCTGTATATTTTGGAGATTAGTTTTTCTCAGTTCCTTCATTTGCAAATATTTTCTCCCCTTCTGAGGGTTGTCTTTTCATCTTGCTTATGGTTTCCTTTGCTGTGCAAAAGCTTTTAAATTTCATTAGGTCCCATTTGTTTATTTTTGGTTTTATTTCCATTTCTCTACGAGGTGGGTCAAAAAGGATCTTGCTGTGATTTATGTCATAGAGTGTTCTGCCTATGTTTTCCTCTAAGAGCTTTATAGTATCTGGCCTTACATTTAGGTCTTTAATCCATTTTGAGTTTATTTTTGTGTGTGGTGTTAGGGAATGTTCTAATTTCATTTGTTTACATGTAGCTGTCCAATTTTCCCAGCACCACTTATTGAAGAGGCTGTCTTTTCTCCATTGTATATTCTTGCTTCCTTTATCAAAGATAAGGTGACCATATGTGTGTGGATTTATCTCTGGGCTTTCTATCCTGTTCCATTGATCTATCTTTCTGTTTTTGTGCCAGTACCATACTGTCTTGATTACTGTAGCTTTGTAGTATGGTCTGAACTCAGGAAGGCTGATTCTTCCAGCTCCATTTTTCTTTCTCAAGATAGCTTTGGCTATTCGGGGTCTTTTGTGTCTCCATACAAATTTTAAGATTTTTGTTCTAGTTCTGTAAAAAAATGCTATTGGTAATTTGATAGGGATTGCATTGAATCTATAGGTTGCTTTGGGTAGTATAGTCATTTTCACAATATTGATTCTTCCAATCCAAGAACATGGTATATCTCTTCATCTGTTTGAATCATCTTTAATTTCTTTCATCAGTGTCTTATAGTTTTCTGCATACAGATCTTTTGTCTCCTTAAGTAGGTTTATTCCTAGGTATTTTATTCTTTTTGTTGCAATGGTAAATGGGAGTGTTTTCTTAATTTCTCTTTCAGATTTTTCATCATTAGTGTATAGGAATGCCAGAGATTTCTGTGCATTAATTTTGTAACCTTCTACTTTACCAAATTCATTTATTAGCTCTAGTAGTTTTCTGGTAGCATCTTTAGGATCTGCTATGTATAGTATCATATCATCTGCAAACAGTGACAGTTTAACTTCTTCTTTTCTGATTTGGATTCCTTTTCTTTCTTTTTCTTCTCTAATTGCTGTGGTTAAAACTTCCAAAACTATGTTGAATAACAGTGGTGAGAGTGGGCACCCTTGTCTTGTCCCTGATCTTAGTGGAAATGGTTTCAGTTTTTCACCATTGAGATCAACGTTGGCTGTGGGTTTGTCATATATGGCCTTTATTATGTTGAGGTAAGTTCCCTCTATGCCTACTTTCTGGAGGGATTTAATCATAAATCGGTGTTGAATTTTTTCGAAAGCTTTTTCTGCATCTATTGAGATGATCATATGTTTTTTCTCCTTCAATTTGTTAACATGGTTTATCAGATTGATTGAATTGCATATACTGAAGAATCCTTGCATTCCTAGGATAAAATCCACTTGCTCATGGTGTATGATCCTTTTAATGTGCTGCTGGATTCTGTTTGCTGGTATTCTGTTGAGGATTTTTGCATCTATTGCAAAAAGAAATACTGGCCTGCAGTTTTCTTTTTCTTGTGACATCTTTGTATGGTTTTGGTATCAGGGTGATGGTGGCCTTGTAGAATGAGTTTGGGAGTGTTCCTCCCTCTGCTATGTTTTGGAAGAGTTTGAGAAGGATAGGTGTTAGCTCTTCTTTAAATGTTTGATAGAATTTGCCTGTGAGGCCATCTGGTCCTGGGCTTTAATTTGTTGGAAAACTTTTAATCACAGTTTCAATTTCAGTGCTTGTGATTGGTCTGTTTATATTTTCTATTTCTTCCTGGTTCAGTCTCAGAAGGTTGTGCTTTTTTAAGAATTTGTCCATTTCTTTCAGGTCGTCCATTTTATTGGCATATAGTTGCCTGTAGTAATCTCCCATGATCCTCTATATTTCTTCAGTGTCAATTGTTACTTCTCCTTTTTCATTTCTAATTCTATTGATTTGAGTTTTCTCCCTTTTTTTCTTGATGAGTCTGGCTAATGGTTTATTTGTTTTGTTTACCTTCTCAAAGAACCAGCTTTTAGTTTTATTGATCTTTGCTGTTATTTCCTTCATTTCTTTTTCATTTATTTCTGATCTGATCTTTATGACTTCTTTCCCTCTGCTAACTTTGGGTTTTTTTTTTTGTCTTTCTTTCTGTAATTGCTTTAGGTGTAAGGTTAGGTTGTTTATTTGAGTTGTTTCTTGTTTCTTGAGGTAGGATTGGATTGCTATAAACTTCCCCCTTAGAACTGCTTTTGCTGCATCCCATAGGTTTTGGGTTATCGTGTTTTCATTGCCATTTGTTTCTAGGTATATTTTGATTTCCTCTTTGATTTCTTCAGTGATCTCTTGGTTATGTAGTAGTGTACTGTTTAGCCTTCATGTGTTTGTACTTTTTACAGTTTTTTTCCTGTAATTGATATCTTTCATAGCGTTGTGGCTGGAAAAGATACTTAATATGATTTCAATTTTCTTAAATTTACCAAGGCTTGATTTGTGACCCAAGATATGCTCTATCCTGGAGAATGTTCCATGAGCCTTTGAGAAGAAAGTGTATCCTGTTGTTTTTGGATGGAATGTCCTATAAATATCAATTTAGTCCATCTTGTTTAATGTACCATTTAAAGCTTCTGTTTCCTTATTTATTTTCATTTTGGATGATCTGTTCATTGGTGAAAGTGGGGTGTCAAAGTCCCCTACTCTGATGGTGTTACTGTCGATTTCCCCTTTTATGGCTGTTAGTGTTTGCCTTATGTATTGAGGTGCTCCTATGTTGGGTGCATAAATTTTTACAATTGTTACATCTTCTTCTTGGATTGACCATTATGTAGTGTCCTTCTTTTATACATGTTATTTATTTATTTATTTATTTATTTTTTTTTTTTTTGCAGTACGCGGGTCTCTCATTGTTGTGGCCTCTCCCGTTGCGGAGAACAGGCTCCAGACACGCAGGCTCAGCAGCCACGGCTCATGGGCCTATCGCTCCACGGCATGTCGGATCTTCCCGGACCGGGGCATGAACCCATGTCCCCTGCATCGGCAGGCGGACTCTCAACCACTGCGCCACCAGGGAAGCCCTAGACACGTTATTTTATTTCATTATCTCAATTGCTCTATGAGACCGATGGTATTGTTCCCATTTTAAATATGAGAAAGTTTTAAAAGGTTAAGTAACTTGCCTAGGGTCTTATAAAATGTGAATGGTAGAGCTGGGATTTGAACCCAGGCTGCATTCATTCTAAAGTCCATGACTTTAAATTGTCTGCTTATGTAAACTTAGTAACATTTAATTCAGATTACTGTTTATTTTCATAAAGAGTCATGAACCCCTTTTTTTAATGTTAATAATTCTCACCCATTTTATAATTTTGGAGGATCACCCTCTATGGAATAGCCTTGTTCTATCTTCCATGTCAATATACAAGGGTGATACTTTCTTATTTTGGGTTTTTTTTTTTTTTTTTTTTTTGGTCACACTATTGACTATAAGATGTAGTTATTCAATGAAAGTCAGTTCTAAAATGGTCAAAAGATTTCGTTATAAAAAAGCCTATTGACAATAGCCCAAAGACGTTATAACAAGGATCCCATGTGGAAGGTAGTCTTTCTCTTAAAGATCTTAAAAAACAAAAAATCAAGAGTATAAGAATTTTATAAGGAAACCCTAAGGAATATCAAAATATCAGAGTCACAAGGGTTATTAAGGAAGGTTTATGGGAGGCAAATTTTCTCCAAGCATGCAAATTCTAAAAGGAAGGGGCATGGGTGAACCCTACCTGAAGACAGACATTATAACTAGCTTGGAAACCGTGGGTGCTGGAAAACATTTATTACAGAATTACTTTTTACACTAAATACTCTTTCTGAGGACTACTTCTGGCTTGAAATGGCACAGATGAAAAAAACACAAAATAGAGCTGCATTTGGCTTGCAAGAATATCAACCAGAGAGTAAGCGCAACCTTTCCAAGAACAGTGTTTTAGATCATGTCCACTTTAAAAAGGTGAATAAATCTTGCTTAATTCAGTGAAATTGCTGGCTTTAGGAAGAACCTATTTGGGACCAAATTTTAAAAAAATCAATATTGGTTCTGCACTGGGCAAATTTTCATATTAATGGTATCACATCTCTACACTGACTCCGACCCATTTGCCACTGACCTCCATAGGTTGATGGAATTAGGAGTTTTGTGTGTATTCCAAATTTAAAAAAGCAATTCTCTGGTTCAAATGTCAGCTCTCTGTCTGCCTTTAAACAATATGTAGCCATTTAACATCTAATCTATTCAGAATTAAAAGAATATCACACAGAATGCTCTACTTTCCATGTACAAGAAAGGTATAGAAACTTCAGATTTCTGAGCAATAACAGAAAAATATGGCAATACTCTCAGCCATTAGAGTAAACACAGAAGGCAGAAGTTCTTTTGTAGAAACTGGCAGATATTGGCAGCTCTTCTGAAATCTCACAGAATTGTTTTCTATTATTGTCAATCTGATAAAAGCTTTAAATTTGGGGAGGGAAAAAGGAAATGCCTCAATAATCAAGCATTAAACATAACTCACTAAAGGAAGGCCCTAAAGCTCTCAGATATATTAAAAAATAAGGAGCATGTTTATACCTGGAAAGAATAACAAAATCTAACTAAAACTTGGAACAAAAGCCTCAGCCATTATGCGGGGAGACAAGCAGGGCCCCCAAGGTTAAAGTGTGGCATTCTGACTGCTTATCAGGCAACTAGATGTACAGTGAGAAAAGGGCGTGGGGAGGGGGTGGTTAGAACTGCCTCAGATAGCCAGGTCGGTCTTGGTCACCAAGCTTCAGTGTCTTTATCTTTAGAAGACTTGGCTTGAATCAGTGCTAAGACTTGATTTAGATTTAAAATACTAGATTAAATTTTAGATTTAAAATTCCTAACTGTCTGTAGAATACTGTCTGCAAAGGAAGCTAGACCTGGACTCTGAATTTCTGAGTTCTAATTCATGACAAGCATTCTCCTGTAACATTGCATGTTGTAAATCTGTGGATGGCAAAAATTCTTACAAATGCTTGCTATTAAAGATTTTCTGGTAGCACAGTAGAAAGAGACCAAGGACATTAGATTCACGGAAGATATTTTACCAAGGAGACTTTCTTGTATAATTAAAAAGTACAAGTTAGTATTGTTCTCAAGATACCCTTGTTGGGGCTGAAAACACAGTGTATTAGCCACAAAGTGCAACAAAGCTTTATTGTCTCCAAATGCTTTCTCTGTACCCCACTTGCTTAAAAATCTTCAGTTGAACCATATGAAATTTCTGATATTCATCTCTTTTGATCGAAACAAACCAGTAATTCTATATGGTGTAACCTGTACTAATTTGTACTACATATATATATGTAGTACACACACATATATATATATGTATGTGTGTGTGTGTGTGTGTGTGCATAACACTAATTAAAATGGTAGATAAATTCAATAATCAATATGGTTACCTATATTATTCAGAAACCTTACTAAATGAAGTAAACTTTTATGCTACTCTAGCTCATTGGTCTTTCCCTATTCCATAAGAAAAGTTTTAATCAATGTTTATTTATATGATCATTTTCGTAAATACACACAGCAGAAGGGAATTTTAACATCTTCATTATTTAACAGTGAAATATCAAAAGTTAAGTGAGTTTCTTGTTTAATGGGCTATGATTTGAAAAGGGGGCTAAAGTATTCTCAGGCTTAAAAACTTGTTAGTACGTTCACAGGGAAATATGTGGGGTGATTCAGGCTTGTGTCTTTTATTGTCTTTGAGACAGTAGAATTTGGTTAATTTTACTGTTACTTCAAATACTGAAAAATTGTCAGTGATTCTAAAAGTCAAATGGCAATGCAAGCATAGTTGTTCAGTATAGGATGATTTCTCCAAGCCCCTCAGCATTTACCATATCACTTTCTATCTGTACATATGATTCATGAAGCTGTGTATATTTCTCAGTCAAAGTTTTGGAATTTTCCTTATTTATTTGTGTTTACCTCTAAGTAGCTCTTAAAACTGTACCTTTTTCCACCTATTTTCCTGCTCTACTTTCGTTAGGCATTCAAGGGATCAGTGCTTCTAGGGAAACTTAACTTTGCTTAGCTCTGGGGGCAAGAGTCTTGATTAGCCTAGAGATTCTTGGTAATTCTCTTCTAATGCCTGTGACTGGTTGAGGAAAGAGTCAATGAGACCGGAGGGAAAATGCTTAGGAACTTGTGGGAAAGGCACACACACACACAAACACACACACACACACAGAGTCCTAGTCTATTTCAGGATGTAGTACGAGCATATGTAAAGCTACTGCACTCATCTTGCACTCAACTGGACAAACCTAAGGACAAAAGCCAATCAATATGCTGAAGATGGCAGAGATATAATGGCCAGGTTCAAGAGAATCTAGAGATGTCAAACTATCTGACTTCTGGATTTCTGGTTATGTGACATAATAAATTTGTGATTGTTTTCCTTGAAGAGGAAGTATGCTGACACAGATAAAAACTAAGTCTTAGCATCTTCCTGCCAATCATATTTTTCAAGACTCTAGTAAAGAGCAGTATATTGCAGAGTGCACAGTAAGCATTCAGAAGATTGTCCCTGAGTACATAAATGGGAACAAACTGGACATTTTTTAAGGCTATCTCAATATGATGAAGCCAAACCATTACTAAATCAAGCACACTTCCAAAGAAATTATATATGCAGAGTATCAACCTAAAGAAAATGACAGATATTCTTTGTGTTTGACTATGTGAATGTATCTGCTTATATTTATATAAAACAGTCAATAAGATGGTTAATACTGAATTTTTAAAATGAGTTTTCCCCCAGTATTTCTTTTCTAGCATAAGTAAAGTAGGTTATAAATTTCCTCACTTTTTATGCCTATTTCAATATTTAGCGTAGGAGACTCAGATGAGTGAGGGAGAAAGAAGAGGAGGAAAATGGAATAAAAGTTCATTCTGGAATCAAAAACTGATTAGTAAGAAGAGTAATTTTAAGCAATTCACTTTTGAAGAAACTGTCATAATCGATAACTTCCCACAGCTTGGTTCATGAACCCTATTTTTAGTTGAACTAGTAACATAGGAAACAATTAGACATCATCATCAACGTTTTCATGCATTAATGCCAGCACAAATTAACTCCTACCACTAAAAATACTCCTTCTCTCTGTCACAGTCTGTGAAGGGTATGACTTACTGCACTTATTTAGGGCATAATTGTTTCTCCTGCCTACACAAAACTGACACATAAAAATCAATATTAATTTAAAAAGATCAAAACTATCCTCATTATCTTATTTAGCTGTCTCTCCAAAACCAGGTTACCATTTATGACAGAAACACACTGCAGTCTGGACTTAACCAATTCTGCTGCCAAATAATAAATGTTCATTTATTGGTTGTGTCCAAGTAACTGTTTCCCTAAGAACAGTTATTTATAGTGCAACCTCGAAAAAGGACCTGGTGTCTAACTATAAAGTTCATCATGACTAAGATACTGCCATACTTAAAAAATTCTTTTCTGTTCAACACATCTGTATTCTCTATTCTCCTCCCCACTTCTCCCCACAAACACTTCTAATATGAGAAAAAAATAAAAATGTATCTCAGAATTCCAGAATCATTGTGCCCTACAGAAGTATAAAAGGCATGTATTTTACATCTTCTGTCTTAAAAATTCACATATTTTTAAATTCAATATGTTATTGCATTTATTTTAATGTAAAAGTAATGACACACTATGTTCACCTGGTGGCTTTGCAAATGTGTGCCTCAGTTTGTGAAGCCTCAGGATACCTCTTTTTCTTGCCACTCTGTCTCCATTTTCTCCACGCTATCTGTCTTTCCTCAAGGCACTCTCAATGAAGAAAGTGGTAACAATCCCAGAAAATGTTACCAGCACTGAGATTATTTACTCTGCAATCCTCACCCTAATCATGTCAAACACACTGACCACCACGAACAGGAAACACAGGGTTGGAGTCTCCTCTGTCCTTTCCTGGCTCTGGTCCCAGTTATGCCTTGAGGCCACGTCTGAGACCTGGGACCCTAAGTGATGTGAGATATTTTATCAACATCAAAACTCATCCAAATGATTTTAGTTTTAACAAGTTGCTGTTTGCATGCAAATAAATATCATAACTAACTACATACCACCCACAAACAAAAAGCCAAAGGGAGAGAGAAAGAGAAGAAATGTAAGTGATCTATAAAGACGATCCATCATCTTTAATTTTAGGTAATTCTATCACTTATCTGGTCCCATTTTAACTATTTTTGCCCAGAGTATAGGAAAATGAAGTATAACTAACCTCCTTTTGCTAAATGTTCCAGAAGGAAAGAAATTTAAGTTTGAGATTTAAAATATGTGTATATATTATAATATGTAATATATTTTTGTCCTCAAGTTGTCACTCACACGTAAGAGTACACGGGCTTTGCAAGTCTGAGCAGTTTGGTTTGGGTTAGAAACCTAAGTCTATGTAATCATGGGCAAATTACTTAATCTCCAATTCTCAGTGTTCTAACCTATAAAAGGGCATAATAATAGTACTAGTCTAATACGTCCCTTGAGAAGATTAAATAAGTGCTTAATAAATGGCAATTGCTAATATTAGTAAATAATAACACTGGCAGAGTCTTAGACTCATAGTCATGCAGACAACAATTTCAGGAAATATTCTCCAAAACATTACTTATTTCCACCTTTTTACTCAAGGTGAGAAAATTTAACTTTCTGAGGTCAGTAGACAGACCCAAGGTCCCTCCAATTAGCTGCTGGCCTAAACTGGACAAATGGAGAGGTCTGTTCGAGGTCATTAGAGTCTGCTGTAGCGCATTTCAAAATGTAGCAGGAAAAAAAAAGGGATATGGGACAATGGTGATTTCCAAAGTAATATAGATTTTTCCATTATAGAAAGACATGGCATAGACAGTTCAAACACTTAAGTACCCTTGAAAAGGGTGTGTTTTGTCTTCTATGACAGAACTTTTTTTTGTTTTTATTTTTGCATTAGTGAGGTGATTTGCTATTTGAACTTGAGTTTAGGTCAGTCTCTACCTCATGCTATTGTTGCTATTTATATACTTTAAATATAAATGCCCTGGTTTCCTTCCAGGAACTAGTGAGCTGTGTGCTTGAGGTCACTGAAATTTAAAAATGTGCATACTCTATGAACAGAATTAATAAGGAGCTGTTAATGGAGAAGGCAAACTGAATCTAGGAAACTGGTCAGCATTTTTTGTCAGAAAATATTTCAAATGAGATACTTTCTTGGTCTGGTAGTTTATGTTAGCTGAGAAATGGGAAAGGAAAGTTGAGGGAATGTTTGAAGAAAGAGGGGAGCATGTCATGAGCATTAAATACATAGCTGACTTAATGCTAAGTACTTTCCACATCAATTGCTTTTTCCAGAAACCCAATGAAAAAAGGCAATTTGCAGATGAAAAAAGAAAAAAAAAACTGCGTATCAGTTAATTCGACAAATAACAAAGACATTTTTAAAAAATGAACCCTATCTGATTCAACTGTCACATGATCTTTAAAAAGCTCAATACAGTTCCATCTTTTGTATCTTTTGTCTTTATTGATAAGGAAACCCTAAAATTCCCTTTGGTGTTAAATACGAATCTACCTAGGACAAGAGTGAGAAACAACTATTTTATACTGAATTTGATTCAATAGCAAAGGATTTAATAGCCAATTTTCAGAGAATTACACCTCTGTGAGAGAATGTGGATAAATGGAAAGAAACAAATAATTTTCTCCCCCTCACAGAATCACCATATACTCACTAGTCTTGGACCTAATTTTAGCTCAAGATTGCCCCGAAATCAGAATCAACACAAAACTGGAGTCTTTATAGACCCATAACTGTGAGGGGTTGGAATTCTCACCCACACTGAGCCTTTTCTTCCACATGTTATTTCTGTTTTCACATCTTTTGAGAACTTTTATGTACAGTACCAGTCAAGACCTGAGCCACACAATTTAAAAAGTAGTACTTACAAGCTATGTCTTTATAGTCAGAAGACTATGTAATAACAACAATATTATTTTTATGAAAAGAGAATAATATAAATGCTATCATAGTTTCCAGTGTTCTGATTAAAACAGAATAACATTTTAATAATGAATCTAGGAGGATAATATTTATAAGAACAGGAAATCTCCCATCTGGAAAGAAAACAGTATAAAGCGCATATAAGAGTAGAAGGGGCCTTGGAGACCTTTCTCACAGGTGCTCATCTCCCCAAATAGGACTAACTGGTATGTTATATTAGGAAATATTTTATTTATAGTAACAGTAATAACAACCATAATAATACTACTAGAAGACAACATTATTAATAATCACAGCTATTATTTCTTCAGAATCTATTAAAGCTAAAGCACCATGCTTCGCACTTTCTAAACATTCCTACTGACCGTTGTAAACCTGTTTTCCCCATTTTATAGGTGAACAAATTGAGGTCCAGATTAGTTAAATGACTTCCCTAGAGCAAAATCTAAGTAGAGAGTGTTACCTCTTTAATTAATTGCCTTTCACAGAGCTTTAGATTATGAATACATATTCATAATGGTATGATTATAGTTATGAAACTGAAAAAATGCTGTTCTTTTCGTGTAAAATAAATACATGCTTAGCATAGAATGTTAAAGGCAGCATGGAGTAGTGCAGGACAAAATTAATTTGCTATCAAAATTATTGCAATAAAAGCATACAAAGGAGTTTTTCTCAAATCAAAGGGTTTTAACTAAATCATAATTTTCTGACTGAATCATTTGACATTTCTCTATTCACTGCTTTTTGCATCACATCCTTTCCTCTCAATGAAAGGCATCTATGAGCAGGCACTCCTCACTTTAATATCTGGCTGGAAGGCAGGCAGCAACATGGTTAATTAGACAGGCTTCAGAATCCAACCAGCATGATGGCATCCTAGCTCCATCATTTGCAATCTCTGCAACTTTGGGCAAGATACTTAATCCCTTTAAATCACTGTAACTCATCCATAAAATGAAGTTGATAATGGCATCTACATGAAACTGTTATTGCTAGGATTAAATGAGATAATGCAAGTGAGGGGCCAGGACAGTATGTGGTCCATGGTAAGCACTCAGTAAATCATAGACATTTTTACATTTATAGCTGCCCCTCTGGGAGTCGAAAGGAACTGCCCTAACTTTTTCCTCTACGGACGCCATTGCTATTGAATGCTTTCCATTCCTTTCATTTCCTTTCCTTCATTTTTTTCTTTCCATTAAGGAATTCAAACCTAACTTGAACATGGCCTTCCTCTCTCTCTGTCTTGGCATAGCCCATCGTGTCTTGATTCACCAAAAGGTTAACAGATGGTGGTGGGAAATATGATGATAATTAAGAAACACCCAGGCAAGAATACAGGATCCTCTCGTCTCACTGCCAATGGGACCCTCTAGCTCGGCCTCCTCCCTGCTCAGATCACAAGAGTAACCAGCAGTGACTGGAGCCTAAAGCAGTCCCATTCAATTTCCGACCACATCATATTTTCTCGGCATCCAAAGTTATAATTAGACTTTGTTATAGATATATTGATATGCTAGGTGACAATGTTCTAACAATGGCTGTTGTACAAAACTATCTGCCTCGGGGACATTAAGGGTTAAGGAGACTTCCGTGAGCTCATTGTATCAATGAACAAATGATGTCTGAGTTTCAAGCAACTAGTTCACAAAGGCACTTTTGAAACAGTCCACTCAGAGACTGGGGGCTGACTTTCCTTTGTTGTTGTTGTTGCCTGGGGCCTCCCTGGCCACTAGAGGGTTGCTTATGCATCATCTGCCTCATCAGAGGCTCTTAAAGCTCAGTTCTGAAATAACTACATTTCAAGGGCAGGACCATATTCTCCTCCACTCCTACAGTATCTGCAGAGAGAGTGCCCAGAAATGAGGAAGACCATTTCAAGAACTGATCAATATCCTGTTCGGGAAGATAGATGAAGACAGTGGGTTGAAAGCAGAATTTAAATAAAGGGGGGGCGGTGGATATGGGGAACAGCTGAATCCTCCAGTTAGCTTCCTTAACCCCTTCAGGGTGACTGGAGAGTGCTCACACTTCTGTTCAAAGCAAGGAGAGCGAATTCCAGGAAGTGTATTAAAGTATACAAATGAACCCCACCCACAGACTTCTCTCACATGCTCTGTGTTCAGAGTAGATTATTAGATTAAGCAAGACAGAGGCTGGCACTAGAGGGTATGCAACAGGTCATTTAGGTTGCACAGGGATCAGAAAAAGATGACCGCAACTCAGAAGTGACTTTGTACTCAGGTCCTTGACCTCTAGCTTTGTCTTTCTGAAGAATTTCTTTCCTGGCATTTAGAGTTTACTTGGTATATTCTTGGCAGTTGGGATAGGAGTGGGGAGAATCAGGCAAATGGGAGGCCAGGAAGGGAGCCAGGAATGTTCACATTTGGGGGAATGTTCCTCCAATTCCTACGGATTTCTTTGTGGATGTATGATGGAAACAGATGTCTCCTTTTTTGTTTATTTTTTCTTGTGGCACATCATAGATAATCACTTATGTCTGCTGGATTTTTGAGGGTTCCACCCCCTTCCTTGGTCCTCTTTGAAGTCTATTTCATCTCTTCCCAAGACAATCTAGATGGTGGAATTCCAAGTATGATTCCGACTTCAAAGCCAGTGAGACCACACCTAATACATCTGGTCTTCTCCTTCTAACAGACTTTAATAACTCTTCTTGAGGCAGGTCAAGATTCTATTTTCTTTGGTAATTTTCTCTACTTCATCATTCATGAATAAGCTTTTCCACATGGGTGATAGTAACAGTAATAATACCAATGCTTCTATGTGCTAACCTACTAATCCCTTTACACATATTCTTTCATTTAATCCTATGAACAACCCTATCAGGTAGACAAATCACTAGCACCATTTTACAGAAGAGAAAACTGAAGCACAGGGCAGTTGAGGAATTTTCCCAAGGCTCACAGCCAGGAGAAGGTGCATATGGGATATGAGCCCAAAGAGTCTGTCTCCTCCATATCATTCACAGTGTCTTGGCTTCTGCTGGGCACCATTTCCTCTGCTATGACCACAAGCAACCTCCTATTTTGAACTGCACCTATTATGTACCATACATGATAGTAAAGATTTCACAAGCATTATTTCACTTCATTTCAAAAACAACATCATCAGCTAGGCCTTGCCCTTACTGACAGATGAAGAAACAGAGGTTTGGTAGGGGTTGGTGGGTTGTCAGAGATCACACAACTAGTAAGTTACACAACCAAGACTAGAATCCATGTTTCTCTAACTCCAAAGGCTATACTTTCACTCAGCATCCCATCTTGGCCCTGCCAAAAGACTCTACCCAACTATTCCTGGACACACCACAGGCCTCCTTTGCCACAGTGTGCAGCATCGATAAGGTTAAACGACAAGTGTGATTATGCATTATTTTATTGCTAATATCTCTATGAATAAAATGTCTATTTGATTTTCATTTAACCCCAAAAGAATCTGATTACCAAATAACCACTGAAGAATTATTGCCAATTATGTTCTGTAATTATGGCTCCTGTTAATGACATCAGTGTGCAGCCTTTCATATTTAGTCCTATTAATTAATCCCCGTAAGCCCAGAAAGTTATAATCGATACAACAAAGGCACCATGGTAAATTACAAATAATTCCCAAATCCTTTAAACAGTTTTCAAGGCTCCTTCAGTTTTCTTGGTTAGGACACATTGAGTGTGGGAGCTGGAAGAGTCTGTAGTAACTGATTGCTCCTCACCTGCAACCACCTATTTCAGTAATATGCCTAATTAGGCAAATGCTTAAAACTGGAGTCCCATCTGCCACTAACAAGTATAAATTCCTACAGGGCAATAAAAAATAATTAACTGGTTGAGTCAAGAGACCCCCAAATCAGATATACAACATTTCAATTCTCTGAGCAATATATTGCTTCAGATAACACCTGTTGTCAGTGAGTGGTTTCAGTTTTGCAGAAGTTGAATATAGCAAGTATGTCTAATACTGAAAGTCCCACAAAGAAAACTTCCTGATGGCTCAGTCTCACAGATAGACAAGATAAACAGGCATACTGACAGTGATGCTAGGAATTGATGCTTTATGAAAAACCGGTCTCTGAATTTTATGTTTTTCAAAATCTCCCAATCCATCCTCAGATTTTCCTCATATTGTATCAAACATATGTTGATATACATTAGATTTCTAAAATGGTTATATTTATATGTTTTGTTTGTTTGTTTGTTTTTTTGCGGTATGCGGGCCTCTCACTGCTGTGGCCTCTCCCGTTGCGGAGCACAGGCTCCGGATGCGCAGGCTCAGCGGCCATGGCTCACGGGCCCAGCCGCTCCGTGGCATGTGGGATCTTCCCGGACCGGGGCACGAACCCGTGTTCCCTGCATTGGTAGGCGGACTCTCAACCACTGTGCCACCAGGGAAACCCTATTTATATGTTTTATCTGAGACAGCTACAGGTATAGTTGTCCAGAGGTGCTACAAGCTGTCTCAGAAGTAGATCATTGCAAGAAGACGTGGTATGACAATCCATTCTACATCATTGAAAACTAGACTAGTTGGTTTCTGAAGCCCTGATCTATGTTAGTCTAGAAGTCAAAGAATCCTGTTCTTTTTGGCAGAGAGGAAAAGGGTCAGAACTCGATCCCCATTGGCATCCCATGCCCTTCCCTGATTCCATTCTTGTTCTGGAGGATTTCCCAGGAGATAGTACATAACCCTCAGCAGGTGTCTGGCCTCAGAAACAATTTGGGAGGAGGAAACAGAGGCTCAGAATAAATAAAATATCTATCAAAGCATCATTGCGTCAAATATAACAGAGAACATGGTTATCTTTAAAGGATTCAAAAAGAGGAATAAAATGACAATTTTAGACTGAATATAAATTGGTTCCTTCAGATAAATAATTGTTAGTGGAGAAATTAATCTAACTGGCAATTTAGAAGAATTAGTTTGTAAAATTATAATATTTAAGATCTGGAAATAACCTTAAAGGTCATCTGAAGCCAACTTTCCATTTTACAAATAAGGGAACTGAGATTCAGAAAGGGTAAGGAACTTGTCCAAGGTTACCCAGTAAATCAATGGTTGAAACAGGACTGGAACAGAGACATCTTAATCACACCATCTGCCACCACTCTCAAACTAAATGACTAGTTCAGTTTTAAAAGTTTATAAGAAGGAACGATAATAGGTACAATCTCAGATTTATGGTTTGAAAATGCAAGACTCCGTCCTAACATCACTGACAGTCATTGTTAACATGGCTCCTCCATCTTGTCAACATGCAGAATTAAGATTTGAGTAGACATTGGGAGTGTGACCATATGTTAGGACCGGAGAGCTCACCAGATACTGCCGTTCATATTCTACTGTCAGCAAGTTTTATACAAATTAAAGTAATAATAATAATAATGATGACGATGATGATGATGATAGATGATAATGACAGAAGCCTATACTGTTTTAAGGCCAAATTTCATACACAGCATTCAGAGTCCTTATCTGACCAGCCATCATTTTTTAATTTATTTTTTTTTGGTGGTTTCCCTAGAGTTTTACTTTAATTTTTTGTTTCAATTATTTACCATTAGTTAAAAATTATAAATAAATAAATAAAAATTATAAAATTTCACTTAAAACCTGAGTGCTCTTTTCTTTTTTCTTTTTTTTTTTGCAGCATGCGGGCTCTCACTGTCGCGGCCTCTCCCGTTGCGGAGCACAGGCTCCGGACGCGCAGGCTCAGCAGCCATGGCTCACGGGCCCAGCCGCTCTGCGGCATGTGGGATCTTCCCAGACCGGGGCACGAACCCGTGTCCCCTGCATCGGCAAGCGGACTCTCAACCACTGCGCCACCAGGGAAGCCCCTGAGTGCTCTTTTCTTATAGGTAGCTCACTAGATGTTGAAAAACAGAACAACAAGGGGAAGGGGAAGGGAAGGAAAGGAAAACCAAAACATTCCTTTCCTGTTTGGCTGAGCAGTATTTGATCTCCTGACTCTGCTTTAATGTTTCCTTACTCTAGCATCACCATCAAAATTCCTACAAGTGGTTCTTCTAACCACCACCAAAGTACCTATGCAAGTACTAATTAGCTAGCATAAGTTAATGTGGATTTCCTTGAAATTAAAAGCAGTTTTCAGAGCCATGGAGAGTGACTTCTATCTGCATTACTGCAGGGGTCACAAGGGCAAGTTCGGCTTCGAACTCCTGGAGTCTGAGTTCTGACCCAATGGGATCGAGATATGCCAATAACAACAGTTACAAAACTGATATGATCAGAAAAGAGGTTTATGTACATAAAAGCGTGATGGAGGAACTGAAGAGAATAATCGATGACACTGAAATTCCCAAAGAGGATAATGCTTTGTGGCCTCCTCCCGACTAAGGGTGCCGGCAGGAGCTTGAAATCATCATTGGAGATGAACACATTTCCTTCATGACATCAAAAATTGATTCCCTTATTGATGTCAATCAATCCAAGGATCCAGAAGGCTTATGAGTATTTTATTATCTTCTCCAGGACCTCAAGTGTTTGGTCTTTGATCTTACTGAATTACACTTCAAGATTAAGCCAATCTAGATTGAATATTGGTGTGGACACAAGGAGTGCGGGAGTAGCTGCTTTTAATCACCATTATCAGGGCATTTTTCTGTATAATATTTCTTATAAACTATAAATGATTGTCTTTAATAAATAACATAACCAAAAAAAGCAGTTTTCACCCTTCTAACTTCAAAGGGAATAAGAAATAAATCTTCAGAATGTCACACTCAATAACTATGCTTCTTAAAGCAAAATATATAGAATGCATCATCAAGGATACATATTCCCTCATGAATAATGCTATGGGATTGACCCTTTCTTTGTTATATTTACTTTCTTGCTACCCAATAAGAACACACTTTGAGAAAATAAGACAAAAGAAGACATTCTGATTTAAGAAGAAAGTGAAGGGGAGAGGTGGCAGTGGCACAGGTGGCATCTAAGGTCTACCTGAAGGTTCTAAGAGATGGGTCACTTGTGCAAAGCTATGCCTGTGAAAGCCTTAACTTGAATTTAATGTTTCCCATGCACGGTTTAATCACATCTATAGAACTGTTTTTATAGCTTTGAATAAATAAGAGCTTACTACTTCAATATTTAGTCCATTGAGCACTACTGTATACATTTACAATTGTGAACAGATAAATTTGTGTTTTCCGTTGAATGTGGGTCTGAGTTAGCAAAGTGTCCTCTCAAAGAAAGAATTCTCTAGGACCTGATTTCTATCTTCTCCCAAAGTAGGGCTTATATACACACTGGGGGAAATAAACTTCCAAGTGATAGCAGCAAAACCCAGCTGTTTGTGCAAGTCAAACTGCCTTGCATGGGAATTAACAAAAGCTTGCCAGCAAACATGCAAGAGCTGCAATTCTCAGAGCAGAAACAGGCTCCACCTTACATACCACCTTTTGTAAGTACGGGACTTGAAACAGCATGAGACCAGTGCTCCTTGAGTGTACAAAGGTGTGGAAAGGCACGCATGATCCCCAGTTTTAATGATGGCTCCAGTATTAGGGAGTGGAAGAATCTCCCCTCAGCTTTCTAACAGCCTACTTACTCTTAGCCAGGAAGAAGAGGAGAAAAACAATCATATAATTCAATGAGCCATTTTCCAAATGAAAGATGATTCACTTAAGCAAAACTTTCTGCAGGTGTCACTTCTCAAGGATGCTTAAGAGAAGGGCCCACCAAACCTGTTCTGAGGGCTAAAGCAACGCCCAATCTGTATCACCCAGCATGGTGCCTGGCAAATAGTAAGAACGAGGACATAGTTACTAATGAAATTATACACAGTCTGCCCAGTTCAGAACAGTTATCCTGAGCACAGAAGCTCTTAAGCACTGGTTTATAGAGGTGGTTACAAGTATTGATTCAGACTCAAACAGCCCCTTTTAGCACTGTTAGTCTTTCTTTTTTTTTTTAACATCTTTATTGGAGTATAATTGCTTTACAATGGTGTGTTAGTTGCTGCTGTATAACAAAGTGAATCAGCTATACATATGCATATATCCCCATATCTCCTCCCTCCTGCGTCTCCCTCCCACCCTCCCTATCCCACCTCTCTAGGTGGTCACAAAGCACCGAGCTGATCTCCCTGTGCTATGTGGCTGCTTCCTACTAGCTATCTATTTTACATTTGGTAGTATTTATAAGTCCATGCCACTTTCTCACTTTGTCAGCACTGTTAGTCTTAATCCAACTGAATTATTTTACAAAGTAAGCCAAAAACATAAACTCAGGTAAATTAAAAATAGGTAAAAGAGCACACAAATCCTCAAGAAACAACAATTCTTTGGCCTCTGCCTATTATCTCCATTTGTAAAATTATTCCTTTCCTCCAAGGTCCACAATGCTTAGCCTTCTGAGATGTAAATATACCTCACAGGGTATTAACCTCTGTCAATGGAAATAAAACTGTAATTGATTTGGTTCTGCGATTATCTAACATATCAACATGTGCTCATTGAGAAAAAATGACGTCTGGACAACTGATATTGTATTTCTGCCAAATACCAAGCTGATGTTCATAAAATCTTACTGGAGAGCACCCAGTGCTAACTATAGGATTTCAAACTGCTGATTTGCAGAGATGAATCATGAAGCAATCTACATTGTGTGGGTAATTAGAATTCCCATCCTTATCCATCCTCTGAAAAGAAGCCTAAATTTTTTATTTGGAAGCCACTTTGAAAAGCTTTCATTAATTTAAATTTCAGAACAGATTTCTCCCCATTATGTGTATTCAACTAAAAGCCTATTAAATACAACACCACGATAAGAGTGAACAAATAGCAGGTTTTTCCAAGGCATCCATTTTATTTTATTCCAGGATCCAGAGGCATTGATAATTCAGAGATTGCTGCAACACTTAGAATCTTTTGAAAACTAGAAAGAATCGGTAATAATTTAGTGATTTCTAATTCTCTACGATTTGTTTAAACGTGTGAGACAAATGAGTCCGTGTTCCTTAAAACTGCCCACAACTTAAGCAATTTAATAGTTGCTAATTAGATGCATTTAATTCCAATTTAAAAACCATCTTTACTTGGTATGCTCTTCATAGAAATACTATTCAGCTGAATCCTATTATAACTGACATGGTTTATTTATTACACTTGATCTGAGGAAAGAAGTACATACGCAGAAAGCATCGTTATTTAATCTTGGTGTTAATTTACTCATATGCTTCAAAAGTCTAGAGATTTAGTATTATTTGAACTTGGTGAAACATATATAAAGTTTCTTGCCTCTGCCTTTAATATTTGGGGGGAAAATGATTCTGTTAGGGTTTTCAAGATGGCTAAGATTGTGGAACAAAAATAAGAGAAGAGAATAAAATAAGGCTGAGATGGTATAAGTCCCATGATTTTATATATCTATACAGGAGAGGAACAGCTTTTGAGGAAATCACGATGGGAATTAGACGCGTTAAGCATGTTGAACAGAGAAGGCTCCCGGCAAAAACAAATAAGATGCCAAGATGCTTCTCCATTATGGCCAACACAAAAGGAGGAAAGAAGACGACAGTGTCACAAGAGTCTACAAATAACTAATCCCTCTCATGTACATCTTGATTTGCAGTCCAGCCTGGCAGCAAAACCTCAGGCTCTCCGTTACCCACTTACAAGCCAGCTTCACATGATAGATTATTATTATTAGCAGCATTATTATGACCATTTCCAGTTATCTTTTCTCTTCTTATCTCTCTCCTGAGGCTGTTACGAGAAGAGATTACCTGAAAAGGGAAGGAAATAAGTACCCAAAAAGGTTAAAGGAAGAAAAACTGCATGTTTTCAGAAAACTTTGTAAGACTGATGAGGTAGGGGAATAAAATGAATAAAATGATTATATCATGTTCCATACAGTCTGACAAGGTAATCCCTAAGTGGGAGATTTTTTTCTCAGCCGCAAATTTCTAGCTGTGTATAGAGTATGACTGACAAGCCATAAACATAAATTAGTGAAACCGAAAGGAAGCCATTTGGCTGCTCGTTATTTTACCATTTGCTACATTTCAATAAATTCATGATGACAAGTTGAGGGTTAGGGGGAATTCCTAAAGGCATTAATGTACTGGTTTAGTTGAAGAGTAAAATAATACTACAGGAAAATAACTGGTTTTGATAAACATATTGAATTAATATACCATAAAAGGAAAATGGATAGGTGATTCATTCACTGTTCATTTGAGATCTCTTAAATTATAAAATCAAAAATAGCCTGTTCCCTATAAAAAGACAAAGGCAATGCCATTTGGTGTTTTGACAATCAGGCCTACTTGTGGGATCACTTGTGGGATCACTGATCTTCGGTTGAGAGTCTGCCTGCCAATGCAGGGGACACGGGTTCGTGCCCTGGTCCGGGAAGATCCCACATGCCGCGGAGTGGCTAGACCCGTGAGCCATGGGCGCTGAGCCTGCGCGTCCGGAGCCTGTGCTCCGCAACGGGAGAGGCCACAACAGTGAGAGGCCCGCGTACCGCAAAAAAAAAAAAAAAAAGGATAAATCTCATGTTAAGTATTCTTACCATAGTAAAATAATACTGAAAAAAAAAGTTAAATTTGAAGGAGACTAAATTCAATATACTACACTTACTAACACAAAGTGAGAAGGAGAATCAACTGCTTTTTTTCCCTAATCAATTCCTTGCCTTTGAAATGCCACAGTTTTCTATATGTCATATAAAATGTATGGAATATGAATTATCTGGAAAATTTCCTCAATTGTCTATTTCACTTTGCAATATGAACACAGCCTGCATTTATAACCATAAATTCAAAGGGAAAAATGCTTTAAAGATATATCAGGTTACTGCAATCTAAGCATATTGTTTTGCTGTGGTTCCTTTTTGGGACTGAATATCAAGATGCAGTCCACTATGCCAAAAGCCTCTAGCTTTCCAGAAATTGAAAGCCTTCGCCAACAAATCACAACTGTTTTACCATATGCCTCTTTGTTCTGCCAAGTATTACCAGCCTGTTCTACTTTTAAGCAAATTTCATTATATTATAGCTCAGAGCAATGTTCATTAAAAAGTATTACTGAAAAATGTCAAGTTGTTTTTATATAGAAACTGGAATTTATTTTCTACTGAAAAGTCAGATATTTATTGAACACAAGACATTTTAAAAATATTGATCTCATTTCACAAGTCACTTCAAACTTGTCAGTCTCTATCTTGATTGTGAAGGCTCAGGCCACATAATGATTGTCTGAAGTATTTTCTGTCTTGCACCAGTTAACTTTCACTAGTATCTACCATTGATGCAGATCAACCCTAACCTTTCTGGAATCGACCTAGTCTCAGATCAGTGGAAAATCTCTTCCCTGTTTCTTCACACTCATATTCATCCTCTCCTTGAACAATTTGCTTATTTTTCTGTCTCCCAGCCACAGCCTTCACGATAACGTCCCAATGCAGTCATATTTTAGGTGATTATAAACTTCATTATAGCCTGTTCACTTTATATAGTATGATACCGTCCAAATAAAACTAGCCTAGAAATCTCACCTCCACAACTTCTAGTTATGTGACCCTTAATAAAGTCACTTAATCTTTGGAGCCTTCATTTCCTCTTACTTCCTGCCCTCCCTTTTGAATCCAGTTTGTGAGCACAAAATTTGGTAAGGCATGTTCAGACATTCTGTATCTCATTTACCACAAACCAAACACAAAACCAGAGAGCTTCATTTTGAAGCACCAAGCTCTTTCCTAAGGAACTGTTTCTCTTTCTCTTCAGACGGTAAAACCCACTGGCCATTAAGAGTCTGTGATCCAAAAATCATAGGATTAATCTTCATTACCTATTGTAACTAGGTTTAGCATTTGATTCTTGGTCCAATGAAGACTCATAAAATGTTGGGCTTTAAATCAGGAGAAAAGCATGATATTCCTGCTTCCTCTGAGGAAAAAGAATGTTTTTAATCCCCTGAGGAAAATCAGATATACTCAAATTGGGCCACATTATATATTTAAGCTAACAATAACAACAATGATAGAAATAATTCAATTGTTCTTAAATCCTAGGCCAAATCAGTCTGTGAAGATTTCTGGGGCTTTCCTAAGCTCTGGAGGGGAGCTGAATCATGCATTGAGGCTGCCTTTATTCTAATACTACATTTATATGCAGTAAAATCAGGATAAAATGGAAATCAAGGTCACTTTTGATGTGAAAGAAGTGACAAAAAAGTATCTAGAGGGACAGCAAGGAACTGAATGGGGGTGAGATAAGAAAGAACACGCCTACTTAATTTGCCTTGCTAAATGTGATGAAGAGACTGAATTGTGAGAATTGTGAGCTGGGTATCTGTATAAAACCCACAAGGCTTTTCTTTGCACTTCCTTTTGCTACAATCTCTTTCCTTCCCATGGGGATCTTTCTCTAGTATTGTCTATCTCCTTAGCAATGAGGGAATGGAGGCTGGCCAAATCATGCATCATGAGTCTGTCACCCCTATTCTCTAGGTATGGCTTCATCTAAAATAAAATTATAAGCATATAACTTCCCACCTCACAAATACAGGGGTGACAGGGAAGCTCAAAGTAAAGCAGAGTGCATTCTGGATGCCAGTATAGAAATTACGATCATTTAAGTACCGCATTTAAACCGCATTTATTTAGAAAGAGCTCAAACAGAATGACAAGAAAAACACTGACTCTACTAACCAAATAAATACAGTCACTTTCGACGTTCTATTAAGAGATATTTATCAAGAGCGTGAAAATGTTCATACCCTTTGTCCTATTAATTCACATCAGGAAACCAACCTAAAGAAACACTGTTTTCTGCACAAAGGTGTTCACTGCAGGATTATTTAGAAAGGCAAAAATTTGGAGAAAACCTAAATATCCAACAGGAGTACAATAGTAAGTCTATTAATAAAGAATAGGCAGTTATTTTTTTTTTAAATGTTAGTGGAATAGAAAAATATTCTGATATGTTAAGATCAACATGATCTCAAATTTTTTTGGTTTATATTATACACATAAAAAGATTAGGACATCAAATCAAGATTTAGCAGTGTTGGAATTATAGCTACTTTTTTACTTTCGTCCTTCGAGCAGTTTTTGGTTTGTCCCTAATAAAATCAATAAATATTATGTCATTGTAAAAATAATCCATACCTGTTGGGTATTTATGTGTTAAAACTGAAAGCCTAATCTTTAGCTGGAAGTCTAGAAATGGCTGTGTTTCTGTGACGAAAGAATGCTTTAAAGAGAAAAAGCACAGCATACTAATGTGAGAAAGCCTGTCTGTCTTTAAATGGGATGGTTTTCTCGGGGACACACTGAAGTCAATCTTCTTCCTCCTGAATGACAGGATTTCTGTAGTAAAGTGTTTGTATGTGGAGACAAATAGTGCCTCTCAAATGTGCAGAGAAGCATCTTGAGTAACCAACTACAGGATTCCACAAAAAGTATGGAACCCTCCTTTCAGGTTCAAGTATGTGACTTAAGCAGGAACAGTTATAGAATCAGTAAAAAAAAAAAAGGGAAGGGTAAGCTGTGACAAAGTAAGAGAGTGGCATGGACATATATACACTACCAAACGTAAAATAGATAGCTAGTGGGACACAGCCGTATAGCACAGGGAGATCAGCTTTGTGACCACCTAGAGGGGTGGGACAGGGAGGGTGGGAGGGAGGGAGACGCAAGAGGGAAGAGATATGGGAACATATGTATATGTATAACTGATTCACTTTGTTATAAAGCAGAAACTAACACACCATTATAAAGCAATTATACTCCAATAAAGATGTTTAAAAAAAAAGGGGGGGAAGAGAAAAAAAAAAGAGTATGGGAAAGAAATAGTACAGAAAGAAAAGGAGAGCAAATTGATGATTTTGTAACCAGACAGACTGTGGCATGAGCAAATAAAACTAAAGAAATAGAGAATAAGTCTCATCTCTCTCATTACACACAATATATCCCTATTTAAAAAGTTCTCATTAAAGCACTTAATTAAATATTGTTTAGTAATATGAGTAATACCCAAATACGGTATAGTAATACCAAACCTACCAATTATCTTGGGCACTAAAACGGTGCCCAAGCATTGACAGTCTTTGATGGGACTAGATTCAAGTATGTTGGATTCTCTTTTCCTTATGCTTCATGTCATTTCATGGCAAAGTTGCAACTTTGATGCTTAGAACTGCCAATGTTTACTTAATGGCTGACTCTCTAGTTACCAAGATTAATTAGCTAAAAGACCAAATCTAGATGCTAACAAAACCTAAAGGACTTATCTAACAGTTAAGGCACTGGGATATTATTCATTAAAGAGCAAGAAACAAAGGTTGATTATATCTTCCTTCTTATGAGCTATTTTTAAGTAACCATTATTCTGGCTCTTTTTCCCCCCAGAAATGAATTAGGTTGGTGGTATTCTTTGCTGCTTCTCTGTTTCACTTTCCAGAGTAATATGGTCTTTTTCCCCCCCTTTTGTCCACACTGGTCATGCAGATCAACTTCATGTCAGAAAATAAAAACTAAAAGAAAAATCACTTTTGAGAGCTCTCACACATCTATCTTCACCAAACTAATCACAAAGCCATGCTTCCAAGACCATCAGGTACTATGAGTGTGCTCTATTCCAGCATGAGGATTCTTTCCAAGGCAGTTTGGAACTGATTTACTAGGGCGACTGGTGAGTCAGGTTTTCATCCCATAAAATGATTATGGCCCAAGGGAACATATGAGAAAACAATGCACAAGGGTTTCTAAGTTATTAACTAGCATGAGGATTATCTTCAAACCAAAAATAAAAAGCAATCATTAATTCTTGGCAACAGCATAAATATGAGAGCAATGGTGTACACAGGTTACTTCTAAACCGGAAAACACTTTTCAATAATTCTCATTAGGGGGGCTTCCCTGGTGGCGCAGTGGTTGGGAGTCCACCTGCCGATGCAGGGGACACGGGTTCGTGCCCTGGTCCGGGAAGATCCCACATGCCGCGGAGCGGCTGGGCCCGTGACCCATGGCCGCTGAGCCTGCGTGTCCGGAGCCTGTGCTCCGCAACGGGAGAGGCCACAACAGTGAGAGGCCCGTGTACCACACACACACAAAAACATAATAATAATTCTCATTAGGGGAGGAGGGACAAATTAGGAGTGTGGGATTAACAGATACAAACTACTATACATAAGACAGATAAACAACAAGGATTTACTGTATAGCACAGGGAATTATATTCAATATTTTGTATTAACCTATAATGAAATATTTGAAAAAAAACTGAATCACTATGCTGTACCCCTGAAACTAGCCCAATATTGTAAATCAACTATACTTCAGTAAAAATAAATAGATATATAAATAAATAAATCTCATTATAAACAAGTCACTATTATTAGTGAAATATCAGGGTTAAATCACACACTGCCCATGTATGTATATTTCAAGATAAGAATGATACCACTCATACAAATCCTTCTTTGTTTGCCTGTTTAATTAAGAGTAGATTTTGTAAATCTTACCATGCATTGCATGCAATGTCTTGCTGACTAGTCGGAAGCGGAGCTGATGGGAGCCTGGTGCTCAGAGACTTCCTGAGCTCTGAGTTTCCACATTTTGGGATGTGTTCTACATATGGAGTATGTCTTCTCAGCCTGGGCGTCTAGGTAACTTACACATGTCAAGAACACTGGCAAAAAACAAGAGGCACTGGATGAGGAACCAGTCACCAATTTTGCCACCATCTTGGCATATGATTCAGGAAATATCAATCAGTCTGCATCTCAGCTACTGAATCTAACATAAGATAAGCAAACAGTTGGGAAGAATTCAGTGAGACTGCACAAGAAAGTTCATTGAAAATAATACATGTTGTGAAAGTGCAAGACACAGTTATGAAAGGGCTAATATGTCAGGAACACCATAAACTTCAGAATAATCCCTTATGGTCTATTTTTGCTTCAGTTAAGGAGATGAGGGTAAATATGCTTATGCAATTTCATTCTGTGGAGAGCAAAGATGGGGCCACCATGGCCAAGAGTTTAGTTAATTAATCTGGAACCTTTCCTGGCCAGTGTTGAGCACTATCAATCTAAATGACCTGTGTTTTCATTTATTTAGTGAACAGCTGATAAAGGTCATCAGAGTGAAGATCACTCCCATAGCATATCTAGCACCACCAGTTAATTGGAGGAAAGGTATTCTCCACTTATCAAGTCTCAGGAAGCTGCCTCTAGGAGAATTACAGCTTTGGCACAAGCAGATCATAGACTCAGTTTATGCTTCAGGAAACTCTATTTAGTGGTGACTGCACATAGGTCATTTTTAAAAATCTCCCTGCACACAGGCTGATCCTGTACTACTCAAACACGTCAATTGTTATGATTCAATATTCTTCAAAGGCCTCAAGCTGACGTTCAATATTCCACTGGGAGCTTGGAAAATGGATCTGTCCCTTCACTGAGTTATTAGGCAAGTTTCAACACATCTTTTCATCAGCCTGAGAGAGTCCAGAGAACCCAGCCTCTGTAAATTCAGAGAAGGGATCTTGTAGTTTTCGGCATTCGGAAAGGGTGTTAGTCACACATGGTTTGTTTCAACTATAGGCCTCTGCTCAGGCCCCTCTCTTCTCTGTTTCCCTTCACCCTACCAGTCAAATCTTACCTATTCCCCAGACCTGGACAGAGTCCCATCTCCTTTATGAAGACTCCTCTAACGAGGGGAAGTCTCTCCTCTGCTGGACTGTGAGGCAGCTCTCCCCACTCAATTCACCTCTTCTTCCGCAGCTCCTATCTTGTTAAGCCACCATGCACTCTTATCATACCCACCCTCACCCCTACAACCTGTCTTTAAAAAACATCTCTGAGAATCCCAAAATACGTATCTCAGATCCCACACTTCAAAAAAAAAAAATCCTGTAACCCATTGTAGCAGTGAGTCTCAATTGTGTGTGCATATGTGGGGGGCCTGATGGGGACATCAAATCTCTAAGGCAGGGTGGGTAAGCCGGGTGGGTGGGGCATGTGTAGTATGACATGTCCTTCCACAGCTGCCTTACCTGGAGCTGAGATTCTCTGCTCAGAGCCAGTACCTCTATTTACTCACATTGTCCCAGTCTCTGAAACTTCTATCTCACTCAACATCTTCTCAACTGATATTCCCACCTCTGGTCCTATTCTACTAACCATGACCTCAAGCAACCAACTAATTCTCTACCTTGCTTGCTGAGTGATCTTCGAAAATGCAAGCCCGATTCTGTCATATGCCCTTGTTAAGTTCTTCAGTGTCTTTCCATCCACTTTCCGGTAAAGTCCAAACTTCTCGGCAAGATAGAGAAGGCTACCAATTCTGTTCTGACCTTTCCTAGCTTTCTAGCCCTTTCTTTCCCCATCCTCTGACCCCTTCTTCCTTTCCTAGCCCAGCTCTTGTCCTGAAGCATTATGTGCACTTCTCTAAATAGCACCAGTCATTTCTTTAGAGCTTTTGCACAAGCTGTTCTTCCTGGCTGACCCTTGCTCTACCTTGCCTGACTAAATAGGCTACTTAGCTTCTTCTCTTTAAGACCCTCTTCCTTATCACTTCCTCCCAGTGGCCTCCTTTGACCTCTGCAGGGCTTTTAGGAGCCCCCCTTCCTTTTGCTTTAGCATTAGATTACCATGGTCTTTATCACAATGTATCACACGCTAATTACCTGTTTAGCGTCTGTCACCATCTCACATCACACTGGACTATCAGCTCTTTAAGCCAAGGCAGGTGTCTTACTGGTTTTTTTCTTTCTTTTTTGGTATGCTCAGTGTCTGGCATTGTGTTTGGCACTAAGGAGTGACTGAATACATGACTGGATGAGAAGACATTTCAAAAAGCCATGAAAAAGTAAAATGAGTCTGTACAGTATAATGGAATGGTTATGAAACTCACACTCAGCAGTTTTTTGAACCTCCACAAATCAAACTACTTTAGGGCCAGCTTATCCAGTTTTATAATAAATAATAAGATTATTACTATCGGGCTTCCCTGGTGGCACAGTGGTTGGGAGTCTGCCTGCCAACGAGGGGGACATGGGTTCGAGCCCTGGTCCGGGAGGATCCCACATGGCAAGGAGCAACTGGGCCTGTGTGCCACAACTACTGAGCCCATGCTCTGCAATGGAAGGGCCACCGCGGTGAGAAGCCCGCCCACGGCAGGCGGGAGTGGCCCCCTCCACCCCGCTCTCCGCAGCTGGAGAAAGCCCACGTGCGCACCAGCGAGGACCCAGCGCAGCGAAAAATAAATAACTAAAATAAATAAATAAAAGATCATTAATATCATTCTCTACTTCTCAAAGTTTTGTGAGAATAGACTAGTTTCTGTAATTAAAAGCTATATGATGTTACTATTAAGTAGTCGCAACTGGTTACTTCATTTTCTGACTGCCCAAGACACTCTCTGGACCATGGATTTTCAACTGCAGGGCCAGAGAGGGCTGCGATCAGGTCTATCCGTTATTTTACAAATAATCACTTCTTATTTAATTTCTCTAGGCCTCAATTTTTCCATCTGTGAAATAACGATGACTACCCTATTGTTTTTTATGGCTACTAAGTGGGATAATACATATAAGATATATAGCTTAATTAATGCCTAACACTAATAAGAGCTTAGTTAATGATTCCTCTTCCAATTATTATTATTATTATTATTACAGCTGGTGCCTAAAAAATACTTGATGCATTAAAATTAATCAGTTTAAAACTTTTAATATCTAAGAACCAAATTTCTAATTTTGCTTCCCAGCCAAGATGTGGAGGGAGAAAAGGAAGGAGTACAGCACAGAAAGATTAGTTTTCCTCCAGCACATGTCAGAGTTCTCCACTTTTGTCTTGTAACTCTGCCATTGAAGGTGATATTTCATCCTACGAAGTCAGTTATGAGATTTCCTATACAGAGTAATGAAAAAGCCTATAACAACTAGTGACCTGCCTTCCCTGCTGTTCCCTCCACAGAATAATTTTGCCATAAAAAATAAAGGGGACACCTCCTTTTACTGAATTATGACACATTTTCAACTGACTTATTCCTCTTGGTACTTAGGAGTGTCCTACTTTCCCCTCCGATGACACTCCCACTGAGATGACATGTGACACATCCCAGGGAAGCATCAGAACTAAAGAGAAGGTTAAGACTGGGCCACATCCATCAGCACTTCCTTTTGCTTTAAGAAGAAACATCACTCCCCATCATCACATCAGTCTGCCTCTCTCTGTTCTAAGGATTCTTTTATTTCACTGCCCAAGAAGTGATTTACAGGCAAAAGCCCATGCAAAGCAGCAGAGATACCAACTACCTCCCTCCCCGCTCCCTCCTTCCCTCTCTTTCTTATATATATATACAACATCTACTATGTGCCAGCCACTGAGCAACAAACAAAACCCGCCCCTACGGAATTATGGAAGGACATGACATAAAGCAAATGTGTTCCTAAAGAATTCCAAGTTGAACAAATGACAACCAAATCATACTTTAAATGCACCAATAAAACATGATCTCTACAGCTGAGTTTTAAAAACAGTATTGTCTTTGGAGGCTGGCAATCCTTTAGCAACTTGGCTCCAGCTACAGAAAAGGTGAAAATTAGCAACATGCATTGAACATTTATTATGTACCAGAAACTCTGCTATGCCCTTTTCAGGTATCCTCACGTGACTGTCACACATACACAAAAATGCCTATGTGGTAGTATGCTTATCATTATAAACATTTTACAGATGAGAAAACAGACTCAGAGCGGTGAACACTAAGCCCCAAGTCATACTGTTAGTAGACGGCCTTGAACTCAGGCTGTAGAGCATGTGTGCACAGACAGAGAGTCTACGACACATTGTCTGCAAAGGTGCTTCAGAAAAACATTGAAGGAGTGAATAAATGAGTGCCATGAATCTGAAAATCAAACCACATCAACACCACTCAGGATCACTAAATTGCCAAAACGTTCAAGAGCTTGATTTGTTGTATTCATAACTTTTCAGTATATGATGGAAATAAGTCCCTCATCTCCCAAGAGTAGCATACCTGTAACACTTCCTGCTGAAGATATTAATCATGTATTTATAAATTTGCAGAGAAACTTCCCTCAAAGTTCAATTGTCTATAAGTTGCTATTGTTGTTGTTTAAACAAAGAAGACATCTGGTACTTCCTGTTTCATCTCATCTCAAATTGAGATGTGTGGGGAAAAAAACAGATATCAGACCAGCTCCTATGAAAACGACTCTGACCAACCAAGAGATACGTTCTTTCCATGGAAGCAATTTAACTATCTTGCAGAACATCTGAAGCACAATACTTAATTTGAGGGGGGAAAATTGCATTCTTTCCTTCTCCCATTCTAGTAGATGTTACCAGGTTTTCCTGTGTCCATAACACTAATTTTTCACTTTAAAAGAGAGACAACCTAAACTTTCTGGAATGTAACATAACTGTACTAGGTTAGCCATGAGGAAATGTAGCCTTAGAAGAAGAGAGAGAAGGTAAAGGAGCTCCTCTCAGACATAATGAAGACAAGAGCAAGTTGTCACCAGGAAAGGAAAAGTACCACCTCCTAGGTACATGTCTATCTTTTCTCATTTCTCCTTGTTTCCTTGTCATCACCACTCCAGGGAAGGGGGGAGTAGAGGATTTCCTGCCAAACAATGCTTTAGTACCAACTGAAGGATGGTGATTGTAACTGCATTCCGTGTCCTATATGCAAGTTCGAGGGAGGGGGGACTGAGGAGAATGCATATAGGACACCAAATGATGATGCTTCTACATGCATCGACAGGGCCAACTGGAAGATCCACATACCCAGAATAGCAAGGCACTTGCACAGTATTTCAGTCATGCTTCTTGTAAGAATCTCATAAAAATCTGAGTATCAGAGTGGAGGGGTTAGGAGGAGGGAAGCAGGTGAAAACAATAATAAAAACAGTGAGCCAGAATGTTTTAAGCTTTCAGAAGCTCAACAGAGCAGAAGCTATTGTGAGATAGGAATGGAAAGGTACTGACAGATAAATTGATGTATACCAGCAATATCTTAAATTAATTCCTTGCCACTGATCACATAAGAAATCAAAGTTAACAGTCTCATGGGTCTTTATACCCAGGGGGAGGAAGGACATTTTGAATGACCTGCTCTTTTGTATCTGGGCAGATAATCAGACAATTAGAGCTCGTCATGTGCTACAACGAAGCTCTCAACTGTCATGAATCACAGTCATGCTCATTTTAAAAGAAGATTCATAAGAGTGAACTGCTTTTTAAAGAATATATTGCTTTCACATTTCCTCCAAGAAACACAGAAATTAGAGAGAACCAGGGAAGAGAGGTTTCTATCCATCAGAAAGAACAAAAATGGACTTTGACATGCTTGGCTAAGCATCTTCCCCAGGATTTAAGGGCTGAGGTGTTGCTTACATGGATGGGATGGGGTTGGGGTGAGGGAACTGAAATCATTATATGAGAAGCACCTATATCAGAAGCAATGGAATTGCTTACAAAATTGCATATCCAAGAAGAAAGAACTGAAATCCTGCAGCCCGTGGAACAAAAACCACATTCACAGAAAGATAGACAAGATGAAAAGGCAGAGGGCTATATACCAGATGAAGGAACAAGATAAAACCCGAGAAAAACAACGAAATGAAACAGAGATAGGCAATCTTCCAGAAAGAGAATTCAGAATAATGATAGTGAAGATGATCCAAGACCATTGGAAAAAGAATGGAGGCAAAGAGAGAGAAGATGCAAGAAATGTTTAACAAAGATCAGGAAGAATTAAAGAACAAACAAACAGGGCTTCCCTGGTGGCGCAGTGGTTAAGAGTCCACTTGCCGATGCAGGGGACACGGGTTTGTGTTCCGGTCGGGGAATATCCCACATGCCGTGGAGTGGCTAGGCCCGTGAGCCATGGCCGCTGAGCCCGCGCATCCGGAGCCTGTGCTCCGCAATGGGAGAGGCCACAACAGTGAGAGGCCCACGTGCCACAAAAAAAACAAAAAAAAAGAACAAACAGAGATGAACAATACAATAACTGAATGAAAACTACACTAGAAGGAATCAATAGCAGAATAACTGAGGCTGAAGAACGGATAAGTGACCTGGAAGACAGAATGGTGGAATTCACTGCTGTGGAACAGACTAAAGATAAAAGAATGAAAAGAAATGAAGAGAGCCTAAGATACCTCTGGGACAACATTAAATGCAACAACATTTGTGTATAGGGGTCCCAGAAGAAGACAGAGAGAAAGGACCTGAGAAAATATTTGAAGAGATTATAGTTGAAAACTTCCCTAACATGGGAAAGGAAATAGCCACCCAAGTCCAGGAAGTACACAGAGGCCCATACAGGATAAATCCAAGGAAAAACATGTGAAGACACACAGTAATCAAACTGGAAAAAAATAAAGACAAAGAAAAATTATTGAAAGCAGCAAGGGAAAAATGACAAATAACATACAAGGGAACTCCCATAAGGTTAACAGCTGATTTCTCAGCAGAAACTCTACAAGCCAGAAGGGAGTGGCATGATGGACTTAAAATGATGAAAGGGAAGAACCTACAACCAAGATTACTCTACCCAGCAAGGATCTCATTCAGATTCAATGCAGAAATCAAAAGCTTTAAAGACAAGCAAGAGCTAAGACAATTCAGCACCACCAAACCAGCTCTACAACAAATGCTAAAGGAACGTCTCTAAGTGGGAAACACGAGAGAACAAAAGAACCTACAAAAACAAACCCAAAACAATTAAGAAAATGGTAATAGGAACATACATATTGATAATTACCTTAAACGTGAATGGATTAAAAGCTCCAACCAAAAGACACAGGCTTGCTGAATGGATACAAAAACAAGACCCATATTTATGCTGTCTACAAGAGGCCCACTTCAGACCTAGGGACATAGATAGACTGAAAGTTAGGGGATGGAAAACGATATTCTATAGTAATGGAAATTGAAAGAAAGATGGGGTAGCAATTCTCATATCAGATAAAATAGACTTTTTTTTTTTTTTTTTTTGCAGTACGCGAGCCTGTCACTGTTGTGGCCTCTCCCGTTATGGAGCACAGGCTCTGGACGCGCAGGTTCAGCAGCCATGGTTCATGGGCCCAGCCACTCCGCGGCATGTGAGATCTTCCCGGACCAGGGCACGAACCCGCGTCCCCTGCATCGGCAGGTGGACTCCCAACCACTGCGCCACCAGAGAAGCCCTAAAATAGACTTTTAAATAAAGAATGTTACAAGAGACAAGGAAGGACACTACATAATGATCAAGGGATCAATCCAAGATGAAGATATAACAATTATAAATATATATGCACCCAACATAGGAGTACCTCAATACATAAGGCAACCGCTAATAGCTAGAAAAGAGGAAATCAACAGTAACACAATAATAGTGGGGGACTTTAACACCTCACTTACACCAATGGACAGATCATCCAAACAGAAAATTAATAAGGAAACACAAGCTTTAAATGACACAATAGACCAGATAGATTGAATTGATATTTATAGGACATTCCATCCAAAAACAGCAGATTACACTTTATTCTCAAGTGTGTACGGAACATTCTCCAGGATAGATCATATCTTGGGTCACAAATCAAGCCTCGGGAAATTTAAGAAAACTGAAACCATGTCAAGCATATTTTCTGACCACAATGCTATGAGATTAGAAATGAATTACAGGGAAAAAAGCATTAAAAAAAAATATGGAGGCTAAACAATACATTACTAAATAACCAAGAGATCACTGAAGAAATCAAAGAGGAAATCAAAAAATACTGAGAGACAAATGACAATGAAAACACGATGATCCAAAACCTATGGGATGCAGCAAAAGCAGTTCTAAGAGGGAAGTGTATAGCTATACAAGCCTATCTCAAGAAATAAGAAAAATCTCAAATAAACAATCTAACGTTACACCTAAAGGAACTAGAGAAAGAAGAGCGAACAAAACACAAAGTTAGCAGAAGGAAAGAAATCATCAAGATCAGAGCAGAAGTAAATGAAATAGAAACAAAGAAAACAATAGGTAAGATCAATAAAACTAAAAGCTGGTTCTTTGAGAAGATCAACAAAATTGATGAACCATTAGTCAGACTGATCAAGAAAAAGAGGAAGAGGACTCAAATCAATAAAATTAGAAATAAAAAAGGAGAAGTTACAACAGACACCCCAGAAATACAAAGCATCCTAACAGACTACTACAAGCAACTCTATGCCAATAAAATGGACAACCTGGAAGAAATTCTTAGAAAGGTATAACCTTCCAAGGCTGAACCAGGAAGAAATAGAAAATATGAACCAACCAATCACAAGGAATGAAATTGAAACTGTGATTAAAAATCTTCCAAACAGGGCTTCCCTGGTGGCGCAGTGGTTGAGAGTCCGCCTGCCGATGCAGGGGACACGGGTTCATGCCCCGGTCCGGGAAGATCCCACATGCCGTGGAGCAGCTGGGCCCGTGAGCCATAGCCGCTGGGCCTGCACGTCTGGAGCCTGTGCTCTGCAACGGGAGAGGCCACGACAGTGAAAGGCCCATGTACCGCAAAAAAAAAAAAAAAAAAAAAATCTTCCAAACAAACAAAAGTACAGGACCAGATGGCTTCACAGCTGAATTCTATCAGATGTTTAGAAAAGAGGTAACACCCATCCCTCTCAAACTCTTCCAAAAAATTGCAGAGGAAGGAACACTCCCAAACTCATTCTATGAGGCCACCATCACCCTAATACCAAAACCAGACAAAGATACTACAAAAAAAGAAAATTACAGACCAATATTACTGATGAATATAGATGCAAAAATCCTCAACAAAATACTAGCAAACAGAATCCAACAGCACATTAAAAGGATCATGCACCATGATCAAGTGGGATTTATCCCATGGATGCAAGGATTCTTCAATATACGCATATCAATCAATGTGATACACCATATTAACAGATTGAAGGATAAAAACCATATGATCATCTCAATAGATGCAGAAAAAGCTTTTGACAAAATTCAACACCCATTTATGATAAAAACTCTCCAGAAAGTAGGCACAGACGGAACCTACCTCAACATAATAAAGGCAATATATGACAAACCCAGAGCAAACATCATTCTCAATGGTGAAAAACTGAAAGCATTTCCTCTAGGATCAGGAAAAAGACAAGGATGTCCACTCTCAGCACTATTATTCAACACAGTTTTAGAAATCCTAGCCACGGCAATCAGATAAGAAAAGGAAATAAAAGGAATACAAATAGGAAAAGAAGAAGTAAAACTGTCACTGTTTGCAGATGATATGGTAATATACATAGCAAATCCTAAAGATGCCACCAGAAAACTACTAGAGCGAATCAATGAATTTGGTAAAGTAGCAGGATACAAAACTAATGTACAGAAATCTCTTGCATTCCTATACACTAATGATGAAAAATCTGAAAGAGAAATTATGGAAACACTCCCATTTACCACTGCAACAAAAATAATAAAATACCCAGGAATAAACCTACCTAAGGAGACAAAAGACCAGTATGCAGAAAACTATAAGACACTGATGAAAGAAATTAAAGATAATAAAAACAGATGGAGACATATACCATGTTCTTGGATTGGAAGAATCAATATTGTGAAAATGACTACACTACCCAAAGCAATCTACAGATTCAACACAATCCCTATCAAGTTACCAATGGCATTTTTTACAGAACTAGAACAGAAAATCTTAAAATTTGTATGGAGACACAAAAGACCCCAAATAGCCAAAGCAGTCTTGAGGGAAAAAAATGGAGCTGGAGGAATCAGACTCCCTGATTTCAGACTATACTACAAAGCTACAGTAATCAAGACAATATGGTACTGGCATAAAAACAGAAATATAGATCAATGGAACAGGATAGAAAGCCCAGAGATGAACCCACTCACCTATGGTCAACTAATCTATGACAAAGGAGGCAAGGATATACAATGGAGAAAAGACAGTCTCTTCAATAAGTGGTGCTGGGAAAACTGGACAGCTACATGTAAAAGAATGAAATTAGAACACTCCCAACACCATACACAAAAATAAACTCAAAACGGATTAGAGACCTAAATGTAAGACCGGGCAGTATAAAACTCTTAGAGGAAAACATAGGAAGAAGACTCTTTGACATAAATCACAGCAAGAACTTTTTTGATCCATCTCCTAGAGTAATGGAAATAAAAATAAACAAATGGGACCTAATAAAACTTAAAAGCTTTTGCACAGCAAAGGTAACCATAAACAAGATGAGAAGACAACCCTCAGAATGGGAGAAAATATTTGCAAATAAATCAACAGACAAAGGATTAATCTCCAAAATATATAAACACCTCATGCAGCTCAATATTAAAAAAAGAAACAACCCAATCCAAAAATGTGCAGAAGACCTAAATAGACATTTCTCCAAAGAAGACATACAGATGGCCAAGAAGCACATGAAAAGATGCTCAACATCACTAATTATTAGAGAAATGCAAATCAAACTACAATTAGGTATCTATCACCTCACACCACTTAGAATGGGTATCATCAGAAAATCTACAAAGAAGAAATGCTGGAGAGGGTGTGTAGAAAAGCGAACCCTCTTTCACTGTTGGTGGGAATGTAAATTGATACAGTCACTATGGAGGACAATACGGAATTTCCTTAAAAAACTAAAAATAGAATTACCATATGACCCAGCAATCCCACTACTGGGCATATACCCATAGAAAATCATAATTCAAAAAGATACATGCATCCTAATGTTCACTGCAGCACTATTTACAATAGCCAGGTCATGGAAGCAACCTAAATGCCCATCGACAGACGAGTGGATAAAGAAGATGTGGTACATATATACAATGGAATATTACTCAGCCATAAAATGGAACGAAACTGGGACATCTGTAAAGACGTGGATGGATCTAGAGACTGTCATACAGAGTGAAGTAAGTCAGAAAGAGAAAAACAAATATCGTATATTGACGCATATATGTGGAACCTAGAAAATGGTACAGATGAACCGGTTTGCAGAGCAGAAATTGAGACACAGATGTAGAGAACAAACGTATGGACCCCAAGGGGGTTAACGGTGGGGATGCAGGTGTGATGAATTGGGAGATTGGAATTGACATGTATACACTGATAGAATTGATGACTAATAAGAACCTGCTGTATAAAAAAAAAAATTAAATTTAAAAGGAAATAGGAAAAAAATGCATATCCTGGCCAATTCTAAAATATTGAATCTCTGAAGAAAGCCCCCCAAATTTTCATTTTTCAAAAAAACTCCCTCCCCAGGAATTGGCAGCATCCTTCAGTGAAGCAACTACAGAGGGCAGAGAAATTCACATGGGTAGGTGGGGGGAGTTGGCAAAACTGGGTTACAGGTGTCCTAAGAAACCAAGGCTTCAGGATTTAATAAAGTTCCACAATACTTGTAGTGTTAATGATGGAGTACGTTGGAATTAATTTCACACAGAATGAAATGACATCAGTATAACACAGTTTGTTGCTGCGTAACCCCACCTATGAACATTTTAAGAGCATTTCTTTTGGATAAACTCCCACAGGTAGATAAACTCCACAAAAACTGGTCACCGTGGTCACCAAGTAGGGTCAATTATTGGGACTGCATAGTTTCTCCAGTGCAGATATGCAGATTATAAGGGCCCTCATACTGGGCAGGGTAGAAAGTACAGCATTACTAAACGCTTAGCAATATACTGATAAGTGAAAGTCATAACTGAATAAAACAAACCGTACTTGGAGATTTGTCTAAAGGAATGAACCAACACCTTTATCCATACCAAGCCATTTCAAAGATGGGAAAGCCACTGAAAAACATTTGAGTAAAAGTAAAGTTAATGAAATACCTCGCATACGACTAGATGAAAGCCTTCTGATTTTGACTATCATGAGAATTTGGGCAACTACATTAGTGAATTTCAAGGAGCCCCACATGCTGAAGGCAGTAGTCCAGGGAATGTGTTTAGGCCCTACCTAGTCACACTTGAGAGAAGGCACAGCCCCCACAGCCATGGGGAAAAATGCATGGGCATTTTAATGGTATCTGCCTTAAATACTAAGTTCACAAATGCCCTAGGTTGTTCAGTTGTATTTATATATATTTTTTAATGTACTGGTTTAATTGGTTTCACACAATAATACATCTTTATTATCCCACTTAGCATCTTGTACTGTAATCAATGATTTTTACATCTTCTCCCCCAACTAAATTGTAAACTTGACTGTAGAATGAATGAATTTTAAAATCTAAAGTACCTAGTATTCTGGGTAACGTTGTAGCACATATTTTCCAATATGTAGCACATATTGTCCAGCACATATTTTCAATCTGTCCTTCTAGATGTTTATTTGGCAGAAAGGATTTGTATCAGACAATTCAGTGAACATTAATGTAATAACTACTAGATTTCTGGCACTATGCTAAGGCACTGGGGACAAAAATATGAATAGAAAATAGCTCCTGCCCTTGAGAAGGTCATAGTACAGTAGAGCAGGAAATCTCTGAATGTATTACAATGCTATGATAAATGTCTTTGCTCAACAACAAATATTCCCTTAAAATGAATAGTTCCTTGAATAATGCATTCAGGTTTTCATATGTTGTTTGTTTCAATTTACCTATGCAATGTAATTTACATTATTAATGCATTCTAACTTTGGGCCATACATGTAATACAAATAGGGGAATGTAATTAACATTTGTTTTAATTTAAATATGCCCAAATATATAGCTGCATACTAAAGAAACATTGGAAGAATTCAGATTTATAATTTGTAATTGTGTTAAATTACATCAGGTGTAATTCTGGTTTATAATTTATTATATTTTCATTTGTTGATATAAAGACAAATCATAAAAAAACACAAACTGTGTTAATTCTAAACAGGATTTCTGCCCTGAATTTCTGCCCAAGTCTGGGGATTGTGTATTTTCAGAAATGTGCACCCAACTCCTTTTCTCATGAATCTGATGTGGTTCTTTGCCTGATGCAAAAGAAGAAGTGCTGAGACCATTGTTTGGAATTCTCTGCAGTATATTTCTTACCAAGTGTAAGAAGTATGTGAAATGTTCTAATGAAAAGGGCATTAAGCTCAGAGATAAGGAGGTACAAATCTCAGTCGAAAATAGTAACTAATGGAAAAAATAACTAATAGATGAATTCAGACAAGGAGTCAATTTTATTTAGGCGTTTGTTCCTTTTCTTATAACAGAAAAGCCTTTAACTAGGAGGTCTCTAATGTCACTTCCAGCTCTAAGTCCCTAGGATTCAGTGATGAGTAGCATCCTCAGAGAGTTTACGTGGGAGAGATGGCTGGCTGCAGCTGGGTCACTGACAATCTAGTGAGACTCACATATTGAGAGTTCACAGCTCCCTCAGCTCCACACCCTTCAGCTGCACCCTCATCCAATTCCCACAATGCATGTGGACTCTGGAATCTCAGCTGGCAAAGCAACAACCACCACAAACAACAACAACACACATTCACAAGTAGCCTGAACTTGAAGACCAGAACTTGCTGGAATTTTCAGGACATGGTCTCAGCTATCCAGCTTCCTGTAAAATAAAGTATGTGGCAAGTGTTAACAACTCATGTTTTCCTAAAAACAGGTAGAGAAAAAATAGAAATTGTTCTTTCACATCAATTTATGAGGCTTTGGCAATGCTGGGGGATAAAGCTATGGTTTCTGGGTTCTGCTTTAGAGATGCCCCTTTTCCACATGCCACTCAGGTACCTATGCTTTAGAGAGCACCAAAGGTAACTCTTCCAGTTCTAGAAAGCAGCCCTTAAAATCTGCAGTTAAGCCACAGGCCAAAGCAAGCCTATAGGATCACAGATGGGTTATCCAACTCAATCACAGACATTCCTCTAATCTCCAGCAAGGAAATGTGCTGTCTCTCTAATGCACTAACATCAGTCTCCTGGGACAAAGTCTGGTTTCTCTGGGTGTCTTATTCGTAGAAATATTATACATTTTTGTAAACGCAAATGTAGTCAAAAACAATGCACAGAGTGGTGTGTTTAAAAGAGGTGAAGTGAGGAATCACTTTCTCTGTATTTATTTTCCCAAGGTTTCTCACCCCTTTGCAGAATGATAGTCCAGCTTTAGAGACATTAAGAAACCAGTAACCATGGGACTGGACACATTGCCTGGAAACAGCCTGATTACAACCAACTCACTCAGCTACAAGGAAATTCTCCCTGATCCTTTAGGACCATTTGTCAAGCCTTATTATAATGATAAAGAAAAAGTATACTTTTGTAAAGCCTTCAAAAATTATTGCCATGAAACTCTGAAAAATCTGGGCATCTGCTTTGGGGAACAAATGGGAAATTAACATGACCATCCAGTGTCAAAATTTGACAGCCTAGACAAAATAAAGAAAAATTAGCTCAGCACCATGCACAGAATTCAGAAATCAAAAGTCCAAATCCAATGCTGAGCAAATAATGTCTGGGAATTGTACTGTCTGCCATGGGGGTTAGAAGCCAAGGCAGCCAGAAGTCACTAATAAAGGCTATTTGTATTCTGCAGCAGTGCTGCTTAACTTGTACTTCCTTGTACATCTACTGCAGAACTTTCAATCAGATGCTGCCATTAACAGCTGCTTTGAAACATATACCAGTTGGTTCTGTCATGCCTGACAGGTGGATAAGACTTGTCAGGGCAATAACATTATAAAAACATTGCAGAAGTTTAGCAAAATCTAAGAATGTCTATACAATGTTTTAAAATCATTAATGATCAGTCTCAGAAAATAGGACCTGTCTTTTACTTTACTGGAATAATTTTTTAGTTACATTGACTGTGTGTGTGTGTGTGTGTGTGTGTGTGTGTGTGTGTGTGTGTGTGTGTGTGTGTGTGGTGTGTGTGTGTATATTTATAGACAGACAGCTAAATATATAAATAAATGTTTTTGTTTTCTGTCAAGCATAGCAGGATTTATAAGGATGCACCAGGGAATCCTGGCTTCACTAAAAGATTTTTCTCGCTATTGATCCACTCACAGTTACATTAGACTAGGGTGCATCTCACAGGACAGCTCAGATGTGGCCTGGGACCCATCTTAATATGGGCTTTGCCATTGCTTGAATCCAGAATTAATTTCTAGACACATCTATTACACTCTGGCTAGACTATCAGGATGCATGTTTCAGCGAAACTCAACTAGCATTGTTTTGAATTAAATTATGTTATGTCGATTGTAGGAAATGAATTCAGTTCCTTCGTTAACTGTAGGTAAATGCTCAATCCTTGAGAGCAACAGAGATTTGTGGAGAGTGAAGTTCCTAGCTTAAATTTAGCTACAGTGCTAATGAAAGTAAACAATTTTTACTTTGAAAGGACTATTTCTCAATCCTTCAGATATTTCATGCACATCCACAGCACTCTTAAATATAGCTCCAGGCTAAAGTGTAAGCCCTCTAGAACCTAGGCTTCAGGGACACGTCTTAATTTCATGTGAACCCTTGATACTTATCTCAGCCCTAGCACACAGTGGACACTCAGGAAATCTCTGCTGAGCCGAACCAGGCACCAGCATCATCAAAGTAACTGACAATGCAATTTTAGAGCTGACTGAGATAGACATGAAAAGAAAAAGAGGCTATAGATTGCTCTAAAGAGATGTAAGGATGATATTCCATTTTCCTGGAAGGATAATGGTGGGAGATTACATGGGAAAATGAAGAAAAGAAACTTTCTGACGATCCTTAGTTTCCATCTCTACTTCCCATGCCATTCACACTACATGGTATTGTCAGAATGATTCTCCAAAAACACAAAATCCCAATACTACTCAGCTGCTTAAGAAAATAATGAATGAATAAATGAATGAATATAATGACCACTGTCCACAAGAAACTTACAATTTGGTTACCTAGATGGAAATAACACATGATGTTTTCAAGAAAATATGACTTGAAAGAAAAGTTCAGTGTGAGCTGAACTGTCAGCAGAAGTTGCCAAGGGATTCGAACCAGGTCTATTCATCTGAATGAATAAAGGTGCAAAGTTAAGCTATTCCCAGTTAGGCAAGAAACATAACCAAAACATAGAGATAAGAATTTGAATAGCACATTAGGAAAGATACAAAGATACATTGGGAGGTAGATTATTGATAAGAGTAAGAGTTTTGGTTAGAACCTTGTATTGTATGAAGTTTTTCTTCCCATTAAAAAGTATTAAAAAGGATGCTATGAGTTGCCAAGATTGCTCAGTAAAGGGCTATTTGTGGAATAGGCAGCAGTTGGGGTGAACCTAGGGCATTCATTCATTCACTCATTCATTAACTATTTTTTGAACACCTATTATGTCCTACCCACTGGAGATAAAGCAGTAAACAGAGAGAATCCCTGCCCTGATAAAATTTGTATGGGTGGGGGTGAGGGCACAGATGATCACAAAATAGACAAGTAAGTAGATAATCAAAGGTCAGCTAGTGATAACTGCTAAAGCAAGGTAAGGATCTCAGAGAATGGGGGCGGGGCAGAGGCTGTATTTTAAAATATTAAAATTTTACCATCCCCCCAAATATCTAGCACAGATATGAGCATATAATAGATGATAAAGAAATATAGCTGACTGGGGTAATGCCAGCTGACTAAGAATCTTGGGCTCACTGAGATACAAAATTTCTCCAAATCAGATCTACAGGAAATGAATCAGCAGTCCCTGCTGTTCATGCCTAACACACGAGAGCCTGGGTCCAACCCAGCTTAACCTAAAAGATGAGGATTTCTGGAATAGGCTCCACCAGCATACAAAGTGGGCTGTACTGTAGAATTATGAGCATTCTTCCTACATCACTTAGGGCAAGCTGCTGCTGATGAGCAAGAAACATTTGTTAAATATTTGTCAAGTAATGTGCCTACTATGATTCCACATGCTTTAAAGACTAAAATAATAAATGATGCTCATGATTTTGACTTTCTTATTAAAGAAAATTAAACTCAAAAGTCAGAAGAAAGATCAGGAGAGTAATGATATAAGAATGAACTTGGTTTTATGAAAAATTTACAAAGAAGTTCAGGGGCTCCCGTGACATGTGAAACTTGAAAAAAGGAGGGCCACTTGTATTATATAAATGCTCATGCCATCATGACTCTGAGCTCTTCAAATCCTGTCAGAGCAAGACATACAAATGTGACTTTCCAATCACAATGCCTAATTTGTCCTGACCCACCCTTGGTCACTGGTCAAATTTCTCACATCTCCGATACCATCCCTCAAATATAGGCTCATGACCACACAGTGAAAACTTCCTGTGCACAAAACTAGCTGGTCCAAGTGGGAAAGGACAGTGTGAGGGTAGCATATATTTGCACTGTGGCTTCTCTGAGTTAATGTCTACAGGTTGTAGGTGTTGTTAGGCGTTAATTTAATGTCCTACAAACAGGGACAATAGGGGAGACTTACCCTTATATTGTCAAATAAAGAGCAATTCAATTACTTGAAAAGATGAAGACAGCACTTTCCTTTCTCACTGTGCTCCTTTCCTGCAGGAAGTTTATTAGTGAAACATACTATTAAATCCCAGGAATAAGCTGTGGTACAGCTACTTTACCTACCTCACTTCCTTTACCGAGGAGAATATTTCTTGTTTCTATAATATTATAGCAATTTGAACTCTACAATATTTCAACCCTTCTCAACTCCATTCTTGTTAGCACCATCCCCCAATCCATACTCTCTGTTCTGTGCAAAACCCCTTGCTCTTTCTTATTAATGCTTTTTCTTCAACTCCCTCAACATTAGTCCAAAGCGTCTCTTTTTAGATCTTATATTTGGTTTTGTTTCTTCATTCATAGCTCTTGACATTCATTATTATCTTCCAGTGAAACACAGAAAGGGTATAAGGAGTTAAATGTTTTCACAAGCAAACCTATATTCCCCTCCCTTTGCAGGGGAGGGAAATTAATAGGAAAAAGAAAAAAAAAAAAGTGCCAGATAGAAGGCCTGAAATAAATGACCTGCACCACCCATAGCTGAATTCCACCTCTTCCAGAATGTTTCATAAGAGAGAATCAATAAAAGCTGAATCTGAAACACTGATGCAGTGTAGTAGCTAAACTCAGTGAGCTCCCAAGATAATCCTGTGTTCTCAGAAGCTATAAGTGCAAATTCCTTCACCTTTCAGGGGATGGGCTCACTACATGAATTGGCCTGTTTTTTGACCTCAAAATCCAGGTGGGACAGGGTTGGGGGTGGCAGAAGAAACTAAAGGGAAGATTTCCAGGCCATTTGTTCTCAACTGAGATACTCTGGCAGAGGGACAGACAAGGTCGAGTTTCCATGGCCCTGAGCTGGGTTACACAGCTGGAGTCACACTTTGCTCAACACAAATGTCTTTCACTCACCACAAGCAACACAAAGACTGTGAAAGAACGCTGCCAAAGAACAGACCAATTGCCACTGGCCATTTTCATTATCTAGGCTACCTAGTAAGGTAACCCTCATACAACCTGGCTGTTAAATTAGCCTTCATCTCAGTTTATAACTTTTTCCCTATGACTACTTGATTAAAATATTCAATTAAAATAGAATAAAGACCAAAATGAATGTTAGCGATACGAGGCTCAGTATCTTTATTTGTAGTAGAGGATTTAAAAATAACATGTTTGTTCTCTTTAATGATACTGTTGCCTTAAAGAAAAACACTCATTTGCATATTAAAATTTCATCGCCATCACTAAAGAAGCACCCTTAAAAAAACTGAGATTAAACTTACAAAAAGACCTCCAAAAATCTGTACTGGAGCAACTCAAGTGAATAGATTGAAGAATAAAATTAAACACAATTTAGGTAGGTTGATCTGAGGACATTTAGTACACCTTAATAATATACCTGTCATCTTATTTTGAGTTCTTTAACCTTATAGAATTCTCGGAAACAGCACTAAATATAGTTGTGTATGTATGACACATTAAAAATGTACATATTTATTTTTGAAGCTGTATTTTAGCTGATTGTGAATTCCCCTTGAAAGTATTTTTTTATAAAATAATGTTCATGCAATTTCTACCAAATGCATGGCATATGTTACAAAAAAAATAAATATCATGAAGGAAATTTATAAATTACTTCAAACTGGCATATAAATAATCAGCTGGTTAAACTCATGCATTTCATATGCATTTCACAACCGAATTCCAGCTTTTATAAGCACCCTGGCTTGGAAAAGCAGACCATTAAACTGCACTGGAGCTCTCATGACTCAAGTCCTAGTTCCTTATGAAAGTGTATGGACAATTTGGATGTACCGCTTGCATCTCATCTATAAATAGTTTCTCGCCATTTATAAATGCTTGTCATGGTGTAAATTATTATACATCATAGATAATTTTTCTCCTCATCCTGAATCACCAATGAAATTTCTAAACAACATTTCGGTTGTCTAAACTAAAACAAGCAAACAAAAGCAAAGACAAAATGACAAACAAACACAACTTTATACGTGTTAACTATTCCTATCAATAACATTTCTTTTTCTATTGCCTTGTCTTTTAAAGTCCTAAGTGCAAGAACGTTGCCTCCCCTCTCCTCTACCCCATCCCCTGCCTTAAGCACAAATTAAATAGAACGTAAACAGACAATATAATTTGCCTCATCATAGCTCCTTGATGGTCTGATTTCCTGTGTGGTAAGAATGTTTCCTTTCCTGCATTTCAATCTCTATCCAGGCCATCTAATAGTATAGTCTATCAGTTAATATACAGCCTTCCCAGATAAATATGATTCTCAAACAATGACAGAGAGAACTGTTTTTCCCTTATTGTGTGAGGTCCCAGAGGACAGTCAAAATCTCAGCAACACTGTATTTTCTTTGCTTCTATAACATTCTAACAATTTCTTCCCCTGAGATAATCTCATCTTTCCTTTAGATTTGTGTTTCTCAACCACCTGATGAATTTAGATTCTACAGAGATTTCCTTGTACTCCTAGGTTCTATTATGATCTGAAAAATAACTACTTTCTTGTTAGTAATCAAATGTTGGAGTTCTTGCGTTCCATTAGCACGTGCTTTGAGAAGTTCTAAATTTCCATGTTTATGACCTTACAGATAACTAACAAAAGTATAAAGACTATTTATTGAGCTTTGCCTTTAAGGATATAAGGGCTAATATATTATTAGGGCCTCTCAGGATTCTGTCCAAGCCTTCGCTACCAATTATAGACAGAAGTCTTTCCAAGTAAAAAAATAATGAATAAATTGAAAGGAAGAGCAAAATGTTTTTCATCCACCAAAAATTTTTTGCCACAGTATTTATATGTTTGTACCTTTGTCTCAACTCAAACATTTTGGTGTCTTTATAATCTCTTGTTTAAAAGTCAACTCTTCCACATAAACATCCCCAAGTTCACTCAGGGTGATTCTTTTCTGCTGGAATAGGAATCATTATCTCTAAACATTCATTTATGTGTTGCTTAATTGGGTGTGGTATGGTTGTTGGCACTGTAATAGGAAAACTTCACAGTCTCTGACCTCTAGATGCTTAAAATCTAAGATGAAGTAAATATTCCAAAATATTGCTGTGGACTTAAAGCATAATGGGCCATTTAAAATAATACCATGAACAAATTGACTGTCATTTTGACAGTACTGAGAACAACGTATGTCCCTTCACATTTCAACTTCTGCTGGATCATTAGGCACAAGTTCGAACAATTCCAAGAAAAACTTATAAACAAAATTTTGAAATAAAAGTTGGATGTAAAATATCAAGACTTACAAACATATTTTAGAGAATGACTTACTTTACAAAATGATTTGGTCTGCACATTTCAAGTAATATATTTTTCTGCTGGATTAAAGTTGACTTAAATATGTTATCATTTATAAGTAAAATTGATATGGGTTCAGGATTTGTTAGGAATGCCGAGAACATGCAAAGGGAGATCCTTCTTTACACTACAGGAATCTTTTATGGTAATCCCTGATCCATTATTTTGGAATAGTCATGATTTTTCAAATGCTGTATCAAACTTCTGAGCCACTAGTAGCAACTTTTCCATTTGACTAAACATCCCTGCATATCAACAACTGGACAGAAACACTTTTTACCAACCCCCCACCTGCCCACCACACACAGGCAGTAATTGTGCAAACAGACATTTCATTTAAAATAATATGAAAATCCTAGTAAAGCCTGTTTCATTTTTATGAAGCCACGCCCACAAGTTCCCAGTTCACTTGTGTCGATAGTTATGGCATTGGGAGAAATTTTCTGTTGAGACTGTACTCCTGCCACATTACAGAGTCAGAATCCAGTATTCTGCAGCCGACCGGCTAGTGCCCACCAATTCTAGTCTCATTCAAGGAAATGGAGTATAGTCTAATAATGGCAGGTCTGAAAGCACATAACTACAGGCTGTAATCAAAGGTTTAAATGACCGTTTATTTCATCTTGTCTGCCTGAGGAAATTCTTTACCAGCCAATTTTCTCCCCTTAGAATAAGAATATTTGCATGCTTGCAGACAAAGGTGACAATTTCAAAGGATGTATATTCTCTGATGGTGAATATCTGCTTTTTAACTACAGAGAATAGAGATCCAGTTATTATTATTATTGGATTTTATATATTGCTTAAATTAACTGCCAAGAAAAGCCTCCAAGAAATAAATTGCCTTTATGTAATATTATCTTTAATTTCTTTTAGCAAATGGGATACGAGGTTTAAGTGAGTTAAAGAAAATCAAGTAACGATATTTATGGAATACAATTTTCCATTGTGAAATGCCTAAAACACAAATATTTTGCAGTTAGTTTACTATGAATGTAGGATAGTAGGAGAGCCTTTTGTAAGACAGAGTTGATTTTTAGGATGGCTTACAGCAGCGGTCCCCAACCTTTTTGTCACCAGGGACCGGTTTCATGGAAGACACTTTTTCCACAAACAGGGGAGGAGGGAGTGGGAGGATGGTTCAGGAGGTAATGCGAGAGATGGTGAGAGATGGGGAGCTGCAGACGACGAAGCTTTGCTCTCTGGCCTGTCGCTCACCTCCTGCTGCGCAGCCCAGTTCCTAACAGGCCTCAGACTGGTAGCGGTCCATGGCCCGTGGGTTGGGAACCCGTGGCTTACAGGTTGCAACAAAAAGTTCCTGATAACTTGTAACAAGCAGACCTATGGGGCTCAGACCATGTTGGCTAATACTGGCTACTTAGCTTCTGCAAAGCTTTTATAACCATTTTGGAAACCAAATACTATAGAACAAAAGCTTTCCTTCCATTCTGTAGCCAACTGTCTGGCGTTACATGAGCATCAGAAGAGCATTTTAAAGGTAAAACATCAAATATTTGACATTCCTATTAAGAACAATATAAAATTTTATAGTATCTAAATATCTTCAAAGGGTGAGCTCTAACCCATATACAATTACAAGGGTCAGAAAAGCAGGGTGATGAAATAATGCTGGAGTGAGGATAGGTCTGGGGCAAGTCAAATACATTCTGAGTCTAATTTCTGTAACTGTTAAAAGGGGATAATAATGCTGTCTCTACTGATCTCTTTGGGTCACTATAAGGATAAAAGCCTGAAAGTGAAAACGCTTTAAAACGTAGACAATCTATACAAATATTAAATAATACTATCATTTTCATTTTTCCCTACAATCCTATAGCAGGGCTCTGAGCAGGACCTATGTACTGTGCTTTTAATAACACAACTGGGAAGGAGAAGGTAGGATTTTAGACAGCTCTTCCCCCCACACACTTGATGAGCTTCTGAGATACAGTCACCAAACTCCTCAGATACATTTGGCGGCATCAGAAGCAGCTGCCGCTGACAATCATGTCTGATTCCACGGGGACTGTGGGTGTAAAAACATTGAGTCATTACAGGTGCGCCTGCCTCTCTTCATTCAAAGGATGAAATGAAAAGATGAAATTCACCAAGCCCAATGTTTTTAAAACAGAAAGAAAAGAGATCAACGAGGAAAGACTTCCTCTAATTTGTAAGAGCAGAATTCACTTATATTGATAATTTAGTCATTGTTTCTTAATAGTCTGCTACTGTGCTAGGTATTGCCCCAGATTATAAATTAAGAGAGCTGCCTAACTTTAAGAAACACATTGTTTAATAATAACAATATGGGGCATAATAAGAGCATACAACTAACTCTGTTTTCAGGTAGAACCTTGGTGAGACGAGATAAACACCAAAGGCTACTGGAATTTTTCTTTGAAGGTAGAAAGATATTAAAAAGGTTTTAATGAAAATGATAAAGGAGATGGCATGTGAGATCATTTTGAATGATTCCTAGGATCTTGGTAGGAGAAACATTAATAAAGACAGAGACTTGAAAGGTGGATATGTTCAACATTGTGAAGTTAATATTGTTTCAGGAATATCCTGCTAGAGTTTCCCTATCCTTCTACACCTGCATATATTTATGCAAAGTGCTAATGTTGATTCATTACAACAGGTGACATAGATAACCTACATTTTAAAATTTTTATTTTAAACTGGCAAATTGTACAGTAGAGTCCCTACTGATTAAAAATGAAACATTTTATTATACATGTAATACATGTTTTCAGAAAATTTAAAAAGCACAAACACAGAAAATGAAGATCACATATAATTCCCCCACCCCAGAGCTGTTAACATTTTGACGTATGTCCTTCAAGGCTATATCTGGATATCCAATGCACAGCATAGTGATTATAGTCAACAATACTGTATTATTAACTTCAAAGTTGCCAAGATTCTAGATCTTAATTGTTCTCATCACAAAAAAAAAAAAATGATAATTATGTGATGTGATAGATGTGTTAGCTACTGCTGCAGTGGTAATCATACTGCAATGTGTAAATGTATCAAAACAACACATTGTACAATTTAAACTTATACAATATTATATGTCAATTATATCTCAATAACAAAATTAATTTTAAAATGAAAAGGACTATTTCTGTGTATATATATAAAATATGCATTTATAATAAAAAATGAACATTTTATACATATTGCTTTGTAATGTGTTTTTTTCACTTACCAGTATAGCTGAATAACTTTAAACAGCATTAAATACTCTACAACATAATTTTTAATGGCTCCCTGGTATACTATTATGCAGATTGTCCATCAGTTTATTTTATTTGTTTCTATTATTACATATCCAGGTTACTTTTATTTTCTTGTGTAAATAACAATGCCACGATCTTTTTTTTTTTTTTTTTTTTTTTTCTGCGGTACGCAGGCCTCTCACTGCTGCGGCATCTCCCGTTGCGGAGCACAGGCTCCGTACGCGCAGGCTCAGCGGCCATGGCTCACGGGCCCAGCCGCTCCGCGGCATGTGGGATCTTCCCGGACCGGGGCACGAAACCGCGTCCCCTGCATCAGCAGGCGGACTCTCAACCACTGCGCCACCAGGGAAGCCCACAATCATATTTTTAGATAATTATGTAAACCTCTGATTATTTAATTAACAAATTTGAGAATTATGATTACTGGGCTGTTTGAAACTGGCTTCCAAGAGAGTTATTCTAATTTTCATTCCATCATCAACAGATTAGCCTTACTCTATTCATGTTCCCTTCAATGTTGGGTATTTAAGTTTTAATCGTTTTTTCCTATTTACTATATGAAAATAACATTTGATTTATTTTCTTCAATTTTGTTTTTCTTTGAATACTAATTAAGTTGGATGTTTTAAAATTTATTACTTACTTTTTGTGCATGTGATATGACTAATCTCCCATTAAAATGTAACAAGTCCACTTTGGGTATTTTTTCATGTTTGTTTTCCCTGTAACCATCCTCTGGGTTTCTTCCTCTTCACTACTTGTAATATCTGGTTCATACTATCCAAGGAGACATTCCTGAATTTAGGATTTTGTGCATAATTAGTCTCAAGGACTATAAAGGCTCTGAGATTTTACCTGACTTCAAAGTTAACAAGTTAACCCACTGCAGTTTCATGAATGCAGATTCTTACGTCAGAGATGAAGGACAGTTCATTACTTGCAGCAAAAGCACTAGTCAGAGTTTCAGCATTTTTTTGTGTGCTGTTCTGTGAACACCATTTTCCACAGGGTAATGCAAAGAGAGCTGGCCGGGGGAGGAACGTGTACACACAGTGGGTTGAGTTAACGGAGAGGAATTCTGAGCACAGAGAGCCCCAGTATTTTACAAGGGGAGTAAACATTCCTGCCCTTCGCTCTTTATTACATTGGACAATGTATGTACACGGAGGAAAAACCATAGATATAGTCTATGTTCCAAGGACATTCATGATAGAACTTGCTTGAAATGACAGACTGGAAAAAAGAGGTCAGTGTCTTGCTATGCAAGAGATGCAGCAGCGCAAATGACTCATGGAAAATTGTCTTCAAACACTTACTCCTGAACTGGCAGAAAGAGAATAAAAGATTTTGCAATGGAAGGAAGGAGAGTGAATCAAGGGCATTCAGCATCCAAGCTTGATTTCTGACTCAGCCCTCACTGTGTGCCCTCATTACAAAAACATATCAGCATAAAGAAAATAAATGAGGCACAGGGAGATCAGCTCGGTGCTTTGTGACCACCTAGAGGGGTGGGATAGGGAGGGTGGGAGGGAGAGAGATGTAAGAGGGAAGAGATATGGGAACATATGTATATGTATAACTGATTCACTTTGTTATAAAGCAGAAACTAACACACCATTGTAAAGCAATTATACTCCAATAAAGATGTTAAAAAAAAAAAGAAATGAAATGAAAGGTGGGTCCTGGTTAAACTGATTTCTGAAAACTATACTTTGAAAAAAGGTTCAGTAGACAGTGATTTTTCACTTTATAAAACAATTCTCTATAGAATTCTTTAAATATCAAGTTTTCCTAGTATGATTAGAAAATAAATTAATCTAAAAACTTTTTTATAGTTTTTTTTTTTAAAGCATTTTAGTTAAGAGGGTGTGCCCAGGACCAAACTGCCTCTGTTCAAATCTGGTTCAGTGTGCTTGGTTAACTTACTTGGTTAAGTTCCTTCTGCTGTAACATGGGAATACTGATGGAATTAACTCCATTCTCAGAGCTGGTGAAAGGTTTGACTGAATTAAGAGACATATAGTGCTTTTGACAGTGCCTGATACATGGGAAGCACCTTTATTTCTACCACCTAAAATATAGTCATTAAAGAGACATATTCTCTTTGCTCTTTTTCTGTGTACAATAAAATATAAAATGTCTTCTTTTCTTGACTTAGAGGATAGAGGCTAAATGAAAGAAGCCTTTCAAAATCTAACTCCAATGAGAAATGGATTATCGTTTTATTCAAATTATAGGTTATTTCTAAAATCAGAAGAAAAATTATTAAGAAAGGGTTGATGAATTCCTAATGTTGAATTGCATCATCTATTATAACTTCTTTCATTTCTACAATTTCACATATTGTGCTAAGAGAGGACCATAAAAAATAATGTATATAGTTTACAAAGCTCAGTAACATACTATTTATTTATGCATAACAACCTTTGAAGCACAAAGATAGAGTACTAAAATATTCATGGGGGACAGGGGGCTGCATGGTCTTCCTCTCCAGTATTTAATCATTATTTCTCCCTGGGTTACAACTGGTTCTTTTAAACCTGACAGTAGTGACTCTGGTTCTTTCCCAGAAATTCTAAACAAGAGGAAAAAGGTCATAGTTGAAGAAAAGGTTGTGAACAAAGAGGGAGGCAACTAATGAAGAGTGGATATTACAAAGACAAAGTCACTGAACAATAATTGGGGGAAAAGAAAGCACTTTGTACAAATTAACCTATACTTTTTTTTTTTTTTTTGGCTTTGCGGGCTTTCTCTAGTTACAGTGAGCAGAGGCTACTCTTCGTTGTGGTGCACGGGTTTCTCATTGTGGTGGCTTCTCTTGTTGCGGAGCACGGGCTCTAGAGCGCAGGCTCAGTAGTTGTGGCGCTCGGGCTTAGTTGCTCCGTGGCATGTGGGATCTTCCTCGACCGGGGCTCGAACCCGTGTCCCCTGCACTGGCAGGTGGATTCTCAACCACTGCGCCACCAGGGAAGTCCCAACCTATACATTTTTGAAACTTCTATTATGTCCCTGACACTAGTACTTTGCGGATGGAGAACGAAAACTTTGTTTCCTTTCACCACCATCCCATTCTATTATTATCATTGTGCCCATTTTACAGAAGAGGAAATAGAATTTTGGAGAACTTATGTGACTTGTTCAAGATCGTGCAGGTAGAAGACAATGAATCCAGGACTTGAATCCCGGTATTAAAAAGCCAGTTTTCATTATATTATATTGCTTCTGCTGACCCTGAATTTCAGCCAAGCGCTTATTCCTCCAAAGCCTACATCACAAACGACTTAAATAATTTTCAGCCAACCCAACTATCAAATAAAGACTAGCCTCATCTACTGGTTCTCAGCCAGCAGAAGGATTCTGTTAAATTGGGGGGTATAGCTGACGCTCTTGGTTGCATGGGGATCCCTCTGTTAATTTTGGTGCCTATTGGGGTTTTCTTAGACTCTCAGTCTGTGACTCTCTGAACTATTCAGCTGCACTCCTGACTAAGCCCGTATCCTTAGGGAATAAAACAAAATCATAGATCAGGCTGTTTTTTCTATTTTGTCCTGGATATTCTCATTCTCTGAATCCTCCAGATAAATCACAGGTAGAGCAACAAATCAATGGGGAAAAGTGATGGCATAAGTTCCATTTGAATAGCATTCTCTACCTTCTTTTCCACATTGTAACCACTATTCACAGTGAACTGTTGTTTAGAACATTTTTCTCTCTAATACGCTAGCTACTAGCTACGTAAATCACTTGGTAAGATACAAAGGAGTTTATTGTTCTTCACACATAACCATGGTGCTTCTTTTCCAAGAGTAGAAATAACTCATGCTGAACCACCAGTCCCCCACAGACATATTCATATACCTTCACTTGGCTTATCCTTTGATAGAAATTATAGAACTGAAGTAGCTACTCTTTGCAGTCAATGTATTTGTTACCATTTCACCTACTCACCCAGGCAAGAAAGCTAGTAGTAAACTTGGCCTGTTCCTTATTCTTAAGCCTGCATCTACCCTTTGCCCTGCTCCATATTTAAAGAATACCTTCCACTTCTCTCCAAGGCACAAGTAAGAAATATTCAAAGCTTTATAAAATCAGGTCAAGCACATCTCCTGCTGAGATCTCAAACCTGGCAAAATTCTGGAAAATAACATGTAGGTAATCCAGTAGACGTTTTATTAGTCAAGAATTTGTATGTACCTGTGAGTGTGTACATGAGAGAGAGAGAGAGAGAGAGTGTGTGTGTGTGTGTGTGTGTGTGTGGCAGGGCTGGGGGGAGAGGGATGGAGAAGAGAGATTAATTGATTTAAGATCTCTCCAGCAAATGTACTACTGGGTGTGCACCATTTATCAGGTATTGCACTAGGCACCAGGGATATAAAATGAACCACAAATAGACCCTGACTTTGAAGAAATTAATGCTTTGTTACATTTTAGTCAAAGAGTCAGGTGCAGAAATATATGCTTTTACTATACCATCACAAGTACTAACTAGGATATAAATGTGCACAGGGTCCCATGGGACAAAGAGGAAGCTCACTCGGTTTCTAGGGATAAGTCTTCTTGAGGGAGGTGGTATTGGAAACAGTGGATGCACAGGAGTGATTCTGGAAAAGAAGAATGTGGAAGGTGTTCTTGGTAGAGGAAATAGAGGCATGGAAAAGCACAATGCATGTGAAAAAGCACAGCAATTCATAGTCATTAAGACTTAAAGCTTGGGACAAGACGTGTTAGGAGATAAGGTGAAAAATGATTTGATGAAGAGATCATAGAAGACTGCATATGCATACTATTGATACAAAGCTTGAAATTTAACCTGTAGGTAATAAGGAATCATCAAAAGTCTTTAGAGTTGAGTGTGACAAAATCATATTTACCTTTTAGGTGGTCTTGTGAAGGATGGGATGGGGTTAAGATCATAGGCAGAGAATGTATCAGGGGGCTGATGAAACAGGGTCCAAAAAGATATGATGAGGGTCACTTTGGAAAAGAAGATGGTAATAGTGAAGACAGGAAGGTCCGTGAGGGACACTGTATACAAATGGAGATCCTTTCTCCTGGGACACATGAAAGGGGGCCCCATCAGAGGGTATTAAGTACTGAATTGTGTCCCTCCCCAAATTCATATGTCGAAGCCCTAACCTCCAATGTGTCTGTATCTTGACATAGGGATTTTAGGGAGATAATTAAGGTTAAATGACCTCATAAGGGTGGGGCCCTCATCAGACAGGACTGGTGTCCTTATAAGAGGGACAGACAACAACCAGAGCCCTGGAGCCACTCTCATTCTCTCTCTCACCCTCTCTCGCCCTGAACACAAAGAGGAAAGGCGGAATGAGGACATGGAGAGAAATCAGCTGTCCTTAAGCCAGGAAGAGGGGCTTCAACAGAAACCAACCCTGATAGCTGCTGCCTTGATCTTAGACTTCCAGCCTCCAGAACTGTGAGAAAATCAATTCTGTTGAAAGCACCCAATCTGTGGTATTTTGTAATGGCAGCCTGAGCAGAGGATTTAGTTGAAAGACGTGAAATCTGGAAAACATGCACAGAGAAGACAGAAAAAGCAGTAACATAAAGTCCTGAATAAGCAGAAACTGTGAGGTAGAGAGGCGAGTAGAGAGAGCTTTCAGTTGACAGCTTCAGAGGATGAAACAGTAGATGTGTGAGTTCCTTGGACCAGGGAGTTCTAGAATAAGGAGCGATGGACATTTGTTTCTGAGGAGACTATCCTAGAGTAGGGATTGGATCAGCCAAACTGTTGTCCAACTACTATCCTACACTGAAATCTACTTCATCCCTGGAGGCTGTGTCACAGCCAAGTCTGTCCCTTGTTTGCCTTGCCTCCCAGTGCTGTGACAGCCACGCCCCCTCCCTCCTCCTGTATCAGCTAGAACAGGCCTTTTCTCTTGCACTCGGAGACTGCCAAACAAGCAGAGTGGGAGGAAGAGGAGGTGTCAGGATGCGCAGACAGACTCAAGAAATCTTGGGATGTGATGTGAGTAACCCAAGAAGATTTTGTAAAAAATATAAACTTTTTATGTTATCAACCCAATTTATAACATACAGAAACCTCCTGTGCATGGAATGAGAGCCGTCTATGTAAGACAGAAAGGGTGGTATGATGCTGTCTCTAAATGAAGAGGGGCTCTTTAAAAATAACACCATAAAATCTGTTTTTATTCACCTCTATAACAAATTGGCTCAGTTTAAATGCCAGGCTATAAAAGGTTTCATCCATGCTCTCAATACCTACCGACTGTATGAAGAGAAACGAAGGAAAGCTTTGAGTGCACTTGTCTTCAGCACCTGCCAACATGGCGCCTAGGTTTTTGGACAGAATTTCATAAACAGAACAAATGAAGAAAAACGACCTTTCCTTTATCTATATGCCATTATAGCCCCACTGAGTTGAAGACAAGTAAGATTATAGGATTTACACAGTCCTTGTGGAGGAATTGGCAAGTAGATTATTCTTCTGCCTGCTTAAAAATAGTTTCAATTTTGATCTAAGGCACATCTATGTTCATATGTGTGTGTGTATGTGTGGCAGGGAGGTGGCAGAGTTTGTGTGGCAGTGTTCCTCCTTTTGTCTTCCACAGTCATGCTTTCCACCTGTGCTATTAACATCCAGATGCTACCATATTTTAATTATACTGATTAATCTCTGCAAAAGAATTACAAATGATAAACCAACCTTCCCTCAAATTAGGTAAGTCAATCTGCTGAAAGGCAGAACAGTGAAACAGGACACCAGGCTAAAATCATTTAAGAGATGAAAATGTCTTCATTTGTTTTTGTTTGTATGCTTTTAATTAAAGGTGACAGAACCACCCTTCACTACCAGTTCAGCAAATGTGATGTGCAAAGATGAATGCATTTACAGCTGCAGGTAGCATTGCTGTTTTCAACATTACTACTCTCACTGTTGGGGAAACATCTGTGGAAAATAAGAAGAGAAGGGAGTTATCTTAACAAAGCTGAAAAGAGATGTCGAAAGAAACCTCTTGCCCGTCTCCATCTTTAGAGAGCTTCGTGAAGAGGGCCACAACACTGTGTACTGCAGTTGTTTTGACCAGAGATTCCAAAAATACTCTGAAAAATCTCCCAGCATATCCAAGTATTTCCTCTATGGCTCTCTGGAACACTTCTTTAGGAAAACACAAAATAAGAAAACGGAAAAACCTCTCACCTAATTCACCACGTAGTTTAATAAAGTATTTTTATCCCTGACCACACCACCCTTTAGTCATTTTTCCTGAGTAAGGGCATTTTTGAAGCAGAGGGGTGAGGGCTGCTTTTGGCACTGGTGACCTGCCCTGAAGCTTTCTGAGTCCATGATTCTCGGTTCTATCTAAAAATGGAGATCTTACCACTTCCCGGGTATATTATAGGATTAAATGATGTAATGTAGATGAAAGTGCCTTGAACATTTCTGTATGCTGATTTACTGTGAGTTTGTAGAGATAAAGATCCCAAGATGTTCTGTGCTCCAAAATATGAAGTAAATATTGCTTCTTCGTTCGAGCATTTTATCTTATCTGTATCATTGCCTTCCCCACTCTTTATTTTTTTTAACATCTTTATTGGAGTATAACTGCTTTACAATGGTGTGTTAGTTTCTGCTTTATAACAAAGTGAATCAGCTATACATATACATAGGTTCCCACATCTCTTCCCTCTTGCGTCTCCCTCCCTCCCACCTTCCCTATCCCACCCCTCTAGGTGGTCACAAACCAACTAGCTGATCTCTCTGTGCTATGCGGCTACTTCCCACTAGCTATCTATTTTACGTTTGGTAGTGTATATATGTCCATGCCACTCTCTCACTTTGTCACAGTTTACCCTTCCCCCTCCCCACATCCTCAAGTCCATGCTCTAACAGGTCTGTGTCTTTATTCCCATCTCACCCCTAGGTTCTTCATGACCATTTTTTTTTCTTAGATTCCATACATATGTATTAGCATACGGTATTTGTCTTTCTCTTTCTGACTTAGTTCACTCTGTATGACAGACTCTAGGTCCATCCACCTCACTACAAATAACTCAATTTCGTTTCTTTTTATGGCTGAGTAATATTCCACTGTATATATGTGCCACATCTTCTTTATCCATTCATCTGTTGATGGACACTTAGGTTGCTTCCATGTCCTGGCTATTGTAAATAGAGCTGCAGTGAACATTGTGGTACATGACTCTTTTTGAATTATGGTTTTCTCAGGGTATATGCCCAGTAGTGGGATTGCTGGGTCGTCTGGTAGTTCTATTTGTAGTTTTTTAAGGAACCTCCATACTGTTCTCCCATTCTCTTTAAGCACTATTTGCCAAGAGCTTTCTTTTTAGAGCACATCAATGTCATACAGCAATTCCACACAAAACCTGTTTATATTAGTCTGATGCTAGTGGATAAAGACAAGGTCATCAGTTTGGGGTAACTTTTATAACATCATATGTTCTTGTTTTCAAGATATCTACTACTGGCAAAGTGTGTGTGTGTGTGCGTGTGTGTGATATGAGAGAGAGAGACAGAGAGAGGGAGAGAGCAGGTGCTCAAGCAAATGCGCACCCCTGAGAAGGTCTTCTCAAATCAGAGATAAGATTACTTCTGAGAATAAGATAAATATTTAAACCTAACAGTGATGGTAAGCATGGCTGCCATCCATTGTGTGCCTAAAATGTGTCCTAGCTACAGGGAGATTACAGTGTAGAAGTGTAAATCAGACAAGTGAACTCAGCAATTACCATATAAGCACCACGATATGGGCTTGAGTGGTCATGAAAAACTTCTCAGTAAAATGCTACGTAAGATAACACCTTGATGGATAATAGGATGATGGAGATACATGGGAGTGGAAAAGTAAGAATGCAAGGGTGGGAATGGATTGGAGGAAAAAATGGAGAACATTACAGGCCTGCAGGTTAAAAAAAAATTTTCTACATAATTTCATACATTCCAGAATGGCTAAAGGTTTAAATTACAATTTTACATCTTTTATACATTCTCATATTTTCCTACATAAATGCAGACCACTACATTTTTATATACATACTGCTGGGACCCAAAACCTGGTTCATGGCTGCCAACTCCTCCACATATAGGCAACAAGAAAAAGGGCAAATACCACGTAGCTGTGACGACCAAAAAGGCTCCTTTCTATTAAATGCAACCATGAAATGATAGGGTTTAACAAAGATTCATTAAAGTCTCATCTTTCAAGCACAATGCAAGTTTAAATAGATTCCGGCTCCATTCAATCTCAGCTACAGGGCAATCATTACTGTAACTAACTCCTACATCTTTCATCTTTTGACAATGAAATTAAAATACTGCTTCATGCTACAGTAAGAAGGAACACTCTAAAATAAATAATCCCAAAGTTGGAAAAAAACTGAAAATAACAGCACTGTCTTTCTGAGACAGTGGGCGGCAATGTAAATGAGTGGAAGCTTTGCATACAAATAGAATAAACACACACTGATTTGGAAGGAATACAGCAAGAAGATTTCAGTTAAACTATGGACAGCGGATAGTTCAGAATCCGAAGCCACAAGTAACCAATTTAGGTAAAAAGAAGAATATGTTTCCTGAAAGCATTGGTACAGTGGGACAGTATGGAAGAAAGCTGCTATTCACCAGAGATGCCCAATTACAGAAAAGTTAACAAGACGTGGGCCTTATCACATATGGTGAGATGGAGAAGGGTGATTTTAGAACATTAAGTTCTCCCTGCTCCTAGTCTGGATGGATGGGGATCCTAGAATTTCCAAACTGTGTCCCTTAAAGAGAATGGATAGTTTTGTAAGCCAAGGCAAGATCAGCTCCTTTTCAGCCCATTTTTATCTGTGTCTGTGCTATTGATGATGACACACTGGCCTCTCATATTTCTGTAAACCTGGCCCTTTGATTTTTCCTGCAGTGACAGCCCAAAAGGCTCCACCGAAGAGTTGGATATCTGCTCTTAACTTCATTCACCCCTCATCATTTCCAGAAAGAAACCAGGTCTACCCATCCCATGTCTTTCTAATTATGAAGCATGCCCCCATTTAGTTCATGCAACTCCTTCCCTTTACTACTCTGTTCATCCTCTCTTGGGAATCCAATCTTAATCATCCTCTCTTGGGAATCCAATCTTAACCCAAAGAAAACGAGTAACATTTGGAATTGGCACTGCTTTAATAACTCAGTAGAGATAATCATCTCTTCTATCACTTGAAGTTTCCTTTTCCTTTAGATTTTGGATTCCCCAAACATCCCAATTCAATCACTCATTCACATTTACATAAATAAAAATAAAGCCAAAACCACAAGAGAAATGCTATTTCTAGAAGGTATTATATTATCCACTAAGAAAACTCACTTGCTTGTCCTTTGGGAACAAACTCATGGTATAGATAACTGTTACTTGATTTTTGAGCTTTTCTTTTTGGGGGTCATTTTTTTAAAAAAGACAAAATCTCAACAGATAAAAGAGAAAAACAGTAACTGAGTCTAAGTTTATGCTGGTATTTCTTTCAGCAGTAAATGCCACCAAAATGGGTTAAAACAAAACAAAAACAAATAAAACTCTCAAAAGTGAAGCATGAGCAAAAGCTTTGGAGAGCCAGAGTGCAGTTTATAGCTAAATGTGACTGTAAGTGCCTTACTAACAGTGAAATCGGAAATTGGAGAAATTCCTTTGTGGGATAGAAACAGTCAAAATACTACAGCAGATTCCAAACTGCTTGCTACAAAAAATCCTATAGCTTTATAGCTTTGCCTATAAGTAGATCTATGGCTCTTCTCCGTGCAGGGGAGATGTGGTCTTCCATCCCAGGGAGAATAATGGTTAGCTTTCTCAACTCTCATTAACAGAATGTCAACAGCACCCTTTGCTCATGTGGCTTCTACAAGACGCATATGGACTCATCTTCTCGCCCAGATTCCCCTCTCCTTTTGGGGCTTTTCCCTTCCGTTTGGTCCTTGGATGCACAAAGTTTGCCAAATGCACACTGGAGGCCACTGAAGACTTTTTGCTGAAGAACAGCTTAGTAATGAAAGAATTGAATTCTTATCTATTAGGAAGGTTCCCTTAAAAAAGAAGTCTCTGCTGCATATTCAACTTGCACAGCTCCAATTATACACCTCAGACTGTGGTAATTTAGAAGTTATTTCAAAATTAAGAACTTTGTTAATAAATACTGTTGCTTAAAGCTTAAAAATTAGAATTATACTCTTTATACCAAATTGCAATCTCCATGTATCTTTATCTGCTTGTATTAATTGAAACAGAAAGGTCTGGGTCTCATTTGTTGTTCAGAACCAAAAAGAAAGCTCTAGAAGCAAACATTTTTGTTGTTTTTGTTCCATATAGGTTTAAAATGTGCTCTGAAAGCACAGTGCTGTCACAACTGAGATGTGGGTGGGCATTATGAATAATTAAGTGAGAGTGCAGAAAGCAGTACAGATTAAAGAAGCAGAAGAATTTCTTAAAGAATATATGAAGTCCCATCCCATTTGAAAAGTAGTATTTTGGAAAAACATTAGTGAGGGTCTCTATAGCTAATTAGCTGACTGACTTTGGGCAAGACATAATCTCTCCAGAGATTTATGTAAAATTAGAAGTATGTGTGAGAAAACTGAAGTTGAAAAGGATGGCAAACAAGTGAAAAGTAAAGAAGTTGAACATAAATCTTGAATATATGATCATTAATTGAGTAATAGAAGAAAAATAATAAAGACCATATTACTGATCTTTGTTTAATTTTCTATCTTTTCCACAAGATTCTAAGTCCATGAGGCAGGAATCATATCTATCTAGATCACCATTTTATCACCTGTGACTAGTACAGTGCAGATTATGCATTGGAGGAAAGACTAAATAAGTTTTAACTGTATTATCTGGTACTATTTTACCATGATGGCCTCAGCTTTCAGTTCTTTGTTAATATAGTAGATGCATTTGTATCCTCTGTAACATAAAAATGGAAAGGGATGACAGTGGTAATGGTTGACTATATAAAGGAGAAGATTAAGTCTTGCATAAGAAATAAATTTCTTGAAATACTATTAATGGGAAAAATAGATATAAACTCTTCCTTTATACTGAGAGTGAAGACTTATATCACAAGGAAAGGGTCAATGGTTAGTTAAGATCAAATGAAATAATATCATATCATACACAAAAGATATTCCATTTGGGGGAGCAACAAATTAGGAGTTTGGGATTAGCAGATATACACTACTATATATAAAATAAACAACAAGGTCCTACTGTATAGCACAGAGAACTATGTTCAGTATCCTGTAATAACTCATAATGGAAAAGAATATGAAAAAGAACCTATATATATTCTTACACATATGTGTTATATATATATGTGTGTTATATATATGCTAGTCCATTTAATGAACATGGATTACAAAAGATAACTTATTTAAATTCTCAACAATTCTGTGTTATAGATACTATACCCATTTTAAACAAAAAGAAATTAAAACATAAGAAAGTTAAGTGACTTATTTAAAGTAACATAAGCTATAAGCAGGAAAACTGGGATTTGAGCTCTGCTACCAATGGTTTTAATGTCAGCCCTCTTTCCAGTACACGTCTCATATTAATTGAAAGTCTACCAACTACCAGATGTTGAACTGAGCACTCCTTGGGTAGGAAGGCAAAGTGAATATTAACATCAATTAATAAGAGATGTTTCCCTCCAACAAGTGTAAATAATGTAGGATAAAAATACATTTTGAGAGGTTGATATAATTTTTATCCTGAAGGAAAATCAAGTTTTTTTAGAGGTCTAGCATCTACTAGAATTAAGGAATCTAAAGGAATTATGTAAAAACCAACAAAAATAAGCTCCTTAAAATTTATGCCTGATTAAAGCTCATAATAGTTAATGGCATGAGTAAAAGTGCATGATCGTCAATGGTATGGAATTTCTAGAGAAAGAAATTATGCCTGGACAAGACAGAAGGCTTACAGAATCTCTCAGTTGTGTGATCAATGATGATATAGTAATGCTCACTGAGTTAATACTACTATTCCTCTGTTTTGGCATCTTCATGTTTAGTGGGGGACAGCAGAGCCACCTTTGATGTTAGGTTCCACTCAGCCTTCACCGAAGGTAAGGAAGGGAGCTGAGTTTTATGAGCTAACCCTTCAGTATGAAAGTAGAGGTTTAAGTTAGCAGGACTTTCATTCATCAAGAACTGCTACCCTAAAACCCCCAAAGAATTACGCAAACCTTTATAATGTCCCCTTGTCATTCCTTGATTTTATTATCATGGGAATTAGTAGAAAATCCCTCAAATACAAAGGTTCTGTTCTTTCAAATATATTGATAAAAAGGAAGAGGCAGCTGAAGAGACTTTCCTGCTTCAAACTAGGCTTGGGAGGGAAAGAGAAGATTTTAAAAAAAAAAACAACAAAAAAAAAACCTGAGAGGGACCTACTGGATGAGCACAGCCATTGAGTAAGAGGAAAATACCCTAAATTGCTGGGACTTCTGGGCAAGACAGAAAGAATGCATAAAAGAATCAGAACCCCCAAAAGACCCTGAGCCTGAGCAGCAGAATTATCCAAGATGATTTACATGCAATAGTTGTGTGTGTGTGTCTTTTTTTTAATCAGCAAAATTTCGCAGCTTATATTTCACTGATATAGAGCAATGCCCATCTCGGGACAATTTTGAGACCCTGGAGACATTTGACAATGTTTGTAGACATTTTTGGTTGTCACAACTTGGGGGTGGGGCAGGTATGAAAGTGCTTCTAGTATCTAGTAGATTGACACAGGGATGTTGCTACACGTCCTGCAATGCACAGGACAGTCCCTACAACAAATAATCAACTAACCCCAACTACTGCCAAGGTTGTGAAACCTTGGAGTACAGCAGGAACTAGAATCAAATCCTTTTCTACAGGATCTTTTCAGATTTCTTTGATACATCTGACTCAAACAGAGCCTAACTAGCAAACTTCAGGAGTGAACTTATTACAAAGTGCATCATTTGTCAGCATCAAATTCACAATCTTCTTTCTTATTTAAAATCTACCATTAGCTATTTCTCTCCCAAAAGGCTTCTACAATTTAAGTCAGGACATGTTATGGCTGTGAAATAGATGTCCCTATCATCCTGCTTTAGATGGGAAAAGAAACATTCTGCATTGTTTATAAGTCATAAAGAATTCTAAATATCTCCCACTCAACACATTCAAGCAAAATGATGGTATAATATCTGTGCTGGGTAGCACCGTTTCATACCATTATGTGCCTTGTGAAACAACCGTAGGTAATGCACAATCTTCCTTTAATCAAATCTACATTGTAATTTCTATAAAAAAAATCAGGGCTTCCCTGGTGGCGCAGTGGTTGAGAGTCCGCCTGCCGATGCAGGGGACATGGGTTCGTGCCCCGGTCCAGGAAGATCCCACATGCCATGGAGTGGCTGGGCCTGTGAGTCATGGGCGCTGAGCCTGCACATCCGGAGCCTGTGCTCCGCCACGGGAGAGGCCACAACAGTGAGAGGCCCACGTACCGCAAAAAAAAAAAAAAAAAAAAAAATCAATTAAACACAATAAGTAATTACTTATTTTTTAATCACAGCATACTTTACTTTCCCAGAACAGCAGCATGAAAATGTGAGGAAAGATCTCATCTCTGTCAGTGTATTTAAATAAAGTATGCATATTTTTAAAAGAAATGCAAAGGAAACACAACCAAATGTGCAATATATATATATATAATGCACCATCTACCTCAACTTTATGGATGTGGTAGTATGGTGTAATAGCAGACGCCTAGAATTTTTTCTTAACTTTTAAAAAAAATCTAATATTATGCCTGAAAACCTTTCTCAGACTCTTACAGTAAAAATATAATTAGGCAACAATTTGTTCATCAACCTCATCACATCAGTTTTATGAATGACCCATTTAGGTGTCAAATAAACCCTAAAAAGCAATTTCTTCCAAGCCTCACAAATTCCTCCTTCTTTACATTTCCATACCTATCTCTACTCATTATAATCATCAAAGAATTTTATTAACTACTCGCTTAGTTTGGAGTTGTTAGTTTAGGAGACTAACTCAGTGTCCTTCCAGCTGGGCTCTCCAGTCTTTTCACTCAAATTCATCCTACACTGTGGACCAGTGGTTCCCAAACTTGAGCAGCATCAGATCACTTGGATATCTTGTTTTAGTAGGTGTGGGGATCTCAAAATATGCAGTTCTAACAAGGTCTCCAGTGATGCTGATGCTACAGGTCTAGGGACCACACTTTGCGGTACGCGGGCCTCTCACTGTTGTGGCCTCTCCCGTTGCGGAGCACAGGCTCCGGAGGCGCAGGCTCAGCGGCCATGGCTCACGGGCCCAGCCGGTCCGCGGCACGTGAGATTTTCCCGGACCGGGGCACGAACCCATGTCCCCTGCATCAGCAGGCGGACTCTCAACCACTGTGCCACCAGGGAAGCCTGGGACCACACTTTTAAAAAGCCAATTTTCATCATTATGCAGTAATCTCTATGCACTCTTACCTACTCTGTCAGAAGCATTAGTTTGTTCTTTTATTTTTATGCTATCAGTCTCTTTCCTCACTAGGAAACTAAGATTAATCCTCTCTCCCTCTCTTTTCCTTCCTCCCTTCCTCCCTCCCTCCCTTCCTTCTTCCCTCCTTTCCCCCAGTTCCTTCCTCCCTCCTCTTCTTCTTCCTCCTCCCCCTCCAGCTCCTTCTTTTCCTCCTCCTTCTCTCTTGTCAGATTTTATGTCTTTGCTTATGTTATTTCTTATACCATTCTATAACTCTGATCTTTCTTTTTTTAACTTTTTATTTTATATTGGAGTATAGCTGATTAACAATGTTGTGTTAGTTTCAGTTGTACAACAAAGTGATTCAGTTATACACATACAGGTATCTATTCTTTTTCAAATTCTTTTCCCAATTAGGTTGTTACATAGTATTGAGCAGAGTTCCCTGTTCTATAAAGTATGTCCTTGTTGGTTATCCATTTTATTTTTTTTAATTTGTTTTTATTTTTATTGGGCTATAGGGGATGGGTTGGGAAATATCTCTGCAATTATGCCCTACTAGGGAAATGTCCATTCTAATTCTCCTGGGACAGCTTTCGGAGCTTTTTCTTTTCCGTGGAGCTGCTGCTCTTGCTGGCAGCAGCCTCTTCAGGTCCACTGCTGAGTGGCTCCTGCTTGGAAGAGAATTTCCTCTTTTTCTTGGGGACCCTCTTGTTTCCTGATTCTTCAGGGTCACTAACTGGTTCCTCTTTGGGGAAAGATTTCTTCCTCTTGGGAAGACTTCCACTGCCAGCTGTCTCTTCAAGATCACTACTAACCAGCTCCTCCTTGATGTACCTGTCAATCCCAAACTCCCTAATTATCCCTCCCCTCCACCCTTCCCCCCTGGTAACCATAAGTTCATTCTCTGTGAATCTGTTTCTGTTTTGTAAATAAGTTCATTTGTATCATTTCTTTTTTAGATTCTGCATATAAGCTATATCATACAATATTTCTCTTTTCTCTGGCTTATTTTACTCAGTATGACAATCTCTAGGTCCATCCATGTTGCTGTAAATGGCATTATTTCATTCTCCTTAATGGCTGAGTAATATTCCATTGTATATATGTACCACATCTTCTTTTCAACTCCACATTCAAAGCTCACCTTTGCCATGAAACCATCCCTGATTCACCTGACTTAATATAAACCTCTCCTCCATATGCAACCACTGAATACTTACATACTCACTTTTAAGATCCTCCTTTGTACTCCTTGGTACATTACTTAGTAAATTATAGTGTTTGTATATGCCTATGATGTATGACCCTAATTATATTATTATATTGTTTATTATATACATTGCCCCTTGTTCATGACAACGTCTGCTAGAATGACTGGCTCACAATCCGTCCGCAATAAATATGGTTAGCACAAAATTATAGTGAGTCAGAGTCTGCAAAGCAGTGTTCTCTCAGTCAATGACCCAAAGCTCAAAAGATACCTAATTAACACTACAACCAAAGCCACCAGCCAAGTCTGGAGGATATCAGCTCTAAAGCACAATGCTGCTTTACGTTCCTCAGGGGCTGCTGATATTACCCCACTGATGGGGGAACTGTATGGGAGAAAGGTTACATGAGCTTGGTCTGTTGTGAGGCTGTCTGCAGGACTGTCTCTAACAGGGATTTCAAAAACTGTTCTAAGTATGTTTAAACATTCCTAAAATGGCCACTGTTGACAGAAAAAGAAAACCTCCTAAAGTTAATTTTTATGCTTCTTTAATAGCCTGGTTTGCTCTAATTCATAAATGAGAAAAATTTTAACTATTCTGTCCTATTTGCTGTGTCACTCAGTACAGAACAAAAGCAATTTTGAAATGAAGACCTTCTGGTCACATAGATAATGTAGGTGTCATAAAAAAACAGAACACCAGGTTAATCCAAGTTTCCCTGGTGGTCTTACCTGCCCCCCACCTCTCCCCTTCCCTTTCTCTGCCCCTCTCTCCCTAGCTCTCTCTAAGATCTAGATGGCTAACAGAAGATCAATTCTCTCAGGGCTATAGGAAAACTTCACACATTTTCAGTAGCTGTTAGAAAGTTTGGTTTTCCCCAGGTGCTTCCACACAAATGAAGTAACAGAGGAATCCTTTGAGTGTTAAGGAATTTCTGTGAAGGTGTCAGCATTTATATTTTAAATAGATAACTAATAAGGACCTACTGTATAGCACAGGGGACTCTACTCAATACTCTGTAATGGTCTATATGGGAAAAGAATCTAAAAAAGAGTGGACGTATGTATATGTATAACTGATTCACTTTGCTGTACACCTGAAACTAACACATTATAAATCAACTATACTCCAATAAAAAAAAAAAGTTGCTGATCAGATCTAAAGGCCCAATGTCATAATTACTTCACATTTAAGAATCAGATTTTCTATTTTCCTTCTTTATTTATAACCATGTCATAAATCCATGTGTTTGTGGGTTTTTTAGTTTCTTTTTTTTCCTTGATTGGTTCATAATTTGATTTATTGTTACATGGAAGCTTAGGCTACAGATTTTTTTGTATTTCTAAATCATGGACATAATATTAGAAATGCAGTAATGGCACTTACAACAAATTCTGAGTTTAGTTAGACAGTGGTTCTCAACCAGGGGAGATTCTGTCCCCCAGGAGACATCTAAAAATGTCTGACAACACATGGACGTGTATCTAGCACGCAGAGGCCAGGCATGCTGTTAAACATTTTAAAAGCACACAGCAGCCCACTCAGCAAAGAATTAACCAGCTCTAAATGTAAATAATGCCGAGGGTACATCAGAGCCCTGGTACATCACAGGTACTACACGAATGCTAACTTCCATTAGTTCAAATAGATCTTGGCTATAAGATTTTGTCAGAGAAAGTGATCAATCTAAGATATACTTCCTCTATGAAAATGTACAGAAATTCCCAGTGTAAGCTAACAGAACAGGTTTGTTACAAATAAATACCTAAGTAATCACGTTCCTCTGCCCATATGAGAATTCAACTATTTAAATATTTCCTCGATATTTGTTATTTACTTTAGGGGGGATGGACAAAATTGTGCATTGAAAATAGATATATCCTGTTATTCCATTAAATATTTACCTGGAGCAATAAAGCAAACCCAAGTTGATTGGGAAGTACCCAATAAACAGTTGACTTAGAGAAAAAGAGTAATAAAAATAATTTGGGAAAAAAATAAGCTATATTTAACCTCTTAGAAGACTCCGATAGCAGTAAAAATATTCATGAGCTTTGAGGTTTTGACTTGGATAATTTTGATCATTAAAATTCAAAACAAGTATTTTCCTCAATAATAAGTCAGAAGTGCATATATTGTTTGAAAACTACTTTGCATAAATGGAACACACTTCTTTTCTTAACCAGGCACTGCTTCTTAAATCTGCTTTTTTTCAAGTCTTAGAGGATGTACAAATACTTCATACAAGCAACTGAGTTTCAGCACCACATGAAAAAGGAGTGATGACTTTATATGTGTCTCTGATCCAGGGCTTATTTTCCGAACCACCCAACATTTTCCATGGACTGCTGAAACTCTCTGACTCAGCCAGTTAACACTGTACATTCTATCTTCACCAAGAAAACTGGAACACTTTGGAGGGAAAGCTAAACAAGAACATCATTTTCCCCACAAAATAAAGTCCATGGGAGCCATGTACTGACTGGTATTTCTGTACAAATTGGTTAGGCCATATCAGATACTACCCCAAAGCTAATTCTGTGTCTCAAATGCTATAAAATTACAAGTCTAGATGAGCTCTCTTTTGAATAATAGGTTAAAAGCAATTAAAGAGAACTTTTAGGTATGAAACAAATTCAAATTTTAACCTGTAATATCAAAAGATTAGAAGATCTTGATAAAATAATTTGAGAGGCATTTTCTACAATGACACTTCAGTTGTCGGCAGCAATTGCTGAGAATCTGATATTTTTACTTCTTTATTGGTATAATGTATCTAAACATCTTGGAACAATTCTATCTATCTAACTATCCAGCCCAGTAACTTTTTCTCTTGTGGGGCTTGAAAAAATTAATATAGATGAATTTCCTCTGTTCATTTATATATGCAGTGAGATGATACTAAAAGTAAGTTTATTTGATAAATAAATGAGTTACTTTTGTACTTTGTTTCAAGAAACATATTAAGTTTCACCAAAATCTTGTGCTATGTTTGGATTCCTCGAAGAAGCAATTTTTGAGTTTATATTTGAAGGAAAGGCAAATATAATAATGGCAAAGTTGAAAGGCACATTGACCTGAAGAAACACCTGCATTTTTTGGGGGGGAGGGGAAAGGGCAGACTGAGCCAAAAAGCAGAAGAAGGGAGAGTGTATGAGAATATTCCAGCAAAGCCACCTGAAATCTGAAGTGAGCTGGGAGGATGTGTTCAGCGAATAATATTAGTTTAGGAAATACTTGTTGGAATTAAGCTCTAACTCTAATTTTGTGACACTTCAAGATATCCTCAAATTCATACACGCACACATATGTCCACACACACACACATGAACACACACACTCACATGCATGAGAATTTAATTTTTTATTTAAAGGGACTTACAGTTAAAAGATGCTGTGTATGTAATTTGTGGAAATAAATGACAGAAGTGAATGTTGAACAATCATAACTGTACAAAAAGTCAAGTCACTATTTTATGACTTTGACTCCTGAGCAGGAATACAGACTGTTTTAATCTTGTCATTTTAACCATTTTACTTTGATCCATTGCTTGTGTTGGCTTCAAAGATATTTTGACTTTTGTAATGTATGCAAACATACCCTCAGAATTTATAGAGAATTTTCTTGAGTGACTTCCATTAAACTAAATTAATAAATTGCTTAATTTTCTACACAGCAAAGGTTCACTTCCAATTTTTAAATTTCTCCTATTCTTTAACTATGATTATCATGATCAATTATTTTCTATGTAAATTTTATAACAAATTTAAGTCACTAAATAGTTTTGTCCACATCAAAAATTTTAATTATTATTATATCTGGCATTGTGAGATTTTTGTTGTAATTGTTGTTAACATTTCTATCAAACCCAATTTTTCTGAGTCAAGTTTTTCAGATGTCAGTTTCAATATAAAAAGTTACCTATTATAAGTGTTAATTGGTTTTAATAATTTATATGTTGTTATGTCTAACAACAGCATGTATTGTGTTTTTTTTTTTTTTTTCCTTAGAGTAAAGGGTTTGGTAAAAGTTCCAGATTTTATATACATTTCTTGGGAAAAAAGTTTAAAATTAAAAATTTCTGCTCTGCAAAAGACACTGTCAAGAGAATAAAGAGAAAAGCCCAGAGCGAAAGAAAATATTTGCAAAAGACATATCGGATAAAGCACTGTTACCCAAAATAAACAAAGAACTCTTAAAAGTCAACAATAAGAACATAACAAGATTTAAAGAGGCCAAAGACCTTAATAGACACTTCATCAAAAAAGATATACAAATGGCAAATAAGCAAGTAAAAAGATGTTCCACATCATATGTCATCAGGGGAATGCAAATTAAATGAACAAGATACCACTACACACCTATCAGAATGGACAAAATCCATTGGCAACACCAGACTCTGGCAAGGATGTACAGTAATAGGAACAATCATTCACTGCTGACGGGGATGCAAAATGGTGAAGCCACTTTGGAAGACAGTTCAGCAGTTTCTTACAAAACTAAACACACTCTTACCATATAATCCAGCAATCTTTTACCGAAAAGGAGTTGAAAACTTAACATCCACACAAAAACCTGCACACGGATGTTTATAACAGCTTTATTTGTTAACTGCCCAAACTTGGAAGCAACCAAGATGTCCCTCATAGGTGAATAGATAATTAAACTGTAGTACATCCAAACAATGCAATATTATTCAGCACTAAAAAGAAATGAGCTATCAATCCATGAAATGACATGAAGGAATCTTAAATGCATATTATTAAGTGAGAGAAGTCAATCTCAACAGGTAAACTACTGTATGATTCCAACTATATATTTTATAACATTCTGGAAAAGGCAAATCTATGGAGAGCCTAAAAAGATCAGTGGTTGCCAGGGTTACAGGGTAGGGAGAGATGAAGAGGCAGAACACAGGATTTTTAGGGTAGTGAAACTATACTATGGTGAATACATTTCTCTCAGTTTTGCTGCGAACCTAAAGCTGCTCTGAAAAATAAAGTTGATTTTTAAAAAATCTTAATTAGATAAAGAGATAAGATCTGTGTGTACAGTAAATTTTAAATGGCAGGATTAAATTCTAAGGCCAAACCATACTACCACATTAGATCTTTGACCCAAACTACTTTCTTTGTCCTTTGAAAACAAAAACAAAGCTGAATTCTCTGAAAGAGTCACAGAAAAAACTCCATTTATATAAGAGCTTGGTTCCTAAAAGATTTTGTATGAGTCTAGTTTTGGTAGTGTTTCTGTATTTGTATTTCATTACTTTAGGACTGGGTTTGATTTAATGGAAACTAGGGCTAAGATTTGGCAAAGCAATGAATCTTTCTAAAGATAGAAATAATTCTTGATATAACTTTTGAAGAAATGTAAATTTTCTTGTATCGTTACCTTAAAATGAAATCAAACAATGCCAGTATCTTGGTTTTATGGGTTCTGTGTCTTGTGGACCCTCCAAAGCAGAGATAGCCAAAGGTTTTTAAGTCCAAATGTCACTATTATACTGTCAACAACCTATAACAAGAATACTACAAACATTTTTTCTTTGAGATTTTGATAATTTGATATTTATGTGCAAAGAAAAAAAACCCAACAAAATGAAATAATATACGATACAGAATTACAAGATCTTCTCTATCATAAGTTGTTATTGGTTGAGCTGTGTCCCTCAACAAAAAATAACCCTCAGTACCTCAGAATGTAACCTCTATGCAGATGGTCAAGTTAAAATGAGGTCATTAGTGTGGGCTCTAATCTGATTGTTGCCCTAATAAAAAGAAGACATTTGCACACAAAGACATACACACAACGAGGGAAGACAATGTGAAGACACACAGCAAGAAAGCCATGGGAAGGCTGAGGATTGGAGTGATGCATCTACAAGCCCTGGAATACCAAAGATCACCTGCAAACAACAAGATGCTAGAAAGAGGCAAGGAAGGATTCCCCTACAGGTTTCAGAGGAAGCATGACCCTGCTCTGATTGATTTCAAATTTCCAGTCTCCAGAACTGTGAGATAATAAACAATTTCTGTTGTTTAACCCACCCAGTACCCTGCTACAGCAGCTCTATGGAAAAAAAAAAAAAAAATACACTTTTTCCAGTATTTTACAGTGGTACAATTCTAATACAATAAGAATTAAAAAAAACTACTTTTCTGCTTACTCTTCTTGTAAAGTCTGCCAGAGACTCATTTCCTCTGATTTGATTACATTTACATACAATTTTAATTAAAGACCTACTAATAAATGTTTTAAGTACAGAAAAAAAATATACTTAAGGAAGAGATTCTCAATGATGATGATTTGACAAGTCTTTTTGTCAGAAAAACTTCATTGATATATTTATTTATTTTTCTGTTCTAATATCACAGAGAAAACTAGGGGAGATACTCATTCAAACCCCATACATCATGAACCGAGTAATGAATCCTTCATCATTGTAGGTAGGAGCTCAAAGATAACTATTCCATAGTCTCTTCAGAATATCCTCCCATTTATTATTTAAAGAGTGGAGAATAATAATTTTCATCCTTTTGCAATTTCAATGCATAATTTGTGCAGTTACTCACTGTGCAATATTTTCTAAGATGGTTTCCACACTGACAATTCTCGAGTTCTCTCCCTTGGCAGAAAAAATACATTTTTGGAAGACTTTCAAAATAATATCCTTGCAAATGGGGATGGGACGCTTAATAAAGCATGTTGTTTGAGGTCAAGATTTCTGAATGCTATTCCTTGTATTACCTTCAGATGTATAAAGTCATGAGGAATGCTTACATAGAAGATCATAAGAGGAAAGCTGGCATAGCTAAGGAACTTCTTTTCCACACTTACAACACTGCTTTCAAAAAAAACATGCACTTTTAACATTTCTTATTTTCTTGATGATAACCCAGGGCTTTGATAATTTTGTTAATCTTTTGGGCTTTTGGACTGGGTCTTTGACACATGAACATGTTCCATACTACTCTAACAAAACTCAAAGGTTTTATTGCACTTTCCTTTAAATTCTGAGTTGCCGTTTAGAGTAATCCATTAGCCAAACCCTTGCAATATACACAGTGAAAAATGGGGGAGATAAGTAAATATCACTGTGATGCTTTCACTGAGATATTCTACTTTTTTCCCCTTTCAAAGAGCAAATCGGTTCTACAGATGAAATGTCTTATAGATATGATTACCAATTATAAAAAGATTGACGCGCCAGTTATTTAAAACTGGATTGATTGTTAGCATCATTAAGATTAGCTTGCTCACACTTGCATTAGGTGAACCATGGGATCTATGGACATTAATAAGCAAAGATAAGCTTATAATAACAAGAGTTGCTATTTATTTAATTTTTTCACAGTAAAACGATATTATCTGATGCTTTGCAAACATTACCTTGCTTAACCCTCTTAATAAACCTATGAAGTACATATTATTATTCCAATTTCACATGTGAAGAATGTTATCCCCAATGCCACAAAGGAAATCCATGTCAGAGGCAAAATTTGAAGTTTAGTCTTTCAGAATCCAAAGTCTGGATCTTTTTCCAATATGTCACCTTGATTTCTACACTGACACTTTTGACCCTTGCCATAAAGTCAGTACATCCTCTTTGACACTGTGAATATAGTGAATACTATCTAGTTTGAACAAAAATAAGAGGAAGTAAAAGTATAAGACCATCTTCAGGCAAAGTTAGGAAGACCTATGCTTGTCCATTTTTGTGGCTGCTTCTTTTTCTAATTCCCTCCTCTCTGCCCCTACCACTAAATCAAAAACTTTTTCTTCCACCTGCAGACATCTGGAGAAGCCCCTATGCTCTCTCCCCATTTATCTATCAAAATATCTTCTCTCTCTCCAATCTTCTCCTCCCCAGTAAAAACTTCAATATCAGCAACTGTTACCCAGTGACTGAATCTGTGAATTTAAGCTCCTTTGTTTCTCTTGGGCCAGTGTGTACTTGTCAAAAGAAGCAGTGCAATATAATATAATAAAGAGGGAAGGCTTTGGGGCCAGACCCTTGGAATTTGAATCTCTGTTCTGCCTCTCTTTAGCACTTGTCACTTGACAAACCACTTAGCCAGTTTGTGCCTCATTTTATCATCTGTAAAGTAGTGCGTATCTCAAGGGGTTATTTTGAGAAAATATATATGAAGTGCTTAGAATAATTCCTGGCACATAGTAGGTAATATATGTATTAGCTTGTCATTATTATCCAAATGTATCTCTCATTAATTAAAAAAGATAACTAAAATATGTCTTCTACTATAGGAACTACATAAAATACCATGTAGAGGTATAAAAGAGTTATTTGGGGGATCTTATTTTATCCTCTGAAATCAAATCACATGAGGATTTTAGACTGATAAGGTTATTTCTATTAAGAAACAAAACGGGAAACATGTGAAGTACTTTAAGATACTCAATTTTAACATTAAAATATTTTCCATTAATTACCCATGATTTCATTACGAATTAATGGTGTTGACTGGGAGAGTAGAAAGTAGAGGAAAATTGAAATAAACTTAAAAATGCACTTGATAAAACATACCGAGATAAATATTTATTCTCCAAAGTCCATAGGAGTCTGGCTTTTGTGCCTTGTAAACCCCTGACGCCTGGCATGATCTACTTTGTTGACTACTTTAATGGGCTATTCTACTCTCTTCCTTAGCCCCTGGCTTTTAATAGTCACATGGAAATACATTATTTTCATTTAGAGGCCATAGCTACCTGCATATTTTCTGTCCTTCAAGCTGAATTATTTTCCAGCCATATTCACCACTTAAGTACATAAAATTGACTTTTATATTTCAAATGATGGACAATGTACAAATGTGTTTGAGTGAAGGACACAATTCATTGCATTGTGCTTTAAAATCCACACTGTGAGTTATAAATAATCTGAAACCACTAAAAAGTGTATCTTTTCTAATGTAACTCTAGGCATACTTTTTTTTCCCCAATTTTCGGTAAGCAGGGCTTCAAATAATGCCTAAAGTAAAGATGGTCAACCTTATTATCACCAGACGAAAACATTCAGAGTGTATCAGCTTGAGTTGGAAAAATTAGTTAAGAAAATGTTTTGTCAGGAGGCTCAAGAGGGAGGGGATATGGGGATATACGTACACATATAGCTTATTTGCTTTGTTATACAGCAGAAACTAACACAACATTGTAAAGCAATTATATTCCAAAAAAGATGTAAAAAAAAAAGTTTTGTCAGCTAATGAAAGCTTTCACTGTTTAAACCAATGCTTCACAATTTAAGACATATAAGCTCGTATTTAATCATTTTGGCAGGAAACCTCATTATAACATATACTTTAACCCTATCATTTAATGTAAAATGACAAAATGAATATTCACATATATTTTTTGCTATTGTTGTTTCACGCAAGGTCTGTTCAAATGTTTTACTTTTACATATACTGAACTTCTCCTCTCTGCTTAAGGAGTATATGGCTGGAAGTGGCACATATAATCCTAAAAATAACAGATGTACGATTTAGCTAAATGCCTTGCTCTATAATTTCCCTTACAAATATTTCAACAATGAGCAAGCTAAGTAAATAAAATTAAAAAAATAAATCTTAGTGTATCAATGTGTCTATTCATGATGGGTTGTTTTTCCCCCTCTAACCAAAAGTTAGATGGCTGCTCTTCCATCCTGTCTCTCTCATTAAGCCACCTCTGAATATTCAAGCCTAAAGTAATATATGCCATCTATTCTACCTATACTCAGAAATATATGATTTGAAACTTTAATATAACTTGTCTTTTTACCTCATTGTTGATAAGCATTACCCTGGTTGTTAGCTCCTTGAATTCAGGTACTTTGCATCGCACTTCTAATTTATCTTATATTAGCCCAGTATGAAAAATATGATTGAAATTAAAAATGTAATTTGTGATTAATTGATTTGCTTGTTATCAACTTATTGGCATAAGTTAAATCCTACCTGAATGCAAACAGGTATTATATCATGTATAGAAAACTCAAGTATCTGCAGGGACCAAAAAGGAACTGTAAATAACTAAAGATATTTTTGTTCAAGAACATAAAACACAACCAAACCAAAAACTATAGAAAGTGAGGCCATATACATTCTAAATACAGAGTTCTCAGACTTTGACTGCACTGAGAAAATACTCAGCTAGACTTTCTAAAATTTTCATTTTGGTGAAATAAAATAGTATTTAAATTACATTTCAGGATCGTTGAAATGAACACTTTCAGATCAATTTTTTCAGATTTACTCAGATAACTAAAATAACTGACTGTAATAGTTTAGATAACTAAAATAATTGGCTTAGTGGATAATCCAACCTCCTGACCTTCAATACATTGATTGAGAACCTTAGAACTGTATTAGACTTTAAGGACCTTCTGAACAAGAAGACAATCACAATTTTGCCAACTGCTCCAGGTAAACCATATCGGCTTAACACATTTCTTATGAATATACAGAGAAGTTTTTGGAAAAGGCCATTTGTATAAGAATGTTTTGAGAAAATATATTCCATATTCCTTAAATAGATTCAGTAGAACATTTTATGCAGGGTACAGATAGAGTTGGTAGATTGAGGGGCAGTTGAAAAGAGGTCCCTTTATGTTGAAGAATGTAGACTTATTTAAAATTCATTAATAATCAGAGATTTTACCAAGTTACTGGAATAAAATAAGTCTAGCTTTCTGATATTAAAAGTCCTCAACAGAATCTTAAGAATGACCATAACAACTTCTCCCAAACACAAATCAAGATACTTGCTGACCTCTACCTTAGGCTCCCTCAAGTCCATATGTCCAAATACTTTTAAATCATTACTCTCCCAAATTCTCCTGCTTAGGAATTAATAGCATCAAGTAAAGATTCTGTGTCATGTGGATAGAGGAGAAAAGCTGGAGAGGTATTTTCCTAGACAGAGAAAATAATTCAACACATATTTTAATTCATATTTTATACTAAAAACTAAGTGTTAACATGTCAACACTTCTTTTGTCTTTACCTTAAATGCCATTTCCTTTTTAATTACACAAAGAAAAGGTTTTTAAGGCTATTACAATTACTGGGGTAAAATCTGATTTTATTTTATACCTTTAGGCTCCAGGAAACATAAGAAGAATGCAATTCTAACCCAGAAGAACTAAACTACTTCTGTTGATAATCAGTTGGAACGTTCCTGGCTGAGAGGAGAGGATGATAGTTTGTTGTGAAATACATGTCCTAGAGAACCAGATCAAGATCACTGATGTATTTCACATTATTTGCTAAACAACTGTCAGATGGCAGTGGTTAGAGGCCACAACCCTTCATGAGTTAAATCCAAATGGCTCTCTGAAGGAGAAGTAATCCACTAAATTTTTGTTCTTTCATGGGTGGAAACAGAGGCACAGCTGTCAGTCTCCTATATAGAAATACATTGTTGAGTTTATTCATTTGAGTGGGTTTTCAGTTATTCCAATTCAGTTTCTTCACTTAACCTACAAGTATATTCCCTTTCAATGCATGCACATTCAAATACAAAAACATGCACCTATCGAGAGAGGAACATATACTTTAGATAATTTCACTGTTTCCTCCTACCACCTGCTATTAATGAATTTGGCTCCAAAACGCTAAAAGCAGTCTTTTGAGATCAGTTGTTGGCCATAGCGTACAAAGAATTTTAGGTCTAGCTAATTCCAAGAATTTCCTTACTTGGTAGAGATGCTGCTTTGAGACCAGTGGATGCTACCTGGCATTGAATAATTTTATTCGTCCAAAAGCCTTTGAAGGGTTGCTTCAAACTCTCCAAAACACAGCATTCTTTCATAAACACACACACACACACACACACACATACACACACACACAGAAAAGGTTCCTAATAAAGTAATACTATTTTCCAGTGTTTTGAAACCTGACAGTGAACCAAAGGATGTGTATTACTAGTTGTAATGTCTTTTTAGAGTCAACACCTGATACTTCAAAAATGTTAATCTCTGCAATAAACATTTTACACCCAAAAATTTATCTTATAACATAAACAAGCATAGTAAGTAGCATTATTAGTGGAAATTGATGGCTGAGTTCCATATATATATTAAATTGCCTCTAAATTTACTCTAAAAAATTTTATCTTGCTTTGACACAACACAGAAATTAATCAGCATAGTTAGTAAGCTAATATTTTAATAAAAGTGTTTGCACCTTACTTTGAGAACATTCATAAAGAAATTCATACTTTGGTAAGTGCGTCAGATAACTTAAAATAATTTGGGGGGGGCTAGTTTTCCATGGATAATGATCTAATTTAAAAAGTAATGATATGCCAATTATATCTCAATAAAGTCAGGGAAAAAAGGTGTAGTTGGCCTGCAGACAAATGAAGTATGGAATTTTTGCCTTTATTTCTTAAACACAACATAACAACATATATCTTTTCTCTCAAAGACCTGTTAAAGTAACACTGATGATTTCCTTGAAAAATCACTGTGACTTAAATTTACAATTTCTTAGAACTCTTGGGGATTGGATTTTGCTAACTTGATAGTCTCTCAGTTGCTCATACACTTAAATATTCTTTTGTCCTTTCTAAATCTTACCCTTATTGCCTGCAACCAATATAGGCACATATCTGTTCTAGACCACTAGAACACATGGAAATTTTTGGAATACACAGTAAGTTATGTCAAATAAAAAAAAATCAGATTTTTACCACTGAGAATGTTTATACCACATTTATATCACATATTTTTTTGTCTACTTATGAAAGTAGTGCTGAAGATCTACAGTTGGTATTCCAAAACACATATGGTTGCAACCAGTGTCCTAGAGTTACTTCTGAATATTCTGTTAGACAAGTGTCAAGAGCACTGATACTCTTTCATAAGAGAGAGAAAAAAAAAAAGCCACACTAAGATTTATTACCTGACCTTATAAATTTAAACCAATTGTAGTAACTTGAATGTCTTTGTATAAACTTTTATGTGACTCTAATAAAGGATAATAATCTAATGGAGATCTGCAAAAGGTCAAAAACAAAAGATAACCATGAATAAGCTATCTTCTATCAGAGTAAACAACATTTCACCAATTTCATAAAGAGTATACTTGATTTTTTCCTTAATAGTCTATAGAAGTATGACAACTTGTGATTATCTAGACTAGATGACTAACTCTTTCACTTATACTCAATGGTAAGAGTTCTACCTCTGCATGTGCACCTTAAGAATACAGTTTAAAATGGAACCTTATACTTTTCAAAAAAACTCAATCATATATTTTTATTTTATTTAAACACTTGGTTTCATGCAGCATATATTTAAATTAAATTACTAGATAAAACCATCTAAATATCAAGTCATCAGTCATTTCTGTGATTTTTAAATAGATTATATAGATATAATACAATGACTGACATACAACAGCATGTGCTTGCCAAGATAATGGTAAACTGAATATTTGATTATATGGAAATAATATCTGTGTGGTTACATGTACACCTCCAAATCAGATCAAACTGTTTCCCTTATAAGGCCAAGAGGTAAAGAAAAGTAATTAGGGAAACACCTATAAACTATAGAAAAAGGAGGTTTTCTACTTTCTAGAAGCATAGAAAAGTCCTCATTTTTTAAGGAGTTTTGTTCTACTGTATAGCACAAGGGACTCTACTCAATACTCTGTAATGACCTATATTGGAAAAGAATCTAAAAAAAAATGGATATATGTATATGTATAACTGATTCACTTTGCTGTACAGCAGAAACTAACACAACATTATAAATCAACTATACTCCAATGAAAATTAATTTTTAAAAAAAGGAGTTTGGGGGCTTCCCTGGTGGCACAGTAGTTGGGAGTCCGCCTGCCGATGCAGGGGACACAGGTTCGTGCCCCGGTCCGGGAAGATCCCACATGCCGCGGAGAGGCTGGGCCCGTGAGCCATGGCCGCTGAGCCTGCGCGTCCGGAGCCTGTGCTCCGCAATGGGAGAGGCAACAACAGTAAGAGGCCCGCGTACCGCAAAAAAAAAAAAAAAAAAAAAAGGAGTTTTGTTCTTTATCAGTCAGTGTCCAATATGGTTAACAGAAATTATGTTTTCAACAAACATAGTGCATGCACTTATTATATACTGAATATTTTACAAAAAAAAAACAACTCAAGTTAATATTAATGTCTGAGAACAAAACTTTTCTGAGGGCAGCTATTTTAAAAACCTACACTGATATATGGGGGAAAGATTACTGACAATTTTCACTTAGCAGTATATGTAAAAACTGATCTGATTTAAAGGAGACAAGATAATTCTAAGCATAAAAGCAATGAAAGGAATCATAAAGAGAAATACAGATGAATCTAGTTATGGAAAGGAAAAGCTTCTTAACTTTTCTTTAAACACCATCAAGAAATGAACAGGCAAATAGGAAATGGGGGGAAGTTTATAATGAACATAAGACAAAAAGATAAACAGATTTGATATTTAGTACACTCTTAAGAACCAATACGAGGATATACAGGACAATGGAAAAATTGGCAAAGTACACGAATATTCATTTTACAAAGAAGAAATTAAAAAGCATCCATTAAATTATGTTTATGAAAAAATAGAAAAATTTTAAAACACACATGAGTTAATACTGAGAAAAATATGAAAGATATACATATATTTATATGTGTATGTGTGTATATATACAAACATGTGTGTATATATATATATATAGTGACATGTAAAATGATTTTATCTTATACTTTACTTTGGGTAGGTATATAGCTTGTATATAGATATAATTTCATTTGGCAATAGATATATAGTATATATTACATATAAAATTTATTTAATTATATGGCTATTATAATATATTTGGCTAGTATACTATATAAAACATACATATATAATTTCATTCAGCTATTTCATATATATTAAATATTAAATATATGTATATATTTATGCAGTATATATTTAAATTATATTGCTAGATGAAACCATCTAAATACAATGTCACCAGTCACTTTGTGACTTTTAAATAGATTATATAAACATAATACAATTCTTACATACAGAAGCATATATATGCATATATATGAAATTATATGAATATATATTTACATACATATAGATTATAAGAATATATTTGCATATATATGAAATTATATGTATGTATATACATCTGTCTATTTTCATATATATATGAAATTTAGCTATTATTGCTGGGAAAGAAAATAAAAAACAAATTTAAAACAATGTTAAATCCCAGACAGGACTAAATTAATATAGTATTGGTTGGTTTCTCTAGGTCATGAGAAAATGATTATTTTTATTTGATTCTTTTACAACTTCAAATTGCTACAATAATATGTAGTGCTTTTTAATAGAAAAATAAGATATATTTAAAAGTTTAAATATGCATAATGCCATGCTTGTTAAATTACATCATTATGTGCTCGCTTCGGCAGCACATATACTAAATTACATCATTATGCACAGTTAAGTATTTACTAAATATTTTATCATTTTAGTTTTTTGTTATTATTTTTTAGATCATCAACAAAGTAAATACAGGTAAATGAGAAAGTATTCTCCAAGATTTTACATTTTTATTTTTGTACTCTCAACTCTTCTTTATTACTTTTTTGATTTCAGTTTCAGTTTTCCTTTGGTTTTATTAGCAATATATTACATTTGCATTGCATTTTAAAATTATGTTGCACCATCTGAAAGTTCCTTTTTGTAGGTAAAAAACGGTTGATTAGCAGCAATTCATATGGCTTAAACTATACTCTTTTCATGCACTCTCTTGTTTGATCAGCACCCTTGTCATAGAAAACTTATTATACTCACATTACAGAAAAGAAAATAGGATTTTAGAGATACATGCGCCCCAATGTTCACTGCAGCACTATTTACAATAGCCAAGACATGGAAGCAACCTAAATATCCAATGACAGCTGAATGGATAAAGAAGATGTGGTATATTTATACAATGGAATATTACTCAACCATAAAAAAGAATGGAATAATGCCATCTGCAGCAACATGGGTGGACCTGGAGTTTACCATACTGAGTGAAGTAAGTCAGACAGAGAAAGACACATATTTTGCTTAATTGTGGAATCTAAAAAAAAAAAAATGATACAAATGAACTTATATACAAAACAGAAATAGGCCCACAGACAGAAAACAAACTTATGGTTACTAAACAGGAAAGGTGGGGGAGGGATAAATTAGGAGTTTGGGATTAACATACACACACTACTATCTATGGAGTAAATAACCAACAAGGACCGACTGTATAGCACAGGGAACTATACTCAATATTTTGTAATAACCTATAACGGAAAATAACCTGAAAAAAATAGACATATATGTATGTATAACTGAATCACTTTGCTGTTCACTTGCAACTAACACATTGCAATCAACTATAATTCAATTTACAAAAGAAAAGAAAACAGGGTTTTAGAGAGTCATTACTAAATCGAGATAAACTTGATCAAACAGATGTGTTAAAGGGGTCCTCTTTGATTGTAGGTTGAAGATGTGAACATGCATATTCAAAGCCATGTCCCTGGATAAGATCCACATTTCCATCTTCCCTCTACAAACCCCATCCCACGAAAAAAACCATCATGATGATAAGCATGGGGCTCTCCTTCATTGAACTACTAATTATTATTTTCAGTGCTTCTATCATATTATTATTATGACTTAAGCAACACATTTTCAGTTCTCACTAATCTTTTTTATTAAGAAGCTTAGTTTGTTCTACCAAGATTAAAGAGGAGATCATAATCCATTTTTATTCAAAAAATAAAGTCGTCTTATTCTTAGCAAAAGAAGAAGAAATTTGAGGGCAACCATTTGTGGAAATTTAATTTGGGTCATCATTCCACTGTAGGGTAACTATGGCAATTGCATGGAAAATGCAGCAGCTATGCACTTCATCAATGATAATGTGACCAGGCTTTATTCTGAATTTTTTAATCAGTATAAATTGTAAAACTTCATTCATTACCAAGGTTGATATGCAAAACTTCCACCCCTTTCCCCTTATCATTCCCTAAGCCCTGAATGTCTACTGTGAAATGAATTCATAAACCAAGAATTATTGCTTTTTTTATTCCACCACTTACACATTTACATGGCAAACACAGAAAGAGATTGTGAAATACCTTCTGAAAGACCATAAAGAAGAACTTTGGGAAGTGGAGAATAATTTCTAGGAGTATATTATACCACATAAAATCTAGAAAACCCTTCATTCCTATCTGCCTATTACTTTTGTAAATTCACACCCATATCAGATAAAAATTCTGCCTTAAATTTGGGCAACCTCTCATACCACCTGCAAATACTACTTCAAGGTCTCACTAGAAGATTTAAAATAATGGAAGCCCCCCCTCAAAAAAAATTTCTTATTTTATAGTATACAGTAGTATTTCATAATATTATTATTTCCTAAAACTTATTATTTTTTAAAGTCAAGTACCAAATTAAAATCTTGTTTTGTGTCCCTCTTATTTACCTAGCATTTCATTGGGAATAAAGGGGACACCATTTATTTGATTCAGTTATTTATCTCAAAGGATGAGAAAGTTCCAGAAAACATTCTAAAAAGACTATCTTGATGCACTTTCTGGTTCTCTATCAAAGAATGAGAAGGTTCATAGAGGAGAATTCTTAGAACAATTGTCATATAATCAGAACGTGTATGGGGCAGAATTCTTAGAATTATGTTGCATTAGAAGATGAATTGACATCCTCTTTTAATTTTTACCTCTTTCTTCTACAATCAAGTTACACTATTTACCTTGACCGTGTTTGCAACCGTCCTACTTCATGTTTATTGAAAAGTCTGTTCCTTCCTTTATGATGAGCAAGTTACATTTTGAAACTTTCTCATCATTTAAAGCAAGGGCACTCTGAGTGATTATATGTGTTGTGTGCACAGATCAAGACAGAATTGTGTCTCCAGGGTATAGGTGCATCAGACAATGTGACAACAAAGGCAGTGGTAATTATAAAAGATCTCTTGACATTCTTATTTGTCTAACTCCCATTAGGATGATGAATGCTTTTTAACTTTTTATTTGATCAGGATGAAGGGGGTGAGATAATTAAAATCTTTACAGGGCCTGTACTTGATCTACTACAACAGAGTAACAATATGTGAGAAGTATATTTCAGGTATTGGATAACCTCTGCTTCTTGTAAGTCTCTTTGTTATTCAAGAAATCATGGTATTTAATCTGAATTCTGTTTATACATTACCAAATATTTAAAATATTTACACTTAATATTTCTGATATTTCAAAGGAAAAGCTATAAAATAACTTAAATTTTTTGATCCCTTAAAAAACTTTACAGTAAAAGCATGACTAAAATAAATGTCATGGCTAATTTTTTTTCTTTTTTTTTTTTTTTTTGCGGTACGCGGGCCTCTCACTGTTGTGGCCTCTCCCGTTGTGGAGCACAGGCTCCAGACGTGCAGACTCAACGGCCATGGCTCACAGGTCCAGCCGCTCCGTGGCATGTGGGATTTTCCCGGACCGGGGCACGAACCAATGTCCCCTGCATCGGCAGGCGGACTCTCAACCACTGCACCACCAGGGAAGCCCTCATGGCTATTTTAAAAGCAGTATGTAAGTGTGTGTGTGTATATATGTATATGTATATGTGTGGTATGGTGTAGTGTGGTGTGTGTGTTTAAGGAGGGAGAGAAAGAGAAAGAAAGAGGAAATTTTAAGACAGATTTCATTGAAACATACGCTTAAAAACTGATTTAACTGGTCTTCAAAGCAAAGTATTATTTTCATATTATTTTATCCACATAATCAGTAGTTCTGCATAGAATCACAGAATTTTGTATCTGAAAGAATCCTCAGAGCCCACCTTCCTGCATATCAAGTCATACATAAGCCTATCCAGAAAAATGTTAGAATATCTCTCTTCAGAGAACCCCATGTAAATGAACTAGTTCTTATTCCTGGAAAACAGCTGTGTTGTGTTTGGTTCTCTTTCACCACACCTGGATAGACCTCAACTTTTGAACAAACATCCAATAAGATCTAAAGTATAATTAATGCAACCAAAACACATGAGTACCAATATTCTTCTTCTTCATTGCATTAGTTCAAAAATACTGCATCTCTTTGTTTCCCAAGAACCAGAGCCCTGTAGTTTGCTCTCAATATTAAAAGAAACTCTATAGTGACGAATCAAAACACATGCTATAGGTCAAATGGTGACCAATATCTAGTATATTATGAATGTTTTGGGAGAATGATGTTAAATCTTCTTATATTAAATGTAGGGCTCTCACTGGATGTTGTACTTCGGTTTACACATTTCGGTGGCCTTTGTGTGCCTGACCTCACAGAATGAAGCAAAGAGCTTTATGCTGAGAGAACAGGAATGTTCCCAAGCTGCTGCTTCTGACATGAAAAAGCAATCATAAATCAAATAGCTTGCAGCAATCTTGAAGATATCCTACAAGGTGTCTTAGTAGAAAACTAAAAAAAAAGGAGCAGATACAGAACTTGAAGTGAAGACAAAGCTGGCATGGTTAGAAAGCAGATACTGCTCATATGGATCGATCTTGTTTCTTTCTGTAGTAATCAAAGATCCTTCAAAGCTTACTGGTTATTTTATTTGACTTGTGGGGTGAAAAGTCTCT